>NC_058093.1:162733928-164042142 GCF_020171115.1 Neogale vison | reverse complement strand
CTGCCTTCGGCTCAGGTCATGATCCCAGGGTCCTGGGATGGAGCACTGCATCAGGCTCTCTGCTCAGCTGGGAGCCTGCTTCTCTGTCTGTGCCTGCCTCTCTGCCTACTTGTGATCTCTGTCTGTCAAATATATAACTAAAAATCATTAAAATAAATAAATAAAAATAAAAAGAGTAGTTCACCAGAACACTATGGTGCAATCAAATAAAACATCACATAGAAACGAATATACCCCAAATATAAGAACACCAGGCAAAGTAGATACTGTAAGAGCAAGAAAGAAATTATTTTATTGCAAAGAGTAGAAAATTAAAAAATCAGGCTAATACTTAGGGATTATGAAATACTGCTTGTCCATGCTAATATGCTGATTTTCTGCCACTGTATATTTCCATGTCTTAAATTAAGTATAAGTACATTAAACATAAAATCAGCTATTTTCATTAAGTAGGTAAACATTCCATATTTGAAAAAAAAACACGTTTTTTTTTTCTGTCATAAACAGGTATATCATGGGACGTAATGATGGTGGTTTACTATTTATTGATTCAAAAACTGCTCAGATCAAATTTGTCAAAAACATCGATCGGGATTCTACTTTCATAGTTAACAGGACAATCACAGCTGAGGTTCTGGCCATAGACGGTAAGAGAACTATTTCAAAATGGGGCTCCTGGCAATGCTCAGGCAATAAGCAAACATAAGAAAATAAAACAAAAGCATAAACACCAAAAATCATATCACCTGAGGAAAGAGCAAAAAGTACTAAGGGAAACAACAGCAATTATTCATAATCCTACAACAGAGAAATTTTTACTTTATTGCTTTATTGTTTTTAATTGTCAACACTGAAAAAATTTTCTTCAATAAATTTTTGTATCTTGGATAGTAAAAATAAATCATTGTTCATTCCAAATACTTTGGCTCAAGCCTTAGGAGCAAAAATCTTCCACACAGTGCTGAGTTCATGCAATAGGATACATTTAAGAAAACTTGTTTTATATTGATTTCATCTGTAATCATTGAATTCGTCACCTTACAGGTCTTGGTTCCAAGCATATTAAATTAATAGCCTATGCTAGTAGAGACACCAGCCAAGTTAATAAATTTAAGCTTGCTCTTTACAAGATGTAGAAACAAAATGACATCTTTTCACTTGTAAGAATAACGAATATAATTTCTCACGAGAAGACATACTAAGTTGGCTGCATGCAAGTAACATGTAAAAGGTTTTTTGGGGTACAATGTATTCTGTATATGTCCTTACCTCTAAAATGCTATTCTTACAGAAAACACAGGTAAAACATCTACAGGCACCATATATGTTGAGGTACCTGGTTTTAATGAAAATTGTCCAACAATCGTCCTGGAAAAGAAAACAATTTGTAGTTCACAACCTTCTGTGGTTGTCTCAGCTAGAGCACTAGACAATAAGTATTCTGGTCCCTACACATTTTCTCTGGAGGAGCAACCACTAAAATTACCAGTTGTCTGGAGTATCACAACACTCAATGGTGAGTAAAAGTAAACTTGCTTTTGTAAATGAAAAAGTTGCTGCTTCTTTAAATTTTCAGAGGGATAAAAGAGTTCATTTGGGAGCAAGTCTTTTCCAAGAGTAACTGAAAAAGTTCTTTGCAATGAAGATGTGGTCTAGCCTCATGAATTTCTTCTTTCTTCAAAAGAGAAGAGGAACGAATATGATATGTTTGTGCTATTTAATATCTTTTATGTGCAATCTAATTGTTTTGTATTTTTAATGTCTTATTTCTACCTCCACAGCACACCTTAAAAAGAATAGAGTCAACCATCAATTTTATTGCAGAGCTGTTTAAATTTCTAACTATACAAACTTTTCCTAACCAGGCAGACTGTGAACAGACATGAAGCACAGGAGGGGTCGCCTGTTCAAGGCTCATAGGAAGTGCTACTTAGTCTGTCACTAGTTAGGAATCTTGACAGCATGGCGGACTGAAATTCCTGTTAGCCAGTGGGAAAGAGTTCATCATCCATTCTTCCTTTTCTTCTCACTTTTATCGTGCTAATTTTACATTTTTTTATGTTTCCTAGATATCTCCTAGAAATAGCCTTTGGACTTAATAAGAATCTTCTCACTTGTCTCTAGATCTTTCCTGAACCAATCTTGATTCCCTCCATGAATGTGCTCTATTGTTCCCTAGTCACAGGTATCAACCATTGCTAGAGTCACCAAAGCATTCTTGTTCTCCGTGGTCTTCTTTCCTAAGGCCTTACTGATCTAGGTGGAAGTCCCTAGTTCCAAAATATCCATGTAGCTTTTGGCTCCAGATGGGCTTACCAATACATGACCAATGAAAAACATGCAAAAAAAAACATCAGAGAGAGACAGGACCTAGCATTGGACACGGCTGCTTGAGTGAAGCAGGACAAGGCAACAATGTTTAGACTGAGTGGATCAGACATAACATCAAAGGGGTTAAGGTGTTAAGAGTGGTTTAGTTGACACAGCTCTGCAGCTTACAAAAGCTGCTAAGGGAGCCCACTTAGAAAGGGACAACATAGGAATGGAGAACGGAGAATAATCCATGTTCATGAGTCAGGTGGGCCACAGGCTGTCACCTCAAAACATCCTATACCACTGGCCTTTGCGCACATGAATGAAAACTATCAGGATCAGCGGAGGTAGTGGAAGCCAAAGTAGAAGCTCAGTCTTAATAAGTCAGGCACAAAAACATGGACGTAGAGGGAAAGCATACGTCCAGAGGGCCACAGAAGCATTCAGGGCGTTGGTGCAGACATACAGGAAATTGGCTAAGTCCCAGGGGAGGGGGCTTGATATTGAAATATTACCTGCCTTCCATCACCTTTCAGGAGGAAAACTGGGGTAGAACTGAGTCTTCATGGGAAGCTCTAACAGTCCCATGTGGGGCAGAAAGAAGGACATGATGGAAGTGCAGCCCTGTTTACCCAGCTGAACCCCAACTTCTCATTCTTAGAACTCCTCCAGCCTCACCTTATCAGCCTCCCTATTTGGGACAATGATGTTTAAGGCATCGCTGGGTCTGTTAATACAAATAAGTAGTTTTAAGGGCAAATGATGCCTGTCCTGCTGATGATTTGTGTGATTGTTTGTCCTCAGCTACTTCCGCACTCCTAAATGCCCAGCAACCACTATCTCCTGGATCGCACAGTATCTCCCTCACAGTTACCGACAGTCAGGACAGACAATGCGAGACACCAGAGAGCCTGACTCTGGAAGTCTGCCAGTGTGACAACAGGGACACCTGCAGAACTTCGGAGGATAAAGACCCTGGATACACAGCTGGAAACAGAACATCAGGGAGGCTGGGGCCTGCTGCCATCGGCCTGCTACTCCTTGGTCTTTTGCTGTTGCTATGTGAGTATGCCAAAGCTGACTTCTGTTTTTGATAGGGAATCAGGCCTTCGGGCTGCATGGTAAATACCATCTTTGCAATGTACAACCATTCCTTAATGGTGTTACAGGCAAAGATGGGGGTAACATTTTCAGGAAGAACCGGAAATGTTGAAAGTTAATATGTCGCTTGCCAATAATCTATATTCATAATACAACAAGGCAAGTCATATATATGTTAGACAGGTAGAAAACAGCCCAAGAGAATCAACAAGAATAAAATTTAAGCATGAACACTTTCTATACACTGCCGGGAATGTTCATCCTCAGAAAAATGCTTTTACCCACAATGCAGCATCTTCTAAGATGTCTTCTTTGTAGACATAAAATAGAAGAAGAACCCTTGCCAAGTAAATCTAGAGAAAAATATAAGGATATAGGCTTTGAGCTTTATAATGAACATTATTAATACATCATAGGCTCTGAAAGTTATTGCTTAATCCAGCGCTTCTTGAAAATTGCTTACCACTACAAATACACCCTCTTAAAGGCTCTCACTTAATAAGATTAAGCTTATTAAACACATTTAGGGAATGTGGTTTTTATATATTTTTTTAAAAGATTTTGTTTATTTATTTGACAGAGAGAGATAACAAGCAGGGAGAGGCAGGCAAAGAGAGAGAGAGGAGGAAGCAGGCTCCCTGATGAGCAGAGAGACCGATGCGGGCCCTGGGATCATGACCTGAGCCAAAGGCAGAGGCTCTAACCCACTGAGCCACCCAGGCGCCCCTTTATTTTTTTTATTTTAAAAATAAAACGTTTTATTTTTCAATAAAAGTAAAATTTAGTTATTCAGTGGATAGGTTTCTAAAATGCTTCAATTAAATCAAAGTCTTGTGATCAAATAAAATTTTTAATGTAATAGGTCTCTATTTAAAGGAAATTCATGGCAAATTCTTATATAAATAAGAAAAATCCTTGATAAACTCATATTCACTTCCCAAATTTATTATAGAACTATAGGCTTTTCTTCATGATAAAAGTCTATGCCAGCCCCTTCACTTAAATTTTTCTTAAATTTGTGCATTTTTAAACCACAAGGTGCAGAAAATTACTTGACGAGCACTCATATAACCAACCGTCATTCAGATTTAACAGATCTTAATATTCGCCATATCTGTTCAGATCTCTTTTTACAAAAAAGAAAGAAAAAGAAAAAGAAAGAAGTTGCTATTCATACATCTAGTAACCTCCCACACATGCCATATATTCTTCTTCTGCCTTCCCCCAAAATGTTTACTCTTCTGCAATTAACAAGCATTGTTTCATTTCACAGCTGAAATTGATGCACCTTTCAGTTTTTCAATATCATATTAGTCAATTTCAAAACCAAAGATTTGTCAAGTACATGGATGTGAGTCTTAACACAAGCAGCCAGCTGGAAAGGGAACTTGATTCTGGTTTTCATGTAGTTCACAGGTTTATGCATGTCTAACTCTATGGAAAAAACAATACTATGATGCAACTATAATAGAAATGAATACAAAGGGGTATTATGCAGGCTTTGTGGAGTAGGTGAATCATCAATCTGAGTGTTGGAAAGTGAGGAGGATATAGAAAAAAAGAGGGAAATTTGTTCCCAAAGGGTAACAGCATGGGCCAAAGCCAGAAACGCTTTGCATGTTTTAGGAATCATACCTTGGGAGGCTAATGCATGGGGAGACTGTGGACAGTCAAGGAGATGAAACTGGAGATGCACTGATACCAATTTGAAAGGGCTTTCATACATATGTTTTTGTGCTTTAAACTATGAGAAAAAAAGAGTTGCTATGAGAAAAAAGCCTAGCATGTTCATATTTATGTTTTAGAAAGATAACATTGGCCGAGCTGTGTACCATAAATTAGAAAGGAAATAACAGTTAGGAGATTCTTCTACTAGTTTCAAAGAGATGATAGAAGCCAGATTCAAACATGAGACTAAAAAGGAAAGGATAAGTGTGTAAGGCATTACACATGGCAAAGATTTGGAGACTAACAAATATGAAGAGTGGCTAAGAAATCCAGATGAACCATTGAATTCAGTTGTCACTTAAACCATTAAATGAAATTGCAAATACTAGAGGCAGCACAGATACATGGTAGTAGTGATGAGTTTCATTTTGAAATACTGACTTTTAGGATGTTGAGATAACCTCAGGCAAGCCATTGTACATTTGGGATTGTGGCTCAGGATAGTAATCCGAGAAAGCACACCGTGTTAATCCCACAATCATATTTGCTTCCTGTGCTCCTACCATTTGAAAAAATGCCAGGCTTTGATTTTTGGCATGACAAAACATATATTTTTTAGTCTGCACAAATACACTCAAGACTTTGAAAAAGTTTCTCTGGATACATATATAAAAACCAAATATATATTGTAGATAACAATGATAGCAAGATCTCTAAAAGATAATTTATGCCCATCTAAAAATACTCACCATACAGGTGTACATCCATCACCTTAAAAACTAATTTGTCAACGAGTAACATTCAATTCTTCCCATACACTTAACAAAGTCAGAGAATTGAGAATGGTAATAAATTAAAAAAAAAACATATAGAAGTATCATTTATATGAACATTATATAAATTTTTAAAAATATATCAATTATATCCAACCTATTTTATTTATAATATAGGACCAACCTAATTTGTATAACTGATATAGCCCTTCCAGACAATACTAGCAAATCCTCATCCCACTCACTACTGTCCTTTACTTATACTACTAACTAATTTAATCCTCATAACAGCTGGTGATGTATATAATATTTATTCTCCCATTCTCTGGATGAATTACGAGGGGCAAGAAAGGATGATATAACTTACCCAGCAGGTGAGAGGTGGAGCCAAAATTCAAACCCTTCAACTCCTAACTAAACTCCCTCTGGGTGGACAGAATTCAAACATGAGGATTCACTAGACCCTGAGGAGCCAGAGGTGGGGGTGGGGTCACTAAACTACCTAGCTTTCCAGAACTTCCTTTCAAGGGAGAGTTTAGTATTTTCCTCTTGATGCATTAGCATAAAAATGATGTTAATCTTTATTGCTGAGATGTGACAGATCTTGCAGATATGCACAGAAGAATGAAAATTACTCAGACAGGAAAGCCCCTCCAAGCTAGGGATTCTCAAGTCATAATTAAGAGTGCAATGGTATTAGCTCATCACTCTAGTTGTGGAGGGAGTTTGCTGGTTAATTGCTGTTTACTAAGAGATGACTAGAGTCCAGATTACAGGATTATCCTGCCCACCTAAAATCCTGACCATCCAGGTATGTATTCCCCTGACATAATAAACATTGCTCAAAATGTTCAAATAAATTATATATTATAATTATATATAATTATATAATTTATAAAATTATAAATTTTATCTAATTTTTAAATATAATTATATAATTTATAATTTCATAACTTATAAAATTATAAATTATATATACATATATATAATTTATAATTTTATAACTTATAAAATTATAAATTATATATATATACATATATATAACAGAAAAGGATTGAGGAACTGAAAGACCATCTTTATCATTCATCAAACAGTGACTTTTTTTTTTTTTTGAGAGAGATACAATGAGAGTGAACATGAGAGGGGGAAAAGGTCAGAAGGAGAAGCTGACTCCCCATGTGGGACTTGATCCTGGGACTCCAGGATCGTGACCTGAGCGGAAGGCAGCTGCTTAACCAACTGAGCCACCCAGGCACCCCAAACAGTGACTATTTTAAGAAAATATACACATCGCAAGAATGATCAGATCTGTATCCTCCAGTTCACAATCATATGAAATTTTAGGATGCTTAATTTACATTTCATTTTGTAGAAACTAGTTTTGCTTTCTATTAGATTTTCCATGAGTCCTGGTATACTGTATTTTCTTCATAACGTTTCAGACAATTGTCATGTCTCATTGTTTCCAAATGATTCAAGTGTTCCGATATTTTGTTTTCCTTTATAACTAGTGGCCCCCCTTCTGCTGCTGACCTGTGACTGTGGGATGGGTCCTATCCGGGGAGTGACAGGAGGATTTATTCCAGTTCCTGATGGTTCAGAAGGAACAATTCATCCGTGGGGAATTGAAGGAGCCCATCCTGAAGACAAGGTGAGGACCTAGTTTCTAAAACGTTTCTTTCAATCACATAGAACAAAATTAGATTTATATTCAGATAGGAAAGGGGGTGATAGGGTATAAAAATAAGACACTTCTTGACCTTTAAAGACCTTTGTTGAGGGCTGAAATAAATGGAGCCTTTTAGAATCACAGCTCTTCAGATGTCCAACCATAAAAATGGTTACTCCTGTAAGAATTTGGACTTCTTCTAAAGTCATCTTTAGCAAAGAGCCACATTTCACCCATAGTACCATGAAACTGGTTCATATGTAACTTATTTATTTCTTTAACATGGTTTGCAGGAAATCACAAATATTCGCGTGCCCCCTATCACTGCCAATGGAGCTGATTTCATGGAAAATTCTGGTAAGTAAACATCAAATGGATTTTTGAAGGCAATACTGGGTTAAATAAGCAATACTGAAAAATAAAAAGTGTTCTAAATCATTTTTTAGTAATTTGCATATATATACACACACGCTGGGAGATGTTACCACTAAAATAGGGTTTCAATGAAATGATTTACTATTAGTGTATTAGTCGATTCCAGGGCCAAGCTTGGGTTTCAATAAGTTCATTGAAATTCATTGCCCACTGATGCCACATTTTTAATATCCAAAGATTTGTTATACATTTTCCAAACCTTAATAAACTAAAGTAGAGCTCTGTCACTTACTAATTTTTTAATTAAAAAAGATTTCACATGTGTAGAAAAATGTAAAGGAAAATATACTAAATACTATGTGCCTACCACTCAACTCTGACTATTTTTACCATTGGTAATATTTGCAGTTAAACCTCATATGTGCACATTCTCAATCTTATTGCCCTTCTTCCTACCCCAAAACTAACAATACCTAGATTTGAGTTCAAGTAGCCGTTTTATATTCAGTCATAATGGGGGGCGCCTGGGTGGCTCAGTGGGTTAAGCCGCTGCCTTCGGCTCAGGTCATGATCTCAGGGTCCTGGGATCGAGTCCCGCATCGGGCTCTCTGCTCAGCGGGGAGCCTGCTTCCTCCTCTCTCTCTGCCTGCCTCTCTGCCTACTTGTGATCTCTCTCTGTCAAATAAAATAAAATCTTAAAAAAAATATATATATATATATATATATATATTCAGTCATAATGGGACAAGATCATTTATGCTCTCATATAGGTGAACTTATTCATTTCTTTGGTTTACCAAATAATTATTTTATTCATCTTGTCTCAGTGCCACAATTAAGGCATAAACTACAGGAACAATATGACCTAGTGCCTAATATTAAAGTTTATCTTAACCCCACACCTAGCAATAGATTGTTTTTAAATGTCTAGCCTACAAAATCTGCATGAGATCACTGCAAAATGTCTGCCTTTATCAGCTACCCCAATCCTCACCTGCTTCTCCGATTATAATTACATAGCAAAAACTATACTCAGAATTCTCTAGAAAAAAATTAACTTTCCATGAAAGTGTAATGTAAAGGTGATAAGGAAAATAGTCATAACTCTTTAAATTGTTTTCAGACACCAAGACACTAAATTAGCATCTGCTAATTTGCATGATTACATTATGCATGTTTCCTCTTTGGTTTCCATATTGAAAGCAATGATAGCTTAATTTTAATTTCTTCTTTTTCCTGAAAACAAATAAGCATTGCATTACAAGTTTTCCATGGCTGTGTGCTGAATATTCTGTTTTTACTTTTCTATTTCTGGCTGTTGTCACTGAAAATCTATTTCCTGTGTATATTTTTTATTTATTTATTTGACAGAGAGAGATCACAAGTAGGCAGAGAGGCAGGCAGAGAGAGAGAGAGGAGGAAGCAGGCTCCCTGCTGAGCAGAGAGCCCGATGCGGGACTCGATCCCAGGATCCTGAGATCATGACCTGAGCCAAAGGCAGCGGCTTAACCCACTGAGCCACCCAGGCGCCCCTCCTGTGTATATTTTTTAATTAGTGTGTTTCCAGAGCTATTCCATCTGCAAAGATCCTCTGTACAGACTCACCTCCTCTGTTACTCTCTTATAACAGACCCTAGAATGTTCTTATCACCTCTAGTCATATAATTGTAATCTCTCCTACTTATTTGCTTTACTGGGGCCCATTGATATCAAAAAACAGTAAAAAAAAAAAAAAAAATTACAGCATAAGATGCTCCAGAATTTTCTTCCCTGTTTTTAGAAGTTTGTACGAATACATATGCTGGAGGGACAGTGGTAGAAGGAACCTCGGGAATGGAACTGACCACCAAACTTGGAGCAGCTACAGGATCTGGAGCCGCTGGAGGATTTGGAGGAGTCACTGGACTTGGCATTGGTTCTGCAGGACAGTCTGGAACAATGAGAACAAGGCATTCTACAGGAGGAACCAATAAAGACTATGGTGAAGGAGCAGTAAGCATGAATTTCCTGGACTCCTACTTTTCTCAGGTAATGTGGTAGAAAACTCTGTGGCTTTGTTATCTTATGTACATTAGAGATCTTTTTTCTTTGCAATTTGTTGTTGTACTTACAGCTTGTTAAAATGTAAGAAAAAAATAGGGTTCTCTGCCAAAATAATGCAGATAACCTAAGGTGATGGCCAAAATTGGGCCACTAGTCAAAAGGAAAAATGGTAGGTAGACACAAAGGGAAAGAATATAGCAAGGGGCGCCTCCTCCCTCTGACTGGAATAACAATGGAAGGCAAAATCTTTTTGTGTCAGGATCAGCAGCATCCTCTGCAGAAATACAAAGCAGCCTCTTTTGTGTTCCCTGTACCATAAAGTATGTCAAATGTGCATATTTTTCTGAGACAGGGGTTATAGTACCCTTCACATTTTCAAAAGAGTCCATGCCCCAAAATGCTGAAGAACCATTAAATTAATGACCCAGAAATAAAAGTGGGAAAAAAGGGATGTGATCAAAGGTCAGAAGAAGTGTCAGGAAGCATAGAACAGAAAGGAAAACGGTTTCCAGAACAGAGAGGACTTTAAGAGGCAGATCTTGCCTCTTGGTTGGTGCATCAGTAGAAGAGATTTCCTACCAAAACCAAGAGTTTTGGTATCAGACCTGGTAAATTCTGGGATCAGAACTGTTGCTGAGAAGGTATTTTCTCATACTGACTGACAGGGAGAGCTTGTTTGGGATGGGTCTCTTGGGATATTCTGAGATGTGGTGTGGGCCCTCGTTATGAGTCAGGCTCCCGCATGGGTCGGGAAATCTAGGCCAAGGCGCCAGTCTGGCTGAGAGCTGGCTTAGATGGTGTAAGTGGGATGCCTGTCCCCACCCCTAAACACAAAGACATGAATTTACAGAAGCACATACAGGGACCCCCACACTGGGCCCAGTGAATAACCTCCAGGCTTTGAACACGTTGGTTTTGTAGGTCCAAATCCATGCCAGTGCCTTCAAAACCCAGACTTAAAACGTGAGCCTAGGCCAGATTCAATTCCAAAGGAATGACAGCTACCCTGTTCTCCAAACACCAGATAATTTCTCTTACAAAATTGCTGATACCCAGAGTATGGCTTTGCTTCTGTGGATTACCTAAATTAGGCATTCATGATCAATTCTTGAGTTCTATGAACCATGTTGTATTCTTCAGCTGAGCCTCTTTGAAAATTCATTTTTTCCACTTTTCTCCCTCTTTAGAAAGCATTTGCCTGTGCAGAGGAAGACGATGCCCAGGAAGCAAATGACTGCTTGCTGATCTATGATAATGAAGGAATGGGTGCCCCTGGTTCTCCCGTGGGCTCCTTGGGTTGTTGCAGTTTTATTGCTGATGAGCTGGATGACAGCTTCTTGGACTCGCTCGGCCCCAAATTTAAAAAGCTTGCAGAGATAAGCCTCGGGATCGATGAAGAAGCCCAACAATTTCAGCCACCTTCCAAAGACAGCTGTTTGGGCATGGAATCCTGTGGCTATTCCCTAGGAGTCCAACAGCCAGAATCTGTTAGGGGCCAGACTTTGTCAGGCAGTCAAGGAACTTCTGCTTTGTCTGCTTCCGGCTCTGTTCTGCAGCCAGCTGTTTCCATCCCTGACCCTCTGCAGCATGGTAGCTATTTGGTAACAGAGACTTACTCGGCCTCTGGTTCTCTCGTGCAACCTTCCACTACAGTCTCTGAGCCACTTCTCACGCAAAATGTTATAGTGACAGAAAGGGTGATTGGTCCCATTTCCAATGTTCCTGGCAACCTACAGACTCCGATGGAGATAAGGGGGTCACGTAATATGATCTGTATAGAAGATCCTTGTTCCCGTCTGATATGACCAGAATGAACTGGAATAACATATTGGCTGAATATATTATTTGGACCAAATTGTTCAAAGGAGCATAGCAAAGCTCACAGTATTAGTCTAACTGGGCACTTATTTTGGAATCTCCTAAACCGAGCTTGATCAGTTTAAATTTTCTAGTTAATATCCCCAAACTGGGTCATGTTGTCACTCTTACTTCTCAAATACCATTCAAGTGGTAGTAAATCTGGATGTTTTTCCAAAAATCTTAAGATCATATTCAGTGGGAAAATTCCAATTAATAATTAACAACTTTTAAACTTCTCTTTTTGCAGTACCAAAGAAATGTATTTGTCCCTTTAAATAAAATGCAGCGTGTCTTATTGGATTAAGCACTTGGAGACAAGAGCCCCAGTTCTTGTCTCTGTCACCTTTTCTTATGTCACTAATAATGATGTAAGAGTCATAAGGTCTTTGCTAAAGCATTTTGAGCTGCTTGGAAAAGGGAAATAGTTGCAGCTGAGTTGTCATCTTCTCGGTGTTGGGAGACCCTAAGTGCATCTTTTGCTCAAGCTAAGGGCTACTGGCTTATGCATTAAACTTGCTATATCTATATCCCTCCGTTCTCAAAATACAGTTTGATAAGAAAATATCATAGAGCATTTAGGAAAGTTTAGTATGGTGTAAATAATATTTTGTGTTTTTCTAAATTACTTTGAAAGATCTATTCAAAGAAAATATCTTACTTTGAGCTCCTTGGTATACCTTTCTCACAACAAATCCTGTGTTAATAGTTCTTGAAAATTACTCTCTATTTTTTAAATGTCAGTGAGTAGATGTAATTTGCACATGACAGATAGTGATGTTTATTATGTTAACAATGTCTACAGACTTTGTGAGAATACAAACATGGTTTTTCTCCTAAGGAAAAGAGGCCTCTGACTAGATTAACATAGGGTGAAATTTTTGAATATGTATTATAAGCCCCATGTTAAGTCAAAAAGGGAGATGGAAGGGGATTATCATTAACCTCTATTTTATTAAGCCTCAGTACTTTGAAACAGCTACAACAACTAAATTCTCTAGAAAACAATGAAGATTTTGAATTCATTACTTCATATGCACTGATAGCAGAGCAGCTCTTCAAATCATTTCAAGTCATTCATCTTCAGCCTTTAGCCCCTAGAGAACACCCTACCTTCTTATCAACATTCTTGTTTTAGCTGAGTCTTTACAAGGTCATTGTCCAGCTCCACTATCTCTAATTGTATATAAAAAAACTTCTCCCTGTTTTGTTGCCAGCCATATTCAAAATCTATTTGTTTTTCCAGATGGAATGCAAAGTAATAAAGTGTCTTTTAACACAGAAGGATACAGTCCTAAGCCTCCCTGGGAGGAAAGAGACCTCCTAAATGTTCCTACATCTAACATCCTTCCCTCCCCCTGGTGCCATGCATGACTACCAGGAAGGTGTGTGCTAGGATGGCCAAGAAGAGGGGGCAATCTGTTCTTTTAAGATAATCCCGCTGTTTCAACAACACCTGCAATGTGCCCATCTTGAGGTGAGGGGACTTAGATCCTGTGGAGCGGCTGCCAGGTCCTGAGGAAGCTGCCTTGCTATTATCACTGTGGCCTCTTCTCAACAGAAGAGGAGTCTAGATCACACATGGTTGATGTGTGCCTCTGTGATGCATGAGAATTAAGTTAATAATCATAATAATCCTTATTTCAAGTTCAAAAGTGTCTTCAGGATCCTCAAAGAATTTTGGTGTTGCCTCTTAAAACCCAACTTATGATGAAATGGGAATTTCGCTGCATTGCTAAACTACAGAGGAAACTATGTCACTGTAGTAAAGGCTCTGTAAGGGGAAAATTGAAATTAAATGTGTTTTAAAATAAAAATAGACTCATCTTGTCTAGAAGGACCTCAAATTGAATTGCCATGTAAAAGTAAATTCAAAGCAAAAATGTATTTGTATTTTTTCACCAAAAATAAAAATTGTTTTAAGCAAAAAAAAAAAAAGAAAAATGTTAAAAACTGTCTTTTTACTTCATGTATTATAAATTTTAAACAGTACGTGCTGAAACTTCAACAGTATAACACTGGGATAATAAAACCGTTGGCAACAAACATGAGTACTTCCTTAATCATTTAGTAAAAGGTGAGCTACTCTCTAGAATTAACAGTTACTAAGAAATGTAAGGTAAGAAACTGACTTACATATGTATTTTTATCAGTATTTTATATTTTTTTTCTAGCTGATACCTTTTGCCCATCCTCCCAGGCAGGAAGGAAGTACCTGGGGACTCAGGATCTCTTCTTCAGGTGGAAATAGTGCTGGATGAAGTCAGAGCAGTCTTATTAACGAGATGTTTTAAGTCATTTATTACTTGTTTGGTAGTTTGGAATGATCTTTCAGGCAAAAGTTCTGACATGCAATGATGCCTCAGAGACAAAAGCTGGAGTAAAAAGAAGGTAAGGTTTCCAGCCTAACATGATGAAAAATGTACCATGGATCTAGGGACAGCTGTCAGCCCCAGCAGCTTGGATGTGTCTCCCAATAAATGTCTGTTATTTTTATGTCTTTCTTTAAAGGAATGCCACAAAAAGTCCCTTTGGAACTTCAAATCTTGCCTTGGCTGACCGTCCTTATTCTTTAATGCGTACAATTCAACTGGGATCTGGTGTATGAGGAGCAGAAACTGGGTTAGAGTGGGCGTAGGGATGGTTTGATTCTGACATTCCAAATCAAACCCAGGAAAAAATGAAGCCCCTGTAGGTAAATTCCAAAAATATCCCCTGATCCTCCAATTTATAGAAAGTTTGAAGAATAAAAACAGCAAGATCAATGTATCTTAACTGTCAAAATTCAAGGAAGAGCATGAAAAAAAACACACTCAACTCTCAAGCTTCAATGCAACTAACAATTAAGAAACAAGTAAACGTTAAGGATCTCTCCTTCCTGTCATTGGTAATTCAGTGTTTTCTGCACTCCTGCAGAAAATACCGAGTATATTCAGACTCCTGCACTGGGTCTACAAATAACTCTGAGTCAGAGATTATATGGCTTAATACTTGTTCAACAGCACAGTCTGAGATCATTTTTAAGTGGGGGGATAAATTGATAAAGAAAAGAAGATAATTGTTTGATTTACAGGTGCCAGAAGCAACACGTTTTCCACAGTGAAGACTGAGATTCCTTCTGCTCTGCCTGATCCCTCCATGACAAGACATGGGCCCTTCAAGGTTGGTGTCTTTACTTTCTTTTTCCTTTATACATAGACTTTCTTTTCAACAAATGCAAAATGGAATAATCTAAACACAATGCAGATACAGTTAAAACTCAAGAGAATGATGGTCTAAAAGAACAAGTGCAAATGGATACAGTTACCAGAGCAGGAAGAAACTAGACATTGGTACACCCCACCAGCTGGCCAAGACCGTTAGTTACATATTCTAATTTAATTCTTACAGTAACTCTAATTATAATGAGGAAAACAGAGATCCAGAGAAGCAAATTACTACTTCAAATCATTCAATAAAGTGACATAAATGTAAAGGTTTATCTACAGTTATTCACAATAGAAAGCAATAATAATATATAACCATTATTCTGTCAAAATAATCTGCTTGCTTTCAGCCCTAAGACTTGAGTAGAGCATGAAAAATTGGAAATACAAAGAAAACAATGAAAATAATTTTTAAAATACCAGAAATCTAGATATAATTCTAAAGATTAAAGAAGCAGTACATTGTAGACAAATATATCTATTTGGACATAGAGGACAGAGAAATCTATATATTTCTATATGTATCTAAGATTGAGAGATAGAGGAAAAGGTAGAGACAAAGGAATGGATAGAAAGAAACAAGTACATGATTTGCTGCTATTTTGAGGTATATGTGAGTTTATTTTTCAGGGCACAATGAACATCTCTTTCACATTTAATAAGGAAAACAAACTCCCCAAAGTCATGGAATCTCCTTTCTGGTCAACTCCTTAAGGATTACTTTGATAACACACTATTTAGAAGGGGTCATGTGTGACATGTAGCTAGATGTAAAAGTAACTATATGGAGAGATTCTGATTCAATATTAATACATATTGAGAAATGATCAACACAGTAAGTCTAGGTAACATCCATCACCATACATAGTTATAAAAATTTTTTTTCTTGTGATAAGGATTTGTAAGATCTACCCTCTTCACAACTGTCAAATATGCAATTCAGTATTATTAATGATAGTGACCATGCTGTATATTATACCCCCATGACTTATTTATAACCAAGTTTGTACTTTTTGAACCCTTTCACCCACTTTCCCCACCTCCCATGCCCCACCTTTGGCAATCACCAGTCTGTTCTCTGTATCTAAGACCCTGATTTTTTTTTAATTCCATTTCATTTTTTTATATGATAACTTTAAATGGGTCCCTCCACCTCAGTGTTTCCATGATTTGTAGAAAACAACACAACTGAACAACTACAACTACTATTTTACGCCTTAATGCTATCTCTCCTTCCACATTTATTTCATGAAGTACCATCATATTTTTAAGTTTATGCCTTGGAACATCTCTGATGTTTTCTGTGCACTGAATTTGTCATTATTAAGTTAGCAAACAGTAAAAGTAGTGTGAAAACACAGAGTATGAAATCCTAATATAAGCAAAACACTCAGATTGAAAGAACATGTATGTCGGGGCGCCTGGGTGGCTCAGTGGGTTAAGCCACTGCCTTCGGCTCGGGTCATGATCTCAGGGTCCTGGGATCGAGTCCCGCGTCGGGCTCTCTGCTCGGCAGGGAGCCTGCTTCCTCCTCTCTCTCTGCCTGCCTCTCTGCCTACTTGTAATCTCTCTCTGTCAAATAAATAAATAAAATCTTTAAACAAAAAAAAAAAAAAAGAAAGAAAGAACATGTATGTCTCCCTTTCCTCAGAAGGCAAAGGAAGTATTTATATTCTTTCATAACCAAAAGAGGATTGCAAAAAAACTCTCTTAATTATAAAGCAGCACAGAATCAGGTAATCTTGTATTTATTTAAATGGGATAATGACATGGTTTCCACTCCTGCAAAAAGGCATTGTAACTAAGCCAAATATGAGTATTTAAACACAAAAAGTGAGATTAACTTCAGTCATGTCTTCCCACGTCCAACTGACCATGTTGATAGTAAGAATTATGTGGTCCTAACTTGGGGGTAACACACACACACACACACACACACACCCCCTCAGGTAAGCAAGTAGCTCAGTGTAGCTGAAGCAGTACCTTTCCATCATCAGACCCATGGAACAGACAGTGACACTTGGTTTGTGTTGCAGATAGAAAGTTTCTGCATGCAGAGTCTGCTCTCCAGATTTATTATTAAAAAGAAAAGAACCACCTAGATTTTCCACCTAATTTTTCTTCAGGTAAAGCATAATGAAAAGACCTTGTTTGACCAAACTCTTAATTATTCTTAATTATTGTAAGGCTGACATCCTCAACTTTAGATTAGTAGGCAACTGTGTCATAGGAAGTGGAAGTATTAGTCAAAGAGCACAAAGTTTCATTTAGATAAGATGAATAACTCCGAGAGATCTACTGTACATCATAGAACCTATAGTTAGCAATAATGTATTGTATACATAAATTTTGCTAAAAGGGTAAATCTTGTATTCAGTCTTCTTGTCATTAATAATAAGAATAAGAATAATAAATAAGAGAAAGGGAGGAAACTTTTGGAGGGAATGAATAGTTTCATGGCATAGACCGTGGTGATGGTTTCATAGGTGTATACTTACCACCAAACTCATCAAGTTAAACACATTCATTATATACAACTTCTTATATGACAAAAAATTTAATATGTAATAAACAGTCTAATAAGTTCTGACAATATTCCTTCCTGCATCTTCCCTCTTCCTCTCAGCTGCTATAAATTGCTATTAATTTTTCCTCACAAGGTATGGTTGCTACAGTTGAAATATAAGTTCATCTTCTAACTCACCACTCTTCCTCCTTACATTTTCTCAGACTCTGCAACAGAAGGGTCTGTTGTACTGATCTTTGGAAATTCTTTCAAAGAGGCAAACCAGCAACAAAGACATTTGCTGCCAAGATGATAGAAGCTCTTCTATTCTATGCAAACCTATTTCACACCAAAGCCTCCAGAACAAGCCAACACATGTTCTTGCTACTTCTGCCAGCTCTGGCTGGGAAAGGATGTCTCCATTGAAAGAACAAGTCAGGAGATGTTTTTGAATATTTTGATAGGAAACATGGATTTGTTGGGCAAAGAAAGCCTGCTAAACTTTGCACAAAATCAAAGCTACTACTCCAGGCCCATGAGAAAATTATAAAATGTCATTCTATCTATTAGTCAATCAAAACAACTGTATTATGTTTTAATGATTAACAAAAGATAAATTTGAATTTTTTAACGTGGTTTGTTTTTTAATTGCGTGTTTTAAGTTAACAGTTAAGAGGTCAAGCTTTGGAGACAACTATTTGAGTTCAAACCGTAGCTTCACCACTTACTAGCTCTGTGTCCTTGGGCACCTACTTAATCACTCTGCACCTCCCTGGACTATTATTATGGAAATAATAGTCCTTACCTACATCAGGAGGTTTTTGTAAAGAGGTTACAAGCGTGCACTTTGACAGAGTAAGTGCTTATAAAGACTGTTGTTTTTTTATTGTTTTTATCATTATAATTTAAATCTTCAAAATGAACTCAACGTAGAGTTAAGAGTACTGACATGCAAAGTATTAAAACCATACAAACTCTAAACATCTATATTATCTGATCCAAAACCTTGTTTTACAGATGTTCAAACATGCTGAAAAGCAACTTGTTTATCAAGGGCAGAGTTAGGAACTGACTAGGTTAATTCTCTTCCTGCAACTCCAAACTGCCACTACAATATTTCTTTTTCACTAATCTTGTGCCTCATTCACATAGGCCACTCCACACTGGAAACTCCTTTGAACACATAAGCAAAGAGAGACGAATTTATTCATACCAAATTGTTATCTTAGATAGCCAAAATGATGAAAATCACCAGATGGTTATAAGTTTTCAGTTGGGCTTCCTTGGAAAGGGCAGAGTGGAGAGGTTTTTCCTGCTAAGAGTTTTGTTGTTGTTGTTGTTGTTGTTTCAGTAGTCACCACACCCAGCGTGAAACCCAAGGCAGGGCTCAAACTCAGGACCCTGAGATCAAGACCTGAGCTGAGATCAAGAGTTAGACCCAGTGGGCCCTCTAAGACCTCTAAGACTTTTAATTACATCATTTCCACCAAATAGAATAGGGCAGCCAGGTGGCTTTGGGGGAAAAAGGTTACTTGAAAATTAGCGTGAAAGGAATGATGCTCTTAACCCAACCTTCTGTAGTATCCATATGTTAGGTAACACCAACAGAATAGCAATTACAACACACACAGAAGAGACCACACTTTATATTCAGTTTCTATGATATACGGTGCCAAGTTGCTAGCCACATGAGAAAGAGTTTCATTTGCAAGAACTAGTTGACCCAACATAAAGTTGAAGGAAATGAAATTTATTTTCCTTTGCATGTTTTTTTACCTTATTTCTCAAACATGCTATGCCCAATGTTTTGAGAATCACTACCTCCTGCTTCCTTTAAAAAAACTGACCATACCTAGTTGATAAGTTTTTAATAATTAATAAAATAATTAATAATTAATTAAACAAATTAATAATTAATAAAACAATTAATAGTTGTTTTGGTAATTTAATTCAAGATAAAGTATCAATCACAGCAGCACTTTGTTATTCCTCCTTGGAGTAGATATCTTTAATACTCAATATCTGTTTACTTAGAAAACAAAGTGATTTCCATTATCATTAGGTCATAGGTCAGGAGGTGAGGTGTTTTAAGCATAAACACTTTCCAGGGTCCCTCAAATCACATATTTGGCATCTGTCCATGTAGGGCCACAGAGCATACCTGGGACTCAGGTTTCACTTTCTGACAAACAGACCTCAGGCATCTGGTCTCTAAGGAATAAAAGTAAATGACATGTTCCATAGACGTCCCACCATCTTATTATTCCTGAAAACCTAGAAGCCCCAATCTTCCTCTGATTTTTTTGTTTATTTCGGATGGCTTATCCATTCTCCTGAGGTGAAAATCAAAGGTATAATAAACATAAACCACACTCTGTAGACTTAACGATTCCAACTACTGAAAATTCCACCATGTAGATGGATTCTCCCACAGTGCCAAACAAGGAAACTCAGAATAGCACTTTTATGAACCATAAATCAATCCTTTAACAGGAGCTTTCACATGGGTTTTACTTTGTTCACCTCTAAGCCTTCCCTGTAATACTGCTCTGATTAATTTGGTGACTTGTCATCAAATGTCCTGATGACTTCAGACGCATGCTCTAATCCTAAAATTAAGAAAGAAGTATGATGATACACTCTCTTCCTCTTTCATACCCAGAGAAGAATTTGTCACAAGAAGTCTTTGTTGACTGACTTACCTCTATTGTAGCTGAGTCTACATGAAACGGGTGTGACTTTCTCAAAAGGTATGACATCACTCAGATATTGTTTCAGTAAACGTTAAGAGAGGTCCACCTGAAAAAAAAAAAATGTCATGGTAAATTAGCAGATTACTGCCCAGTCAAACAAGAGATCTGCTTTCAAGGCATATAGTAATGTTCATCATGATCTTTATGAATTAAAAAAAGTCTTTAACCACAATCGTACTTAGAGAAGCTAGTATAGGTCACTGTGATATTTAAAGTTAAATTATCAAGAGAAATTTTTTCCCGTTGCCTTCTTTGAATCAGTGTTTTGCTTCACTGGTTTGCTTAGCATTTAAACATATTTCTGTCTAGTAAAATCTCTATGTGGGAACTAGAGACGGGGATGAAATTCAAAATCAGTCCACTGCCAAAACAAAAAGAAAAAGAAAAAAAAAAGTACAGCTCAAACAAATCAGGTTTAAAAACGAACATCTTCCTAAAATCCTCAGGCACTAGAGAAATTTTGAATCTCTTCTCTTATATTTGAAAGACCGCTTTAACTCTCCAATTCCCTGGGTGTGTATAGATGTACCTGAGTTAATTAAATTATTATTTATCATATTAAGATATTTTCAATTACTTTTGTTACAAAAGTGAAGTTAGTACACAGATATAATCTGCCATTCACAAAAAAATAATTTGGGACTCAAGAATTACATTATAACTTTTAGTCAGTACAGCTCATGTAAACGTGTTCCAAAACAGTGGTTCCCCGTATTTTTTTTTCCCTCCATGATACAGGTGACAGATGACATTCACAAGCTCATATCCTCCTGTGGACAAATCCCCTCGAGGCTGCAAAGGCCTTCCCGGGGAAATAAACTCTCTCCACCCGAGATGGATGTCAAAATGCAAGTAAGTAACATCATTACTGAATAACTTTAGATCTGCTCTAATCATTTTAATAAGTAAGCCATTCACAAATTACAGAGCTTGATTATTAACAGATTACTACATCGACTGGTATGGCGCTGAAATAAAACACCGCCATCACCAAGATGAATTCTGAAAGGTAAATAAAAGAAATTTCATTTCCTCCAATCCTTGTTTTTTTCATTAAAATGAAAATCGTTCACTGTTTTTGAGATTCTGCCTCTCTCTACTAGAATACTTATAATTATTACTCCTGACAATTTGGAAAGATCTTTAACAATCGATATGATACGTCCAAATGTTCTCTCCAAAACTACTGAATCGCTTCTCTTTCACTTTTTCCTTAAATATAAGAACATCCCTTTGTCTACGTGCAAAAGAATGAAATAACTGCCAAGAAACCAATAGTCTGTTCTGTCTTCTGAGGGTTTTTTCCTGTGTGTCTCCATAGGCTCATTACTCACATTGAGTCAGTGTGATGGTTTCTGCCTGACACCCTCTGTAAACACTCCCAGGCCTGCCTGCAAGCCCGGCATGTCCTGTCACGTTGGGGATGGATTACAGTCCAGAGCTGCGGTTAAATACCAAATACTCTCCCCCCATCTTCCTAGCCTCGGCTATTTCCCTTATCTTTCCAAGAATCCCCATAAACAAATCAAACAAATCTTGAGGTAAACACCAAGCCCAGAAACTTACTCTGAAAATTTTTTTTTCAGAAACTGTAGTTGGTGGGTGGGTTGGGGGAACCTGGCAGGCTCAGTGGGTAGAGCATGCAACTCTTGATCTCAAGGTTCTGAGTTCAAGCCCCACATTGGGTGTGGAGCCTACTAAAAAAAAAAAAAAAAAAAAAAAAAAAAAAAAAATGTAGTTGAGTAGATAAAATCAACGTTCCCAAGTGTCACAATCCTGTTAATGAATGCTTGCTTTGTTCACCTCCAGAAGGAAAGATATTTTCCATATGGTTTATGGCTTTGCACTTTGTCACCCCTGAAAGAAAGGGAGTCTTAACACAGCAATGTTCTCCACTGGCCTCTGAACTTCACTTTACATTGTTCAGCCAGGCTTAGCAAGGTCCATCCTTAAAAAAATGGTGAGGAAGAGTGATTTTTGTCCACCTTATTTTGGAGACATTTACTGACATCTTTCCAGGAATATAATTGTCTCTTGTCCTTTCCCCTTTCCTCTCACTTTAAAGGCACACCCACATATGCATGCACACACCCACACCCCAGCCTCCAAAATAACCTCAGAGATGTACTCACTTATTCATTCATGCATGTACTCAACTTACATTTACTGAAGACCTACAAGGGTTCAGGCAAAGCTCTAGGTGCTGGATACAGAGCAGTTCACAGAGAAAACTTCCAGCCCTTACGGAGTTTACGTTCTAGTAAATGGCAACAGATAATATATAAATGCATAGTCTTCAGATTGCAATGTGCCAGGAAGAAAAAATGAAGCAGGGAAGGGGCATGGGGAGCTCTGGGGCTGGGAGTATTTTGATTTGTAAATGAGTGTTCGGAGAAGGCCTCACCGATAAGGTCATATTTGTGGGGCACAAAAAGTAAAGAGTGAGGGAGTAAACACTGTACCGGTCTAGAACAGAACCTTTTAGGGAAAGGGAATGGAGAGCGCCAAGACTCGGAGGGGGAGCATACCTGTTCAATCTGTGGTGTCTGTTACGGTGTAAATGTCTGATGAGAGATTAACATGCTGCCCTCCCAGTATGATGCATGTAACGGCTAAGGGCACCTTCAGCTAGAGGATTCCGGACGTTAGTCATTGGCAGGGAGGGGCTTCTGATGGGACACCAGTAGCTTGCTGAGCCTTTCTAGACACCACTTCTTTGGGCACACTGTGATCCAGCATTATTATAGTCCTATCACATTTTAAAACTAGTGGGAGTCATTAAAAAAAAAAATCTCTTGGGGCACCTGGGTGGCTCAGGAGGTTAAGCCTCTGCCTTTGGCTCAGGTCATGATTTCAGCGTCCTGGGATCGAGCCCTGCATGGGCTCTCTGCTCAGTGGGGAGCCTGCTTCCCCGCTCTCTCTCTGCCTACTTCTGATCTCTCTATCTCTGTCAAATAAATAAAATCTTAAAAAAAAAAAAAAAGAAAAAGAAAAAGAAAAAAGAATCTCTTAAGATATCGTCAGTACTTGGGGCACTTGGGTGGTTCAGTGGGTTAAGCAGCTGCCTTTGGCTCAGGTTTTGATTCCAGGTCCTGGGATCAAGCCCCTCACTGGGCTCCCTGCTCAGCAGGGAGCCTGCTTCTCTCTCTCCCTCTGCCCGCTGCTCTGCTTACCTGTGCTCTCTATCTCTCTGTCAAGTGAATAAATAAAATCTTAAAAAAAAAAAAAAAAAAAAAAAGACATCATCAGTACTCTACTTAGACCCAAGAGTGGGAAATTTTGGTTTTCTGGCTGAGCCAAATAGCATTTTGCAATTGCACCAATTGCAAATCCACCAATTCTCCTCTGCCCTGTGAACAATGTTAAGGATCTCCTCCCGCCATCTGGTTCAGGGACTTTGCCTCGAGCCAGTCCCATATATTGACTCACAAGGAGGAGCCTGGGGGGATCAGCTCTGTTAGACACTGTGACTCACTGCATGGGGCTCTCACTCTTTCTGGGTGTTGGTGCCAGTAGCTGTGCTCTCAGGGCTGACTGCTCCTGCCCCAAAGTGTGGTGACTGTTCATTAAGGACATGCTGGCTTCTCCGTGCTAGACCACAGGGCTTGCAGTCTGCTAGGCTTTGGTTATTACTCTGTTAGTTCTAGTTCAGAAAGGCAATAAAGCCATCCTCTACTCCAAGCTGGCCAGTTCCTGTCTCTTCCTGCCCAAGGTGTTGGTGGCTCTTGATCCATCTAACTGGGAAGTTCATGAGAATCTCAACATCCTGACTCTAGTGTCTGTGATGCCACTTCTGCCTTGTCTTGTGGGGAAAAGGACCAGGCCTCCTTCCTCAGGATTAAGGGACAGCGGGATCCTCTCCCATTTCTCCATATCCGCATGGGTGGTTCAGTGGTAGAATTCTCGCCTGCCATTTCTCCATATCCAATGTAACACACTGTCTTCTCAGCTGTCCCCTCAACTCCTCCAGCTTCATCCTGTCCATCCCCTTGTGCCACACGCAGTTCCATGTGTATACTGACACACGTCTTCACTATCAGCCAGGCACTCTGTAGCCCTAACTCACATCACCACCTGCCATCCTTCTCCTGTTCTTGAGCTGCAGTGTGTTCGGGGAAAACACACATACACAGACCAACACACATATGTGTATATGTGTGCATGCATGTATGCCTGTGCACATCACACACACACACACACACACAATCCCAGACCAATGTTTTCTGACCAGATCCACCATTAATTCATCCACAGTGCATTTTTCAAACACCTTCCCTTATAATCCTGCTTTTTACTTAAAATCAATTCCTTCTACTACATGGGCTTAGTTAAACAAATCTTTATTGATCACTAAATATTTGCTGGATCTGAGGGGTTGGGTCCACTATGAATAAGATATGACCTCTGCTTTCTAAGTACTAACAGTCTTGAGAGAAAGAGAAACGGGTGGAGTGGCAGACATGGGTGAAATCACCAGGAGCCACAATGTGATCGCTGCTACAAAGATTGTATGAATCATTTCAAACAGCAGCCCAGAAAATGAAGGGAAAGGTACCTAACTGCAGATGGAGAGTATGGAAAAAGTTGAATTGGGAATGACTCTCATGTTCTTAGCTTGGGTGGCCAAGCTGACAAAGCATGTGAGAGGCATATAAGGAAGTCATAGGCTTGAACTGGAGGGGTGTAGAGGGATTGCCAAAATCTTTTTTGGTCAGTATGTTAGTTTGACATCCCTACAAAATTATTATGGTACTTTGAGGTCCCCATGAAATATCCAGATGGTAATATTCCCATGTTAGAAGGTCAGGAGTGAAAGCTTGCACAAACAGAGTGCCTATAGAATCATCTCAGTACCAAGTAAGAAGGAAAGGAAAGAATTCAAAAGCTATAGCATTTAAGAGGGGGACAGACAATAAGAAGAGGGTGCAGAAAGAAAGAAAATTAGGTGACTGTTTCTGCCTCCTAAATCTACCTGCAATTGCATTTTCCTTCTCATTTCAAACTACTTGCTAGACTTTTCTAATTGGATATTGCTCTAATATCTCAGTACAATTTTCACTGGGAAAAAAAAAAAAAAAGCTTTTACTTCTGACTCCCTTGTTTGTGTTAATGTGGTTAAAAGAATGGTTTCTTCCCACCAACAGTGCCTATGTTTTGAGTTACTCTGTCCTGGTGGGTTCAGTGCCTTCTTCACAATTACTCATCCTTTAAGAATCAGCTCACCAGGGGTGCCTGGGTGGCTCAGTGGGTTAAAGCCTCTGCCTTCGGCTCAGGTCATGATCTCAGAGTCCTGGGATCGAGCCCCACATCCCGCTCTCTGCTCAGCAGGGAGCCTGCTTCCCCCTTCTCTCTCTCTGCCTGCTTCTCTGCCTACTTGTGATCTCTGTCTGTCAAATAAATAAGTAAAATCTTTAAAAAAAAAAAAAAAAAGAATCAGCTCACCACACCACCCCCACAGTCCCTCCTGCAAACCTTCTCTAATATCATGGTTGTCAGTGATAATTTGGGACTATGCAAATCCTAGGTTTGCATTATACCCTGCATATAGTTTGACCACTGCGTTTATAATAGTTTATAAGTTCTGCAGTTATATTATTTCATAAGTACTTATTTTTGCTTCTTGGGATGAAGAAATACTTATTTATCTTTGTATATTCCCAATAAAATGCAAATGAAATGTTTGGTGAACAGGGACAAACTAAATGTTGAATAAATTGACGAATGAATGAGTGGAGTGATGCCAGGAAAGGGATTCCTTCTTTTTCTGCCCTCTTCACATTATGTAGCGGTATTTCATATTTTCTCTTATATCTACATACCTTTTATCTATAGATGTCCTGTTAGTAAGCCTCCTGGTCATAAGGACTATTTTTATGTTGTAATGGCCATACATTATAATTTAAAAATCAGAAATTACCCAATTTAGCTCTCATCTCTTTGACATGAATTCTAATACATGCACCGAGATTTTCAGTAGATTTAAAGGGTCAGCCATCTGTCAAACTATTTCCCAAGAATGCCTGATGCATAAAGTGTTCTTTGATGCTGCAACGTGTCGGGAGTAAAGAGCTAGTGATAGTAGATAAAGGACACATTAGTTTTTGTTTCTACAAAATTTTTATGTTTTAGGTAATATTAAGAGATGACTCTAATAAGCCAATCACTTGAAACTTATTCTCATCTGTGTGTGTGTATAAACCAAAATATTACGGGAAGCATAACTCAGGTAGGTATTTTGAATATCTCTAGACATTAATTATTTGCACAACGTATAATTCAAACTGATACATTGTAAGTACATGTTTTTGTTATTTTTTTAATAAGTACATGTTTTAAGAAAAGTACATTTACTATAATGTTCAACTAATTTAGGGGGAAAACCCTGTTAAGTTAAATCTTTCACACCTTGTTAACACTCTATTTTAAGGCACTCAAGTGCTTTGTCAGTAACGGTATTTGCTCCTGTGTGCAGAGATTTATGAAATAGATTTACTCTCATGTCAGGAGAAAGAAGTCAGGAGCTAGAGTACTAGCTGTGTTTTACTCTGAACAACTGCCTTTAACTCGATGAGTCATAAGTTTCAGAATTTTTAAAGGGGAACAATTTTAAGAATGACATACAATGGTACTTGATAATGCATGTAGTCACACCTTCTCTCAAAGCCTTGGAGTAAATGTCTTAAAAAGAACACAATATTGAAACTGACTTTGTCGGTCTCTGAGGGAGCTGAATAATCCAACAGAAATAAAATTTGCTTTAGCTATTTCTTATTCTGAAAGCTACAGTTATGTTCATTACTAAACAGAAACCAAACTCTCAATAATGAGGCATAAATACTTGCCCATAGGACTCAGGTACAAGAGCACTAATTTTAGGTAGGATTTATATACCATCTCCAGGGTTGATTTGTGAAAATGTTTCGGTAAAGTCTGCCTTGTTTATTTAGGAGTTTTCCCAGAGTGATGGGGAATGAGAATTATCACTAAAGTGCTACCACCCACATCTAGCTCAAGAGAAAGGAATGGAAACTGAAGATATAACTTCTCTCCTGATTTAATTATGCACCCAATGCTTAAGAGTCTCCCTAGCACTCAGCACTGTTCTAGGCACTGGAAACACAGTGGAAAATTAAACACACTCTTCCTAGAAAGTTAGTCTCTGCTAACTTAGTCTCTAACACTTAAATAATACTATGAGAAGTCACTCAACAGTTAAGCCCTAACCAAAGAGAGGAGAGTATGGTTTTCTCCATTCAAAGACGGAGTGGTCCTTGGCAGCTAGGGAAGAAAGGGAATAAAGAGGAGATGCCAAATCTACTGGACCTGAAAAACTGGCAAGATAGGGCTGGGGAGAGAAGGGTAGGATAAACTGGGAGAGAAACAGGAGGGCACTTTTGACCACAGAACGAACTCTGCTATTGTGTTCAAATTGAATGCCAAACTTCTTTCTACCAGCATACCACATCCTTTATACTTTTATAGGCTCTTCCACTACGCCAACAGCAATAGTTAACCTTTCTTAGACGTTTCCTAGCCCGGTGCTGATTCCATTGTCTCTGTTTAATTAAGAAGAGTTCAACTTAACATTTACACTTGCAATTACATTACTAAAAACTACATTTATTGAACCTGATGTACTAAACACCGCAGAAGGCTTCCCATGGATTTTCCCATGGTTTAATCTTCACAACAGTTTCCGTGTTGGGTGCTATTTTTAATCCCATTAAACAGATCTGGAACTAAGGCACAGAGAGACTGTCCAGGTCACACGGCAAGTAACTACTGGAGCAAGGATTCTGACCTCTAGTTATTTTTTGTGTTAAGAGATTTTGTAAAACATATCGAAGTCTATCTTCCCCTTAACACCCCTAGAATATTCTCCTACCTGCGTCTAGTTAACAAGGAGTCAAAGGACTGTCCCTTTAGATCACCTGTGATTTTTCTGTTTCTCCCCTAACCAGGTAAACTGCAAACCTGTTGAAACCAATGAAGGGGGCACTGGGAAGAACCGAGAAGCCTTCACGGAGCCAGCCACCTAAATCCTGCTCCAGAACCCGAGCTCTCTGAAAGCAGGCCCAGGCTCCCCTGGCTGCAGTGAGGACACAGGTGCCCGCGCCACAGTCTCCTTGGCGCCACCTGAGCTCCGGGCCCGAGCACTTTCACAAAGCGCTGGACCCCTGAGCGGCCTCGGGCGGCCGGGGGCGCTCGCTGGACACCGCAGGTCTGGCTGCGGAGAGCCGGCTTTGCCCTTGGGCCGGGGCCGGGGCCGGGGCCGGGGTCGCGTGGCCCGCGCTGCTCTGGGGCTGCTCAGGCCGAGTCCCACCGGGTGACCCAGAGCCTCCCTTAGTCCCGGCCACTCTCCTGAGAGGAAGGAACCGGGAAGGACAGGACGGCGGGGCGGGGCCTGCCACCCAAAGTCCCCAGCCCAGGGACGTCACGGTCCCAGGTGCGTGTGCGACGAGGGGCGGGAGTCCACCGCGCGCCTCCCTCCTCTAAGGAATTCCCACCTCGGGCGCCAGCAGCTCGGGCGGGCTCACGGTTCCATTTTCCTCGCGGCGGCCGCACCTGGCACCGCGCCCCTGGCTAGGGCCGCGCGGCGGCAGCTCACAGCTGCCCTCGGGGCGGGAGCTTCGGGGCGGGGCCGGGGGCGCGCCGGCGGGGACGCGGGGGAGCGGCGGTGAGAGCCCGGCGAGCGGCCGGAGGCGAGGGCGCGGCGGAGGCGGGGGCGCGATGGCGCGGAGTGCGGAGGGCGCCGCGCTGCTTCTCCTGGTAAGTGCGGGCAGCGGGGACGCGGCGCCCCGGGCGGGCGAGGACGAAGACGCGGGCGGGCGCCGGGCTCGCGCCCTGACCTGTCCGCCTGCGCCTGAGCGGAGCCCGGCGCCGGACGCTCCTTCTTTGTGCCGCGAGGTGGGGAAGGGCTGGGCAGGCTGTGGCGAGCCCGAACCTCGAGGCTTCGGAAAAGTCGCTGGGTCTCCGCGGGCGTGTGGGAACCCGCCTGAGGTTCTGCTGTGCTGGCCGCCACCCTCCGGCCCTAGCGCCTCTTCTGGCCTCTGTGGTCCGTGGGTGTCGTGGGCCCGGAGCACCTTCCCTGGAGATCCGGGCTTTGTCTGCAGTCTTCTGCCTCCGACGGGCAACATGGACGCAGGGGAGACCGCGGCGGTGCCTTCGTGCGGGGTCGGGCGGTTCTGCACCGCCCGGTCCGCGTCAGTGAGCCGGAGAACCCGAGAAAGGCCTGGATTCCTAGACGGCTACAAAGGGCCCAAATAGGGTTTTCTAAAAACGCATCTTACGGAGTTTAATTTGTTGTTGTTAAAGCCACGTTACTGTCAAAATCACCCACATAAAGGTCGTTTTAACCTGAAGTTCACAAAGTCGGTGTTCTAAAGCTGTTTCCGGGAGTTAAAGATAATGAACATATGTAATAGTTTGAAGATTATTTTTTTCTCTTCCTTTGAAAAGGTGACAAACCGAAGTGCGGCGGCACAGTCACGTTGGATTTTCAGACTTTATTAACGAAAAGGGCTTGAACCACTGGAAAATAGTGTTGGGTCTCTAGAGCTACATTTCTTATGCTTGGTTTCAGTGCTCCGATTAAGTTTTAAGTATCTTTTCTCTGTTTGGTAAAGGAATTGCACATGGCTAAGAAATGTGTGGAGCTTTGCTAAATGGGTTTTGATAAAGTGAGTTATTCTCCTAATGTAAGTCCCGAGACTTAAATGTTCAGAGAGATTAGATACAAAGTCATACTCAGTTTTCTTCTATAATGGTTAAAATTCATTAAAAACAACACAAGTTCATTCTCTGTATTTAAAATTTCTAACTTCCGGGGCACCTGTGGGCTCAGTGGGTTAAGCGTTTGCCTTGGGCTAAGGTCATAGGTCATGATCCCAGGGTCCTGGGACCCAGCCCCCAGTGGGGCTCACTGCTGAGAGTCAGCTTCTCCCTCTGCCTGCGGCTCCAGACTGCTCATGCGCTCACACTCTGTCTCCCTCTTCCTCTCACAGAAATAAAATCTTTTACAAAGTAATTAATTATTTAATTAAAGTTCTAACTTCCGGAAGAGTACCTTCTCTCTCTCCCAGAATTGCAATGGAGGGGGGAAAAAATGGACGCATACACACACACACATATTTAATAGTATTAATACTAGTTAATTATGTTAATATATATTTTTTCCTGTTTTGTGTATGTGTGTATATCACAGGAAAAAAAAAAGATAACTAATCCAATCCAGGAATTTTAGTGAAGTCTCACTGGAATAACATAATTAAGACCTCCAGACCTTTGGCACACCAGTTCATTTTCATGCTGTGTTTATCCATTTCATTTTGCTGAAGTCACTGAGGTAATTTTCAGTCAAGTTCATTTTGTTAATAAAACTTTACTGTGACTGGCCTCTGGAATAATAGAGCAACTACTTTTCTCCTTGTGATACCTCTTGGCTAGGTAGAATACCAACCTAACATAGCACCTGGCTTACCCTGAGGTTAAATATTAAATTCCTTTCACATAGGAAAAGAACTGCCTTAGTTCTCAAATGGTATACCGAGCAGGCCAAGTCATGTAAATTTTTGGAGAAATAGCTCATAATTTATGCACATTTTCTGTTTCAGCAATCCAGTATTTTTACTCTATCAGGCAATAATTGACTTCTTTATGAAGTGATAACAACTAACTGAACTGGAACAGATTCTAGACTATTATTTGTATTTTCTGCCATTTTTTAAAAGATTTTATTTATTTATTTGATGGACAGAGATCACAAGTAGGCAGAGAGGCAGGCAGAGAGAGGAGGAAGTAGGCTCCCTGCTGAGCAGAGCGCCTGATTCAGCCTCCATCATGACCTGAGCCAAAGGCATAGGCTTAACCCACTGAGCCACCCAGGTGCCCCTGTTATGCTTTTTGTGATATAAATTTGAGTATGTTTATCTTTGGTCAAAGAACAATGGACAGTTCTCCCCACACACCCCCACCCCCAACCCCACCCCCGGGTGTTTGAAGTTGAAAGTTTACTCTTTGGTAAAGAATAGAAAGCAACTCATCTTTCAGGAGTTCTTGAGAAAATGAGTCATTTATAGAAGGGAATATAAATTGTATTCTGTACGGGTCAGAGTTCAGTTACAGATAACAGAATTCATTCTAGCTAGTTAAAGCAAGAAGGGATATATTTCAGGGCACTAAGTTGATTGCGTGAGTATAGAAAGGATGGAGGAAACAGACTTCATTTTGAGTTGTCAGTAATGACTTCCAAGCCACACAGCCAAACCCAAGTACTTAGGGAGTTGCCGTCTCTCTTGTGATCAGAAACCACCAACTGCCAATCCCACAATGCAGAAATTGCCATGATCTGGATGCTATCTTTGCTGCCAGGTCCAGAACCATGCGTATTTACTAGGAGGCATGCCAACTAAATGTACCAGGATCCTGCCTCTTGGCACCCATTAATCTAATGGTAGGCACTGAGACAGTAATAAGATTGGGGCAAAAACCCAACGGCGTCCTACATACTAGGCTTGCCAGTATGCATATAGCTTCTACTTCACTTCCTTCTTTCAGATCTTATGTAAAAGCTGATTGATAGAACCTAAATCACGTTTAGAACTTTGTAGCTGCAAGGCAATCAACCTGTGGTCTTTAGCTTTCCTTTGCAGTTCAGGGAGACACACAAGGAAGGAGACACTGAGTAGCCCACACAACTATCACACATTTAGGCCAACTCTATCAAAATGGAAAATAGAAACAATTGCATGACCATCTTTCCTCTTCGAAAGTGTTTTACCTGAGACTTACCCACTTCCAAATGCTCCACAGATAGAATTCAGAGGGCCCTTAGACATGGCTGGGAATAAATTACATATCTATGTTTACTAATCTCTATCTGAAATTTAGCATTTCTTTAAATCATGAGTATAAGAAAGACCCTGCCTTAGCATTAGGAGTACCTGTGATTTTGTCACAAATATTGTCATATCATACTATAGTTACCTGAAAATACCATTTGTTCTCATTACTAAAAGACTTCTAAATCTTATTGTTAATGTATTGATAATGAAGAATGATGTCACTACATCGCAAATTGATGTTTCTTAAATTCTGACCATTTCAGTGTAGTGGAATTCATTCATAATCCAATGGTGGGGTTTTTTTTTTTATTTTACAAATTTCAAAATATTATTCTGAAAAAGGGTCCATAGGCTTCACCAGACTGCTAAAGAGGGCAGACTGCTAAAGGGGGGAGATTTTCTGATGGTTGCCTCCGTTTTGCCTTTGACTAATTAAGCTTGTTTTTAAAAACCAAACTACATTTTAAGGATTCGGTGATAAATTGTATTATGAACAGTCATATCTACTGGTGTATTAGTTTGCTAGGGCTGCTGTAACAAAGTACCAAAAATTGGGTGGCTTAAAACGGTAGACATTTATTGTCTCACAGTTCTAGATGTTAGAGGTCTGAAGTCAAGGTGTCAGCAGAGCTATGTTCCCTCTGAAATCTGTAGATTTCCTTCCTTGCCTCTTCGTAGTGTTTGGCGGTTTGCCAGCTATCTCTGGCATTCCTTGCCTTTTAGACACCTCACTGCCATCCTCCAGTTTCACGTCACATTCTTCTTCTATCTCTTCTTACCACCTTACCTATGCACATTCATTTGGCCTAATTCTCCCCAATCTTAGACATACTTAATGAGCTAAATTAAAATCCCCATGGTTGAGGTCCAGAAATATGTACTGATAGAAACTTTGCAGCTAATCTAATTATTAGATAGGTATAAGAGTGAGAATTACTGGTCTAAGTTTTACAAAACAGTTGAATCATGAATGAGGCATACAAATATTTATATAGAAAAAAAAATTACACATTGACTAGGGATTTTTTTTAAACTGCCAAATAATAGAAAAATCAGAAACCTTAGCTGAAATCATAAATGAACTTTAGATCAATTTGAGCATTTCTTAATCATAGCTTCCCCCGCCCCTGTTTTTCAAAGTGCCACAAATTAAGAGCTGAATAACACTTTCCAAGCATATTGTCCATATATAAGAGATTATTTTCTTAGTTAAGGTTATCTTAAAGTAACAATTGTATACCACATATGACATTGTACTATTTTTGTTTATTTCAAATTATTAAAAATTATTGAGATTGTTATTAGATGCAAAGCTTAATGATTAAAGTAAAATAAGCTAGAATATCAGGATTTATATTGTAGTCTAAATGGTGATATGGTAGTGCTCATAAGAAGAGGAACTATGTAGAAACTAACCATATAGGACCACTGTTGAGTAATGCCTTGCTCAATTTTAAGCATACTAGACATTGGGAGACCGTGAAAAAGCCAGACATGTTCTGCCATCATGGTGTTTATGGTCTAGTAAACAAGTAAATGGCTAAATTCAAATTGGGTTATAGTAAGGAGAGTAATGATAAAACAACAGATAATACCAGGAAGCCTACAGAACGAACTCCAACACTGAATATCCCACCAATATCTGAGAATACTTATAAATTAGTGAGAAGATGACATGAAGAGAAGAAGGGGGAAGAATTCTAGGTAGAGAAAAGAGTATATCCAAATATACTGAAGACATGGGTGCATGGTTCTTTGGAAGAAGAGAAGGAGTTCATTGTCGGTGGAACATACAGTGTGAGACAAAACCCATGCAGAAAGATGAGTTCAGCCTTCTTGATACCAAGGGAAGCCACAGAAGGCTAATATACATATTTAGGGAGGCTAATAAGGCTAATAACACTAGTAAACATATTTAGGGAGGTGTTCAAATCATTAAGAAAATAAAACACGAATTTTGGTTGAGTTGGTCAGAAAAAGGTCAAGAAAGAAGTGATAGTAGTTGACTGGTTAGAAACAGTTTTTCTTCATTTTTTTTTTAAGAGATGTTCCAAAATTAGGGGTGTTGTGATCAAAGATGGGCAGAAAAGTCCAGAGAGTACAGTAGTGGGAGGGTTTAGCCTGGCAGGAGGGTTGGCTTGGGAACAATGATTCTCAAGAAAAATTTGGGGGACAGGGGTTTGGAAGGTGCATTTTGGTTGTCACAAGGCTCAGAATTATATTGATGTTTAATACCCCAAATCCAGGGATGCTAAGCCTCCAGCGTTCTTCAGAACCGTCAAGGAGAATTGGACGCTCATGAATATTTTTCTTCCTGAAAATGCCAATAGCACCCCCATTGAGAAGTGGTGATAGACAAATAGTGAGCTTCTAATGAGGGATTCATCTTACTTATCTCTATTCTCTTTTGAAAATCCAAATAATCTCTTATCAGTCAAGTGGGTACTGCTTGGGTGATTGGAGAATGAGAGGGGAGATTTGGGTAGAAATGAAATGAGAGAAGAGTTCTGGTTCTCCCTATTCTAAACTACCTCCATCCCATTATTCTTTCAAGTTCCCTACAAAGCAAACCAATAAAGAAAGAAAGAAAGAAAACTGGGAGGTGGCAGTTTAGGAAGATCCTGATCTCACGTCCTCCCACAGACACAACAAATCTGCGACTGTATAGGAAATAATTCCCTGTGAAGGGGCCCTAGAAATTAGGTCAACAAAGCCTCCACAACAGGGGACAGCAACAAGATAGGTAGAAGAGGACAACCGTAGTACAATCAGTCATATCTGTAATAGCTAGTTAATGAAAGTACAAAATAAGAATATCACATCAAAAACATAAAACAAGGGGGCACCTGGGTGGCTCAGTGGGTTGGGCCGCTGCCTTTGGCTCAGGTCATGATCTCAGGGTCCTGGGATCGAGTCCCGCATTGGGCTCTCTGCTCAGCAGCGAGTCTGTTTCCCCCTCTCTCTCTGCCTGCCTTTCTGTGTACTTGTGATCTCTGTCAAATAAATAAATAAAATCTTAGGGGAAAAAAAACAAACATAAAACAAGGAGGGGTGCAAAAGTGTAGTGCTTTTAGACAGCATTTAAACTTAAGTGACCACCAACTTAAAATAGATGGCTATGTACATAGGTTGCTATATATGAACCTCATAGTAACCATAAACCAAAACCTATAATAGATACACAAAAAATAAAGTGAAAGAATTCCAAACAACACTAAAGAAAATTGCAAATCACAAGAGAACAAGGAAAGAAAGGAACAAAGAATTACAAAAACAACAAAAAAATAATTAACAGAATGGCAATAAATACATACCTCTCAATAATTACTTTAAATGTAAATGGACTAAATGCCCAATCCAAAGACACGGAGTAGCTAAATAGATAAAAAAATACCAGGGCCTGCCTATAGGCTGCCTACAGGAGACTGATTCACTTTAGATCTGAAGACACACACAGACTGAAAGTGAAGAGACAGAAAAACATATTCAATGTAAATGGAAGCAGAAAGCAAGCTGGGGTAGCAATACCTGTATCAGACAAAATAGACTGGTGTAACAAGAGAGAGAGGTGTAACAAGGTGTAACAAGAGAGAGAGAAGGGTGTCACATAAAGGGGTCAATTCAACAAGAAGACATATTGCTTGTAAATATGCATCCAACACAGGAGTACCTACATATTTAAAGCAAATGTTAACAGACACAGATGGGAAATTGACAGTAATACAATAACAGTAGGGGATTTTAACACCCCACTTACATCAATGGATAGATCATCTAGACCCAAAATTAATAAGGAGACATTGACCTGGAATGATGCATTAGACCAGATGGACTTAATAGATTATTACAGAACATTGCATCCCAAAGCAGCAGAAGACACATTCTTCTCCAGTGCACATGGTACTTTTCCAGGGTGGACCACAATTTAGGCCACAAAACAAGTCTCAGTAAACTTAAGGTTGAAATCCTATTAAGTATTTTTTTCTGACCACAGTGGTATGAATCTAGACATCAGTGGCAAGAAGAAAACTGGGGAAGACACAAACACATAAACACTATAACATGTCACTAAACAAGCATTGGGCCAATTAAGAAATCAAAGAGGAAATCAAAAAGTACCTTGTGACAAATGAACATGTAAACACAATGTTCCAAAATCTATGGGATGCAGCAAAAGCAATTCTAAGAGGGAGTTTTACAACAATAGAAGCCCACTTCAGGAAACAAGAGACATTTCAAATAGACAATTTAACCTTACACCTAAAGGAACTAAAAAAAGAGGGGCACCTGGTTGGCTCAGTCAGTTAAACATCTGCCTTTGATTTCAGCTCAACTCATGATCTCAGAGTTGTGAAATCGAGTCCTGCTTCAGGCTCTGAGGTGGGCACGTAGTCAGCTTAAGATTTCTCTCTTCCCTAACCCCCTCTTCAAATAAATAAATAATTCTTTTAAGAAAGGAGGGGGAGGGGAAACTAGAAAAAGAACAGAGCCCAAAGTTCTTAGAAGGAAGGAAATAATAAAGATGAGAGCAGAAAAATAAAATAGAGATTAAAAATATAGAAACTGAGAGCTGGACCTCTGAAAAGATAAACAAAATTGACAAACTCTCAGCCAGACTCATCAAGAAAAATAGAAAAAGGGTCCAAATAGAATCAGAAATGAAAGAGATGTTAAAACCAATACCACAGAAATACAAATGATCACAAGAGACTACATGAACAATTCATATGCCAACAAATAGACAACCTAGAAGAAATGGATAAATTCCTGGAAACATATAGTTCTCCAAGACTGAGAATGTAAATTGGTACAGCCACTATGGAAAACAGTATGAAGGTTCCTCAAAAAATTAAAAATAGCACTACTATGTGATCTGGCAATTCCTCTTCTAGGTATATATCCAAAAATACATATGCACCCCAATGTTCATTGCAAGCCAAGGAATGGAGGCAGCCTAAATGTCCATCAATAAATGGATGCAGGGGGTGTGTGTGTGTGTAATGAAATATTACTCAGCCATACAAAAGAATGAAATCTTCCCATTTGCAACAACTTGGATGGACTAGAGGATATTATGCTAAGTGAAATAACTCAGGTTAAGACAAATACCATATGGTCTCACATATATGTAGAATCTAAAAAATGAAACAGAAGCACTCTTAAAGAGAAAAACTGATGGTTGCCAGAGGAGGCTGGGAGGTTAAATGAAATAGGTAAGGGGAGGATTAAGAAGTACAGTCTTCTGGTTACAAAATACATAAGACTATATTCTCTACCCTGTACATAGAGAATATAGTCAATAATACTGTAACAACTTGTATGATGAGAGCTCCTAATTGCCGAGGCTTGTGATGATCATTTCATAATGTATATAAATACCAAATCACTATGCTGTATACCTGAAACTAATAAAATATTATATTATCCATTATTCTTCAGTGAAACGTACTTTAAAAGCTAAAAATAAAAACATTACATTAAATTGCCCTTATCCACTCTCTCATCTTAGAGATCTACTCTCTTTAGACCCTGAAGGTGCTAGCTGAAAAGTTATGCAAGATACCTAAGTCAGTCATATTTTAATACTGTTAATCATCTCTTCTTTCAAATATCTCCTTTCTTTGCTTCCATAATACTCTACTGGGAGTTCTGTCACCTCTAGGAAGCTGCAGTGGCTCTCAGCTCCATTTCTAGCCCAGCACTTTAGAGGGGCACGCTGTACACACATTACTGGTGACATATCAGATATGAGTGGGAGGCAGGGGAGGTGCAGAGTGGGTGGTAACAGCTGAGGCTGGGAGAGTGCTGCCTTTAGGAGAGAGTGAGTGTATCCCTTGCCACCCTTTGAGCCATAGTGCTTTACTCTTTATTGTCTAATATCTTTCCCCAGGATCTAAGCCTACCATGTCTACAAGCTATGCTCTGAAAATTGCATCCCTTTAGCCACTCAGACTTAAAATTTCAGTACCTCTGACACCTTCCCCTATCCTCCACACACAGGGCATTGCCAAGGATTAGTTGAGTCCTCTGAAAGGTTTGGCTTTACCCATCCATCCTCCTGCCATTACCCTATGCTTGTCCTCATGCTATCTCCTCTGGCTTATTACTTTAATGTTCAGACTGTCTTTCATCTTACACAGTACTGCCAGAAAACTTTCTGGAGCCCTAGTGTTAGAGCATCCCTAATCAGAAGCTGTCAGTGAAGAATCTTAACATAGGGGCACCTGGGTGGCTCAGTGGGTTAAGCCTCTGCCTTCGGCTCGGGTCATGATCCCAGGGTCCTGGGGTCGAGTCCTGTATCGGGCTCTCTGCTCAGCAGGGAGCCTGCTTCCCCTCCTCTCTCTCTGCCTGCCTCTCTGCCTACTTGTGATCTCTGTCAAATAAATAAATAAAATATTTTAAAAAAAAACATTGGAAAAGCAGGTAAATGGTTATGACAAATCATTATAATGTATTGCATTCAGACTTAAAGTATGTAGTTTACCTAAATTCAAATTCAGAATTGAAAAATTAAAGTTCAAAATACTGTTTTTCTTGGCTATAATATTTAACCATTAAAAAAGAAATTTTATAAAGACTACCTCCCCTCAAGAATAAAAAAAATTAGAAAAAAAGAAGATTAAGAGTATGGTAGGTGAAACTCTAACCTAAATCTAACCTACATCAGGTTGATCAGGGAAGTTCACCAAAATCACTGGTCCACTCTTATTGCATTGTGTCATTTAAACTTTTCTGAATCTATAAGTTTCTGCCACTACAGAGTTTCTGCCATGACTTTCTTGGGCCTACAAAGGCTGTACTATGAACCAGACCTCTAGCTTTAGTTTATATGAATAGAAAAGTCAGGGTATGGGGTTAGTGGAAATAAACAAGTAGCATCCATGACCCTCATCTCTTTTTATTTCCTTTGGATTATTTTAGCTAAAGCTGCAAACACTTTAGGAATGGATTGGGGATAAACCAAGGATCCTTAGGGCAGTTTCTGATTTTGGCTTCCATATAGTAAAATGGAGAAATGAAGAATTTTAAAACATTCTGCTTCGTGGGAAGAGTGGGTGAGAAAGGGAAATAACACAGGTGCTTCTGTGGTTATCCAGGGGGTGGGCATGAGTTTGAAGAACAACAGCAGATGCATGCTAGATCATCTCTATTTGAGTCCTAAATATTGTCTACTGACCTCTAAAGTTAATTCTGGCTGAGCAAAAGTAATAAGCCATTAGACTGTCCCAGAGTTGAAACAGCTTTTAAACTACTTTGTAGGGGCACCTGGGTGGCTCAGTGGGTTAAAGCCTCTGCCTTCAGCTCAGGTCATGATCCCGGGGTCCTGGGATCAAGCCCCGCATAAGGCTCTCTGCTCAGCGGGGAGTCTGCCTCCCCCCCACTCTCTCTGCCTGCCTCTCTGCCTACTTGTGATCTCTGTCTATCAAATAAATAAAATCTTTTAAAAAAATAAATAAATGAACTACTTTGTATCCCTCTACAGTTCATCTGTATTAAGATATTTATTGGTCTGAGTTATTAAAGCTTAAGGGGTCACCTCCCCATTGACTTGGAAACATGGAAGAAAGCTTCAAGATCATCTCCTCCGGATCAAAAACATAGCAGTCGGGGGAGCTGTCATCCAGGGACTCATAAGTCCTCCTGGATTCTGCTTATTATATCATCAAGGTGATTCAGAGCAGGAAGTCTTCTCTAAGAGTGCAAGTCTTGAGAACAAAAGTACATTGATTGATAGTATTTTTGCAGTGATGTTTGACTTTCCCTCGTCTCTGCCAAAAAAAAAAAAAAAAAATTATTGCCAGATACCAGGTAGACCAGTTTTAACAAGTTGCACAGCATCCAATGGTAAAAATAAAAACTTGTTTTTAACTTCACTAAATTGTATTGGAGGATTTTTCTGTTTCATCTAAAAACACTAATTCTTCGGGTAGAGAGACCAGAAATTTATTTTTCCTCTTCAGTCTTAAAGGCATGTTGCATATGACACCTTCCTGTCACCAAGTTCCTGTGAGAAAAAAAACTATAGATTTCATACTTGGAAGAAACCATAATGATCATCTTGTCCAGACATTCTTCCAATGTTTGAAACCCTTTTACGACTTCCCCACAGGACATCACTCAAACTTACAGAGCTGGAAATGTTCAAAGTGAAGTGGGAAGGAGTGGGGATGGAGGACAGAAGTCAGAAAATGTCAGTTATTCCATTTATGTTCTCTGCAATATGCTACCAGTTGAGAAATTTACATAAATCTACAGTGCTCGGAAATTTGTAAAACTTTCTTGACTCGAGTATTAAGATAACTTCCAATCAGAGACCCAAGTTCTAAATCAGGGTTTCTGAACCTCAGCACTTTGTCATTTGGAGCCAGATAATGTGTTGGGAGAAGCTGTCCTGTGCCTTAGAGGATGTTTAGCTACATCTCCGGTCTCTACCCACTAAATGCCAGTAGCAGCTCACCCTCGTTTGACAATCTCTCCACCCTCCGCAGGAGTTTGGTGGCAGAAAATTGTCATGTGCTTGACTTCAAGGTGCACATCAATTTCTGTAACTTTTTAGTGTAACACATGGAAAAGTGTACATATCACAAGTGTATTGAATTTTCACAAACTGAACCCAGTGAGTGATCAGCAATCAGATCAAGAAACAAGATTACCGACACCCCAGAAGCTCTGATATAATCTCCACTGACTCACTCCCCTCTTCCGGCACCAGCCTTGATCACCAAAACCATTCCCACCTCATGCTTGGCTCTTCCATTTGCAGGAAAGTTGGCCTAACTTGCTCCCCCATTCTGTTCAATCTCTATGAAGAGAAAACCTCTTCTGAGTTCCTCCTCACAGTCCTAAATCACTACACCACCCTGTTCCAGCTTTAATTTTCTTTACAGTTGTCACAACGGATTCTTGTCTATTTCTCCATCAAGTAAGAATCCAAGAGGATAAGAACAATTGTATTCGCATATTATAGGAGCTCAAGAAATTGAAGGCATGAGTGAATCCAAATTTCAGAAATTTTAAGAAGAGGAGAATGCAAGTCATAGAATTAAGGAAATCCCAATAAATAGTTCTATTTATTGAGTGCCTACTGTATGCCAGTCACTGCAATAATTATAGTCCTATATTATTTCTTTTAATAATGCACTCTAAGCCTGCAACCTGGCTATATCATGTTGCTTTCAGATTCAAGTAAAAAAACCCAAGTGAAAATAGATTAAACAAAAAGAATATTTAATATAATAAAAAGTGGTCCAGAGTTGGGGTGGCTCTGATTTTGACCAGTTTTGTACCTCAAAGATATTACAGTGTCAGTCTCGTTTCTCTGTCATTTTATCAGCCCTCTCCATGTAGTCACAGATGGCTCCATTCTAAATGTCATGAGATTATAAACAATCTCCAGAAGCAGGTAAAAAGAGAGGCTGTGCATTTGCATCTCTTCGCATCAATGAGGAAAGTCTTTTCCAGACTCTCCAGTTATCTGATTGGCCAGAATTCTATCACACTTTGTTATAGGTTGAATGTTCTCCCCCTGCCTCCTCCCTGCTCTGAATTCCCGTATTAATGTCCTACCTCCCAAGGTAATGGGATTAGTGCCCTTATAAGAGACAGGAGAGTTCAAGTTCAAGCTCTTGCTCCTTGTGTGAAGACATAGCAAGAAAGCTGCTCTCCACAAGTCAGAAGGGACCCCTCACTGGGAATTGACCCAACCAGTACCTTATCTTGGACTTTCCAGCCTCCATGACTATAAGAAACCAATTTCTGTTGTTTAAGCCACGCAATCCATAGTATTTTGTTATGGCAGCCTTAACTGATTCATACACACATTTACGTCTAGTCACCATCAAAGTGAATGAGACTGATGCTTTGGCATATACCAGTCATTACTCAGCTAGCAGGGGCTACTTGCTACCTGAACAAAATGGGGTTCAGTCAATGCTAAAATGGCAGGAAATGGCAATTAGCCATACAATTGAAAATGTCTGCCACCCATGTATTATTTACAGATAAGGAAACAGATTAAAGCAATTTATTGAGCAGAATTGGGATTTTAATCTAGGTATGACTATTTCCAAAGTCATGCACTTTCCACCAAGTAACACCACTTCCCAAAGATAATTAAAACAGTCTCTTTTGTAATAACCAAGTTAGGAAAAGCTCTATCTTTATGATTTCCCTGATAAAAGTAACAGAGATAAGAAACAATTTTGTAATGTGTGTGCTACAACAGTATCCAGATCTTGGCTTCTCAATACCATCCTCCCATATTAGAAATCAGAGCTACTTGGAGAAATGGCTCATTATGAAGCTGGGATGGGAGAAGTATAAGATGACCCTGGAGCATCTTGTGATGCTAGACAGTAGGGAAGAGTTAAAAAAACAGAAAGATGGGAACATGTCAAATGTAGGAACAGAATCTAACCTGAAAGATCTTTCAGTGCCCAAAGCTGGAACTATTTGAACAAAATTAATAAAATAATATTGGTTTACAACCCACAGAATAAAATATTTTTATTTAATGATTATACTGTTATAAATGATTAAACAGATAAAGACATGAGGGAAGAAGAGACGAAGCTTTCTTGCCAAAGAATTCCATGTAATATGTATACATGTCTGTCGTAGGAAGTAAGACTTAGTCTCTCTCCTCCCCCAGTCCCCAGCCCAAAGATGAGCTAGCCTTAGTGACTCACTTCTGTGGAATAGAGTAGGGAAGAGGAAAAGTGATAACTTAATAGTGGAGAAACCTGCAAAGTCTACCTTCTCCAATAATGTCAAATGCATATCATTTACCCCTGATGTAATGTGATGACAAGGGCACTTCATAGCTCCATGGTATTCTTTCCAAAAACACATCCCTGATCTAATCATGAAATAAACCAACAGATAAAACAAAACTGGAGAACATTTTACAGGATACTTGGCCAATATCAAAACTGCCAGGATCATCCACAAGGACGGACTGAAAAACAGTCACAGACCAGAGGAGACATACCGAATCCAGTCCGTGTTCCTAAATGGAGGCTGGAACAGAGAAAGGACAGTTAAAGGGGGGAATGATAAAATCTGGATAAAGTCTGGAATTTTGTCAACTCTGCATTATATGAATATGCCAATGTCAATTTCTGAATTTTTTTAAAAGATTTTATTTATTTGACAGAGAGTGATCACAAGTAGGCAGAGAGGCAGGCAGAGAAAGAGAGGGAAGGAGCAGGCTTCCTGCTGAGCAGAGAGCCCGATGTGGGGCTTGATCCCAGGACCCTGAGATCATGACCTGGGCTGAAGGCAGAGGCTTAACCCACTGAGCCACCCAGGCGCCCAATTTCTGAATTTTGACAAGTGTTCAATAGTTATTTAAGATGTCATTGGGGGAAATGGGTAAGGGAGCTCTGTACTACCTTCGCAACATTTGTGTAAATTTAATGTTAGTCCCTAAATTTCAAAAATATATTTTTTATTTTTTTACAGTTGTGGGTTTGTTTTTGTTGTTGTTGTTTTTAAAGATTTTATTTATTTATTTGACAGAGAGAGATCACAAGTAGGCAGAGAGGCAAGCAGAGAGAGAGAGAGGAGGAAACAGGCTCCCTGCTGAGCAGAGAGCCTGATGCGGGACTTGATCCCAGGACCCTGAGATCATGCCCGGAGCCGAAGGCAGCGGCTTAACCCACTGAGCCACCCAGGTGCCCGTTGTTGTTTTTAAGTAGGCTCCATGCCTAGTGTGGAGCCCAGTGCAGTATTGGACTCACAACCCTGAAATAAGCCCTGAGCTGGGATCCAGCATTGGACACTTAACTGACTGAGCCATCCAGGTGCCCCTAAAAATTCCATCCAGATGATTGGAACTTGGTGTTGTTTTGTGGATGGTCATTGTACCATTCACTCTTCTTTTATATATATTTGCAGTTAAAATTGCTTCATGTTAAATGCATGAAATATAAGATTCTCTGCATTACATATTAATAATTAAGAATGACAACATTTCTTTTGTCAATACTGAGACGGCAATGAATAAGTCGAACTTCATTGTCTTTGAACAAACGCCTGATACTCTGTCACATTCTACAACCTTGCTGTTCAAGAACTGGCATGTCAGCATCCCCCGAGAGCTGGTTAGAAAAGCAGAGTGGATTAATATTTTAATCTCACTCAGATAAAAAGTGGGGTCATCTAAGAGTGAGTGGGTTCAGAGGTGTGGTCCATGCCATGGGGGTAGTCTGCTGAAGTGTGGAATGGTATGATAGGGCTACTGTACAAAGATAAGGCAACTATATAATTTATGGTCTGAATGAGCACAGTTTTGAGATTGAAGGAGTTATACAGGTGGGATGGCCGCATACCCACACAGCAGGCGCCATCCGGATTCTCCTGGGCAACAGTAAACACATGGCCACCATAGAAAGAAGTCACCACCTCTGTGGAGGGAGCAGCTATTAGAAAGTGAATGGATGTATGGGTCCATTCAGCCTCTTAAGATCCTGTCTAGCATTGTTGTTAGTACAGGGCCAGAAGCAAAAAGATTAACAGTCTCACAGAGTTGGGGAAAAAGTGAGGCAGTAATATTAGAAAGTCAAGAGAATGAGGGGTCTGAGAGTCACTGACAATGTCTTTGGAATGTCTGACAATACTCTACTAGTGTTGTCTAATAGAGTCGTCTGCAGTGTTGGGAATGTTTTCAAGCCATTTGCCTCGTGTGGATAATGAGCCAATGAATTATTAATTAAAAATAATTGAAGTGTAAATAGCCACGTGAGGCTACCATGTTAGAAGGAACTGGTTTAGGGGTGTCTGGGTAGCTCAGTCAGTTAAGCATCTGACTTCCACTCAAGTCACGATCTCCAGGTTCTCAGATCAGGACCCGAGAGTTTGCTTCTCCCACTCTCTCTCCCGCTGCCCCTCCCCTTGCTCATGCTCTCTTTAATAAATAAATAAAATCTTAAAAAAAAAATAAACTGGTTTAAATTAAGCCAAGGGAAGAGTGAAATCAAGAGATTATTGGACTGAAAAGAAAGAGCAGCAGGAGTGAAATAAGTCAATCAGAGAAAGACAATTACATAGTTTCACTCGTATATGGAATATAAGAAATAGCATAGAGGATCGTAGGGGAAGAGAGGTAAAACTGAATGGGAAAAAATCAGAGAGGGAGACAAACCATGAGAGACTCTCAACTAGAGGAAACAAATTGAGGGTTGCTGAAGGGGAGGTGGATGGGGGAATGGGGCAACTGAGTGACAAGCAAAAAGGAGGGCATGTGACGTGATGAGCGTTATATGCAGCTAGTGAATTAATGAAATCTACATCAGAAACTAATGAATGTTCTGTATGTTAACTAATTGAGTTTAAATTTAAAAAAAAAAAAAAAAAAAAAGAAAGGGCAGCAAAAGCCAGAGGGCAAGATAAGATTTTATTGTGCAGATTTTTTTTTATTTTATTTTATTTTTTTTACTTACTTATTTATTTATTTATTTTTAGAGAGGAGATATGGTGGGAGAAGGGCAGAGCAAGAGAGACTCTTAAGCAGGTTCCATCCGGAGCATGGAGCCCCAGGCATGGCTGGATCCCATGACCCTGAGATCATGACCTGAGCCAAAATCAAGGGTTGGCTCTGACTAACCCATCCAGGCGCCCCTGTATTGTGCAGGTTTTAGAATAAAAATAACTGTATTTAGTTCTGTGTGATGATTAATCCCAAAGTGTGACAGTGCTTGATAAGAACCAAGAAAAGAGGGGCCCATGGGTGGCTCAGTGGGTTAAAGCCTCTGCCTTCAGCTCAGGTCATGATCCCAGGATTCTGGGATGGAGCCCTGCTTCGGGCTCTCTGCTCAGCAGGGAGCCTGCTTCCCTTCCCCTCTCTCTGCCTGCCTCTCTGCCTACTTGTGATATCTGTCTGTCAAATAAATAAATAAAAATCTTTAAAAAAAAAAAAAAAAGAACCAAGAAAAGAATTGGTGAGATTTAAGTGTGAAATCTGAATGTGGACAGTCATGTGGGTGACCCTGGAAATGATGGAGCAGAGCCAGGAGCAGAGGGTGCATTTCCATTAAAGGCCTTGAGGAAAGTTATGTGGGTCTGTGAGAACACAGGATGGAGCATTCTTGTTTTTGTTTTTCAACTATTGTGTTCTGAATTTCCTGGAAGAGGCAGTGTGGATCAAGAAGAAGTAGATTCCTGTCTCTGGCCCTGGTCATAGGGGGAGGTGGTGGTGGACAAAAGGGAAAATTAATTTTTTTTTAAACAAAGGAGGATAGTAATGGTGGTGGTTAAAGCTTTTTTTTAAAATATTTATACTATTTTAGGTAGTAAGTTATTAACAAATATTTAAACCGAATTGAGTGATAAACTAAACAATAAATAAATGATCTTATTTTCCAGATCTTCTTTAACTTTGGAAATGGACTCCATTTAGAGGTAAGGAACCGAGGGGATTATTTCTTTCTTTTGAACTCAGAGGCTTAATTTAATGGAAGACAGTTTGGCTATGCCTTACCAGATTAAAAATGTACACTCCCTTAGACTTAGCCATACCTACTCAGTCGAGTGCACAGAACATATATCCAGAGATGTTCAATGCAATATTTTGTGACAATCAAAATGTTCATTGATAGAATGGTAAAACAACTTATGGTACATGAAGAATGTCCATGATGAGGTATTGAATGAAAGATCAAGGGGCAGAACAAGATGTATGTTATAATTCCATTTTTATAGGACAAAAAGCTTTATACATGTGCAACTGTATGGTCATAAGATAAGATGATGAAGCAGTTACCAGTGAATATGCTGAAGTGTGAGAGAAAAAGTAGAATAAAATTTTATTTTTACACTGTCAACTATAATGTTATTTTGCTGTTTTGTTATAGAATTTAATTTTTTGAGTTGTAGAAAAATGTTTTCAACTAAAAATAAGACAAAAAATGATGACCTAGTGATAACCATTATTTCTGGGGGGAAAAAATGTTATGTAGAGCAACAAAATAAGTTGATAAATCTAGTATAAAAATGATTTCTGATCTTAGTATACTAGGTCAGTTGTATCGAAATTTTCCTTGCATAAATGTTTTTCTGTAAAGCCCAACTGAAAATATATAGAATAAATCTTTTCTACTCAAAGTTCTTGAAAACAAAAGATGGATAATTTAATCCTTTATGTCATCCTTCAAACAATAAATACATTAACTGACGATTTTACTAGGTTTTAGTTAAATTGCTACCACAGGTTAGTTACTAAGATTTAGTTTAAAACATTGGATAATTCATTTTTAAACTATAAACCACCACACAAAAATGAAACTTCATTTTCAGTAAGGAAAGAATTTTGACACACTATATTATTTTTTAATTTGCCAATTTGTATGGTCACTCAATTACTGTAGGCTGTTAAAAGAACAATCCAACAATCATAAATCTTGAAAAGATCTGGTTGGCTTTATTGATTGATGAATAGGGAAGCATCCAGTCTAGGAAACAGTTGTACAAAGCAGGAGGGTTTTATAGACCAAAGCCAGCAAGAATAGGAAGTTACATTGGGTATTTGTTGATTGGGTAGAGCAGAGTCACTTTGGAGCTGGGGCAGATGAGATAAGGTCCTGAGCAGGTTAGTGCCCGCTGCTTGGCTTAGGCCTTCCTTTTCTGGGAGGGCCAAGCACAGAAATTTAGTTAGGTTCCAATGTATTAATGCAGGGCTTGTCATGGGCGACTCCATCTTGGGCCTTAGTCTGGACACTTGAATAAGCCTCTTTTACTCTTCAGTCTGGGAAATCTGTTCTAACTGATAAAAGCAAAACCGTACTGTTCTACTGCTGTAGAGACGATTTCCTGAATGCCTATGGGGTTGGTCAGCGTGTACGTACTTCCTCTTGGAAAATGAAACCTGTTAAGAAATAGGAAACGTATACCTTAAGATTTGCATAACTATTTTGAAGTCTTAATAAATTACAGAATACCATACTGTTTTAGGATACTTAATAATTTTTTTGACAATATTTCATTGTTGTAGGTCTTAAACCCAGGAAATGAACATACTCTGCTTCCTAAACACACTCACTTAGCGCGGCAAAAGCGGTCCTGGATCACCGCCCCTGTGGCTCTTCGGGAAGGAGAGGATCTGTCCAAAAGGAATCCGATCGCCAAGGTACCTTCTACAGAAAAAGAGGAAATATATGTATATTACTGAAATATAGTGGGAGAAGACTCTTATGTTCATTTTTAAATTTAAGGAAAATGATACAATGTACCTACTGAGTCTTTTAATATTCTATTAGATTATACAATGTGGGGCTTCAGTTCACCTAAGAGTCAGAGATCTGACACTAGTTGAATCTTTCTTTAATTGAGAGGGCTACAGTACTCAAAAGAGGGTGTTCTATGTAGAGGAGGAAAGATTCTTTCACTAGGTTCTCTGACTGGTGCCCTATAATTTGGAGTGACAGAAGACAGATTAACAGGAGAATAACAAAGAAGTTGATTAATGTATGTACTGCTCCTATAACACATGGGAGTACCCAGGGATGAATAACTCAAAGGTCTGGTTAGAATTGGGGCCTAGAAAACATCTTAGCAAAGCAACAGTAAACTTTTAGAGAAGTCACAAGACAAAGGAAAAGGTCCTTGAATCTCTACGGATGGAAAATTGTGGAAAATTATGGGGAGCAAGTGATAGGGAAAGGCTAATTAATACAGTTACTTATGTGGATGCCCCGGTGCCATCTCTAAGCTGATGAGGGTCTAAAGTTGTCTCTGATAATTAAATTTTGTCCTTCCTGGTAGAGAAGGGAGGGACGACACCTTTACAAATGTATGGCCTGCTTTGAGGCACATAGGGGAAAGACAGAGAACTTTTGTTGAATCTGCTTTTCAGTTGCTCAAAATAATCCTACACCGAAGTGACACATTTGGGGACGGCATATTCTGCCACCCTACATACAAAAAGTAATTTTCAAAATGAAAAGAACTGGTATCTAATAGGGAGGGTGACCATACATCCTTGCAGGGTACCCATTGTCCTGGCCTAATCATTAATAACCCTCTTTCACTCTCAAAGTGGCATATTTTTTGATAAATTAGATGGTAATCCAGCTAATATATATCTCAAATTTAGCATGTACACACCTGAACCCTTGATTTTTCCCCTCAAGCTGTCAGTTCTACCATTTCAGTCAATGGCACACAATTCTATCCAGTTTTTCAAAAATGTAGCAGGTACTATCAGTTCTACCTCCAGAATATATTCCAGATCTGCTCACTTCTCTCCGTGGTCACCCCCATGGTCCAAGTCAGTGTCATCTCTGCCCTGCGTTAGCAGAAGAACCCCTGACCTTGTCTGCCTGCTTCGCTTTTGCATCCCCCACCCTGCCACAGCCCATTCTCTAGAAAGCAGCCAGAGTGATCTTTTAAATAAAAGACAAATCAAAGCATGTTCACCCCCTTAGTGAAGGCATTTCAATGGCTTCCTGCTGCAGTGGAAGGAATGTTCTTTACTGTGACCTGGAAGAGCGCTAATACAAGACCTCCTCTCCAACCTTGGCTCCTATCACCCCCCATCTCCCACTCTCCTACATCCCTAAACCAACACAGATTCTTCCCAGCTACTCACCCTTTGCCCTTGATGTTTCCTGTGCCTGGAATCCCCTCCCCACAGATACCTGCAGTATTTCATAGCATCAAGCCTCTGTCCAAGTGTCATCCCCTAAAAGATCTTGTTCCCTTTTCTGCCTCACCCCATCTCTCTATCCCTTGACTCTCATTTCAGCCTGGTTATAGTGCATTCCACTCTATGTCATGCCATACATTGCTTACTTGCTGTCTGGCTCCTTTGGTAGAGTGTAAGCTCCCAGGGGGCAAGAGCTTAGTCCTTAGGCTCACAGCTCATGCCCTGTACTCCAAGCAGTGCCAACATCCATTGGGGGCTCAGCAAACATTTGTGTGAATGAATACATGTTCATACCCAAGTGTTATCTTTATCTTTCCAACATTATAAATATCATGCATGAACAGCTCCTTCAAAGGAAAGGCAGCTACAGAAGACGATTTCCTCTCTCTAGCAATCTATGTTCTTTTCATAAAACCCTTCTAAAATCCAAATTTTTAATTGTGGCTTTACATAATAGGATGTATATAAGCAACTAAGTTTGCTGGTTGGGTTTGGTTTTCTGAGGTGTTTGAGTCATTCATACATTTTCTCAATAAGTTTTTCTAAACTGCATTGATTTTTGGGGATTCAATAAGCAGTAGTTGTTCTTAGTAATTTTAATTACATGAATGGTTACATATGTAAAATTTACATAAAAAGTTGCTACATATGTAGAAATTACATAAAAAGTAAAAGATCTTATTAAATTTCCTCAACTTTCTAAATTCTCTATGTAGAGATTATACTGTCAACAGTATAATATTCTCTAAATCTTAAAAAATTCATGAATATGTGTATATTTACATACGCTTAAGTATATACGTATATATATAAACAAACCAACAGTTATGTCCACACACAGTTTTGCTTTATTTTTAACCTAAATAGTGTGATGTAATACATAATTAGTACATGAAGATCTAGAATTCTTTAGAAATACTATATATATATATACACACACACATATATATATACATTTTTATATACATATGCATATACTTGGCAAAAAACAGAGACAGAGAGAAGAGAAAGAGAAAGACAGTCAGAGACAGAAGCTCAGTGAAAGGTAATCATGGACTGCCCCCGGTTCACCATTCCACTTCAGGAGCAGAGCTGGTGTGGCAGGAGGTTGGAAGCCCCTGTCTGCTGTCTCCTTGATCATTCCTAGCAGATGTTCCCCAGCCCTAATGCATGTTGGGAAATCTATAGGAAGGAAGTGTAACTATCCCGAGATTTCAGGACAAAGAAGTGACTGGGTAGTTCACGTGAATGGCGATGGCTTCTTCTACGATGTCTGAAGAAGAAAATAAAGAACCAGTAGGGGGCCACAGAGACCCATTTACTAAGTATGAATTACAGACAGGAATGAAGTTTTTATAGAAAAAGAAGATGACAACTACAGAAAGCATTTGAAATGGGTTAGATGCGTGAATTTCCTGAGACATTCTAAGCAGGAAAGGCACTTGACTTTTTTAATCCTTCTATAGAAGGATGCCTTATTCATCCTTTCCAGATGATCGAATGGATTTATAGAGGTAATTTTGACACTGCAAGAGGCGGAGAGGGTCAGAGAGAGAGGGAGAGAGAATCTCAAGCAGATGTGTTACGTGGATGAAGCCCAACATGAAGCCCAAAACAGGCACAATCTCATGACCCTGAGATCATGTCCCGAGTCAGAATCAAGAGCTTAACTGACTGAGCCACTTATGTGCCCTTCCTCATGTGCTAAATTTAAAAATCTGTCCTCCCAAGATATATCCTTAATGATATCTTAGTTTTATAGCAACTGTAAGAGGTAGGCAGTACTATCTCTCCACTTTAGTGAGAGGAACACTGAGCACAGAGAGGTTAAGTAACTCTTAGTATCACGTAACTAGTAAGTAGCTGAGACAGGATTTGAACCAGGTTCTCTGACATCAGCACATCTTCTCTTGAGTGCTTGTATCTTCCCTTCCTATCAACATTATGACAACTTTGGAGGGAAATTTTCCATTAAAAATATGTGCATGTAAGTTACAGAGAGTTTAACTTGGGGTATTCTTCTGTTATTTTTATGTTAGATACATTCTGATCTTGCAGAAGAAAGAGGACTAAAAGTTACATACAGATACACTGGAAAAGGGATCACAGAGTCCCCATTTGGCGTGTTTGTCTTTAATAAAAACACAGGAGAATTGAACATCACCAGGATTCTTGATCGAGAAGAAACGCCAAGTTTTCTGGTAGGAAGAATTATTTTACTTTAACTAGTTTATAGTTTTTCTTTGGTGTAGTTATGATTTGTTTTTATATTGTAGTAATTTAATTACCTTAGCTTACATTTAATCTCTTCTATTATTTATGTCATGATTTCAGCTAGTTGGTTATGCTTTGGATGAAAGAGGAAACAACCTTGAGAAACCATTAGAACTCCGCATTAAAGTTCTTGATATCAATGACAACGAGCCAGTGTTCACACAGGACGTCTTCGCTGGGTCTGTTGAAGAGTTGAGTGCCGCAGGTCAGAGTTTGTTAGTTTTATGGATGAGTATCACTCCACCCCGTCATTTTAACCCCATTATGTAACTGAACACGAAATCCTATATCTTGATGGAGACCCACAGGATACATGGTAATAAACTTATCACTCTAGGTTTGCAACCCCTTTTTCTGTGACAAGTTCTAAAGGCTTTACATGGCTTTTTTTTTTTTTTTTAAACCCTCAAAACAGATAGATGGATGGAACAGGTTAGGTTTCTGTAGCCACTATGCTGCCTTGTAGCTGGAAAGCAGCTGTAGGCAACATGTAAATAAATGGGTGTGGCTATGTTGCCATAAGATATTATATACAGAAACAGGTGGCTGTGCTAGCTAGCAGTAGTTCACTAACCTTTGGCTTATGTTGTGTCTCTTGTCAGGTTTATTGATAACATGGTCCAATGCAGTAGTCCATGTAAAGGCTTGCAGGAGAGATTTCTCCTTGATCATAATCTAGAGAACAGCTGTTCTTTTCCTGAATTGTTTGTATTTTACTAAGCATGTATTTGTACCTGTTCATTCTTATTTCTTTGTATTAATCACTAGAGCTATTAGAAATAAATTTGCAGCCTTGCCCTCTTCTTATCTTTCTTATTTCTGCAGCCATTCACACTTACTTTCTCATCCAATTAAAGTTTTTCATCTTGGTAAACTGATTTTTATAAGCACTTAAAATCCTTTTGTGAACAGGCTGAAATTATAAAGAGAATAATAACATACATGACTTGTGCTTGAAGTTGAGTTTCAACTTGGACGCCTTTGTTTCTGATGCCAGATACCCTTGTGATGAAAATCAGTGCAACAGATGCAGATGAGCCCAATACTCCAAATTCTAAAATTTCCTACAGAATCGTATCTCAGGAGCCTGCTTATCCTCCAGTGTTCTACTTAAATAAAGACACAGGGGAGATTTATACAACCAGTTTCACTTTGGACAGAGAGGTAAGTTAGTATTTTATGTTGTTCATCTTTTACATGCTAAGTTAGTATTTTATGTTGCTCATCTTTGGAACCCTTCTTTATCTCTCTAGGCTTTCCTTTCTGTTAATTTATTTTCTAATTTGCTTATTATCTTGTATATTCTTCATTTATAGGATAACTCCTACAAATACCCTCTTCTAGCAAGGTGAAACCCAATATCAAATGAGCCATCTGTGGCCATTGATCACTTAAGGTGTGATTCATCCAAACTGAGATGTGCTATAAATATAAAAAGTCAACAACTTGGGAAGACTTAGCCTGAATAAAAAATGTAACATTTTACCTTAGTAATATTCTGTTGATTGCATGTGAACACAATAATATTTTAGATCTCATGAATAAATAAAATGTATTTGTTTAAAATTAGTAGTATCCCCTTTTTTAAAAACTTTTTAAAATTTGGCTGTTAGGAAACTTAAAATTACATAAGGACAGCTCTGTTCTGGGGCCTCTCCATGCAGGATTCTGTTTGCGATAGCATCGTAAAGCAATGTTCTGTAATTCGTGTTTCTGTAATTAAACATCAGAAGTCTCCTCTATTGCTAATACAGAACAGAGACTGACACAGGAGGCCTGCTCGGGATAATAGAAATAGTCGTAAAGGAAGGAATTGTTGTAAATCCCAAATTGGAGGAAATTTTCAATAGGATTCCTGGACAGGCTATTCTCAAACATTTCTCTTTTTTATTTCTAACTGAAAGGGGAAATTTTGGGTCAAAACAGGAAATGGGAGATTTTTTTAAATGCTACATACATGAAGGTTTTAACAGTGTGCACAAGGAGAATGTGGACGATCCTAAGAACACTGTATTGTCGGGTGCCTGGGTGGCTCAGTGGGTTAAGCCGCTGCCTTCGGCTCAGGTTATGATCTCAGGGTCCTGGGATCGAGTCCCACATCGGGCTCTCTGCTCTGCGGGGAGCCTGCTTCCTCCTCTCTGCCTGCCTCTCTGCCTACTTGTGATCTCTCTCTGTCAAATAAATAAATAAAATCTTTAAAAAAAAAAAAAAAAGAACACTGTATTGTCATCAGACATAAATCGTCGTCCGGGTGCAGTCACTGTATTTTGTATTACTTGGGAAAATCATTTCCTTTTGCCCGGAGAAGGAGAAGATTGTGCCCAATATCGCTGACTGGATCTCTATGAAATTAATATTATTATTCCTGAAAGTCTACTCTGTACCTTTTCACATAAAATTAGAATGGAAAAGTATTATTTTTAACTATCCTGATTTGTGATAAGCTGCTATCTTTGAAATAGGGCAAGTTTAGCCAATAACGATGCCCGTCACTATTGGGCATCTACGGTGTGCCAAGTGCTATTCGAAGCCTTTTACATAGATTAATCCATTTAATCCAACTAAAAACTCTGTGAGGCAGGTCCTCCCTATTATCCGCATTTTACACAGAAGGAAACCAAGGGTCAAAAGGATTAAGTGTATTTACAACACAGCTAGTAAGTGACAAAGTCAGAATTAGAATCCAAACAACTGGCTCTGGGGCCTCAGTTGTCCTGACTTGCACTGGGCGGTTCTGTCCCACACAGGACCCCCATGCACTGGACCTGGCTGCCCCCGCTTTTTCTTACACTCCAGCTACACTGAATGGAGCCATCATAAGGGGACCGTGGGGAAGAGAAGAGCTCACTTTGGAGTGCATGTGAGACACCATTCTCTAAGACAGGTTCTCTAAGAATCATAGCTCTCAGAAAGTCTGGATAAAGTCAACCACATTTTTTCCTCGCAGGCCAAGTTTTCTTGGGGACTAGGTTTTCCTTGCTTAAATCTTAGCTAAAAATGAAGAACCAATTCCTACTGTAGTCACCCCTGCCCCAATCACTTTCTTGTAAAGCAGACTGCATTTTGAATGGCACTTCCTTGCACACAGACTATTTTTAAGGAGAGACTCATTTCCTGATAATGTCACCAATGACACATTTAAGAATTTGACTACCAGCAACTTCTTTAGGCTTTTTCTGGCCTCTAGAAATGCTCTGACGGCAAATCAACAGCATCTTCACATGAATAACAGATCATAAAATGTATTTGGGAATAAAATATACTGTGGTTCCTTCTCTTGATGATGAAATGAACTAGAAAGACAGATTTGGGAGTGACTCATTTTCACCCCAGATGGATATTTTTCATTGCCTTGCAGGAACACAGCAGCTATACTTTGACCGTAGAAGCAAGAGACGGCAATGGACAAATAACAGATAAACCAGTAAATCAAGCTCAAGTTCAGATTCGTATTTTGGATGTCAATGACAACATACCTATAGTCCAAAATGAAATGGTAACCGTTATTTTATAACAGATGTATTCACTTCCTCGTATTTTAGTCCTACCTAAAAATAGATCATTACGTTTGTGTTATACTAAAATAAAAACCCTGTGTTCATGTTTTGCAGCGGGAAAAGGTAATTGAAGAAAATCAAGCCAATGTAGAAGTGATGCGCATAAAAGTGTTTGATGCAGATGAAATAGGCTCTGATAATTGGTTAGCAAATTACACATTCGTGTCAGGAAATGAAATGGGTTATTTCCACATAGAAACTGACACTCAAACTAATGAAGGAATTGTGACTCTTATCAAGGTAAGTATTTCGTGTTCAAAATTGGAATGGGAAAAGTTGGTGCAGAGGAAGAAATGATTGTATTTTGAGCCTCAAACACTTACGAGTGCTTTACATACTCAACCGACACCACAATTGTTTGAGATTGGAGACCCCCCTATTTGCCAAAGTTCTATAGTTAGTAAATGGTCGCACTACAGTCCAAATTCAGATCAGGGGACTTGAACCCTAATCTGACAACATGTTACAGAATCATTATTGCTCAACACACTTACCGTCTTGCTTGCAGCCCATGTCTGACTAGAGCTTCCTTACCTCATGACCTCTTGCCTTTACTAAGTATCCCCAGTTTACTATGTCTTTATTGATCAACTTATCGTAAAGCCAGACCTCACCAATAGTGTGTAAAAACAAAAGCTCTAATTACTTGACAAAGCTCGAATCCAGTTGTCCTTATGCTTAAATATGCCTAAGAGTCACCTTGTAAAGTTACGTGCCCCAGATTCAGATTCCTGGGCCCTGTAATCAAGTCTGATGGGATGGAGCTCAGGAACTTGCCTTTATAACAGAAATCCACTTGTGATTCCAATGTTTAGTACGAGGGTCACATTTTGAAACACAGTATTCTGCTATAAACATTGGGGTACAGATGGCCCTTCTTTTCACGACATCTGTGTCTTTGGGGTAAATATGCAGGAGTGCAATTGCAGGGTCATAGGGAAGCTCTATTTTTAATTTCTTGAGGAATCTCCACACTGTTCTCCAAAGAGGCTGCACCAATTTGCATTCCCACCAACAGTGTAAGAGGGTTCCCCTTTCTCCACATCCTCTCCAACACATGTTGTTTCCTGTTTTGTTAATTTTGGCCATTCTAATGGGTGTAAGGTGATATCTCAATGTGGTTTTAATTTGAATCTCCCTGAGGGCTAATGATGATGAACATTTTTTCATGTGTCTGATAGCCATTTGTATGTCTTGATTGGAGAAGTGTCTTGTTCATATCTTCTGCCCGTTTTTTGATGTGTTTGCCTGTTTTGTGTGTGTTGAGCTTGAGGAGTTCATTATAGATCCTGGATATCAACCTTTTGTCTGTACTGTCATTTGCAAATATCTTCTCCCATTCCGTGGGTTGCCTCTTTGTTTTTTTGACTGTTTCCTTTGCTGTGTAGAAGCTTTTGATTTTGATGAAACACAGTATTCTAACTTCTAGTACTTAATTGAATCAGTGAAAGAAAAAGCCTGGGTGGCTCAGTGGGTTAAGCCGCTGCCTTCGGCTCAGGTCATGATCTCAGGGTCCTGGGATCGAGTCCCGCATCGGGCTCTCTGCTCAGCAGCGAGCCTGCTTCCTCCACTCTCCCTCTCTGCCTGCCTCTCTGCCTACTTGTGATCTCTCTCTGTCAAATAAATAAATAAAATCTTTAAAAAAAAAAAATAGTCCTATTAAGCATATGGGTCTTATACATTTGAAATTTATTACCCCCACGGAATTTTTTAAAGCAAATATTATAATTATAGGATGGATTTTTATCTAACATTATAAGTAAGAAAGAATATCAGTGTATTTTTAAATGGCTTATGATAGAATCGCCTTATCAGATTTTAAAATAAAATGCAAAGCTATAGCTTCTAAAATACTATCCCATTAATCACACACAGACAAAAGTTGATTCCCAAAGTTCTAAACTTTTACAAAAACTTAGTCTATGAAAGAGTAGGTAAAGTCTAACCATAGGAAGAGGAATAATGGTAATATAAATATATAACCGAATAGAGAAATATTCACTTGAATTTTCATGGTAATAATTATGTGTACCATTTATTAATAAGCTATTATATGCACTTACTTAGACTGCCACTTTGTAAAGCAAAGAAAATAGAATAAGATTACCTCGTGTTTAAAGGGAAGACACATTTTATGTGTATAAGAAGTGGGATAATAACATCAGATTGGTGCCATTCAAATAAATTTGCCTTATTATAAAGAAGTAAATAATCCTCTTAGTCATAGAATGTGAGCATAACCTTGCTAGATGCCTAAGACAAAAAGCCAATAACACATAAGGAGAAAGTCAGTGATGAATGATAGAAGTTCTAGAAATATTCTCACTCCACCATGGTAGCACAAAAAGGGATGCTATGCCAAAGGGGGCATAGCAAAAAATAGTACAATTAGTATTAAAGTGACCACAGCAGACTGAGAAAATTATAAATTTCCTGTCTCAATTATATGAAGAATTGCTTCCAAATTTTAAGAGCAATAATCCGATTCCATTCAAGGAAGTTAGACAAAGAAGATATATAGTTAGCAAATATGGAAATAAAGGATACTCAATATCATTAGTCATTAGGGCAGATATAAATTAAAGCTACAAGAGATAGCACAATGCCTCTACTTAAGGGGCTGTAATCAAAAAGACTGACAACTCCAGGCCTCGGCAACATTATGCAGAAACTGGAGCTCCTATCTCTTGCTGGTGAAAACGAAAAGTGATACAGCTAGTTTGGCAGTTTTTTCAAATGTTAAACACCAAGGAGTTGGTGACCCAGAGATTTAGGCCTAGGTATCCACCCACAAAAAATAAAAACATATGTTGTAATAACTTGTATGATGTCAGTAGTAACCACTTATCATGGTGGTTATACTTATACACACTTATATAGTGTGTAGAATTGTCAAATCCCTACATTGTACACTAAATACTAATAAAACATTTGCATGTCCAGAAAGAAGTATATCTATACAAAAACTTTCTATGCAACTTCCAAGCAGCTTTTATTCATGATAGTCGAAAACTGGTAACAGTAAAATGCCCTTCAGCTGATGAACAGATAAAATGCAGTATATCCACAAAGTGGAATATTCTTGGTTAATGAAAGGGAATGGAGTCCTCATACTTGCTACTACGTAGATAAATCTCAAAACCATGCTTTGTAGAAGAAGCCAGACACAAAATACTACATATTGTATGATTTTTGCTGTGTGAAATTTCTAGAAAAGCAAAACAATGGACATAGACAGATGCTTAACCAACTGAGCCACCCAGACACCCTGGGAACAGATACTTTAAACTGTGGAAATACAGATAATAGTTCATCACGTAAGAAAAAGTCAAGGCTTTGTTAACAAATTAACAAATACATTTAAATTCTTTAATGCTATTAAAAGTAGCAAAAATGGAAATGTTAAAATATGTTGACCATTTTAGAAACAGAGGGCTATTTGTCCTCATTCATTGTTCATGATGCTGAAAATTTTTTTCATGCTCTCTGGAGAACTATGGCTATTTATAATATATGGCTATTATATGAAACAGTTTTTATGGCCCTTGTACCTAGCTCATTCTGTAGCATTGCTGTGGCCTTCCATGGTCTTTGAATACTAATGACACCTGGCGGGAGTATTTTCTTTCGCATCTAGCATACGTCACGCTATTAAAACAAGCATGTTAAGTGCAAGGGCAGCTTAAGATAACTCTCACAAGGATCATACAATCATAAAGACTATATTCTCTCTAGTTGTTTTCCTTTGAATCCTTGTCTCAGCACCCTAGTGGCTGATTTTACAAAGAGGGCAGAAGCTGTTATCCATCTAGAACCCTGCAGAGAAGAAAATGATTTTGTAATAAGTCGTCAAAAAACAAAGTGAATAGCTTTGCAGTAATTCATGTGAACACATGTAATACATTTAATATTATACCAAAGAAACAAGCCCCCCTGTGTCTAAATGGTCAGGACCACTAGAAACAAAAATCAACAAGACCTAAATAAACGTTGACTAGGTATTTCTTTTCACAGTGGCATACAGCTCAACAGAGGAAAAGTGATTTGTGTAAAAATGTTCACAGCAGTATTATATTTAAAAATTACAGATACTCCAAATGCCTAATAATCAAATGGTTAAGTAAACTAAATACATCTAAATGGTAGACTACTGTAGAAATGTTTATAAAAAGAAAATGGACAAATTGGAACATAAAATAAGTATTCAGTGAAAACACTGACTATCAAATATACTTTAGAAATTTCACAGTTCACAAAGAATCAATGTTTGGATTTGGAGGAAGGTTAATATTTTATGGCATTAATAGCAAACCAGATAATGATAGACGTTATGCTAAAAAGGGTGTGGAGGATAGGTTCTTTGTCTAAATAAATTTGAAAACCCTTGGGCTTAGGCAGGTTCAACCAGGAGGTCTCAGCTTTTTGATATGCTCATGTGCAGTAAAAGTCTATACTAGAGGGACAGCCAGCTGCTACCACTAGGCATGTGACCTTTTTCACCAGAACAAACCCACAGAACACGTTTTAAGGAATATTATATCACATGTCCATTAACTTTTTTCAATAAGTAAAAGAAACAGGTTGTTAAATATGTGTGTGTGTCTATATAATATATTTTCAATGATCTGTACTTTAAAAAGATAAATGGGGGATGTGCCCTAAATCATCCTTAACATTGATGAATATCCAAGCTGACAGACTTTTTAATTGCTTGGTATTGTTATGAGTTAGATTACTGAGCACTAATGTATTCCACATATGTTAAATTGTCATATTAACATTAAAACTATATGTGTGTATGTATGCTCTATGCGTGTTCTAGTTGTTTTCTCTTGAAATAATTCCCTTTGATTTTGTCTTCCTAGGAAGTAGATTATGAAGAAATAAAGAACCTTGATTTCAGCATTACTGTCACCAACAAAGCAGCTTTTCACAAATCAGTTAAGAATAAATATAAGCCTGTATCCTTTCCCTTCAAAGTAAATGTGAAAAATGTGAAAGAAGGCATTCATTTTAGAAGTAGCACAATCTCCGTTCATGTTAGCGAGAGCATGGAGAAGTCCAGCCAAGGCCAAATAATTGGGAAATTTCAAGCTTTTGACGAAGACACTGGACAAGTAGCCCATGTAAGGTAAGAGACAGTTATGAATATATTTCCTTATTTTAAATGACTTTAAATGCCTGTCTTCAAAAAATCGTAATGAAATTGAACATTTTCTTTCTTCGCTCCCAGTATTACAGCCCCCCAAAGGTCTGGAGATTAGATTAGATCTGCAACTGACAATCACGGAGAAATTTCCCCCCAGACCACCTTCCCTCCACCGACTGAGTGTGTGACAAATACTGGGTGTTTCACCTCCAAGTAATTCTGTCTAGAGAAAGCCGAAAAGCAACAAAGAGAAAATTAAGAATGAAATTTACGGTCTTTTTCTGTCTAAACCTGTCTTCTTTCCTGAAAGAAAGTATTAGAGGCAAGAAAGTAGCAAATACATTTCCTCCACAAATTGCTGTTGGGTAACTATGTTACTCACCAGAGGTTTACCCCAAATTTAAGGGAGACTAGACCAAAGGCTGTAGAACAGACTAGAGAGCAACTTGCAAACTTCCTGGGTTTATAGGCAAAAAGGATCGCCCTTGTTTATGTCTTGGGTACATTACAGAAATACGGAATGTTCCAAATAAGTGTGATACGCTGTAAAGAGAGAAGGCTTTCAGGACAGTTGCAAGAAATTAAAACGATTTCAAACTAATGCCTACAACAAGAACATAGAGAATGAACCAAAAATTAACCTTGAAAGAGTTGTAGATTATTAGAGATTATCAATTTATCCAGAAGTGGGAATTATTTTTATGTTTGTTTTATAACAGATATGCGAAATTGGAAGATAGAGACAACTGGATCTCTGTCAATTCTGCTACATCTGAAATTAAACTTGTAAAAGTTCCTGATTTTGAATCCAGATACGTCCAAAATGGTACATACACTGCAAAGATTTTGGCAATATCTGAAAGTAAGTTATTACATATGTATTTCTTCTCGTTATGTGTATCTGAGTATTTTTTTAGTTTTTTTTTAAACTTATATCAAATATTTTTAATTTTATAAAATACCTCTTTAAATGGAACAGCTTGTTGTTATGTAGAAGACCACTAAGCAGACAGGATGGTGTATGTGACTTTGGAGCAACATGGATTTGAACAGCTCACGTCCACTTAACACACATTTTTTGATACAGTACTGCAAATGTACTCTCCCTTCCTTATGATTTTTTCTTTTTTTTTATTAATTTTTTTAATTTTTTTTATAAACATATAATGTATTTTTATCCCCAGGGGTTTTTTTAGTATTTTTAATACTAAAAAAAAAGTATTATTTTGGAACATCCAAGACCTTCATTTTGTTCTTGTAGGGAACTCAGATCTCTCCCATGGACAAACCTTTGCATTTCTACTCATTTAGCGGATTAAAAGACATGACTTGATCTGAACCTTAAAACATATCTAGGATGGAAAGTGCTCCAGTTTGTTAGTACCTTCTCCGTACCAAACCAGAAAGAGAATTCAGACTGTGTCTGTTGTCAGCAATAGGGGAAGCATATTCATATTTATTCTTTCTCATTTTTAAGGTTATCCAAGAAAAACCATCACTGGCACCATTGCTATCACAGTGGAGGACATCAATGACCACTGTCCCACACTAGTCAACCCAGTCCAGACTGTCTGTGACAACGTGCCGTACGTGAATGTGACCGCAGAGGACTTGGATGGGTCCCAAAACAGTGGGCCTTTCAGTTTCTCCATCATCGACAAACTGGCTGGAATGGCAGAAGAATGGCAAATAGTACACCAAGAAAGTAAGCAAAATCCGTGGACTATATGTATTGAAGTATTGAATCTGAGAGAAATCTAAAATCATTAAAATACTGGCTGTGCTTTTTTTCATAAATTATATTTCTGATACAGTTTTCTACAGAAGCTTATAAAATGAGGTTCTGAAGCTCAGTTATAGTGTCTTTCGTCAGCCAAGAGTAGATGCCCCATTTGGAGTCACAGAACAGGGAAAGAAGAGAAACAACCTGATGTCTTCAGGATAGCTGGGCATTCTCTAAGTGGCTCCTGAACTAGTTGTTTTGCCTCGTAAGGTGAGGAGTAGCCTGTCTAAGCACAGCAGAATAGATGCCTTCTAAAGTCTTAAGCTCTAATCACAATTCCATTAAAATAATATTTATGAATGACTTCCTGAGTCCTAGACACTCTGCTGGCCCCTCTTAGGCATCACCGCATTTAATCCTTTAATCTATAACATGATTCCCTGATTGCAGCTGAGGGATCTTGGCTTAACTAGAATTAAGTAGCTGTTCAAAGTCACAAAACTGGTCAATGATAAACACAGTATGAAGAAGGGCCTGTCTGACCTCCCCATTCCAGGTGACCCTGTGCGTATATTCATGTCTTAGACCTATATAGCCCCTTGTTGATAGGAGCTTCTGGATGTTCTCCAGGGTGGTTTTGAATACCATGAACTATCCAGAAGACTATTTTGTTTTAAACAATTAATGTTCATTTTAGGAAAGTTTCAAAAATAATACCCAAGCTTTTCTTAATCAACAAATTTATTGTTATTTTAAGTCTAACAGAATTTGATCACCATTTTAAGAAGCTTTGATTACAAATTACAGAGTAAACAAAGACTTCAATGTCTCAAACTACGTTTATAAATTTAGCATATTTCATTTTTTGCCTATGTACGTCAACGATCTGAATTAACAAATCAATTGCATTGTCTCACTTCTTGTGATCCCTGTATTCTAAAATTCCAGTAAATGTCACTTATAAATGCACTGAACCTGAAGCCCTCTTCAGTGGTCCAATACTGAACAAACCAGTGATATTTCAACCAACAGCTACAAGGCCAAATCAGTAACATAATCACACATTTAAAATTGGAATTAAAAAATTGTCATGTTAACAGGGCTAATTTTCCTAAAAATGATGCAAGTGTAAAAGCACAGTAATGATTATAAATAATTCCTGTATGATACAAAAATATTAAAATCATGTCTTTAATTTGTTTGAATATCCTATAACTAATTTTTAAATCTTAGGGTTTATGTACTCACTAGCAGAGGATAGTTATGCTCTCAGTTAACTAAAGTTGCCTCCCCTCTGAGGAGGACAGTCACCATCCTGATTAACGGAGGCTACTTAAGATCAAGTTTTCAGCTAGCAGGAGGCCTGGGTGGCAGACGTCTAGATGATTCCTCTTAGGGTAATTAAGTCATAGGCCTCAAAACTTGAAAAGTGGTTGGTGTCCTTGTTCAGTTTCTAATTCTGTACTCACAGAAGCCTGGGACTCCCACCCAGGCTGAATGCATAATTGGAGCTGACCTTTCTTTGTCTAAGATATGTAAACATGTTTTACATTGAACTTACTGGGTTTCCAACTCTTATTTATCTTATCTAAGAAACATATGATGTTTGGGAGGTGCCACGCACTGTCCTAAGCACTCTACTAATGTCAATCACCTTATAAGTTTGGCCCTACTGTCATCAACATTTTACAGATAAGGAAACAAGGGCAAAGAGAGTTTTCTTAATATTCTGAAGGTCAGAAGCACCTGGGTGGTGCAGTGGGTTAAGCATCTGCCTTCGGCTCGGGTCATGATCCCAGGGTCCTGGGACTGTGCTCTGCCTCAGGCTCCCTGCTAAGCAAGGGAGTCTGCTTCTCCCTCTCCCTCTGCTCCTGCCCATGTGCATGCATGCTTGCTCTCTCTCTCTCTCTCACTCTCTCTCTCAAATAAATAAAATCTTTAAAAAAAAAAAATTCTCAAGGTCACAGCTAGTTAAAAGCTGAAACTAGGATTTGAACCCAAATGGTCTGTCTTTGGAGTCTTTCTGGATACATAAATATATTTTCTATCTAAAGATCAAGATGTTTGAATTTGATGGGTCCTTGAATTTTTCATAGTCTTAGGAACATGAAACTCTTAAGGATATGCATGTTGGACTGTTACAAGCAGAAGTGTTATAAAGTATAAAGACTTGTACTTTACATACCTAGACAATTTAGAGAGGATTCTGTAAACCAATTTTCTTCTCCTTAGTTGCATAATAAGGTGATCGGCTAGATGTCATGATAATAAATAACTCTCATCTATTTTATTTATTTGGGAAAATTTTAAAGCACAGAAAATTCCAGCAACTAATATAGCAGACGTCTATGTACCTACCACCTAAAAGGAATTAACAGTTTCTCATATTTGAATGACACCTCTTTTTTTAAATGATAATGGATAAAATTGAAGTCCTCTTTTTACATTTTCTCCCCTCTCGACTTTCCGCCTTAGAGCCAATCATGAATTTAATTATGTTCTTCCAGGCCATGTTTTTATAGATTTTTTTTTTATGAGTTCTTACTCCTTTAAATGACTAGATGCTTTTTTCCCTTCTCCAAAGCTTTGAGAATGATTTAATAAGTATATTCTAGCTATGCAGATCAAATTCCATAAAATTTGGACCCTAAATGAAAAGAGGCTATTTTTTTAACTTCCAAAAATAAACAAAACATACCCCAAACACTTCATTTTTATCTTTGTGGTCATCTAAGTCTACATGTCTTGCATTCATAAAACTCTTTGTGTCATGCTCTTGCCAAAAATATTTAACCTGAATCCAATCATGAGGAAACAATAAGACAAATTGAAACTGCAGAGCATCCTTTGAAATAGGTGGCCTTCAGAAATGCAAGGTCTTGATGGCCAAAAAAAATTAAAAAAAAGAAAAGCGTGGGACTGACCTAGATCATTCATAGAGATCAGAGTGACAACTAAAGGCAATGCATAATTCTTGATTGAATCCAGAATCAAGGGAAAAAAAAAAAAAAACCAAAACAGGTAGAAAACTATAAAGGGCATTATTGCAACGCTGAAAGTTTGTGGGTTATATCAATACTAAATTATTGGAGACGACTAATGTCCCTTGGTCTTAGAAGGTATATTCTGACTCGTTTACCATAATATCTGCAACTTACTTTCAAATTGTTCAGAAAAAAGTGAGTGGATAGAAAATATTGTTATCAGGGTGCCTGGGTGGCTCATTTGGTTAAGGGTCTGCCTTCAGCTCCGGTCATGATCCCAGGCGGGGGAAGCCTGCTTCTCCTTCTCCCTCTGCTCTTCTACCTGCTTGTGTTCTCTCTTGTTCTCTCTCTCTCTCTCAAATAAATAAATAATATTCTTTAAAAAGAAAATATTTTTATTATATGTAAACAAATCATGAAGGGTAGGTTGTAATTCATTGTAATATCCTTAGAGTTTTTCTGTAGATGTGAAATTTTTCAAAATTTTACATATATCGTGATACAGTGTCGGGAACAAAAAGGAGGGGACTCGGTGAAATGAGATTGGCCCGTTGCTGAAAATTACTAAAGCTGGGGATGGCTTAACTATACTCTTCTATTATTGTCTGTTTGAAAATTGCCTTAACAAATTTTTTTTAAGATGGTACAATAAAGGTCATTTAATGGAAATGTCATTTAACTCCCCACTTGTTTGTTACTGTATCCTTAGTACCTGGAATGGTTTCTAGCATTTGGTAGACATCACACACACACATTTGTTAAAATTAATCATCATCAAAGAAAGATGCTTCCAGACCCAGTGCTTTGCTTTCAACTTGCCTCCTGGGGGAATCTGGAGTAATTGTAACAAGTCCACAGTGTGACTTTAATCGAGAAGCAAGAATAAAGCTTCTCACTGGAGCTAAATATTGTCGGCAATTCAAGAATGTTTCCATCCACCCCTCCCTTGGTGATCACGCATTTCTATTTCCATTTGACCCCCTCCCCTTGTAGGTACCAGTGTGCTTCTGCAACACAAGGAACTAAAGCCTGGAAGACGTGAAATTCAGTTTCTGATTTCGGATAGTCAGGGCCTCAGTTGCCCTGAAAAGCAAGTGCTTAAACTCACCATCTGTAAGTGTCTGGAAGGCGGCGGTTGCGTGGAGCGTCTGCAGGACTCCTACGTTGGCCTGGGACCCGCAGCCATTGCGCTAATAATTCTTGCCCTTCTGCTCTTGCTACGTAAGTATTTGAAAAGCCGTTCTTTAGCTCAGCTAGTCCTTTCAGTGCCCTACCAGTGATTTGTTGCGGTAGCAGTCATTGATTTCGTAACCGTGATGTTTTAACCCCACTGGAACCCTTCCGAAGGTGATCAGGGAAACAAGAAGTGACCATTAAAAAATTCGCCAAGATAATTCTAGCCCTCTTCAGAATTTTGTTTCATAAAGATGAGTTTTTGTTTCATAAAAACACGTCATGTCCCGACTTAAATGATCAAGCTTTCTAGACAGCCTCGTTCATGAGAGTTCTGTGATGATGGACGTCTGTCCACGTTCGTCCACACCCAGGGCTCGGCACAGTGCCTTGCCCATAGCAGGCTCTCGGAAAAGATGTGTTGTATGAATTTGGGTGATGGATACAAAGTTATGCAATTCTTGATTTGCGCCTTCAACTCGTCGGGGCTCAGCCTCCTCAAACCCTCTTCTTAGCTTGCCCCTTCCCCGGCGCCAACAGTAGCCCTACCTCTGAGTACTCGGGTGCTTCCTGACAGCGACAGCCTGTCCTGCCTTCCCTGCATGGCCTCTGAAGAGCTGCGGTTTCCTTTCACGAAAGAGCAAAGTACCAGTGTGCGGTCATGTGGAATCCCACTCCACTTGCCACTGAGCAAGGGGGAGGACCCCCTCTGAGACACCCCCAGTGATTTCGGTGATGAAGGAGGAGCTTGTCAAAGCCCGTAGTAGATGTGCAATTGAATGCACAGCATTCGACAGTGTATAGTGTACATTCATATCATTGTCTCTGTTTTACTGGCAAAAATATAGATGTGTATGGAGAAATGACTTGTCTCAGCTCACCAGGTCTGTAGGTGGGTACTGGAGCTGGGACTCTATCTTTTATCCAGAGACTCCTTACATTGCCTTCTCATCTCACACTCCCCAGGGCCCCATGTGAGGCTTGGTGCCTGGTAGACACTTGATAAGCCCTTGTTAAATCTGTTGAGATGGTTGAGTTGCCACTGGTTAATTTCAGTTTTTTACTCACAGTGTAGGTACTCAGAGTGGCTATATTTGCTGAGCTGTTAGCTTTTTCACACAAAAGGGAGTGTAGAAAGTAGTCAGTTCATCGTCCGAAGCTGGCGAATGGAAGTGGCATAAAAACTAATTTGGGAAGGACTGCCTGCAGGTGTAATTAATTCTTTACTACCTTGATCAGGAAGACAGCCTTGGCTTTCACTTCCTCCCTGAGGTAGAATAAAATGTAAGGAGGGAGCTCTGAAATTTCATTGAATTCATGATGAAATGTTATGTATATTTTAAGGGCTTTTAATGGAGAGTCGTTTTCGAAAATAATACTCGGGTAATTCAAATGTTAATTTGAACCTGTTTGCCATGTCTTCTGCTAAATTCTATTCCAGGATGAAGTGGTAGAGTATTTAGAAGTTCCAGTGTTCTAGAGCATTGGAACATACTAAAATTTCATCCCCAGGAGCTTTTGATCTTTTAGAATATATGTTTTTGGGGATAGTGAATTTTCTCCTATTAAAAAAGTGATGAAAAAGAACAACAAAAGATTTAAGTCTCCAAATTGGTCTTGATGATTTATATGCTATTGAATCCAGCCTTGGTGCTCCATCCAAGAATCACACACAGCCTTTTAGCGATGGATGAGGACTCCCTCATGCTGCCTTTAGGCTTTGATATGAGTCACCAAAACAAGCTTGGCGAGGTCGAATCAGAGTGAAGACAAGTGCAAAGCTAGGACTGTAAATAAGTGAAGAGTGAACTCTAAGAAGCAAGATACAAATTCCAAAATCATGCAGTATCAATTTAGAATATGTTGGGACTCACCCTCTCTGGACTCCATTCTGTTTCTGTCCAGTTGTACCACTTTTATTGCTGATGTGCCAAAGTGGAGAAGGCGCCAAAGGCTTCACCCCGATTCCTGCCACGATAGAGATGCTGCATCCTTGGAATAACGAAGGGGCGCCACCTGAAGACAAGGTCAGATAATCAGATGTCCTTGGAACTTGTTTTCTTTCCTGATTTTAAAAGGCTTTGGGGCACTGTTCCGAACAGTCTAAGTCATGAGAAAGTCAAGTAGTCATTATAGATTTCGTTCACATGTGTTTGTTCAACAGGGTTCAGATGATTTTGTGTTTGTTGCCAGGGCAAAGTTGAAGTGGTCTTGTTCTACTGTGGTAGACCTTGTGTTCCAGAGAATGTTTAAAAAGGATCAGGGAATGAGGGATGTGCTTCTCCATTTCTGTTCCTCCTAGTACATAGGGTTGGGAAAGGGAAACCCACCATCCCCATAACAGTTATAAAATCTTGGCAAAACCTCCCCACCTCCCCTCCTCCCTATTTAATAGAAGGAGGTCCCATCGCCTCTCTGCTGCATCTTCCCCCTGGGTCTGTCAGCACCATCTGCAGTAAGCATTGTGTTCAGGAGGACACTATTTAGCATCAACGGTCAGAGGACTCAGAGAATAGGGGCTTAGATATGAACGTGGGCAGTCAAGGATCAGCGTGATGATTCCTCTACAGGCTCCGCCTTCCTTGTTGTTCCTCCAGGGATGAGTTCCGTTCCCATGCGGTCTTCGTGCTCCCGACACTAGCTGCTGTCTCCACATTCCAAAGAGCAGGTTGGGAGAAATGTTCTTAAAGAACACTTTCCAAAAGTTGCCTACCCCACTTCTGTTTGAAATCACGTTAAGAACTTAGGTAGCTATTCCGAGTAGCAGTGGAGGCTTGCGAAGACAGTCTTTATTTGGAGCAGCATGTGTCCACCTGCGGGGGGGGGGGGCGGGGGGGGGCAGGGAAGAGAGAGAGAAATATAGGAACTATAGAAGGAGGCATTAAACCCTAAAGGAAAGTCAAAATGCCATTGATGCCAATAGCGTAAGTGGACTAAGACCATACTTAATTAATTTTTGTTTTCTCCTTGGGGTATAATCAGTTGACAAAATAAGAAGCTGGAATGGAGATCTTCAGATGATTCAAATACACGTTATTCAACCCAAAGTATTGTTCCTAATTTGCCTCCGTGGAAGTAGCTTATTCCCTTTGCCTGCCAGCGTAGCTCAGATCCCTTTACCACCTATACCGACCCTATGTCCTTCTCACTTCTCAACTGTCTTTACTTTCACAGGTGGTGCCTTTGCATGTGGCAGCAGATCATGGAGTGGGTGTAGGAACAGACATGAAAGTGGGAGGTATAATGACCAAGGAAATCCCAAAAGAAAGTAAGTCTGCCTTCCCCAAAGGGCATCATGAGGTAACTGAGGTGGATGGAAGATGGGAAGAACTCAGAAGCCTGATTTCTGGTGAAGTGACCGAAGGGATAGGGACAACAGGAGCCAACAGAGGTGCTGATGGGACAAGGATCCTGAAAGCCACAGGATCTTCCAGAGACCTGGTCGGAGCTCGAGCAGCTGCTGTTACAGTCAATGAAGAATTCTTAAGAAGTTATTTCACTGAGGTGAGGGTTGGTTTTTATAGGTGCTGGGGTGGGGGGTGGGGGGTCAGACATTTATATTTGAAAGTCGTATTATTCGGGTAATCATTGTCTTGGATCTAAGTAGAATTTTGTCATTTTTTAAGAGAATGCCTATAGGCTGTGAGGAAAGACCGAGGAGACCCATTAAATCAGTGAGCTCCACTATCTAGTGATAATGAATGACCCCACAATCTTCCTTCTTACAGAAGCTTATCTCTCTTATCTCTTATCTTGTCAGTTGACACAACTCTCCCCTTCTCCATGTTGCCTTCATCCTGAGACACAAACCGAGAGAGCTGATTGGACTGGGCAGGTGCCGTCCTCGGGGATCGGGTTGCAGAACCCTGCAGAACGGGGCAATGACCAACTCCTCCACACAGCTGCCTTTTCTGTGCTCACATTTCAGTAGTCAGAACAAGTCCTGTGATGAAGCCAGATGTCAGTGGGTCAGTTCCTCTGCGGGAGCAGACTTGATAGGGATGAGCGTGCGGGGAGCAAGGAGAATACCAGACCTAAAAATCCCAATCTGTCCTGTCTGTTTAAATGTTCTCTACTTGGCTTCACTATGGAGGCAGTTCATAAAAAATCAGGAGGAGAGGTGCAGGAGAGGTGATGGATGCAGTCAGAAACCTCACGCCTGGAGTGAGGAATTAGCAGCAGGGCTGGGTACCTTTCTTGAGAAGAAGGCCCCATGGGCCCCACACAGGGATGGGCAGAGTCAGAGTGTTGGGCCTCTGAAGGACACTTGAGAGGAGTGGAGGGATGGGCTTCTGAGGAGGCCAGTTTATTTCTGTCCACTCTCTGCACGATAGCCCATTACCGGAGTGCTTTTCCCCTTCCTGTCTCCTACCCCCTTCCTTTCCTTCAGACCATCTGCCCACCTGTTGGCTTCACGGGAAGATGGTGATGTGGTTCGTGTTAAGAAAACCATTTCTCCTCGTCCCCTTTCAGTCTCACTGCAGACTCCACTCTGGGGCGCCCTGTTAGTTTCATTTTGGTTTTCCCTCTCCACTCGTACCCTGCTCCAGTCAGACTTGGTTGTGTATGTATGTGAGCAATCTTTTACTCAGAAATCTCTTCACACTGCGCAGAAAATTTCCAAGAATCTTACACATCTTGAACTCCTGTGTATTCTTTATCCAGATTACCCAATTATTAACCCTTTGCCATATTTGCTATTTGCTTTCCTAATCTCTCCCTTCCTCTGTCCCCCTCTCTCTCTGTCACACACACACACACACACACACACAGACGCTCAGGCACACACGTGCACATACACATTTTCTTAACATAGTATAGTGAACAAATTTAGAGATTTAACAGTGCCATATCCATATTTAATTTTGCGAGTTATCACAATAATGTCTTTTTGTAGCCATTGTTTTTCCCATCCGAGACCCAGTCCAGAGTCCTGCCTTTCTTTTCTTTCATGATAGGAATTGTTTTTTAAGAGTACAGGCCTGCTGTGTTGTAGGATGCCCTTCCATTTGTGTTTCTCTGATGTTTTCTTATAAGGAGACTCTGGTTATGCATTTGGGGCAGAAATATTGCCTTATTCTTTTCTCTTTTTTTAAGATTTTATTTATTTATTTGACAGAGATCACAAGCAGGCAGAGAAGCAGGCTCCCCGTGGAGCAGAGAGCCTAATGCAGAGCTCGATCCCAGGGCCCCAAGACCATGACCTGAGCTAAAGACAGAGACCCAACCCACTGAGCCACCCAGGTGCCCTGAAATATCGCCTTATTCTTAAGTGAAGCTGTCACTAATTCTCTGCCTCTGTTTTATTTCCATTTTAGAAAGCTGCCTCTTACACTGACGAAGACGACATTCACGCAGGCAAAGATTGCCTTCTGGTTTATTCTCAGGAAGACACCGAGTCTCTCCATGGTTCCATTGGCTGCTGCAGTTTTATTGAAGGAGAACTCGATGACTGTTTTCTAGATGATTTAGGGTTTAAATTCAGGACACTAGCTGAAATTTGCTTGGGTCAAAAAATAGATATGGATGGGGAAATTGAGCCGAGGCAAAAACCTGTGGGAGCGTCAAGTATGAAGGCAACTTCCCATTCATTCAGTGAGCAAACTAGGATTAATTCAGAGAATGCCTACTTCACTGGTAGTAGCTTTCAAGTTCCAAAACCTTTGCCTGAAGCAAACACAGAGAAAGTAACTCAGGAGATAGTCACCAAAAGTTCTCAATCTTCCAGGCAGAGTCAGAAGGTAGCTACAAGGCTCCCTGATCCACTGGCTTCTGGTAACGTTGTAGTAACAGAAACTTCTTATGCCGCAGGCTCCACGATGCCGCCGAGCACTGCCATCCTGGGTCCTGGCCAGGCCCAGGCCCTTATTGTGACCGAGCGGGTATACGCGCCAGCCCCTCCCTCGGTAGAGCGGCAATATGGTAATGACAGTAGCGTCGTGGTTACCGAGAGAATCATACAGCCCAACGGGGGCCTGCCGGGTTCTCTGGAAGGCTCTCAGCCTCTGCCAGACGCGCATTATGTTATGGTGAGGGAGAGAGAGCGCTTCCTGGCCCCCAGCTCGGGGCTGCCGTCCCCTCTGACCGTGTCCGTGGCAGCAGCAGGAGGGAGCATGACAGTGACAGAAAGGGTGCAAACCTCTGCCTCCGGTTACCGATTTCCTACTGAAACCTCACGGATGGCCAGAAAGACACAGGTTTCTGGAGCCGCGGTCCGTGGCCCCCTGCCAAATTTCGGTTTAGAGGAGTCTGGTCATTTGACTTCTACTCACACCACCCCTTCCACCAGAGTCTCCCAGCACAGCATCGTACAGCATTCTTACTCCTAAATCGTAGTCCTCCAGAGTCTGACCCAGGGTCCCATTTCATGTGTTCAGTGGGCCAGTCTTTTGATGAGCCTGTAGACTTAGGAGACCTACACACTGGGCTTAAAGCACTGCTCTATCACTAATCTACCACCGGCCTCGCTGCCCCAGCCGCCGGGAGTGTGCCAGAGAGACCCCAGGGTTTGCTGAGGGCATAAGGATGATGCTGTGTCTTAAGTGCCTTTTAGTGAGTTAGGGCCAAACAATATTCACAAAGCAAATCAGGGAGTCAGTCTGTCTTGTGCGAGTTTACCAGATGGACACAGAGTAGCCGTGGCATCAGCTGTCCAGTCCAGCCACCCATGAAGCTGACTGGGCCTCTTGTCCCCCTGCATTCACCTTGAACATTGCTGTTCTGTATCCCATTCTTGATCACTCCTAGTAGATTATCAGCACCTCGTTTCTCCAAAACTGGGTGCACGGTCTGGACGGCAGTTTTCTTTAAGACCAGAAGACTGGCCTTTTAATCTGTTTTAGGTTGATTGAATTTGGGAACATCAACATGGTAAAGAACACACATTGTATGCTTCTGTGAGTGTGTCTTATATAACTGTAAAAATAGCATTATTGCTTCCCTGTGTCTCCCCAAAATCATGAAAATAATGAACACTTCCCGTTCAGTTGAATAATCCAGGGCAAAATTCATAAATATAAAATCAGTTTACGTTTTAGAGTAATATACTATTTTTACAAACTCAGGATACACTGTCTTCTAATTTTGTACAGCTAAATTAACCATCAGACTGGCTTCTCCACTGTGATAAGAACCTGGCTATTTCCCTGCTATATATCCTCAGTACATAACACAAGTGCCGAATAAATGTTTGTGGAATCAAACCAAATTTTAGAAACCATCCTCTTTTGTTTGTAGTTGGAAAAAATACTGAAAAACCCTATACTGTCAATTTGTGAGTTCGAAATTATGAATTTATTCTACATCTCAAAATCACTGACTGGTCAGTCCTAAGTACGTGAATATTAAATATTCAGTTGAACAATTGGGGCTGAAATTGGACAACACCCTTGCCTTTCATTTTGCAAAGCTATTTGGGTATTTTGGCTTCTTAGTAGATTATACTTTAGTGGCTCCTTGAAAAAACAGGGCATTTAAAGTTTCAAAGCATACGTGCACATCAGTAACAGTTTATGTGAATATTTCCTACAACAAAATAATTTTCATAAACTTTAAAGATATGTAATATTTTTATTTTTCAAGGTATTTTGCTAGGGAAAGGAATCTTCAAGAATTCTTCTTTTAGGCGTGTTTTTTACTTGAATTATGCTATACAAATGATATATGGGTAAAAGGCAGATATTTTTAAATATCGTAAGTATGTGGCCAAGAGGAAGGTCAATCTTCTATGATCTAAATTTTTTACTCTCTACTTAGCAATTGTTGCTTTTTTCCTCCCATTATATACTTAATAGTTCTGTTTTGCCGTGTTTGCAACAGGAATTTCACTACTGTGTGAAATGTGAGTACGACCTGCATACTCCAAAAATCCAAACTTGGTCTTAACCTTCCTCCTTGGACAGATTCGGAAAACCTAACCTGTCTCTTGTATGTAACATAATCACATTTTCTAAATGGTTGTTTTGTACCTGAAATGATGATTTGTTTTAAGTTTTACATTTGTTCCTTGGGAGATTATATTTGTATGGGCATCATCATAAAATATTTAAATAAAAAGATGACCTTGAGAGTGACCCTTTTCCATCATCTTTTTATTGCTCCGTCATAGTTTACAAGGACTATAGTTCTGCATCACAGGAGACAGCTCCCTGAAAGAAGGCGTTTGTTTGACTTCAGTATTTGAATTAGAACTGCTTACAACCTTGGAAAAGCAGCATTTCCAGAAGGCCTGCTGAAATTTTAATTTCAGATGTATTTTAATATAAATATGTCCCCTAGTTAAAAAAAAAAAAAATTCTCTGTTGTTTAGCTGAAATTCACATTTAGCTAGGCACTCTATTTCTCTTTGCCAACTCTGGCAACCTTGTTCCTAAGGGACTGGAATTCGCTCTCTGCCCCCAAAGTAACATTGGAGGAAGCTGTTGAGTTCAGCTAAAGCAAGCTCACACATCTAACTCAAAGAGATGAAATCATTCAATCAGTGTTAAGAAGCTGCTTTAGTTACTTACTATAGTTTATAAGAGAAAAGATCAACGTTTCTGCCTATACTATAATGCAACATCAATAATAAATATTTCACAACACTGGCACAGCAAGACTTCCTAAAGCACAAAGACCATGCAGTCACAGCTCCTACCCCAAATGGCACATAAGAGCAATATTTGGTTGATCCCTACAGACCATATTCCAACCACCACCGCATCAAAAGGTTTACAGTAAGATGTTGCTTATCAAGTAACACCTGGAAATGAGGTGCTTCCAAAGACAGTGTTAAGGTAATTAAATCTTCTTTAACATACCAAAATTTCTTGGCTTTGCTATTTTAGTGGAGTTCAAGTCCTCTTTATCATCTTTGATTTTTTTTTTTTTGGCCTATTGTTTCTATTAACTGCTGAGAGAGGGATATTAAAATCTTTGGCTGATTGTGGCTCTGCCTACTCCTCGTTTAATTTTTTCTAGTTCTGCTACCTGTATCTTGAAACGTGTTAGACCTGTGCTAATTGGTACAAATATATTTAGCATTATAAAAGGGTCAAGGAATTGACCCTTTTATCATTATAGAATATCTCTCTTTCTGATTATATTTTTTTGTCTTGAAATCTGCTTTGCCTAACATTAATATTGCCACACTGGTTTTATTATGCTTAGTGTTCTCATAGTTTATATCTTGGATCTTTTTGCTCTCAACTTTATAATGTATTTCTTATACATATAGAGGTGGGTCTTGTTTCTTAACCATTTTAACACTTCCTGGCTTAGAATGCTGAGGGGAAGGTTTAGTCTACTGGCATCAATTATTCATATTGATGAGCTTAAGCCTGCCATCTTGGTATTTGTTTTCTCTTTGTCCCATCTGTTTGTTTTTCAATTGTCTGCTTTCCTGCCTTCCTTTGTGTGTTGAATGTTCTAGGATGCCACCGTAGCTCCTCCATTGACCTTTCAACTGGTTGCTCTTGTGGAAATTAAATTAAATCCACATTTTAAAAAATCCAATTAAAAAATTATCTCCTGCCAACCCAAAAAAACTCTCTGCATGAGTAGAAGAGAAAGAAAACAGTTTTATTACTGAACAAGCATTATGCCAGAATGGGATGTGCATCATAGGCCACCCATTAAGAAATTACAAAGACAGAAATCTCACTTTTTTATATAGCACGGCAGACACAACCCATTACATGTATGTTCACAACATAATGAGATCTTGTCCTCAACCAACACTTACCAGCACCATTGGTCATACACAGTGTGTCTTAAATCCACCTGGGAACTAAGGTAGCCATTGTGTTGCTGACTGCCTTTATCCAAAGAAAGAATAAGACTTCTACTATCTCTGTGTTAGGTAGCTAGTTACAATCTGGAGCCAGATGCCATGGAGAAGGGGAGATCGAGGTTCTCTCTTCCTTGATGTTCTCATCTTTGATGTTCGAAGAGATGACTCCCAGGTCTTAGAGAAAGACATTGCTCCTTGGAAATTTAACAAAAAGCTCATTTAGTTTTAAAAAGATTTCTATAGTATCTGAAAAGGGCAGAGAAAGAATTAGCAATGATTGAGTTTTCTAAAGTAAATGCTCTGAGGAAGAGGAAAGGGGAGAGCAAGTCTTTCCCTTTTTGTACCAAGAAAAATTTAATTTGTTTCTTAGATTTGTTCTTACCCTCACACTTTAGGGCTATGCTCCCTGTGGCAAGTGGTTACCAATTGGATGGCACAAATTTAGACCATTTCTACTGCTGTGGAAATGTTTTTGGGGTGGTAAAGCTCTAGAAATTATAGTGTGTATCTTTATCTTTATCATAGTCTACCTTCAACTCTTCTACTACTTCACAGACAACGCACATGAGCCTTGAACTTCCACTTTGTGGATGTTGCTCTGTCACTAGATCTTCAACTGCTGCCTCCTGTCCCCCACACCTTCCTCCATACCCAAGTATTCTCGGCACGAATATTCTGAAACCTGTATCAAGTCCATTAGTGAATGGAAATGGGCTCTCATTATTCCACAGCTTCCAGAACTTCTACCAATCCATTAGCCCAGTAGAGACAATGAGGTGAAGCAGGTATGCCTCTGTTAAAAATCCAGATATGCACCTGGCTGGACATTTTCCATTTGCCTCTTTATGTCCACTCTCTGGTCTTCTTTCTCACGTTTCTCTGAGACCTGGAACTTGTTCTTTCCAGAGGCTTCAATGGGCATCCTTGCCCTCTGCTTCTAAGGTGGGTATGGTCAAGGGGAAGCCTTGGCTGGAGAATGTCCAGAAAGAGAAATACAAGATCAGGGCATGTCTTCCCCTCTCACCCTCTGTGGGCACCTGTCAAGCACCTCTCTCTTTACAGAAACTCCTTTTCTGAGTTCCTAGACCCATTCCCTCTCCTTTCTCCTCGAGGCTTGTTGGTGGTAATGACTCCCTCCTCAACTGTGTCAGACTAAGGAACCTGACCTTTGCCTTGAAGTTTTCCTCACCTGCCTCACCATGTGTATATGATCCACTAAACTCCCCTAACATTCATCTGCTTCCCCCTGGGACAGTCAGTGACACAGTACAAACCTTGCTGCGTTAGTCTGCTTGGGCTGCCACAACCAAGTCACACAGGTGGGGGGCTTAAATTACATTTATTTTCTTACAAATCTGGAGGCTAGGAGTCGAAGATCAAGGTGTCAGCAGGGTCTGTTTCTTCCAAGGCCTCATTCATTGGCTTGTCAATGGCAGTCTTCTCCCTGTGTTTTCTCATGGTCTAACTTCTGTCCATATCTATGTCCATACTTCCCCTTCTTATAAGGATACCAGTCATAATTGAATTAGGACCCATGACCTCTTCTTAACTTCATTACCTCTGTAAAGACCTTATCTCCAAATATAGTCACATCCTGAGGTATTGATGGTTAGGATTTTAACATGAATTTTGAGGGAACACAACTCAGCCAGTAAGACCTGGTGAAAAACCAGCCTTCACTTGAAGAGCTGTACTATTTTTTCCACGAAATGCATGAATTTCTTCATCCCACTGTTCAGTTAATTATTAGTAAAATTTGCTTGTTGCAGTAATAAAGTTGAAACCTGGGTTGAAAGCAGCCTAAATGAGGAGCCTGCAGAGTATCTATGAAGCCTACAGAGAAGTTTCAACAATAATCAAAGCAAAAACACATCCGGTTGTCCCAAGCCATGGACCTAAGTACTATTGACAGCAGCTGACATTCCCAGCTCGGTGGCCCTGGCCACATGCTTTGCATTGCCTTTCAGTTTCCTCAGACACTGGCAATACGTGCACCACCAATGACTCCAATAAGCTAGGGGAAGCATAATTATCCTTTCCCTCAGAACTCATTCTAAGGTTTAATTTTTTTTTCTTACTCAATTCTGAGGCTTCTATACATAGCACAGTGACCTTTCCTTGTTTTCTTTTATATTTTTAACTTAAGTCAGTAAATTAGTCCTTCTCTGTCTTCCCACCTAATTTTTTTTTAAATGTGGCTACAAAGACCTTAAGATAAAATGTATTGATCTGCTTCTTCATTATGACTTCTGTTGTCATGTCCATGAGGTAATTCATTTCAAAACACTTCAGTATCAGGTATGTGATAAACATGTATTCAAATTAATTCTAATGTTTTCCCACTTAACAAGAGTGGTGTTTGAGGAATCTTAATCAGAAATTGAAATTCTAGGGATGGTTACTTAGCCCTTCAAATATCATTATTAAAATCCACCATCAGAGGGTTTGCTAATTAACATAAGGGATAGAAATGATTTTTCATTGGTGAAATGACTAGACATGTCCTGAGCTACAAAATCTGGTTATATGACTGTGTTCGTGCTTGTCTGCTCATAAATATTTATACGTTTTGTGGAATTGGTTTAATAATTGTTAGCTTTATAATAAATCACTAGGATAGCCCCCATCTATCCCTAACTAGCCGAAAATATCAATATTTTAAAATTTTTAAATTGTCTTTTGCTTAATGGTCAGATGGCTTAGGAAAATTAGCAATGAGTCTATTTAATTATTTTTCTTGGAAAGATGTACTGCCTGGGCTCAACCCCTTCTTTATTTTGTTCCAATTTTTCTTTTTAAAGTGATATTTTATCAAAATATTTTGTTGAATTACATGTACTTTTTTGGAGAATGCAAAATACAGATGAAAGAAGAAAAAGCAAATGATTTTCTCTATTTCTTTAATCGTTTCATGTATCTTATTCTTGCTTCAAATCCCCTTGCCCCTCGCAGTGGAGATCACTGAAGGCAGGAATGGGCTGTTTTGATCTTTGTCTCCTCATGATACACCCAAGCAGGACAATTCTGAATTTTGAAAATCCAGCCAAGTTTTCAAAATGGATTTCCTAAGCCTGCGTATGATGGATGATGTCAGCGTCCCATCTGTCAATACTTCATTAAATTTGCAACCTCTAATTGGTGCATCCCAAAACAAACCCAAGTTTTGTTCTCATTATGAAGTATTAATCAGTGTACTCTGAGAAAAGATTTGAGGGGTTTGGATGTGAAGAGAACTATGAGATTTTAATGCATAGTGGAAACTATTTGCAGTGGCTCAAAGATTCTTGTTTCTTTCAGAGTTTCTACGTGCTGACTGCTTGGACTGTTTTATTGTTCTGCCCTTTTACCAGGGCCCGTGTTAGGATGGAACCCCCACATCCCACCTCCTCTCATCTGCGGCTTCTTCTAGTAGAAAGTTTGGTCATATAACCGTCTTGAGGTGAGCTCTGCTAGAGATTTATCAATCCCTACCCCTCCAAGAACCACTGGTGCTGTGGCCCCAGTTTTCCAGGGCTCTCTCTCAAAGGACAAAAACCAGGTTGTGGAGGGGAAACAGCCCTTGAGGGGAAACTACGAAAGAAGTGAGACAGTGCGCAAAATACAAACTTCTTGAACGCTTCTAAACATACTCCCGCTAAAAAAGACCATGTTGAGTTGACTTAGCCTTAAACTAAACTACCTTTAAACTACCGTTCATCTAGTAATAACTCACATGTGTCTCCACCTGGAGGTCCTCCGGACTACAGAAACAGAGGGAATAACAGAAGCATAATTACCCAAACCTGGGCACATCCGAGGGCCATTGTTACACTCGCTGTCGGAGTCAATGAGTGTTATATGTCCCCTGGCCACTAGATGGCACTATGCACGCAGCGAAAGAAGCAAAGTCAATCAGCGTCAACGCTTAAAAGAAAAAGAATTATGCAAATTAATAAGTTGATAAGCAGTGCAAACCCACAAAGGCCAATACCTGACATTGCGAACCATGCTCCTCCCAGATAAAATATGGTATGTTTCAGGATTGCCTTACGCCCAGACTTATAGAAGCCAAATAGTACCCATATGGTTCCTTTGGTGGTGAAATACACAATGTCTAGCTGAAGGTCATTCATAAGCCTTTGGCTCTGTTAGAAAGGCGGCCGTTTAGGGATGGCTGGGTGACCAAGTCAGTGGAGGGTCTGACTCTTGGTTTCAGCGAAGGTCACGATCTCAGCGTCCTGAGATGGAGCCCCTTGACAACAGATGACTTACTGTGCTCTCAGCAGGGAGTCTGGAGATTCTCTCTCCCTCTGCCCCTCCATGCTTGCTCACCTATGTGCTTGCATTCTCTCTCTCTCTTTCTCTCTCTCAAATAAGTAAATAAATCTTAAGGGCGGGGGGGGGCGGGGAAGGCTGCATTTTGGAAGAAATGATACTGGCTAATGCATTTACAAATAATACACTCAGCCTGGTGTGGGTTAATTTTAAGAATAAATGTTGAGATTCAATTAAACAATGCATGTTGAATTCTTACTATGTGCTGAGCACTGTTCAGTGACTTTAAGTTCATCCAAAGATGAGTAAAGCCCAACCCTTGCCCTCCAAGGGCCCCCACAGCAGTGGAGGTGGTAGTTGCGAGCACCTTCTGAAAATCAAGACAATCTGCAGTAAACAAGCCATCAGAGATAGAAAGAAAATTCCAAGACTGCTTGCAGATATTAATCGCTCTGTGAGGTTGGGGTGGGACTATCTAAGAGGCTTTCTTAGAGAGACGGACTTTTCATGAAAAAGTGAAGATCTGTAAACAGGGATCAGCTGCACCAGAGGCTCACCTCCAACCAGTGAGAGTGGCTAGTGTCTGGAGAATGACAATGAGTGGGCCCAGCAGCAGTCTGGTGAAAAGGCAGGTACAGACCACAGGCTAAGGTTGTAGGACTACATTACGCAGTAGAGAGCGAGAGAAAATTTTGGAGCAAGATGATGGTATGATCAAAGAGCCCTTGGGCTATAGAGGAAGATGGACCGCAGATGGGAGATATCAAAGGAGGAGGGGGGTGGGGAAATTGATAATTCCAACCCGTGTGAATGTTAATATTCACTTCTTTTTTTTTTTCTGACTTTCATTGAATTTTCTAAGTATTCTTAGTACCTTTTTCCTTGCATGTTTCCTTTTAAAGATTTATTTATTTATTTGAGAGAGAGAGAGAGAGTGGTGGGGGTGAGGGAGGAAGGGGAGGGCAGAGGGAGGGGAAGAGAATCTCAAGCACACTGCCTTATGAGCACAGAGCTCAGAAGGTGGGTCTGGATCCCATGACCCTGAGATCATGACTAGATCCAAAACCCAGAGTCCAGTGCTCAACCTACTGAGCCACCCACGCGCCCCATAAGTTTAAATATTATGTAAACAAGGTCACGGAACCAACAGAGAAGTAGGGTACAGTTATGGCAAAAAAAAGGTGTGCTAAACAAAATAAAATACAGCATTTGACAAGAGTTTTTTTTTCCTCTGATTTTTATTTTATTTATATTAAAAGTCTTGCGATGTTAAGCAATCAAAGTGACATTGGCCATTTACTTAACGAATCCCTTAACACTTAAAAAGTAAAAGTATTTGAGGGTGCCTGGGTGGCTCAGTGGGTTAAAGCCTCTGCCTTCGGCTCAGGTCATGATCTCAGGGTCCTGGGATCGAGTACCACATCGGGCTCTCTGATCAGCAGGGAGCCTGCTTCCTCCTCTCTCACTCGGCCTGCCTCTCTGCCTACTTGTGATCTGTCAAATAAATAAATAAATAAATATCTTTAAAAAAAAAAAAAGTAAAAGTATTTGAAATTAGAGTATTCTAAAAAACGGTTGACATATGGTTTCTCCCATGATAGTTTGATTTGATTTCACTTTGGTCTCCCTTATGAATTTGTAAGGTTTCTGAGCCAAAAATTTAGTCTGTATTTATTCTTGTATCCTCAGTATATAATAAAACATATACGATGCTATGACAGATGCGCATTCATTACCATTTGTTGTCGAGTTGCCTTGAAAACTAAACTAAGTACTATCAAAATTAATTGAATGGCATATTTTGCTTTGCTAGGCATTCTTCCCGAAATACTGTTAGGAAACTTTTCACACTCACAGCAAGTTTGAAAGAATTGTGATGAAAACCCATAGTCCCTCACTAAGATTTCAGCGTTAAACATTTTATTATTCTTGCTTTATCACATCACCTACCCATTTCTCTATCCATCCATCAATCCATCTTTTTCATGAATTTCAAATTACGTACTAGCTATAATTACACATCACTCTAAATATGTCATGTCCATATCTTTAACTAGAGCTCAAGATTTGATTACACTTTTTCCTCCTAGAAAAAACTACACACAATGAAAGGCACCAATTTTAAGTGCCCGTTTGCTAAGTTTTGACAAATGCATATACTTTTGTCACCCAAACCCCTTTCAAGATATAGTCATTACTATCACACCAGAAAATACTAATGCCTCTTTTTGTTCAGTCCCAGTCCCGACCCCCAGAAGCAACCAATTGTTTAATGATATTTGTATTATTTTGTTTTGCCTCTTCTAGAACTTCATGTAAACGGAGTCATCCAGTGTGTGCCCTTTGGGATAAGGCTCCTTTCACTCAATGTAATGTTTTTGAGATTCACCTTTGTTGTGTCTGTGATACATTCCTTTTCATTGGCATTAGTGTTCTATAGAATAATGATCTCAAAGCTGCTTATCCATTTTCATCTTGCTGGACATCTAAACTGTTTTACAATTCTGTTATCAAGAATAAAGCTATATGAACATTCTTATTCAAGTCTTTGTGGCCGTGTGTTTCCATTCCCCTTGGGCACATAACTAGGATTGCAATTCTTTCATCATAGGGTTAATACTTAGATATTTTCAGGAGCTCCCTTTTTTTTTACTTTGTTTTATATTTATTTATGTATTTTAAATAATTTTTTTTAAAAATTTATAAACATATAATGTATTATTAGCCCTAGGGGTACAGGTCTGTGAATCACCAGGTTTACACGCTTCACAGCACTCACCATAGTACATACCCTCCCCAATGTCCATAACACCATCATCTCTCCCTACCCACCTCTCCTGGGCAACCCTCAGTTTGTTTTTGTGACAGTAAGAGTCTCTTATGGTTTGTCTCCCTTCCAATCCCATCTTGTTTCATTTATTCTTTTCCTAACCCCCAAGCCCCCATGTTGCATCTCCACTTCCTCATATCAGGGAGATCATATGAGAGTTGTCTTTCTCTGATTGACTTATTTCGCTAAGCGTAATACCCTCTAGTTCCATCCACGTCATCGCAAATGGCAAGATTTCATTTATTTTGATGGCTGCATAGTATTCCATTGTGTATATATATACCACATCTCCTTTATCCATTCATCTGTTGATGGACATCTAGGTTCTTTCCATAGTTTGGCTATTGTGGACATTGCTGCCATAAACATTAGGGTGCACATGCCCCTTCGGATCACTGTTTGTATCTTTAGGGTAAATACCCAGTAGTGCAATTGCTGGGTTGTAGGGTAGTTTATTTTCAACTTTTTGAGGAACCTCCATGCTGTTTTTCAGAGTGGTTGCACCAGCTTGCATTCCCACCAACAGTGTAGGAGGGTTCCCCTTTCTCCGCATCCTCACCAGCATCTGTCATTTCCTGACTTGTTAATTTTCGCCTTTCTGACTGGTGTGAGGTGGTATCTCATTGTGGTTTTGATTTGTATTTCCCTGATGCCGAGTGATGTGGAGCACTTTTTCATGTGTCTGTTGGCCATCTGGATGTCGTCTTTGCAGAAATGTCTGTTCATGCAGGATCTCCTTTTTACCAAATCTCCTCACTTGATATTCTAAGAGAAATCCCTGAGCAAGAGCATGCATACAGGTCCATTAAATGCTATATGCCCCACTCAAACTTGCAGAGCATCAGTGGGGCCCTTCCACTCCAAACAATGCACATCTGCTGTAGACTAGGTGTGTCCCCTCAAAATTCACATGTTGAAAACTAACCTTCAATGTGATAATGTTGGGAGGTAGGAGGCCTTCGGGGGGGTGATTAGGTTAGGTGGGTGAAGCAGTGGCCCAAATGGATGAAGACAACACACACACACACTGATGAGAGAGAAGGATGCTTGGCCCAAGAATAGTCATCTATAGGGTGCCCAGAAGCCCGAGGGTTAGACAAGTTTGAAGATCTGCCCACAACAGAATGATGGTAAATACCTGGTCCAGTTCATTCCTTTCTCTGAGAATTGAAAGGGAAACACTAGAAAGGGGCCTTTAGTTAGAGGTGAATGCAGAAGAGAAAAGACATAGAAACAAAGCATTCTTCAGATTTCTTTGAGAGCCGCTAGATCAGAGATAGATGAAATTCTTGCTTTTCCAAGGGATGAGCTTGTCCATGCAGGAACTTCCTTTGCAAATGAAGAGAAATAAAATTCTCACACAACATGGACCATTCTCAGGAAAGGTAGTGTTATCCACTGTGTTGTTCCTAGTACAGGATTTAGTCTTAAAAATTAGGAAGATGGTTTAGGGATCTATCTACCCAGTTCACAGTCAAAAGTAAGGAGGAAACAGAAATGAAGATAGATAATGATTAAAGAGAATATTCTTTCTCTCTCTTTATCCAATATTTGGCTATAAGTAAAAATCAGAAAGTTAAAATTAGTGTTCTTTCTGAACATAGAGGCAAACAAATTCTCCAGAAAATTCCTCCAACTCTCACAAGGCCCTGGTAATGGGAGATGAAGAACATTTACTACCAGATGCATCCAATAATCATTCTAACAACCCATCAAAAGGTCATCAGATTCTGCAGCTCAGATTCTAGATTTTACTTTAAAAGATAACCTTATAATTATGATACAATGGATGTATAAGGATGTTCATCATAGTGTTGTTTATCGGGTAAAAACTGTAAACAGTAGGTTACTGGCAGAGTTAATGAAAAATCAATTCTATGTAATTTTTTTTTAAAGATTCAAATTACTAAATAAATGAAGGGCAATTCTGTGCAGTGCCAGATGTGGATTAAGGAGGCACTTGAAAGTGACAGCACAGAGATGCTCCGAAATTACTTTCAGTAATTCCAAGGAACTTGGGACAGGTCTTGACCACTACACAGCCCTTCCTAACCACATGTGTCAGCTACAAGAGGCTCAATGGCCCACTTTTGAGACAAGCCACGGAGGTGGGGCTCACAGGGGTACAGCTCCCGGGCACACACGGCAAGGTAAAGCTTTCGGATAGGAAAGGCCTTTCATTCAGTGGTTCTCGCTCCAGCCAAAATTGCAACTGTAGGTAGTCTTTAAGAGCAGAAAATAAATGTGCATTTCACTTTGGAATAATACTACTCTGGAGCCACACAGAGACACGAATATATGATAACATTGGTGGTAATAAGAGTAGTTCGTGTTATATACTGGCACTTTCAATCTGTAGGCATGAGGCTAACTGAGCATTTCTCCTACTGTTGTCTGATTTTCTGCTCACAGCAATCTTAGAGAAACATCCTATTATTTTCTCCCATTTTATGGAGGAGTAAGCTGAGGTGAGAACAGGGATATAATAGGTCCTGCTGGGTGATCTCGTGCCTTCTCCATCATCAGACGTGTAGCCAAAGAAATGGTAACAAGCAGGAGAAAAACCAAGAGTGAGGGGTGCTCAGGAAGGCAGAAAACCATTTATTGCTTCTTCCGGCCTTTGAGTCTGTTGAGACAGAGAGGGGCTCTTTAAAAACTATTTAAAAGCCAAAGACTTAGAAGAGGGGTTTTTTCCCCTCAAATACCCTAAACTATTTTTCATCACTGCAAACAAAAGCCCAGGGCAGAAATTTCCATTCACCTATGATCTATGATCGCTAATCTTCTTTAGCTATCACTTAGCAACGGGCAACAAATGGAGGTTGGCAAAGCCGAGCTGATTAGCATTCTTCTTTAGTCAAAAGATCAGAGTTTTTACAAGGTACAGCCAACTGCCCTCAGGCTTACAGGGGTTTTAAAGGTCAGGCAAAGTTGTCGTTGCTTTGGTTTGGTATTTTCCTTCAGTGCAAAACAAGTTTTCTTTGTTTGGTTTCTAAAACTCATGTATGACTTTTTTTTTTTTTAATTTTATTTATTTATTTGACATAGAGAGACAGTGAGAGAGAGCATGAGCGAGGAGAAGGTCAGAGGGAGAAGCAGACTCCCCGTGGAGCTGGGAGCCTGATGCGGGACTCGATCCCAGGACTCTGGGATCATGACCCGAGCCGAAGGCAGTTGTCCAACCAACTGAGCCACCCAGGTGTATGTCTTTGAAAGAGACCAGATTCTGGACCGTTGGCAGGGTGAGTAGGGTGGGTAGGTGGTGTCCCTACCTTGCTCAGTCTCTGAACCCCTGCAGACATCCACACCAGCCCATGATCTTGAAGATCAGCTGTGAAATGCTCTGAGGACTACAAAAATATTGGCCAGGCTCACTTTCACCAGTGGAGAAAAGAGCAATGGTTTGCAGCAAGTGAGAAAAACCACTAAAAAAGAAGCAGTCTCAAAGAGAGATGAATCAAGCTTAGAAGGTCAGCTAGTTCTGCCCTCCCCTTCAGGGGCACCTACTGACCAATGAAAGGAGGGCGGCCACTATCGTTCTTTGTTACTAGCTCCCATGCACAGCTTCTGTGTCAGAAAGTTCTTCCTTGAGTCTCACTAGAATAATTCATGCTACCATTCCAGGCTAATCTCTTCTTATACTCTTCATAACAGAAGCATCTATCCTTCTTCGGATTTTTCTTTATCTTTCATTAACTTGACATGCATCAGGAATTCATATGGACCTTTCTCTTCTCCAGGTTCAACTTTTAAGTCACTCACTAGGATGGCATTTACTGAGCCTGACACTAGACAGACCAAGTCCTGGGCGTGCAAAGATCATTATGACACATTCCTTGCTTACAGGGAACTTACAGTCTCATGGGGTGAAGCAGATATTTAAAGAAACGATGGCAGCACAGTGTGACGTAGGAGTTCAGGACTTCTCTATTTTTAAAACTCAGTATTTTGAAGATTGCCCATTCAAAACTACAGTAATTTTTCCATTTCAAAGTGTTAGCTATATTTTTTCATTAAGTGGCAGGGGGTAAGGGTAGCAATAGGAGAATGGACCCACCATCCAATGACGAAATAAGGGAAAACACAAGAACACCAAACTTGTATCTTGTATCCTTTGTACCTACATGGAATGGAAGCAAATAATATATTTCCTCAATTCAAGGTACTATAAATTATAAGATGCACCATTGTTTTGATAAAAGAAAAAAAAGGCCAAAATGTAAGGTATATTATATCTTATATTTATATAGTTATATTATATATCCTCTGGATTCTAGAACCCACGGGAAGTGCAGTCATCTTGAGGAAATACAGTGATGTGTTTTTAACCATTTCACTTTCTAGCAATTGAGAGCTAACAACGAGTAAGAAATGTGCCTGGTGCAGACTTACTGCACCAAGCACCAGCTGTAGGCTCAGTATTTCACAATCGTCCTGCAGAAGGGCTATCACTGTCCCCATTTAGCACCTGAGGAAAGCAAGGCTTGAAGAAACAATCGACCTTTTACCCTAGATATCCAGGTTTAAACTCAGGAGGCTGGCTAACAAAATCCACGATTATTTTATTCTCCTAGACCTCCTTCTGCTTTTCCCCAAACCCTAGGGCTTCCATGCTGCTCTCCATGAACCCTTGCCAAAGCACACTCAACAAGATCAGATTGCACGAAGGAAGGTGACTTTCCTGGTACTTCATTTCTGGTCTGTCATGCTCCGGCCCCCCGGGAACACTCCTGAGGCTGGCAGCTCCTAGAACTGCTCCACCTCAGAAATCTTGACCTCCATTCCCTGCTTTCCCAGGGCACATCTCTGTCCCCATGACATCTTCCCTTCAACCTTCTGGAGACTTCTAGGAACCTTTTCCTCCCTGCTTGTGGATTCCCCCTTTCCATGTATAAACCTCCAGATTTGTTCTGGCATGGCACCCTGCTTTCCACAAAGCCTTGTGACAGAATTCAGGAATGCAGGAGGCCCCAGTGGAGGCATGTGGAGATGCTGGGAGGCCCAGTGAGCTGATGGAGATGTGGAGTCAGGAGATGAGGCCAGAGCAGGTGACCACCTGGTCAGTGAAGGCAAATGTCAGGGGGCTTCGAGTTCAGCAGGGGGTCCCAGCACACTGGCCCAAAGGACCACGTGGAAGTCGCCACATGTCAGGGGAGAGCCGAGCAGGGCATCCGGCTATCACCTTGCCACATTACAGCAGAGCTCAGTGAGCCAGAAGCGCATGGCCCCACCAGGAGGATGGGTGCCTTTCCTCTCACACCCAGGAACATGGCCCCTAGAAAGAAGAGGAGGGGGGGAAATGCCAAATGGTGTGAATTAACCCAGAAATGATGACTTTGAACTATAAGAGACAGAATTTCCTTACTTTGGCAAGTGTAAATTGTATCCTACCGCATCTTATCATTGGTAGAAATAGGGGTTTTAAACAGGGGTTAGAGAAAATAACTGAAGGGTAGTTTTACGTATGTTTGAGGGGCCGTATCTCTCAGTGAGGTTGTGCTCAGGAAAGGAGAGCTGCTGTGAGTACCATGGGATGAGATTTAGTGTGGGGTTAGACCTGACACAACAGTGGGAGGAGTCTGGAAAGGAAAAATCTGGAAGGGGAAGTGAGAGAAATCAGAGAAAACTCACGGTCTGGTCCCCCTCCTGAAGCACTAACCACACGAACCAGTCAGGGCTGGCTGGGACACAGGAAAGCCGGGTGCTGTTCCATCACTGAGGCCCATGACAATGAGGTGGCTTTTTGGTGGTGGAGGTGGGGGGAGGAAGGAACAGGGTGTTAACCACTGCAGATCCACAACCATGTAGCTGGTGGAGGACTGTCCCTTAGCTGGGCCAACAAGCCGAAAGCAGAGCTGGACAGGGGTGCCTGGGTGGCTTAGTGTGTTAAGTGGCCAACTCTTGATTTCAGTTCAGGTCATGATCTCAGGGTCCTGAGATCAAGCCCAGTGTCAGAATCTGGGCTCAGCAGGGAGTCTGCTTGAGATTCTCTCTCTCACTTTCCCTCTGCCCACCATCCCCCCTCACGTTCTCTTTCCAAGGAAGGAAGGAAAGAAGGAAGGAAGGAGGGAATAGCAGGGCAGAGCTGGACAGTGGAGGAGCAACAAGGAGAGTCTGGAACCTGCCAGGCGCCACCCATCTTGCTACCACCAATTCAGGCTGCAAAGAGCTTCAGAGAAAAATGGCTACTCCTTCCCTCTGCCTCTCAAACCTCACGCCAGTGTCTGTGTTGGCCACCTCTAAATCCGAACCACAGAGGGATCGGGGATGCTGGAACACACAATTCTTCAAGCAACTAAGCCAGATATAGAACAATCCAGCCCCTTGCCTATAAACTGTGATCCTGCGACAGGATTATTATTAGACACGTGCCCACAAAGCAGTGCCAAATAAAGTCAGCTGAATTCAGAGAAAGCCATGGGAAAAGTCGACTCTGAGAGTGGGAACAGATCTTAAAATTCATTTCATAGCTTGTATATTTGTCATATGCTAGCTTGTGTGTGACAGATTCTTTGATGAGCGACACAGTTTATGACCTACACATTCCATTCCTGATACCAGCATTTCCCCCAAACCTTCCTTCTTCCTCAGTGCAAGAGTTCTCGATCACAACCTGCCATCTCCAGTTACGTCACCAACAGCGACAGGATATGGGCAATGACAGGCTAGGAAACACCAGCTTCCTGTTTGTCTCACATTTAGGGCTTTCAGGAGTAGTTGTGGGTCATCCGTGACTGTTCTTTCTGCCAGGACCAAGTACAATCCAAAATGGGGGCTGAGATGTGAAACAGCAAAGAGGTTGAAGTCTGAACAAGACCTTAAAGACCCCAGGGCATGAAAACATGAAAAATACCAGACCCTGGCTTTATAGTTCCCTCCCTTGCAGCCAGGATCTGGGTTTGTGGCCCAGTCCCGGCTATCAGGCTCACATGGGTGTAAGGCTGAGCAAAGATTTTTCTCCCTGAGAAGCAGAGATGCCCTTGGACCTCAGGCTGCTCCTGTAGAAAGACACAATGGGGAAAGCTGTTTTGGCTGTCATGAAAGCCTATGGGGAAAGCCAAGAGAATCACAGAGAAGCTGGACTCACAGCTGTGACACCCACTGAGCACCTGTTACTCAAGCCACTCTTGCCTCAGTTCTGTATTATACTCAGACTAACTCTCAAGCTCGGTACAGTGCTTATATTCTGGTTTTGCAAGGAATTCACTGCCCCTTCACAGCCCCCTATCTGAGCCAGCCTACCCAGCGGCCACACACAGGAACCCGGATGGTCTGCTTGGGACCTCCCTGATTTCCTCAGAACCCCCTCTTGCTCTCCCTGTCTGCCCACTCCTGGCTGGCTGCTTGACCTTGCCGGAGAGTTGGCTTGGGCTAGCCACTGAGCCTTTTATTTTACATGGATCATCAAGCCTTGAATATATTGACACCACTTTGACCTTTGCTCTCCTTCAGAATGACTTCCGTTTCCGGTTCCGCTCAGCCTACCGCTAAATAAGCTCATACTCCAGTCCTGATGCCGCCAGGCTAGGCACATCCCATACAGTCAAAACCTGGCCCACTCACACTTCCTCTGGGCAGAAAAAAGGATAAAATGGGTACACATAGGGTTTTGTCCAGATTATATGTAGTAAAGTCTCATGGGAAATTTTCTTACTTACATATACTTTCCCCTATGTGATTCCTTAGAGTAGAACCTATGTACACCATAAAAGGGGAAACTTTGAAAATCAGATATAGTACTAAGAAGAAATCAATGCCCAGAGAAGTAATAATACCAAACTCTTCAGAGGCCTACACATTCTTCTATCAATTCTAGTTACATATGTGTTTGTGTGGAGGTCTTTTGCAATAATTATTACAGCAATACTCAGTATAGTAATACTTATTGTGGGCCACACCCCACACACTTACACACAGACACACACACGCACACACTGTAGCCTCACGTTCTTCGTTTGTTCCCCATTGTGCTCTGGAGAGCCACAGCTGTTGAGAAATCGTTTTTTCCCAGGCCAGCTTTAGGAGAAGGAGCAATGGGATTGAAAATTACTAAGAATCTTGCCCATGCCCAAAGCACCCTGTATGGCCAGCAGTGTGTCAGAATCTTCCATGTGAGATTTTTCTGTAGGCTAAGACTCCACAGTTGCTGACTGTTTCTGAGTCTAAGTTCCCTTAAATCTAATCAAGCCTGAGGGTCCAAGAGGACATTGTGAACTTCAACCCTGAGAGGGTCCCAAGCCCTGGAGTTCTGCCAGTTCTATGATACAGATTGTTCCTCTTTCAATAAAGGAGCATGAGCTAGGAGAAATGAGGAATCCTTGTGTGTGAGACGAGGGAAGCAAACCAGATTGAAATAAATAAATGTAATTGAAGAAGTTGGGATTATTCTTAAAGCTAGGCCTGTCATTCCAGTTGCCAAATCAAAGACCATTTCTATCATAGAAAAATCTGCAACAACTCAGAAGCAACCAAGATGTCCTTCAGTAGGTGAATGGATAAACACATCCAGGCAATGGAATATCATTTAGCCATAAAGGGAAATGACTGACCAAGTCACAAAAAGACCCAGAGGAACTTTAAATGCTTATTGCTAAGGGAAAGAAGGCAATCCAAAAAGGCTACATATAGTATCATTCTAACTGTATGCCATTCTAGAAAAGACAAAACTATGGAGAGACTAAGGGATCACTGTTGCTATGGGAAAGGGGGAGAGATGGATGAATAGGAGGAACGCGGAGGGTTTCAGGGCAGTAAATTCATTCTGTGACACTACAATGACGGATACATGTCATTACACCTCTGTCAAAACCACAGAATGTACAACACGAAGAACAAACCCTAATGTGAACTATGGGTTTTAGTTAATAATAACATATCTATGTTGGCTCATGAATTATAAGAAATGTACCCACTCATGAGTTGTGGGGTGGGGCAACTGAAGGGGTGCATGGAAATTCTCTATACTCTCCACTCATTTTTCTATCAACCTGAAACTGCTCTAAAAAAAAAAAAATAGAGTCTATATATATATTTTTTTTTTGACAGAGATCACAAGTAGGCAGAGAGAGAGGAAGGGAAGCAGGTTCCCAGCTGAGCAGAGAGCCCAACACGGGGCTCGATCATAGGACCCTGAGATCATGACCTGAGCTGAAGGCAGAAGCTTAACCCACTGAGCCACCCAGGCACCCCAAGTCTATTCATTTTTAAAAAATTTTTTTTTAATTTCTAGATTTTTCTCAGTGGATGATCCTCTCAAAGATTTCATTAAGGAATTTTCCTGACCTCACAGAACACATAAAAACCTTGATGTAGACCATCCCATTCAGGTGTTGGAAAGGCACCCTTGAGTAGAAGAAGGTGGAACCCAGACCTATTTCAGTCACAGCTCTGGTTTCCTTGCTGAAGGTTTGTGTGGCCTTGACTTGGTAGAGTGCAGGTTAATTGCCTAAGTCTTTCTCCATTTGTCGTCTGTAAAATGTAGATTTAAAAAGCATCTCACAAGACTATTGTAAGGATAAAAGGTATAATCCCTAGCATATAGCAAGCCCTCCACTGATGCCTGCTGGGTACTACCCTATGCCAGCTGCTGCACTCTCTGGACCTCAGTTTTCGAATCTGTAAAGTGGGAAGTTGTACTGGGGACTACTGAGGTTTCTTTAATGGAGCAGCTACAGAACAAGTCCTGGCTTGAAGACAACACACTGAAAATAGGCATTATGAGCAACCATTCAAGTGGGAAAAAAAAGAGGTGGGGAGGAATAGACATTTATACCAAGAGCTGGTTCTTTGTTAAACCAGTACTTTCCACAACTTGTCCCTCCAATCCTTACCAATCCCCTTGATGTAAGCACTATTAACTCTCTCTGAAGAGGAACTGGAAACATCTCCACTCACACAGCAGGTAGTAAGGGCAGGGTTTGAACACAGGGCTGCCTGACCCAAAGCTCATGTTCTTTCCTCTACACCATGCTACCCTTATCTACTTCTGGGAGACCCCAGCTTGGCTTCCACTTGGGGCAGGAGAAGGCATAGAGATAATGGGAACAACTTCTCAATAACCTGTGGCTGCCTACCGAGATGCTTTCTGCAAGAACGGAGCATAATAAATCCTCCTCACGAATAAGAGAAATCCCTAAGGTAATAGAGATACAAATATGCAAAGTTCACAGCCACAATGATGCCCCAGTAATAAAGCATGGAATGAGTGCTCTGTCTTTCCTGAGGAGTGTTTTCCCAGCACCTCTCACTCCCCATTCCCTGCTGATTCAGCAGCTCCAGACCTAGAGTCAGGAGAAAGCTGGGATAAGAAGCTCAGTTTTCCTGAATTCGAATGGCGACACATGCCTCCTTTGGTGCATACATCATTTTCCTTGCAGCCTCCAGCTTTCACTCACCCAGCTGGCCCCCTGTGGACTTGAAATTGCAAGCCTTACACATTCATGTCCAGATTATCCTTCTCAAAGGAAATCAACCATTGTCAAAATCCCCAGATAAACCTTATTTTTTAATACCGCTTTCCCAGAAACTTCAAGCTCTAAATTAAAAGAGTGTGCAAAGTAAAGTTGGTGGCTTTGAATATCAAATCTCAGCCAAGAATCCCACCAATGTGGTACCAGGCCTCCAAGGATGTCCTCTGTTCCCCAGTTCCTAGCTGCTCCCAACTGCCAAGCCCATTCCTCTTCAGAAAGTCACGGGCATGTGCAGACAAGCTCCAGAAGAAGTAAGGAGGCCACTCTGGGGCAAAGCAGCCCCCTCTCCTGAGCCCAGGTCGGAGCAGACTTGCCACCTCAGAGGTTTGGGTCTTAATCTCAGATGTGGCTTAAAAGGTGCATGGGGAGAAGCATCTAGCATAACTGCAGGGCAAAACCAGGAAGTAAGCAGCAAGAGGAAGCCAGAGTGGGTTCAGAGCCTGTGGGTCCTAAATCCTGCACAGTGAGCCTGGGGACTTTGGACCCTGGACGCTCCACAGGACCCTTCTTCCCCAGGATGCCATCTTAAGCAACCTCCCAGCTAAGGATAGGGCATCCTGGGGCTGACTCAGTATACCCTTTTATGTAAGAGTGACCCTCCTCATTCTCTGCCAGATGTACTAGCAAGCTACAAAACAGAGACACCAAACTAGCAGGATGGACAAAATGGGGCCATAAGGGAAGAGGGGAGAGCTAAGAAGGAAACGTTGAGAAGGTGAAGGTGTGGTCCAGAGAGGCAAGGATTCGTGGAAATTCCCCTCTCCATCCTCTGTCTCTTCTGGATTTTCAGATCTTCTCTTTTATTCCAGCACTGCCCGCCCCAAAGCTTCCCTTCAACCCAGCATCGGCATCTCTCCTTTTCCCGAGCATGTTGGGCAATTTTAGTGTGAACTTCCTGCCAAGTTCTTTATACCCACTTCGGGTTTCCAGTGTGTGGACCTGCTTCCTAACACTCTGCCGGCGAGAGGTTTTAGATGCTTGAGAGCAAGGTGAAACTTGCCATAAGTAAGATCTGCATCATTCACTGAATTCCCTGGGCTCTCAGGCTGTCTTAGATGGGTGTGTGGGGGATGGGGCATTAGCAGAAGAAACCTCAAGAATCCCCTCTTTAGGACCACCCATTGTGGGCCTTGTAGATCAGGCAAAGGACCTGTCAATCCTTGGCACAAACTACTAAACGTGATTGAAATGGTTATGTTGTCCAGAAATGGGTTACCATTGTCAAAAACACATGCACATTTGATTTATAAAATATAGAGTCCTTCTGTGGCAATGCTGCATTTTTAAAAATTATTAACATATAATGTATTATTTGTCCCAGGGGTACAGGTCTGTGATTCATCAGTCTCACACAATTCACAGCACTCAGCATAGCACATATCCTCCCCAATGTCCATCATCCACTCACCCATCCCTCCCACTCCCCTCCCCTCCAGCAACCCTCAGTTTGTTTCTTGAAACTGAGAGTCTCTTCTGGTTTGTCTCCCTCTCCGGTTTCATCCTGTTTCATTTTTCCCTCCCTTCCCCTAAGATCCTCTGTCTTGTTTCTCAAGTTCCTCAAATCAGTGAGATCATATAATTGGCTGCCTTTTAATTAACCTTTGTCATAGACCTTTTTTTTTTTCTAAATAGAGGTTCAGATGCAAGAAATTTTTTTTACGTGAAAAGAAAAAAAGAATTTCTATGTCTTATTGGAAAAGGTTCTAATGACTGAACCACATGCCAAAGGCTGCATTTCTCCCCAGTCGGGCAACATTCAGCTAACCGGAGCCCAGGGTCCAGATTCCCCATTTCTGAGCTCAGCCTGCTGCAGAGTCAGTTCCTTTGAATGGATATTTTTTTGAGCCTGCCAAACAGAAGCTTCTGAAATCACAGAAGCTCAAAGCGTAGGACAAAGTTTAAATGCTACTGATGCAACTGTCACCCTTGACCTATTTGCTGGGAGCCATGATCTTAAGCAATATGATTTAACAGTTCTATTTTAGCTGACAATAAACAGCAAGGCCGATTTCCAATCACTGTCCCTCCACAATGCTGATTATTCAGAGTCCCATCCTTGCATGGCTGGGAGGAGGAGACACCATCAAGCTTCATCATGTTTCCGGCATCAACAGAAACAGTAGGGTTCCTCTCCTTCCTTGCTTCACTCTCTTTATTTCCACAGACTATCTGGAGCGATAACCATGTAGCACAGTGAGCCCCACTAAAATGATCAGACACCTCTTGAGTGCCCTCATAACTACTTACATTTCCACACATGTTGGAACCCAAGAGGCAACCACCAAGTTAACTAATATTCCAAGTTCTGACAGGACTTCCATTCTTGATGATTACAGGGATGGCACTCGGGGCAAACATGAAATGTCTCTGAGTTGTGATACCATGATACCTACCCAAAAAGCTAGGGCCCGGAAACAGACAGCCACGGGCTTCCAACATCTCTGTAGAGTATCCACAACAAACAGAGTCAAAGATTAAATTGCTTAAATAGAAGATAAGGCAAACATGCTGGTCTCCCCATCCACCTCTACCAACTAGACCAACATCGTGAATTACTGTGTGCCCATAACTGTGTGGTGCCTCTTACCCACCAGTGCCTTTAATGCACCTTACTGGACAGTGGCCAGTCACATCACTACTCAACAGGGAAGGACATCAAGCCTCTTGGGTTGTGTCAACAAACCCGGGTAAAAGGTGTAGCAAAGTTGATGCAAACCAAGATTCCCTGACCCCAAGGCCCATGAATTTTTCACTCCACCCTGCTGCCTCTCAAGAGAAATACTTCTTTGCCCAGCAGCCCTCACAGCCATGGTGGGTGTGGACAGATCTGAGAAGGGCCATAGTGCAGGAGAGTGGGGAGATACCTGGAAGGCTTTAAAAAAGTGGTGGCACCAAAAATTCAAACTGCCTCCTTCACATGAGAGTCATCAGTATTTCCTCAGCTGGCATGGCCACCAAAGAGATTTCAAAAATGAACTATGAGTAGGCATGTCCCATTTACTCAAATTTGTAACCATCTCTAGAAATGAGTGGTGAGTCGACAGATGCCATGTCGACAGGTCTTGAGGTCTCCAGGTGGAAGCTATGTGAGTGAGGGACTCTGGGGGATGGACATGATGCCAGATGGGGCAGCGTACCTATCTCAGGAGCCAGTTTCAGCCCCACAGACCCTCAGGAATGGGGACAAGAGACTGCAAATGCCGGGGGGTGGCTGCAACTGTCCTGTTGGGAAAACTGCTAATCCAACTCCAGCAGCTACAGCCGACAGATCTTCACTGGGACTCTGGAGCAGGTCTCAGGGCTAAACAGTGGGAAGAAGGCCAACTGGGGTTATACGTGACTCCAATAAAGCAATGGATATATTAATTTTGTTTCTTTATGCAGACATTTGTCCCAACTGAAGAATTATAGTGTTGGCATGAATATGCATTAAAAGAATAGAAACTGAGTTGTGTTCCAAGGGAATTGTATTGACTATACAGGCGGCTAATGACATGGTTTACTTCTCTAGAAGAATCAGCACTCATTCTCAGAGTGATCTTGTAGTTTAAACTCCTTAAATTGAGAACACATTGAACAAGCTCCTCTGCTGAATTCATAAGTAACTAAAACACAGCAGCAAGCAACCCTAAGCCACTATCTGGGTATTCCTTTGCCTGTTGATCGTTGTTCATGCATCTGTCTCCCTAAGCAACTGATATCTGCAAATAGTTCCTTCTATACTGGTGTAGGAGACCCTGACTCAATAGAACCCATATTTCATAGATTATTTGCTTAACCTCTCTCAACATAGAACTTTGGCAAAGAGGTTCTTACTTGCCTCATGGACACCTGGCCAAATGGATTTGTTTTGAACAAGGTTGGAGGTCAAAGACAGCAGGCACCTGGTCACTGGCCAGCCTGTCCCTTTTAATGTAACTAGTCATCCCTGAAGCTCTACCCTGTTGACTGACACCATGAGAATTTGTGTTGTTGTCTTTGTGGTGTTCAAAGATTCATAGAGCACTATGACTCCAATCTGTGATCAACTGACTCAAAAATTTTATTTTATAAAGAAAAACAAAACCTGAGGTCTGGAAAGGTTAAGGAACTTGGCCAAGTTTACCCACCTAGGGGATGGCAGAGCTGTTAAAGAAACCAGACTCTGGACTCCAAGGTCCAACCTCACTCCTGAACATGAGTTGTACCAAACTTCAGAGCACATCCTAACCACCTGGAGATCTTGTTAAAGCAGATGGCTGGGCCCCACTCCCAGAATTCCCAATTCACTATGCTGGGGGTGACTCTCTAAAATTTACATTTTAACAAGCTCCCGGGGAATGCTGACACACTTGGTCTGAGACCAAACACTTTAGGAAACACTGATCCAGGATGTATGGTAGGGATTCTTCCTCCCCTGACCCCAAAGACACAGATTTCTTTAACAACTCAGAATAAAGCAGTTTGCTCCCATTTCCCAACCTGTTCAGAGCTAAGTAAAAAGTGAGGTGAAATTGTCTTCTAGAGTGCGTGTTCTAGAAGCAATCCAACGTCAGGGGAGCTGCCTGTTGTGCTGAACCATAGTAAAGATGTTTTGGATTTGAGTCCATCAACAAAGATGAAGAAATGAATCCTCAGGCAAGTACAGAAGCTGGTTAGAGGCCCATGGAAAATCCCCTGGGTGAAGATGGGCCCAGGCGACCAGGCAGGGAAACAAAGGTAGGGATCAGGGGGTGCAATCAGGAATGCGGGAGCTCAGACTCAGCTTGGCTCCATCTGGCCAGAGCAGCCCAGAACATAGGCAAATGACAGTTAGATTGTTCAACCAAGATCACAAATGGCGAAAATCAGTCAGAGAAGACAATGCAAGTGTTGATTCACTGAGAGAAAAAGCAAAACCAAGCTGCAGCTGGAATTGGCCTCGTCTGTTTATGGAATCATTCGAGAAGCATTTATTAGACATTTCCTGTGTGTCATGTTCCACACGAGGGACTGTGAATGCAGAATAAAAAGGTATTGCCTCTTCTTTCAAGGCACTGTCGTTTCCAGACAGGGCAACAGAGCACCAACAAGTCTGATGGGTGTCATAAATGTTCAAGAGAGATAGAAAGCACTTCCCAGGACAGAAGTAACTTCAGCCTGGGAAAAACCTGTTTCAGGCTTTTCTTGCTTTTCTCACCAACTAACTGTTTGACTCCAGCGTTCTGTTCTCAAACTTCCATTGTTAATGGCTGTCAGTGACCTCCAGATGCTGGAATCCAACCTGAACGCTCATGACGCTGAGTCTCCAGCATCAACCTGAGTCCCACCCCCACCAAGCCCCATCTCCCAGGCTCTTCCCAACCACAATCTGGACATGGATGCCTGGTTCCCAACCCCTGAAACTCAACATGCCCCAAACTAGATTCTTTCGTATTTTTAGCTGTAATGGTAAATAATTTGATCACCTAAATAACTTCTCAAGCTAAAGTACTCCAGTCGCCCTTGATTCTTCCTTCTCATTCACTTTCCATTCCTAATGGCACCAAATCTCTTAATTCTACCTTCATAAGCTTTCATCTGGTTTTTCATCTGTTTTTTTTTTTTTCTCTCCGTGACCATGGCCTTCACCAGCACTTTGCTAGGCTCCCAAAAATCCCTCTTCTCTGAAAACTCCTGCCTCAAGCCTCATCCTCCATACAGGGTGGTCTTTTGCATACTAAAAAGCCTCTGGGAGCTTTGTTTGCCCCCTAAGGCAATTAGCAGTCTGCAGGAGAATGGACAAGGAGGGGGTAGAAGGGCACAGGGTGGCAGGTCCCAGGTGGCAGGACCAGTGCTCAGCTGGTGTTTGAGGAACCACAGCAATAAATGATGATGGAGAAGAGCTAAGTCTTGCCCATCTCTGAATGCCACACAAAGGACACTGGACTTTATTTAGCTGACCATGGAGAGTGAGCGAAAGCTTTTGAAAAGACATATGATGTAATCAGAGGTATGCATTAAGAAGATTAGCTTGGCAGGAGCTTATAGAAAAGATTGCATGGAAAATGGAGGAGCAGTGATGTTGCTACAGAGCCATAGGAGTAGGGTTAAACTTGAACTGTCTCTTTGCCCTCTGCCTTTAAATATGCAAATGCTCTCCTTCCATAAATAAGATCTTCGGTTTACTACACTGTTATTTTTATTCACTGCCTTATGTCTTTTCTGTCAGAGAGACACTCTCTAATCTTCTGAAATTTCAAAATGGAAAATCATTTTTACCCCTCCATCTTCCTCAACACCCTATCCCTCTGGTATCCTTCTGCTTAACTCTGTCTGTTGAACAGTGGCCCTTCTTCTAAACCAGTGACACCACGCCCACCTGATGACTACTGTAACACTGCAGGAGGTCAGTTTTCCACGTGAAGCCCAGCTGGCCTTCTCCCTCAGGGGTATTACCTGGGTGAATTTGCCAATTCACGCGGGCCAACCAACATCCAAAGTCAACTGTGGAAGCTTGGAACCACTGTTTCATCTAAAATCTCAGAGATTGGACTTTTGGTGACCAAGCTCACAAATGCTGAGATGTAAATAAACATTTCAGTGTAGTGATTTCCACAACAAACCTAATGGTACATAGGTCAGGATGAATAACATGTCTTCTATCTCCATGGAGAGTCTCCAGGGCACTCTTCTTTACCCCAGGGGAAATCCTGTCCATAAAACTACAAATCTTCCATCTAAACAGCCAACATTACAATTTCCATCCACTACTAACCAGTCCCAGGATGACCACCATCTCTTTCTCCATGTATGCCAGTGAACTCCATTAGATTATAGCCACACGGTGCTGGACTGGGACTCATTCTGTCTCTTTGCCTGGGTTCTTAACCTCATTGTGCATAAAATTAAATATAGAGGATTACAAAAGAAGTCAATGACATTGAACGGATACTTGTGACAAATGGCCAGTGAACTTTCCCATGGACCTCCTAGTGACAATGAACTCACTGACCTTATGAGGCAGAGTGTCCCAGGCCGACTATAATCAAACATCTGAAGGTGAGCCAAGAGGTCCCAACATAGTGGGACCTTCAAGTTGCTTATAATTTAGTTATTAAGAAAATATATTTGCCCATTTGATGCGAGACAACATCATTATAAAGATTTTCAAAAATTACTGGGAGAGTTTATGTTCTCGCGTCTAAGCAAAACTCAGACTTCTCAGGAAAGCACTGAAGAGATTGCACAATCGAACTCCTAACTGTGTTTCTAGCTCATCTGCTTAGGCTTACACAATCCATCATCCGTACAGTAGACATGACTCTACCCTTCGTCCTCAGGCCGTACCTGATATTTTTCCATTTCTGCTCTTGGGCTCACTCTGGTTTCCATGGCCCTCTGTCCCACCAACTCAGTGCTCAGACCAGCTCCCTTATCCTTCACAAAGCAGGCTCGAAGGGCCCAATAAAATCTGTACTAGCAACAACAAATATAACCAAACCCCTATAACTGGGTCTCAATATGTCATTACTGAAATTTCTGATCCATGCATAACAAACGCAGTGTACAGGTTGTACAGGGATGTTCCCCTCTGCCCTTGGAGTTGCCAGGTAAGGCTTGGGGTCTGGGTTCACTAGGCTCATAACCTCCAAATAAAACAGACTTTTCCACTTACCCTAAGTACTATTACAGATCTTATCATTCTTCCAGGAGTGGAAAATTTGGAGAAGCACAAACATCCAGAATCCTCTTCAGTCCAGACTCCATCAGACTTCAGGCTCTGGACTTCTTCCTACCTCTCCTGACCTGCTTGCTCTGTTTTCTCCATCACTGTTCCATTGTCTCATTCCTGATCTTAACCTGTCTAGCCCTTTAAAACAGATGCTTCCATCAGACGCTCAGTTCCTAATCCTGGATTTCAAATTTTCCTCTATTCTGTGTACCCTAGTATGCATGCCATTAACTTCTCCTTCTGCCCTGTCCAACATCTGCCTCTCAAAGGCTTCCTTACTTGTATGGGATAGAAATCTCACTCACTGCTCCTTTTCTCCTACCGAGCTTATATTTATCTTTGATGATAAGCTTAAATCTCACTTCTTAACCGAAGCATTCCATGAGCCTGAAAGTGACTTCCTCCTTCTCTGAATAATTACCTACCTCTTCAACTGTTTCCCATTGAATGGCAAATATATTTTCTTAATAATTAAATTATAAGCAACTTGGAGGGAGTGCCTGGGGTGGTTCAGCAGTTAAGCATCTAACTTCAGCTCAGGCCGCAATCTCAGGATCCTGGGATCCAGCCCCATATACGTCCAGTTCCTCACTCAGCAGGGATTCTGTCTCTCTGCTTCCCCTCCTCCCCAATTAGCACTGTCTCTTTCTCTCTCAAATAAATAATTAAAGTCTTTAAAAAAAATAAAAAATAAAAATTGTCGCTCTCACCATCAAGAACGACCCGGGGGCACACAGGGTGGCAAGCTTCTTTATTGCGCTCTCCTGCGCCGCGATCTGGGGGCAGCCCTGTCCCTGGGACGCCCCGCTCGAAGCAGCCCCGTCCGGGGCCCCGGGGGTCTCCGCGCCGCGCACTGCGGCACTGCGCCGCAGCACCGGGAACCCGTGCTGGTCCACCGCTCCGGGGCCCGCGCTCCTCCCCTACACGGAAGTTCACGCATATATATACAGTTTGTAACAGCCAATGAGCAGCCCTTACATGCAGCGCGCATGATCATTCCCTTCCACCACCTAAGGGTCCCGCAGTGTTCACGCACCTCTTACATAAGCTGTCAGCCAATCACATCTAGTTCCTCAAAAGCGCATGCGCCATTTTGTTCTTATTCTGCCAGTGTGGCTCCCGACAAAAAATAACTCAATTATAAACAACTTTGAAACTTATGCTTCTTGATATTTCTCATGGTGATGGTTAGCGCATGGCACACATTCAGAAGATACCCAAAAGTTGCTTGTATTTTATTCAGTTGACGAACAGAAAATATCCTTATATTAGTCATATTTCTAAAATTGAAAGATACATAAAAGTCACCAAAATATGCATCCTGAGCCACGGATCCTGGATGATGGCTCTAAGCTGATTCTAAAGGTGATGTGAGTTAAGAAATAAAAATCAGTAACAAAATCTTTTTAAATTCTAGCTGGAACAATGGACCCAAGCCCCAGAGCAGTCTCTTGGTGAACTGAGCTAAGCTATCAGGCAATCACGAAGACATGTTTGGAGAAGAAAGTAGTCTGTTCCATCCTATCTCTCCACCGGGACATACCCTGATTCTTGCTTATCACAGGATATGGTCACATAGGCCCATCCAAGGGACATGCGATCTCAGGCTTGTTTTGCCATACCAGGGACATGAGAGCTGCAGAAGAAAACAGAAACACAAAGAAAACCTGCAGGTAGATGAGAATGGAAACCTCCAGTTGGATTCCCCTCTCCTGTCTATACCTCTCTCCATCATAAGAAGGGCTAAGTGAACTTTGAGTGGCTCCAGAAATCAAAACTCTAACTTCATCTAATAACTACCTATGGATAAAATCCTTAACAAATGTGTAATTGCTAGGACAGATATGAACTTGGCCTTAGGCATGGGTGTCTTGACTTTGAATCATCTGGGCTACTGACGTAAGGTAAATTGAAGTCCTCCAGATAGAGACAGGGTCAGTTTTCTAACTTGGTGTGAGGCCGTGGTTGCTGCTTTCCATAATACAGTCCCCAAATATGGCAGCATGCAGGATAAGAGCTGTGGAAAATTCTTATACTGGGAAGTTCCCAGTTGTTTTTCCCAACAAGTTTGGGCCCTGAGATTCAACCGTGAAACTAAAATTACAATTAATAAAAAAATAAAATAAGGTCTAATTAACGTGTCCTAGCTAATGTTTGCCTTTACCTGCACGATTGTCCATTTGCACAGTGAAAGAAGGGAAGACAAAGGAAAAGCCCTTTTTAGTGTTTATTCAGCAATCCCTGAGAAAAGACATGCCAGATAAGGTGGACACAAACATTTTGAGTGCCAGAAAAGCATACTCTATGGTGAAGTAAAGAAATGTTTCTAGTCTCAACAGTAGTTTGGATAAAATGTTTTCAAAAAATCAGTCAAGTTCCTTTGCTGTAATTCCTTGCTTACTCAGCAACCATCTGACTATTAATTAAATTGGTATTATGGTTTAAAATGAATCTTTTATGATTTGCTTACCTTTAATCAAACCCACAGGGCTTATTCACTTTGAGAGGAACTAACAGAATTGAATTCTCTACCCCCGCAAAGATCCAGGGTCCAGCCCCACCCCCACTGCTTCCACGGAGGCCCATTCCAAGCACTTGGCCAGCCAACTCTCCACTCTGGCTAATCAGCTTACTTGCAATAATATTAATAAGCATTTCAGGGTCAAACAGACCCCCTTGGCTAGCATTTCATTGGCACCCTGAGAAACTAAATGAAGAAAAAAAGAGTTAATCTATTGTACTTTAAAAATATTGGTAAGTTTGTTCGTTACAGGGGAGAGAGCAGAAGGACCTTAAATTAAGAGCAGGCCCTTCCATTAACCACCCGTCTTCTGTAGCGGGAAGAGGAATGTTGTCATCAAATTAGTCTATTTTACCTCAACTAAACATTTAAATATAGTCCCATGGTCAGAATGGGAGGAAAAACAAAATATGGCTAAGAAAAGACACAATTGTAGCATAAATGTCTCAATAACGCACCTTTTGTTTTGGGCAATGGATCCTTATTGCCGCTAATATTTGCCCTAGAGCACAGTTTCTACAGCAACCACTTAGGACTCCAGGAATGTGGTGACCTTTGACCTTAACTCATCCCTCTTGGTGATTCCATGTAACCATCTTTCTCAAAGAGCTTTCACAAACTCCAAGGAACAGGGGAAAGGCAGGCCCTCTTATCTTAGGGTGCCTGTGTTTACCCAAGTGACCCTCAGTCATCCTCACAGATTGCCTCTCAGGCAGGAAACGCTGGATTTTTCTTGTACTAGTCATTGCCACTTGGTCCAACAAGCGTTCCTTTGACCAAGAATGCATTTCCACTCCTTTTCTCTTTTTCCTTCCTCCTTGCTCTCCCCTCACCTAAAAGGCACTGAAAGCTCCTTCTCCTGAGCTCTCTTACATTTACCTTAGACCATCTCCCTTTGATCTTTAGATCTCTGCCAACGTTTTTCTCTTTATGTTAAAAATAACCTCTCTCTCTGAAAATTTATGGTTGATTCAACAATCAAATGCAGCTGCTCCTTGTACTCTGCATGACTCCACTTTCCCTCCACCTCCTTGTCGTGTTCAAATTCAAATTTTATTAATGATTTCCAGATCAATGACAGTTCAGAAGGCAAGCAAGTCCAAGCAGCCAAGGACAAGGCTTAGAGGGCACACTAACGCAGGGAATGATGGAATCAACTATTAAATGGTGTCAATAAGATGGCTTGGGGGAATAGTACTAACAGGAAGACATAAATATAGGTTCCCATATTTAGGTTAAAATTTATAAATGATAACCACAATGAGTTAGCACCTCATACCTGCCAGAATGATAATCATCAAAAAGAAAAGACACAACATGAGCCACAATGTGGAGAAAAGAGAACCCTTGTATACTGTTACTGGAAATGTAAATTGGTTCGTCTACTAGAGGAAATAGTATGAGGGTTTCTCAAAAAATTAAAAATAGAATTACCATATGATCCAGCAATTCCATTTTTGGATACGTATCTGAAGGAAATGAAAATCGAATATCAAAGAGACATCTGCATTCCAATGTTCACTGCAGCAATATTCACAATAGCCAACATAAAGACACAACATAAGTGCCAGAAGACAAATGAATGGATAAATAAGATTGGTATGTAAATACACTGGATTTTTATTCAGCCACAAGAAAGAAGGAAATCCTGACATTTGTGACAGCATGAATGGACCTAGAGGGCATGATGCTAAGCGAAATAAGCCAGACAGAGAAAGACAAACACTACATTGTATTACTTATAAGTGGAATCTAAATTAAAAAGAAAAGGAAAAAAAAAAGTCAAACTCAGAAACAGAATGTAGAAAAGTGGTTGCCAGGGCTGGAAGGTGGGGGAAATAAGAGGCTGATAAAAGTACAAATTTCAGCTATAAGATGAATAAAGTCTAAGGACTAATGTAAACCAGGGGAACTTTAGTTGATAATAGTACACTGTATAAGTGAAATTTGCTGAGACAGTAGAACTTCCACGTTCTCACACATAAATAAGATAAAGGGCGCTTGGATGGCTCGGTGAGTTAGGTATCTGACTTCAGCTCAGGTCATGATCTCTGGGCTCTAGGGTCAAGCCCCTTGTCGAGCCCCATGTTCTGCTCCATGCTCAGCAGGGAGTCTGGTTCTCTCTCTCCCTCTGCCCCTCCCCCCACTTGTGTTCTCTCACTCTCTCTCTTTTTCTCAAATAAATAAATAAAATCTTTTTTTTTTAAAGGTAAAAATATGTGGGGTGATGGTTGTATTAATTAACTAGATGGTGGGAAATCCTTCCACAATATATGCATTAATCAAATCACCACAATGTACACTTTAAATATCTTATAATTTGTCAAGTATATCTCCATAAAGCTGAAAAACAAATAAGATAAAATTTATACATGATGAAAGCATAGGACAGTGGATAATATATGGTGATTTGAGATCATTGTGCCTATCAGGTCACAATGGGTAGTGTTATGATGAGGGGTTCATAGCTGCTCTAGTACAAATAAATGCTCTTAGGGTGCCCCCTTGGCAGTGAAGTGCCTTTGCTAAGAGAAATAATGGTCTCAGTCCTGTTTGTTGGCCTGATCCCATCTGGCTCCCATGTCCCCATCAGAGCACCACATTTGAAGAGAAACAGTGGCCAGTGGGAGGATGTCAGAGGAAGAAGTTCTCGGTGATAAGGATTCCAGAAACTGTCTGAAAAGGAATCAAGCAAAGAAGTGAGAATGTCTGTTTGGCAAAGCAAAAGACAAAGACAAAAACAAAAATCCGAGCTGTCATTCTCTATCTAAATGGCTGTTGGAAGAACAGCAATGGTTAACCCAAGTTGCCAAGAGGCCAGATAAGAAATAGATTAGACAAACAAGGGCATGTGTAAGGAAAGAACCAAGCTCGAGCCTGATAGTGCTGCTTAGAAATGTCACCTAGCCTGAGAGCTGGAGGGCGGCCTAATGCACTGTGATGTCTGAGAGGGAGAGCCCACTGTAATGTGTGAATGTGGGCTGAGAGCAGCCATCTTTTCTGATTTTTCCAGAGAAGCCAGAAACAGAAATTTTTATGCAATGTGTCTCAACTTTTAATTTTAGCAACAATTTCAGAATATTTGAAGAAACATCCCATAACCCATACATACCATGTCTACAAACCAGTGGCAGCCCGGGATGGCCAGTTCACAGTGTTGGCAGGGGACAGTTTTCGTTTTCAACAGAATGTAGTGCTGAGATGGAAGATGGACTTGGGATATAAGAGAATTTTCAAGTATTTTCATAGTGGAAAACGGGCCCTCCATCTGAGTTCTGAGCCACGGGAACAAGTCAAGAGAAAATTGGATGACAATATATAAAAAACGTTAGAGAAAGGGTCTTCTCCTTAGCAGAGATGTTGAGCCAAATTGTTATAACTATCCTTGACACCAGAGCAGTGGTTTACAGTTTACAAAAAGCTTTTATATCCTCTCATGTTAAAAGCTACTAGAAAGGCCCTTTAAAGTAAAATATTAGATATTTCCATTTTACTAATGCACAAGCTTGAGTATCTGAGGTTATTCAATAACTGAGAGAAGGTCGTCCTGGAAATGGGGCAGTGGAAGTAGGAACTGGATGATTCAGGTTATCTATCAGCCAACTCAAAACTCTTTCCTGTATCACTTCAGAGCCAGGCTCTAGGCTCTAAGATTCCATTTGGAGATATGCTTAGAAATAGATTTGCTCTTGTTACTCTCCTGTGATCACCCCACCCTCCCCAAGTGTCCTGCTCATTTCCATATTCCTGAAATGCTTCCCTGTCCTTCCACTCTTCCCTGAAAGCTGTTCTCCTTCATGATTACTTGCCAACTTCTTTTCAGCCTGATTCTGTCAGCTGTGAGAATGCTCTCCCAATCCTCGCTGCTCTAGACGCGACCTATCCTTCACATGTATTTGTCCAAAATTGTTGTCTATATTCTGCAAGTCCCTGTAAGGAAAAACCTGTCTTAAAGAATCCATGAACATTATACATGATGAAAGCATAGGACAGTGGATATGTGTGCATTCATGTACCCGAGTTGAAACTTGATCAATGAATTGTCGAATAGTGATAATTTCGGGGTGTGTAAGTTGGGAGGAGGAAGACAATATGCCGTCAACCATAACTTCCAGGTCTTATAGTCCTTTCTACTTCCTTCAAGAAATTTGGATTGTGATTCTTTTTTTAAAATAAACTCTAAGCCCAACATGGGCCCCAAACTCACAACCCCAAGATCAAGAGACGCATGTTCTACCAAGTCAGTCAGGTGTCCCAGATTATGATTCTTGAGATTTAAAAACCAGCTGGGTAGCCATGTTTCTGCACATTCATGCAGGAGAAACAGTAAGAATATCTGGTTTTCCGGGCACCTGGGTGACCCAGTAGGTAAAGCAACTGACTCTTGGTTTCAGCTCAGGTTATGATCCCAGTGTCGTGGAACTGAGTCTGGTGTTGGGCTCCCTGCTCAGTGCGGAGCCTACTTGAGATTCTCTCCCCCTCTCCTTTGCCCCTTCCACTCATGCTATCGCTCTCTCTAAAATAAATAATAATAAATTTAAAAAGATCTGGTTTTTTGTATTTTAGGCTCTTTAATGTCAGTTTGAAACATATCATTATTTCTTGGGTTGAGATGAACCTTGTCTGGGAAGAACACAAAAGCCGGTGGAGAAATTCTGAATAAGCAAAGCTTCCAGATGACTTAGTTTGACTGAAGCATAGGCTTTTTAAAATATAAGCACTGTCAAGAGTTTTTCTTTTTGATTATTGGACATGTATACCAAGTGCACTGATGTTTTCTAAAGCACTGTATTTAACCCTGTGAGGCCAAACATCATTCCATGTGAAATAAATTATTATAACTTGCATCTCACATCTAAAACAAGAGACAAGACGTCTAGAAAACGAAAAAAGAAAAAAGAAAAATGCAGAAAAATCTGTAAGGGAGAAAAAAAAAAAAAAAAGAAAATTCCCAAGAATGCAGCTGCCTCCAGCCAAGTGGAGAGAAGAACATGACTGTTTGGTTTTGTGTGTTTTGTTTTGGTGATCTAGCTGGCCATCGACCCGTCAGTCATAAGAATATTTCATAGAGCTAATGTTCCTACGCTCTAATCTCTCTAGGCAAGGTTCATATTTGTGTGAGTTACTTATTCTCCCTTTGTTGATTAAGTCAATAATCAGAATCAGCAGGTTTGGAATCAGTTGGCAGGGATCAGCGGCGTGGCTTGGGAGAAGGGTGCATAAAAGGCCCAGGCTGGGGGCGGCCACCTCACAGGCCCGCGCACTGTTGACAGGATGGCTTCTCGTCGTCTGCTCCTCCTTTGCCTCGCCGGACTGGTACTTGTGTCAGAGGCTGGCCTTGCGGTGAGTGCTGGATTCTGTGAAGTCCTTTTATACAGACCCTGAGGTCCGCTAGATGAAGCAGAAATGAATTCTTTTAGCTCTGCCAGCTGCCTTTTGTTACTAGGACAAGGGGAGCCCGCATCGACTTTTAAATATCATTGAGTCAAACTTCAAAATGAGCCAAGTTCTGCAGAGCTCACTGAACGGGGGCTGGAACCCTGGGTGTGTCCCACTGTTGCGCCGGTGCCCTGGGGATACGGGGCTTGGATCCTCTGCTCTGTTTCCTCAGATGGTAGAAATAAAGACGTGATCTTCGCGAAGCTACCAATATCACGTTTTCAGAAATGCATCCTCTTATAAAGTTTATTTCCCTTCAGCTAACCAAAATGTCTTTATTGATTAATTTTTGAAAGGCTTGGCAGAAAACCTTCTAGTCAAATACCGAATTCTTAAGTCCTCTGGAAAAATTAACTAATACTATTAAATGGGTCATGAAATAGTCTGACAGGATTGTACAACTAATAAGAGGGAATGACAACAGCAACAGAGGACTGAAGGGTTCTCAGGGAGAAACTCACTCTTTGGGCCTATGGCACATTACATCTTTTCAGTAATTCCACTCAAGTAGCCAGGCTTCACAAAGCAATTGTTCTCAGGGTGCCTCTTTTTTCCCTTAAAATTCATTAGCCACGTCCCCGGCTGATCATAGGGGACAGAAGCATAAACCAGCTTTGCTTTGGGAACAAACATGTCTGTGTGACATGGAGAAGGGGAGCTCATTACCTAGCAACACTTATATCGCTGGAAATGGAACTGGCATGTACATCTTGCCTTGTTCCAGATTTCGAACCCTATAAAGGATAGATCCTTTCAGGGGTGCCTGAGTGGCTCAGTTGGTTAAGGGTCTGCCTTTGACTCCGGTCATGATCCCAAGGTCCTAAGATCAAGCCTCACATCAGGGTCCCTACTCAGCGGGGAGCCTACTGCTCCCTCTGCCCTTCCCCCTGCTTGTGCTCTCTCTCTCTTAAATAAATAAATAAAATAAAAAACAAGAAAAAGAATAGACCTTTTCATTCTGATCGGTTTTGCTGACCTCTCCCTGGCCTTCTCTATCCCCAGGGCTCTGGTGGATCCAAGTGCCCTCTGATGGTCAAAGTCCTAGATGCCGTTCGAGGAAGCCCTGCTGTCAACGTGGGTGTGAAAGTGTTCAAAAAGGCTGCTGACGAGAGCTGGGAGCTCTTCGCCTCTGGGTAAGCTGACCAACCAGCCCGGACCTGGGAACCTCGTTCTAGCTGCTCATTCTCCCGCTTTTCCTTAGAGAGAGTGCCTCACACCATTCGCCATTCGCCAAAGAATGCAGGCAGGAGTCAAGTAGGTCATGGGGAGGATGCCCTGCTCTTGCTTTGCTTCCCCTGGAATGCCCTGAAGGGACAGACCAAAAGGAAAAGGAGGAGCCAGCACCCCCTCTTTCTCTAGTAGTGGTCCACGGCCTTCTTGAGTCACAGACCACTTTAAGAAGGTAATCTCCTATGATCTCCAAACCCCGAAAAATCACATACACACACACACACACACACACACACACACACACCCCACACATGTATACACCATTTCAAGAGTGTCACAGATTTCCCAGTGCCTTTACCAAACACTCAAGCTGAGTGTCCTTGGCTTGGAATTATAGGCAAGAAGTGCAATTTGAGCTACTTTATTAATGAAAGGAAAGGAACTGAGGGACAGCCCTGACAAGGTACACGTCTGTAGTTTAACTGCACCCTCCAGACTCCAGCGTTGTGTCTAACCAGAACACGTGGAGCACCGAGTCTGTGCCAGGCTGGAGGCCGTGCACTCAGTAAGGAAAGGACACAGACAAGAAAGGCACATAAGCAAAGCCCAGCCCCAGACCAATCACCCAACATCAGGTGCAACAGTGACTTCTTACCTTCTGTGGCCACTGCCCAATTTTCATGGTGGTTTCCCACCTCCTTTAGCAAGAATTTCAAAGAAAATGCACATTAGTAAACCTAAACCAACTCACTATGTGAATGAGTAGCCAAGAAACCCTCAGCACCAGACGATACTGCTAAGTGCTTATGTCTCCAGGAAGGAAAACTTCTGTGGGTTTTAATTGAATCCGAAGAACCGCATTATGATTCCTCACCCATCCCTGGGAAGACCTTTTCTGTTGGTGTGGTTTCAACTGAGTGTTTATTTGTGAATTCATTTATGTTTTTCTAAAATGCCAAGCACAATGTGGAAAGTACTTAAGAGAATATTCTAAGCAAGAAATCGAATAAACACCAAACATTAGGAAGTTCATGTGGATGTTTTTTCCTTCTGACAAGACTGGAAAAAAAAAAAGAAAGAAAGAAAGAATGAAATTAAATCTTTTCTTCCTAGAAAAGAAGAAAGGTGGAAAAGCAGTGATCAGAGTTAGTAAAGACAGCTTCCATTTTTATCTGTCAGTTTTTGAGGTCTAATGGAGGGCAATTTCTAACATCAGTAATGGAGCTGGTATGTATGTAGAAATAGAAGTGGCTTAGTTATTTTTTTAAAAGGAGTTGCCTTGTATTTATTGTTAGCAAAATGTTACCAAAGAGATTAAACATGCAAATAATTTCAGCAATTATCATGCTTTGGGGTTCCCCCGTGTGTTGAAGTGATACCAACTCTGAAAGCCAACCTCATACTGGGAGGGAAAGGAGTAAGACCTTGGTGTCATGGGGCCTGCAGAGTCCTAGAGGCTCATGGCCACTTCCGAGGAGTAGTTATGAACTTTCACCTAAACACCAACCCTGAATTTCAACGACTGTTTTTGAGGTGAAACATTATTCCTATACCTTCTGTTCTCCTTAGAAAAATCTAGAAAAAAGTTTATAAAATCTTTCTGACAAATTTCTTCTCAGTAAATTTCAGTTACTAGGATTTTGCCTTTCCTTCCTTCTCCCTTTGCTGAATATGTATATTTATATTTGTATATATGTATTTCCCCCCACATGCACACACTGCACATATGTGTTTTGTGTGTGTGTGTGTGTACATGCGCCCACGCGCGTGTGGTGTCACCTTGCCCTGGCATTCGTTCCCCTAATGCCTAACTTAACCTATAATTTTTGCCTTCTAGGAAAACCAAGGAACTTGGAGAGCTTCACGGGCTCACAACTGCTGAGAAATTTGTAGAAGGGGTATACAAGGTGGAATTAGACACCAAGTCGTACTGGAAGTCACTCGGCATTTCCCCATTCCATGAATATGCAGAGGTGAGAGCGTAGAGGCACTCGGGTTGCTTTTTAGTATTTTATTTGTGTTCTTGTTGTTGTTGTTAATCCCAGGCAATGCCCAGTCTGCACGTCACAGGCCGTGGAAATGTTGTAAGGAGAGCACGGAACTAGCTTAGATCCCCTTTTCTGTTTCTACAGCCAGAAATGTATAAAACTCTGAAGAGAAAAGTTTATTTCTAAGTTTGGTGGAAACTCACTTAGTAACATGACCTGAATTTACATGACGCTCCTTAGTATCTTTTTAATTCCACTGACTAGGAATATTCGCTTGCGAAGAACTGCTAATGTGTTGGATGACTAGCAGCTCTCCAGACCCTACCCAGGGTGTTATGTAATGAAACATAGATGTGCCACTTTACTTCTCTAAAATCTGAAAAAAAACAAAAACAAAAGCAAAAACCCATTTCATTCCAAAACACCTCTGGCTCCCAGAGGTCTGGAGAAGCGATTTGAGGTAATGCCCATACAGATGACAAATTCAAGATAGTGATGTCAGCACAATAAATAACAAGGATTGAGCATATCTCACGTGCCAGACTGCTGTCTTTTCTATATTTAACCTACTCAGTCCTCCTCCACAACCCATCATGGTTGTTATTATTAGCCTCATTTTACAGAGGAAGAATTTGAGTCAATGGACAGTGAAATAACTTGTCCAAAATCCCAGGCTAGTAAAGGAGGAAGTAGAAATAATGACCACCAGGGCCCAGGCTGGGCTTAGCCTCAGGTGTGCTTCAGCTTTCTTACTATAAGAAAGCAGGCTAAAAACAACAACAATAAAGCCACATTTGTAACCCTTGGTTCACACTCTATGTTTTGCTTATGAGGTAGTGGGAACCTCTGAGTTATTCATGGGCCCAGTCTTGGCACCTCCTCCTTGCCTGTAACTCCTTAAGTCATTTAAACCAGATGGCTGTCACGGAAAGAGAATCCAGACATGCTGGTTGGGGTCAAAGATCAAATAACTGCAAGAAAAATAGCTCAGCATGAAAGAGAACCATCATTTCTGGCTTGGTCATGGATGAGACTTACAATTGACATCAAATGGTTCTTTTGGTAGATGGTGTTACCAGAAAAATCGTAGGAACCTGTTTGACTTCTGGGGCTCACAAGTCATCCAGAGAGCTGGGGCTTCCCATCTACCAAGAGGCTTGCCTTTGACTGCTCCTCCTCAGTCTTGGCAGCAAGACAAGGAGCCTAGTTTATATCGTGCAGGGCTTAGAGGAGCCTACCACAAAACGTTTGCTCGCAGAGTATCAGCCTCTAGCCTGGAACACAGGATCAGGCTCCTTGGAACCCTTGTCTGCAGTGGGCTCCTCCTAATGAGAGGAGTCATGGCCATAGCGCCCACCATGGGTTGCTCCTAGTCATTAAGTGTTAGCTTCCTTGTCTGTTACTTACTCTCAGTATTCATTCAACTTACCTTTGGAAAGTGAAAGCCTTCTATGTGTCTACACTCTGCTAAATGTTAGAAATTCGTAAGTGAAAACTCACTCCTGCTCTGAGGGTGGAAGGAGAGGGACTGATGTCAGACATATTACGTAGGACCATCAGTCCCATGGATATGGGGGGTGAGAAAGGGCAGGCAGAAAAGTGCGAGTCCTGGGGCCTCTCCTCAGTGGCTGGTGCTGATGGGTCCAGCCATGAGTTCCTCCCCTGCCAGCTTCTCCTGATCAAGACCTCCCAGACAAATGCTGTTTTTCTGCATCAGCCCCTCCTCCCTTGCCAGGGACCCAGGTCACCTTGTTACTCTTGCCAAGAAAGTAGAAAGTTTCCTGTGGAACTAATAGTCCTCTTCACTTCATGGGATTTTTGAGCACAGATTATGCTATTTACAGTTTTGAGGAAGAATCAAGCTGAGCTGGAGAACAATGTCAGTGTTAGAGGGAAGAAGCTTTCTCTAGATGATTCTAGACACTTGGTCTTTAAGGAATGTTTTTTCTCCTTCAGAGATTCTTAGGTGATTCTCACCGCCTCTTGCCCTCATGCTATTTTTATTTTCAGTATGGTTCAATCAGATTTTTTTCCTCCTGTCTCCAAACAACCAAGGCTTCCTTTTTCCATATTAGGAAAAAAGCCATGTTTATTCATGATGGGTCCAAAACTCAACTCAAGACCTGTATACAAAACAAATAATAAAGACCTCCTCACTGTCCCCCATCTCTCTCCGGAACCAAATTCCTCTCTATTTGTCTCACTCTGGCATCTAGACTATCCCAGTCCCTGAGTCTCAGAAGCCCTACTAACCCTGACCGAAGTACATGACAGACCAGAACACCACTTTGGTCAACAATTTGTCCAATTGGACAGCTTATGAAGCTCAAATGAGCTCCAACCCCCATGTGTCTATTTCAAAATTCTCACGTGAGCCTCCACACTCTGCTTTTGTAACTAGAACCCTATACCACTTTTACTCTATATTGCATTGTTATACACATAAACACATACTTGTTCTTTGTGTTAAAAAATGAAAAGGAATAGAGGGAGAAAAATCTCTGGGTTTGGAGACAGAAGCCTTAACTTCTAACCTGGCTCTGTCCTGTATAAATTTGGGCCAAACACTAACTCAGAGGTCTGGTTTACTTATCTCTTGTTATCTCTGGTTTACTTATCTCTTATCTCTCTATTTACTTATCTCTAAAATGGGAAGAATATTCCCTGCCAGCTCTACAGTTCTGGGTCCCTGGTCAGTGGTGAGAATGGCAGTCACCTCTCTTCGGTTGTCTGGCCACCAAATGACAATTACTACCTCTTCTCTTTTTTCTAAAACCAAGAAAATGGACAAGAGCATTTAGGCTTTCTGTGATTTCCCTCAGTCAGGCTAGGGCCACCCTGATTTTTACTGTGAATTTGCAAAAACAAGCAAACAAAAATGAGAGAGAGAAAGAGAGAGAGAGACATAGACCCAATGACACAGGCCTGGGAAAGAAATCTTGTTCCAAGGGCTGCACCAGTCTCCCATGGAGTCTTACCTGCATATTTGGATTTTTGCCTTTTGTTCAATCTGTTCCAGAAAAAGAAACCATCAAATAAAATGAATTAGCTTGGCACTGGACTTCCAGTAGTCTCCGGCTTGGTGACTCACATTCTAGGCTCTGATAGAAACGGCCCCTGTCTGTGCTCTCTCTTAGGTGGTGTTCACAGCAAACGACTCTGGATTCCGCCACTACACCATTGCAGCCCTGCTCAGCCCCTACTCCTACTCCACCACAGCCCTTGTCAGCAACCCAGAAGAATGAGGGACCCCTCCTTGGGCGGATTTGAAGGAGAAAGGACAGGGTTTTGTGTGACCAGTAGTATTCCATTTTTGTTAAAGCAGTGTTTTCACTTTATAAGCTATGCTAGAAACTTGGACAGAGACAATAAAACATTCCTATTAAAGCACTTCTCATTTCATTTGAACTCACTTTTTTCTCCCATTGTCCTCTCAAAAAAAAAAAAATTGAATTTTAGAGAGAAGCAAAGGAACTAAAAAAAACTCTCTGGCTGAATTCTGGATGGAAGTTCCAATTCCCAATGTCTTTCAAGCTAAACAGGTACTCGACATGGTCTGTAGTCATTAAACACACACATTCTCAAAAAGAGAGCTTTCATGTCCTCTAACCTTTGGTGAATAGCAAAAGACAAATTCTGAGGACCCACTTCTCTATTCTGTGCATTTCCTTTGAGGGCTTTTCTGATTTTGAGAGCAGTGCCCAGCTGTACAGGGACAGTTCTGCAGTGATTCAAGCTCTCTTATCTGGTTCTGACCAATGGCAGCCCATAGTCAGCTGACTAGAAGATGTCATCTGAGAACCCTCACACCCCCAGTTCACTTAGACTCATGCAAAATTCATGTACTGGGAAACCCTCCATGCCAAGTGCTATTTTAGGTGCCCTGAACATAAAGAGCGAGATCTAGGGCCCGCATTTCAAGAGCTCACAGACTTTGCAGAAGATGACGATGTCAACGTGATCTCACCGAGGCTAGGCTACAAGGCGCAGAGATGGGAAGAAAGAGGGCGTCGCAAACAGCCGGGAGAAGTCAGGCAAGGACGCCGAATAAATTTCCCTTCTGAATCTTGGCGGTTTACCAGCTAGGAAAGGGAGGGGTTATTCCCGGTCAAGAGAGCAGAGATTGCAAGGCCCAGACAAAGAGAAACACGCGGTGAGTTGGGGGAACAGATGGAGACTGAGCGTGTTGACGGGTAGGAGGTTGTAAGGTGGGCCGGTTGCGCTGCCACAATAACAGTCCCAAACTCCATGGCTTCACAAAACCACAGGTTATTTCTCACTCACACCCAGTCCGATGAAGGAGCTCTTCGTCTAGTGATCCCCAGGCTTTCCTCCAAACGATGACTCTGGGTCCAGGTTTGTTTATTTTGTGGCTCCAAGGGCACCCAGTCGGCAGACCGGAGGAAGAGAGAAAGTATGGTCTTCTCCCCACTGTGTTGCAGTGACACACAAGAATTTGTGTGCCAGGCAAATTCTGGCCAGAATTTGTCTCATGGTCTCACTTAGACACACCAAGCAATATGGTTCCTGGCTGGGAGTCATTTCCCAGAAGGACGGCATTCTGGAAAAAAGGACTAATTTGTGTCGGTCAAGAACCATCTCTGTCACAGTGAGGTTAGGGCCAGAGGGAAAGGGGGCTGGAGTGAAAGCAGGCTTTAGATGCCTCCTGCTAGAGCCGCGAATTCATCTTCCAGACAATATGGATCCAACCGGTGTCCCCCCTCCCCCCCCCGTGTGCCTGGAGCAGAAATGGTTACTTCCGGGGCACAATCTCCACATAGGGTTCCCCAGGACAGCTTGGATCTGACCCAAGGTTTAGGTCTAAACATACCTAAGCAGCCATTCTATTTTCCACCAAATTCAAATCTAAATGCTCTAGCTGGCTATGCTCTAGCTGGCTGTGTGGAAAGAGGAAGAAATTTGAAGAAAGTGGAGTGTTTTAAGCTTGGACTTTTTAACATGTATTCATTATGCTTTTCCCCAAATCCATGTGGTAAAATCAATGCCTCTAATTCTGCTGACAAGGTTAGCAAGAACTTTTTTCATGTGTATTGGGCTAATTCACATCAAATTGCCATTTTTATAGATTAAACGGTCAAATATTGGTAATTTTGTAAGATTCAATCTAACACAATGATTGTATTGGTCACTGGCCTGCTTGTTAATAAAATACTACATTTCGATTTGGCCACTGTTAAATAGCTATGGATTTTTATAGCCCAAGCATATTGAAAAATTGAAAATATTAACCTGCCATATATATATATATATATATATATATATATATTAAATATATAAATATATAAATATAATTATCTTATATTTATTATTTATTATATAATTATAATTATATACATATACAGATATATATCTGAATTTAATTTAAACTTTTAATGTTCCTGCCTCGTTTCTTCTTGGCATCAACAAATTGTGTCATGTCCCTTGAAATCAACTCAGTTTGACTTGCTGTTTAACGTTCAGCCTTCTCCTTCCTTTCTGAATGTCATCTTCTGGAAGCTATGTAGTATCTTGGCATAAAGTAGAATGTGTTGTCTGGTCCCTGAGAGTCCTCTGTCCCTCCTGCCTCCACTGAAATGATACCTTCTTTCTTTGTTTTTATTATGTGTTAATATCTTAGCTTATGCCTTTCACAGCCACAGTTACAGTTTGAGTTGTTCCCCCTAAAAAGATACGTTGAAGTCCTAACACCCAGTACCTGTGAATGTGACCTTTTTGGGAATTGGGTCTGCAGACGTAATTAGTAGAGATGACGTTATTAGGGTGGGCCTTAAGCCAACACAACTGGTGTCCTTATAAGAGGAAAATTCAGACACAGACACACAGGGAGGAGGCCATGTGGTAACAGAGGGAGAGAATGGAGTGACAACGAGCTATAAGCCAAGGACACCAAGGATTGATAGCCATCAACAGAAGTCTTCTCCCCTACAAGTTTTGGAAAGAGTATGGTCCAGCTGACACCTTGACTTTAGACTTCTACCCTCCAGAACTGTGAGACAACAAATTTATGTTATTTTAAGCCACCCGCTTTACAACTCTGGGAAACTAATAAAAGCTCCTATGGTAGTTTTCCAAATTTTATCCTAGGTTTATATTCACTGAATTATGTCATTCTGAAAGTCAAGATTTATCCCTAATATTTCTTTAGATTTCTTTTTTCCTTAGTGATGCTGAACATATTGTCTTGTGTTTATTGGCCATTTGAACCTTTTGTGAACTGCATGTCGGCATCATTTACCATATTAGGCAGGGGGTCTGTTTATTCAATATTGATTTATAGAAGCATTGTCTATTTTAAAGATATTGCAAGTTGTATTTGAAAAGTAAATGTCACAGACAGAGGAGTAGTTATCTAACTTGTAGAAAACCCACAACAACTGAGATATCTTGGTGGAAGTTGGTGTGATAATTGCAAAGAGGAGGGTGGGAACTGGGTGGTCACAAGCAAAGAGATGAAAAATCATCGGAGATAACTGGATGGGTAAGTTGAGGTTATAGAATCACTGAATGCTAGGTTTTAGAAGTCTTTTTGGGACAGGAAGACTGAGCTACAGAAGGTTAAGTAATTTGCCCAAAGCCATGCAAAGAGCTTTGGAAAGCCCTGAAACGCAGAGAGAGAGATTTGCCACAGTAGTCCATGGGTTCCTCATTAACTCAGAAAGTGATGAACTGCTCACCCAAACACTTGAAATAACAACGAAGGCTAATAAGAAAGTCCTGCAAAAAATCCACAAAAGCAACAATATATACTTCTAACATATCAACATTGGTGACCACCCATCAGCCCTATCTCTTTCCCATAAAACATAGCCAAGAGATTAGGGTATCTTAATTAATTCCATCCATGGCCTTTTCCACTAATCAGAAACACACACTCTTACTTCCCTAAATCAAAAAGGATCTTCATCACGTTATATCAATTTCCCAATAACCTCAGGAATAAGGATGTGGCCAAAGATTTCACCCTAGGATAGATAAATTAGAGGAGGAGCACCATGATGATTAACTTTATGCGTCAACCAGGTTAGGCTATGGTACCCAGTTTTTGGTCACACACCGTTCTAGATGTTGCCGTGAAATATTTTTTGACACGATTAACATTTTTTTCCTCCATCTTTATTAGGATATAATTGACATATAACACTCTATAAGTTCAAATGTAAAACATGATGGTTTGATAAACATATATCCTGTGAAAAGATTACCACAATAAGGTTAGTTAACACATTCATCACTTCACATGGTTGCCTCTTATGTGCATGTGTGTGGTGAGAACTTTTAAGATTTACAGTATTAACGACTTTCAAGTATATGATAGAATATTGTTAACTAGAATTACCAAGCTTTACATCACATTCCCCTAACTTACTCATATCATAATAAGAAATTTGTATCCTTTAACTACTTAAACGTGATTAACATTTAAATCAGTGGACTTTACGTAAACCAAATTGTCCTCCATAATGTGGGTGGGCCTCATCCAATCAGTTGATGGCCTTACGAAAAAGAATGAGGCCCCCAGAGAAAGAAGGAATTCTGCCTGCAGACTGCCTTTGGACTCAAGACAGCAACATCAACATTTCCCTGGATCTCTAGCCTGGGGGCCTGCCCTGCAAATTTCAGAATTCCCAGCTCCCACAGTCACATGAGCCAGTTCCTTAAAGTGAATCATTTTCTCTCTAAATATATATGTATATACAAATATAAATAAAATGGAATTTTTATTTTAGATATAAATTTATTTTTTATTTATAGTTATATTTCTCTGGAGAATCCTGAGTAATATAGGAACTATACTACCATCCATCCTTTGAAAAGCCTGTATATAGAATAAAGAGGCCTTGTAGGGTCTGAACAAGAGGAATGACATGATAGAAGTTGAGTTTACGGAAACAAAGCTTGTAGGGTGCCTAGGTGGCCCAGTTGGTTAAACATCCAATTCTTTTTTTTTTTTTTAAAGATTTTATTTCTTTATTTGACAGAGAGAGATCACAAGTAGGCATAGAGGCAGGCAGAGAGAGAGAGAGGAGGAAGCAGGCTCCCTGCTGAGCAGAGAGCCCGATGCGGGACTCGATCCCAGGACCCTGAGATCATGACCTGAGCCGAAGGCAGTGGCTTAACCCACTGAGCCACCCAGGAGCCCCAAATATCCAATTCTTGATTTCAGCTCACGTCATGTTCTCAGGGTCATGAGATTGAACCCCGTGCTGGGCTCCACACTCAGTGGGGAGTCTTTTGGAGATTCTCTCTCTCCCTCTGCCCCTCCCCAATGTATGGGCATGCACTCTCGCTCTCTCACTCTCTCTCACATATCAATAAATAAATCTTAACTATAACTTAACTTAAACTATATAAAAAAAAAGCCAACTGGGTGGCTCAGTTGGTTAGTGTCTGCCTTCAGCTCAGGACATGATCCCAGGGTCCTGGGATTGAGTCTGTTGGCTCTCCCCTCAGCAGGGAGTCCGCTTTCCCTCTCCACCTCTATCCCCCTCCTTGAATGCTTGTGATCTCTCTCTTTCAGCTCATGGGAATGATTGAAAGCAGAATCAGGGAAACCAGCCCAATTTATCTGCAGAAATGAAGGTTTGAGGTATGGATTAGTGTGATTTGAATTAGTGTTGGACATTCAGAAAAAGGAATGAATATTAGATTATAAAAGTATACAGAATGAATGAGCTTCATTTGCCTTGTCCAGAAAAAGCTATGAAGTAGACTAAAAAGAACCCAGTGCCTTAAGGGAGAGCTAGATGAAAATACCCTTCTGGCCCATGTAGACTTCCTATTATTTGAATCAATCATTTATCTCCATATACAAAAACATAAAATCAATAAAGCAAGCATGCGTGTACGTGTGTTTGACAGTAAATGTTTAACAACAGGCTCTTCAGAGGAAAAAAGCCCAGATTTGTAGTGTTTGCTAATTTCTCTCATGTAAATAATCTGACCACGGCCAATTTCAAGCTGCCAGCACAGTGTCCCTGAATGCAGAACTGGGAGGAGAAGCCCGGGGGTGTGGTATAGTATCTCCAGCATGCAGAAGCAGCGGACATAAGTAACATAAACAGCTCAGATAAAATGATTAGAAAGGAAGGAGATTGAAGTATTTATTACCTTTATCTTAATATAATTTAACACAGTGTTTGATAATCAGCTATAAAATTCCTAGAAGTTTAACAGAAGGCATTACATGCTGGTTCTGGGACACCAGTGAGGAAATCCTGAGTTACAGCCCTTTCAAATGTGACCTGACTGTGAGCCTCAGTGCGTGTGAATGGCTGGAGGGTAAGTATGAACAGCAGTGTCATTTAAAGGCAAGGTATTCATTCTCATAAAATGGCCCTGCCTTCCTAAAGACAAGAAAAAAAAATACGGCTATGTTTGCCACTTAAAGCATATCCAAATGAACATAATTTGAATGAGACATTTATATGCAACAATCTATTTCAAGATTACCTCTGTTTAAAGACGGACTTGACTTTACTTAGATGTGTGTTACATCTTTAGGGATCCAGAGACCACCATTAAAATCAATGGGACGTCCTGAGTCTTTGAAACCAGACTTCACAGGTAAAGATTATTAATCTGATCACATAGAGATGAACTGATTTGTACATTTCCACGCCCCATTTAACCTTTCTGATGTTTCAGGACACTACACTGCTGAAGCCAGGAGACTCATACCTGGGGTAAGACTCATCCCTGTGGTTAAGACTCTGAGGGGCATAGGAGAAGAGGAATATTTTTCTCATGGTTTCTGATATAAACAGAGAAAAGAAACAGAATATTCAGTGCACGTGGTTGGGGACCGATGCAGCCAGAGGGCAATAAGGGAAGGATCAGAGAGGAGACAATGAATGAATGGAGTCATGTCAATTCCCACAGTGGGAAGGCGAGAGCCATGGAGATGAGCCTAGTGAGGTCAGTGTCGCTGGAAAGCAAAGACCAAAGCAGGGAAGGGCAGCCTGATGGACAGAGGCTGGCTCGTGAGATTCCTTCTGTGCCTCCCCGACCACGTCATCTTTGGTGCAAACAAGCAGGGCGGACTTGTTCCTCTCATCCCCATACAGGGTTTTAAGCAGAGAAGTGGCAGGATTAAATTAGAATGCCAGATTATTGTTTCCTTCTCTTTTTTTAAGATTTTATTTATTTATTTGACAGAGAGAGATCACAAGTAGGCAGAGAGGCAGGCAGAGAGAGAGGGGGAAGCAGGCTCCCTGCTGAGCAGAGAGCCTGATGCGGGGCTCGATCCCAGGACCCTGGGATCATGACCTGAGCCGAAGGCAGAGGCTTTAACCCACTGAGCCACCCAGGCGCCCCCAGATTATTGTTTCTTATTTAAAAAATAAGTCTGTTCCCTGGTGTATGTGTGTGTGTGTGTGTGTGTTTTAATTCCAGTATAGTTAACAAAAGGTGACATGAGTTTCAGGTGCACAACACAGTGATTCAGCACTTCCGTGGCTGAGCTCAGTCCTCCTCACCGTAAGTGCACTTTCAGTCCCTGTCGCCCACTTCACCCATCCCCCACCCGCCTCCCCTCTGGTAACCATCTGCTTGTTCTCTATAGTTAAGAGTCTGTTTGGGATTTTTTTTTTTTTAAGATTTTATTTATTTATGAGAGAGAGAGAGAGCACAAGCGTGGGGGAGAGGGGCAGAGGGAGTGGGAGAAACAGCTTCCCTGCTGAGCAGGGACCCTGATGTTGGGGCTCAATTCCAGGACCCCAGGATCGTGACCTGAACTGAAGGCAGATGCTTAACCAACTGAGCCACCCAGATGCCCAAGAGTCTGTGTTTTTGGTTTTTTTTTTTTTATTTGTCTCTTTTTTTGTTTGATTTTGTTTCTTAAAATCCATATATGATTAAAATTATATGGCGTTTGTCTCTCACTCACTTATTTCACTTAGCATTATAGTCTAGGTTCATCTATGTCATTTCAAATGGCAAAACTTCATTCTTCTTTATGGCTGAGTACTATTCTATTTGTGGGGTGTGTGTGTGTGTGTGCACATACTACTACTTCTTTATCTATTCATCTATCAGTGGACACTTGGGCTGCTTCCTTAATTTGACTACTGTAAATAATGTTGCAATAAGCCTAGGTATGTATATATCTTTTCAAATTAGTGCTTTCGTATTCTTTGGGTAAATACCCAGTAAAGGAATTACTGAATCATGTGGTAGTTCTATTTATAATTTTTTGAGGAACCTCCATATTGTTTTCCACAGTGGCTGCACCAATTTGCATTCCCATCTACAGTGTGTGAGGGTTCCTTTTTCTCTACATCCTTATAAACACTTGTTTCTTGTGCTTTTGATTTCAGCCAGTGTGACAAGTGTGTGGTGATATCTCATTGTGATTTTCATTTGTATTTTCGTGAGGATGAGTGAAGTTGAGCATCTTTTCATGGGTCTCTTGGCCATCTGGATGTCTTCTTTGGAGAATATCTGTTCATGTCTTCTGTCCATTTTTAATTACATTATTTGTTTTTTGAGTTGTGTAAGTTCTTTATATATTTTAGATAATAACCCTTTATAGGATATGTCATTTGTAAATATCTTCTCCCATTCTGTGGGTTGTCTTTTAGTTTTGTTGATTATTTCCTCTGCTGTGCAGAAGCTTTTTATTTTGATGTAGTCCCAATAGTTTGTTTTTGCTTTTGTTCCCCTTGCCTCAGGAGACAGACCTAGAAAAACATTGCTACATATGCCCTATTGTTTTAACTTCTCATTTTGAATCAGTTTTCGCCTCAGAAAAAGAAAAGTTGGAAAAATAGTACATAGAGCTCCTTACCCAAATTCTAATGCTAACGTCTTAGGAACATAGTACACTTACCAAAACTGGGAAAACAACAATGATATAAGGCTGGTTAGTGGCATCCAACCCATAACAGTTTCTCGGTCTTTTCTTGCTGTATTAGATTCCGCGGGCTTCTGTAAAAAACGTACCATAAACCAGGTGGCTTAAAACAACAGAAATGTATTGTCTCACAGTTCTGCGGGTGAGAAAGTTCAAAATCGAGACATTGACGGGGCCCCGTCCTTTCTGAAATCTGAGAGACAGGATCCTTCCTTGCCTCTCCCTGGCTTCTGGTGACTTGCTGGTAACCTTTGGGGTCTTTGGCTTGCAGCTGTGTGTCCAGTCTCTGCCTCCTGTCTAAATCCACCAGGAGCATTATGATGTAGCTGAACCGCTTGGGTTTATTACTCGTCCAGTCAGAGAGAACATGCACCATATACATGCGAACTATAGAGTGTCTCACTGAGTGTTGGAAAGAAACTATTATAGGATTTGGGCTTTAATTGGACGAGTTGAGAAAGAGTCTAAGGACATGGGACTTCCTCAAGATTGGATGCTGTCTGAAAGTGGGGGCCATTCTATGAGTGTCGCAGAGGTTTATCTTCAGGGAGGACAGACCAGAGAAGAGAGAACTGTAATTGGTAACAAAGCAGGGGATTTATTCCTTTCAGTAGAGGGGAGGTTTGGTGATTGGTGGGTTTCACAGTGATTTTGGTTTCTGTCTTTGTCATGGTCTCAGAGCAAGCTTGATGATGTTCATGCTCCGTGGTACTGTCATGTCCAACGGACCAAACTAGCTTATGGTAACACTGAGGCCAGGTCCTCCACGTGTGAGCTACTTGCCCACCCTCCTGCCTTGGCCTCCATGTATAGAGGGCTCTAGAATAGAAAATCAGCAGGTAGCCATGCTGGCTTCATTGTGGGGATGGGGAGAATTAGAGGAGGCCGTGAAGTATCGGGCACCCATCATGGCTAGCAGAGTGAGTGGGATGAGCCAGCAACTGAGCTCAGGAATAGGGGCAGCAGAGTAGATTCGTAGGCAGAGATGGTGAGTTCAATTTCGACTATGCTGAACTTGAAGTCATCAAGCCACTTTTTAATCTCATACCTTGGGAGCTGGCATCGCAGGCACCCAGATAGCCAGGAAACAATAATCCCCAATATCACTGTAGCTCCTGAAAGACCTGGATAGCACCTGTCTGACAGGGACGTTTTGAGAATTTATGCCTTAAGCTACATTTTGTCCACAGAAAGAGTGTTTCCTAGGAATTCTGTACCTCATCCGACCCTCAGCTTTACAGCCATTCCTCCCTTCTACTGCCCAGTCCAGAGAACACACCCTTCCCTTAGCCCCATTCCTTCTTACTGCCTCTCAATATGGAAATAAGCTCCCAATCAATTCCATTTTCCAGCTCCTCATTCACTGTGGGTTAGAACGGCTCCAGTTAATTTAAAGCCAACGCAGATGGCAATTCATCATTGGCCGTCAATGCAAATCCTGAAGGTTGCTTCTACAACCGTGGCCGTGGCCGCTGCTAGCAGGGAGGGAGGGGCTCCACGGAGTCCGCTTCCATAAACCCCGAGGGGTGGCGCTTCCCTCCAGGCAGGGCAGGCACCCACCTGCTCACCCTGCCACTAAGGTCATCTAGATGACCCACGCTGAGCTGAATGAACACTGTTCCACTGCCTTCCCCAGGAGAGTGTTTTGGAAGACACCGGAGTGTCCCCAGCTCCTGAAAGGCAGAAAACAAAGCTTGGTGACATTTTGGCCCAGGTGAAACATTTAATATTTCTTGAATTTTCACTGGAATTAACTAATAGTTTATTTTTTAAGCGGGTTTGATTCAAGGGGTTTTTAAAATCAATTTTTCTTTATTATAAAAATGGCTTTTTAAAAATTATATATACTTTTTAAAAAGATTTTTAAAATAAACTTTGAATTTTAGAACAATTTTGGATTTACGGATTTATTTATTTTGCTACTGATGACCAAGAATGTCTCAAGAGGTGCCTGGGTGGCTCAGTCTGTTAAATGTCTGCTTTTGGCTCAGGTCATGATCTCAGGGTCCTGGGATCGAGCCCCATTTCTGCTCAGTGGGGAGTCTGCTTCTCCCTCTGTCCCTTCTCTCTTCCCCCCATGTTCTCTCTCTCTCTTTCAAATAATTTTTTTTTTAAAAGAATGTGTCTCCCTCTCTGGTTTCATCTTGTTTCATCTCAGGAGACAAACTGAGGGTTGCTGGAGGGGAGCGGGAAGAGAGAGATGGGGTGGTAGGATTATGGACAGTGGGGGGGTGTATGTGCTATAATGAATGCTGTGAATTGTGTGAGACTGATGAATCACATACCTGTACCCCTGAAACAAATAATACATTATATGTCAATTTTAAAAATTAAAAAAAAAAGAATGTCTCAAATGATACAGCTGTAGAAATACCCATTTGTCTTGGTAAGAGAAAAGCATGTACCAAAAAAAAAAAAAAAATCAGTTATGGTTCCAAATAGGCTTTCTTTTTCAAACACTCAATCCCATGATTTATTGAGAAAAAAGTTAGCAGAATGTTTTCAAGGATAATTATTTTATTATACTTTTCTTGAAAGGAATTTCATAATGTCCAAAAAAAGGAAAATTATAACAACACATAGTCGTGCCGCAACAGAATGTTCTTATTGATAGAATGCTATAAACATATTTATATAAAGTTGCAATCATAATGTAAAATTATTTTCATGCTTTAATTATGTTATCATGGACAATTTCTCATATTGCCATATAATCTTTATAATTATAATATTTATTTTTTGAAAAATTTATACCACTTTCACAATGTGATATACTTAGTCTCAATTTTGGGGACTTACAGTTAGTGCTACAATGAATATCTTCATGAAGCATACAGCTTTTTCCTTCCATTGAATTAAGTGAATGACCTAACATTTTCTAAAAGCATCTAATTCTTGTTAGATAACGTGGAGCCTTGGGCATCAAATTGCCTAGGAAGTAGTCATGGCTTCTCCATTATAAGCTGTTTGATCTTAAACAGATTACATCAGCTTTCTACACCTTGGTTTTTTTCATTTGTAAAATGGGAATAATCATAGCACCACTTCCAAAGCGTTCTTTTAAAGACCAATTGTCACGTAGTGATCCAAAGGGGCACGTGCACCCTAATGTTTAATAGCAGCAATGTCCACAATAGCCAAACTATGGAAAGAACCTAGATGTCCATCAACAGATGAATGGATAAAGATGTGGGGTGTACATCTTTACACACACACACACACACACACACACACACAAAATGGAATACTATGCAACCATCAAAAGAAACGAAATCTTGCCATTTGCAACAACATGGATGAAACTAGAAGGTATTGTGCTTAGCGAAATAAGTCAATCAGAGAAAGACAACTATTATATGATCTCCCTGATATGAGGAAGTGGAGATGCAACGTGGGGGGCTTAGGGGATAGGAAAAGAATAAATGAAACAATATGGGATCGGGAGGGAGACAAATCATAAGAGACTCTTACTGTCACAAAACAAACTGAGGGTTGCCAGGGGAGGCGGGACGGAAGAGGGTGGTGAGGTTATGGACATTGGGGAGGGTATGTACTATGATGAGTGCTGTGATGTGTGTAAACCTGGCAATTCACAGACCTGTACCCCTGGGGCTAATAATAGATTATATGTTTATTAAAAAATAAAAAAAAAATTTTTAAAGATAAAAAAAATAAAGACCAATTGTCATAAAACATGTAAAAAAGTTTAAAACAATCCACAAAACATATTAAGTTCTCAAGAACTATGATATATTATTTGGCGTAATATTGGAGTATGAACATATTAATGTAAAATTTCTGTAGCACTGAAGCTTTACCAGTTCTGTTTTTTAGAAATGTTTTACCATTTTAGCAGACATATCATTATATCTCATGATTGCTTGAATTTTTATTCTTTGACTACAAAGGATGAACATTTCTCCTGTATTTATTTTTTAAATATTTGGTTGTTTATTTTAAAGAGAGAGAGAGCAGAAGCACGAGGGGTGGAGGGAGAAGGAGACGGAATCTCAAGCAGATGCCGCGCTGCGTGCCGAGCCCGACGTAGGGCTTGACCTCATGACCCTGAGATTGTGACCTGAGCAGAAATCGAGAGTCAGATGCTTAACTGACTGTACCACCCAGGTGCCCTGTACTTATTTTATTTTTAATGTGTATTATCTATTCTCTCTAATAAGCCATTTTTTAAAATATGTCTAATAGCCTGAACATTCTGACTCTTTGATTCATTTACGCATGTGTATTAGTGTATTAATGTACTGTCACTGGAACAAATTACCACAAATTCAGTGGCTTAAAACAACCTACATTTATTCTCTTACACTTTCAGAAGCTGGAAGTCTAAAATCAAGGTGTTGGCAGGGCTGTGTTTTTTTCTGGATGCTTGGCCTCAAAGTGTGGTTCTCTTTATCTTTAAGCTTCCAGAGGCCACTTGCATTTTTGGCTCATGGCCCTGTCTTACAAGGATGCTTGTGATTATATTGGGTCACTCAAATAATCCAGGATAATCTCTCTGTCTCAAGATCCTTCATTTAATCACATCTGCAAAGTTCCTCGCACAGTTCTGGGAATTAGCATGTGGATATCTTTGGTGGTGGTGGGGGGTGTTGTTGCTACACTATTCAGTCTATGACAGCACACAGGTATTATTTCTTCCGCACACACGTGTTGAGCACCTGTGCTGGGTGCTGGAGCCAGAGGGGTGATTAAGACACTAAGTCTGTTTTCAGGGAACTCATGTCATTACCAGTGGAGATGGGCATGAAAGAAGAATAGAGAGAAAAAGAGAAGGTGGGAAGAAAGGAAGGGTTGAAAGGAGGGAAGGAGGAAGGAAAGTAGAGAGAGGGAAAGAAAGTCAGCAGGCCATAAAAAAGATTCAAATGCTACGGCAACGTAACAGGACAACTTGCCCCCATTGCTAGGGCCTGGAGGTGTCCCAGAAGAAAGGACATCTGCGCTCGTCCTTGGAAGCTAAGTAGGAGGCAACCAGGCAAATAAGTAGGAGAAGCCATTCCTGGGGAGAAGACTGAACTGCAGAGGAACAGAGATGTGCAAGAACATTAAACGTTTGGGGAAAAGCAAGCAACTTGGTTTAATTCGAGGCAGGCTATTTCGTATCGAATAGCAGAGGACAGAGGCCTATGCTAAGAAGTTAAAAAAAACCTACGGGTAAAGGTGGTGGGTATTATAGAGGGCACAGCTTGCATGGAGCACTGGGTGTGGTGAAAAAATAATGAATAATGTTTTTCTGAAAATAAATAAATTGGAAAAAAAAGAAAAAAGAACACTGCCTGATGCATGATAAAAAAAAAAAAAAACCTACGGGTAAAGGGGAAGCTGGAGTCAAGGTAAAAACAGGCAATGAACTGATCTGATTAGTGCTTTAAACCCCTCTCGTGGCTCGGATAGACCAAATGAGGGGAACATTACAGTTAGCCGCTGGAGGAGTGGTAAATTCCATTTATATTTCTTTTTGTTTTAATGGGGACTTAATACAATAAATAGAAAGGAAGAGAAATAAACTGGATGATTTTAAAGTTCCTTCCTGACCTAAAGTTCTGTGGTTTCACGGTCCCTATTCAAGTTGTTCTCCCCATGGGACTGGTTGTTACAGCACTTCAGCTACTAGGCCTAGAGTAAAAAATTATATTTACTCCCAGAAAATGACCTACAAAAGAAGTTTTTACATAACTAGCTACTAAAAAGTATTATTAAAAAATTACTCAATTATTTCCCCTAATGTATACTCTGAAGCCTTTGGATAGATTTTATTTCCTTACAAAAGCACACTATAAAAGCAATGCCATAGTCCTTACTGAAGCAGCAAAACCCTTCACACTGCAGACTCAGAAAAACAATGCCTGTTATTCTTTTTTCCCCCCTTTAATTTCCCCCCCTTAATTAAAAGTTGTTGGACTTTAAGGCTGAAGTCTAGAGTTACGAATTGATTTCTAGAAAAGCCTTCCTAACACCTGTAAATTTCTGGGGTTTATAAAATCCCTCATCCATTGCTTCTTAGTCGACTTCCTTAGACCCATCAATATCCTTTAACCACTTCCACATTCTGATTTATCTTGAAGGGCAACATTTAACTTTTGTTCTTTTCCCATTGAATTTCTTTCCTGTGGCTTCTCAACAGATCCCTACTTTTACTGCTTCAGGGTGGTTGTGAGGACCAGTAAAGAGGTAGGGCCTGAAACAGGCTTAGAAAGTACCTGGCCCAGGGGCACCAGGGTGGCTCAGTCAGTCAAGCTTCTGCCTTTGGCTCAGGTCATGATCCCAAGGTCCTGGGACTGAGCCCTGCACTGGGCTCCTTGCTCGTTGGGGAGCCTGCTTCTCCCTCTTCCCCTGCCTGCTGCTCTTCCTGCTTGTGCTTTCTCTCTCTCTCTGTCAAATAAAAAAACAAAATCTTAAAAAAAAAAGAAAGTAAGTACCCGGCCCATCATAAACATGTGTGTGAAATATTATCTATGTGAACTTCGTGGAAACTGAGCATATTATCCTATGAAATAGTCAAAAACTTTTCAAGATAATGGTCTTATTAAATAGTCTGTCATAATGAGCAACTGGGGGGGGGGGTCAGCTGGTTGAGCATATGACTCTTGGTTTTGGCTCAGGTCAGGATCCCAGGGTCGTGGGGCTGAGCCCTGCGCTGTCAGGCTCCACGCTCAGTGCGGCCTGCTCTGGATTCTCCCTCTCCCTCTCCTTTACCCCTCCTCCCACCCTTGCACACATACCTTCCCTCTCTCTCTCTCTCTCTCTCTCTCTCTCAAATAAATAAATAAAAATCTTCAAAATAAATAAATAGTCTGTCTTAAGTCTCCAGCATCTTTCTCTGGAAATAATAATAACTTACAACTCAAAAGGAGAGAGGGAGGGACATGGACCAAGACAAACGCCGCAGGTTTGACCCGCACCTATTTTGGCATCAAGCCGTGGTTCCCAAACTTCAGCGCCCATCAGCCTGGACCGAGGTCTCCATCTGTGTGAACGGTCCCATGAGTACCTCAACTGCAAGGCCACAGTAATGACCTAGGGTTTACTGCCATGGGTTTCCATCCCAGCTGCATTTTTGAGTCACGTGGGAATATCTTGAAGAATTTCCATACCCAGGCCCCAAACGAGACCAGTGAAATCAATTCCCTGGAGGTGGTCCCCAAAAAAGTCCCCAATTGATTCTAATGTCAATCAGCTTTGAGACTCACCAGCCAAGAGTGTCGTCCATGTAAACAGTCCCCAAACCACAGGAAACCCCTGCCTCAGCTTCTCAGGACTTCCAAGACAAGGACCGAGGCAGGCCAGAGACCTGGGAGATTGTTCCAGAACCTCTATAGCTCCTGAAATGCAACTCAAACTGAAGCTGTACTTGAGAGATTCTCATTCTGTTGTCTCGGGAAACATTGTTTGGGAAAAAACAAACCAACCAAATCCATGCTCTAAGGGCCATCACTGAACAAAGTGTCACTCAGCACGTATTTATTGAACTCCTGTTAGGAGTGCCAGGTAAAGAAGAAAAAGGAATGGTTCTTGTCTTCAAAGACATCTCACTCCAGTGGGGCAATTTTATGTAGCTTTGAATACCCTTGATTATGAATAGCTTGTCACTCTGATCAAGGTAATCAAACTTGATTTTAATGAGGTCAAAATCCTTTCTAAAAGAGAAATGAAGTACCTCAATGAGGGGTTCATTTAAGAAACCCAAAATCAGCCCAGCTGACTTGAATGATGAGGGATTTATTTAAGGATTCACATGTATCGCACAGAACGCAAACGGAATGGACACAGCTGGGCCTCCCCAGGGACTGGATCTGGAAAGCCATCAGGAACTGAGGTAACTACTACCTTTTTATATCTCTATTTCTGGGTTGCATGATTCCCAATATAAGTCTTCCTTCTCACTGCAGACCAGCCTCTCTGCTCACCTAATCACATGGAAGGAAATTTGGACTCAGTCCCCATCCCCAAATTAACTGCCTCACTCCCTCTGTCCCTTCAAATTTCCGAGAACCTGGTTGGTCTGGTTTGTGTATTGTTGTGCTTTTTCTGGGCAAGTCTCCACCTACCCTTCGTCCAGTGAGCAGTGACCAGGAAAGCTAGGGGGCTGTGCAACTCACCCCCAGGTGATTAAGACGGGTTTTCTGGGCAAGAACCAGGAGCGGGGCTGTTAAACCCACTGATATGGCCACAACATCTGTCGCATTAACAGTACAAAGTAAACTGTCTACAAGAAAAAAAAAAAATGCATGGTAACGATGGGAAGAATAAAAGGCCTATAAAACATGCAGACACAGTATTAGTGACACTTACCTAATGCAGCCATGATCAAACAAGAATTGTTTTCATTATACTTGCTGAGATTAATCATTAGCTGATGAAGAACGGCCTCACTAGACAACATTTGTTCTGCTTTGTCCCAACACATTTTTGAACTTGTTTCTGTTGAAAATCGATTTTAGGGTTTGCTGTAAGTTCAATTTTTTTTTTTATTTTTTTTTTTAAAGGTTTTATTTATTTATTTGACAGAGAGAGATCACAAGCAGGCAGAGAGGCAGGCAGAGAGAGAGGAGGAAGCAGGCTCCCTGCTGAGCAGAGAACCCGATGCGGGCCTCGATCCCAGGACCCTGAGATCATGACCTGAGCCGAAGGCAGCGGCTTAACCCACTGAGCCACCCAGGCGCCCTTTTTTTTTATTTTGTAAAATGACACAGTGCTAGTTCCTAACTATATAAAATTACATTGGCAGAATCCATCTCACTGCCAACCCTGTGGCCCTCACCCCACTGCTCCCCTCCCCTACACAGACCGCCATTTTTATTATCCTGCCAGTGACTCCTTTGTAAAAGAGAAGTAAGCACACACATGTAATTTTAGCTCCCCTTCTTTCATTCACAAAAGGCAGCATTTTATACAGTTTGTGAACCTTGTTTTTTTTTTTTTTCCTACAGGACACTATTGGTCTGGAAACCAGTACAATCAGAGCATAGAATTTAGGCCCCCTCTTTTATGGCTGCAAAGTGCCTCGGTGCATGGGTGACCGTTCACCCAGTTCCCTCTGCTCAGCGTCCATCTTTGCTATTCTAAATAGCACCTCCATGAATCAAATTGTACGCGTTATTTCTTATCTGTAGAGATGTATCTTTAGAATCGATGCCTGGGACAAAGGGTAAATGCTTTAGCGATTTTGTTGGATCTTGCTGAATTCCCCTCCAGAGGAGTTGGGACATTTTGCATTCCATGTAAGAGAGCACTTGGCTTGCCACAGCTTCACCAATTGTGTTGGTGAAACTGCTGGATTTTTGCCAGTTGGATAGGTCAGAATTGGTACTTCCATGCAATTTTCATTTGTGTCTCTCTTATTGTGAGTGGAGGGGATCATCTTTCCATATAGGGCACTTTACCTCTGTGGTAATAAAAAATTCTCAACTTTGAGGTCCTTGGAGACTCACATGCAGTGGTAAGAAATGGCGTAGAGAAATCCCTATACTCTCTCCCTAGTCCTGCAAGCAGTTACAAGGCCAGGTCTCAACTATTGTACTGACCCACAGTCAAGATACAGAATAGTTCCTGATCTTTCTTTGTCGGGGAATTTCTAGAAATTGAACAAGATGGGGTAAATGCATTCCATTAGTTTCTTCCCACCAGAAGACTGAAAGGTGAAGTAAAGAGGCAAACTCCCAGGGGACATGGGGACTTGATGAGAAACAACCCAGGCGTGAGTTCTGGGAGGTTTTATTCTTGTGACCTCGGTATCAGCTAGAGATGTCTGCAGCCCAGAAATGCTGATGGCAGACCCCAGCCCCCTCCCCCCAAAGCCTATTCTCTGCAGCTCGAGAGCCTAGAAGAGCACAGGTCATCACCTTTCCAACATACCTGTCTACTCTCCAGAAGGCACTCCAAAAAAGCCAGGGCTCTCTCCACCCGCGACTGGCAATCTTGTCCCCTCCACTCCCCACCCCCACCTTCTGCATGGTAGAGGTGATGCGCTCCCTCACAGAGCCTGTGGATGCAACTCTGCGAACTCCTTGCTTCTATATGACCTGTCCAAGAATTTGTCCATTTTTCTATTGAGTTTCCAAGCACGTTATAAAATATTTAGAGGCAAAGGGGTGGCCCCTGTGAGAAACTCTTCGCAAGCATTTCCCTTGCTTGGCTGTGGCTTACTTGAGGGAAGTAACTGCCTTATTCACTCTCACGTCCTCAGCACAGCACAGTGCCTGACACAGCAGGTGCTTAATAAGTGTGTGGATATATTGGGGTTGGAGAGACCACAAACAAGGCTGCCAGAAGTTGTCAGACAGGTTAAAAGACTGGTTAATTACCCTATGCCAAATGACATTTATACAAGGTCAGGGATAAGAGAATAATGAAGGGGAAATTTGGTTACCATGGTGACCCTGTTCTGCCCGAACAAAAGCACTCACAGGATTTCATAAAGACTCCAGGAAAACAAATCACCGCCATGATTTTCTCCTGATTCTAACAACAGTGGTGGTGGAAGAGAAGAAGGAAAAACAGGTGAAGAAAGGGAGGAGGGGGAGAGATAATCGTGTAAAATAAAGTCCTTGAAAATCAACTAAATACATTTTAAAAAGTGCCTCAGATGGAAATTATGTTCCACAGGTAAATTAACACCTTCTCTCTGGTATTAAGTCAAACAGGTGTTTCCAGCATCTGCTCTCATTTTTCTTCAACACAGTAATGTCTTCTGACATTTATTTTACAGGAAGGATGACTTCCACTTTCCAGGTTTTTTTTTTTAATTTAATAAAAATTTTAGCAGTGAATTTTCACTATTCTCTTTCTTTTTACACTAATACATAATAATTTTTAAAGTATTTATTGTCTACCTCTGAAACTAATAATATACTATGTTCATTAACAAGTAAAATTTGAAAAATAAATATTATTCGAGAGAGAAAGAGTGGGGGGAGGGGCAGAATCTCAAGCAGACTCCCCGCTGAGCATGGAGTCCAACAATGTGGGACTCAATCTTATGACCACGAGATCAGGACCTGAGCCACAATCAAGAGTCAGATGCTTATCCAACCGAGCTACCCAGATGCCTCTATGTTAATTTTCTAAGCGTAGTAAATACTTTAAAATTCTAAAAATATGTTGAGTAAAAAGATGGGCCTGGATCCCTATTCAGATAGATTTATAGGTGGGTTGAAACACATCTTGACGATGGCACTTGGCAGTCCTAATTAAGGCACTGATCCTGCTGGACGTAGCTCTGAGTACGTATGACACATGGAGTCATAGCACAGTAATGTAGAATGCGATGGAGTCCTCTGCCCTAACAGATGGCAAACAGTGTTGCCCGACAGGATGGGTCATTCACTGAGTGGTCTGCAGGAGCCTGGTAGACAAAACCAAATGGCATCGACCACTGCCCTCAAAGAGCTAACAGTCTGTGAGAGAAGAAGAAAACATATAAACAAATTAAAAGCCTAAGACATGCTTTAATGGTGTAGTACTGAAGGGACAAGAGCACAAGGGAGGGAGTGGCCAGTTTTACTTGGGTTGGCCAGAGATGGCTTCCAGAAGAGCTTGAGTTTCTCTTTTCTCTCCCTCTCTCTGTCTTTTTTTTTAAAGCAGGTTCCAAACCTAGCGGTGGAGCCCAACTCGGGGCTTGGACTCACAGCCCCGAGATCAAGATCAAGCCAAAATCATGAGTGGGACACCCAACCGAGCCACTCACCCAAGAGGTTGAGTTAAGAGATAGGTTGGAGACCCTTTGGTGGATGAGGGTAGAAAAAGCAGAGGCAAGCAGAAGTCAGATCATTAAAGCCCTGGTCTGAAAAGCAGAAATATTTGGACCTTTCTTTGTGGGCAATGGAGAGCCACTGAAAGATTTAAAGCAAGGTAGTATTTCAAAAGACACAATTTTATATGTCAATATGGAAGATAGATTCAAAGTACCTACTTTTTTTTTTTTTTTTTTAAGATTTTACTTAAATTTGACATGAGAGAGGGAACACAAGCAGGGGGAGTGGACAGCAAAGCAGGCTTCCCGTTGAGCAGGGAGCCTAATGTAGGGTTCAATCTCACGACCCTGGGGTCATGACCTGAGCTAAAGGCAGATGCTTAAGGAGTGAGCGCCATCCAGGTGCCCCTGGAAGATAGATTCAAAACAGAAAGCATACCTTTGTATTAAGACAAGACTGGGAGGATCCAACAGTTGTTGAAGAAACAAAAGACCCTACAGATTGTAGAGGGACTTCAGAGGTGGAGCTAATTAATGCTGATTGTACGGAGGAGATAAAGGGAGAGTGACTCACAGATTTGGCCTCGAGTTACTAAGTGGATGGTAAAACAAGAGGAAGACTACATTTTGAAGGTGATATGATAAATTCAGCCTAGGACATGCTGAGTTTTAAGTTTCTGTGAACAAGCAGGTTGACATGATCCATAAGTTGATAACGTGGGTCAGGAGCTAAGAATTCTAAGCTGGACATTTGGCTTGAGAGCCTTTTGCCTGTATTTGGGGACACCATGAGGTTAAAGTTCTGCAAGTATAAGAGATCATCTGCTGTATGTGGCTATTTACATTTACCTAACATTTGACAAAATTAAAAATCTAGTTCCTGGCTCACACCAGCCACATTGCAAGTGCTCAACACCCACATATGGCTGCAGGCTACCATACTGGACCGCACAATCCCAGAACATTTTCAGCACAGGATAGTGTCAGCCAGTGGTCTCAGAAATCGAGTTACTGATCAGAGGAGAATGGAGAAACAATGGCAAACAGAGGAAGAAGGGTCTTCCGTGGAAACTGGAAAAAAAGCAGGTGAAAAAGCTAAGCCCAAAAGCCAAGGTAAAGAGTAAAAGCAGTAGAAGCCCACATGGCATTTAATTTTCTTAGTTATAATACTGAGAGAAGATATGTTACTGGACACCTTCCATAAGCAAAGTATTGGAATAGGTGCTTGCTTCCCCATGCTGTCTACCTAAAATCACACAAGTCTCTGAGCAAACGGAGCCGGATTGCCACTTGCTGCATTTTTCCTCACGACTATTACTAAAAGTTAGTTTTGCATCTTTGCCAGTTTTACTAATTGTTTGCATGCATTATCATGTATAGATAGGGTAATCACTAACTTCATTTCCAAAAAGAATCAAAGAATGCAGTATAATTTTAAAAATATGATCTAAGATAATCTGCATGAAAGAAAAGCTTATCACCCCTCAAGTTGAAAACTGACTTAATTATAAGCCAAGTTTTTGCTCAGCGTGTCAGGTGCTGCTGCGTTCATTTCTGTTAGGATCAGCTTATTTAAGTTCTTCAGCAGTCCTTGGGTAGTTCCTATCATCCTCAAACATAAGATCAGGAAGCTAAAAACCACAGGGGTTTAAATTTTTGCTAAAATGTCACAGTGAACAATGGGGAGGGCCTCTAAATTCAAACTCAGGTCAGTCTGATTCCGGAGTCGTTGCTTATAACCACTGCCTTCCACACAGTCCTATTAAAAGTTCACTGTAAATCCTCAAGATTTATTGTAGACAAACAATGACCTCCATCCTTCTGATGCAGAGGGTTTAAAGAAACATTCTGTGCCTTGGGAAAAGTTTCTCCCACAAAGATGCTCAAGTGGCCTAATACTGCTTTAGTAAAATAAAAAACCAACGTTTGCAGAGGACACAATTGAGCACTTCATTTCATAGTGTATAGGTTTTTAGGTTGTTTCCATGTCTGTTTTATCCACAAAAGACAGTAAATTCCACGAGTGTAGGTAATGTCTGAGTTCAAAGACCTCACTGATGGAGTTAGGAGAATGAAATTAGCAACAAAGTTCAGATCCACCAAAATGTGTTGAGAAAGATATAGTAATATGTAATATATAGTATATATATAGTAATATATATAGTAATAATATATAATAATAATAATATTACTATATAATAATATATAGTAATATATATAGTAATATGCTCCTCAAGATGAACGTTCTCTAAATAAAACAATCTGGATCCAGAATATCTCCACAACCTTAAATCCATGTGTTTAATATAGGACAAAAAATACAGATATAAGATCATTCAACTGAGTTGGCATGTTTCATCAGAGGACACGTTAGTACCATAGGTAGGAACCTGGTCCAGACTAAGCCAACTCAATTTTACGGCTCTGTATGATTTAAATGACTAAATGATTACGATTTTACGGTTGGCTTTGTGACGTACAGTGTCAATATCTCTATAGCTCATACTATGCATAAAAATTAATAGTAATTCATTACATAAATAATTTAAGTTGACAAAAGTCATGATTTCACATTACAGGCTCAGATACAAATCTAGTCCCTAGATATTATCTGCCTTAAAGATCTTCAACACTACTTGATACCTAGAAAACAAGAAGGGCACTAAGGACAACAGACCAGCTTAGTTTACTCAAGTTGTGTAGGCAGAAGAAATGTTAAAAATGACTCCTTAAATATTCTTCTTGGTAAAGTAGTATACTAATTGTACTGATGAAAAATATTTAAATTTTGAGATCATTAAATGTATTTAAACTGCTGCAAAGGCAAACACAATGGCAGCTTTATGCTTCTACTGCCTTCTTGTGCAACCAAGGTATTCATGAGCAGTTCTCCTCAAAATTAGGAAAACAAACACAATAAAAAAACCAGGTAAGCCCCCAAAAGTTCCTGAGCAAAAATAATTAACAGTGTCACATGGAGTCTTTAGAACATTATATTTCATAAAAGACAATGATAAAAAAGTACAAACATTTCCATGAGAAGCAAAAAAAAAAAAAATGAGAGTACAAGAAATTACTAGCATTTATTTCAGTGCATTTATGTAGAAGCCTTTCAGATCTAATAAATAAAATTATCTTAAGTATACTTCCTCCTTCTGATAAACAATACTATGGCCATTTTAGATCTCTCAGTTGGCATACTTGCAAATACAAGGCAACAAATCTGCAGTACTAATATTCATCTGAAAAGCACAAAGAGAAATATAGCAGATACAAGCAGAGGCCAAACAAAATGACACAAAACCTGCATTCACTTGTAGGAAGCCTCCAAAAGAAGGACGGTATTGTATTGGTCATTTTCCCATTTTGTTTTAAAAGCGTTATCAGTTTGGCTGGAAAAGAAGTCTAGGCAAGTTTTTAACACATAATTATGTATTTGGATAATACTGTAAATAAGTTTTCTGGTTGAATACCTTTTCACAAAATATAAACAAATTTAAATGTAGATTTTAAAAAATACTCATGTCTACACTTTTCCCTCTCTTTTCTACAAACAGGCCATTAATCATTACTTCTCTCTCGAGCAGACAGGTACTACATAACTTGCCCAGTTAGTGCCATAGGGACCTCATGATAGCCCCATGTCCACATATATGTTTCTTGACTTTGAACCTAAGAAATACAACAGGTAAGTTATCAGAGGATGTCTTCATAATTTTAGAAAGGTTTCAACTTGCTTGATTTGATTTGTTTCAGAAATACAATACTTCTTCTGTTGGCGTACCTCACATTGCACTTCATACAGAGTCGGCAATCAATACACATTCCCAAAGAAATCCACCAAACATGACAATAAAACCATTTGAAATGCATTTGTTAAATTTTATGCAATAGATTTATTTTCATAAAATGAAGATAACTGAGCAAAACTCTCTATCACCCTTCCAGAAACATATAAAAGTCATTCTTTATAGGCAAAAATCAATTATAGGTGTGCACGTGAAACCAAAACAAAACAAAGAGGGTAAAAGTGAAAAACAAACTAATGAGATGATTTTCACAGGATGACATACTGTATTCAAAACTGAAGAGAGCAAAATAACATGGCTCACTCATAAAACAAAAATGGCTGTTAAACTTAATCCAAGAAAATAAGGCAGATACTAGTAGAACTGAGTTCTCCTAAAACTGTAAAATGTGTATCAAAATGAGAATTCCAAAATGTGGGCCACTCCACATTAAAAAGCAAAAAATATGTTTTACGAGTAAGACTCAGAAACAGCCCTAATTTTCCCCACAGTTAAAATATGTAAGTATTAAAAAAATATTTAAGTATTATTGGGTTAACTACGCCCCTACTATCCTGTTAGTGATCACAAACGTTAACATTCCCAACCGACTTTCATTTCACAATTAAAAAAACTGCATTGGCTATGAGACCAAAATGAACAGATACGCAAATTCAGAACAAATTTTTTTTTTTACTTTTCAGAGTTTGATTTTTTGTGATCTTGAGGACCACTAAAAAAGTGGGAGATAAATATTTTGGACATAATGCTAGAGAAATAAATACAGAAAATTCTGTTTGTATCATAAGGGAGAGTGATCAGTTTTTTCAAAGTATAAGAATTTCAATTATGTTATGATTTGGTTTGTGGTCATTTGTATTATTAATACTGCCATAAAAGATGATATTTCAAAATTAAACTCAAACCTGAGATAAATAACCATATTTCTGTTTTAGGTGAACAATCTACGAGGCAAATATTATCCCAACATCCCTCATAGATAGATTTCTATTGTTCATTGTTTTTGAAGATTCACTTTATGGATACATAATTTTTTTGTTTTAAATTTGTGAAAATATCAAGATATTTTCTAGAATCTTTGGTTACCTATAGTTGATAATTTTCAAAATAAGGATGTTGTTTGGTTTTGTCATGAAAACTTCATCCAAATTTAAGATCAAGTAATATACTGGATGTCAGGTAGTGTTCTCAGAGAAGTACCCTAGAACATCAATTCATTTAAATAACTGATTATATATTTTAATATAATTCTATTAAATCATTTCAGTGAGGCAATTTTAAGAATACCAGGAATGTAATTTCTTAAAAGTGAAAAAAATATATAGTTCTAATAAAACTGGTTGACATTAAAGGTTCCCTTCAAAAACTTGAAATTCTATGAGTCTGAGAACTAAACTTAAAATTTGTTTTTATCTACTAAGCATTTATCTTCATAAAAATAGAACATTTAATTTCTTATCTAATATTATAATTTATTTGTATAAGTACTACTGGGTTTTCCATAGTTCGTTCTTTTAAAAAAATTGTTTTGATTTTTTTTTAAATGAAAATTGTTTTTTGGTTCTTCTGAACTAGAAATAATAAAAGTGCTGTTCACTATGAATTAAAAAAAAAATACAGTGTACAAACACACGCTACCTCAGGAAGATTTTTTGAGGCACAAAATCCCTGACAATTACACCAAAGATACATGAAAGACAGTTAACATAAAGAGGTCCTTTATATCATGTTAACATCACAACATTTAAGATTTTCTTGGTAATACTCATGCAATATGCATAAACAATATGGTTGTGATTTAGCAAAATCTGATGGGATTGCAAGCAAGGAAAAAAACAGGTAATTCTGGTAGGAAGAAAAGTGGTCTAAGTACTTTCTTCTTACCCTTTAAAACCCTAGGGAAGTTGTGACTTCTTCCACACAAAAGGCTGAAGGTATAACAGTTTACTGTAGTAGTTGGCTGTCAATTATTGACAGTTCCTTCATTTCACACAAGGGTTAACCTTTGTTTAGTGACATAAATTTGCATTGTTTTCTTCCATGCAAATAAAAAATGTCTATAAAAGTCCGATAAAGGCATAACCAATTACATGCAAAACTGCAACACATCTTTTTTTTCAACAATTTGAACACGTTAATTTACATCACATATATACAAAACATGTTTAAACAGAAATAAAGCATTCTCTTGAATTAAATTATATATTTTAGTATAAAAATTTTCTCTTTGTAGGGAGCTCTCTTAACTTCCAGATTTCAGCAAGGGCCTTGGGTATCTGCAGTGCTCGCTGTGGGGGTGTGTCTCAGAGAAGAGGGTGGGTGGTGGTCTCTAATCTCAAGCTGTAAACACTGGGGGCTGCTGGCTCTCCTTCTCATCACAGCAGGGCACCAGGACACACGCACTCACTGACCTCCAGTAAGAGCAGGCTCCTAGTTGATGATCCAGCATTGCAGTCTGTCTTGCCATGAGAGCTGTTTCCTTTAGTAGTCCTCAATAGGAGCTAACTCTGGCATGAGGTTTACAGATATATTTGTATACAACCTGTCAACCAGTATTTTTGGCGTATATATTAAATTGTTCAACCCATCGATGTACTGACGCTCTTTTGAGTATCTTAGCAATTTATACCTATGGTGTTAGAGAAAAAAATGAAAAATAACAGGAACACGTTCAAAAAGAAAAACTGATGACAAATATGGTCAGGGTCATTCTACAATTAAAGCATTTAAAGCTTTTTCAATTTTTACTTTTCATTATAATTAAAGATCTTTTAAACCATTATCTAAGTTAGCATTTTTACTAGTTTTAAAAAGCCTCCTGAAAAAATTATTTTGCACACTTACAACTCAGACATCCTTAAGAAATAAAATGTTTTATGAAATAATACATCTTATGTTAAGGAACACTTTTTATATAAATAGTTAACCGGGCTCTTTAATATAAATATATACATATCTCTCCTCAAAATAAGCACAAAAATATTTTACTTCTATAAGAGAAAATAAGATCAACAAAAAATTCCCTGCCAAAGATTTTTTTGAGGCTGCAATGTTTTTTAACAAATTTTTCATATATCAAAAAATTCTGAAACCTTTTTATCTGAAGGTGATATTAAACTTACCGTCCTAAAAATTGGACTTCACCTCGATGGTGATGAGGAATAGACTTGTATTTTCCCAAGTCTCCCTCTGGCCTTGTTACATTGTATCCAGCATAGTGAACTCTACGAAACATGGAAATAAAAATATAAAGGAATACACTGTGACATAAAAATTGACTACCTGAATTTAACTTGAAATGCAGAAGAAGGCTCTCATTAGAGTGGTCAATAATTTCAGAAGGCACTCTTAATGAAGAAAGGCAGAAACACAAAGCAGGATTTAAAAACCTCAAAAATTTTCCATCCCCAAAAATCTTTTCTTGGAATACCAAAGTGCAATGTAACTAACAGAAAGGAAATTTATACAAATTCTATTATTAAGCAGTTTGTACCTCAACATACCTATTCCAAAGGTCATCATCTTCTCCTCCCCATCCCCAGAAGGCATTAGGAAAACCATTGATCTTTCTAAATTGTTCCACTGTCAGTCCACTTACACCACCAAAAAACTCTTTATATGGAAGACTAAAAAGAAAGCAGAATACAGCATTCTAAAAATGAAATCAAAACAGTTTGCCAACTGAAATCAAGTTTTTAATCTTATATGTGCCTTGCAAAATATATTCTTATTTTCTATATAAACAATTGAGCAGATTAAATCATATTCTGGGAAATATAAAGTACACCAAGAAAGAAAACATTTTCACAGTCTAGCAAAATATCTATGTTAGGTAAAACACTTGTGATAAATGAAATTTAATTCTCAATAATGTTATTTCGTAAGACTCACAACCCAGTGTTCAAAAATTGGTAAGACTTCCACACCAAAGCAAACTTGATTAAATACATCAATAGTTGTCAATGCAATGGTAGATGCTGTTAAGCTAATAAAGTATTCTAAATCAACTGAACTTAATTATAAATGCATCATTTATTATGTAGATAGACCAGGATAAAAATAAATTAGTAATTACAACTCTAGCACTTAATTTTGAAATGACTAGCTGCCTGTTCCAATAATAATCATACCTGTTCGGTATAATACCATAATATGCACAGATATTTACAAATATATTATCTTTAATGTACTAAATATTTAGATAAATCACTTTTTGATTGAGATATAATAGATATATAACACTGTATTCATTTTAGGTGTACAACATAATGATTTCACATACATATATACCATAAAATGATTACCACAATAAATCTAGCTAATATCCATCACCATACACAGTTACAGAATTCTTTGTTTTCTTGTGATGAGAGCTTTTAAGACCTATTCTCTTAGCAACTTTCAAATATATAGTAGAGTATCATTAACTCTAATCCCCATGCTGGACATTACACCTCCAGGACAAATGTAACTTACAACTGAACTTTGTACCTTTTAACCCCCTTCAGTCACCGCCCCCCTCCACCGGCCCACCACTTCTGGCAACCACCAATCTGTCCTCTGTATCTATGAGTTTGTCATTTGTTTTAGATTCCACATATAGATGAGGTCATACAGTATTTGTCTCTCTTGGAGAAATGACTACTACATTTTCAAATTTGGATTTAGTTTCCTTACCTTTCCCTAACTCATACACCAAGGAATTTGGCAAATCAAGTTGTTTGTTTAGATACAGATTGGTTTTCTGATCTCAAGGGAGCACCCCTAGACTTAGTTCTGAGTAAATTCCTGAGGCCCCAACCGTACTAATGGGAAGTGGTACAGCAGGGCCCCTGCAGAAGTCAGGTCAATGTGGGGGGCCAGCAGGGAAAATCTGACCATGCGCAGCATCTAGAAACCGAGCTCAGGGAAATCCGGCTAGGACTATAGCAAAGTTGCCTCAGAGAAGGGGGAGAACAGATCTCATTGTTTTTGTGGGAGGACTGTCATCTCGTCTCATTCCCTGTGGGAAGAAGTGCTGGGTGCCCACGGAGATCCGGTGTGGGAGAAGCAGCTCCTACATGGACTCAACGGGTGAGGAAGAAAGCAGTCTTGGCCCCAATGGCTAGAGGTGCCCAAGGACAACCACAGTGTCCCAGGAGACAACACGAGGTTTACATCTGGGAGGTAACGGTCCTGCTTATATCACGAGCTGGGGGTCAGCAGGGCTGACAAGTATTTGTGGCACTTGTCACGGCATGGGCTTCCCATGCCAGTTAGATTATTCTTCCTCAGGCTACTGGTTTGGGAGAAACCCCAGATCAATAGATAGGTAGATATGGATAAGGGCGTGTGTGTTTTCATTAACATGTATAAATTGGTAAGCACATTAATTCCATTTATTGTTCTGTTTAAGTGCAAACAATCAATTGTACTATATCCAAAATGAAGAAAAAATGGGTAAAAGGAAGACATAATAAATAAAGAAGAAAGAGAGAGGGAAAGAAAAGTATTCTTTTCCTGTTCTAGTGCTGATTCACCTGGTCATGTCCTTAACACTTTTTGCCTCCCCCTACCCTGTAGGTCAGGCAGCAGGCACAGCTGTGAAGTAGAGAACATCGCCTTTGCTCCAGGCTTACAACTGAACCTTCTGTTCTGCTCTGTCTTCTCTCCACTTCCATCAACCAATGAAAACTGTGATGACTTGCATGCTTCAATGTCAACTTAAGTTACTGTCACAGCTCCACTGACTGTTTACATTTCAAGGAATGTGCAGTCAGAGAGCAAGAAAGGTCTGCCTCTTATTAATAAAGGCAAGACAAGAACCTATAACTTAGAAAGAAGACACACTACAGAGAAAGGGCCTTCTCCGCACCATAATAAGTCACTGGAGAAGGGGAAGCAGAAAGGAGCCACCACGGGGGTTGCGTGGGTGGCTCAGTCGGTTAAGCGTCTGCCTTCGGCTCAGGTCATGATCCCAGGGTCCTGGGATCAAGGCGCTCATTGCGCTCCTTGCTGGTCCGGGAGCCTGTTCCTCCATCTCCTCCCCACTAGTGTTCCCTGTTTGCGCTCTCTGTCACTATCTCTGTCTCTCCCAAAGGAATAAATAAAATCTGGAAAAAAAAAAAAGAAAGAAAAAAAAAAAAAACAGAAGGGAGCCACAGTGTGCTCCATGCATCTACTCAGGGCAGACCCAGGGTGTGTGGTCTCCTACAGTCCTAGGGTCAGACTCTACGACTCCAACGATCAAGAAAACCAACACACAGGGATAGAAGGAACGAACCAAGTCCTATCACTGGTACATGGGGAACCCGAAGTTAAACCTACTTTTGCCTGACATAGAGCCCAGGTTCTCTTTCCCATCTAGCCAAATGCACATCTCTGTGAGGAAGCACCTAGATGGCAGGCAAGTGACTATCCCCAGCTCCCTGTGGAGACCAAGTGGAGTGCAAGATCTCTCAGGCTTTTGAGCCCTCAGATCCAGGCACACTGAGAGAGCTACCCCTTCAATGACACGATTTTTAAGTATACGGTCTGCTCTCAAGAGGAAGGCTTATTACTCACATATACATGTATTTATCCAGCTTCGCTGCAAAATGACGTGGCATCTCTCCACAGCCGTAATAGTTTCGGTCATTCTCAGGTAGATGATCCACATCATGGAAGATGACGCAGTCCCAGACACTGTCTTTCATGGCCTCTTTGAAGCCCACGTTGAAGAGCATCGCACGGTTAAAAGGCTGTGTGCCAGTCTTCACAAAGGAAAACAGAAACGTAGTCAGGCTTTGTCACCTGACTTTGCTCTATGGTTTTCTAACTTGTTGAATCATGGTCAAATAATAAGAGTAAATACATCCAAATCAACTAGATAAAACAAGAAAATGTGTCAGGCTCTTCAAATATGCTGTTTAGATTTAGTACTACGTCCTTTTGTATTTTGGTCACATATAAGAAAACGCTGTCATCTAGTGCATTTACAGGATGTTTCCGTTTTACTTCAAATACATCAGAATACAGATCACTTATGACCGGGAGAAAAAAAAAAACCATTAAAAATAATATAGGTTGTGGGGCGCCTGGGTGCCTCAGTCCTTAAGCCTCTGCCTTCAGCTCAGGTCATGATCCCAGGGTCCTGGGATCAAGCCCCACATCAGGCTCCCTGCTCGTCGGGGAGCCTGCTTCTCCCTCTCTCACTCCCCCCTGCTTCTGTTCCCTTTCTTGCTGTGTGTCTCTCTGTCAAATAAATAAATAAAATCTTCAAAAAATAATAATATAGGTTGTGTTTTTTAGTGAAGCTTTCCATATGTGTCAAGGCTAAGGGAAGCATGAAGTTAACTGGGACAGGACGAACAGTAGGCCTCTGCTTACAGAACAAGGCCAGTGAGAGCTAATTCTGTACTGTTAATTCTTATAATAAAGACACCAGCATTTTGAGAGACATAAAGAAGTGAAACTTACTACACAAAATCCAACTTCCTTTATTACAACCATTTACCTTTATTATTAAGAAAAGTCTATTAACGTGCATGGGCAACAAACACTTCCTATTTTTCTTATTCTTGCTTATGATATAGACCAAGAACACTTTAAGGGACAAGAAGATGGGAACTTATTACACAGAACCCAACTTCCTACAGAATATTCACTTCCCTTTATTCATGAGGGAAATCATATAAAGGTGCACCGGCAATTAAATTGCTTCATTCTGTATCTGAAGGAAATTAAACAGCAATTATCCACACCTTCGCAATATTTCCCAAAATCATTTCCAAACTAGAAAATAAAATAAGATGATGACAGAAGCAAATGAGATACACGACACAGTCATCACCAGAGGGCTGCCGCCGGAGGGAGAAACTAATTTCCTGTCCTGAGTCCTGCATGAACTTTACTTTACTTTTACTTTTCACTTTACTTTTTATAGTTTCTTTCTTCACCATTGAAAAGGAGAATAAAAAGGAAAGGGAGTTAAGTTAAATTACAGTGTCACGACTGGCACATTGTCAGTGTGAACAAATTCCTTTCAGGTTTTAAAAAACTGGTTTTATTAAGTGTGGACATAATGCTTTATGGCTTATAATCAAAATAAGAAGTCTATGTCTAACCCATCTTCACCTTCCAAAAGTAGAGCATTTCACCTCCTGTAGTGGTTTATCCGGCACTTCTCTCCATATTGCAAGGTGATGAGAGTTCTGACTCTCATTAATGTTGAGATAATAATGGCTTCATTAATGTTAGACATTGTCTACTGACTTCCTACCATGGCCACTGAGGATTCATACCACCATACTCACTGCCCCTCCATCCATTTTCCCAATCCAGTTATATCATAATTTACATCATTAGGACTGCATAAATATTTCTTGAGTGCAGGAGCACCTGAGTGGCTTGACTGGTTGGGCATCTGCCTTTGGCTCAGGTCATGATCTCAGGGTCCTGAGACTGAACCCCACATTGGGCTCTCCACTCAACGGGGAGTCTGCTTCTCCTTCTCCCTCTGCCTTTGTGTTCTCGCTCTATCTTAAATAAATTTTATACACACACACACACACACACACACACATTCTTGAGTGCCAAGTGAATTATGATGCTGTTTTTTTAAACTGGGATTAATAACCAGCTTCTGTTTTCTCAGTTTTCTATTATTACTTTGTACAAAAGCCCCAACAGATAAACATTTTACTTATTAATAATTGATGTAATTCGAGCACATCAAGTCATCTATCAACTCCTTTTCCACCTCCTCAAGCCAAAGGCATTTCCCACTGCCCTGCATTTTTGCTCCAGTCCAGAGAGGTCTAACCATGGGCACCTCTCATCCCAGGACTTATTCAATCCCTGGCATCACCCCTGACCCTGACTTGGCTTTCTCTATTTGTTAAGGCACATCCCTCAACAGCTTCCTAAGTAAGGGTCCATGAAAAAAAAAAAAAATCTATCTATCTAGCTAGCTATCTATCATCAGTCTACCTCACAACTGATTGACATTTTGGCTGGGTAAAAATTTCTAGGTTAAAAATCACAATATCTAGAATTAGTTTTTTTTAACTTTATTTATTTATTTGTCAGAGAGAGAGAGAGAGAGAGAGTGTGTGTGTGTGTGTGTGTGTGTACAAAGCAGGGGGAACAGCAGGCAGAGGCAGAGAGAGAAGCAGGCTCCCTGCTGAGCAAGGAACCAGAGCCAGGACTCGACCCCAGGACCCCAGGATCATAACCTGAGCTGAAGGCAGGCACTTAACCCAAACTGAGCCACCCAGGTGCTCCTCCCGCTAGAACTGTAAAGGCCTGGATCCACAATCCTCTAGCTGTCAGCATTACTGAGAAGTTTCCTATGATCCTGATATATAATCACTGGAAATTCTACAGAATTTCTTCTTGATACCTTCTCTTTTTAATTCGTATTCTAAAATTTCAAAATAACACGCTTCACAGTGGATCTAGATTTTATTCACGTGTACCTGTGAGTTCCTTCAATCTGAAGACATGCTTTCCCTCCTGGGGAACTTTCTTACATTATTTCTTTGGACTTTTTCCCCCTACTCCCCCCAGTTTCTGTGTGCTCTGCTTTTCCAGAACTTGGATTAGTGAATCTACTGCTAATTATGAGCAGGAAACTGGGACAACAACCACACAGATGCCTTCTCTCTGCTCCATGACATCTCAGCCTGGCCTGGAAGATCTGCTTCCGGGGTGGGGGGCGAGGGGGTGGGAGCTCGCTCACACAGCCAGCAAGATGATGCTGCCAAGTTGGTTTCCCATCCCCAGAGCTGCCCAAGTGTCCTCGTGACCTGGCAGCTGGCTTCCCTGACAGTGAGGGATCCAAGAGACCAAGGCAGAAGCAGCCATATCTTTCTGACCCGCCCTCAGAAGTCCCACACTGCCATTCCTGCAGTCTGGCTGCCCAGGCAAGTCAGCTCATATTCGCTGTGGGAAGAGATGACACGAGGCCTGGCTGCACAGAGGCAAAAATCCTTGCAGGCCATCTGGGAGGTGGTTACCCCATGACATACTGGTACTGACTGATCGTCTTAATTTCTTACGTCTTGTTCTACTTTAGGAGTTATTTTCTTAAGTTTATCTTCCAGCCATTGTACTCAGTTTTGTTTAGTTCGGACATTTTCGTTTATAGTAACATCCTTATTCCGACTACTCTTCCTTTATGATGCCCTATTTTTGCAGATTCATGATCTTTTCTCTCTGTGGATATTGATTATGAGCTTTTGTTGTTCTTTTAAGATTTTCTGTTTCCTTCATTGTCTCTATTCTCTACACGCCTTCTCTTGGATTGGTTTTATCCCCTCTTGTGCAAGCTTTCTTCAAGATCGGAGTAGCCTTGGCATTCGTGCTTGAGAGTGAGGCTCTAAAAAGCTGGGGAGAGTCTCCCCAAAGCTATGAGAGCTCTGTGGCATCCTGCTTTTGACTCAAACACATACACCACACATGCACATACACCACACCGGTACGTAAGCAAATCCTTAAACCCAACTAAAATATAAAACCAAAAGCCCCATTCCCCACCCCACCCCCCATGCCCTACATGTTGACAGCCCAGAAAATGGCAACACTCTTGTTCAAGACACACATGCCAGCACTGAGGATGGGTCTCTGTCACTCACAACACACATCTGATTCGTCAGCAGGAATATTACTGTTCAAGATGACGGAGTCAGCCAAACCCCACCACAGCTCACCTCCCCCTTGGCGACCGCGGCAGCGCAAGCCCATGTCTCCTCCTGCCGGACTTCTGCAAAGCGCCACAGCTGCCCTTGTCTCCGCTCCTGCCCCACTCTGCCTGCTCTCACCACCGTCATCTTTTCAAAGCCTCAGTTAGATTATGTCACTGATTTACTGAAAACCCTCCAGTGTCTTCCAGCCTCACTGGTGATAATCCATGTCCCCACCCTGGCTTGTCCGCCCTCCATTTTTGCTTCTCACGCCCTCTTGGACTTCTTCCCTAACACCATCCCCCACCGGGCGCTCCAGTACTGGACAGACACACTGGCCTGGAATCCACATCCCATCACATGACTCCAGGCTGTCCCAATGTCGCCTCCCCCAGGAGGCCTTCCCAGAGCAGTCTGTATAAAAGAGCACATCTCCCTACCTTTACTGCTCTCTCTGCCCTTTTACCCCCGAGTCCCTCCTGACATATCACAAGTTATGTACTGTCCATCTCTCCTCATCAGAACAAGGGCCTTGCCTTGCTGAGCTCACTGCTGTAACCCCATTGTCACATGAAGGAAAAGGCTTCATGGAGCTGATAAGGCGATGAGCTGGATCTTCCTTTGGAAATTTCTAAATATTAGATGAGGCATCTTTTCCCTGGGGCTAATCTGTTTCTCTAATAAAGATACTAGTCATGCCGTGCCTCAGTTGGAGGGGTTGGGGGGATTCGTACCTAACTGCTGGCTTCAAAAAACTAGACCGAGGAAAGGCCTGAGAGATCCCTAGAGCTGGCATGCAAACTTACTTAGCCCCTCTGCTCCAAAGCCCCCCAAGCTGAGCTGGGCTAGCAGACTCAGGACTTTCTGTGGTGTGGTTTCTCCAGAGGACAAACTTAAACTTTGATTTTTTACAAGACACAATGGAGTAATCCCTTGGCAGCATAAGCAAAGATGGGGAAGTGGGAATTTGACTGTTTTACAATCAAACTTTTAAACAACCCTGTTACGTTAGCCCTGTAATTCAGTCTACCTGTGACATCTTTCAACTGCCGGGATCCGCGGGACTTTGTCCAGCAAACTGACTCAACACTTGTCACCATCACCCTCCACGAGCATGTGGGTTTGAACATCCTCTGCTCTATTACAGGAGCTGTGAGTGCCCCATCTGCTTCCTGACGTCCAGAAATGTGTTGCAATCTCTCAACGACCGACTCTTTTGTCCTTCTGGTTTAAAACTTTTTTTTTTAAGTTTTTTTCTTTCACTCTCGTTTTAGGAGTTTGAAAAAGAGAAGTGGTAAATGTATGTTCACTGTTCCCTATTTCACTGGGACTTCTAAGCTGTTCTTCAATTGCTTGGCTCTTCTGGGCACCAGTCCAGCAGAAGAATCACTCTTCTTTTTCATATGTGGTAAAAATGTTACTACCTCAAAACCACCCACCATCAGATACATGGACTGAATTAATACTGATCAAGGCTGAGATTTAGACTTAAGTGGTTTATAAAATATGGATCTTAGCTGGTTTGTAAAGGTTGCTTCATCACCTACACAAAATAATTCAGCGGTGCTGGACTCTCAGAAGAATATGCCTTTAAAAGCACAAACACAGTGCCCTCTTCCATAGCTCAGCTGGTAGAGAGGAGGACTGTAAAAACACAGACGCACACATCTCACCTCCCTACACGTTAGGAGACTGAAGTTTCAAAAAAGGAAACTAGCAGTTGGTAAAACTGACCTAGAGGTTTTTAAATTATGGCTATCGTGAAAGAAATTAAAAGTTTTGATTTGTTATCAGATAAAAAAAATCCATTTTCATAGTATAAGTTGTCACATTAAAAAGTACACATACACTATATGCATCACTGCATGGGAACAAATCACCTTAAAAAAATGATTTACATACAGAGAAGTGTAAGTTAGAATAAACACCAAGTATTTCTAGGGGGGAAAATATAGGCAAAAAGCTAAGAGGAGATCTAGAATAAGCCACAAAGGAGCTGGGAAAACATACTATATATAATAATCTTAGAAACATAATTTGAATATGTTTCACGAAAAAAAAAAACACAACAAAGGAGCATTTAATAATATAAGCTAGGTCACTTTCTGTCTACTGTTAAGTAAGGAAATCCATTTTTAGTCAGGTTTAGCGTGAGGAAAAAGAAGGAATATCAGGATAAAATGAGGTTATCAAGGTCAAAACCAAAAGTACCCAAATTGCAATATATTTGAAACACAAATGGAGTGCACCTTCTAGAAATGCTAGAAATCACTGATAAAATTCGGCAAGTGCCTCGTGCTTGGGAGATGGGGATGGGGAAAGATGAGGGAAGAAATCGAAGACAATACTTTAAGTATAAAACTAGGTAATGACAGAGGTGGAAAAAACTAAAAGTATGGTAAATATCCTCAAAGGGTGCAAATAAGACTGAAAGAAATTGTAACGTATGGAATACTGAGATATGAAAAATATTTATAGAAAAAAAATTAGCTGATAACATGAAGACTAATTTAAAAAATGTTTCTGGTGAGTGTTATGAAGTGTGTAAACCTGGCGATTCACAGACCTGTAACCCTGGGATTAAAAATACATTATATGGGGGCGCCTGGGTGGCTCAGTGGGTTAAAGCCTCTGCCTTCGGCTCAGGTCATGATCCCACAGTCCTGGGATCGAGCCCCACGTCAGGCTCTCTGCTCAGCAGGGACCCTGCTTCCTCCTCTCTCTCTGCCTGTCTCTCTGCCTCCTTGTGATCTCTGTCGTTCAAATAAATAAATAAAATCTTTAAAAAAAATACATTATATGTTTATAAAAAAATTTAAAAAATTTTTAAAAAGTCTCATTTTAATAGGCAAGACATGATTAAAAACAACAGGAGCACATCAACTGATAAATGGATTAACAAATGTGGCATATGTAACATACTCAATCCCAAATAAGAATTTACCCAAATATGAAACTAAAGATTCACTCTAAGCTAAACATTTTTAAATCCCACCATATCTAAGAATTTATTAAGTTCCAGTACACTTAGGTACCATTTTGAAAAATATTCTCTCCTGGGACACTCTGTGGCTCAGTCAGTTAAGTGTCCAGTTCTTGATTTCAGCTCAGGTCATGATCTCAGGGTTGTGAGATCAAGCCCCACATCGGGCTCTGCACTGAGCATGGAGCTTCAGAGTCTTTCTCTCCCTCTCTCTCTCCTCCTCCCCCACCACTTACACACACGCTCTCTCTAAAAAAAAAAATAATAAAATTATAAATTTTTTTTTAAAAATTGGAAGAAAAAGAGTAACATTCTCACCTGTTCAATGACATAAAAGGCAAATTCCAGTCTCTGCTTCTGGAGCATTGGAATCAGATGCAAGAAAAAAATCGGAAGATGTTCATGGCGATTACGGAAAGGAATGAGAACTGCCACCTTTAAAAACAAAATAGTCACATATATAAATAAATAGAACAGCAAGCCCTGGGGGTAAAGATAAAAACTGATCCTTAAAAAAAATTCTGAAGGTTTTAAAGTTGTGCCTTTATGGATTTTCTCACCAGAGATCCAACAGTGAGAAAACACAGACATGGCCCTTGCCTTTGTGCCACTTAGGGTCTTGTGAACCTGGGGAGGTATAAGTGGGCTCTGAAGGCCACTTCTTAGATTGCGTCTTTATTCTAACAACACCATGGGAAATCTTGGAAAGATTCATTAAAAGTGATAAAATCCCATTTGGGGATGGCAAACGCTCCCATGGAGAGTAGACTGGAAAAAGCCCAAAATAGATTCAGGTTGCTGGTTAGGACATTAACACAATTAGTCAATAAAAGAGGCAATGGTAGCTATAACGGAGGGAAGAGTGGAGGAGAGGAGAGGTACATGAATTTTGAACCATTTAAGAAGTAAATTAACAGGACTGGTTTATGGATGAGATAGAAAAAGTTGGGGAAGGAATGTGTCAAGAGTAACTTCTAGATTTTAAAGTAGATCATAAATAATAAATTCATGGTTTTTAAACTGAAATTAAGAGATCCCAATTGAATATCTACTATCCTACACGTGACTTACCTGGCCTAGATTTATTTTGAGAAACATAAGGGATATATCATAGAAGTATCATAATTATATTAATATCTTTCATTTAATCAAAATGCACAACTTAACTTTTGATACATGTTATATTTATTTCAGTGATAGGACAATACTGGGTTTAAAGTGAAGCTTAACAAAAAAAGTAATGTAAACAGCAGAAAAGAGAGAAATTTATCTTTTTTAAGCAGCCAAAAAAATGTGTTTCTTATATAATCTAAAGGACAAAAGAAAAAAATGTATATATGGGAATTAAATGGTTTCTCAGTAAATCAATGTTTCTTCTAATAGGAAAAAAAATGTATTGGGACTCTGAAAATCAAGACTAAAAAACAACATCTACATAAAATATGTTCATATAAAATAAGAATAAATGAATATTATCAATCATCACTTATTCAAATCCCCTATTTCCTGGATCCAAACTTTGTCATACAAGCTAAGTTGCCCTACAATTTAGATTTTGCTCTTGAAAAACTCAAATGTTTCCTAAACATTAGTTTTCTTTTAAAAAGCCCAAAAAGACAGTTTAGCAAAACTAAGAACATCTAAACTAGAAACACCACCACTAATTTTCCCTTAATGCAGGAAGGCATGATGGCCGCTACAATGCTGCTGTCTTCATGTTCACACTGTCTTACATTCGGTATGTGGTAGGAGCTCAAGAGGCTCTCGTGCCTCTGCCAGCCCCACTTTGGATCCCATTCCCATTTGGCTTCCTCATAAGGCACCTCTTGAACTGAGGACCGCAAGGCTGCTGGAGCAAACCTACCCCACATCCAAGAGTCCCCTCGATCCCACCACCACCCCTCCCCGTGACTGGGAACCTGCTGGTGGGAGTCACTGTCCATTGCTGGTGCAGCCACACTATTCCCAAATCAGTACAACTCCCAGACCTAGTAGGGACCCCTAGGTTCACTCTTAGGAGAGTGAACTGCTACAAAAAGTCAAAGGAGAGGAAGGAGTCAGATGGCAAGAAAGACTCCTACCACTAGCCTTATCTGAAGTGAACAGCGTGATAACTTCTGCAGAAATAAGCATCAAGCTTGCCCTTCCTCATTCTGAATTTGGCCACAAGTTAGCTGCCTAGAACATAAGATAAATGGGCTATAAAAGCAGTTAAGGAGAATTATGGATATTTAAGGAAAGAAGCTATTAAATGGCTGCTGAGTCCATGTTAATTAAATGCACTTACACTGAGTGATGAGTTTAACATCTAAGAATAAACAAAGTCATAGGCCATAATACAGTCCTTTGTTCAATGAAGGATTTAAAATATCAAGAGCTGTTTTTCTTTCTTAATCTTATAAAGAAACTGAGAATATGGGAAATGAAATTACCAATGTCTTGGCAAATTCAAAATAAGGTAAACTGTTCTCTTAATAGCAAATAAATGTCCATTTTTTAATGAGACAGATATCAAATATTTTGAATACTTTGCCTAAAGTAAAGTTTTTATTAAAACAAAGCTAAATTGTATCTTAGAAATTCATTTGGCATGTCCCTTCTTCTGGCTGTGGAATGACATTCTTAAAAAGTTTACAATTTATTGCCTAGAAAATGAAGATCTCAGTGTTCTGCAATAATCTATTTCAAGATTTAATAACCTCTGTTTCAGGGCATTTTTGGCAGGTACCCTAAGTTGCTGTTTGAGCTACTCTCCTGTTGGTGTATTTCCAGTGGAAACACACAACATCTGGTTATTACCTTCTGCAAAATAACACTTCATCTTCATGAATCAATCCGCACCACCTCTTATTCAAGCAAAATTATCCCATTCAGTTTGCGCTCACTTTAGACTACTAATCTTACTGAATTTATGCACCTATTTTTCTCGCTTATTTTCTCTTATTCTGACCATGAGAAGATCAGCAAGAAAAGTGTTTACTACATGCTATTTCCCACCAAGTATGTGTCCTACTTTCAAACTTTGAGCACACCAGCAGCTACGCTGTCCCTGGGTGACCCGGCTCCACGCCTGTCCCCAGAGAGGGCTCCCTAGTCTCCCACTGCCTAGGATGGAACACAGCGGAAGCCGCTGAGCCCTCATTCTCCACAGTGTTCCGGCTCCCTCCTTCTCAGCCTTCCCACTTCCAGTGTCCACAGGAGCTTCTCAACAGGAGGCACTTGATAAAAAAGGTTCTTGTCCCTTCCCACCAAGAGCATCAGAATGTCTGAGCACCATGTTCAAGAATCCTCATTTTTACCTGGGTGGTTCTTCTGCACAGGTGTCTAAGACTCATCTCTGAGCCATCGGAGATGAGAAACAGAACCCCGTGCCTCTGAACAGACACATGCAACGAGCACTGCCTGGTCCTTTCAGCCTTTAGGTTTTAGACAGACGTGGCTCAGATCTCCCACTGACCCCCCAAATGGAAAGGCAAAGCCACAGGTGAACACTTTACTTTGAATGTTCAGAAAAGCATTGCCATCTTTGCCTTCTACCCACCCCCTTCAAAATAAGCTTGCCTTCCTCCATAAGGCCTCCAACGTGTGCTGAATTTTCCACTTGAACCTCCAGTGTTCAGCAACACCTGAGAATTGCTGAGATCATTAGATTTGGAAGATCTCAGTTCCAATTAATAGGCCATCAATGAACTTAGTTGTTTTTGTTTTTTTTTTTTAAGAAAAAAAAACCCTCAAATATTAAGAATCATGTTGGTAGCCCATTTGTAACATAAATCTAGTAATTCTTTTTCTCCCTCTCAGCTCTGTTCTAAGATTGGAATGGGACGTTAGGAAAGTGTAAACAAGTTGGGGGCAGAGAGCAGACAAGGATAGTTCTTACTTAATTAGTTAAATATGGCAAATTCAAGTCACCTCTAAACGACGTCCAAATTTTGTCTCCTACCTTTAGCTGCATAGCTCAGAACTAGAAACTCTTCTGAGAAGGGTTTGTGTCAAGTTGAAATAAGAGCAGCCTTTACCGTACAGTTCCTTAATAAAATAAGCTTATTTTTAGATCCTTAAGTTAGCTTACTCCTAGGAACTCCACTTCCAATACTGTTACCTGGTCACTCACATGGAGTTTACCATCTACTAAAATCTTTAAAACAGGAACTACTTCTGTGCGTGATTTAACTTTCTCCCAGAAAATGAGAAGAAAACAAACCATAAAATTTAAAATCCAGTGTCTGATACAGACCAATGAAGAAAGAACAAGAATACTTAATTTTTCAATCCCAAATTATTTTACCATATCATACCATGCACACCGGTGCAGCATGCTGTACCCCACACTGATATGTCTGAGGATCAACTCCATACTACCCCACAGCCGTTGTGATTAATTGTGCTTTTTTCTCTCATTTGCATTCAATATACACACTCATCACCCAAGTAAGAAAAATAATTTATTTGCCTGGGACATTTTTTAAAAGTAGAATTGTGTAAATTAGACCCTATTTTACCTACAAGTGTGAAAAAAATCAGTCGTGAAAGACGAAGATTCATTTATTAATGGAATCTGACCAGACAACTGTAAAATAAATGATCTGCCAAAATGTGTACTGGAATCCATGTAAGCAGCTTTACAAATTGTTTGAGGCAAAAAAACAAAAAACAAACAAACAAACAAAAAACAAACAAAACCCAACAACCAAACCTGTATTTAATAATTTGTCTCAAGACATTTATTTATCTCATAACCTCAATTCAACAAAACCAGGTTTAGGGCTTACCTTAGACAAGACAACATACTCTGCATTAAGGATGCAGGTATAAATAACACACTTCCCCAAACACAAAGAGTTCAAGGCCAATTAAGTTAGAGGGCTTTTATCTAAATTCTCCTTCTCAGCAGTGATTTTGTGTACAAAAAGACATCTATTTTAGCAAAATACTAATGCTGAAAAGAGGAATTGAAAACTCTTTCCAAATTAAGGCTATATCACAATCCTTGAGGATAGGACTATGATTTAATCATATGTAGTTTTAACTTGAGTTATGTGAATGCTACATCCTACTCAAACATAATCGCCTTACCGGAATATGCACCCAACTAGCCAATTTCACAGTACTGTGAGCAACTCTGATTTAAATCACGGTTTTCAATTTATTTTAAGCAGCAGAGGCAGACCTACTCCCTTATAGTTTTTCAAACAAAACATTAATTAGAACTCTGACATGTCAAAAAGATAAAAAGCTTGTGCTCTGCCTTCTGAAATACCAAAGTTTTCCTTATTGTGTCCTACAGGGACCTCTGAGGTTCCGGGACTCTGAGGAACTCCGACGTGAGACCCACCTGGAAATCCCGGTTCAGGACTTGGTGGGGCTATGCCTACAGGTGACAGGAATCATTAGGGATAGCAGCAGGAGGCAGAGAAGGAAGCAGGAAAACAGGGGGAAAAAAGCGGTTTTCCAAGCCAATCTCAAGTGAGGCATTTATTAGCAGGATCTCCACGAGATGCACACGAGCACGTATTTTAACACGCAGGTCGGTCAGAGTCTTCACCAGGAACACTACTAGATCATACCTGAACTGTGAACACCTATACATTAAATGCAAAACTTCTGAGGTCTTAAATTTTCAAGAGACAAATGTATTTCACTGTATATCCTGAATCAAACGCACTTTTCCTCACTCAGACGCATAGGAACAATGACATTACTCAGGAAAAAATTTACCTCACCTTCCATCTGGGTTTACAGTCTTTAGGCCTCCAGTGACCTCCTGGCTCAATATCTAAATCCTTGGAGAAGAGTTGATGAATTTCATCAAAACTGATTTCACTTACATTGACATTGAGGAATCCCCCTAGAAGGTCAAACACGTGAAGAACTGTTTTAATATGGAGCAAGACAGACAACAGTCAGTAGGGTGACGGCATGACTTGGCTGCCAGGACAGTCCAGGGCACTCCTGTTATCACCACGTAACTGTCAGTCCCACCCCCGTTCGGTTCTCATCCGGATGATACCTGATACGACCACTCCACCGTCTTTGGTAAATATGCTGAAGATAAATCAAATTGTTAAATTTTTTTGCTCTGAGTATGACAGTGAATATTTTACTATTCTTTGGGAAATGTTTGCATGTCATTACAAATTAGCTTATTATTGTAATGTTACAATGTGTCCAAGTCTCTTAAAAGGACTTTTAGTTTCAACATAACCAACATAGGCAGCATGAGAGCACAGTACATAAGGGGGTTAATGAAGAAGTTAGGTTGCAGGGAGCTGCCGAATCCTACCTTCTGTGCACTAGGGACACTATGGAACTTCTCTGTGCCTCAGCTGCCTTCTCTGTAAAAGTAGGTGGTGACACCTGCCTCTCCTTGTGGCAGCATCCACTAGACAAAATAGTGCACGTGAAGGATCAAGCGGCGTGTCGGCCACAAAGCATGCACTCAATATACACCAGCTGCCATCACTCTCCTCTACTTCACTCACACTTCTTGAGAGAATTTGCAAACACAACTCAATGAATTTATATTCTTAGTACCTACGCAGTATCCCCTTGATAGGCAAAAGTGGAAAACTACAGGCTTTTAGGATGTTCCTGGCCTACTAGGCATTCGCTCTCTGAATTAACAAACATATTCCCAGAGGTGTTTTTACTAGTAGCTTCTCCGCTCTATACCACTGAAATAGGAAGGACTCTTGGGTGGAAAGCCATTCCATCCATCCACCTGTTAACTCAATCAAAAACAGGACTAAGACCTTAAAGAACTAAGTTCTGACTCACTCTTCAACTCATGAAATACATACCAACCCATGAGGTTTCCCACTTCAAGTCCTCTGAGCCTGAGTGGCCCTGATTCCATGTATACAACCCTCAACTCCTCTTGGAGCGAGCCCTTCCCTTCCCATACCTCCCTCCTCCTAAGTAGGAAGGAAGACCAGCAGCTTCCACTGAGCACAAAGGCAGGCCAAAGAGACAAGTATTCTAAAATATAATGTCTACAGTTCAGAGGGTAAGCTGGGAAAAAATGTGCCATCTTCTCACGTCTGCCAGTTCTCCTGACAATGTTTGTGGTCTTTCACAACCAATCACCCAGCCTTTTGTGTGACAAGAGTCACCTGAAGGAAAGAGCAACCTATGAACTCGCAGAGAAAGAGCAGGTCATGACGTGAGACGGATGAGCCCAAGTACAGACTCCGCGGACAAACACGGGATCTACCACCATAACCGAATAAAACTCAGATAAATCAGATGCACTTAGTGGTGTGCGTGACAGCTAAAATGATAGTCATTATGCTAAATTACAGACAGTTCACAGAAGTCCCCGAAGCTTGGGGGATTCTTGATGGGGGTGACACTGATTTCTTTGTCGGTGCTCCAGCTTGACAGGGCCTGAGCCAGCGGCCATCATCAGCATGGTCAGCAGCTCTCTCCAGTCTCATTCCGTGTAGTTCTCATCTCAAACACGCGTGTGCTGGCAAATTAGGAAGCGAGCGGTCTATCTCTCTTCTCCGTGGGCAGGGCCTGCGGGGGCCACTGTTTTCCTCTCTAATGCTCCAGGCACCCCGAGTTCACCTCCCCTCCGAATGTCCCACCATGCACATTCCTCAGAGTCCCTCGGCAGCCTTCCCGTGTGCTTACTGCTCTTGGCTCTGAAATCCTGATCTCTTACTGGCTGATGGCCGAAGACGACCCAGTGGCACGACACTGATGCCAGCGGTCAGTGTTACTATTTGTGAAGGAGGGGGGTGGCGGGTAGAGGACAGGCCTCCAAGACAGGACTGCCACCACGGGGAACACTGAAAATGGGACCAGAGAGAGAGGGGGAAAAAGAAACGCACACTTAATGCGATGGGGTGACGTGTGATGAGACCAAGAAACTCTGTTTTGCAGAGTTGCTGCTAAGGCATTTCAAGGTATGATAACCCTTCTCACACCCACCCAGAGGCCCAACATTTAGATAAGGACGTGACTTTACGATCCCTGCCATCAACAATTCCTTTGCTTTTCCCACCGCACCTTTTTAAATAATAACGTAAAATGAAGCACACAAAAAAAGTTAAGTGACCTCTGCCCCAAGCACCCTGAAAGTGACAGGTGCTGGCTCCCTGCCCCGTCTCCTGCTCTCTCCACCTGACAGAGGCCTGTCCTTCTCCCAGCTCACTGCACTCCCTGGCGTCTGGGATCTGTAAGCGATTAAATCTTGTGACTCTACTTCCTTTATGGGGCTATATGAAACTGTAAGTCCAATCGAAAGGACCCCATGGGTTTGGGTTTCACTTCCTCCAAGTGGGAGCGTGGATGCTGAGGGAGCTACCTGCCAGTCCCAGGTGGCAGCAAGTCACCCTGGGTGTCCTTACTTCAGCACACCAGTCCCGTTTCTCAGCACAGCTGGCAATGAGGAGATGACTGTGCGTCGGCCTGCAGCCCCGCACGACGCCCCAGAGCCGCCAACGGCTTCCTAACGCCCTCTGCCAGGCTCAGTCTCCCAGGGAGGGAGCCCGGCCTGCTGGCAGTCTGTGGCATGGCCGGGCACCGCTGTCTACTGCGGTGGTCAGACATGGCCACAGACCCCCACCCCAAACTGTGGCCGCTGTCCAAGTCAGGCCGCCTGCAAAGACAACTGCCAGCAGGCCCCAGCGGAGGCGCGCGCGCCGGGGAGGCAGCAGGTCTGGAGGAAGCTGGCCGTACTCGCCTGCCGAAGTCCCAGCACCCGGCCAAGGTGAGCTGATAACCACGAACACCAGGGCTCGGCTTCCTTTCCCTGGGCAGGGAGAGGGGATGCAGGTGAGGTCCCAGGAGCGAGGAGAATGCCCTTAGAGGAGGGACCCAGGGGGAGGCTGGCTGCTGTGCCTACCATGTTGCTGGCTGGGACTGGGGTGCCGAGCTTGGCAAGCCGGCCAGGACCCACGGCAGAGGTGGTTCTAGGGGGGCAGCATGGCGCTCCGGGTGGCCAAGACTGCCACATTCCTTGCTGTTGTCACAAATGATCCCCCAGCTACACGGGATATCAGGAGCCCCGGCCCTGGCCTGGTACAGCAAAACGAATTCTCACTGAAAGCAGGGGCCCTGAAAACATGGTAGCAGCAACTCCCATGTGCCCAGAGGAGGCTGAAAAACCAAGAGACGCTTGCAGGACCCCTGCTCACATGGCCCAAGCCAGAAGTGTGGTGTTATGGACATGCCTCCGTAAAGCTGCTACAACGCTCTTGAGGCCTGGGACACATCAGCTCTTGTTGTGCTGGTGGCGGTAAGCCCCGACCACCTAGGGGGTCGGCTGGGATAACCTAGAGCGGGAGGTTGCAGCACATGGGTCAGGGAAGAGGCCGCCTCCATCCCAGGTGTTCCCTGTTACTGTCTGTCCAACCAGAACATCCAACCACCAGTGTGAAACAAAAGAGGCAAGTAACTAAACAAGATAGAGATGCTAAGGTTTTCTAGAAAAATCTGCCCATGGGGAGGGGAAAAGGGTGCCAGCTGGCTCTCACAGGTCTTTTGAACCAGCTCCGAGCTGTTGGTTATAGCACTTAAAATGCCTGCCCTAGCCATTTGGCCAAAGACCCCAAAATTCACAATTTATACAAAAAACAGCAAACAAAAAAACCACCCAAGGTAGTGAAGCCCTTTTTTATTAGAGACATCCTAGGGGACACTCCGGACTTGTCAGCACAGCAACAGCACTCCCAAAGGAGCTGAACTACCGACACAGGAGATGAAGACAAACAAGGGAAGAGACTCCCAGAAGAGACCACTGCCGCTAGCCTCCGGCGTCCAACAGGGATAAGGGGAAAGCAGCTCTGCCTCTCCTCACTTGGGTTTCCTTGGCTTGGCTCCAGGCCCACCCACCCATCACAGTTACTAAGCTCAGGTTCACTGGGAGCGGACAAGCCCAGATGAAGCTCCCCTCCTCCTGGGGAAAACTGGGATGGATCCTGGGCATGATGTGCTGACCATCCTGCTTCCATAGACAATCCCCCGCCCCCACCACCCCTCACCACTCCCAACCCAGAAGGTGCCCTCGGGGACAGAATCTAAGGAGTTCTTTTTTTTTTTTTCTTTAAAGATCTATTTATTTCTTTTTGAGAGTCAGAGAGAATAGAAGTAGAGGGAGGGGCAGAGGGAGAGAAAGAAGGGAAGCAGATGCCCCACTGAGCAGGGAGCCCAACTCACTGGATCCAAAGACCCTGAGATCATGATCTGAGCCAAAACCAAGAGTTGGAGGCTTAACTGACTGAGCCACCCAGGCGCCCCTAAGGAGTTCTTTTTTTTTTTTTTTTCATGTGTTTTTTTTTTTTTCTCCTAAGGAGTTCTTAAAGCTCCCCCCACCCCCCGGTTATAAGGCCATATTGTTACAACTCACTACAGTGTCAGATACAGCATAATTGGCATTAAACCAGATCAGTGCTATAGCTAAACATGAACAAGATAATTTTCCTGAAGGCCAAATCTTGTTTGCCAGTGTGAGGAGAGCAAACAGTCCCTCTGCCCCTTCCCCTAGGAACCCAACAGAGGCTCCTAGGAGACATAAGGGCTTCCAGGCCCCTTATCAGTCTCCCTTGACTCAGTTCCCTCCCACATACGATGACCAACAGGCCCCTCTGTATGGGCAGCTCCAGAGATCAGGGCTCTCTACTCCGAGACGGCTCAAATACAAGTCAGAAGCCTTTGCTCAGATGCTGCAGGCTCTTTGAAAGACAGCCAGCCCACTGTGAGAGCCAACGCCATCACCACTTAGAATGCCCCAGCCCTGGCAGCAGGATCTGGGGTCCCATACTTTGACCTCCAAGAGTGGAAGCTGCTAAGGCCACTGCCCTAGGGACCCAGCAGTTCCCCAGAGTCTCTCTCTCCCCGGGGGGACAATCACCCATAGAGTTCTCTAATTATCCACTAGGACACACATAACAGACAGTCCTCCCATTCAAGCCCTCCAATAGTCATCCTATTTTTATACAATAGGAAGAAATCAGAGCTTATATGGGGGCCATTGTAATTGCTAGGCATGTTACCAGGCTCAGGAAAGGCTGCTTCCCGAGTTAGGGGCCTACCAAGCTGATTTACTGACCCTGTCCCCACTGGACCGTCAGAAGGGCCCCCATGCCTCCCTGTGGCTTGCCGGGCTTCTCTCTACACTGCTCAAATGCTCTCAGGTGGGACACTTTGCAGCACACGACGTGATACTTGGCAGGAGTGTCCCAGTGCCCTGTATAATCTTCCACACCTGCCCAAGCACCAACAGCACATGGATGAGAATGATCTCTGCCTCGTCCCCAGGAGAACAACCCCCAGGGCCCAGCCATCCAGCAGGAACCTCCAACTTCTCGTGGTTTCCCTGATGAAGCAGCTCGTGTCCACCGCAGGGGCAGTGCATCAGGGCCATCACACACACGTGGCTCTCCGTACGTGCACTTCTTCACTCGACCTCCAATGCATCTGCCTCCGTGCCAGCCCCCAAGAGTCCTGTCTAGTCATGGCAGTGTACTTTCGTCTCCCTGGAGCTCCCCTTACAAATCACTGGACAGAACACCCCGCATCCATCTCTCTGCCCCCTCATGTCAAAACCAGGCAGAACCTAGCCACATTATATGGGGCCGAGGTCTGCTGCTCTCCCTCGCTGGAACTGGGCTAGGCACCACCGCATGAGGCACACAACGACTTATGAAAACAAATACCAACCTGTCAACCGCCCTGCCGAACACACGAGGCTGTGACACCAAAGATCAGCCCTCACACAACAACAGGATTCTCTAGCACAGACAGTTCTGGATGACCATTCCGTTTTAGATGACCTAGTGGCCAGGGAAGGGGCTGTGTGTGCTGGCAAGGCCCCCATCTGCTGCGTGTATATTAAATAATTCTGGAAAGCTTCAGACAAATTTACAAATGATGGCCCAACAGGTACAAAGTATTCCATAATCTCACCCAAGTGTTTCATCAAATACTTATTTTAACCCTATCCAGGGGTGTTGGTTTATTTTCTTGGCTAGATCCCAACAAATGGGGAGGGCGGTTATGGACAGCATTTCAAATTATTTGTCTACTAGGACTGTTGCCTGGCGTTTTTGCTTTGCTCAAGTGTTTTATGAACTAAGTGACCAAAACCCTGATAGTGGTTAATCTCTACTGTCCAGACACTGCCTATGATTTTCCCTAAAGATTAATGCCTGGGCATCACCGGGTCAACTGTGATGAAAAAAACAACTATTGTTCTTCTGAAAAGGAGCTCTATTTTTCTGAATTGTTGCCTAGGCATTTCAAAGAATGATAACCCTAGTCATACCCAGAAATTGGACACTTAGATAAAGACTTGAGTTTAGGATTTCCACCAAAAATTTCTGCTTTGCTTTTGCCAGGGCACCTTTTAAAATTACTACTTAGAATGATGCCCACAAAAAATTTAAGTGACCTCTGCCCCAAGCACCCTGAAAGTGATAGGTGCTGGCTCCCTGCTCTGTCTCCTTCTCATTCTACCTGAAACAGAGGACTGCCCTTCCCCCAGCTCACTGCACCCCCTTGCTTCTGGGATCTGTAAGTAATTAAATCTTGTGACTCTGCTTCCTTTGTGGGGTTATACTGAAACTATGAGTCCAGTCAAAAGGACCCCATGGGTTTGGGTTTCACTCCCGAAGTGGGAGTGTGGATGCTGAGGGAGCTACCTGCCAATCCCAGGTAGGTGGCTTGTGCCCCTCACTCAGCAGGTCATAATCTGTATATTCTTCTTACAACTAGCTCTAGCATCTCAACACATGATATTGAGGAAAAGACCCCAAAGCACAGAAAGTGAAGGGAAAGGGGCATATTATAGAGAATGGCCAGGAAGAGGCACTGTGCAGATGAACTACTTGCGATGTGGTTTCCAAGCAAACCTCAGGAGAAAAAAACCTCTCAAAATGAGCCTGTGGTCAGGGAGGACTTGTGGTCCTCCCTGACCACTACACCCACTGAAGCTACTTTCATCTCCTTTATATATTGGATGTCCCCTTCAAGTACCACTCAAAGAAGCACTTTCAGTGCACTGATACCAGGAGAGGACACATCTCTCTTTACTTGTGGAGAAGTAAGCAATCAGCCAGGCTAGCCCCCTTTATTTCATTTGTTGAGATTTCAAGGGCAACTGGAGAGGAAGGACCCACTGAGCTCCACAGAGAACCCCCAATCTTCATGCCGCACCTGTGCTAATCTGAGCTCTTCCAATGAGAATGTGTGATCATTCCCCACTTAGAAATTAAAACGTCGAAAAATAAATATATTTGCTGAAATCAATGTATCTAGTAGTTTCATCAGCACATAAATAACATAATTTATCAAATCTTAATTGTCACCATTCTGAAGGTAGAACTGGGGTTAGAAAGGAAAGATCTGGGCCTCAACTGGGATCAAGTGGAAGAATGAAATGGAGTGTAAGCTACCCATTAGTCCTGCCAACTAAGCCTGCACGCCAAACTATTTATTTTATGTGTGAGAAAAACATGGTTGCATCATTGGTTATATATGTCATTTACTATAACTTCTTAATGCTGCATTAGCAAGACATGCAATAATGCCACACAGTTTGGAAACCTAAATGGGTCTGGGGTCCATTAGGTATGTGCAGGCCCAAACCATAGGCTCACGGAAGTGTGCACCATATGGTATCGCATGACACAACTTAGGATACTAGTTTTTCTATTAAAATGTAATTCTTGGATGCCTGGGTGGCTCAGTTGATTAAGTGACTGCCTTCGGCTCAGGTCATGACCCTGTAGTCCCAGGATCAAGTCCTGTGTCCGGCTCCTTGCTCTGAGGGGAGTCTGCTTCTCCCTCTGAACCTCCCTGATCTCATGCTCGCTCTCTCTCTCTCTCAAAAAAAAAAAAAAAAAAAAAAAAATTAAAATATAATTCTTAAAAGAATAATCAATACATATGAATTACCTACATTTACATTTTTTTTACATTTCAAGTAAAATTTAAGGCATATATTATCTCTAGCCAGGGAGTTGTTTTCCCTATAAATCAACATCTTTCAATGACTCCTTCACTTGGCTTAGGGCCTATTATCTATTTCTTGGTATCTAAAGCCTAATTCTGGATACTCTGGCTTTTTATCACCACTTCACCCTCAGGGCGTCAAATGCACATAGCCCAATGATCTGATGACAGTGTTGAGAAAGACCTGAATTTCCTGAAGAAATATCCAATTGGGTGAATTCCACCCCAAAGTCAAAATATCATTTTTATGGTAAGAGAGCCCATTGTCTCCTCTACCCTCTGGACGGCTGCCTGAACACAGCTCAAGGCCATTTGGTTACATCAGTCATCTTGTCCCCAGTCACCCACTGCCCCCTTTGGAACCAACACCAGAAACTGCCAATTCCCAATAGGGAATTACTTAGGCTTCTCAACTTCTGGAATTTTTTAAAAACGATTTTATTTATTTACTTGAGAGAGAGAGAGAGAGAGAGAGAGAGAACAAGCAATGGAAAGGGGCAGGGGGAGGAGAGAGAGAAGCAGACTACCCACCAAGCAGGAAGGCCAATGTGGGGCTTGAACCCGGAACCCATAGATCATGACCTGAACTGAAGGCAGATGCTTAACCGACTGAGCCACCCAGGTGCCCAAAACTCTGGAATTTTATGTCTGTTTACACAAGTAATTTCTTACTCAACTACTCCTAAAGTAACCAAATTTAAGAATTCTTCTTTTTTAAAAAAAATATTTTATTTATTTATTTATTTGGAAAGCATGCAAGCAGGGAGAGGTGCAGAGAGGGAGGGAGAGAGAGAATCTCAAGGAGACCCCTCACTGAACATGGAGTCCGATGCAGGGCTTGATCTCACGACCCTGAGATCATGACCTGAAACCAAGTGTCGGACACTTAACACCACTCATGAACCCCCCAAATCTAAGTATTCTAAACACAGAGTGGTTTTTAGCCCCACATGACCATCTAGGACACTAGATGGATGAATGAACAAACGAATGAATGAATGGGTAAGAAGGGTAAAGCTGGTCATGTCCAAATCCTGTCTCATCTCTCTTTCTTTGGCTTCCTTTCAACCTGTGCTTCCACCCACTGGCTCCATCAAGTGCTAAAATATGCCTATAAGACATTCGTGCAAAAGGTGCCCCCCAAGTAGTTGACCCAAAATAACAGCTCCCAGCCAGCCCAAGTTCTCACCCCCTGATCCTGCCCACAACACACAGTTCTTAACACCTGACTTCTTCCCTTGCTATGGTTTTCTCCTGCTGTACTCTGGATGACTAACTGAAACCTGATTTTTGTCCCTACCCAGGCCTTCTAACCACCCAATAGGCCCTTGTTTCAGCCCAGAAGTTCTCACAGCCTTTATCACATTCTTCCAAATGATTTTCCTAGTCCTTGACTGTTAAGAAGATGTCAACCTCCTCTATTGTCACAGTGTACAACTATTACTTATTTCCTCAACTCTGACACACTCACTCATTTATGTTTTAGCATCCTGATATAAGGATATATCCCATAATGTGTGCATTTAATGCATTGCTTCTTCCTTGTTCCCAAAAAGCCATTATAAAATTAATGGTGTGCCTTGTCAGGAAAATATATCAAAAAAAAAAAAAGAAAAAGAAAGAAAGAAAGAGAAGAAAAGAAAAGAAAAGAAAAGAAAATATAGTATGTCGTATATTCCTCCTGTGATTTCAAATGTATTTTCTAGAACCATTTCACTGCCAAGAAATTTCCATGTGTAGCACCTCAGTGTTTTTTCTAGAATATCTCCCCACTCCTCATCTTTTTTTTTTTTTAAAGATTTTATTTATTTATTTGGCAGAGAGAGATCACAAGTAGGCAGAGAGGCAGGCAGAGAGAGAGAGGAGGAAGCAGGCTCCCCGGTGAGCAGAGAGCCCGATGCGGAACTGAGATCATGACCTGAGCCGAAGGCAGCGGCTCAACCCACTGAGCCACCCAGGCGCCCTCCCCACTCCTCATCTTAAATGAACAATTATTCTTCCTTTCAAACTGTGCTAAGTGCTCACTTTCCTAGGTCTACCATCTTGGAGTCAGGGATAAAAGAACGTATTCCACAGACTTATAGCTATAATTTAAAAAAAAATGTTTACTTTGTTCTTTCATATATTCACCTCCTTTCACGTTTATGACTTAATCATAACACCTTTTAATATCCAGCCTTGTTTACAGAGAGGGAGTTACTCTCCCCTCCCTGTCCATCAACCCAGATCTGTAACCCTAAGCACCTAGAATGCTTAGGGCACCATCACCTAGAATGATGGGCACCATCAGAGCTGAAAGCCAGTCAGCTCTGGCTTCAAATTATCTCTGCTACATCCTCATTTTCCCCATCTAGCTGGCTTCTAATAAGCTCACTAAATTTGGTGGTATGGCTAAGAATCAGCAGGCATGGCTGTTTAAAATGAGGGTCACTGGCCCCGTTCTCAAAGCTCCTATGTCTGTAGACACCCCTGTGAACAAATTTCAAGTGTCTGAACAGCCCACCACCGAGTCCTGCCTTCCAGAGGAAGAAGCTAGAACCTACTTGCCCATCCTCTCTAGCAGACAGGAGCAGTCATGTGACCAACCACACCAGCAGGAGCATTTAAGCAGAAGACAACACCATGAGGACAGGGGCACTTTACAAAACTACCTTCTGGTAAAAGCAGTGTCAGAAGCTTCCAGTTTGGGGTGGGGGGCACTCTGATCTCCAGACCTGAGCACCCTGGGGGAAACTGCGACCTCTGCCAAGTGAAAGCGAGAGATGCTTCAGCAAGAGTCTAGGTCTCATCACAGCTATTCAGCCTCTAACCCTAACTCTATGCCACCCAGGTTTTCTGAGGACTGCCTGGGATCTCTCCACAGATTCCCTTTCTCCTCAAACCAAGCTAGACTGTATTCTGGGGTGTGCAGCCAAAAAACCTGACCTTCCCTGTGGATCAGGGGTTTGACTTAGAGGCTTACATTTCTAACCAGTATCCCAAGCTGATTCTAGTGCAGATGATCCCTGGACCACACTCAGAGAAACACAGCTCTATGAGCTCTACCCCATCACAGCTGTTTGTAAGGAGCTGAATGTTTGTGCCTCTAAAATTCGTATGTCAAAATCCTAACCCTCAAAATGATGGTATTAGGAAGGCGATTAGGTCATGAAGACAAAGCCTTCATAAATGGGGTCAGGAGTCTTATAAAAGAGATCCCAAAGACATCCCTCGCCCTTTCCACCACGTGGGGACACAGTAAGAAGATGGCCATCTGTGAACCAAGAATCAGGTCCTCACCAGACACTGAACCTGCTATAGCACTTTAATTTTAACACTTCTGGGCTCCAAGGCTGTGAAATAAACACTTACTGTTTAAGCCATCCAGTCTACGGTATTTTTGTTTTAGCAGCCCAAATAGACTAAGCCACACTACTCACTCACAAATACTCTTACTTGCCCCCCCTTCCTGACCTGACACACCTGATCAATAACTGTCTATGCTTGAATCCTCTACCCAATAAATACCACTAAAATGAATCACATAAGCACACTAATCTCATCCTTAGTGATAGTACCTAATACACTGCCTTGAACATAGTAAGCTTCCAACAAAAATAAGCGTCACAATATTTGTGCCTTTTGACCCCTCAGGGAAGGTGAGGGGCTCTTTTGGCTAACCTGTTAGTCACCTTTAACTTGTGGTTAGCTGGCTCCACTTTTCATTCCCTACAACAACTTTTTAAATATTTACTTTTCCCTTTCACACTGCTCAGTCCTAGATCAACCTCTTAGATATATGTGGCCTCCCACTTTATTAGGAACACAGAAGCAACTGGCATGAACCCCCTTAACTTTCTCCACCTCATCTCCAAATAACCTGTCCTCTTGCCTCAGGGGAGAAGTGGTCCTACTTTCCAAGGCTAATTCCTGGACCTGAGCATATTTCTGTTTCCTATACATTTCTCCAGAATCTGGCTCTGTGGATACCTCCCTTCTGCTCCCTTCTACTCCCCATCTCCTGTCTTTCTGTAATGCCTAAAACTCGTTCATGTCCACATCTTCCCCAAGAGTTCTTCCCTTGCCCCCACCCTCTCCTGATAACTTACCTTCTTCTCTTTCCCTTTCTCACCAAACTTTTTTTTTTTTTTAAACTGACTGGTTTTTACACACCTCTGCATCACTTCTCCGGACAGTATATGTTGTCTCTTACCCGACCCCTCTACTGACGCTGCGCTGGCAGGGGTCCCCACTTTGTCTTGCTCAATTCTATGGCTCCTCACAGGTCTTCCTTGCACCTGCTCTGAGGTGTGTCACAAGACAGAACACTCTCTCCTTGAAACTCTCTTCTCATCAGCCTCTGGGACACTGCTCTGTGACCAACTGTTTCCCTTCATCTGTAGATGCCCCCTTACCCCCACAAGTGCTGGTGTTCTCCAGAGACCCACTCTTAGCATCAGTCTCACTTCCTCTATTTCCAACCTGGATCTATCTCTCTGATGAAATTCAGACCCCAGATCAACTCTTCCGAACCTTAAACAGAACGGGCCCAACACTAACTTCCTCAGAAATGTCAAACGTGTTGTTTATCCTGTATTACTTGTTTCCGTGAACAGTCGCCAGGTCAGAAACTGCTCATGAACCCTGATCCCCTAGTTGGTCACTACATCTGGCCAGTGGTGCCCCGGAGTTGTCTCTGGTGCCCCATCCTCTCTCCGATGCCACGGTTTCAGCCCATGCTCTTATCATTCCTCTTGGCCCCCTCAGAAAGCTTTCAGATTCTAGTGTTTCCCCGTTCTCATCCATTTTTCAACTTCTCATCAGAATAATCTTTCTGAATACCATCTTAGTCATATTATTCATCTGCTTAAAGCAATGGTTTTTGTTTGTTTGTGTTTTATCCTTTTTTGCCCCAATCCTTTGAAAACTGTGCACGCTCACCCTCCAGATATGCACAGAGGGCATTAACTCAAACCTTGGCATACAGGCTCAGGGGCTCTGCTCCATCTGAGGCCTATCTCATGGATGCCCAGGGATTCATGGAACCCACACGGCCCTCAGGCCCCTCACCTCCCTGTCCAGCCTCACTTCCCACACGCCCCACCACACACCTACCCTGGTCACAGCAGACCACCCTCTGTTTTTAAAACACAGAACCCTTGGTGCTCTGATCCTGTTACCTCAGCTGCCTACTGAACAATCTTGCAAGACCCAATTACAACATCCCCTCTCACTGATATCTCCCTCCTTCTAGAATGAACCACTGAATCCTTCCATCACACAATAAACCATTCATAGCAATGAGCACACTGCCTTTCTCTGAGCACGTTACCTCCTCTAGCTGGTTGGACACGGGATCATATTCAGCTTTGTTTCTCCTCTGCCTGTCCCTGTGAACAGCCCAGGAACACTACATGTGTTTTACTCTAAAACGGCTCCCATCTCCCTTTTTACAAAAACACATGCATGATGGTTTGTCACCCTAAGCAATCTTTTAGCTTCTTTTAGGTGTATTTGTTTACCTTCTCCTTCTTTGCTGATTTTCAATTGAGTTATTTAAATTCATCTCAAAAATTATTGCATCTCAAAACTACTGCAATTATCAGGTTTAAACCCTAAAGGGAACTATTCTACAAACAGTAAGGACAAAATACATGAAAGTTGCTACAAATGTATTCTATTTGAATTAAGGATTAAAGGACAGGAAAACTCCAGATAAGTCTACCTTCACACTGCAAAGTATACAAGACATTTTCTAGCTCTCCTTTACTCAGAAAAATCAAAACATTCACATTAAGCACTTACTATTTTTAACCTCTAGATAAAGTGAAATTTCTACTTTACTTTGTTAGCATGGAAGTCTCACATAAATTTTAAAAAGCTGAAAGTGGATTAAGCCCTCTGGAGAATCTATAAATACTAATACTGACAAAGAAGTCATTCATATTGTATAAATAACACACATTAAAATAGATTTTAGAGTGTAACTGATTGAAGGTAAAATATTGCTGAAATCTGTGAAATTGATTTTATCTGAATTCCAATTGGAAAAGTTCCAACTTTATCTTTATGGCAATCCAGTGCTCTAGTCCCATTGTTACACTAGAGAAAAATTAAAAAAAAAAAAAAAATTCTAGCCAGATAATCAAATACCAATTTTAAGCCCTCACTTCGCTTTTGGTGAATACAGGAGAATTAAGTATGTTTCATACATGGACAGGTTTCTTCAAAGGAGATCTTCTTCCTACACAGACTTCCTTTAACTATTATTTAGGTAGGTATTGTATTCAATTATTTTGTACCACATTTTAATAAGATTTTACACTTAGGTATTTTAGTATGCTGTTCTCTATTATGGATGGGAAATAATCCTGTTAATTAAAAGTAAATTAGGGATGCACAGCTAAGTATAGAATCGCTTAACTCTACCCATTTCTCCTAGGTTTCTCATTCCCTTGGTCATTACAAATTCTGGCTCCCGCAAAGCTGTGAGAAAGAAAGGGAATATCAAACTAATGTCAATCAAGCTTCAAGCACTGCACCTCTTTGTATCCTTGCAACACTGTGAAATTGATATTATAGTTCCATATTTTCCAGACAGGTAAAGCGAGGCTGCACTCTGCAGAGGTCACATGATTAAGTGAAGGGGTTCCACTGCATGGCCCATGAAGGCCCTCGTGGAAAAAGTCTCATTACATTGGCTATTCCCACAGCCCCTTTCTAAGTAGTTTCTGGTATGTGGCCTATTTTCTACTTGGACATGGGGTTGGTGCCGGACCCAAAGCCAGCAGCCCACGAGGAGGCCTTCTGTGAAAAGCTGGCAGCCAAAAGAGCGTGACCCTCTTCTGTGATGAACACAAGACTGGCGGAAGCAGTGAAGAGTAGACCAGCACCTGTGGAGAAAAGGCAGTGCCCAGCAGCCTTGACACAATCTCAAGCACTAGGACAGGAGCAATTATGCGTTATGGGCCCAGAGGAGGACAGGGCTAGTAGGAAGGCCTGGCAGGCAGATGCTTTTAAACAGAGTTTAATTAGTACCCATAAAGCAGTAATTAAGAAAATGGCAACTACATCAAGAACAGAAAGATTTCCTAAAACTATAAATCCTTGAATATGCAAATTATGAAAATGAAATTATTGTAATCAATATTTCAACAGAACATTACTTAGTGGTTTCAGCACTGCACAGACAAAAACATTCATTTTTAGAAAACCAAGGCTACAATAACAAATGACAAATACACAGCCACAAAAATCACAGCTTCCTCTTCTACTATAAGACAGCAAAGAGAAAGCAAGATTAGAAGCCACTGAGAATTTTTTTTTTTTAAATACCCATGCTCCCTGTCAGGTTAATAAAATCACTTATGGGGTGGGACCAAGAATGATAAAAGTTCCCCAGGCTCAGTAGAGCCAGGATCTAGTCTAGATTAGTGGGTCTAAAGTATGGCCCAAGGATGACTAGCATCTAGGAACTTGTTAGACATGAAAATTCTCAGACCCTCCTTGAGATCTACAAAGTCTGAAATTCTGACAGTGGAACACAACAATCTATAGTTTAAAAGACTATCCAGCTGATTCTGATGTACTCCAAAATTTGAGAACCATGGCCTTAGATGATATTGAAAGGTGACTCTTTCTTATTACAGATATATAATATCAACAATTTACCAACAATAAACTGAAAAAAATCCTACAACTATGACAGGCGAAGGTTAATTTCCTCAATAAAGAATACTCATGAGGAGGCGCCTGGGTGGCTCAGTGGGTTTGGTTCAGGTCATGGTCCTGGGGTCCTGGGATCAAACCCTGCATCGGGCTCTCCGCATGGCAGGGAGCCTGCTTCCCCCCCCCCCACTCTCTCTCTGCCTGCCTCTCTGCCTACTTGTGATCTCTGTCAAGTAAATAAATAAAATCTCAAAAAAAAAAAAAAAAAAAGAATACTCATGTAAAGACATAAAAAACACATTCAGATACCACTTTAGAACCCAAGGGTAAACAAGCAACTCACAAAGATGTTCATTTAAATTTTAGTTATATAAAAATCAACACACAGGCTTATATATAAAGAGTATGCTTAAAATTGGGGGCACCTCGGTGGCTCAGTCAGTTAAGCAGCTGCCTTCTGTTCAGATCATGATCCCAGGGTCCTAGGATTGAGTCATGCATCAGACTCCCTGCTCAGCACTGAGTCTGCTTTTCCCTTTCCCTGTGCCCCCCACTTGTGCTTACTCTCTCTCTAGCTCTTTCTCTCTCAAATAAATAAAAAAAATCTTTAAAAGAAAGAAAGCGAAATGCAAAATGGTAAAACTGTTAGAAGGAAATAAGAGTATTTGTATGGCCTTCAAGTAATAAGGAAAACTTTCTTAAGACCAAAAAGCAGCAACTTTAAAAAAATCACTGATACACTTAGAAACATTATAAATTTAAACTTCTATAAAAGTTCCCATAAACAAAATGGAAAGACAAGCCAGGATTTTGAAAAGCTGTTACACCACATACAGCAGATAATAGGTCACTGTTGGAATATACGTAAAGAACTTACATCGATTAATATGAAAACCTAATTAATCAATATGGAATTGATAAAGCACACGACTGAGTCACAAGAGAGAAAATGTAAAACCACTCATAAACACAATGAAAGTTAGAGGGGTGCCTGGGTGGCTCACTCTCTTAAGTGTCTGACTCTTGATTTCAGCTCAGGTTATGATCTCAGGATCATGACTCTGAACCCCTGTGCACCTCGGCTCCGTGCTCAGTGGGGAATCTGCTGGAGATTCTTTCCCTCTGCCTTTGCCCCTCCCCCTGCTTGTGCTCTACTTACTCACTCTCCCTCTCTCTCAAATAAACAAATCTGTTTTAAAAAAGTTACTTGAACCTACTAATAATAAGAAAAGTGAAAATTCAAACAGTGAGATACCAGTTCTTATCTACCATATGAGAAAAAATATTTTCCTCAGATTAGCAAAAATGTTAAAGTCCATTCATATCAACATGGTACACTCATTCTCTGCTGCTGGGGATATAAACTGGTCCAGCTGCTTTGGTACAAATTCAAGCCAGCCTATAGAGCAACTGCAGTTCTAGGTCTGAACCCCCAAACACATGCACACCACGTGCAGAGAACTCTGTACTACGCTGCACCCTATGCTACTACTTTGTCACAGCAAAAGAGCGGAAATAACCTAAATTTCCATCAGCAGAGAAAAAGGTAACTGAAATGTGGTACATTTATTCAAAGATGTACTATACAGTAGCTACGGAAAATAAATAGATCTGTATGTATCAACATGGACAGTTCTTTAAAAAAGTAAGCAAATTACAGAATTTACATAACTTTAAGACCACTTATACAAATTTTTAAAACCTTTGCAACATTACAACTTTCTATCTAACCATCTATTTATGTAAAAAAAATTTTTTTAATAACCTGTAAGAATACAAATCAAACTCATGATAGAGGTTACTTGTGGGTAAAGGATGAGCTTTTTCTACAGTTTTTCAATCCCCCTCCCCTTCCAAAAAGAAACTTCATCAAAAAAAGAAAAATCACGTAATACGCTATATAACATGAACATTAGCACCCACAGTGATGATCTGAGCGTGGGGTGCTCAAACTATGTGGTTTTTATTATTTTATTATAACACAAGCAAACAGTTAAGTCAAAATTAGATGACACTTACGCATATAAGGCAGTTTTTCTGGGCAGGGTAGATATGGTGAATATGTGAAGTTTTCCGGAAGATATGTTGTTGTTTGAACAAGATAATCACTTGAATTATTGCCTTCAGGATAATCTTGGAGAGAGAGGAAAAAAGTTACAACCGAAAAACTGCCTTTTTCTTTGCTCCTAGCATGAAATACGTCACTATCACTGCAAGAAGACTTGCACCATGCAACCCATGGAAGTACTTAAAAGCAGTTATCTATAAAGAACAAAGGAAAAGCAAACACGGCTGCGGTGGCTACTCTCCCATTCACCCTTCACTGCTACTAGAAAGGACCTCTCAGCATGATTTCCCAGGGGGCTCGGGGACAAGGTTAGAGAGCAGCCTGGCCTCATCTGTACACACATACCGAGCAGGCTCACCTGCTCCCATCCCTCCCGAGCTGAGCAAGATCAAAAGAGACTGGAAAAGTACACCAGGGGATCCCCACCAGCATCGATGGCCAAGGGTATCCTGGAGACCACAGAGCCACAGCACAATGCTTCCAGTAAGCACCAGGCTGAGGGGTGGGAGTCATGTTTTCTCACCACCCCACACTTAAGAAACTGAGACTGAGACTGACCCACTCAACTTACTTCTGTAACGCAGTCCATTGTAAATCTTTAAGTTCCCAACTCGTAGGCTGCCATGCCTGGGGAGCCCTGGGCTATGCATTACATTAGGTCCATTATCGCTCGCTACTACAAGTTCGACAGCATGGAGGGCACCGGTTAGAGCGCCACAGTCAAATGAGGAGTTCAAATCCTTGCTCCGACATGCACGAGCTTTGTGGTACAGGGCCAGACAATGTAATTTCTCTTCTCTACCTACCGCATGTAGCCGTTTCCAGATTTCAATAAGAGAAATGCACAAACTGCTTACAACAATCCCTATCCAACAGCTGGAGCTCTGAGTGACTGGTTCAGAGCCGTGCATAGGACTTAACCCAGGACATTCAGAATCTTAGAAATTTTGAACTTGGAGCCAAAGAGATTGTGTTTTGGCCCTTTCTGGAACAAGGTTCTGAGATGCAAGTCTGAGAACCATGAACTGGCAGGTTTCTCTATGTCAGAGGAAGCCAGTCTAAGAGGACAAGACCAACAGGTGGTAAGAGACAAGACATGGAAACAGCTGATTCAACGAGTATCTGTCTCCTGGATCATAAACCATGTACCCAAAAGAAATGAAGCTCTAGCAGACACTTGAGGAAAATACAAAGAGGTCCTTTCAATCTCCAGGAATGTGCTCTGATGACAGAGTTATTCCTATCTGAACTGCTCTGCACGCAGAGAGGTAAGAAAGAGGAGAACGGGCATACGACTTGAAAGAGAGGCCTGTATGCCAGTGACCAGCAAGCAAAAGGCGAAAGGTAAAAATCACACACCTTACTAACCTATAAAAGCTAAACCCTCTCCCTAGGGAAAAATGGTAGAATCCTGGCAATTGAATATGAAGTGTATGAGAAGAGTCAAAGAACACTAAACACCACCCTGCATACCTTTTGCCTACCACAGTTATCCACCCATCAACAAAATGGACTTGACGGGGTGCAGCCTGGGCTCCAGGATGGCCCTTCCAAGCACAGGCACGTCTGCTGAAAGGAACCCTGTAGAGCCTCCTAAGTGGAGGGTAAGGGCTTCCAGTAAGAATGAGGGGACAGAAGCTGAAGAAGAAGGTCCAATTCCAAAGCACCACATGGAAATCCCAGTTGTGATTTGGCAGGGCTTGGGGGAGGTTTTAAGATAAGTGTACTTATTGACAGGAAACCCCAAGATGATAAGTAGGGCTGAACCATGTACAACCGCTAAGGCCGATTCCAGGAAGCGGGGAAAGTGGGAAAGCCCCAGTGACAGAATCCCCCCAGGAGCTCTCTCCAGAGCAGCCCTGGAAAGCACTTCACAGGAAAATGCTCCAAGCCAAACGGGAGGGGCATTCAGTGCATAGCAATTGTTTTGTAAGCCCAGGGACACACCAAGAGCAGAGACCCCTCTAGTAATCCATACTCCATGTGTCCCACATATACATCTGAAACATTTAAAGATACTGAACATAAAATAAGTTGAAGTCCATTGAAGTTCTGATTCAAGATGCTTTTAAAAAATATATCTAGATACAGATCAAATTTCAAGTTATATTCAAAAAATTTTTCTGCATTTATGGGGACTCCTACTACACTAGGCAGCCACTATAGTCTATGCATTTGTGGGAGCCAAAACCAGAAGATAATTAAGGTTGTCCCTGGCCTTTATGTGTTCCAAAGATTGATTTTCTTATAATCCTGAGGATAAATATTAACATTCTCAAAATTCTTAAGTATTTCTCAATGTTTATTTAATTTCTTAATGTTAATGTTAATGAGAGTATTTTCTTCTTTTGCACAACTTATTCTTTCTCGTGATTAATGTTTGGGCCCCTTCTCTTAGCTACATGCTATGATTCTATAAATCTGCATCCAACTCACAGAAATCGTAAGCTCTTTAGATGTTTCTGCAAAACAAACTGTTAACGGAAGCTCCCCCTGGGGAGTCTGGTGGCAGCAGAAGGCCTAGAGGGACTGTTTCACTTTTTATTTTAGTGCTAGAATGACTGAGTCTTCCACAAAAAAAAACAAAAAACAAAAAAAAACCCACTTTGATCAGTTTTTAAAGGACTAGATTAAAAATAAAAAACTCAAAGACACAAAGAATAGCAGTATATTCATTTCCTTTAAATACAAAGTTTTGGAGCTAAATGTGTTATTCTTGGCTATATCATTACAAATGATCATAAGGATCAACTCATTGCAGACTTACAGAAAAGTCTCTGCACTCCTTGGGTACTGTGTCCAGTGGTGCTTATGTCATCCCAATGTATTATGTATAAGTCTACCCACACAGCCCCTGCCACTAGTCTGAATACTTTTATTTTTTTTTTAAATCAAACTGCCTTTGATTTCCAGTATCAAACAAAGTATCTACAACATGGTAAAAACTTACTGTAAGTGAACTCTTCACAACTGATCATTCAGCCAACAATAATTTAAGCTTTTGGAGACTATACTGTAATAAACCCACAAAATCATTATTCCCACAAAAGTGCTTGGGTCCATCAAGTATAACCACTGCTTTCAAAATCAGAAGCATTACACATGATAGATGCATTTGAGGCAGATCTACCACAACTGCTTTAAAATGTAGACATTATTTCATCTAATGAATGGATGAGTGAAAAAAACACAATGAGTTCTGGGCCCAAGCCTTCTTTCCCTTTTCTAGAGCCACACCTAAAGAGAAGAGAGACACAGAATGAAAACTGCTGGACAGGTCCCTTCCTCAGCTCTCACTGGAACTTACCACTTACAGGAAAAGGAGAAGAGCACCAAACTGGATTCGCAAGGGCTTTGTTCTTCCTGCAAAGGGCAGCTTAAAGCGGGGACAGAAACTCAGTGAGAATTCTAGTCTGTTTACCCCTGGCTTGCTCTGTTAGCCCGGCAGTGTCTGAGGGTTCAGACCACACAGCCATCAAGCAGGAGGGGCACTCGACTATTTCTAACAAATCTACCAGCTCTAACATTGCATGACCCTTATCATCTGCTTCAGTAATTATTCACTGATTACATCTTGTTTCCTTAATTTGACTAACTCCATAGCTACAAGGCAAAGCATCATTTGATGATGGGAGTATGTGATGTCTTTGCAAAAATATTATATGTAGTACTTTTTTACATTTGGTGTTTCAGAAAGTCAAGTACAAGGTTAAAAACCCCTTTTTGAAATCAAATATTCTTAGAAATATCGTAACCTATTTGCCATCAAGTGTTAAATTTTAAATGCGCTAGCATATATTAATCAATTCTCCCCCAGACTTCAATGAGCTCTCAATACATCTTACTGGCCATTATCTCCTTACTAGCAGATTATATCTATAAAGGTTTGTGCAGAAATAAACAACTTCATTATAAGTAACTATGTATGCTTCCATCTCTCTCAAAAGAGATCCTCATACAAAGGGAGGATGTTCTTAGTGTGTCTCCAAGTATCGATGTAAGAATACTGACAACATGAACTGTTCAATATACATGAACACAGCAGAGTCTCATGGTTGCCTCCTCAACTCCATTTTGACTTACTCATTAAGTAGCAGAACCCCAATTTCATTCAAAGCACCAGTGTGCCCAGATCGTAATTTACGGTCCCTACAACCAAGTTCTGGCCAATGTGACGGAAGCAGAAATACCATGTGAAACTTCTGGAAAGTCTCCTTAAAAGGGTCCCTCTGTTCTTCTTCCTTCTTCCTTTCCTTCTTCCTACTAACCCAAGTACAAATAGAAAGACTGGAGCACCACAACAACCTTCGAAGACTATAAAACTCCATGACAGAGCAGAAGATGGAAGGTGTGTGGAGAATTTCTCCACCACAGCCCCAGACATCCAACTTCTGGGTCTCTTTTACATAAGAATGTGGAGTCTCATGGGCTTAAGCCACTGCAGCCAGGTCCCTCTTACAGCCAAACCCAATTCCTAGCTGAGACAATGACAGAACAGTTTACTACCAGTAAATGAACCATGAGAAAAATTTTCAAAGGTTCATCAAAGTAAGCCAAATCTAATCCAAGTAGGTAGTGGTTGTTTGGTCAGTATTGAAACTGAGTTGGTAAGGGGAAAAGAGGATTTCCCTTCTTCTTGTCTTCCACTTGTGGGGTGGGGGGTTGAGGGGAAAGAGTTTGTCTTAACCCAGTAATCAATTCTCCTAATTAAGCTCAACTGTGTTCCCACATGAAACTTATTCATGCCCCAGGAAAGGAACTCGATTATGCACCGATGTTCAGCACTCCCTTATACGAACACAGTAGTCTGAGGATGCTGAGTACTTCTGTCCAGTTGAGTAAAGTTTTAATGAACACTTAACAATCAGCTTATTCAACCAGGACAAGCCCTAAAGAATCTTTTATAATGTTTAAAATGCTCCTAACATTGACCTACTATTCAGAAGACCAATTAAAGCAGAAGACCAGTTAATGAGATTTTTACAATACTATTAAAATATCAGGTACAATGACGGTCTTTCTAAAAGAAACTTCCTTCGACTTAAAAGGGAGAAACAAGAGTGTTTTGACTTGCGGCATCATAAAACAAAGCCGACAAATGACTAGACTGAATTTTGCAAAAGCACGTGTGAAATTAAGAATCAATCTGATACAGTCTTGAATTTTTAGAAGGGTAAAACTATTACCCACTGTAACATACATTTTAAGAAAGAAATCTATGGTTGGCAGAGCGTGTGCGTGTGTGTGTGTATCTGTCATTTACGGTGGCACAATGGAGAACTGTTGACAGGAATGAAATCTTGAATTTAAACTGTTTAAAATGAGAATATAAAGGATGCAACAAGTGATAACCAGTTACTGAAACTTTTAAGTAGCTTCTAATAACACTTCAGAAGTCACTGCAGAAACACTGCCCTGTGGGAGGCTAAGCATTCTTCCATGATAGTTCAATGTATTTGCATCAATTCTGCCTTCATTCAGTCACTAATATTGGCCCATTACTTGGTTTTAACCTCATGTGATTCTGACGGACATTCTACTTCCAGATAGTATTTTTAAAGGCAAATAGCAGCTACGGATTTCCGCTTTTATATAATTTCTCCTTAAGCCCCCTAAAAAGGCCATAAAATTATTAAGATTCTTCTATAATTAAAAACACAAGTATTTACTAAACAGAGTTAGAAAAACATTTTAGGAGTTAGAATAGACATAAAGAGAGATGGCGGAATGACTAATACAGATAAATTATTCTTTCTCGGTTGATTTACGGTGAACTGAAAAAGGTGAACTGAAAAAGCACACGCTGCTTTTTGTACTTTATGTTTGCAAGAATTAAGTTTAATAAAAAAGAATTAAGTCCCGTATCTTTGTACAAAATCCCCATCCCCTCTGTGAGAACACCTTTATAGATCCTAAAACATGGACAGTCTGGCCCAAGCAGCAAATGAATCTCCCAGTACACGTGGTAGGAGATACCTTCATCTTTAACAGGAGTCTTACAGCTTGAGGGATCTGGTTTACTTCTTTCGACTACAAAGGTAAGAAGCAGAAACAAAGCATGATGAAGAAGGAAGCAAGCAATCTTACCTGTACCATTGAGGGTAGTGTTTTTATTTGTGTACAGCCTGATCATATGTCCTATTGTTTTCACATTTTCTCTCAACATTATTCCTCGAGCTTGTACCATAAAGAGATATGTGTTGGCTATAAAAAGGAAAGAGAGGAAACATCATGACTCAGTAAGCTTTTTTTTTTTTCCTAATTTAATAAAATAATATTCGGACTGGGGAACAGCCCAATAAACCCAAACTGACTCAGTTAGCATGTCCAAAGGGAACACAGAAATACAAAATGACTATTTCCTATTATCAAAAACTTATAAAAACAGGGATGCCTGGTGAGCCCAATCAGAAGAGCATGCAATTCTTGATCTTGGGGTTGTAAGTTTGAACCCCACATTGGGTATTAGAGATTTCCTTAAAAAAAAAAAAAAAAAAGAAAAAGAAAAAGAAAAGAAACAAACTTAAAAAAACAGTTTTTAAAACAATAAAAATGAAAAATTCAAGTAGTGATATCCCATCCAATAGAATGAGACTAAATGAATATCATAATGAATTCCTTTATCCATAAATGATTTTCTACCATAAAATATACTTACACATTTCAAAAAGGCATTTTATTACAAACATACAATCATAGTATACTTTCTCTAATTCTACATTAACTTCCTCAAACTCCAAACTCCACAAGAGCAAGTATTCCTTACCTAATAGTAAATATATCATAAATCACCGTAACAGCTAGTATGAATATGACTCTTGCAATGGATCTCCTAAATTCTCCTAAATTCTCACTGTGTTTGGGGAAGGAGAGTTAGGGGGCAGAATGACCTAGAATCAATACCTATTTTGGTAATTTCTCTCTACTGAGTTAATTACTTAAGAACTTTTATACTCTCTTTCAATCAAAAATTTATGTACCAGGATGGTAAAAGCAGACAAAATTAAAATCAATGTGCATTTTCAAGTTGGTACATTTAATTCTTTGTGTTAAGTGCTTCAAAACTAGGCCCCTAATTTCTTGCTTTGGGAGAAACTGGTCAACTGACAAAGATGACAAAAATCTCTGCCTTCTGAGATGCCAGCACTCCTCAGAGAAGCACAGGGGTAATCAAAAGATCCTTTCTTTCTCGGTCCTGATTCTGCAAGCACAATGCACAACTCTAGACAACTCACTGAATTTGTTTCCTCACCTAATACAGTTGGTGTATTGCCTTAGATGTTCTCTAAAGCCCTTTCTACTCTCCATTCTCCAAGCATACAGCCAAAAAAAATCATACACTCCATTCAATCAAGAGGAAGATCATTTTCATGGCAAAACCAAAAAACTGCAAGTCTCAGTTAATGACTCTTCCAATTTTAAAATAAGTCATCCCTGAACACTGTAATGATGCTCTCAAAAAATGAATGCCAAAATAAAAAATGTTAAATTCAATTCATTTTTTGGGCCCTGCTCTACTTCCCTGAGTTGCTACAGAGAGATGAGCAAAATGTGATGTTTACTACCACCTTTAAAGATTTTATTTCCTTATTTGAGAGAGAGTATATGAGAGAGAAAGAACACATGTGTGTGAGTTGGGAGAGGGAGGAGGAGACTCCTCGCTGGGCAGGAAGCCTGATGAGGGGCTCCACCACTAGGACCCCAAGATCATAACCTGAGCTGAAGGCAGAAGCTTAACTGCTTAACCCCTTAACTGACTGAGTCTCTCAGGCACCCCCTCCTTTCCCATTTTTTTTAAAGATTTTATTTATTTATTTGACAGAGAGAGACACCAGGAGAGAAGGAACATAAGCAGGGGGAGAGAGAGAGAAGCAGGCTTCCTGCTGAGGAAAGAGCCTGATGTGGGGCTTGATCCCAGGAGCCTGGGATCATGACCTGAGCTAAAGGCAGATGGTTAATAATGACTGAGCCACCCAGATGTCCCTCCTTTCCCATTTTTAATGTAAATTTTAACATGCTCAAAGTACAAAAGACAATAAATAAACTAGAGAAGCAGAGTACAATAACACTTCTCCTTTTACCTTCAATCCATAACAGAGAAAACAACAGAAATCCAACTTCACATAAGTTTACCTCAATCATTTTTAAGAGCGTATCTACATCCTCTCTAGAAAGCAATCCTATAATTAGATATAACTTGTTTAGGCTTGAATTTATTACACCCCTCAGGTTACAAATACAAGTTTTTATTGAAGTTTTACTCTTGAGTAGACTCTAAAAGAAAAAAGAGATAAAGTGAAAAATGAAAACAAAAAAAAGAGCCAACCAAAAATGCAGAAAAACATTCAATAAAAGCCAACTAACACTAGCAAAAGCCAAGATCTAAAATTCAACCGAAATGATGCAGAGGAAAACCATCAAATAGAAAACCAGTTCTAACTTACAACACCTTGGATCACTGAATCCTAAAGTTACACATGAAATTTGTTATCAGTGATCTAATATCTTGTAACATCTGTTCTGCACCAAACCACAGAGAGGACCTACCATACGGCAGCAGAACTGAGTGGCTCAAAACAATACTGGCCCAAGCCAGGATGCGATAGGTGAGACCATCCATGTGCCCTGGAAACTGAATCTCTAACACACCTATTCATATAAAGAATATTGTCTGACATCAGGAAGTCAAGTCAGACTTGAGCAGCAAAGAAAAGATCTGGTATAGAAAAGAAGAATCCTCAAGGTAAATTATCCTAAAAACTTCCAAAACATCAGGTAACAAACTTATACAAGGGGCGGGGGGGGGGGGGGGAAGACTGATGACAACTGTGACAAAAGAATACATTTACTATTCATTGGATGGAGAAAAAATTAAGGAAGGCAAGATACCAAGTTCTCCAAGTGGAGAATCTATTAGTTTATTTTAAATCATTTACAGCTAATTGAGTTACAGTCCTTAGGTTAATAGTCCTCATGGGTTTAATCCCTAAAGATCAAAACCCATTAGGGAATGAAGGTGTTTTGTTTAAATAGTCATTGCTAACAGGAAGAATGCGGTGTGTCAAAGTATTGCAAGGCACACTAACCAAGCATGAGAGTGGTTCCAACTGTCGGGTTTCCAGACACCTTAAGCTGTTAATCCACACTCAAATAACTATATGACCACTAATTACTATTAGGTACATCTTCTTGGTAAACCAGAAAGTTAGAGGAAATCTTTGTCAAAAATTTCTATTCCAAGTAAGACAAACTGCATTTCAGAAAACAGGGAAATCTTTATCAGCTTTGCCCTTTGGTATTTAGAGAACTCAGAAATACACTAAAAAAAATTACCACTGCTTAATTAAAATCATGCCGTGTTCTCTACTCTAGTTAATTTGCTATTTGCCTCTGCTTTGTGAGACATACATTTAACCTATTTACCTAGGTCTGCTTTGTGGGAGGTGGTGGGGGTAGCGGAATACCTACAACTTAAAAAAAAAATTAAAAACACTCAAAAATCAAGTTTACAACAGCTAGACATCCTACCCTTGGTTTGTGAAGCAAGAGATGTAATTCTTGGCTTAAGGAAACTAAGGAATGCACTTGCTAATAATGTGTCTCCCCAACCCTTCCCACATCCAGCTCTGTTCACTGAAAACAGTATTCCGGACAAGGAGAAAGTGCCAGTCTGCACTGATCTGGAAAGCTTTCCTGAGCTTCAGAGGCTTCAGACACAGCATCCCCCTGGTCCCATACTATGATACACTGCCACAGGTCTGTTAACAAAAAGTAATCCAGCCAGGAGCTGATTTTAAGAGGGAAATTATGTTGGTTAGGTACATTGTAAGTGCAGAACTGGAGCTAAGAAAGGGAAAAAAAAAAAATTGGGGGTGACATTCCTATAAGGGTAGGAACTATGGTGGTCAATCGCCGTAAGGAAAAATTATCCAGAAAAGGGGTAAGAAAGTACAGTTCAGACACATGGAAAGAGACCACAAAGAGGGTCACAAAGATAAAAGGCCCCAGATGAATTAGTCTGAGCTTGAACACAGTGAAGAGGAAATGGTCAACCATATCAAATACCACAGAGGCTAAAAAAAAAAAAAGACTAAAGAATAATAGTTTAAAAAAAATAAAACACTAATGGTTGGTACATACCCTTTTCAAGCATCCTTAGAAGAGCTTTACATATACTAACCTAATTAATCCTTACAAGCAACCCTATAATGGTAGGTACTAATATTATTCCCATTTTGCAGATCAAGAAATTGAACAATGGAGTTATCTAACTTGCTCAAGGCCGCACAGTTATGAGCTGGGGGTGGAGCCAGAATTCAAACCCCAGCAGGCTGGCTCCAGGGGTTTAGCCCCTTTCCACCATACAATGCAGCCTCTTAAAAATGTTGGTAGGGGATCACTGTCAATCTTTAAAAGAAGTTTCTGGAAAGCAATCGAAACAAAAGGCAAGTAGCAAAGAATAAAGAGGATAGTGACAAAGTAAAAGCAATTTTAAGAAAAGAGAAGTGAGAGCAAGGTCAAGGAAGTTTTTTTTTAGACGGGAGAAAACTGAGCATGACTGTGGTCTAAGCAGAGGGAAGAAAGAGTAAATTTAACTTTAAGGTACTGAAGGGAATAGGAGGAAGGATGGAAAGGAACAGTTCCACTGAGGGGACCACATGAGCAGAGGTTATGGGGTGCACGGGCACACAGCACATCCAGCAGTCAACAATCCAACTTGAGTAGAGTTTGGCAGCAATGAAAAATAATTTGTCAAGGTCTAAGTGGATGGACGGTGAGAAAAAAAAATAAGAGGAAAGAGGGGCAGGACTCGAGGTCATTGTGAAGATAAGAAGGGGCGCCTGGGTGGCTCAGTGGGTTAAAGCCTCTGCCTTCGGCCCAGGTCGTGATCTCAGGGTCCTGGGATCAAGCCCTGCATCAGGCTCTCTGCTCAGCCGGGAGCCTGTTTCCCTTCCTCTCTCTGCCTGCCTCTCTGCCTGCTTGTGATCTGTCAAATAAATAAATAAAATCATTAAAAAAAAAGAAAAAAAAAAAGGAAGTCATGTTAACAATAAGTGAGAAAGTCCCAGAAGTGTAAGGGTTAGGAAGACTATGGTCTGGGGAGGTTCAAGGGACAGCAGGTCACAACTACAAGGACCTGATGTGGCCAGACAAGGGAGGAAGGAAGACAAGCCCCAGACTGCCTGACGGCTACCAACAGGGGCATCAGTGGGGGATGAAGCAGAGAGGGAATGTTCTGAGCTGAGCACAGGCATACCTCAGAGACATGGCAGTTCTGCCGCAGACCACCACAATAAAACAAACATTGCAATTAATTGAGTCAAATAAATGTTTTCATTTCCCAGTGCATATAAAAGTTTATACTATAGTATAGCATTATGTCTTAAAAATCAATGCACACACCTTAATTTAAAAATACTTTATTGCAAAAAAAACAAAAAAACAAAAAAAAACTTAATCATCACCTGAGCTTTCAGCAAGTAATACCCTTTTCGCTGATGGAGAGCTGCTTCAGTGTTGATGGCTGCTGATCAATCAGGGTGGTGATTGCTGAAGGTTGGCACGGCTGTGGCAACTTCTTCAAATAAGATAATAATGAAGTTTGCCACATCAAATGATTCTTCCTTTCATCAGTGATTTCTCAGTAGCACACTAACACTGTTTGATAGCATTTTACCCACACTAGAACTTCTTTCAAAACTGGAGTCAATCCTCTCCAACCCTGCCACTGCTTTCTCAACTAAATTTATATCATATTCTAATCTCTTATTGTCATTTGGACAATCTTCACAGCATCTTTACCAGGAGTAGAAGCATCTCAAGCAACTCTTCATCCTCATGAGACTGCAGGAGTTCAGTCCCGTCTTCGGGCTCCACTTCTCATTCTAGTGCTTTTGCTCTTTCCACCACATCTCCAGTGACTGCCTCCAAGAAGTCTTGAATCCCTCAAAGTTCTCCATCAGGGAGGAAAACAACTTTTTCCAAACTCTTGGTAATGCTGATATTTGAACCCCTTCCCATCATAAATGTTCTTATTAGGATCTAAAAAGGGGAATCCTTTCCAGAAGGTTTTCAATTTACCTTGCCCAGATCCATCAGAAGAATCACTGTGTATGACAGGTAAAGCTTTATGAAATTTATTTCTTAAATAAGACTTGAGAGTCAAAATGATTCCTTGACCCATGAGCTCCAGAATTGATGTTATGTTAGCAGGCAAGAAAATACTTACCTCAATGCATACTTCCATCAGAGCTCTTGACTGACAAGGTACATTGTCAACGAGCAGCAATATTTTATAAGAAACCTTTTTTTTCTAAGCAGGAGGTCTCAACAGTAGGCTTAAAATATTCAGTAAACCATGTTGTAAGAAAATTTGCTCTCATCAAGGCTTTGTTTTTCCATTTCTAGAGCACAGGCAGAGTAGATTTAGCATAATTCTTCAGGATCCTAGGACTTAGAGAATGGAAAATGAGCAATGGCTTCAACTTGAAGTCACCAGCTCCATTAGCCCCCACCTAACAAGAAAGTCCACTTGTTCTTTGAAGCTTTGAAACCAGGCACTAACTCCCCTTCTCTACCTATAAAAGTCGTAGGAGGCATCTTCTTCCAATAAAAAACTGTTTTGTCTACACTGGAAATCTGTTGTTTGGTGTAGCCAACCTTCATTAATTAACTAGACCTTCCGGATCACTTGTTACAGTTTCTACGTCTGCACTTGCTGCTTCCACCTTACTCTGACGGCTTCCTTCTTTAAACCTGGTGAACCACTCTCTGCCAGCTTCAGACTTTTCTCTCACAGCTTCCTCACCTCTCTCCGCCTTCATGGAACTGAAGAGAGGCAGGGCCTGGCTCTGAATTAGGCTCTGGTTTCAGGGACTGTTGTCGCTGGTTGGATCTTCTAACCAAACCACTAAAACTTTTCCCACTTCAGCAACAAGATTGTTTCACATTTTTTTATCACTCATGTATTCACTGGAGTAACACTTTTCATTTACTTCCAGAACCATTCCTCTAGGAGTGCCTGGGTGGCTCAGTTGGTTAAGCATCTGCCTTCGTCTCGGGTCATGATCTCAAGGTCCTGGGATTAAGCCCTGTGTGGAGCCCTGTGTCGGGGGGGGGGTCTCAGCTCAGTGGGGAGTCTGCTTGTCCCTCTCCCTTAGCGTGCTCATGCCCTCTGTCTCTCTCAAATAAGTAAAATCTTAAAGAAAGAAAGGAAGGAAGGAAAGAAAGGAAAGGAAAAGAAAAGAAAAGAAAAAGGAGAAGAAAAGAAAAGAACACTTGGGTGGCTTAGTCGGTTAAGCCTCTGCCTTCAGCTCAGGTCATGATCCCAGGATCCTGTAATCCAGTCCCACATCCGGTTCCTTGCTCAGCAAGGAGCCTGCTTCTCTCTCTGCCTCTGCCTGCCACTCTGCCTGCTTGTGCTCTCTCTCTCTCTCTCTCTCTCTCTCTGTGATAAATAAAGAAATAAATAAAACCTTTAAAAAAGAGAGAAAAGGAAAGGAAAGAAAAGAAAAAGAATCATTTCTCTGCATTCACTGGGCTATTTGGTGCAAGGGGTCCATCCTTCTGCCTATTGGCTTTTGACATTCCTTTCTCATTAAGCATATCATTTCTAGCTTTTTTTTTTTTTAAAAGATCTTACTTATTTATTTGACAGAGAGAAAGAGTGATCACGAATAGGCAGAGAAGCAAAGAGAGAGGTGGGGGGAGCAGACCCCCTGGAGAGTAGAGAGCCCGATGTAGGGCTCGATCCCAGGACCCTGAGATCATGACCTAAGCCGAAGGCAGAAGCTTAACCTACTGAGCCACCAAGGCACCCCTCATTTCTAGCTTTTAATTTCAAGTGAGAGATGTGGGACTCTTCCTTTGAGGTGAACACTTAGAGGCCACTGTAGGATTATTAATTAGCCTAATTTCAATACTGTTGTGTTTCAGGGAATACAGGGAGGATCAAGGAGAGGGAGACTGATGGGGAATGGCCCATCAGTGAAGCAGTCAGAACACATGCTTTTATCAATTAAGTGTACTTGCTGTCTTATACGTGCAAAGATCCTGATACCCAAAACAATTACAGTAGTATTATCAAAGAACACAGATGACCATAACAAATACCATAATAATGAAAAGGTTTGAAATATTACAGTTATCAAATGTGACACAGAGACATGAAGTAAGCAGAGATTGTTGGGAAAATGGCAGTAACAGGCTTGCTTAATATAAGTTTGCGACAAACCATCAATTTATAAAAACCCATTATCTACAAAGCACAATAAAGTGAAGCATAATAAAATGAGATATGTCTGTACTAACTGCCAAAATCATGCCGGCATGGAGAATGCTGGTGGGTAGAGGCTTCTAAAGAGAAGGGAAGGGCGCCTGGATGGCTCAGGCAGTTAAGCATCTGACTCTTGGTTTCAGCTCAGGTCATGATCTCAGAGTCATGAGATGGAGCCCCTGTATCAGGCAGGTGCCTGCCGGCATTTCTTGCCTTCCTGGGCTCATGGTCACATCACTCCAGTCTCTGCCTCTATCTGTACATTGCTCTGTGCACAGCACACACGGTCCCCGTGAGATTATTTCCCTTTCATTCCCCTCTGCCCCTCCCTGAGAGTGTGCACACATGTGTGCATGTATGTAGCAGGTTGTATGGGGTCCCCCAAAAAATATGTGCATCCTAATTCCCAGAAGCCATGAAAATGTTATCTTATTTGGAAAAGGAGTCTTTGCAGATATAATTAAGGATCTTGAGATGAGAAGATCAACCTGGATTATCTGGGTGGGCTCTAAATCCAATGACAAATGCTCAGATAAGAAAAGGGAAAGGAGGGCGCCTGGGTGGCTCAGTGGGTTAAGCCGCTGCCTTCGGCTCAGGTCATGATCTCAGGGTCCTGGGATCGAGTCCCGTATCGGGCTCTCTGCTCAGCAGGGAGCCTGCTTCCTCCTCTCTCTCTCTCTGCCTGCCTCTCTGCCTACCTGTGATTTCTCTCTGTCAAATAAATAAATAAATAATCTTTAAAAAAAAAAAAAAAGAAAGAAAAGGGAAAGGAATATTTTACATACACATACACACACCCACACAGAAGTGAGCAAGGTAAAGATGGAGGCAGAGACTGGAGTGATGTGACCATAAGCCCAGGAAGGCAAGAAATGCCAACAGGCACCTGAAGCTGGAAATAGCAAGGAAGGATCCCCCTCGAGAGACTCCAGAGGGAGCGCAGTCCTGACAACATCTGATTTCAGACTCCTGGCCTCCAGAACTGGGAGAGAATAAATTCCTGTTGTTTTAAGCCACGCAGTGTGTGGTAACTCATATGGCAGTCCTAGGAAATACACCACCACATGGTGCAGGTATAACTTTTCCCCATTTAAAATATCAAAAAACAAACTCAGAGGCAAGTTGCATAGATAGAATTTAAGAACTGGGATTCAAGAACAGGTCTGAATGGCAGCAATTTGGAAGAAGCCAGGGCTGAAAGTCATAGAGGAGAGGGAGGGGCCAAAAAAAAAAAAAAAAGCGCGCACGAGAGAGAGAGAGAGAGAGAGAGAGAGAGAGAGAGAGAGAGAGAGAGAAAGAGAGAGAGAAATCCTTAATGTAAAAAGTAATGAGCGGTGGGGGCTTAAGTGGGTAGGAGAAGAATCCATGAAACAAGATGGGATAGGGAGGGAGACAAACCATAAGTGACTCTTAATCTCACGAAACAAACTGTGGGTTGCTGGGGGGAGGGGGGTTGGGAGAAGAGGGGCAGGGTTATGGACATTGGGGAGGGTATGTGCTTTTGGGTAAATTGGAAGGGGAGGTGAACCATGAGAGACTATGGACTCTGAAAAACAATATGAGGGGTTTGAAGTGGCGGTGGGGTGGGAGGTTGGGGTACCAGGTGGTGGGTATTATAGAGGGCACAGCTTGCATGGAGCACTGGGTGTGTTGAAAAAATAATGAATACTGTTTTTCTGAAAATAAATAAATTGGAAAAAAAAAAAAGTAATGAGCGAGTGAGAAAGGAGGGATAAGCCAAATCTCAGTTAGTGAAGAGAAGGAGGAAATCCGAAGGGGACTAAAGCCTACAGGAGAGTAAACAGTTTCCCATATTAGCTACAGAACATATACCGAAATAAACGATGTGGAAAAAAAGCAAAATACCACTTATATATGCCCCTGGATATTACTACAGACATCTGAATCTGGTATTTTGAATCTATCAGATCTCACAATAATTTTCTAAGTATCGGCTGCAGATGCCTAAAGGTTTTCTTCTACCCACATCTAGCCCTTGTTCAACTAATTCTCAGAAATGACTCACCCAAGATGGTAAAGCTAAACATATTATCTCTGGTAATAATGTTGTAAACCCCAGGATCAGGCCAGACTATATATGAAATATTGCTCATATTTTGCCTAGGACCAAAGTACTGCTTGGGTTGAAAACAAAACATACTTTCACTTTATGCCAAAGTACTATTTAAGCAGAGTATCTTATCACAGTGACAGTAATTCAAAGCTAGGTATGGGCTCAAGGAAATCTGTAGTGCAAATAATTACCAGCCTAGAATAACAACCTCCCCATCTTTCAAGTGAGTCATGGGCTGACTAATGAATTAAGAGAATGAAAGAACTCTGCATTCAGAATCCCATTTTATCAAGGAATAATGAATTCCATGACTATATACAGTATAGCTCTATTTCAGATCTTAGCCAACAGCTACAGCTTTGCTGACGTAGACACTAAATATTAACAAGAAATTCTTTACAATTGGTGCTTTCACCATTTCCATTCTGCAGTTAAGCAGTTTTAAGTTATTTTGAGAGATTATTTGTGCTTGAATACTGATAAAAATTAAATATTTTTAAATAAAATTGGATTTCCAACAGTCTTATTAAAGATGTTCAGGGTGGAGACATGTGTTTGTTGGACAGATATTTACTGAATGCCTACAGTCTGCCAAACAGCAGAAACTAAGGTCTCCAGGGGGTGCCTCAGTAAAAATCAAAATCCTGAAAAAGCATAAACTGCCTAAAACCACAGAAGTACCTTCAAAACAATCAGATCATCAGTTCAGGCTAGTTTACACTTAGCTAATAATTCTAAAAATAGACTCCAAACCTGAAAATATGAAAACACTAACACAAGATATCAATCTGCACTGTCATGTATTAGTTCACTATTATTCACTTAAAACAAACACATGCTTCTTTAAGGCAGGACAGAGGATTCAAGAGTTAAGCATTACACCCCACCCTGTAGAAAAACAAAATTTGGAGAAAATGAGGGAATTAAGGAAGAAGAATGTAGGCAATTAAACAGATTTTTTTAAAAGCCAATCAGTAAGGAAATTTACTTAATGAAATTACATACTAAAGATCAAACCATAAATAATCACACCCAGAAAACATTACAGAATTGTTGAAATTTAATGATTTCAGAGTACATATGGTGAATGTGAAATGAATCTCTATCCTCTTAAGAATTCTATCATGAGAAAAAAAAGTGGAAGTGGTATTTGAACTACATGTTTTATGATCATCCCCGATTTCCTTGTGTTTTCACAATTAAAATATCTTGAAATTTTGAATTTATTTTATGAAAGGAAAATGACTCTAAAAGAAGCAGGAGAGATGAATGCACTGTGGGAAATGAGTGTCAAAGATTTCTAAAGCTAGGGGAGCCTGGCTGGCCCAGTCACATGAGCCTCGGACTCTTGATTTTGGGTCCAGTCATGATCTCAGGGTCATGAGATCCACAGGCTGGTGCAGAGTGTCCTTGAGACTTTCTTTCCCTTTCCCTCCCTCTGCCCCTCCCCCACTGTGCACACGTGCACGTGCACGCACATGCACATGCGTGCGCGCGCTCTCTCTCTCAAACAAATAAAATTTTTATAAAAGATTTCCAAAGCCAGAGCACATTTTTAAATCAATATACAAGGCACCTTATAATTCCCTGCCTTAAGTCCCTCGATTCAAATAAAAATAAAGTCCAATTTCTCTTCCTCTAAGTCAAACTGGAAATTGCATAAGTCATAATTTCTGAGCTATTAACTTAATTATCAGGAAGGTAATATATGTAAAATGGTTTCGGTAAAGGCACATTAACACTAGCAAGCCTCAAAATCTAAAAAGGAAACAAGACATAATATTTCAATCTAGATGACAGGTTACAGTAACAAATCTCATATACCTACTCACCTGTAACAATATTACAAAGGGACTTTCCTAGCCAGATGCTATATGAATTTTTTTAAGCTTATTTTTTTTTTAAGATTTCATTTATTTATTTGTCAGAGAATAAGCACAAGCAGGGGAAGCTACAGGCAGAGGGAGAAGCAGACTCCCCACTTAGCAGGGAGGCCAGTGTGGGACTCTATCCCAGGACCCTGAGAGCCTGACCTGAGCCAAAGGCAGATGCTTAAGCAACTGAGCCACCCAGGTGTCCCATGAAATGTTTTTAAATCATTGGCTAACATGCAGGGCTATATGCTTTAATCACTTTTTAATCTTATCAAGTAAATCACTATGTAACTTTCTAATAATTAGAAACAGTAACAAATTTCTGATCAACTTATAACTCAATCATACAGTCACTGCAGACCCACAAAGAAACACAGGATCTTGGTTATCTTAAAGGATGTGTTTGTCCATTCTGCCCATTTCTGTTCTGGAGGAAAAAAATTTTTCACCATGATTGCCATCTCTAGCTCCAGTAAAACATGATGCTACAAACACGTTAATCTGGTTTTTAAAAAAGTAAGTTTACTTCTGTGAAAGAGCAAATGATAGAAAATGATTAATTTCAAAAAATAAACCTATCTACCACTTGATTTTTTTTAACCTATCAGTTGGGGTATTTGTCAGAAATAAAGTTCCCAGGGTCCAGAATTACCTAGGATGTGTATTAAAAATGAACCAGAATCAGAATTAGCACATCTGGTAATAAAAACCTAAGAAATAAACTTATGTATGCAAACCACCTTAAGTAAGGCTTAAGCACATTCATGTTCGAAAAACACTGCTTGTAGTAATTCTTTAAACATAACAAGCAAAAAAGTAGAATCTTCTTTTTATATTAGTTTAACTTATATTAAATAAATCCTCTATACAGCTTTCTAATTTATGCACAGTTTATTCAGACACAGCAGAATCTATGTTTACCTCCTATTATAATGGTATCACACAATGATTTGGTGGAGCCAAAGACTTTTACTAACTCGAGTAATTAATCCTGAAAACAAAGATGAAAGCAAAAAGCCATATTTATTATGCCTCTGGAGAAAAAAAAAGTTAATTATAAATTTCAGATTTAAAATTACTAAGTATGTTTTCCTAAACATTTTGCTGTGCCACGTAGCCAAAAATATAACTGCTGATGAACATCCTTTAAGCTAGTTTTCCTATTTTAACTGAAGAGGGTTCTTGCTGTAGCTTTAAACCAAACTTTGCCAAGTTGTGGTATGACCAAAAACAAGTACACCCACGAACCATAACAAATCAGGTTGGCCCAATGCATGATTCACGTACTAGAGAAAAATAAAATTGAGGTGTTCCCTGAAATTCTCCAGTGAATCCAAGACACGAAGTAAAAATATCTAGTACTAACTGGAGTAAACTCTTAATTTTGCAAAGGAATGTTAATGGCATTGTAGGTGCCTACTTTCAACCTTGAATCGGCCTGATCTTCAACCCAAACCATATTACCTGTGTAATAGTATTCTCTTTGCTGTTCTGACAAAAGGCAGAAATGGGAAGAAACGGTCTTTAAAATACTGAATTACCATGTCCTCTAGAAATTAAAAAGAAGAAAAACCGATTCAGAGGGAAAAGGAGGGAAAAGGGATGACAGAGATGCCAGGGGCAGGCAGCTCTGATTAAATGGGAACACTGTGGTCTGAGGCAGTGGTAACAATAGCCAGTTTGGTCTCAGGCAGCCAGGAAAGTTGATCAGAAGGGGACCGCTGCAAACGCAGGCATCAATGCTCTTGGGAACTCCCAAACACAAATCCCCGCCATGCACCTCTTTCCACTGTCACATTGCAGCCTCCCCCCACCACCTTCACACTTACTGAGGTTAGGACAAACATGAAATGCAGGCTTGAAAGGGAAAGGGAGTCACAAAAGGCAGTGTGGGTGGGGGTGTGGGAGACAGGTGGAGGAGCAGGTCTGCCCTGAGGCTGGGTGAGCAAGGGTGCTGCAGAGTTTAACACAGCACCACTGCGTTTAAGAGGCTATTAGAAGTCTATCCAGTCTCCCAAGTAGAGCACCTTCACCAGCTTTAACAGGTGGTCATCTACCCCTGGCTTGATGAGGCACTTAGGAAGCCTTATTTTATTATTTGTATCTCAGTCAGGATGATTTGATTTCTTTTCTTAAAATCTGACTCTTTGTAACTACCCTCACTGTTACCTGATGCTATTCAAAAAACAAACAAAAAAAAAGTTCATCTCTCTTCGATATGGTGTTCCTTTAACCTAAAGAACACAGAGCTCATATTTCCCCCAAATCATTTCCCAGGGCAACAATCAATGACCAGACCCTTCACCTCCTGCACAGTGGAAGAGTCAGCTATCCCAAGGTGTACATTTCAGCTCTTCCAAAAAACTATATACCTCAGATCTTCCAACAATGACATGTGAGACTCTGGGCACATGACAATCTTTGAGAGGCTGTCTTGCCTTCTCTTTCTTTAAAACAAGGCTTTTATTCCATAAGCATGGGGTTTGGAGTGTGGCAGGGACAGCTCTATGAAGCTCCATCTCGAATCTTTCTCCTGGTTCTTCTTTTGCACAAAGCTTTGGCTCCAGACACCATGGCCTCTGTGTCCAAGGTTCCCATGGCGCGGGGCCCTTGAACACAGGCTCAAACCTAGAGCACTGGTGGGGACACTGGCAGCCACTGCTCTGACTACCAGAGCCCAAGGCCTACAAAGTCAAGTGCCCTGATAAGCTCTGCAGTACACTCTTTAATAAAAGCCCGACAGCACGGTGGGTTAGGAAATTCTCCACCTTGTAGAACACTGCCTCAAGAGAAAAACCCAACTAAATTCTAACTGGTATTTGGAATACCTACCACACGTACCATATGGAGACTACAAGCCTAGATTAGGAGTTTCTCCTTTAGAAGTATCCACAGACCTGGCTATTCTTACTTCTCACAGACATTAAAAGGAAATCCGATAAGCACTGCTGCAGGATACATGTGTCATTTATCTCATTCCACCATGTTGTTCAATAGACCTCAAATTTATTCACAAAAGAAAAACACGAAGAATAGTATTTAGCATTGTCAGATTTCAGTGAATCAATTTTCCCTCCAAAAATACTGCATTTCCCACAAGTCCAAAGGATTTAGATTCATTTATACTGAAACAGTATAGCTTAAGCTACAAATGCTGCTCAAGAATAGCAATCCGACTGGGTGGGAAGTCTCTAAGAACACATCCCATTCCCTTGAACGTAGACTGAGTGACTCTCTTCTAAGAAAGTCAGGGGCAGGGGCACCTGGGTGACGCAGTAAGTAAAGCGTCTGCCTTCAGCTCAGGTCATGATCTCAGGTTCCTGGGACCAAGTCCCACATTGGGCTCCCTGCTCAGCACAGTCTGCGGCTCCCTCTTCCTCTGCCCCTCACCCCTGCTCATGCTCTCTCTCGCTCGCTCGCTCTAATACTTTCTCTCTAAAATAAAGAAATATAATCTTTAAAAAAAAAAGAAAAGAAAAGAAAATATGGTGAAAGTGATGGGGTCATGAGCTGCCCTATGGAGAGGCCCATGTGGCAAGAAGTGAGGAAGGCCTCCAACAAACAGCCTGCAAAAAACTTAGGTCGTTGGTCCAACAGCCCTCAGGAACTGAGCTCTGCCCAAATCCACATGGGTGGACCACAAGGCTGATCAACACTCAACACTCGGCAGCCTCATGAGAGACCTTGAACCACAGGCATGCAGCCAAACCAGGTCCAGATTCCCAGCCCACTGCATCTATGAGATAATAATACATTTGTTCTTCTAAAGCCCTACATTTGGGGGTAATTCACAAAGTTATAGATAATTAACATACAGACCAATCCAATTTTCTCTAAGGTTCCTAATTCCAGCCCGTCCCTCCATATTCTCCCAAGGTATCTAATATGTAACAACCCAATGGTATTGATGAGTAAGCCAGTAAGAGGACAAAGGAGCTGCCATACCAAGAGAAGTGATTTAATCAGAAACATTCAGCCACTCAACAACTCTTCACTAAGCCTCTAGTGTGGTCCAAGGCAGAAACCAAATCTCTTTAACTTGGGTTAGAAAACAGTTCACTCTATACTAAGATTTGGTCAAATAAACTGAGTGCCTCACTCTCAACAAATAACTCAGATACCTACCCAACCAAGAATGAACCTTCTTCTCCATATTCATCTCATTTTTGCTAATACAAACATCTTTATGTCCTCTTCTTCCATCTCCAAAATTAATGTAACTATACACTTGATCCTACTCTCTCTACCTGCTCTCCCTGATTGCAATCTTTAACCCATTCATACCAGTAATGCCTAAATATTTCTGAAATGAAAATCTGATTGTGTCACTGTCCTACTCAAAATTTAAGTTCAATGTTTGAAACTGTCCTTGGGCTAACATCAAGTTCTCACACCCAGTTTACAAGGATCACGATTAGACCCATATTTATCTCTCTAGCTTCAGCCCACACTCTCCTCTGTACTCTATGCTTTAGTCCCTATGTTTCTTTGTTGTTGTTGTTGTTGTTGTTTTAACTTTCCACTTCTTCACCTCTTAGCCTTCGAATCTTCCATTCCTGCATGAAATAGTTTTCTCCTAAGCCCATCTTTTAACTACCTAACTTAAGCTTCTGGCCTCAGCTGCACCTTCATCTTCTCCATAATGCCTAAACCAGCTCAGGGCCATCCCATAACCCGCGCCTCCCTAGCAAACGGTATTTCACTTTACTCTAGAATAGTTATTCTTCAGTTGTGAGGATTTCTCACTGGCTATAGGATCTATGAAGACAGGGACCATGTAGATCCTGTTCAATGCTGAACCATAGCACTTTCTGCAAACATTCGCTGTATGAAAAACTAAAGGAATGAGTCTTCCTAGATCACGTCATAATCTGTTCCCTTTCTCAAATCTTCAAACCCTGTCCTCAGTCCTTAAACCTTTCTATAAAGTTCTTAGAACCTCAGGTCTTCCCATCTTGTAAGACTCCTTAGATCCTGCTTCCCCCTACTTTACCCTAACTAAGGCACTTTCCTGGGACCTCTGATTTACTACCCAACTCAAGGCTATCTGACCAATCAAAACAAAAATTGTTCCTGAAGCAGCTGTCATGGACCTCCTACTTATCAAATTGGTAATTCTTCTTACAAACATTAAGCACCATTTCTTTTATTTTTTTTTTAAGATTTTATTTCTTTATTTGTTTGACAGAGAGAGAGAGAGACAGACAGCAAGAGAGGGAACAGAAGCTGGGAAGAAAGAGGGAGAAGGAGAAGCAAGGTTTCCCACTGAGCAGGGAGCCTGATGTGGGGCTCAATCCCAGGACCCTGGGATCATGACCTGAGCTGAAGGCAGTCTTTCAACCAACTGAGCCACCCAGTCACCTTGCATTAACCCATTTCAACACTTGTCTTGCTAATCATCATTTTTCATTCATTCATTCATTCATTCATCAACAAAACCTCACTTTGCTCATATGATCTCTCTTTCCCTTCATTTTCCTGTTCCTATTTCTCCACTTACCCTAAGCTGTTAGACTGTATCCACGGCTGCCTTCTTTTCAGCTTCCGCAAGTTCTCCTTGAGTGGCCACCCAAAACTTTCCATGTATCAACCACAATGACTGCCTATTTGGTACTGGGGAATGAAAAGGGGAACAGAGTCTCACGGGAAACTATTCAAAGTACACTTGGGCCTCCTCTATATTTTGATTTAGCCTCTATCATCCCACGTTTAAGAGTAACTGACTCAGTGAGTCACTTCTGCTTGTAGGAGTGGAAAATAAATAAAAAATAAAACTCAGATATGTTGGGAGAGAAGTAAGTACCATTCATCTACCTGCTGAAGACAGCCAAATCTCGCTCCTGTCAAACATTTCTCCTGGGCTCCAAGTCCTTATGTCCATCTTCCTACTACTGAGAAGTTCCTCCTGGGCATCCCACTGGTGTCCTAACTCAGTTTCTCTAAAACCAAAACAGCTCCCTCCAAGGACATGCCATTCTCTATTCCCTATGACCAGTTACCAGGTTGTCGAAGCTAGAATACAAACAATGTCTTAAAGCTTCTCCCTTTCATTCAATGTCACTACTCCCATCCTCTCAACTCTGCCCAGACCCAACTATGACCTTGATCATGTTCTAATCTTCTGAGCTACCAAAAAAAAATTCCTACCTGGTGTCCCTGGCACTAGTTGTGCCCTCTATCACTGGGCTCCATGCTAAGAGAAATGCTGTAGAACAAAGGATTGCATCATTCCCCTTTTCAAAACTTCTGATCTTTCCTGCTACTCCCAGGGCAAAAATTTGAGCATTGGATAAGTGGACCAGCAAAGGAAGGCCCAGAGGAAAGAAACCGCTGACACCAGAGCCCAAATCAAAAGAACCCTTGAAAGGAGCCATGTAGGTCAGAGAACTTGGGTGATGAAAAAACCAAGGGACCTTTGAAACACAAAGCAAAGTGTTACAGCTCACAACACAACCAGGCTTACCCAGCCAGGGCCAGGAGGCCAAAGGGCTATGATAAGAAAGCTGCAGGGCAACTTGCCACCTTCTGAGCAAGCCAAGAGAGAGCCAGGGAAAATGTGAAGGGTCTATCAGCAAGGACCTAACAAAGCTACCCTTGCCCTAACACCTACTGGTACACACACCCCCACAGGTCCTGACTGCCCATGAACTACACTAGTACCAGCAGAGTGCAATCCGCCTAGAGGCCCAAATTGCCAGGTAATTCCTTAAAGGGCCCACAGGAATCCAGACCAAAGTGCCCCAACCAGATTCCACCTCTATTCAAAGAATAAAACCGCCTGTCAGCACATCTAGGAAAGGTCAAAACCTCTGGTGAGTCACACAGACCGTGAAACCCCACTCCCAATGGAGTCGTACAACCTTCTCCACAATACTACCCCATTGATTATAGGCCCATCAACGTTTTTCTTAATCACAGACAGCTTTGATAAACCTGTATGAGTCAAAACCAGCTTCTCTCTGCCAGAATTTTAGGGACCTCAACATCAAAACACTAGGCAGGGCAGGGGAGTCCCAAAAATTACTCTCAATGTGGCTGATCTGCCAGCCCATACCCTAAGTGGTAGCCAGATGGAAATACTCCTATTTTCTGTAAGTATCTTGGGCCCTGTTGCCCCATTGCTTAGTCCAGTTAAATCTTATCCATCCTCAATAGCTTGTTCCAACCACCAGCTTCCTCTGGAAATCCTTAACCTTAAAGTCCACAATGCAGGCTTTCCAATGACTGGCAGCTCTTTCCTGGTGCTCGTCCCATTGTAGCATGAAGGAACTAACTGTGTCTTAGTCATCTATCTTCTGTGCCTCAAACAATGTCTAGCCTATCTGAGATACTCCACTTGTGTTGGATGAATGAACTCCAAAGTCATAAGTTCATCTTCTCCTACGAAGCAACAGCAGGAAAATACAAGTATGCTGTGTTGGAAGCTGCACTGGAAACTAAACACGAAATGGGATTCTACTCTCAATCCAGCCAGGTCAAGAACTTGGGGGGGAATATGCACTCATCTTTTTGCAATCACGTACAGAGGCGAAAGAGAACGAGAAACAACTAATGGCTCCTGACTCTACCAGATGGGCTAGGGAAAAAAATCTTGTCTTCCTGTGGGGGATGGTGTCTACAGACTAGTTCCCTTGTTACTAAAGTTCATAACATACAGGCTATCCATGCGTTTCCTGCATGAATCTGAAATTTCAAGGAAAATGTTTCCAATTATTCTTAAAATAATGAGCTTGGAGTCTGATGGGACTCTTAGAGTAACACCTAAATAGCCAATGAATTGTTCAACATGAGAAAACACTGGAAACTAAACAGACTATGCTGTCTACAACTGTGTGGTACTATCTGCTCAGAGGGAAGAGAGAGAGGGAGGGAGGAACACAGGTTAAGAAGGCTAAGAAAAAGGAACTAAAAATAAGAAAAGGACTGCCTGGGGGAAGGTGCAAGACAAAAACAGGTCTCTGGACAGAAAATGTAGGAAAATAAAATTAATGTCTACACAACAGGTTGATGTGGACAGGAATAATACGGACTTTTTAACAGAAGACATTTGAAACATTTACTTAGAATCAATAAAAAGTGCTCTCTTACACCACATATGTTTTCATCACAAAAAAGTTTTGCCCTAAGATGTAATTCAGACTAAAATATGAATTATTTCAAGAAGCTTCTCTGTACATCTAATGTAAATTAGTTATAAGAACCTAGTTTGGGGGTATATCTCATTAAGAAGAAGTCTGGAATAAAACAGGAAGTGTACATGAAGCATTTCTGTAGCACACCAACGTACTATGGTTATCCTGAAAATCAACTTGTGCACTGATTTTGCATTGTGAGCTGAACTAGCCACATTTTTCATGAACTATCACTTTTACTTTAAAGAACTGACAAGCTTGGTTATTTAAACTCCTGTATTTGACCTACATTTTCCCAAAAATGAACAAAGTGAGCCTGGCACTTCCAAAAAAACAAAAAACAAAAAACAAAAAAAAAACCCTGACAGTATTTGTTGCCAATGATAAAATTTGAGCTTTCAGGCAAACGTGATTTTTGGAAAACTGCTTCCCAATAAAAGAGAAATAAGGAGACTTTTTTTTTTTTCTGTTAAGTAATACTGGGTTTGGGAAATAGATATAACTTAACAAATTGATAGCACTTTATAAGTTTTGGGTTTCATTCTCCTTACTGGCTTCAGTCAATTTTTTTAAGTTCTAAATTTAAGACCCACAAAAACAGAAGCTTAACTGTGACAACCTAATTGTCTGTAAGAAAACTGCCAAATTTTATGATATATAAGTGATTACTCCATGGCAAACGTTAAACTCACACATAACTGAGAAAAAAGTATTAGTATTACATATTAATTGAATTTTAAGATTCTACAGATAATATATCAATGAACCAAGAAAAAAAAAAGGATGACTATCAAGTAACAGAATTCTGATCTCCTTTGGTTAACATTTTGAGTATCATAACTTCAACAAGTTATTCAAAATACCAAGAAAGTAAAAACAGTGTTGCCTAAGTGCAAAAAACCTTTTTCTGCAAAACCTCTCAAAGTTAATGTCTGAGTAACCAACATCATTCAAAAATTTCCAGCCTTTAAAGAGCTACATGACAAAGTAAAAATGGCTGTAAAAGGAAGAGTTAATTTCTAAGACTGTCAAAATGGCAGAGGATTTTAAGAAAAGCCAGCCAAATAATTTGGCTATCTACTCTCAAGTCCACTGAACACCACTGTCATTTCTACTACAGGCTTCCAGGGGTTTTTATTTAGCCTAAAGAAAAAACTACTTTAAAAGAAAATAATATCTTAAAATATTCACACTTAAAACTTTAACCTCAAATTTCCATTTTGGAATACATCAAGGTTTCAACAATTTATGTCTTCTCAAGCATCATTGTCTTAATTTACACATCTTACTTGAATTCAAAAATTTGATCAAGAAAAAGTCACATAGTAATTCTGTTCTAGGAAATGCAACAGTCTTCATGAGGTCTGCATCTTCCTTCTCCCCGGCAATTCATTACAATACTCTATAATAATCAAACAAGTCAATGCTCTGATACTAATGCCATCTCAAAATTCTGCAGGTGTTTTCACTGTTTAAGAGGCCATACATTTTTGACTTACCCAGGGAGAAAAGGCCCTGGGTCAAAAGACTACTAGTGTCTAAAAAGAAATAACAGGAGGTACGCACTATTACTGAGTGAACAATAAACTTATATTTTACACTAAATACATTAACATTAAATACATACTATAAATATTTAACATTAAACACATAATGGCCAGGAAAAACTCAGAAAGTTTTGGAGATACAATGTGTTTTAATATCCATACGAAGTTCTTATTTTTTACTCATTAGAATGCCACACTGGCACCTTTCAACCAAAGGGGACTGAGTACTTAGAATATTAAATGACCCAAACCAAATAGATTCTTTAAAAAGGTATTTGACCCAAAACATGATAAACAGGTTAAAATGTTAAACTACAAACGATCCTGTATAACTGTCACTTTAATCACTGTATTATCTCAGAAATCATCCTAACAGGTAGCAGAATCTACCTACCCTTGAAAAGCAGACTAAAGAATGGAGCATTGTTTTCACAAGAAAATTCATCGCCTAAAAATTCCTGAAGTGTAGCACAAATGTTCACTGACCCCATTCTAAAAAAGTGACCTAGAACACTAGAATACATACATTCTTGAACTCAATCACATCCCCTGGTGTTGGTTTCTCCTTCATATTTTTAAACCAGTTATTACATCCGAGGGTGTTTGAATAAAACTAGGATTAAGCACCGAGTTTAAGCTTCAGGAGCTGATATCACATGAATAAAGCTGTCACGAATACTCGAGAAAGCGACCAAGGCATCGGCAAAATTACACCTAATTTTGCTACGTCCATTTAATGCAGTCTTTTAAGTTAGTTAAACCGGCACAAACGAAACTCACATACTAAAGCCATGCCCCAGCAGTTTATCTGACATGTCTGAAATAACATTTCAGACAAAATGCTTTCTGCCAGTCCCCTGTTTATACACCTTCCAAATCCCATAAGTAACATCCTGCATTTCCTTCGGTGTGACTGTGGGAAGGGAGGGTGTGTCTCGGTGCTTACCGATGCCCGGAGCCACATAGACGAAGTAGAGGCAGGAGGAGGAGAGGGAGAAGAAGAAGATGAAGGCGAGGAGGGAGCGATTGGAGACCCGCATCATCCTCTTGAGCACAGACATCTTCCTCTTCCCGGCCAGCAGCTCAGGCTGCGCTCTCACGCCGGACTTGGGGGCACCATCCAGGCCCTAAACTTCCATGAATGTACCAAGAACCCCAAGACTGCAACGGGGTCCGCGCGGGGAGGACCAAGGGGAGAGGGCCGGAGAGGAAAGGAGGGAAGGGGAGGAGGCGGACGGAATGAATGGGAGGCCGGAGAGTCGGGGGAGGGGAGGCGCGGGAGGAGAAGAGGAAGGGGTGGAGGAGGGAAAAGGGAGGCAAGGCGTGGGGCGGGGGGGCCGGGGACGGCTGGACCTGCGGAGGCCCAGGAAGCGCAAGGACGCGCCTTTTATGCGCCCCGCGGCGGCGGGAGGAGGGGCTGCAGGTGGGGAGAGGCGCGGGCTGCGCACCGCGGCGCCCCTGCGGAGAGGGGCAGCGAACTGCAGCACGCCCGGGCTCCCCGCGTCCGCTGGGGTCCGGGGCGCTCAGCCCCCGCGCTCGGGAAGCGGCCCGCGCGGGCTCGGCAGGCCTGCGCCGCCGCCTCGTCCGGGCCGCGGCGTCTCGTGCCTGCGCGGGGCTAGCGTGGGCGCCGGGGCCGCAGTCGGCGCGCGCGACGCGCGGGGGCCCGCGGGGGCCCTGGGGGCCGAGGAGCTGAGCGCTCGCGGGCGCGCAGCCTCCTCCTCATGCCGCGCCGGGCTCCGGCGCCCCGCGGCGGCCGCGGGAGCGGAGCGCAGACGAGGGCGGCGTCCCGGCTAGCGGCGAGCGCGCTCCGAGTCTGGCTCCTGCCACCGCCGGCTGCCCGCCCGGCCGCAAGGGCGGCAACCGCAGCAACATTACCGCCGCCGGCCTGGGGTGAGGCGACCCCGCCGGCGCCGCCCCCACTCCGCCCCCGGACACCAGACGTAGAGCGGCCAGGCGACTCGCGCTGCGGGCAGACGCGGGGAGCCCGAAGAGGAGGCCGGGCGCCGTCGGAGCCGCGTCTAGGTCGCTGAAGGGGCGGGGGAGCCACGGAAAACCGAGGACCGGCGCGTGCGCCCGGAGACCCCGCGGGGCTCCGCGCTCTGTGCTCGAAACTGCAGGCGGCGCCGCCCGGGAACCCGAGAAAACCTGGAGGCCCCCACCCACCCGCTCCCCTCCCTTCGCCCCAAACACCGCGCCTCCTGATTGGCCCGCGCCGCACCGCGCCGAGCAACCTGCCCCCTCCCCTCGCGCGGCGACCTGGGCCGCTGCCGCCTCCTGCGTCACCGCCGCCCCCGCCAGCCCTGGGACCCCAGCGCCAGCAGCGCTGCTCGGAGCTGAGGGATAGATCTTGAGCCTCAGTACGCACCCCCACGCACCCCCCCCCCCAAGGATCGTTAAAGAAGGATGATGTACCTTGAGGGAAATGGGTATCTCGAGGAGGGGACTTCAATGGTGTAATTTCCTCCCAAAATACACGCTCCGGGAACAAGATTTTTTTTTTTTCCGGTCCCGGATTAATGAAACCTTCCATCCCGCACTTCTTACAGAAACATACTGCTAGGATGTGTTCTGGATCTATGTATATCCCTTATAATGGGACTTGCCTTCTCATCTGGAGGTGAGCGCCGGTAGACTCTACAGTAGCTCTATCCATTCAGGCGGGGCGGAAAAGACTTCTGTGCAGCCAATTGGCCGTTCAGTACTGCAGCACCAACCAGCTTCAATTGGCAAATTGTTTTAATTCCCTTCCTAGGCCGTGGTGTCCCCTTTGTTCAGAAAGGAGAGACCTTTGGTAAGTAAATAAATTAGCCTGGGGCCTTAGTTCAGCTATCTCAGTTTGCCAACCTGTGTGTGAAGGTGTTTCCACTCATCATGTAAGAAGTGGCTGGTTGCGCCGCCCCCCTCCCCGCCATTATTTGCTCAGCATTTCCAGAGGCAGTGTGTTGACCCATCACTTAATTGCCAGCAAATCTGGTACATTCTTAGCAAGCCTTGGATCGTCTCTTAAATAATACTGTGTTACATGGAGCCTGAAACACCCGGATTTATACTTCACTAAGGCCTTTTATTAACCATGAAATTCATGGCAAGCTAGGCAAGCTACTACCCTCTGCAAGCCTCTCTCCGTGGCCCTCAAATGATGAGTGTGAGACCACCTTGCAAGGCTCTGGGGTTGAACGGGGTAACTGTAAAATGCCAAGTGCTATGGCTGGGACCTAAAGAGATTCCCTCATAGACCATTTGACTGTTGGTTGATTGGAATCGCCAAGTTCAAATTCATTTTTTAATATTTTGAGTTTTTTGGATTTCTCTGGCTGATGGGATATTTAATGTGGAAGGAAATGACACTATTCTGTAACATTTTTAGATGCTTAAGGGGAATGTGAAATACAAACAGAGCAATATTAAATGAAACTCACTTAAAAAAATACCTATGCAAAAGAAAGAGATCTATGAATGGTACAGAAGCAAAGACGTTCCCCTTTCAGACCCTACGAACTTTTCATCTCACTGTTCCCACAATTCAAACACCATGCTGGCTTAGCAATGGCCAGGACTCAGGCAAGGTTGACTTTTTATAAGGAAAGTTTATTATGTAACCAAGAGGGAAGTATTAACCTTGTACAAATTGATTATTAATCTTACTGTAAGAAATCCAACTATTAGGTATAGATGTGCCTTGCTGGCATAGATGACTGCCATGCCTGTTCTCTCAAGTTCACCACAGTACTTGTTAAAACTAATTGGCTGCTAAGAGAGTAAATCTTAAAAGGTCACATCGCAAGAAAAAAAATTGTTAACTATGCACGGTGACAGATGGTAACCAGACTTATTGTGGTCATCATTTTGGAGAGTATATAAATATTGAATCATGCTGTATACCTGAAACTAATGTAAGATTATATGTCAACTCCACCTTAATTAAAAAAAAAATCAATTATAGAAAAAAAAAAAGCCTAGTTTGTTCTAAAAAGGAAAAGACTGGTTGGCTCTTCCCTGGAGTAAAGCAGAGTACCAGAAAACCAACTCGGTTGGTACTTTTATCACCAGTCACAAAGAGAGGCAGCCAAGCTTCTGGAGCCAGGGAACCTGTGGTCGAATCTCAATCACTCTCTGATCAAGTGACCTCAAAGATACTCATACTACCTATTAATGTCATTGTAAGGATTAAATTAAATGAGCTAATGCCTCCAAAGAACTTGGGGGAGCCTGTTACCTAGTAAGCACAACTCAAATATTGTTAATTTTTTTAAATCTCTCTTTTAGATCACACTCTGCCAACAGTAAAGGTGATGCTGGTCTCTTTCTGTTTAAAAACCAAATTTTCTACTGAGTCACCTATGAAGTCTCTATATGTCTGAAGGATGCCATAGGGTCTCAGCTCATTTGTAAAGCCAAAGTCCATGAAATACTCAGAGCTCAAGGAACGCTAACCAAACCTTTCCAAGCCTAGATTATCAACTGATACTTCCTCAGGAGCCAGGTAAAGTCCACAGCAGAAAGTTTCATTTTATAACATCAAAATTTAGTTTTATAAGATCCATAAGACTTTAAGCTTATAATAATAAGATGAAACATACACTATTAAGATACAAGTGAATTTCATTGAACTGCTTTGTTCTATATTTATTACCACCAAGTATTCTTTTTATTATTTTCTATGAGAGCCCCCATGCTCTTAAATATTTGGGTATCAAACTGAGAACGTTAAGTTTAACTAACGGTTTTCTATTTATATTAATCAGAAATATATTACTGAGATTGTGCTTACAACAAAAAAAATACTTATTGGATGAGGTGGATGACATTTTCCTTGGTCCATGCTGAGTGAGGATAAACAATGATTATGAAGTGTTTTGGATTTGCTCACAACCTTGGTAGTATAAAAATCAGTAAGTTTTTTTTTTTCCCCTAGAAATTGGGGAAAAAGGAATGAAACAAAGCACACCGATTAAATATTACAATCACTGATTAAATATAATAATTTTATATATTTAAACACAGGGCCTGAGCACCTGAGATTCAGGTAAGGAAAATTGTTTGGTTGATGAATTATGCTTAAACAGTTGAATTTTTTTTGCATATGTAATTGGAATGTAGATTGTATGAGAGTTAGACACTGACATGGTCTATAAAATGGAATATATATTCCAAAATATTGTTGTAGCACAGAAATTTTTTTTTACTTTGAGCCCAACATGGGACTTAAACTCACCCCCTTGATATTAAGACCTGAGCTAATATCAAGAGTCAGATGCCTAAGTGACTGAGCGGCCCAGGTGCCCCCAGAAATTTCTCTTAAAGAAAGCCCATTTCCTACTGATTTCTATGATAAATATAGTTGGAATTTTGACTCTAAGTCCTTATAACTTATTTAGGTTATAATAAACTTTAAAATAAATGTCTTACATTTGAGAGCAAACATAATCACTTTAAGGCCAGACTTAATAATAATCATATATATATGAAATAATATAGACTTTATGACAATATGGTATTGTGGTTAAAATTTAAAAAGAAGACCACTGGAGTGATGAGAATCTCTACTGCAACAGTTGACCCAAATTTCATATTCCTCTCAGATTGCTTAACGCTTGCATCTGAAATCCAAAATCATTCTTTCCCATCATAAGAATGCCTTCTAGCATTTCCAAGTATTCAAACCACTACCTCTCATTTTCACAAAATCCCTTTGGCATACATTTAGCAAGTAGTAGTATGTCACTCACGGTGAGGAAACTACAGCTCCGTCAGGTACAATGTGTGGCCCGAGTTCACATGATAATGAGGTAGCAGCAGAACTGGGGAAGGACCTAATACGTTAGCAGCCTTCCTGTGTCCCTTCCACAAACCACACCAGCTCCCGTCTTCACAGGGATTACTTTGTCTATCAGGGCAAATGTATTATTTAGTGTACTTTTCAAAGTTTTCTACAAATAAATAGGTGCTCTCCATCTTTTTTTTTTTTTTTTTTTTTTTTTTAGGTGCTCTCCATCTTTCAGACTATCTTTACTGATTTTGTCTCCGACACCCGTGTCACGGAATATATCGATTGAACTACATGGTACATAAAGTGAAGGCCCATCTTTCTGGCTCAAGCAGTTGATAAGTCATAATGAAAAATTAATAGGTTGTGTTTGGTTTAAACCTTCTTTTTCTTAGCATCATATTAGTTTATTCAACAGATGGCTAGTTTTGCCTTAAAGAGACTCTGAACTGCCAAAGCCATGTCCCTGACGTAGCCCCCAGGCTGGCTGGGAAAAAGAAGTCTGCCCATGGCAGATGGAATTAGACTTTGTTGGGGAAACCAGACATTGGAGTTTGGGGAAACGGACAACAAAAAGCCAAAACAGGAGATTAAAAGAGCAGCTGAGTCCTATACAAGATAGTGCCTGGTCCCTTCCGTGGAAAGGATGTGATTTCAGCACCCACTGAGGTGGACATAGGAGGCTTCCTCTTCCTGCTTGAGGCTTCCATCTCCTACATCCTGTGCAGCCTCCCGAAAGCTGAGGGAAATTCAAGTATCAGCACACATCCAAACCAGATGCATAGGACCTGTGGGTCTTGCACATACCAGCTGAGCAACCCAGCCCTCCAGAGAGTCCTTTAAACCTAGCTGCTAAAGAGACAAAACAATAGCCACATCCCCAGAGCTCCCTTGAATTCTAAACAGCAGTTAGTCCTGAATAACTCTGAAGATACTTTTCTCACTGATATGCACATACATGTTAAAAAGAAGGAAAAAAGAAAACCATTCCTATTACTTGACACAGTTCAAAAGATTCTGCTTATTATATCAAAATAGCCCAACCTCATTTTGTTTTTAAAAAATCATTTCTGGGTCACCTGGGTGGCTCAGTGTGTTAAGCCTCTGCCTTCGGCTCAGGTCATGATCTCGAGGTCCTGGAATTGAGCCCCGAATCGGGCTTTCTGCTCAGTGGGGAGCCTGCTTCCCCCTCCCTCTCTGCCTCTCTGCCTACTTGTGATCTCTCTCTCTGTGTGTCAAATAAATAAATAAAATCTTTAAAAAATAAAAAATAAATAAAAAATCATTTCCTGAACATGATTCTATTTTGATGATATACAGTAGTAGTCCAGAACCTCATATAAAAACAAGGCAACAAATAACTATTGAATCAATAAGCCAACACTCTCTTAACCTTTTACATAATTACGTATATTCCTCTGGGTAGTGTAACAAGGAATACAAGTTAGTTAACCTTAACTTACCCAGAGCATTTTATCAAAAGAGCCATCTTCATAGGTGAATGAATCATAAAAGTAGAAGATAAAATGCATAGATAAAAGCTAGTGTACCTTTAAAGTGTTCTTCTATCGTATCAAGAATCTTATACCTATGGCAGCCAAAAGCAATAAAAAAAAAATAGAATTTAAAATACAGAATAGCCTTTAATGAAGGACATTAGAAGGCAATTTTCTATCCATTTTTTTTTATCCTGTTTAACATCATAAGGCTCAGAGTAGTATAGATAGATATTCTCTATCTACACTTTTAGTGACTAAATCACCCTGGGAGCAGCGGGGGGAACTAGTTTTAGAGTTTAAATGGCTAAAAATTGAAGTGAGAAAGGAGATTCAGGTAAATTTGATGAAGGATTTTGGTGCTTCTGTGTCTGAAAAAGGAATTTTGGAATACTGAGGTCCTGAATACTGAGGTCCTGACTTAAACTAAAATTCACAAGTTCATAGTCACCACAAGGATTTAAGTCACTGTAATAAGGGACGTAAAAACATAAGTTTAGATATGTCAGAGTTAACCAAAAGAAAGATAGAAGCCAGTCTTTTAAGCCTAAAAAATACAAATAATACCAATTCACCATGACCAATAAGGAATACCCCAGAAATGTAAGAACCTAGCAACATTAGGCAAATTATTAACATGATCCAATGTATTAGGCCAAAGAAAAAAATTTAGTATCTTATTTTTAAATAGGTAACTGTATAAATATACTACAATTTAATTACCTATTCTGTTATTTGTTAATGAACATTGCTTTTCAGTTTGATCCAGTTACAAACAAAACTAGTTTAATGTACATATTATAAACTATTATGATACATACAGATTTGTGCATTTCTGTTGGCTATATGCCTGCTAGTCAAAATTCTTGGCTTCATAATATGGACATGCTCAGATTTCAGAAATAATATAATGGCAACCAATTCCCCAAAATGTTTTTACCAACTTACACTCCCACCAGTAGTGTTTGAAGGTTCAAGTTCCATATGTTTTCAGCAACACTTGGTATAATCAACCCTATTAATATTAGCATTTTAGGTAAAATATAGTGGTATATCATTTTGGTTTTAATTTTCTCTTTCATAAGGACTAACAATAAGAATGAGCAATTTTTCAAAATGTGTTGGCATACATTATCTCCTATAAAGACTAGAAAAGCATTTGATATAATCAAGCAATTTCTGACGTTAAAACTTTTCATAAAATAGGGATAAGAGGATTTTTTTTAAGTAAGCACCATGCCCAGTGTGGAGCCTAATGTGGGGCTTAAAACTCAGGACCCCAAGATTAAGGCCTGAGCTGAGATCAAGAGTTGGACAACTGAGCCATCCAAGTGCCCCGTTATGTTGTAAAGAGTAGGAGGCATTCTTATGATTAAGGTAGAATCATCCTTTTGCAAATCATGAAAAAGACATGGGCAGGCAAGAATCAGGCAATGTGGTTGGATGAGAATGTGAAGAGGTAAAAACAGCGAAAAGAAAGTGAGAAAAATTATTGCTATTTATAGGTTTGTGACTACCAAACAAAGCGTTAACTGGAAACCTGTTAGATGTAATAGAGGAGATCAGTAAAGAGCCAGTGAAAAGAGTATATGCACACTTACCCCAGTTCAGCATGGAGATACATTCCTAGGAATCAGAGTTCTCAGTATGAGGTCCTACAGTTCCCATGGGGAAGTATTTTCAGTATCATACTGAAGCAATTTCTCAATCGTCTCAGCTTTTAGCAATGTTTAAGATATCCTTCAAAATGTCAAAAAAGACTTCTACCAGTCTTCTAATTTTCTTTATTCTCTGCTTCCTTGAGCATTTCCTTGAAAGCACTGCAAGTGAACAGAAAATTTGTCTTCTAACTCAGCTTCTGATCCTCCTTGTACCTTTGTAGTAGGTAAAGCACTGTGGCACCGTAACTTTGGAAGGCGATTTTTTGCCAAAATTATTTACCAGAACTCAAAGTGCAGGGGAAGCCAGAGCAGAGAAAACAATGCACATCATAGAACCATTTATCTCAGGAAAACCAGTACATCACTCACTGGTTATGTTGGTAGCACAGTGTAGTCCCCTAGTACCTCATGAATTGAACATATTATGGCACTCAGAGCATAGAGAAAAACCCTATTAACAGGGCACTATGATAGATTATTAAATATATAAATGTATTGTTACATGTATACAGCATATTCTGTCTTTGAAAATATCATAAAGACAAATAGCAAGTGGGAAATGTAATGTACCTGGTTATATTACAAAATTGAAAAATTCAATCAACTTATTCCACACAAATATTAACCTGTGAGTTAACCACAGCCCAACTTGCTGGGGCATTATCAGAGCCTAACTGACATAGGGGAAATGAAATTCCGAACTCCAGTCAGCTCTAGCCTTCCATGTGGGGGAAGAGAAAGACTCAAATCCAGCCTAAGACATCATTGATCTATCAAGTTCCTAACTTCATCTATAGATTCAGTGCAATCCCAGTCAAAATCCCAACAGATTATTCTATGGATATTGACAAACCGATTCTAGACTTCATATGAAGAGGTAAAAGACCCAGAATAGCCAACATAATATTAAAGAAGAAGAAGAAATGTGGAAAGCCCACACTACACAACTTCAAGACTTACAATAGGTTATCAAGACAGTTTGAAATTGACAAAAGAATAGACAACCGGGTCAGTGGAATAGAAGAAAGAGCTCAGAAATAGACTCACATAGGTATGGTCAACTAATATTTGACAAAGAAAAAAAGGCAGCAAAATAGAGCAAAGATAGTCTTTAACAAATGGTGCTGGAACAAGTGGACATACACATGCAAAAAAAAAAAATTTAGACACAGACCTTTTACTCTTCGCAAAAATTAACTCAAATGGATCAGAAACCTAAGTGTAAAATGAAAAACTATAAAACTCCTACAAAATAACATAGGAGAAAACATAGTTGTGCTGGGTATGGTGATAACTTTTTAGATAGAACAATAAGGGCATGATCCATGAAAGAAATAATGGATAAGCTGTACTTCATTAAAATTTAAAAACTTCTTCACTGCAAAAGGCAATGTCAAGAGACTGAAAAGATAAGCCACAGACTGGGAGAAAATATTTGCAAAAGATACATCTGACAAAGGACTATTATCCAAAATATACAAAGAAGTTCTTAAACTCAATAATATGGAAACAGAAAACTCAATTAAAAATTGTGTTGAAGACCTTAACAGACACTTCTCCACTGAAGATATACAGATAGCAAATAAGGATGTGCAAAGATGCTCCATAGCACATGTGATTAGGGAAATGTGAATTAAAACAAGATACCACACACCTATCACAATGGCCAAAATCCAGGGACACCTGGATGGCTCAGTTGGTTGACCATCCAACTCTTGATTTCAACTCAGGTCATGATTTCTGGGTCATGAGATTGAGCTCCATGTCTGGACTCTGCACTGGGAGTGGAGCCTGCTTTAAAATCTCTTTCTCCCTCTCTCACAACCCCTCTCTCTCCCCCTCTCTCTCCCTCTCTAAAAAATAAAAACTAAAACTAAAACTAAATATACTGTTATCATTCAATCCAGTAATCATGCTCCTTGGCATTTATCCAAGGGAGTTGAAAATTTAGGACCACACAGAAACCAACACACAAACAATGGAATATGTTATCCCAGACTGAAAAGAAATGAGCAGTCAAACCATGAAAAGACCTAGAGAAAACTTAATGCATTACCAAATGAATATTACTAAGTGAAAGAAGCCAATCTGGGAAGGCAACAGACTGTAAGATTCCAATTATATGACTTTCTGGAAAAGGCCAAACTATGAAGATAGTAAAAAGACCAGTAGGTGCCAGGAGTTGGGAGGGGGAGAAGAATGAATAGGCAGAGCACAGAGGATTTTTAGGGCAGTGAAAATACTCTATATGGTGCTATAATGATGGCTACATGTCATTATATATTTTTCCAAACTCATAGAATGTGCAACATCAAGAGCAGACCCTAATGTAAAAACTATGGACTTTGGGTGATAATGATGTGTCAATTGTAGGTGCATCAGTTGTAACAAATGTACCACTGAGGTGGGGGGTGTTGACTATGGGAGAGGTTATGCAGGTGGGGGCAGGAGAATATGCGGAAATTTCTGTACCTTCCTTTCCATTTTTCTGTGAACCTGAAACTGTACATCCACTTGTTCCAGCACTGTTTGTTACCCCTTCACTTACCCAGAACACAGATGTGTCCAGGAAAGACTAGACACCTTTGAACACACCATCCTCCTCAGGACTATGGTATACTACATGGGGAGTGATGGCTCAGAGTCTGCAGGCTTGACAGCGGGTTGAGAGAGCTTAGGTACTAAGGAGAGGACATGAGGTGACTTCAGCTAGAGCCCTTGGCTATAGGATCCTCACCCTTGGTCAAATGAAAGGCATATATAGGATTTTTCTTCCCACAGATCATTTGCAGCAACTGGCAACTATTACCGAGTTAGTTTTGCCTCTGGTCCTATTGTAAGTTTTCTTAGAATAACGTCAGTAAGAAATTTCCCTATCTTTGCCATACGATAAAAATAACTTAAAATCCCACTTTATCAAAACAATATGATTCAATGTGAAACTGATAATACAAAATAACAAATTTTACCCCTCCCCATATGACATACCAGTCATCTCCAGACCCCATATGTCTTTAAACTGTTATCAGTAGCATAATTTTGCCAATATGAATTGCACTGGGATTAATAAAGATATTTAATTTTAAATACTCTTTTTTAAACCTACATTATTTTATTTTTTATTTCTTTTTTTTTAAGATTATATTTACTTATTTGAGAGACAGAGATCACAAGTAGGCAGAGAGGCAGGCAGAGAGAGGGGAAGCAGGCTCCCTGCCGAGCAGAGAGCCCAACGCAGGGCTCGATCCCAGGACCCTGGGATCATGATCTGAGCCGAAGGCAGAGGCTTTAACCCACTGAGCCACCCAGGTGCCCCAATTTTAAATATTCTTGATTGAGTTCTGGGTCTGCTTGTAAAATAACATTAAAATCTCTTGGGAGCCTTCCTCATCTCATGAGCCCTCTCAGTGGAGAGGGAATACTGATCAGATGAAATAGAAGTCTCATTAAAATAAGGTGGGAGTGACTTTTTTCCTATCTAGAGGAAAAACCTTTCTGGTAAACCCTTCCCCACTCCCACAGAGAAAGGGGCTAAAACATTAAAAGTATACATGTAGCAGGAAGAAACTTGCTATTAAAGGTGCAGCTGGCAAAAGGTGGTTTCCAGTTTAAAGCAATAAAGTAAAAATAGCTCTGCAACCTCTTCTCCCTGAAATCAACTGAAAATAACAAGGAGTACAAGAAAAAGCCTCAATGATGCAAGAAAATACTTAAAATTCTGAACAATGGTATAAGAAGAAAGCCTGGGAATGTTGTCCTTCAGTCAAGGAGAATGCTGTACGTGAATCCCTACTCAGTCCACTGGGACAGCTACCAGAGCAGCCAGCTTCCTTGGTGGTGGGGCCCCTGAGTAGCAAAACAGTTACTGCCTCCTCTGGAAGGAGAGGTGGTGTCTAGGCAGCCTAAAGACCTTCTTTCACTGTTTTTGACAGGGGGGGCAGGGGAAATATTCAACCAGCAAAGCACAGGCACACCATTTCTCTAAGAAGTAAGCTATCAGTGAATCCCATGGAAGAAAACCCTGGGTGACCTGTAGCCCTGAGCTGCCCATCTGTATAAGCTGAAGGCTGTGAAAGCTAAGTCAAAGGTAAGCATCCTGGCAAATTGTATCACGTGGAGACTCATGAAAAACCAGTGCAACATCTACTAACTTGCATTAGAATTATGCTACGGGGCAAAGTAAAACCGCTTTCACAGGCACCGTCTTGTAATGCAGCTGACCCTCAGGGGCACTCCCTAGCCTTTAGCCCCAACCAGACTGGGAGCAACTTCATTCCAAACAGAAATGGCCAAAAAGGGGGCCACGGCAAAACATAAGAAAACCAAGAGGAAAAAGATCATGACGTAAGAAAGGTAGATAACAACCACAAACCAGAAAGATTATACCACAAATGAGGTTAATATAGTTTTTTTTTTAATTCCAAAGAATTTTATACACATACACTTATCTGGAATATATATATATATGGAGAGAGAGGAGATACAAGAGCTCAAGAAACAGATGCAAAATAATCTCACAGAGCTCAGGAGAAAAATGAAAAAGAATAATACCATCACATCCATGGTATATACACATATAATAAATCACATATAATAAAATCATATCCATATGGAGTGCAGAAATAAGAGAATAACAGATATTGCTGAAAACACAGACATGTGAGATAACAGCCTTGAAAAAACTGAGCAAAGTGAAATAATAAAGGAAAAAGTAGATATGAAAGATGGGCAACAGAATTCATCACATGCACATTTGGTACTGCTGAAGAAGAAAACAGAATAAATGCAACAGAAAAAAATTGAAAACTATAACTGAACAAATTGAAAAGAAAGAATATCTCTATTCATTATAGATTTTTTTGGCTTTCTTTATTCCTATGAAGTCTTACATTTTAATTAATCAAGTTTTAGTTTATTGCTTTTCCCCCTTTGCTATTTTCTGCATTCTATTTCTATAATTTTATTGACTACCCTCAAATTTTCAACACACATATTAAATTTTTTTATATTTTTAAGTTATTCTAAAATTATCAGTGTCTCCTTCTCAAAGATCTAGAAAAATTTAACTTCCCTCCAAAAAACCTACTTTCCGTATAATATGCCATGTCTACTATTTTGTTTTCATTGTTTTAAACCCCATCAAATGTCTTTTTAAAGAAGTTATTGTTGCTGCTGTTTTTAGGATTAATACTTATATTTTTTTCTGAGCTATTTCACCCATTTCTCTTTTTACCATGGCTTCTTGCCTTAGGTGTTTCATCTACGTCCATATTCCTTCTTGCCTAAGTATATTCTTTAGAGTCCTTACAGTAAGGTCTGTGGTATTAAACTGTTGATCATTGTGTGTACAAATGTGACTTTATTTTGCCCTCAGTACTAAATGGTTGCTAGCTTGGCACAGAATTATCGGTTGACAGTGATTCTTCCTTCAGCCTTTGAAGGTATTGTGTTATTATCTTATGGTATCTGTAGTTGCTATTTGACTGATTATCATTCTTTAGTAGATAATTTTCCCTCCATCACTACTAGAACTTTCTTTCTTTGGGGATGTTCTGTGGTTTTATTATTATGTGTTTGAAATGTGTTCTTATTTATACTGTTAGAGATTCTGTTGTGTGATGTCCTTCTTAAGTTCTGGAAAATTTGCAGTTATTAGTTCCCTGAATGTTCTACTTCCCCATTCTATGTGCTCCTTCAGGAAGTCTGTTTGGCATATGTTGGATCTTCCCATTCTCCCTGCCGATCTTTTGATTTGTCTTTCAGTTTTCCATTGCTTCATCTCTGAGTTTACTTTATTCCGAATTAGAGCCTCAACTGATATTCAATTCAGTCATTACATTGCCTTTCTATTCTTTTTTTTTTTAAGATTTTATTTATTTATTTGACAGAGATCACAAGTCGGCAGAGAGGCAGGCGGGAGGGGGGGAAGCAGGCTCCCCGCTGAGCAGAGAGCCTGATGCTGGGGCTCGATCCCAGGACCCTGAGATCATGACCTGAGCTAAAGGCAGAGGCTTAATCCACGGAGCCACCCAGGCGCCCCTGCCTTTCTATTCTTGATCTTTTCAATGCATTTACAATGCAAGGGATACCTCTGTCTTGTGAACTTAGTCTATCATCTTAGAGGAGGCTGAAAACTTAAGTCAGCATGTTCAAAGTGATACCATGTCCCAGAAGAAAAATAATATGAGCTAATCAACATTGATAAGTATACTCAGTAAACAGAAAAAAGAGTCTTCTGAACATTTAAGCAAAAAAGATCAAATCATGACAACAAGGAAAAAATTAACTGGTTCCAGACTTCTCTACAGGTTTTTTGAATTCTATAATAATTTTCAGAAGTAGCCAGGGGGAAAAATGTCATGCAATAATTTTATACCCATAGAAATTGTTATACCCATAACATAAAGGCAACAGATACTTTCAAATGTGAAAGAAGACAAAAAGTACACTTCCCATGAAACTCTTCTTAAAAAATCTGCTGTACAGAGAACTTCAGCTAGCAAAGAACTGAATGAAGAAATGAAGGTGGAGGAATGATGTGACCATTGAATCAATACGGACTACTACTACTAAAAAACTCAACTTCCAAAACAATATAGCAGAGTATAAATTCAGAATTAAACTCAAATGATTATGGAAATTCAATAAATATATATAAAAGTGGCATTTTTGTGCCCGGTTGGCTCAGTCAGTAGAGGATGCAACTTTTGATCTTGGGATTGTGAGTTCAATCCCTACAATGGGTGTGGAGATTACTTAAAAACAAAATCTTTTTTAAAAAGTGGCATGGGGGGGCATTTTCAAAGTCATGAGAAGTGGGCAAGAGTTGTCATTAAATGGAGAAGGAACAATACCAACTTCTGGAAGAAATTAGATCTACTTAATTTTTTATGCTGAAAATGTCCAGAGTTCAGAGTTTTAAACATTAAAGTATAGAAAGTAAAAACTGTAAAAATACTAGAAGAAAACAAGGCAAATCTTTCAATTGTCTCAGAATGGGGAAGGTCTTTCTAACAAAGACATTTTTAAAAAATGATTGAGAAGTGTCACTAAACAAATAGAACTTTCTTCATTGAAAATGTTCCATAAGCAAAGTTAAAAATCAATGACAATATAAAAACAAGTATTTGAAATTTGTGAAAGAGACAAAGAATGAATTTCCTTAATATATAATAAAAGCACTTCATATCAATAAGAGGTGGGGAAAGGAGCTTTCTGGAAAAAAAATAATTTTTTTTAAAGATTTTATTTATTTATTTGACAGAGACCACAAGTAGGCAGAGAGGCAGGCAGAGAGAGAGGAGGAAGCAGGCTCCCCGAGGAGCAGAGAGCCCAATGCGGGGCTGGATCCCAGGACCCTGGGATCATGACCTGAGCCAAAGACAGAGGCTTTAACCCACTGAGCCACCCAGGTGCCCCTGGAAAAAAATAATTTTAAATAAATATAAAGTTGTTAAACTTTTACTCAGAATTCTTAAGATGCAAATTAAAATGACAATGAGATATCATCTTTCACTCATGGCTTTGATAAAGAATTAACTGTATTGGCAAGATACTATCAGAGGCAGTACAAACTAATAAAAATCTCTAAGGGGGGCAATCGTTGGCATTTACTAATATTATAAGTGCCTATAGGCTTTGGTGCAGCAGTTACTATTTTTTTTTTAAATTATTCCACCGTTCTATTTGTACATATGTGCAAAGATATTAACACAAGGATATATGTTTGCATCAGTGTCATAAGCAGGAAGTAACCTAACTGCCAACATTAAGGGACAGGTAAATAAATTACAACAGTGTGACTGAATATTATGTTTATAAAGACCTAAGGTAGATTTCATGTGAGTTGATACATCCTGAGATAGCTAAGCTCCATAAAACGCATAAATGGTGGTCCCATTCAAACTGGATAGTCTGAGGAGTTCTCAAAGGAGACTGTTTATAAATTTGGGAGGGTGTGGTGGAGAAACCTCTAGAGATAATGCAAGGCATTATAACCACAAATAGACCTGAGGAGAAGGAAGAAAGTCACAGTTACCAGAACTGGAATGAGAGAGCCACCGAGGGACCCTAGGAAGCCAGGCAAAGGCCCCACCTCTTTCTTCTCCTTAGAGCTTCCATCATGAAGCCAGAGGTGAGCGAGTCTGAGGATTATTCCGTAATGGAGCTCTGAGCAGGGAAAGAAAGGGAGAGGGTTGCAGCAGTCTATGTTTCTGAAAAGTGGGACTATACTTGCACTTATGTACTCCAGAATCTGGCATGAGGAGTCCTTGAGAAAGAGAACCATAGGAATGGGGGTCTCTGCAGTTTGCGGTGGAAAGAAATCATATTTTCTCTGCATTCTTTATTTTACTGTTGACAGTTTTGTAACTTTATGCATGTATTATTCTTTCAATTTAAAAGCTAGCTGGTGGCAGAATTTCTTTTAGGGAGAATACTCTTGTTTAGCAAGCATCTTGGTAGGTCATCCTGGCTGAAGGAAGAGAGGAGAGAGAGAAAGAAACTGTTAAGAATAATTGGAAGAGGGTAAGGGAACCCAGGAAGGAGTAGAAAGTGAGAAGCTTTTTTTAAAGTAAGCTCTATCCCCATCGTAGGTCTCGAATTCACAACAGAGATCGAGTGTGCATGCTCCGGGGTGCCTGGGTGGCTCAGTGGGTTAAAGCCTCTGCCTTTGGCTCAGGTCATGATCCCAGAGTTCTGGGATCGAGCCCCACATCGGGCTCTCTGCTCAGCGGGGAGCCTGCTTCCCCCTCTGTCTCTGCCTGCCTCTCTGCCTACTTGTGATCTCTGTCTCTGTCAAATAAATAAATAGAATCTTAAAAAAAAAAAAAAGTGCATGCTCTACTGACTGAGTCAGCCAGGCACCCCAAGGAAGTGAAGTTGTTGAGGAGAGATACAAGGGGCACAAAATGCTGGATGGCTAAGACCTAAGGAGAATAAAAGGACCAGAATGACGCAGAAGTCTAAGAACAAGCTCTCTAATACCCAGTTTTGTATTACCCCAATCCTTCAGAAAAACCAGCTATATTCACAGCTTGTACTTACGGTATGTGGTTAGGACAGGTGGGAGAGATTAAAAGGATAGGACTCTGTTTCCTGTTTGGGCTATTTTAGGACTGAGAATAAAGAAGAATTACAGTTAGCCAGGCGGCGCGCGCACATTCACACACACACACACACACACACACACACACACACTTCATCCTAAACCAGAAACTGGGACAGACTTTGACTTGGGAAGACATAAGCCCCTAGAAAGTCTTCAGCAATGTAGGAGGGATGCTAATTTTCACCATGTTTGAGGTCAGAGACCCAGGCAGCTTTAAGAAACGAGTGAGCCTAAGCAGCTAGAGCTCTAAGGATGCCTAGAGAGCTGTGTGATATATATAGAATGTAGGAGAAGCAAATAAATGTATTCAAGGACAGGTCTGACTCAGGTATTCTACAGATGTCGAAGAATTCACATGGAGAAATATGCAGAGCTCTGAGCTCACCTGCTTTGCGTTGGCTCTTTTTCTTATCAGCAAGGTTAAGAGGCTTGAATATTATTCTGGGAATTGATAGCCAGTGTGTTATGATTCCAAAGAAACTATCAGATTTTTTTCTATCATAATAAATTATCTATCCAGGTCCAAAATTTTAATCCTTTTTTGTTATCTCTATTTCCAGCAAAAACAACATTAACAACAGCAACAAAAACTGAATATAGAAAACTGGTCATATAAAAGTTTTGTGGTAAATGATATGTCAGACTGTCAGATACACGTAATAATTCATAGTAATTCTACAATTAATTTCTAATCTGAAGAACCTAGATGGCTTCAAGATATGTAAGAATAACAGAATTCATTAAGCAAAACCAAGATCTTTCATAAAAGAGCTTAGGACATCTTTTTCATTTCAAAAAAGTCCTGTATCTATTCTTAGTATAGTTTTTGGTATGTCTTTCCCAACTATATGATAGGCACTTGGATTTGCTTTTCTTCCTTTTCTTTTTAAAAAATAAATCGCATTTATTGACATATATAGACCACAGAAATGCAAAAATTAACATATTTTCAAGTGGATTTAGGATATCTATAAAAACTGACAAAATGCATGAAAACACACTGGATTTGTTTTTCTGAGACTGATGATGTGCTCTCTCCTAACCAATAATATATATTTGCGAATTAACCGATTGGTTTTAGGGATGCAGGCCATGGCCACTCAACAGTTTTTTTCATATTAAAGTTATACAACCTCTAATGACCTCATTTGTACACTCACACAATAATCAACCAGCTGAGTGGCCCAGCATTTTGGGGACATGGAAAGAGTCATATGGTTAGTAATTAATTTATAATTTGAGAGAGATATAAGAGATGTATAGAGAAATGTATATAGGCATATAAAGTTAAATCTTTATAGTTATAACTGTCATAATATTCTGTTCACTGACCTCAAGATTTGGGCATAGACTGTCATTTAAAAATTGCAGATACAACACAATGCCAAATCAGTCAAATAAGATAAATAAGACAAAAGTCAAGTAATAGATATGGTGCTAATGAATATACCTATTCTCAATTTATAGATGGGAATATAGAGTAGAGCTGACCTCACGCTCAGATCTTTTTATTGCCTTATAAAATATATGTGACTTGGCATATTTGAACCTGATATTTTTTCTTGACTCTAACAAATTAATGAGAATAATAAAAGTACTTACACAATAGTGTACATTAGAAGATGGTATCTAACACTTGGTCATAGGCAGAGAGAATGCAGAGCATACTTTCAATGTTATACTGGGGCACTGTTTAACCAACCTATTCATGGATTATTTCATTATCTGGGGTAACATTCCTTTGTTTGATTTTCATACAGAACTTTGTGTATGATTTGTACATAAATTAAGATCTAGACTCTGTGTTAACTTGAAGGTAAATACAGTGGAGCAGCAAGTAATTTCTGTCAGGTAGAAAAAATAACCCCAAAGGTGATTTTTTTTTAACTGCCCTCAAGATCAGTCTTATTCTAATATTCTTCTTAGCTATCTCTAAGCACCTAGTTTCTCCAAAATACTTTTTGAACCACTTTATTATATTGCTGGTTTGCTCATTAATGAGCTAATAAATCTTTAGCATATGTTCATTCTATATTGGAATAAGAATTGTGTTTTTAGTTTCTTGAAAATTATACTTTTTTTAATGGGAGACTTATTTATTCGCGAAAGAGAGAGCGAGCAGAAGGGAGGGCCAGAAAGTGTTAAGCAGACGCTGGGCAGAGCACCGAGGCCGGCAGGGGGCTCTATCGCATGATCTTGAGATCACTACATGAGCTGAAACCAAGAGTCGATCACTCAACCAACTGCTCCACCCAGGTACCCTGAAAATTATATTTCAACAGGTAGTTATGATGGTTAAATGAGACAAGTCTAGAACATAGTAAATGCTTTATAAATATCATATTTCATTAAGTTTCATATCCTAATTCCTCCAACTTTATAAAAAATGTAACACTGTTCACAGAGGAAATACACACATATGTACATATAAATGTATTAGATGTGTATATGTACACATCTGTACATGTATTATATGTATACAATTGATGTGTATATCTTATACACAACACATTTGCTATCAAGAACCTTATGTAACTTCAAAAGAATCTCTGTATATTTCCTTATTCTTATCACTGACATTAATGTCTTCTAGAAATGTTAATATTAATAACGAATAACAATATGCTTGGGGCGCCTGGGTGGCTCAGTCAGTGAAGCGTCTGCCTTTGGTTCAGGTCATGATCCCAGTGTCCTGGGATTGAGCCCCACTTTGGGGTCCCTGCTCCGCGGGAGGCTGCTTCTCCCTCTCCAGCTTATGTTCCCTCTTTTGCTCACTCTCTCTGTGTCAAATAAATAAAAATAAAATCTTAAAAAAGAAAAAAAACCCAATATGCTCAATCAAGCCTGTTTTAGGCCTAAGTATCCTAAGCTGGAAGTACATAAACAGACCAAATGAGAAACAACAGCAGAATCATAAAGATAACTGAGAATATACTAATTTGGGAAGAGAAGGTTACAGAGTGCCCGTGAGAACTCTAAAACATTAGCGCTGTTGACATACTTCAATTGCAAGAACTGCTTACTAACACACATCTGTCCTGAGTCGACGTTTCTTCATGTGCCCTGGTATATACAGGGGAGGTGGCTACAGCAAAGAAGGACCCTGCAAAGAAACATAAACAGGCCCTGCTTCTCTATATTTTTTCTCTCTTCAGAAGAGTGGCAGCACAGTATAGTGTCTGGGAAACTTTTCCTTTGCATATAAAAATATGAAAGTCAACTCTTTCTAAACGTTTTACTAAAGGATCCAAATCGGTTGACCACATATTTGTGAGAAATAGTTAATTTATTTTTATATTTATTTTTTTTTGACATTTAATGCTACCTAGGAAACCAGCACCTATTTTTCCCTCTTTAATAAAATATTTACTCATGTTCCAAGACACTACAGTATTAGAGCATAGTAATACATTTCACTAGTACCTACAACAGAAATAAGGTATCTGGCTTGAAAGACAATCATTTTCTTTCTTTCTCATTCATAGATGTTGATCAACTGACCTCACTAAGAGTTACATCTTTTACCGCAATGAAAAAGTTACAGCTTTTACTGCAAAGAATTTTGTATTCTTCCCTATTCTAGATGAAGAGGTTAATTTACGAGCTAAGTTAAACATGTTCTGCCTGTAATTTAGAATGTTTGAAAAGAGTAAGCTCGGGAAAGAAATGAATAAAACATTTTTCACAGCGATAAATTATTTAAATGGTATTAATTAAGTTAAGCCTCCTCAGAAGTTTCCCTGACGTTGTCATTTAAGGACAGGAGCTCCTTGGCAGTTTCTTATTTGAATATTTCCCCCCAATTATGCATGGTTCATAATAGACTCATTATAAAAATTGGAAAACAGAAAGATATTGAGTGGAAATGGAAGTCTCTAACACAACTTAGAATTCTGGCTCGTTATTCTTTCAGATATTAGATTTATGTGCCTACATGTAACATAGTATGCTACATAGTACATATGCTATATTTTACATTACATAATGATATATGCTAAAAAATAAATGAGATCATCTTAAACCTGATCATGCTTTAACCTGACCTTTCACTTAACAGATTATGGCCATTTATCAATGTCAATATGTTGAGAAATATGTTGCTATACCTTACCTTTTTGATAGCTTTATAGTATTCCTTCACATGCGTTTATCATGAGGTAGTGCACTAATTAGTGCACTAATTAGCCAATTTCAATTTACATTACTTACACTCCTGTGAAATTTAGTAATTATCCTGCTGCCAGTGTCCAGCTTATATATATTTAGATTCAGAGGGTCCAGCATGGGCAATATTTTTAAGAGTGTTCAGAAGAGGGGAACCTGGGTGGCTCAGTGAGTTAAGCCGCTGCCTTCGGCTCAGGTCATGATCTCAGGGTCCTGGGATCGAGTCCCGCATCGGGCTCTCTGCTCAGCAGGGAGCCTGCTTCCTTCTCTCTCTCTCTCTCTCTGCCTGCCTCTCCATCTACTTGTGATATCTGTCTGTCAAATAAACAAATAAAATCTTAAAAAAAAAAAGAGTGTTCAGAAGAGATTCTGATTCAGACCGAATTTTGAGAACCACTTAGTTAACGATTTTCTTATCAATGTACATTTAGTTCTATACTTTTGGGCGTGTGCAAACCACTGTAAAAGTATTGACTCGTGGAAATAAAAAAACATAGAAGGGCACTTGGGTGGCTCAGTCAGTTAAGTGCTTGCCTTTGGCTCAGGCCATGAGCCCAGAGTCCTGAGATGGAGCCTTGTGTTGGACTCTCTCCTCATCGGGGACTCTGCTTCTCCCTTTGCTCCTCCCCGAGCCCATGCTCTCTCTCTTCCTCTCTCTCTCTCTCTTTCAAATAAAATCTTTAAGAAAAAAAAATTTAAAATAAATAAAAAATAATTAGGAAGAAAGAAATAATATTTTTCTCTCTCTCCCTTTATTCTTCCCACTCTTTCTTCTTCATTTCACCGCAGCCTCTGACCTTCCCACTTATTCCATCAAAGGAAAAATAGTAAAATATTGGAGTTTTGAAAAAAAATAAAGGAAACTATGACAAGAAAGGAGATCAGTAGAAGATATTGGGAAACACTGGCAGAAAGAAAAACAAAATAATGTCAGGAACAAAGAGCACATTTACTCAATTAATATATTTAATTAGAAAGATGAAAAATGGTGACAGTAATGTGGAAGAGAGGCCATCCTCTGGTTTAGGAAAAGCAACTGAAGAAAGATGAGCCTAGATTTATCAGTTTCCCCTGAATCACATTCCTAGCCTGTAAAATGTGTGTGCTAAATTAGATTAATCTACAGAAACCTTCACCTCTAATATTCTTTAATTCCATGAGAAAGCAATTTATTTAACTTTGTAATTAACCCCATTTCAGAGAAAGAGCCTTTTCTTCATTCTAATTTAAAAACCCATGGGTGCTGGGATATGTGACAATGAGCATTTACAGTCAGTAAATATAAATCCCACTGGAACCTTTCTTTCTGAAGGTGCACTACATACTATATGTTATTCTGAAACAGAAAGGGTCAAAGAGAATTCATTAATTATAGAAAGGTTTTAATACTTCAGTGTTGGGTGCCTGGGTGGCTCAGTGGGTTAAAGCCTCTCCTTCAGCTGATCATGATCCCAGGGTCCTGGGATCGAGTCGGACATTGGGCTCTCTGCTCAGCAGGGAGCCTGCTTCTCTGTCTCTCTCCGCCTGCCTTTCTGCCTACTTGTGAGCTCTGTCTGTCAAATAAATAAATAAAATCTTTTAAAAAAATACTTCAATGTGAGTCAATCCACAAAGACATTAGTAGGAAAATAATGTCTCTAGGATATCAACAATTTAAAACAAGTTCTAGGCAAAGAGAAAAATTTAGGTTCAAACTCAGACTACCAACAGCAACTCAGGGACTTTTCATCCTTTTCATATATTTTTTAAAGATTTTATTTATTTATTTGAGAGAGAAAGTGAGTGAGAGAGAGAGCACAAGCAGGGGGAGTGGCAGAGGGAGGGAGAGAGATTCACACTCCCCACTAAGTAGGGAGCCCAATGCGGGACTCCATCCCAGGATCCTGGAATCATGACCTGAGCCTAAGGAAGACGCTTAACTGACTGAGCCACCCAGGTGCCCAGGGACTTTTTATCTTTAAAAAATAAAAAATGCATAAATGGAAAGTGTGTTTTTCTGATTAAAACAGTTGCCTTGTCAGGATAAAACCAAACCACACAAGTATAAAATGAAGACTGCATAGCCTGAAATAAACAGCAAGTGAGTAACAAATATTTGAATATCAGTGAACCATAAACTGATATAAACAAATAATGCAATATCTCAAAATATCAGATGGGAAGTTCCTGCCTACTCACCAGCTTAGTGTCTTACCACAACTCACCTTGTAGTGGGTTGAATCGTGGTTCCCAAAAGATATGTCCACCCAGACCCTGTGAATGTGACCCTATTTGCAAAAAAAGGGTTTTTGGAAATGTAATCTGTCTTGCCCTAAATCCATTGACAAGTATGCTTATCACTGAGGAAAAGGTGGTATGAAGGCAGAGGCAGAGACTGAATGTGTCTATAATCCAAGTATGGCCAGCAGTCGCCGGCAGGGAAATGAGTCTCCATACTCCCTCCAAGCCACCGAGGCACAAACCTAGCTGACACCTTGATTTCAGACCTGTGGATTTGTGGCCTCCAGAACTGTGAGAGAATAAGTTTTTGTTGTTTTAAACCATCTAGCGTATGACAATGTGTGACTGCAACCTTAGGAAACAAATAAACTCCTTTAAAAATATACATTTGTGGGGGTTTCTGGGCGGTGCAGTCAGTTAAGCATTCAACTCTCAATTTCAGCTCAGGTCATTATCTCCAGATCGTGAGATCATCAAGCGCTATGTCAGGTTCCATGCTCAGCAAGGAGTCTGCTTGAGATTCTCTCCCTCCATCTCCTGATGCCCCTCCCCCATCCACCTCCACTCAGGGTCTCTAAATAAGTAAATACAATCTTTAAAAATAAATAAATAAATAAAAATATACAGTGTCCCTTGAACAACACAGGGGTGAGGGTTAATGACCCCCATGCAGTCAAAAATCAGCATGCAACCTTTGACTCCCCCAAAACTTAACAACTAATAGCCTATTATTGATTGAAAGCCTTACTAATAAAAATTAATACATCTTGTGAGGGTGCCTGGGTGACTCAGTCATTAAGCATCTGCCTTCAGTTCAGATCATGATCCCAGGGTCCTGGGATTGAGCCCCACATCAGGCTCTACTCAGCAGGCAGCCTTCTTCTCCCTCTCCCTCTGCCCCTCCACCTGCTTGCACTTGCTCTCTCATTCTTGCTCTTTCTGTCTTTCTCCAATAAATAAAATCTTCAAAAAAAATTAGTAGGAAGAGAAAACATTTTTTTGGTACTATATTTCTCAAAAGAGATCCATGTGTAAGTGGATCTGTGCAGTCCAAACTCCCATTGTTCAAGGGTCAACTGAAGCTTCTGAAAATACTGATCTGCTCAGAGTTCTCCAAGCACACTGTACACATGCACACATAATATAGTCCCCAAATCCTTTTCAGATTAGGTGATGTTGGCCTAAACCGACTTTTATGACTTCTAATAGTCAAAACCCACCCCACATATCTTGTGAATTCCTATCCCATACAGAGTTCCTCATGGTTGGGGCTGCCATACCGAGTTGCATAGGCCGTGTATTGCAGGCCACCCAACCAGGGAGGTGAGCGAGGGTTGCAATCCAGCAGAGCTCTGCCCTCAAAGCTGTGCACCCTGCTGTGGGAGGACCAAAAGGAGATCCCCCATTGCCTTGATGATGCAAGGCCTCTTTTTTCCCCCCACAAATCGACTACCTAGTCCCAAAGAGATATCTTTTTTAAAATCACGCAAAAATGATATAACATCAACAGTGGTCTTGGTAATTCTTTTTGTCTGTCTTCTTGATGCTAGTCCCACGGTCTCAGTCCTTCTCCAAGACTAGTATCCACAAATTCCCAAATGCCAAGCATCTCTTAAGCATGACACACAATTTCACTGTCATGTTCAATTTTCCCCTCATGTTACCCTCTCCTTTCCAAAATACGAGGAAGTTTAATAAATAACTCTGCTAATGATGTAAGTCATCCCACAAACCCTCTCTGTGTACCACATTCTGGAAAATAAAATTTTTTCTATCTTTTTTTACTATTTTGTCTCTGAGCCTTTGAACATGCAGGACCTTACACTCAGAATCACTTTCTCCTCTCGTCCAGCAGGTAAACTTTTATTCATCTAGTCATCTTTCAAAACCCATTTCATACAATTTTTTAGAGATTTTATTTATTTATTTGACACACAGAGAGAGAGAGAGACAACAGGAGAAGGAATACAAGCAGGCTTCCCACCAAGCAGGGAGCCCAACACAGGGCTCAATCCGAGGACCCTGAGATCACGACCCGAGTCAAAGGCAGATGCTTAACGACTGAGCCACCCAGGCGCCCCTCAAAACCCATTTCAAAATGAAAGAATTGGGATTATAAAAAAGTAAAAACTATACAACTTACTTCCAAATTTACCAGTCATCATCTGCCTCCCACATTAACCTCTGTTCTCTCCTACATCTCCCCAACTGCATGATAATTCTTTGAGAGCAGAGCCCTGATTAGTTGTTCCCCTTGTATTTAGTTCATGCTGAAATGTTTGTTTCCTAAGCATTTTTCTCATAACTAAATACCCTAAGAGGATTATAGTCACTTAACTTTAAACTCCTGCCATTTTCCAGTATCAGTAACATTGAAAAGTTATACACCTTCTGTTAGCCATCACTTCGACTAATGATATAGACGTAAGCTATGTCATAGTCTTTTTCTTATTTACCATTGGATTTCTGCAATAATTTGTGGTTGCCATTGCTTTTTTTTTTTTTTTTTTTATCTCTATGGTACATCCTTTTTCCTTTTGCTTTCCTGACAGTATCTTCCAGAAAAATCACTTTCACTTTTTCCTTCTTAATTCCCTTTGTTATGCTCAAATTTGCATTCATTGCCCAATTTTTAAGGGATTTTGGCGATGTTATGTTTCATCTGAATTTGATTTCTTTGTCTATTTTAGGCTCCTTCCAATTCTAAATTAACAATGGCACTAAGCAGGGAAAGTAAGTTAATGAGTCAATTTCATCTTGACAGGCTCAAAATGCAGTTATTTTCTTGTAGGGTGTATTAGATTATGATCAATGAATTTAAGCCCAAAAACATATGAAAAGAAACTTTCATTTTATTTTGTCAATGTAGGCTGCAGCATTTTATTTTTTATTTACTAACAAAAAAGTGTACTGTTTACAAGCACTGTTTAATTCTCTCCAGATTCTTTAAAAATTGATATTCTTATCTAAATATAAAATTGTAACTCAGATGAAAGTCCTATTTTTAAAATTTTTAATTTATTACTGAGCATTGATCTTGTGCTTTATACACTTCATTATAGTAAAGCCACATAATGATACTATAAGTACTATAATCAACTTTTGTTACAGAGGGAGAAACAGAATTTCTCAGAGACAAAAGGATGAGACCAAAGTTGTCTGCTTAGAACATGATAATTCCAGCATGTAGTCCTATTCTAACAGAGTTTGAAGCCCCCACTTTCCTGTTTCTGAGCCACATTTTTCATCAGAGGCACCTTCTAATTAATATTTTTTAAAAGCATCTCAGAGTTAGGAATTTAATTAATTTATTTTCATAAAAATGAAGCCTCATTGTTTTTCAAACAGGGATCCCAAAATCAAATGCCTGTGGCAACTAGGCAGATAAAATAAATGATGAAAGCACGTGGGGTATAAAATAAAACAAAAGCAAAATAACCACTGATAAGCTCAAGCTAATTAGTGCCTCAAGAACTGTTGGCTTGTTTGCCAGGTATCTTGTTATCGTCCAAAGAAGCCAGAAATTCAGGTTTTCACTTAATATCTGCCACTTATCCATTGGGGAAGGTATGTGCTATGGTGAGTGCTGTGACATTAAACCTGGCAATTCACAGACCTGTACTCCTGGGGCTAATAATACATTATATGTTAATAAAAATTAATTAATTAATTAATTAATTAATCTTAAAAAAAGATCTGCCACTTACCAAATGTTAACAACTAAATCAGGTCTTTTTGTTTTTCTAACTATGCAAACTAAATGTGTCTATGTGGCCCACAAGCTGCTAGCTGGTGAATGAATCCAGGATAGACTGATGTTGACCTGTAAACCACATGAACAATATGATAGCCAATAGCCTCATGCAGCTATTTTAATTTTAATTTTAATTTAATTAAAATTAAATAAAACTTAAATGTCAGCTCTGTAGTTGAATTAGCAACATTTCCAATGTTCGGTAGCAACATGTAGTTTGTGGGCACTCTAAAGGACAGTGCAGAGCATTTCCATTATTCGAGAAAGTTCTTTCGGACAGCACTGAACTAGAACAAGAAAATCGGGCTGTTTTTCTGTCCTCCGTCATGATTCACCAACTGGTACTCCAGTGCTAAAGTTAACTGCTTCCCCAGGCCCATTCCTACCATTTCTAGTCTACCTGAACAGAGTAGTCCTCTCTGAAAGTCCTCTCGTTCAGCTGGGCATCACTGTAACTGAGAACAAGTCAGATCCAGGAAAGGTCTGGGGAGTAGGCAAAGTGTGTCCTTAGCCCCTCTCACATCCCTGCTCTGGAACTAGAGGTCAGGCCACTGTCCTCCCCTTTCCACAGAGATCAGAGCTTCATATCCTCTTTATTCACTCTTAAAAACTTATTTTTAGATGGTTCAACTACAGTAATGTTTAAAATATGGATACTTAACTGAAGTTTCTACCCTTCCCTAGGATATGTACATTTATAATGTATAAAATCCTAAGAGTGAAGGACACCTAGGTGGCTCAGTTGGTTAAACATCTCGGGTCATAATTCCAGGGTCCTAAGATCAAGTCCTGCATCGGGCTCCTTCCTCAGTGACGAGCCTGCTTCTCCCTCTGCCTGCTAATCCCCACTTGTGCTCACTCTCCCTGTCTTTGACAAATAAATTAATACTTTAAAAAATAAAATAATAAAATAAAATGCTAAGAGTGAAATGTCAAGCCTAGAGGAGATGGTAAGGCAGGATTTCTTATTCTCCTAAGAAAAAGCTATGATCATCTCCCTGGAGCATTTAAAATCCTGCCTTCTAGGCAAGCAGCTCATTTCCCTCATTTAATGACAGGCCCCACTCAAGATCTGAGTCAGTAGTTTCTAAAGGAGTTGCTCATGAGAATTACCTATGTAGGACTGCCAGTGTTAGCAAGTAAAAATACAAAATTCTCAGTTAAATTTCAGTTTCAGGTAAACAGTGAATAATTTTTTTAGTATAAGTATGTCCCATACGCCATGCAACCTGGATTATATCTGAAAATCCTATGCCTGTGGCCTTATTGTAAAAATAGTGTTGGGACACCTGGGTGGTTCAGTTGGTTGAGTGTCTGACTCTTGATTTCAGCTCTGGTCATGAACTCAGGGTGGTGAGATTGAGCCCTGCGTTGGGCTCCACACTCATCTGGGAGTCTGTTTGAGATGCTTTTTCTCCCTCTCCCTCTGCTCCTCACCCCTGCCTCTCTCTCTAAGAAATAAATAAATAAATATTTTTTAAAAATACTGTTTTTCTGGCTCCAATACATCTTTTGTTTTTAATATTTATTTATGTATTTGAGAGAGAGAGAAAATGCAAGTGTGGGGGAGGGACAACAGGAGAGGGAAAGAAAAAGAGAAAAGGAGATTCCCCACTGAGTGTGGAGCCTGACGCAGGGCTTGCCCTCCTGATCCTGAGATCATGACTAGAGCAAAATCAAGAGTCTGACACTTAACTAACTGAGCCACCCAGGCACCCTCTGGCTCCAATAATTCTCATATTCATTAAGACTTAGGAACCATCGGGCGCCTGGGTGGCTCAGTGGGTTAAGCCGCTGCCTTCGGCTCAGGTCATGATCTCAGGGTCCTGGGATCGAGTCCCGCAACGGGCTCTCTGCTCGGCAGGGAGCCTGCTTCCCTCTCTCTCTCTCTCTCTCTCTGCCTGCCTCTCCGTCTACTTGTGATCTCTCTCTGTCAAATAAATAAATAAAATCTTAAAAAAAAAAAAGACTTAGGAACCATCATAGTTAATTCACCTACCTCTTAGTAGTGTATCAGTTCTTAGCCAAATCTCTGTCACTTTTAGAAGAGTCTTTTTAAATGGAATCACAGTCTCCTAAAGCAAATATCAAGCTGCACATGACTGTCGCCTTGATAATGCTGTTTGATCCTTACAATAACCCTGTAAAGTAAGACAAGTAGAGTCTCCCCATTTTATCAATTAAGAAAACTGAGGCTCAGAGACTTAAACTTCCCAGGCTAACCAGGCAAACTAAGAATCCAAACTCGGGTCTCATCCAGTTATAATGCCATTCAGCTGTTCAGTGCTGTAAGTGGAAGACGTAGGAAGAACAGAGACAGAGGCAGAAAGAAAGAAATTGAGACAGAGACCTTCTGAGAATTTTTAATCCAAAGTACAGCTAACTAACCAATTACTACTCTATTGACACACAGCGTTCTTGCCACCAAATAACAAGAAAGGGGCAGACCTGGGACCTAGAGGTCAAAAGACCCCAAGTCTCCAGGTACTTAGGGGTCCTAGAGAGACTTCAGAAGTGGACAATAGAACCAAAATAGTCCAGAAATTGTTTTTGGGACTGGTAATGAGAGTGATGACAGAGAATGCCTGAAAGAATGTTTGATGCTCAAAACGGTTGTTAAACTGAGTAATGAGATACTCTACCTGTAATTTACCTCAACCACTGAGTTCATACTCCGGAATTTCTTCATGGTAACATAAATGAGGACTCTGCACCTAATCTGATCCCAAGGACTGCAGTGCAGTGAACAGGGTCAGAGCCGGGGTACTGTTAGAGAAGGAGAGGATGTGGGGAGAAACCACATGAGTAGGCTCTTCGGCTGCCGAGGAGAGATGACTACCCTGCCCCAACTGAATGCCAGGAGGTGACGGCAGAAGCTGAGCAGCCTCCAAAACCATCTCCTTAGGTTCTTTGCTACTGAGAGAATTCCTTGAAGGTGCCCCAAGTCATCACACAGCCACAATTCCATAGAACACTGGCGTGCTATCAGAAGAAATTCATTCAGTTCTAAGCAATACAACTAGTAAAGTGAGTTTCCAAAACAAGTAGAGGAGTTATGGCACCATCTGTCCATTTTCGTGCATGTCTCATGTTTAATCCTTTCTATGAGCTATTAATACACTGAATGTTACAATATCCTGAATCCTGACAGTTGATTGAAAGGTACCCACCTCAGACACTTAAGGCTTGATATCTTGTTCAATCAACATATGATGCATGGGATGAGAGCATATGCTCAGTATCATGTTCCAGCTCAATGAATATTCTTATAACCAAACAATTCATCCTTATTAAGTTGTAGCTGGGTGTATGAATTATTACTATAAACATTTGGCCCTCATTAGAGACACTCAGATTTAAAATCATTTTGGAAGTAATTTTCTCTATTAATCTCTAAAACACTTGAACAGTACTCTTGAATAATATATAATACCATTATATTGCATGGAAAAATACATCAAATACTTAGATTTGGTATCATCCTTCCTCTTTTACTTTCATGGTAATGAGATTGAGAATCTGTAAGCATACCAGTAATTTGAAACACAATAAGCCTAAAAGCATTATTTTCCATATTTGATCAGGGAAGCAACCTAAAAAGTCATTTTCTCAAGGAATTCTTTTTTTTTTTTAATAATTTATTTTTTTAGTAATCTCTACACCCAACATGGGGCTCGAACTCACAACCCCAAGATCGTGAGTTGCACATTCTTCTGACTGAGCCAGCCAGATGCTCCAAGGAACCTTTTGAGGCTTAAAACACCAAGCTCTTGTATTTAAGAAGATGGAGTTAATAAAAACAGAGTCCAGGAGCTTATGTGTTGGCTGATTTGACATAGAAACAGAAGGGTTACATGGAAACAAAAGGGTTAAAGGCCAGATGGCCTCACAAGTTATTTTCAGACTCTTCCAGATCCCTATAGTAGCAAACATACACTTAGCAAAATAAAATATTTAAACAACAAATATGTGCTCTTACCCCCAAATCAGCATACACTGAAGTTGAAACAAAATAGCAAGTATGTTTCTCTTTTGAGGAAAATTTCTCACTGGATTTATTCTGGTATTCTACCAAGAATAATAATAATGTTGCTGACTGGTCATCAGCAAGTCTTGGTCTTGACAGTCAAGGTTGCAAGGTAACAAAAAATGTGTACTCGGGCTGTGAGGGATCAGACCTCCAGGACTGCAGAAGTCATAGCCTGCATAGGACATTCAGGAATGGGGACAGAAGGAGAAGGAGGGAGGGATTTTAGAAATTCTAAGCATTGAGGCCTCCAAATCTGCTGGAGATAAATCCTGGCCTTTCTGTTGGTACAACTCTTGGAAATTCGGGTGGGCATATCAGAGCTGATAGCACTGTAAAAGATCTCCACTTCACGTTCTGCTCATCAGTCAAAGTTCCAGGAAGGTCCCTATAACTAGAGAATAGGTATTAAGAATGGTTGTCTTTATCCTTGGCTCAAACAATTTGCAACATTCAGGAGTCTCCTGTTTGGACAGTGTCTCCTCTTTTTAGTCACACTGCTTCTTTTGCAACAGTGCTTTAAATTTTTTCTTAATGTGAGCTAGAGTATTACCCTGGATCCAGTGCACCCACCCACCCTCCCTCCCACAGACACACACACACACACACACACACACACACTCACACAAATGAAACAAACATTTTACTCTATATGATGAAGTTAAAAAGCAACAAAGCTAATATAAATGTGATTTTGTTATTTTATTGCAACATTCTACTCTACCTCTTCTTCACTTAATTTTTATAGCCACCTACTAAAATGATTCTTTCAAATGTGCTTTGCAAATGGGAGTTTGAAATACAAAGGATTTTTCTCAAAGCATTAGTCTTACTGCAAGGTAATATAAACAAAGGTAACCGTACTAGCACTCATTAATATTTAGTATATGCTAGGCACTGCTTTAAGTGTACTTCGGATGATAACCTTGTAGCAAAGCTACAATTTTTATTCTCATTTTAAAATTTTATATGAAGAAAAGGGCTATAGAGAGTCAGTGGCTGCTCAAGATCACACAACCAACAAGAAACAAGCCTCATATTCACACCCAGGCTTTTCAGATCCAAAACTACACACTTACACACTATATTATATTTTTCAACCCCTATCTTCAAATAAATTCAAATGAAATTCTCCCCAAGCCCTACTCAGTTTAAAGAAGAGGACCCACAGAGCTACTTTACTTCCACTACCTAACTTTTTTGGGGTCCCCTGGAAATTCTTCACCGGGGATCATAACTCTAGCCCAGGAGACAGAGGTGACAATGCCAACCAGAGAGTGTTTTCTCGTTCTCCCAAATCCAGGACGTGGCACAATGAACAAATAAACAAAGAAATAATAGGCCACCAAGAGATACACCTTTTTAACCTGGTAGAATCTCTGGCAACAGTTCCCTCCCATCTACCTTCTACATGACACTCAGAGTTGTCTTTATAAACACATTTTGGCTTGTTACTCCTACCCTTAGAAATTTTGATGACTTTCATCATCTACTCAGTGTCAAATAAATTATGATCATTAGGTTCGGTCACAATCTTGCCCCTACTTACCTAGAATCTCACTCGGTCATTCCCTCTGCACAAACCTGAATTTCACTTTCTTGCTTCTATATAAGCTCCTTTATCACCTTTATGACCTTTCCCACCTTGTTTGCCCGGATCTTTACCCCTAAAAATCCAATTCAACTAGAGCAGAATATGAAAGCTTGACCTACGTAGATCTCAAAACATAGGTCTATAGACAGAAATAGTGTTGACTAGGACAGGAGAGATGTGGTGGTCCAGAACTAAAAAGCACAGAGAAATGAGGGAATGTGATTGCGGCAGGGTGGGGGGTTGGAAATGAACACCAACATGGAAGACAAGGCTTGAAAAGCCTGGTGACCAGAGATTCAAGAGTGGGTATTTAGGGAGGAGGGAAAATGAGCTGGAAGAGGAAAAAAAAGAGCAAAGAAGATACTTAGCACTCTCCTTGAGAAGCCTGCAGAGGAAGCAGTGTCCTAGAAGGAAAGAGGTCTTTGGGAAAGACATTATTTTCAGAGAGAATTTAAAGTTTATGGGAACCGAAAAGAAGAAAATCCAGTTCAATATCATTTAGGTATTGCTGTTACTAGCATAATAGCACAAGGTGGTTAAAGTAGCAGACCAGAACCTCTTTCAAAATGCTCTGATAATCATCCTCTATTGCTACCTTGGATATGCCGCTCTTGAATATTCTAGGTAAGAGAGTAAATCTGTCCAGCCTCTGTGGAATGTAATTTGATATGATGCTTACATCTTAAGTATAAACTTAGCTAGGCTCTAGTGCCCAGTTATCTGGTCAAACATTCGTCTAGATGTTGTAGCAAAGGTATTTTGTAGACATGATTAACACCTCCTATCAGATGACTTCAAGTGGAAGAGACTGCCCTCAATAATGGGGGTGGGATTCATCTAATTTAAGTTGAGACATTAAGGACAAAAACCGAGGTTTCCCAGAGTGGAAGGAATTCTGCTTCAAGCCTGTAAAATAGAAATCTTCCCTGGAGAGTAATATCAAGATGGCAATATAGGTCATTCTTGATTTTAGGCCCCCTTGTGAAAAAACCCAACTAGCAGCTTAACATAGGCAAGACACCATTGTGAAAATCCCAGCACCCAAGTATAAGTGAGGCTGAAACACCACCATGGACCACAGAGACTGTGTCGTATAAAAGGACAAGAGATGTAGTTCACTTAGACTATATGGCCCCTCCCCTAGACCAGCATAGAGTCACACCAAGAGGGCCCCCTCAGGGTATGGCTCTCCAGAAGGAAAAAGGGAGCCCAAGGTGGGCATCCAAATTCCCCAACATTGCAGGACCTTTTCCAGGAGGCCGGCTTGGGTCTCACCTCCCAGGATCGCTGGGGGAAAGCTGCAGGGCTGGACCACTGGCAGTGAGACAGAGACAGAGAAGGAGGCAGGCCTTATGGACTGAGTACTCAGATCTCGGAGGACTGCATTCCTGTTTGCAGAGGCCTCTGAGTGGAGAACCCATCCAGCAGCCCTGTCCGTCTATGAAAGCTGGGGACATAAACTAAGGGGTGTGGGGAAGGGGACATACGTAAACTATTCTGAACAGAATTGCAGGCAGGAGTAGAGAAGTGGGAAAAACTTGGGGGTCAATAAGGGTGGAGGAGGATGAGGAGACAGGAAACAAGTGTCTCTTTGGTTCAGGAAGAATACAGCAGCTACCGGAAATGTGACAGATTAAAGTATATGGAAGCTCCTCAAGAATGGGGCCCAAGTCTGTACCCGGTGCCTAGCACAGAGCCTGGAACATATTAACCATTTGTTGGCTGAATTAATAGTGAATGTATGAATAAATTAGCCATATGATTTTCAAAAAATTCTTCCGGAGTTCCCAGACTGCCAGCTTGCTCTACAAGCTTCAAACTCAAAACTACATCAGCCACTACCTGAGTTCCCAGCCTGCCTGCCTTACAGATTTCACACTTGCCAGCCCCAATGATTGCATGAGACAATCCCTGTTTTTAACGTACAGATGTAATCAGTGCATAAGTGAAATTATGCAAGTACAAGATCCTTTCGTACTGCAGAAACAACTAAATGCCCTTTACCAAAGTACTGCCTGAAAAATTACGGCACACCCATAGCTAGAATAATTTGCAGCCTGAACAAGAAAGCTCTCTATATTCTTACATTGGATTTTAAACAAGATAATATTCATTATCTTGTCTTGAAAATCAAGACACAGAATAGGGTGTTCAGATGCTACCACTTAGATGAAACGAGGGAGGGAGTCGGGTAATACACAAGCTCTCAGGCACACCAACTATCTCTGGAAGGATAGAGAAGGAATTGGTAATGCTGGGTTCTATTGGCTATTTCTGGGTAATACACGCCCCTTTTCTAACTCTGAAATTTGGTACCATAGAGCATGAAGACAAACCAACTTGAAATGAAATTAAAGGGCACACACATTTAGAAAGAAGAGCTCCTGGGGAGCTCTTTGCCCAGACTTGCAGGAGACGGGTGGGCTTGTGACTTCCCTGCCCTCTAGAGGCCACGTAGAGAACTTGACAAGACGGTTGTGGACCCCTCACCAGCCGACCTCCATCATCAGCACAGACCTGAAAAGGTTGTTTGCCAGCTGGTCTTCCCCTGGCCACTAACTTTCGAACTTTCGTTTCAGCTGGGAGCAGTGATTCCCGCAAGGCCGGCAGTTAGCGCCTATTTCAGCGGGAAGAGTCAGAACTAATGAACCACAGCTCTGCTGAGATCACTTAGAAACAATTCACACATATTTAAACACATATTCAAATATTCAATTGAATATTCATACATATTCAAACAAAGAGAGTAGATCTTCAGTGAAACATTGATACTTTATTACTCAATTTTGGCCAAAGATAGATCACTAGAAAATAAAATGGTAGAATCATTATTCATTTATCTTTGTAAGTATAGCCTATGACAGATAAATGAATATATAATAATTATGGTGTTGGGTTTTAAATTCAGGTACACACAACGTGTACCCAAACAGGACTTTTAAACCCCACATTCTCACTGCAGGCTATATTTGCTGAATCAAGAAAAATGGAAAATAAACTATTTTTTAAACTTCTACTTTTTCAAAATTTAAATATATAATTTAATATGTAATTTAACAATAAACACATATTTCCACCACCATACAATTATTGTTAATATTTTTCATATTTGCCTCCAACTAATTTCTTTTTTGAAAAACTAAGATGTATTTTTTTCTGATTAGAAAATGATGGCATTTGCATTACTGAGTGTTTAAAAAATAAAAAGTTTAATGATATTACTAAGGTTAACTAAAACAATGAAATTAGCTAAAATAAGCTTTCTGTGCAATAAAAAAGTTTTAAATCAATGCAAATATCCGTAATCTGTAGAAGTGTTCTCTAAAAAGTCACCAAAAACTATTCATTTAACCATTTTGATTGATGTTAAATTCTTCACAAATTATCACATAAGGACATATTGCAGTGAGGGTTTAAAAGAAGAAGAAGCAATTTATTTTATGTTCCTTATACAATCATCATGGAACAGTATTAAGTGACCAGGAGCAGATGGGTTTAAGTACTTTGTAAACCCAGTGAAAGACACACTCTTTGATTTTCCAGTCATAAAATGTCGCTGGATCTTCTCTATCTGACCATTAAAGGCTGTTGATCTTCAAGGTTCTTTCCTAGACAGCGTGTCCTCTATAAACTCTTAGCACCGGTGTCTTGCTCTCTCCTGGTGTAGTCTCACCTGTATGCCAGTGACACCTGGGTCACTATCTCCAACTAGACCATGCCTGGCTGCCTCAGATTCAAAATGTCTAACAGTGAACTCCTTACCATCCCTCTAAAAACTCTTCCTTCATTAGTGTTCCCTATCAGCTGCTTAGTCTATCCAATTTCACCACCTAAATATTGTCAAATCATCCTGCCCTACATCAAACATTGTTCTTTCAGCCCCTTCCTAATTATCCTTCCTGTCCCCAGACTTGCCTTTCTCTGTATTTGTCCACAATGAAACCAGAATGATGGGTCCAGTATATACTTCTGGAGAGAGACTATCACTTGACCTAACACAGCTTGCTCTATGAAAACACATAAAGCCAAATAATCCTACTCTATCTCCTATTATATGTGTGTGTTTGTGTGTGTGTGTGTGTGTGTACACACATATAAATTGTAATATGTGGAGAATTTTGTAATGTATACATAAAGGTTTGTAAGGCAGTTTTTGACTTATAAACACCTGACTTATAAGGATATCTTACCTAGACATGGGTGTCTCATTCAGGAGTTCGCTTTCTCCAGTTTCCTTCTGAAAACATTCCTCTCTTCCCACCACTCCTGCCCACCTCACCCCCACCCTGCCCCCAGTGTATTAAGTTCTGTTTGGGGAGCACCTCTCCCATGCCAGTGCTGCCGCCTTTGGGTCAGCAGGAGGGCAGTGCTGACTGGTTCTCTCCTCCCCTCCCGGTGGGACTTGGGTCATTCCAGATTTTTGCTGCTTGCATTCCGATCCCCTTTCCTCCCCGTTTCCTCCCACTACAGAAGACAACTGGAGTCTCTGCCCCCTCCTGATCATTCTGGGGATTCTTGTGTGATTCCCTGCTTCCACCTGGATCACCAGAGCCCTCTTTTAACTGCTCAGGGTTCCCTCTGATGCCACAAGAATCCTAGAAACGTCACTGCTACTGCTGCTGAGACACTTTAAAGTGGCAGCACCAGAGGGGACCTCTTCCCATACAAGACAGTGGGGGATGTGAGTCGGACACACTCAGGGGAACCACGAAATAACTTCCTTGCAGAAATAATGCTGTCATCTTGGTTATGTACTATTATTAATATTGCAGTTCAGTACAGAGGTGGTAGATAGGACTTGGGGGGTCATTCTGGAAAACATAAACTACCATTATGGCTATGGGAAAAATGTGATCTGAACTGATTTAGAAAGGAACACTTGGAGTGTCATCAACTGATATATGAGCCAAATAAATAAATCTTAGAATCATGTTAAGGTTTAAAAGTCCATTTGAGGCACTGCACCCATGAACTAGAAAACCATCTCCACTAATCTTCATGTGTATTTTTGATGTATTCTCTAGCACCCCAGAGCAATTAGCATGGGTTGTTTGCAAGAGTGGCCACATTCCTGTATAGGATGCCCACTGAGGTCAGATGTCAAATATTCTTTTGGGAGTAGTACAGACAATGCTACCTATCCGGGGTCATTTTCTAATGTTATTCCTTTTTCCCCTTTGCTCCAGTCTGATTGTATTTCTTGAAAACACCAAAGTCATGCTGTTGTCTAGTGTACACCTCCCAAAACCTTTGCTTGGCTCTCCCCATAATTGCATTTGTCTGCTCCTCCAAGACACCGTAACTGAGCCCCCAATTTAAAATAGCCTCCCATCCAACCCCCTTACTCTATTTTTCTCTAAAACACATATTTACCTGAAATGTGTATTTGTTCATTCATTTGATTCTTTTTTTTTTCTTTTGAAGATTTTATTTATTTATTTGAGAGAGAGAGAGAACAGATACAGGGGACTGGGCAGAGGAGGAGGGAGAGGAAGAGAGAAAGAATTCCAAGTGAACTCCTCACTGAGTATAGAGCCCCAGCTGGGGCTGGAGTCCTTGACCCTGAGATCAGGACCTCGAGATCACAACCTGAGCTGAAACCAAGAACTGGACAGCCAAATGACTGAGCCACCCAGGCACCCCCATTTGCTTATTTTCTGCTTCTCCAACTAGAATGTGAGGAATTTGTCCCTTGTTTTCGCTGATGAAACCCCAAGTGCTCAGCATGGCACTTAGTAGACACACAATAAATATATGAATATTTATTCTTAATATTGTGTCTTCTCTCTTCTTGGTCAGGTTTGTTAGACCCTAATTTATATTTTCCAAGTACAATACGGTGCAAATAATATTGCAGTGGTTAGAACAGCTTCCTGGATCTGGATGGAATTCTGGCCCCAGTACTTACTAGCATTATGAACTTGAACAAATTATCCCACCTCTCAAGTCTCCATTTCCTGTCTTTCAAAACATACATTTGGGGTTGTTCATTTTCTGGATTCCAAAAATGGTTCTTTGGTGGACATTGGCTCTAATTGTCTATCTTCACCTGCTCTGATGGGTAGTTCTGTTCAAATATCTCGTTATTTTTCATGTATTGCCCATTTTAATAAACAGCCAAGTATATCCCAAGTATGACTGGTAGAACATCAGGCATTCAGTTAAAAAAAGAAAAAGCATGTTTGTAGGGCTTCACTAGTGATCAAGATCCTCTTGATATGAAGGCCAGCAACATGTATTTTAAACAATTTCTCCAGATGATTCCCATGTGACACAGAGTATGAGAAGCACCAAGTGTTCCAAGGGTGCTGGTAATTCATGGGGGTTTTCCCAGATGTCATATAGATTGGTTTTCCCTGTTCCCTTCTCTCCTCACACTACCTGTCCCCTGCAGATGGTCATTCCAAGCATTCTCTGGGGGCTATTGACTTTGATTGATGTTCCTCAAGTCTTTGGGCATTTCTTTCTGACTATTCCCTTGGTTTAAAGGAAAAGAAAAGATTGACCTAGCTTGTCTGGGGAGCCCTTTTTACTTCCAACACTGTCTGATGGACGGATTTACTCTCTAAATCCTTTTACAGTGTATACATATATCAAATCACATTGTATACATTAAATCTATTATAATTTTACTTGTCAATTATCCCTCAATAAACTAGAAAAAATGTTTATTTTCCAACTCTGTTATTCTTGGTAATCTGTCATGAAGAAAACTCCAGGGGAAAATTTGTTTTTTAAATATGAGGAGCAACATGGGTAAGCCCCAGTTCTTGTACTAAGGCACAGCTTAATAAACCTTTGTGCCATGGAAAGAAAGAAAGGAAGGAAGAAAGAAAGGGGGAGGTAAGGAGGGAGGGAGGAAGGAAGGAAGAAAAGAAAGAAGGAAGGGAAAGAGAGGGAGGGAGGGAGAGAAGGAAAAAAGAAAAGAAAAGAAGAAAGAAAGGGAGAGATAGAAAGGGGGTGCTGGGTGGCTCAGTCAACCATCTGATTTTTGGTTTCAGCTCGGGTCACAGTCTCAAGGTTGTGAGATCAAGCCCCACATCAGGCTTCACGCTCAGTGTGGAGCCTGCTTGAGATTCTCTCTCTCTCCCTCTGAATCCCCTCCCCCCCGCCCTGACCTCTCTCTCTCTCTGAAAAATAAGAAAAAAAGAAAGAAAGAAAGAAAGAAAGAAAGAAAGAAAGAAAGAAAGAAAGAAAAAGAAAGGAAGGAAGGAAGGAAGGAGGAAAAAACTTCAAGGGAGTTCCTGTCTATCTTTGCCAAAACCTATCCAGCATCCAGCCTTTGCCCCGTAAGCTTCAAGAAATGAGCTGGGACTTCAATATTATTTCCACTTCCTGTCTAGAGTCTTCTTTCATTTTAGTTCATATTGTGCTTCCTCTGGAAGATCTTTCTTGTGGATTATTTTCTGCAGTTGAGGACTTGGTTAGTTTCAGCGGTGCTATAATTTTCCGCTCTGCTATTGTTTCTTCAGAGGATATTCAGTGGTCATGGGGAAGATGTTTATTTGATCACCTATCAACACTGCCATTTCCCCCTAGACAACAGTTTTGAGAAGGCTTCTGATGGAATTGTTGCATTGCCAGTGATTTGTTCTCATCTCAAAAGAGCTAGTTGCCAGCCAAAATAGGAAAAAATGGTCAGGCTCCATTTTCATATGCCTTGAGAATTTCTGGAAGGAATGGCTGCTATCCAGAAGGCACAATGAGGCCTTGGGTCAGAAGGCATGCTGCGGACCCTCTGAAAAGGGTTTATATCCTCAAACCTGGGACTTGGATGGAGAGTTTGTGCCTACAGAGGCTGTCTGGGAGCAGCATGTGCTAGTGAAAGGCTGTGGAACAGGCAGATTTGAAACTTGAGCAGACTTGGCCCCAAAAGGAGGGTCTTAGACTCTGTTCACTACTGACATCAGACAGTCTTATTTCTAACATCCTTATTAAAAATAGCCCTTTTGATATATTTTTCCAGTTTGTCTATAAGTAGGTTCAGATTCTTCAAAAGGTAAGGATAGCACATATGACAGCCATGTTGTAATACCATAGGCTGTCCCAGAAAGACAGGCCACTGGGCTTTCTTTATTTATGGGAACAGCTGAATATGATCAGAAGTGGACCTGACCTGCCAGGACATGCCCAACCTTCCAATCCTTTAAAAATAGGAATGGAAAATTCAGTTCCATGTTTACTGATCAAATGTGGCATTAGCCCTCAAATTCAAACTGCTACCATATACTCCAATTGCCTTGTCCAACTAATTTTAGGAGCTGACCAATGACCAAAGGTCTCATTATAATGTGGCGTTTGTTAATAGAGCCCCAGAACCCCTATGGGATTTCCTGGGTACCTGAAACAGGGTAACCTAGTAATTCTGCCTCTTAGTCACAAAGCTATTTAATCCAAGAGCTTTTTCAAATTCATTTACCTAGGAAATTAGATCATTCGTTACAATTAATTTGGCAAGCAAAGACAGCCAGCTGCTCAAGTGAGAGCCCAAATTTTGTAACAAATTGAATAAACACTAATTTGTTTGTTGATATGATTATAGAATTAGCAAAACATTCTGTTCCTCAGCATAAAAAATTAATATCCAAGTTATTTCATTATGGCTTATCTCTGTTACAAGTTGAATAAAATGGGGAATCTGTTGATCACAAACTCAATCATTGTTCCAAATAAAGACCATCATCATTGAAAGTTCTACCTGTAAGTTGTGATCTCCATGTGGCCCCACTCTTTCTCTGTAACAGGGAGCCACATCCTACTTGAAATGGTGCTGATCCTTCCTGGAACTTTGTTCTCAAGTTGTCCCCCAGCCACACCACCCATTATAGGAAGCTCATGTTTAATAGAATAATTTATTATTATTATTTTTAGAGAGTGAGAGTGTGCAAGCTGGGGGGTGGATAGGGCAGAGGGAGGAGGAGAGAGAGAATCTTAAGCAGGCTCCATGTCCCTCATGGGGCCTAACACGGGGTTTAATCTCACCACCCTGAGATCATGACCTGAGCTGAAATCACCAGTCAGATGCTTAACTGACTGAGCCACCCATTATATTATAGGGACGCCTGGGAGGCCCAGTCGGTTAAGCGTCTGCGTTTAGCTTAGGTCATGATTCCACAGTCCTGGGTTAGAGTCCCACATCAGGCTCCTTGCTCAGCAGAGAGCCTGCTTCTACCTCTGCCTCTGCTCCTCCCCCTGCTTGAGTGCTCTCTCTCTCTCTAACAATTAAATAAATAACTTACTTTTTTTAAAAAGGCCTTATGGAGGATGTGGAGAAAGGGGAACCCTCCTACACTGTTGGTGCAACCACTCTGAAAAACAGCATGGAGGCTCCTCAAAAAGTTGAAAATAGAGCTACCCTACGACCCAGCAATTGCACTACTGGGTATTTACACTGAAGATATAAATGTAGTGATCTGAAGGGGCACGTGCATCCAAATGTTTATAGCTGCAATGTCCACAATAGCCAAACTGTGGAAAGAACCTAGATGTCCATCAACAGATGAATGGATAAAGAAGAAGTGGTGTATATATACACAATGGAATACTATGCAGCCATCAAAAGAAATGAAATCTTGCCATTTGCAACGACATGGATGGAACAACGTAGGTATTATGCTTAGCGAAATGAGTCAATCAGAGAAAGACAACTATCATATGATCTCCCTGATATGAGGAAGTGGAGATTATGAGGAAGTGGAGATGCAACGGGGGGGTTTGGGGGTAGGAGAAGAATAAATGAAACAAGATGGGATCTGGAGGGAGACAAACCATAAGAGACTCTTACTGTCACAAAACAAACTGAGGGTTGCCGGGGGGAGGGGGGAGGGAGAGGGTGATGGGGTTATGGACATTGGGGAGGACATGTGCTATGTGAGTGCTGAGAAGTGTGTAAACCTGGCAATTCACAGACCTGTACCCCTGGGGCTAATAATATATGTTAATTAAAAAATTAAATTTTTAAAAAGGCCTTATATTGTATTCTCTCTATACATATTTCCACACTTTGTAACAGCTTTTCAGGAGTCCAGAAAAATGCAGAAAAGAATTTGAGGTTATTATTTTCTCATCATTTAAATATAAAGGAGATTAATTTGCAGAAATGATACCTTTTGCTCAGAAAAATATCAAAGTCCCATTAAAGGAAGGGGAGTGTATATTTTCTTACTGCTCTTATTTCCTTAAAAGGAAAGAAAGGCTCTAAAGAAGTTTTCCAGCCTCTACTTCTGCTTCTAACTCTACTTGCCTTGAAACAAGAACAGACCTACCTGTGGGAGGTGGGAACAAAGAATGGGCTCACGTATTGTTCTTACTCAGTCTTCCTGATGGTTCTCCATTTTTCCTTCAGTTCACTGGTGAGCATGAACAGCCAGCAATGAATGCACCAGAGAGGGCTCTAGGCCTGCTCTTGGAGGTGGGTCTGGGGGCTAACAAACCCTGGTCTGCATTCCCAGGGCTGTGTGGCAAGCTGGGATTCTATCTTCCTGCAGAAGTGAGTAGCTACACCTCCAATCAGAGCAATAGGTGAAAAAGCTCTAGATTTGGCATCAGATCAGAGTATAAGACCTACTCCAACTCAGCATACCAGATAATTATTTGGGGATATTATTTGATATTGTTTGATTTGATATTTGATATTGTTCTGTAAGCCTCAATTAATTCCTATATTTGCTTTGTTTTTTGTATTTTTTTTTCAAATTTACTAGAAGGCAAGAAGAATATATTTCTTTAATCAGTACATCCGCACTCAACCCCCCACCCCCGATGCCAATCACCAAATCATCTACTTTATAGCCCTGAAGACTGGATTAAAAGACTACTGAAGTGGCAGGGGGGTGGGAGGTTGGGGTACCAGGTGGTGGGTATTATAGAGGACACGGCTTGCATGGAGCACTGGGTGTGGTGAAAAAATAATGAATACTGTTTTTCTGAAAATAAATAAATGGGGGAAAAAAAGACCTAAAAAAAATAAAATAAAAGACTACTGGAAATTATTTCTTTGCACTTCTACTTAAATGCTATTAGCCAAAGTCGGGAGATTATTGAAATTCTGAGTAAGCATCTAAATTCAACACTAGATGTCACCACCCTGATATTTTTTTTTTAAAGGTTTTATTTATTTATTTGTCAGAGAGAGAGGGAGAGAGAGCGCGAGCACAGGCAGACAGAGGCAGAGGGAGAAGCAGGCTGATATTTTGAAGTAGGTATTCAACTATGGTTTTTTTTTTCCAATCTGTTTTATGATCTTCCTAAAAGTAATAGTATTAAGTGTCAGATATTTTACTGTAGCCTATCATCAGCCAGATGATTATTTGGGGACACGCTTCTCCTTGCCTCTTGCCTAGGCTCTGAGAGCATTGAGTCTGAAGTACCACAACCACACTCTGGTCTAGAGCAATGGTTCTCAATCTGGGTTACGTGCTAAAATCACCTGGGATATATATATATATTTAACATACCCATGCCCAGGTGCCTCCCAGAGATTCTGATTTAAATTGTAAAGGGTGGAGTTTGGACAGCCACATTCATCTAAACCTCATCGGGTAGTTGTAACGTGAAGCCACAGTGGGAACCTCGGAGCTGCCTGAAACTGAGCATTCTAAACTTGAGCATCCATCAGCACCACCAGCGAGGCCCTTCCCCAGGCCTCTGAGTCAGAATTTCTGGTATGGAGCTCAGGAGTCTATCTTATTCATGATCCAGCTGAGCCCCAAACCAGCACTGGGGAGGGTCGCCAGATCTGGTTTCCGCCGTCGCCTATATTTCTAATGATCTTTTAGACACGTTATTATCACACCACCTGCAGGATCTCCAATTCGACCCCAATCACTTCACATCTGGATATTTCTTTCTCTTTTTTTAAGATTATGTATTTATTTATTTGACATACAGAGAGAGAGAGAGAGTGAAAGAGAGAACACAAGTAGGGGGAGTGGGAGAGGGAGAGAGAGAAGCAGGGAGCCCAACTCGGGGCTCGATCCCACAACCCTGGGACATGACCTGAGCCAAAGGCAGACACATAAGGACTAGCCACCCAGCTGCCCCCCACATCTGGATATTTCTAATGAGTTTCTTTTCCCTCTTTCGGTTCCTCTCAAAATTGCCATAAGATTTGCCCCCAAAATGTGACTTTGTTTGCAGATATTTTGACAAAGGATACACTTGTCATTTTGCCAGATCAGAGGTCCTGCTGAAACATAAAATCACTTTTTAAAAAATTTGCTCCAAGCTAAGTATAGAATTTTACCAAACATTCCTGGCCCCTTGTCCATACCTCATCTTCAACAAATTGGGATCAGCCCTAGCCCAGCTGTGACCCTTATTCCCCTCTCTGACCTATAAGTATCTGTAGCTCCTTCCCTAATTCCATTGGGAGTCACCTCATTCCTCAGCCTATCATTGATCCCCACCCGAGGGATACAAGTCAGCAAAGGTCTGGGGCTCAGGGCTGGGGTGAGGACTGATAGTCTGCAGATTACCGACTGACCTAAAAGCTTGGGAGTTTACTGACGACTACTCTGTCCCCAACCAAATCATACTAAAACCTCTTCACCCCTTCCCGTCCACGCTTTATCAAAACCATCTGTTGCTCAAGGAATAATTCTAGGTGTCATATCTGCCACTCTTTGGGGGTGCAGATTGAACTATGGGGTTGGGTATATTTGATTGCAAAAATAGAATGGGACATTTTCAAGGGAGAAAAAGCTGGCCATTGCTTCCAAGAGCTGGGTGTCTGATAGCTTAGCTCTGCTCACTGCACAGGACTTGCTCAGACCTCATCACCATGGGGAATCCTGTGTTCTTATGGGCCTCCCACTCTGGTCCAATGAGAGCAGCTTACCAGCAGCTTACCAGCGCTGCTTCAACATCTCAATCACCTTGGCTGTCCCTTGATCAGCCTGATGATTCAGGCTCTGATGATTCAGAGAACTCTCTTTACTTTTCAGACCTGCACCCCCATTCCATGCACACTCCTTTTAGGACATAATGTCTTATTTCCCTTGGGCAACGGCTTCCTCTGCTTCTTCTTGACTTATTTCTTTCAGCACACAGCTATTTCACAATTTGCCTATATTTTCTGCCCTCTCGTGCACCTACACCCCTTCCTTTCCTTCTACAGAGCCTTCACACTATGTCCTTGAATTACTATTTTCCCCCAAATTTCTTCACTACTTTGCTTCCTCTTGGCAGAGTAATCTGTGTAATGAAACAGATGGAATCTAGTAGTCTCTCTCACGCCGATTTGGACTGTATGATTGAAGCACATTTTATCAATTTCACATCATCTGCTGACAAGACACAAATTCCTGTCAGTAAGTGACTGAGAAGAGCGAACAGTCTGTTCTCGCATAATAAAAACATGTTATACAGCATTTCATACCATAGTTCAATTTTGTAAATATAGCATAAATTCTGTATGCATAAACAAGAGAAGTATATTTTTACCTAAAGTAAGTCGATGCTATTTCCCAAGTAATTATCAAGGCCTAGAAGCCTCCAGAATCATTAGCAAGATCGACTGCAACATATCAGTCATTGAGAAATGTCTTCATTACAAGGGAAGTTCATTATTAGATCCCACAATAATTACTCTATGACATTTTATAATTCAGTGGCACAGAGGATGATAATACGGAGCCAGAGTGTTAGTTGTAAATTCTTTCTCATGCACCCTGCTGTAATTTCAGACCATAATAAGTTAAACTGACATGCAGTTAAAATCAGACTACAAGTTTCTTGAAGAATATAATGATCCCTAACAATGTTTACCTCTTAATGGACCTTGAGAGAAGAGGTTGAGACATCTTCCATTGTTGATGCCCGGGACACTTAAAAACTATTTATCACATGATGTATTGAAGCTTGATCCTTGTCTGAAGGTCATTCCATTCTCCCTAGAATAGTCACACGAGCCTCTTCTCTCTCTGGCACTGAAAGCCAGCTCTTCGAATGTGTGGAGATACCCATGGAGGAGAAATACAGGCAATGGGGCAAGGGGGAAAAGCTTGGCAAAGTGGGCCCTGGGGAGTCAAGAGCAGAACCAGTTTGGTGGCATGGGACAGCAGCAGAATAAAGAGAAGGAGAAGAGAGGGAGTGAGTAGGAGAGCTTCCATGGCACTTGGAACTGTGGAGAGCGGGAAAGTTATTTAAATACGAACATTAGTATTTAAATTAAATATAATTATATTAAAATTAAATTCAGTTGTATTAAAACACAATATAAATTTCCTGCTTCCAAATTCTCAAATGTTTGGTAAAGACCTGCACAGAATCCCATTTGTGTTTCCTTTATATGCCTAACCATTCAGAGACTGGCCTCACAAGGGACCAGGACATTTAGGTCCCACATGCTGGGCTCCAATTTCCAGATGCCAGGAAATGTTCAGGTGGTGATTGTCTTAAAACGAAACGACATGGATGAACCTGGAGGGCATTTTGCTAAGTGGAAAAAGCCAGACAAAGACAAATTTGCATCCTATCACTTATATGTAGAACCTAAAAAAGAAATATCAAATTCATAGAAACAGAGTAAGACAGTGGTTGCCGGGGGTGGGGGGGGAGGCTTGTGGGGAGTGGGGAATTGGCAGAGGTTCAAAAAGAGTACAAGCTTTCAGTTACTAGATGGATAAGGTCTGAGGAACCATTGTAGAATATGGGGACTATAGCTGATAATGCAGTATTGCTTAATTGAAATCTGATGAAAGCAGAACCTATACGTACTCACCAAAAAGTATGTATGTGAGGTGATGGATGCATTCATCTATTGGATGGGGGGAATTCACTCACAGTCTTGCTGTGTGTCAAACCATCATGTGCATGCTTTAAATATGACAGTTGGAGTGCCTGGGAGGCTCAGTCAGTTAAGCATCTGAACCTTGGTTTTGGCTCGGTTCATGATCTTGGGGTCAAGGGGTTGAGCCCCATGTCAGGTTCCACACAAGTCTGCTTGAGACTCTCTCTCCCTCTGCCCATCCCCCTTCTCTCACTCTCTCTAAATAAATAAATAAATAAAATCTAAATGAATAAATAAATATCTGACAGTTTTATTTGTCAATTATACCTCAATAAAGCTGGGGGAAATATGACACATGAGAAAAACAATCATACTGAATGTGAGGGACCAAAAAAACTAGGTATCTACAGAAAAATATTTTAAAATTAAAAATAAAAACAGTAAAAATAAATAAATAAAAGCAAAGTTTGTAAGTCACCTGAAATCATCCTTCAATAAAAATATGTGAGGTCAAATATATTTTACCAAAAAAAAAAAGAAAGAAAGAAAGAAAAAGAAAAGGAGGTCACAACACAAAAAGAAAAGAACATTTGTAATAAAGCTAGTGATTGATTCTAAGTTCACCCTGAGGGACCCTGACAGCGAAAAGTGGTGAAATTTGATGTCTAAAGTTAGAAACTTTGATCACAGTTATCAGCATAACCAGTCGAGAAGAAAAAGACCTCAAAGAGTAGGGAGAATAAAATGGACAAAATAAAGTATGATTCTTATATCCAAACAGTAAAATCATCAGAGAAAAATCAAAATAACAGATCAAGACCAGGAAGGAAGCATTCAATAGTTGAAAGGAAATAGTAGCCAAAAGTCCAAAATAGAATCAACATTGTAAAGGTTGGACAAAATCCAGCTGCAAACTAGAAAGTTATTGGGAAGGGCACCCGGGTGGCTCAGTCAGTTAAACTGCTGCCTTTGATTGAGGTGTGATCTCTGGATCCTGGGACTGAACCCTGTGTCAGGTTCCCTGCTCAGTGGGGAGCCTGCTTCTCCCTCTCCCTTGGCCCCTTCCCCAGCCCTACTCCAGCTCATGCTCTCTCTCTCTCTCTCAAATAAATAAGTAAAGTCTTAAAAAAAAATCCTATCGTTAGTAGATGCCATTTTAGGTGCCTCAGTTGGTATTTTATTTTGTTAATAATTCGAAACAACCATTTGCAGCAGAAATTGTACCATTTTTCAGGTGAAAAGCACAAAGAATACTTGCCTGATGGCATGTAAGTTGGTGGTGGTGGAATTAGGATTTGAACACGGATGTGTCTTGTTTTAAAATTTATTCCTTACTACTTGTGGTCTATACCATTATTTTAGTGTGTTATTATAGAAATACCTGGGTGAAGTTTATCGTTATTAACTACAGATTCTGAGAGGAAGAAAAAGATTTTCCCTACGGCAGAAATACCAGTCAAGGCTGCGCAACCTCATGCTGCAAGATGAACCCACAGACCTTCACATCAAATCAAACACAGAAGTGACCCAAATAACCCCTCCTATAGGATGACCTCCTGAGATGTGAGAAGGATTCCTTTTAAAACAAGTATGGCGATTTCTCCTAAACGAGCTGGATAAAATTAAAACCAGACTAATTCAGCAATCCTAAAAACTCAACCAATCCGTAGATACTAAAAGGGGTAGACATTACACGTGTTTCTTAATGTCCTCCAAGGATATCATGAAGATGCTGGTTTCTTAAAGAAATGTTACTGAAGCTTTTTTAAAAGTTATCATTTTTTAAATTAGCATACATATACCAAGAAAAAATAGATTTTAGTGTAATCTTTCAGAAAAACATAATCAAACATTGTATCCAGGAACACAGAAGCTGGGAGTCACAGCCAGCCACTGAAGCCTTGGGTTATTTTCTTTAAAAGAAAAGAAAAGGTGATGGTTAGGAGAAATTGGGTAAAAGATAAAACATTCTGTATACTTCATGAAATTTCACTTGGGGGAAAAAAGTGTCTGAGGTTTTAAGAGGCTAGATTAAATAACCTTGAAGCCCATTTTGCCCGAGGACTATCCGGATGTTTTCAAGAGCAGCAGATGCTTATGTTCCATGTATATGTCTGAGAGATGAGAGAAAACAAAAATAACCTTTCTCCCAGGACAGTCCACAAAGTAGGTCACAGCATCAGGCTGTGTTACCTTCCCCCACTCCATGTGTGCCGCCTGCTGTAAATGGAGTTAAATGTCACAGACTTCCCTATTACCTTAAAACATTCCTGTAGTGAGTTGCTTCTGAATGAATCATGTGAACCCCCAAGTCCTCTTTTAGCTTTAGTGAAAAGAAATAGAGATATAGGAGTTTCCAATATCCGACTAAGACTGATTCTCAGAGCATTGACTTTAGTTGGACATTTAATTGTTGTCTACAAATATTAGCACTGTTTGGGCTAGAAGGATGTATTTTGTTTTCTTTTGTTTTGCTTTGATTTTTCCCTAATATTGATTTCTCACTTTTATCAAAACCCTTCTGTTGGAGTGTTGGCAATTGGAATGTTGTGGAAAACACAATGCCTTCTCTAGCTTTTATTAAAGAGAGACTCTCATGGCCCCATGAGTGAAAGAATATTGCCCCTTCTCGCTCTATCCTCCTCCCTGGAGCCAAGGTAAGCATCTTATTAAGGAATCTGACCAATTTCCCCCCTGTTTAAATCTTTAAATGATTTTCCGCCTGAAGGACAAAGGTTCCTCATGATCCAAGGTCTTATTACCTTTGGGCCTATGTGCCAACACATCTCCAAGGGCACTCCTTGCCCCAGCCATCTCAAATTTACCTGTGGTCTCCACAATTAAGGATACTTCCAGGTCAAAAAGATTAGAATTTGATTTGGGGATGTTTGTCAAAGATATCAATAAGATCTTAAAACATTTGATTAGATAGGATTGTAGGTCACTGTGAAACAATAGTTAGCTATCCATTTAACCAAAGGGACAAAGACTTCCAGGCAAATACAGAAAGTTACAAAGTTGGGAAAAAATAAAACAACACAAAACACCTTAGCTCTTTTAACCGAGAAGACTCAGTTTACCTAAGTAATCAAAGTCTTAATAAAGGCAATGAAGCAGAGGATATCATTTTGATAAAACATAGAATCTTCATTTTCTAGGAAGATCACTTGCACGGTAAAGAAAAACCTTTCATGATCTCTTATCAGGAGCAGATCAATCATCTAAGAAAGCTTTGTCCTTTCATCAAGGACAGAGAATTAAGTTCAAGTGTCACATAAATACACTACTGATATTAAAGCTTATTTTTTTAAGATTTTATTTATTTGTCAGAGAGAGAGAACTTGCACACAAGTAGGGGGAGCAGCCTGCAGAGGGAGAAGCAGGCTCCCCATTGAGCAAGGAGCCCAATGTGGGACTCGATTCCAGGACCCTGGGATCATGACCTGAGCCACAAAGGAAGATGCTTATCCAACTGAGCCATCAATATGACCCTTAAGCTTATTTTTAAAATGCTTATCATAACAATTCCATTTTATCCAGCTTAATTATACAAGTAACATTTTCTCCCTCTCTCTTCCAACTTTCTATGTCCATGGTTTTTCCTTTATTTTCATGTTTCCTATTCTGAAATAACCAGCTTTCCTTGAAGATAGGATTGTAGGTCACTGTGAAACAATAGTTAGCTACCCATTTAACCAAAGGGACAAAGACTTCCAGGCAAATACAGAAAGTTACAAAGTTGGGAAAAAATAAAACAACACAAAACACCTTAGCTCTTTTAAAGAGCTAAGAAAAGAATGCTTTCTTTTCCCTAATCAAAAATGCATCATCTCCATACTTCATACCTTTTATGAGCAAAAAACATATTTTACTTCTTTGCAATACAGACTTGCCCCCTTTATTATTCCTAGTTGTTTCAATTACATTTATTAATTTGTTCTTAAACCTTAGAAATCTAAATTTCTAGTAAAAACTAAATAAGCAATTGTGAACTGTTATGCTTGTGTTCTTTAGATTGACAACTTTATGAATACATTTCATAACTTTGAGAAGCATTCACTTTCTCACTGCATCATCTTTTTTAATGTGGCACAAGACATGTTTTCTGACAGATGCAAATATCTTTAGTTCCTCTGTAATAAGAAGCCAAAGGTAGATAAACTTGTGCTTAATGACCAATGTTTCTGTATTTTATATTATTTGGAGATGATCTAGATATTCAGTGAATTCCCAAAATTTAACTCAGCTAAACTCTAAGGGTATAAATTACTAAAGAGATTTGGGAAACTACTTAAGTAGTTATGTCATAAAACAATCATTACTGAAAAGTTCATCTAACAACTCTTATCCCACTTACACCTATTTAATTCCTTTGGTTTTTGGTTTTTTTTTTTTTTTGAAAAACAAAAACACTTTATTTATTTATGAACATGCACACACATGAGTACAAACAGAGGGGAGGAGTGGGGGTGGGGAGGGGACCAAAAGACTCCCCGCTGAGCACAGAGCCCTAAATGGGGCTTGATCCCACAATCCTGAGATCAGGATGTGAGCCCCTTTCCATCGACCTCCAGTTGATCCTTTTCCTGCTTATTTGCAGGAAGACCTGGGAGAATTTCTGGCCACTGTTTCCTCTGTGAGGGGTTCCCCCACTAACACACAGCCCAGGGTGTTACCGAGCTTGTCTGGTAGCTACAGTATAACCATGGGTAGAAAGCACAGCCCTTAGCAGCCAAACAAGATCCCTGTGAGTGGGGTTGTGAATAGCCTTTCATCATTTTAAGTCCTCTTTAAATTCAGTAGGATCTTCTAAAAATGGCATAAAAGAGGTTTATAATGTAAAAGATCTGCTGTTGTCCGGGGCGCCTGACTTGTTTGAGTGGGTTCCAGGATACAACTGCAAAAAACATTGCAAAGGAAGGCCCAAAGCTGGCAGAGCCCTATCAGAGAGCCCTGGGGAAAAGGAGGAGTTTTAAGGGAGCAAGGCAGCTTTCCCGTTTGTCTCAGGTGATTCTGCTAAATTCACTTCCTGGCCTCCAGGACTTACATGAGTAACCCAGACATCCAGGACGTAGAGATCGGGCTGGAGCATGCTCTGTAAATCTTGCAGGAAAAAAAGTTAGAAAAAGCAGCTGGGTGCTCAAAGGATCTTCTGGGGAAAGTGAAGGAATACTGAGTGTTAAGTACTGCTGGGGAGATGGGCCAGATTTTAAGAAGGGAAATTTACACTGGATGTGGACTTTTATTTTAATTCTGTTTAATTTCCGTTCGTTCACCTTGTTCAAGGAGTCCATACAGCTAGCCATCATATTCCTTTGTAAACACTTTTCAACTTCATCTTTCCATAGATACCAATGAGACAGTTGTTTAAAATGAGAGCTTTCAACATTTTTTTTCAAATATAGAAATTTTTTTCAGTTGAAAAGATCCATCATCTGGCCACTGACAAGTAGGATCTTTTAATCAGAGAAGAGACTGAAACCAATAATCTTTTTTACAGCTCAACCATGGATTTAGGGGACATCCCTAAAGGACAATACACAAGATGTCACCCTCATAAGACCCAGAAAGTTCACTCCCAGATTTAGCTTCAGAAACAAGGGCCTTCATTGTTACTAGTGGTAAGGGTGGTGTAGAGGAAATGATGTGTCCCATCTCTCACAGGAATGTGAGATACCCAGTCACAGAGAAGCTATTCTGTGACATCAGGCAGGTGCTCTTGGACTGAAACTTTTCTAGCACTAGTAAGACAACTAAGGTTGAGGCAACAAAGGCCCCTGTGGATTAGGACCACTTATGACAAATTTTCCTGAAAACTGGCACTGCCAAGGAGAATGATGCTTGCAAGTTTGTGTCTCAGAAACTCCATCTTTTCAACTGGCCACCTGATATACAGCAGCACATGCACCTTCCAGTTGGTAGAAACCAAGAGAATGTTCTCACTGGTCACAAAGCCAACTTTTCAGGACATGGAACCAGAGGAAAAGAAAATCTCACTGGATTTTTATATAGGGGACCCACAGTAAAGTTTGCCTAAACTGATACCAGTTTGGTGAGAATCATGAACTCAGCAGTCTGCGAAGCCCATCTGAACAAGAGGCTTATAGGACCTATGCTGGTATTCTAGCCCATGGTTTTCCTCCTTATGACAACTGACATAACTGGCAGAGACAAAGGAAAACAATGTCCTCTCTGGGAGGAAAGGATCAGTAGAAAATAAGATACTCATGAATAAATACTCATAAAATCTTTACTAGAATTGTTACACCTGAGGAACTAGTTCCCACAAATTTTTTCTCCTGCTAATCTAAATTTAGAAAAAGAAAAGGACCCTCACCACTCTCACATCCAACACACTTTGCAGGCAGAGATCCAAGAGAATGGTGTGGTATAAATTCCTACTTCTGCTGGCTTTCGTCAGGGGTTCCAGAATCCTGTGGCTGCAATAACCCTGGAGCAAGCCATGTCCAGCTAGGGCACAGCTCCAGTTGGGTGCCGAGACTGCAGGGGAAAAAAGTTTTCCCTTCTTCCTTTCTAGGTTCTTAAGTTGGCCTGATAATTAAATTGATGTAAGACAATAAGTCAAGCGGAGAAAGACAAATATCATATGATCTCCCTGATATGAGGAAGTGGTGATGCAACTTGGGGGCTTAAGTGGGTAGGAGAAGAATCCATGAAACAAGATGGGATAGGGAGGGAGACAAACCATAAGTGACTCTTAATCTCACGAAACAAACTGTGGGTTGCTGGGGGGAGGGGGGTTGGGAGAAGGAGGGTAGGGTTATGGACATTGGGGAGGGTATGTGCTTTTGGGTAAATTGGAAGGGGAGATGAACCGTGAGAGACTATGGACTCTGAAAAACAATCTGAGGGGTTTGAAGTGGCGGGGGGGTGGGAGGTTGGGGTACCAGGTGGTGGGTATTATAGAGGGCACAGCTTGCATGGAGCACTGGGTGTGTTGAAAAAATAATGAATACTGTTTTTCTGAAAATAAATAAATTGGAAAAAAAAAAAAGAGTGAAGGGGATTAAGAGTACACTTACCCTGATAACCACCGAGTAATGTATAGAACTGTTAAATTGTTATATTATACATCTGCAACTAATATAACATTGTGTGTTAATTATACTTGAATAAAAAAATAAGTCAAAAAATCTTAAAATGGGAAAAAAATTGATGTAAGACAATTCACAGGGAAAATAATTTAATTTCATATATATGGGAACACCAAAGATATGAGGCTCAGGGAGGTGACCAAAGAAGGCAACTTTTATACCTTTTAGAGAAAGAAATCATATATTTATGAAGAATTGACAAGACAAAGAAGTTTGGGCTTGGAGGAGCAAATTAATGAGGGAGTAACAAGGTTTGTTTATACAGACTTCTCAGCCCTAGATTCCCTCTCTCTGGTAATAAGCTTTTACCCTCCTGGTGTAGGGAGAATATCTTCACATGGGATATTTATTCCCTGTTGTCAGGGTGACAGGGACAATGAGAGTATCCTTCTTACACCAGCTGTTTCTCAAGTAACTTTAATTTAATCAATATGCCAAAGTGGAAATTTGGGGATGGTATATTTTGCTCTCCTTCATCAGCATGACTTCAGCTTGACATCTATTTAATTAAAAACATGTTTTTAATTAATTTCAATGTTAGATGAAGTCACTAATGGTGCAATATTTTATTTGAAGCACTAACAGTCTCTCTCAAACTGGATTTCCAGGTCCTCCCTCCTTAGGACTGTCAATATTTACTTTTTTAAAAAATTTTAAAATTCCAGTGTAATTCCATACATCACCCAGTGCTCATCATGACAAGTGCCCTCTTTAATCCCCATCACCCATTTTACCCTTCCCCTCACCTACTCTCTGGTAACCATCAGTTTGTTCTTTATAGCTAAGAGTGTGTTTCTTCGTTTCTCTCTCTCTCTCCCTCTCTCTCTCTCTTTTTCCTTTGGTCATGTTTTTATTTGTTTCTCTCTTAAATTCCACATATGAGTGAAATCATATGCTATTTGTCTTTTTCTGACTGACTTATTTCACTTAGCATAAGACCTCTAGTTCCATCCACATGGTTGCAAGTGGCAAGACTCCATTCTTTTTTGTGGCTGAGTAACATTCCATTGTATATATATACCACATCTTCTTTATCCATTCATCTGTTGATGGACACTTGAAAATATTTACATTTTTAATAGAATCCCAATTGGGGAATTGACACCACTGTAAATGTAACAGGGTGAACATCCCAGCCCCTATTTGAGGATAATGGTTAATGGCATTATAGGAACACATTTGGGGCTTGTATAATGAGAATCCTTGTTTATACCTCAGATCTCGACAGAAGTTACTCTTTCCCACAAGGACATAATGAGACTCAGAAACAGAAGGAAATTTCACAGACACAAGAAGACTGACCTTGAACAGTCAGTAACTCCTTGAACAGTTATAGAAGCAGATAACTAGAATTTTGAAAAGTATATTGGAAAGAAGCAATGATTTATTGGTAAAAATAAGATAAAGAGTCAATTCCTAAAGTACACGTTAGTATTTGCTGATCTCAAGATGAAGAACTATCTACAAATACAAATCCATATTTTCTTATTTGAAACCCTTGGAGTAGTTGTGTTTCAAGATTCAGGATTTTTCAGATTTTGAAAAGGAATACAGTGAAAACCCAACAAATATAGAACATTCCTAATAAGATCCCTAGCAATGTCTCATAATCAAACATATTAAAACTTTACTGCTGTGAATTATTACTGTTATTCACACTAAGTGGTGTGCATGGCCTCCCATATGCTCAAGAATGTTGTACAGTCAAATTAGGTCAGGATAGGGGAGTTTTGCTGCCAAATGGGTTTCATTTTAAGAGTTTTTTGGACTAGAGTTACAGACAGTGGATTGGGGAGAGAAAACTCTTAATTTGGCTTATTCCAGAAGAGAGAGAGAAACAGACTCCACACTAACCATGGAGCATTCTCTCTCTCTTTCAGGGGATAAGCCAAATTAAGAGGATTTTTCTTGGACTAGAGTTACAGATAATGGATTGTTTACCTCTGTAGTAAAAAGATCTAATATAGGAAAGTGATACATTAGTGTAGCCGAGAGTACAGAATGATGATGTGGGAAACAGGAAAATATTAGTAGAGTCAAAAAAGAGGAATGTAGACCAGAATGGAAAACTTACCATTTTCTTAGCCACAGTGGCTGAGAGTTTTCATGATGTGGAATTGGAAGCTTGTTTCAGAAAAAACTGTGTTTCCTTAAAATTACTTTGCAACTTTGCAACAGGAGAACAAAAATCAAATCCTCTCCCATACCTTTGGGGGCCCGAAGTTGATAGATGCCCACCCCAGCTTTCTTGCTTTTACAGAGCTGACCCTAAAAATTGCATGAGTATCTGACATGACCCTCAAAACAGGAAAACAAAAACACCATTTCATTTTAGAGCATCTCTTTGACCTTTGATGAGCTTACAAGTGAGTATAACTAGGATGCTCTGCTCTTGAATATATTCCAAGGCAGAGTCCAAAAATAGCAAGTAGAAAAAAGGGAAGCAGCCTCTATTGTTTATTCCTTCAGACTCTAGTATAGGCTGGTGCAAGCTGCTGAGTATTTTGCAGATAGGAAAAGGTGTATGGATTCATACTTGCAAGTCTATGAAAATCAATGTTCTTGGGAGCATGGTGTGTGTGTGTGTGTGTGTGTGTGTGTGTGTGTAAGAGATATATTTGCTAGTTGGAAGGTATGGAAGAGTAGAGAGATATATCAGTGTCTGAGTGGCTTAGAGACCACAGAAGGAACCAACTTGAAGTGGCAAAGCCCACAGCTAGTGGTTCTTTGGGGCTGAGAGTTGCAGAGTACACTTCAGCTTGTGTTGCTCAAATTCCAGTTCCTGAGCTCTGCCCCACCACTGGTGCCACTGAAGAGGGACTAGGTTGATTTGGGAACTCTCCTGCTGATTACCACATCACATGCTCTGGATAGCAAGATGGAGGTTGATGAGGAAGAGTGGGCAACTTAGAACCAAATCATCAGTCCCTACTGGGGTTTTCTTAAGGCTGTGAGTTTTTAAGAAGACCCCTTCAGAAAGGGATGTGAACTCAAGGACAGGTAAAGGATGTTAAGATTAGAAGAGTTCTACAAGGTGGACCACCTTTGATGGATTTACACTCTTTCACTTTTCAATTTGACTACCAGGAAAACGCAATGAAGCTCTGGATGGTGTGGGGGGAACAGCCTCCTTCAACAGGGGACTGTTGCTCAGGAGCTCCAAGCAGTTACTAGCATGAAAGTGAGCTTGGCCATGGCAGAGCTGGAAATAGTCAGAAGCAAGGGAAAACAGGTGATGATTTAAGAAGATGCATGAGTCAGGGGCACCTGGGTGGCTCAGTCGGTTAATTGTCCGACTCTTGATTTCAGCCCAGGTCATGATCTCAGGGTTGTGAGATGGAACCTGGCATTGGGCTCTGTGCATAGCAGGGAATCTTCTTGAGATGTTCTCTCTCCTTCTCCCCTCCCCTCCCCCAACTGGTGCACTCTTGTGCACTCTCTCTCTCTCTCTGTCTCTCAAAAATAAATAAATAAACCTTTTTTAAAAATCTTGAAGACTACTGAGTGAATTCTTCACTTCAGTTATTTTTCTTTTCTATTCTATAATTTGTATTTTTTATTGCAATTTCCATTTCTCTGTTCACTCACTAAGACTTTAAGTCCATGTAGATAGATAGATAGATAGATAGAGATAGAGATAGAGATAGTTGCTTCTAAAGTGTTTGTTAAATCCAATGTCTGGACTATCTCAGGGTTCATTTCTATTATCTAACTATGGCTCATGTTTTCCTGTTTCTTTGCATGTCTGGTAATTTATTGTCTAGTGGATATTGTTGGCAAGACATTTAACAGATTCTGGATTCTGTTATCTCACTCTCTAAATAATGTTAAGGTATATTTTATTTGGCTGTTAATTATTGCTAGCCATCTTGAAGCCATCTAGGCTTTATTAGGGCAGATCTGCAGAAAGCTCCTAGATACTTACCATGCCCACACAGGACAGTAGACTTTGACAAGGCTTGCTTTTTGTTTTGTGTTGTTTTTAAGATTTTTTAAAATTTTTATTAATTCATTTGAGAGAGAGAGTAAGACTGAGAGAGTGAGACCAAGTGGGCAGAGGGAGGGGCAGAGCAAGAGTGACAAGCAGACTCCATGCTGAGCATGGAGCCCAATGGCAGACTCGATCCCAGGACCCCAGGATCACTACCTGAGCCAAAGGCAGACACTTAACTGACTGAACCACCCAGGATCCCCTAAGATTTTTTTTTTAAAGTAATCTCCACACCCAACATGGGACTCTGACTTACAACCCTGAAATCAAAAGTCACATCCTCTACTGACTGAGCCAGCCACAGGTTTCCCTGAAAAGGTGGTTTTATGGGGGGTTTTAAAAGTCCTTTTATTATTATTTTTTAACAAACAGTCCCAGGGATAAGCCACTAGAGGTGGAGGGTGTAGGTAAAGAGAAGCCCCAGCCCCACAACCCTTCCCTGTAGGGTTTTATTTGTTGTGGTGGTTTTTTGGGTTGTTTTTTTTTAGAGTGATCTAGAATAGGCTTTGCTGTAGGACGTGATCCTTCTTGATGGGTGCCTGGAAAGTTAATGAGGCCATCCTACTCTGCCTGGAGCTGAAATCCAATGTTTGATTTCCTAAATCCTCATCCCAAACTCAACTGTGTACCAGCAACTCCCTGGTAAACCTCCCAAATTCTCAGTCAGCACACGCACAGCCCTGTCTTTAGACAGACTCACTGGGATCCCACAAACACCTTTCTGGCCCCCTTTTTCACAGCTCTGTCCTCTCCAGTTCCTTGCCCTGCCAATTCCAGCTGCTTTAGTGGCCCCCAAACTCTGGTCTGTGTCCTTAATTCAGCAAGACCACTATGCTCTGTTCAGTCTCCACCATCCTAGGCCTCAGACTGGAAACTGTCCCTGAGGAGAGACCTTAGATACACATAGGTCTCACCTCTTGACTTTCCTTATCTCACGGATCATAGTCTCACACACCTGTTACCTAGTACCTGGAACTGTTACCTCATACACTTTTATCATTTGTTGCTGCAAGGGGGTGAATTTGGTACCAATTACTCAAACATGGCTCTAAGCAGAAATTCTCTTTCTCTCTTTTTAACACCACTCTTTTCGTTATGGCTGATCTTGCTTTTGAGGAAGATTTTTTTTATTTCCCAAATTTCAGAGTCAATGACCCAAAAGCTCATCAAGCGTGTTCAACTTGGATTAGTTGTCTTTGTAAAATCAGCATAAACAGTCATCAATTTTTTTATAACACATAGAAATTTTAATTGGATATACTTTTTTAAAGATTTTTTTTTAATTTGACAGAGGGAGAGAGAGAGAGAGAGACATAGCAAGAGAGGGAACACAAGCAGTGGGAGTGGGAGATGGAGAAGCAGGCTCCCCACTGAACAGGGAGCCCAATGTGGTGCTCAATCCCAAGACCCTGGTATCATGACCTGAGCTGAAGGCAGATGCTTAACAACTGAGCTCCCTTTAATCTCCCAGGCTCCCCTCAATCTGCTATACTTTTGAAAGACTGTACATATGCAGCACAAATAACTGGAAACACTATTGTGGCTATATCATTTCTTTAAAATATCAATATTAATAGGATAAAATATCAATATGATAAATATAATCATCATAAAATATTTCTCTGATATATATCACACAGTGACCTTGTACTCTGATGCAAACGTAGCAGCCAGATCAGTCAGAGTCATTTCAACCTATACCTATTCCTTAATTCTCCTAGAAGCGATGGATGGTAAGAGAAGGAAGGGAAGCTGGTCAGATAGTCGGTCAATGTGCAGGTCTTCAGCTGGAGGAAAAAGAAATGTAGAAGAACAGGGCCAAGGGAGAAGGTGGACCCCAAATGCAGCCATCCTGTCAGCCACATAGGCCAGTGAGAGTCACAGTGGACAGACCACAGCCAAGTTCCTTAGGAGGGGGAGGGGAGAAAAATGATCCAAATCTTGGGCTACCTTTCCTAGTTCAGGAGTTTAAGTAAATCAGAGACTGACTAATGATTGTTACTGTTGCACCAGGATTTACACATCCAAAAAAGTTGCACCTTCATCAATATGCTTCTCAAAGTTCTTTAAAATAGAGGCACCTGGCTATCTCCATTGGCAGAGCTTGTGATTCTTGATCTCGGGATCACGAGCTCAAGCCCCAGGCTGAGCACAGATCTTACATCCAAAAAAAAAAAAACTCTTTGGGCTCTGACTCTATACTCTTCAAACAACATTTGGATTATAATTTGGCTTCCGTGGTAGCTTACCTGCAAGAAGGCACAGGACAGCTCTAACAGTGGGAGCTTTCGGATCCACATGTCAGTCCTACTGCATTTCATTAATTAGTAATGGGCATACATTATACACTCACCTCTGTCTATGTGTGTGTATGTGCACGTGTGACCACACATATCCCTCCGGCTATACACATAATACATCTCCTAGCTTTCTATCAAAGCCCACTTTCTGAGAATACCAGGCTTTGGAACAGTCCCTTCAAAGCAGTGAAATGGTCAAGGCAAATACCACTACGTAAGGAAGTTTGGGAAGAGCAGCCAGTGCCGGCCCGGCAGAAGACAGCCTCTGCAGCACCTGGTCTCCTAGCCTGACATTCAAAATGGCGACAGTATAAGACCAGGTGTTTTAAGAGAATTTAACAAGTGAAAATTTGAAATGAACTTAATAAACAAATTAGAGCTTCCTTTGCATAAAACCTCAAAACCTTAGCATCCGTTCCAGCCATGTAGGGATGTTGTTTTGACCAACATTGCAAATATTTTAGTTTTCAAAATAGCTATTTCTATGAACCACTAAATAAATGTATACATAAATGTTACAAACTAGGAGGTGTGTATCATACCCACATGTTTTTTTAATTGACAAATTGAAGGACATAGAATTTTAATTCCCAAAGTCACAATCACTTAAAAGTTGACATAAAATTCAGAATTCAGTTTATTCAATTAGGGTGGCTTGTCTCTTTCTTTCATTTAAAAATCATAGCTTTCCCACCATATTATACCATCCCAGAAAAGAAAAATGAAAGAACAAAACATGCTGTAAATTATGAGAGTTGTGGTATTTCCACCATAAATAAGGGACTAAAGGTAAAGTTACTTCAGCTGGCAAGAATTTAAAATTCTTTATAATATCATACCATTTCACATGTCACACTAAATGTGGAACATTTGGGGGGCTCTTGGGTGGCTCAGCTGATTAAGCAGCTACCTTCAGCTCTGGTCATGATCCCAAGTTCTAGGATTGAGCCCTGCCATCAGGCTCCCTGCTCAACAGAGAGCCTGCTTCTTTCTCTCCCTCTGCCTGATGCTCTGCTTACTTGTGCTCTCTCTATGTCAAATAAATACATAAAATCTTTAAAAATATATAGAACATTTTGGATGCATACAAAGTCAAAATAGGAAATAAGTAAAAGGAAATAACAAGCTGCAGACCAGGTGTAAGTCTCCCCAAATGGGAAGGGTCGTGTGAAATTTGGGAAGCCTGGAATTGCATTATCTGTCATTTAAGCCCATACAGACTACAAGAGCAATCATTTTAATCTGCAAAGAACTTCTGATTATCATCAATCATGTTGTGATGCCAAGAAATAAATGTCTAGCACAGATTATTATAATGTAACACAAGAGGTTATAAATAGGGTTTCTAAGGCTATTCATATTCTCAGGTTCTTGGCTAGCAATCCTAACAATTTCTTGATATAACACTTCTTTTTCTCTCTAAGACTACATGCCATGGATAATTTTCCAGGTGGAGTACATTCTAAAAGTGTTTTGCTGCTCTTCATATTACTCAGGAAGCATCTTAAATGTTTGGGGTACCCTGCAAGGGACATAATGGCCCTCTGTTGGGAGACAGTTCTCCATGGGTCTTGCATATCTGCATGTCCTGTGAACATTACCTGGCCTTTTGTGTCAGACCTCCTTCTTCTAGAATAATTGGAGAGTGAGCAGCCTTGGAAGCTAGTGTCCAGGAGAACAAAGCTAATGTCCCTGTGTGCAGGGAAGGTAAGGCAGGTGTGCTTACAGCCCACTGCAAAAGATGTAAATATTTTATAAACAGCAGTTTGAATCGATGTTGCCCCACTGTCAACCAGTAAAAACCCAATGAGACAAAAGGATTGGCAAAAACCGAACTTCACGCTTTTGTTTAAATTAGGAAAATTGGGCATTTGGGCAATTTTTATCTGTTTAGAAAACAGATTTTAGTTTGTGTTCTTGTTAACTGCAAACATTCTGTTAATTCTTGTTCCAGTGCTATAGCTTAGGATCAGTTGTGCTTTGGGGCCTTAAGGAAGGGTGTGGGTTGGCCCACACTGAGGTCAAATGAGGTGGGAGAAGCTACTGCCACAGAGAAGTGTGTTACTTGCCCAAGGGCAGACGTGTTTGCAGAAGTGAGAGCAATGGCTCTCCAGACAAGCACAACCAAGATGGCCTTAGAGTAGAAAAGCATCCTTAGAGATAGTGGAGGGAAACTGGTCAAAAATAAGACTTCAAACAATTGAGTATGGAAGATGGAGAATTTGGGGGGGATAATTGGCCTACAAGAGCAATGCTAAACCCAACCGAATTAACTGCTGTATTAGAAATTAGGCATAAACAATATACTATGACACATCAAACCAGACTTACTGATAATGGCTATACAGATTTATTAGGGTGATAGTAAAAATATAAATGTCTTAAATAAAAATTAAGTTCATTTCTTTTTCACAAAAGTCCAAGTAAATAATTCCAGGCTACTATGTAGATGCTGCAGTCATTAGGACTATATTAGGACTATCGGCTTCTCCTAACTAGTCAACCCATTCTCCCATCCAAGTACTAACCAGGCCCCACCCTGCTTAGCTTCCGAGATCAGATGAGATCGGGCGCGTTCAGGGTGGTATGGCCGTAGACTAGTCAACCCATTCTCAATACATGGCTTCCACCTTGTGGCTGAAGATGGCTGCTCTAGCCCCAGCCAGCCTAGTCTGCATCTTGGCCTTCAGCAAGAGTAATGAGAGAGAAGGAAGGCACATCCCATCCCAAGAAGGACACTTCCCAGACGTTGCACAGAATACTTTCAATTACCTGATCAGATCTGCACTTTAGAAGAAAACCCTGGCCATAATTGAGAAACTAGATTGGAGGTGGGGTGATGTGAGTATTAGACCCATTAGGTAACTTTTGTAGCAAAACAGTGTAGTCATCACAGAAGCCTGGAGCCTGGGGGTAGCAACTGAAAAGGAGTAAGTAGACAAATTCCTGTGCTCGGAGATAGCATTAACAAAACATGACAGTTTATTGGCTGTGGAGAATGAGGGAGAGGAAGAAGTTTGGGACAAGTCTCTGCGTCTTGGCTTTGGTGTGTGGCTTCTGAAGCATAGTGCCTAGTGAGATAAGGGAGGAGCTCAAGGTGGGGGAGGGTGGGATAGCTCAAAACAGGCTGAGTTTGAATATCTAGGGCTAAAGCTCAGAGAGAAATTTTGATTGGAGATATAAATTTATAATTGATCATCATGTTCAAATGATGGCTCTAAGTTCACCTATAAAAATAATTATAACTGGGGCACTTGGGTAACTGTGTTGGTTAAGCATCCAACTTTTGAATTTGGTTCAGATCATGGTCTCAGGGTTGTAGGATCAAGCCCCTCATTGGTCTCTGCACTTAAATGGGTAATCTACTGGAGATTTTTTTTTTCTCTCTCTCCCCTTCTCCCTCTGCCCTTCCCCCTGCTGGTGCTTGTGCTCTCTTTCTCTCTCTTTCTCTCTCTCTCAAATAAATAAATAAACCTTATAAAAAATAAATGAAATAAAAATAATTATAACTGACAAATGTGACTTTGTGAAAAGTATCCAATTCCAAATTCCTATACAACAGAACTAAATTTACATTTAATATTTTTTATTTTTATTTATTTGAGAGAAAGAGAGCATGAGAGGGGAGAGGGTCAGAGAGGGAAGCAGGCTCCTCGCTGAGCAGGGAGCCTGATCCAGGACTCTATCCTGGGGCTCCAGGATCATGACCTGAGCCGAAGGCAGTTGCCCAATCAACTGAGCCACCCAGGCGCCCCCTAAATTTATACTTTAAAATAATTATAATAGGTGGATGAGTATTTGTGTAAATACATAGAAACATAAGAATTATTATATTACATTACTTATACTATTACATTAGCAATAATAATTTATTTTACATGTGATACCTGACTTGCAATTATCCATTTTCTGATTGATTCAATACATTAATATGAAATATGCTGCATAAAAAATTTACTAGGCCAACAGTCCCAATTTTTAAAATATTAAACTTAATAAGGAGTTTTGAATCTCCCTGAAGTACAATTCACTTTTGGCTGACAGGCATTTCCTAGATTTTAATTAACCTTCCTTGAGTTGACAATTCTATTTTTCAAAATAGAGGAATAGTTTTCTAAAGAAATCATGCTTACCTCTCATTTATTATATAAGAATATTTTTAAAATTTATTTTATCTTGTTACTCTGAAATTTTATTATAAAGCTATTTCTGTGTTATCTTTTTATTAATTCATTTAGTCCTGAGCACTGTTAATTTTTAAGTACTTAATTATGACATTCAGGAGAAAAGTCAGTTTCCCTGTGATTGTGTATGATTACTAACCCAAGATGCCATGCAAGCATGAGAATTAAAAATGGGAGTGGAATCAAGCCTCTCCTTTTAATTGAAACCTCATTTTGTGCCAAAGCCCGTCCACTCTTTAACAAAGGATTAGACCGAACTATTGATGATTGAATAAAGAAAAATGAGCTTTAAAAATAGTCTCATAATGAACAGCAGACATATTGAAGGATAACCAGAAAGTCAAGATGAGAGTCTCTCTTGAGTTTGAATCTAAGAAAAACAGAGAAGGTAGGGCTGCACAAGAAATTACACCAACAAGCCTTTTCTGTAAGAAAAAAATCTTACAACGAGGTAGAGTAGAGGCAAAATATTCACAAGGAACTTCCCCAGTTATTAATCTTGGCTACAAAACAGCAAAGGTTAAAATTATTCATATATATAACCCTTGATTATAAGGAAAATTATTGGCACACACATATGCACACAAAATGATTTCCTCTCAGCATTAACAAATATAAATGACCTTCTCTCCATGAGCCTCTCGCAACCTAGTTGGTCAAGGAACTCATTTCTTTTGAGGATGACATTAGAAACCAGACTAGAATATATATATAAACATATATATATATGTGAATTCATATATATATTCATATATATACATATATATGTGTATATATATACATAGATATATAGATATATATACATACATAGATATATATAAAGATATATATCTAGATATCTAGATATATATATATCAAGTATTCTCAAGTATATATATATATACTAGAAGGAAAAAGGACAAACAAAAAAGAGTACCTGAATAATGTTGCCATAGAGCAGAGTATGTGACCAAACATAGATCCATCAAATTAGAAAACACTTAATGAAGCAATCCCCTCTACAGAACAAGAGCGTGAGGACAAGAGACATAAGATCATAAGAATGAGATGAGAATGACATAAAAAAAAGCGGGCAATAAAAATATACAAGTGAGGTCTATATTGGAAGCAGCACAAAAGTGAGATATTGCTGAAAATACAGGGATATTGAGAACAAAATTGAAAAACGTCAAGAGAAATGAAATGGAAATGAGCAGAGTAAAATTCTTTATGAAGAGTACAACAGGCTCAAAAATTCTGCTGGGTCATTTTGGTTGTATTACCTTTAAGAAATGGCCAATATGCAATAAAACTGACACGAAGAAACCTAAATTGTTCCGTATAATGAATGAAACGGGACTCTTCCAATTCCAATGATTCCAATATCATTGACTATATTCCTTTTGCTGTACCTATCATCCCTGTGACGTATTCCTTCCTTAACTGGAAGCCTGTACTTGCCATTCCCCAGTGTATACAAATACCGAAACCATATGCGTACACATGTCAATTACATTTCACTTACTTAATTCCGGAGAACCTCTGTGAGAATACTTGAGTTTTTTTGTACAAGGGGAATGGATCCAAAAAATGTCATTTAGAGGCAAAAACTAGATTGTTGATCTAGTTGATGTGAAGACTATGATAACTGCCAGTGACAAATGGTAAATATTGATACCATGCATTCATTCTGGAGATAATTCTAAATGTTATCATTGCATTCATAAAAATGTCACATTCCTGAGGAAACCAAAGAAATGAACATTACATTACAACATTAATATAATTGAACATTACATTCTACAACAATAATGTAAATTCATGTAAATTCATGATTCCCTACTCAAATGCTCTTAATTAAAATATCTAGCATGGGGTTGGAAATTAGCTTTTATTTGTTTTTAATTCTTGAAAATTTTAAAATAAAGATATTTGCATGGATTGATATATAAAGGATGACAAAGAATATAGAGTAAAAGGAAGACTCCCCTCACCCCCTCCTCCTGTCCCACATGTATTCCCTCCCCTTTCTAGTCCAGAGGCAACCATTACAAGGTTCTCCTCTAAGCTTCCAGAAATATAACCTAAAAAGCATTCATTTTTTCAAATATGTATTTAAATAGCTACTACAATTGACTCATATTGGCTTGGAGGTTATAATCCATTCAAATTTTAGAAAGCAAACCTAATTTAACATTTGTAATGCTTTAGGAAATTTTTTCTTTTTTTAAACAAAATGAGGTTGTTAGATTGTTTTAAGATAAAATACTACATTTCAGTGCAGGAAACCAAGAAATAATAAAGCTCAAACTGAGTTTTACTAAACTAAGGCTATAAGTAAAGGCCTATGGGCAGAATTATGTCATGTGCTCCTTGATATATATTACAAGTCTTAAGCTTCTAATGAAAACAAAATTATTTTCCATTAAGCAAAACATAGAGAGAGCCCTCAAATATCAAGAGATAACTAGATTCACACACATAATAACAATTACACTAGAAAGGGTGGGTACCTACCACATTAACAAAAAACTTTTTTTTTTTTTTGGAGGAGTCCAAGATGGCAAAGGAGACCTTAGTTTTGTCAGGTCCCAGGAAGACAGCTAGATAGCTATGAAATCATTCTGAACACTTGCAAACTCACCTGGTGAACTAAGAAAATAATTGCTTCAATTCTACAAATAGAAAAGCAAACACTTTCTGCAAGGTGGAACAAGCAGAGAAATGAATCTGAGGTGCTATATAGAAAGATAAACTGCAGGGGAGGGAGCCTTGAGCCAGTGTGCCCCACAGGAGGCCACAGGGTTTGGAGACCCCAAAGGGGTCGTGTGCCTGAGATAGGAATGCTGGGTCACAGGCTGGGTGAGCATGGAGTGTGGATGGAGAAAAGGGAGACAGGAGTGCTTGACTGCTTTTCTCTGAGGACTCGAGAGGAGTGGGGTCCCGAGCTCTCGGCTCCTCCAGGCCAGAGATTGGGAGGCAGCCATTTTCATTCCCATCCTCTAAAGCTATATGGAAAGTCTTCAGGGAACAAAAGGCACAGAGAGGAAACCTGAGCAGATTAGTTAGCCTGGCCCTGTGGCAAGGGCAGTACAAATACTCCTGATAATCAGTGCAACAGGCCCCTACCCCAGAAGATGGGAAACAACATCTGGCTAAGACCAAGGTTACCAATCAATCAGCCTGATCCCCGCCTCAACTCTGGCCCTGGCGAGCTTGCCTCAGTGGAGGCCTTCAGGGGAGCCACATGGGCCCGGCCCAGGGTCCCAGATCATTACAACACAAACCTAGCAAGAAAGCACTCCAAACACAGCCCAAATCTCTGCACAACACAGGCCAATTCTCAGGAGCTTTCTGTCCAAATCAATATCTCAGGCAGAGAGCTCCTGAGAATTGGCTAGAAACCACCAGCAAACTCCCTGCTGGTGACAGGGGTCTTCAGCGAGGCACCTGGGCATGGCTCCTGGTCCTGAGCTGTTGCAGTCCTGAACCTCGAGAGAAAACACTCTAAACACCAGGTGCACACGTGGCCCAAATGGCTTCAGAACACCTGCAACTCCTGTCCTGTGTTCAGTCCCCTGGGGAGCCTGCCTCAGTGCTGGCAGGTCGGGCCTTCCATGCCCTTAGACCTTAACCCTAACCCTAGGTTGGGTTTTCAGGCTTCTGTCCCCAGATGCCTTGCCCCCAAGCCCTCCAGGTTGAAGACCACTGAGCCACACCCCAGGACTCTGCTTGCCACCCAGGAGGAAACCATGCCATTTGAGATGTGCAAAACCCTCAGAGCAGGAGAAACCTGCATGCCTCCCGGAGGCCACCCCCACTGTCAGTTCCCGCCCCCCACAACTGGACCACAAACTAGGAGCCTGACGCTCAACCTGACCCCTGCTCTCAAGTCTGCCACAAGTTGCTCCTGTCAGCAGGAGCCCTCAGGGGAGCCGCCTGGACCCAGCCCATGATTCCAGATGGTCCCAAGACAAAACTAGCAAGAAAGCATTCCCACATACCAGGCAGGTGTGGCTGAATCCCCAAACAGTGCCAGCTGAATCTTATGAGCTTTCTGCCCAAATCCATATCATTTGGGCAGAAAGTTAATGAGAATTGGCCAGAAACCCCCGGTAAACTTGTTTCTGGCGGCAGGGGCCTTTAGGGGAGTCATCTGGGCCTAGCCCATGGTCCCGAGGGGTCACAGCCCGAACTGTGTGAGAAAGTGTTCTAAATGCCAGGCATGTGAGTGGCCCAAATCACTTCAGAATGCTGGCCACCCTCTCCCTCTACTCAGCCCCCTGGGGAGCCTTCCTCAGCGCTGTCAGATCGGGCCTGCCATGTCCCTAGGCCCTAATCCTAACCCTAGGTTGGGTTTCTGGCCCCCAAGCCCTCCAGATTGGGGACTGTTTAGCCACACTCCAGGACTCTGCCTGCCACCCAGGAAGTAACTGTGCTGTTTGGAACTCTGCAAAACCCTCAGAGCAGAATAAACCTGCATGACCCCGTGAGGCCACCCCCACCATTGGTTCCCCCCCAACCCTGGGCCACAAACCCAGAGCCTGATTCTCAGCCTGACCACCAGCCTCAACTCTGCCCCTGGAGAGCTTGCCTCAGCGGGGGTCCTCAGGGGATCCCCATGGTCCCAGCCCATAAGCCCCGATGGTCACAATACGATCCTAGTGAGAAAGCACTCCAAACACTGAGCAGCTGTGCAGGCTGAATCGTCTATTCTCATCAGCTTCCTGCCCAAATCGGTTTGGAATGAGATCTGTCAAGCTTTGAAATAAGTTCTCATGCGATTTGGACTGGACCTCACAGGATTTGGACTGAGGTCATGTGATGTCTCTGTGTTCTCACAATACTTGAAATGATTTCTCACAAGGTTTCTACCCAATTTTTTTGGAGAATTCTACCCAAATCAATATATTTGGGTAAAATTGTCATGAGAATTGCCTGAGTTCTCAGGAGATTTGGACTGAGATCTCTCAAGCTTTGAAGTAAATTCTCATGGGATTTAGACTGCAGTCTCACAGGATTTGGACAGATACCACATGATGTCCGTGAGTTCTCACAATATTTGAAATGGGTTTTTATGAGATTTCTATCCAATTCATTCTTCTACACATAGCTGTCCAATTTTCCCAGCACCATTTATTGAAGAGACTGTCTTTTTTCCATTGTGCATTTTTTCCTGCTTTGTCAAAGAGTATTTGACCATAAAATTGAAGGTCCGTATCTGGACTCTCTACTCTGTTCCACTGGTCTATGTGTCTGTTTTTGTGCCAGTACCATGCTGTCTTGGTAGTAAAGCTTAAAATCAGGCAACATGATGCCCCAGTTTTGTTTTTTCTTTTCCAACATTTGAATTCTACTCACATCAATAGATTTGGGTAGAATTCTCATTAGAATTGCCTGAGTTCTCAGATGACTTCAAGTGAGATCTCTTGAGCTTTGGAATAAGTTCTCATCTCATATTTGGAATGAGTTCTCATGATATTTGGGTAAAAATCTCACGAGTACTGCTTGAGTTCTCATGAGATTTGGACTGAGATCTCATACTTCCTGTGGTGGGAACCAACACTGCCACTCCATCCAGAGTCAAGAACTGCAACTCACCACTGTCTTCAGTGGCGACAGGCTGCACAACCTCACAATCACTGGTCCTACACTGCATCTCAACCCTGTCTCTGATGGCCCTAAGAAGCACTGCTAAGCCTTCTGGAGTCTCTCACACTACAGCTGACCTCTGCTGCCAGTGGTGGGAACTGACATTTCCCCTCCTTCCAGCATCTCACACTGCAGCTCACCACTGCATCCAGTGGTATGAAAGGGCATTGCAGCATTATGCAGCATCTCACACTGGAGCTCAACATTGCCTCCAGTGGAGGCAAGCTGCAGTGTCATGTCTCCTTGTTCCTTTCATGGTATGGCTCACCACTGCCTCCAGTGGCGGTAATCAGCATTGCAAAGCATTGCAAAGCATTCTGGCATCCTTTCCACTGCAGCTGACCACTGCCTCCAGTGGTGGGAACAGATATTGACTCTCCCTCCAGCTCACTAGTGCCCCTAGTGGTAGGAGACTGCACTGCCGGGGCGCCTGGGTGGCTCAGTGGGCTAAGCCTCTGCCTTCAGCTCAGGTCATGATCTCAGGGTCCTAGGATCGAGCCCCGCATCAGGCTCTCTGCTCAGCAGGGAGCCTGCCTCCACCTCCATCTCTGTCAAATAAATAAATAAAATCTTTTTAAAAAAAAAAAAGGAAACTGCACTGCCACTCCTTGCATCAACCTAAACTGCAGCTCACCAGTGCCTCCAGTGGTGGGATACTTCACTGTCACACTGTCACTCCTTCCAGTGTCCCCCATGGCAGTTCAGTACAGCCTCCAATGGCGACAAGCAGCTCTCCCAATGCAGCTAAGGACTGCCTCCAGTGACAGACTTCTGCACTTCCATGCCATCAAGCAGCTCTCATCATTCAACTTTCCACCACTGGAGGCAATGCTGAGCTCCAGTGCAATAAATGCTGAAAGATGAATCAGTTCAGCTTTCCACCAAAGGAAGCAGTGGTCAGTTGCTATTGGTGAGACACTGGAAGATGTGCTGCTGGAGCTTCCAGACAATGGATGCAGTGGACAGACGCAGTGCAAGGCGTGGGAAGGCCACTCGGTGCGGCTTTTTTCCACTGGAGGCAATGCTGAGTTGCAGTCTTAGGGACGGTGGAAGACGTGCCAGTGCAGCTTGAGACCAGTGGAGGCAGTTGTGAGCTGCATTTTGAGATGCTGGAAGGCCCAGAAGTGCAGGTTCACACCCTGGAGGCCGTGGTGAGCTGTAGTGTGAGAGTCACTGGAAGGCATGGCAATGCTGCTTGCCACCACTGGATGCAGTGGCGAACTGCAATGTGAAAGACACTGGAAGAGGAGACATTGCAGCCAATCAGCACTGAGGGCAGTGGCGAGGTGCTGGGTGAGAGACCTTGAAAGGTGAGGCACTGAAACTTGTTTCTACAGTAGGGAGTGATGAGCTGTATAGTCTCTGTTTCCCCAGGCTCAAGAGTGGTGGTAACAACCCCTGGAGCTGCCCACCCACTCAGCATTGTGCCCCATGTCTCCAAGTTTGGTGGTAATGGGCCATCAGGATGGTGCAGGAGGGTCCTCCCAGTGGGTGTCTGGAGCCAGGGATAAAACAGACCCACCTCATGTTGCATTTGGAACCAATGAGTTGGTATTTTTTTCGAAGAGTAACTTTGTTTTTCCAAAAAGGACAACAGCATTGGTCAACTTTAGAGTGAAGCTAATTACCACTTAAGAAACAAACATGTGTCTCCCATTCTCCTAGGAATTGGAGCAGGTGTGCAGGCTTTAGGTCGGAGGTGCCTGCTTCTCCCCACCTGAAAACCCTTTTCCACTCTGGCTCCACGAGACCTGAAGTTTTGAAATCAACATCTGAGTCAGTCATGAGCTTGTCACAGGACGTCAGCATTCAAAGAAAGCAGCAGGTACATTGGGCTCAATGTCACATCAATTTCAGGATGGGAGATAAAACTTCTCTTTAACCCCAAACCGCCTGGGCTTTTCTCTTGTCTCTAGCAGAGCCACAAAGTCAAACTGAAGCAGCTGTCACCAATCTAGAGTGGGTGCAAGGGTTTCTGAGTTTCCCTGCATGTAGAACATGGCAGGGGACTCCATTTTCTCTGTTCACTTCTGGCATACAAAGATATTTGGAACCTCTCTTTCCTAGGCAATCACTTTGATTACAGGGTGTGTGTTTTGAACTTAGAATGTGTTCCTTCATCTAACAGTGTTTAATCCACTGGGCCTAGGCTGTGGTGGAATGGCCAGCATCTAGAGTTAGGTGGCTGTTTGTGGTCAGATAGAGACTTAGATGATGTCTTGTCCTTTGCCAAAGGTGATGTATCCTAATGGATTAGTCTTTTCATCCAAAGAGTTCCAATGAGGGCAGAGGGAAAATTCAAAATGATTCTAAAGAGATTTTCACAACTTAAAATTTGAAGCTTGACTTTGTAGTTTTACTAAATGTATCATCTAGATAGATGGACATGCCGTGTGTTTTTTTTTTTCAATTTATTTATTTTCAGAAAAACGTATTCATTGTTTTTTTATGGACATGCCGTATTTTCTCTGTAGTTTCATTGGTGGTGAAGTCAGAAGGAGAGTCTTTGGGAATTCTCCTGTACAGATACATGCTGGTGGCTTCCAGGGACTTGGCATCAGGAACTCTGGGGTGAATTCCTATAACTGCTTGCCTGACACTGGGCGAGTCAGATTATCGCATAGGTTTTCCATTTCCTCCTTAGAAAATTGCTGGCAGTTAATGTTCTGCTTAAAGCAGAACCCTCCTGCACTGTCGGTAGGCATGCGGGCTGTTGCAGCCACTCTGGAAAAGAGTCTGGTGGTTCTTCCAAAAGCTAAAAACCTAAAACCCTAGGATCCAGCCATTGTACTCCTAGGTATTTACCCAAAGGACAAAAAAAATGCACATTCAGTGAGGTACAGGCACCATGATGCTTATGGCAGCTTTATCAACAATAACAAAACTATGGAGGTAGCCCTAATGTCCATTCACTGAGGACTGGAGGAAGAAGATGTGGGAGATATGTGTGTGGGAGATATGTACACACACACACACACACACACAATGGAATAGGACTCAGCTTCAAAAAGAATGAAATCTTACCATGTACAAGGATGTGGATGGATCTAGAGTGGATTAAGCTAAGCAAAATCAGTAAGGAAAGACCAATACACTATGACTTCACTCCTATGGAATTTCAGAAAGAAAACAGATGAACATAGGGAGGGGAGAAAGATAGGCCAATGAGGTAACAGACTCAACCTTGGAGCATAAACCGAGGGTTGCTGGAGGGCAGGTGTTGGGGGTGGGGAGTTAAATAGGCAATGGCTATTATGGGGGCACTTGTTGTGATGAACTCTGGTTGTTGATGCAGGTGAGGAATCACTAAATCCTACCCCTGAAGCAAAGGAACTACCACTGCAAGGAAATGAATTGGAATTGAAGTCAATGAAGAAAAGAAGACCACGTTCTGCTTCACGAAGAGTGAGGTAAAAATGGAGTGATTTTCACTCTCCTGTAGATGATAGTTTTCAAACACACTGTGGAAGGATAAACTAGTTTCTCATTGCATAAGTAGTCCTTGGAAAGCTGCAATGAAAAATTCAGATCTCAGAGCCTGTTCATGTTCCATTGCTATGTGATCTATACTTGCCAAGGTAGAAAGGTAGGTGGAGTGGAGTGCCTGGGTGACTCAGTGGGTTAAGGCCTCTGCCTTCAGCTCGGGTCATGATCCCAGGGTCCTGGGATTGAGCCCCACATTGGGCTCTATGCTTGGCAGGGAGCCTGCTTCCTCCTCTCTCTCTCTCTGCCTTCCTCTCTGCCTACTTGGGATCTCTGTCAAATAAATAAATAAAAATCTAAAAAAGAAAAAAAGAAAGGTAAGTGGAGACAAATATGACAGAAGAGGAAAGGAGGTGTTAACTATTCAGAAGGTAGCCTTCTCATGAAAGTCTTGGGCCAGTGTAATTTTGGAAGAAGAGGGCGTCCTAGAACTTTGCGACAGACAGGGGAGTTCCAGGTCTGCCTAGAGCTGATAGGGGTTCAGGGGGAGAGCTGAGTGCATTCTGCGAGAGGCTGTGGGCAGGGCTGGCTACAGGGGTAGCTATGTCTCTCCCATGTGACTGTTGTGACAAGTCAGGGCTGTGAGCATGTTCCTGGCTGAGGACAGGTGAGGCACAGGTGGAGAGCTGGCAGAGAACCTTCTTCCATGCCACCAGCCTCACCAAACACACACAACCACATCGTCTGTCCCTGTCATTCCAATTCTGACTTTTCCAGGTTGCCAGGCCCAGGTGTTGGTTTGTGCTTCTTTCTTTGCATGTGGGTGAAGTTTCAAAAGTTTGATGGTTGGAATGATCGGTCATCAGAACATCTGTTCCTCTCTTTTCCTGCTCTTCTTTCAATCACTGAAGCGAATCAGATCTGCTAGTGGAAGGGAAAGTCTATGTGTTTTTCTTTCCTGTTTTCATTAAACAATGGGAAAATAGTCTTCTGAAATAATCAAAGAATCTTCTGTGGGGGGTTGTGTTTTTCTCTTCTATGAACCACTTTCTAGTATTCAAAATTATTTTTGAGGGGTGCCTGGGTGGCTCCATCATTCAGCAACTGCCTTTGGTCAGGTCATTATCCCAGGGTCCTTGGATTGAGTCACACATTGGGCTCCCTGCTTGGTGGGAAGCCTGCTTCTCCCTCTCCAACTCCCCCTGCTTGTGTTCTCTCCCTTGATGTGTCTCTCTCTGTCAAATAAATAAATAAAATCTTTTAAAAAGAAATTATTTTTAAAAGTAAAGCATAGCCTAGAGCTGTAACAGGGTGCAGTGTCCTTTGTGAGGGGGAGAAATTGAGGAGGAATGTAGGGTGTTTAGGAGCCCGGGGAGTGGCTCATTGTGCTCCCAATGGAACACAAGCCCCTGTTATCCTTCCCTGGTGAGGGTAGGGGACAGGGGAAGTGGTGTGTGTGTGTGTGTGTGTGTGTGTGTGTGTGTGGCTGCTCACCTGATGGCCCATCCTAGGTTCTGAAACCTGACCTGGTGGATCACTTGTGACTTGAACTGGGGAATTTATGAAGAAAACAGAATGAACCCTGGAGGGTGCCTGTAATCTTTGCACTCAGACAACTCCATGGAGCAAAGGAATTCATCACCTGTGAAGCGTGTCAATATCCTCAGGGTGTGGGTTTTACTTCTTGGGAAGAGGTTGTGTCTTCATCCTTACCTAAACCAAAACCATGTTATCTGGTCATGGAGATCCAGACCTTTACATGACCATGTCATTATTATTCTTCTTATTTTAAGAAACCAATTGAGACATTGACTTTGAGATACAAATACCAAAAGGAAAAACATAAGGTCGACTATATAAATGAGGACTGAACTTGTTGTGCCTGTCATTAGTATGGGCAATGTAGGTCTGTCCATATGAGAAAGAACAAGGAATTCTATTTGGATAAAAGTGTGCTGTACACACTTACTATTTTATTTTATTCTATTCTATTCTTTTCTTTTTTTAAATTATTTTAAATTATTTTATTTTTTATTAACATATAATGTATCATTAGCCCCAGGGGTACAGGTTGTGAATCACCAGGTTTACACACTTCTCAGCACTCACCATCGCACATACCTTCCCCAATGTCCATAACCCAATCACCCTCTCCCTACCCGCCCCCGCAACCCTCAGTTTGTTTTGTGAGATTAAGAGTCTCTTATGGTTTGTCTCCCTCCCAATCCCATCTTGTTTCACTTTATTCCCTTCCTACCCTCCAAACCCCCCATGTTGCCTCTCAACTTCCTCATATCAGGGAGATCATATAAATGTCTTTCTCTGATTGACTTATTTCCCTTAGCATAATACCCTCTAGTTCCATCCATGTTGTCGCAAATGGCAAGATTTCATTTCTTTTGATGGCTGCATAGTATTCCATTGTATATATATACCACTTCTTCTTTATCTATTCATCTGATGATGGACATCTAGGTTCTTTCCATAGTTTCGCTACTGTGGACATTGCTGCTATAAACATTCAGGTGCATGTGCCCCTTCAGATCACTATATTTGTATCTTCAGGGTAAATACCCAGTAGTGCAATTGCTGGGTTGTAGGGTAGCTCTATTTTCAACTTTTTGAGGAACCTCCATGCTGTTTTCCAGAGTGGTTGCACCAGCTTGCATTCCCACCAATAGTGTAGGAGTGTCCCCTTTTCTCCACATCCTCTCTAGCATCTGTCATTTCCTGGCTTGTTAATTTTAGCCATTCTGACTGGTGTGTGGTGGCATCTCATTGTGGTTTTGATTTGTATTTGCCTGATGATGAGTGATGTGGAATACTTTTTCATGTGTCTTTTGGCCATCTGGATGTCTTCTTTGCAGAAATGTCTGTTCATGTCCTTTGCCCATTTCTTGATTGGATTATTTGTTCTTTGGGTGTTGAGTTTGATAAGTTCTTTATAGATTTTAGATACTAGCCCTTTATCTGATATGTCAGTTGCAAATATCTTCTCCCATTCTGTCAGTTGTCTTTTGGTTTTGTTAAATGTTTCCTTTGTTGTGCAAAAGTTTTTGATCTTGATAAAGTCCCAATAGTTCATTTTTGCTCTTGCTTCCCTTGCCTTTGGTGACGGTCCTAGGAAGAATTTGTTGCAGCTGAGGTCAAAGGGGTTGCTGCCTGTTTTCTCCTCAAGTATTTTGATGGATTCCTTTCTCACATTGAGGTTCTTCATCCATTTTGAGTCTATTTTCATGTGTGGTATGAGGAAATGGTCCAGTTTCATTTTTCTGCATGTGGCTGTCCAATTTTCCCAACACCATTTGTTGAAGAGACTGTCTTTTTTCCATTGGACATTATTTCCTGCTTTGTCAAAGATTAGTTGACCATAGAGTTGAGGTTCTATTTCTGGGCTCTTTATTCTGTTCCACTGATCTATGTGTCTGTTTTTGTGCCAGTACCATACTGTCTTGATGATGACAGCTTTATAACAGAGCTTGAAGTCTAGAATTGTGATGCCACCAACTTTGGCTTTCTTTTTCAATATTCCTCTGGCTATTCAAGGTCTTTTATGGTTCCATATAAATTTTAGGATTATTTGTTCCATTTCTTTGAAAAAAATTGATGGATTTTCATAGGGATTACATTAAACGTGAGATTGCTTTAGGTAACATACACATTTTCACAATATTTGTTCTTGAGCATGGAATATTTTTCATTTCTTTGTGTCTTTCTCAGTCTCTTTCATGAGTACTATATAGTTTTCTGAGTACAGATTCTTTGCCTCTTTGGTTAGGTTTATGCCTAGGTATCTTATAGTTTTGGGTGCAGTTGTAAATGGGATTGATTCCTTAATTTCTCTTTCTTCTGTCTTGTTGGTGTATAGGAAGGCAACTGACTTCTGTGCATTGATTTTATATCCTGACACTTTACTGAATTCCTGTACAAGTTCTAGCAGATTTGGAATGGAGTCTTTGGGTTTTCCACATAAAGTATCATATCATCTGCAAAGAGTGAGAGTTTGACTTCTTCTTTGCCAATTTGGATGCCTTTAATTTATTTTTGTTGTCTAATTGCCGAGGCTAGGACTTCTAGTACTATGTTGAATAGCAGTGGCGATAATGGATATCCCTGCCGTGTTCCTGACCTTAGTGGAAAAGCTCTCAGTTTTTCTCCATTGAGAATGATAGTCGCTGTGGGTTTTTCACAGATGGCTTTGATGATACTGAGGTATGTACCCCCTATCCCTACACTTTGAAGAGTTTTGATCAAGAGAGGATGCTGTACTTTGTCAAACGCTTTTTCAACATCTATTGAGAATATCATATGGTTCTTGTTCTTTCTTTTATTAATGTATTATATCACATTGATTGATTTGCAGATGTTGAACCAACCTTGTAGCACTGGAATAAATCCCACTTGGTCATGGTGAATAATCCTTTTAATGTACTGTTGGATCCTATTGGTTAGTATTGGTGAGAAATTTCACATCTGTGTTCATCAAGGATATTTGTCTGTAATTCTCTTTTTTGATGGGATCTTTGTCTGGTTTTGGGATCAAGGTGATGCTTGCCTCATAAAATGAGTTTGGAAATTTTCCTTCCATTTCTATTTTTTGGAACAGTTTCAGGATAACAGGAATTAATTATTCTTTAAATGTTTGGTAGGATTCCCCTGGGAAGCCATCTGGCCCTGGGCTCTTGTTTTTTGGGAGGTTTTTAACGACTGCTTCAATCTCCTTACTGCTTATGGGTCTGTTCAGGTTTTCTATTTCTTCCTGGTTCCATTTTGGTAGTTTATATGTCTCTAGGAATGCATCCATTTCTTCCAGGTTGTCAAATGTGCTGGCATATAGTTGCTCATAATATGTTCTTAAAATTATTTGTATTTCTTTGGTGTTGGTTGTGATCTCTCCTCTTGCATTCATGATTTTATTTATTTGGGTCCTTTCTCCTTTCTTTTTGATAAGTCTGGCCAGGGGTTTATCAATCTTATTAATTCTTTCAAAGAACCAGCTCCTAGTTTCGTTGATTTGTTCTATTGGGTTTTTTTTGTTTGTTTGTTTCTATTTCACTGATTTCTGCTCTGATATTTATTATTTCTCTTCTCCTGCTGGGTTTAAGCATTCTTTGTTGTTCTTTCTTCAGCTCCTTTAGGTGTAGGGTTAAGTTGTGTATTTGAGACCTTTCTTGGTTCTTGAGAGAGGCTTGTAGTGCTATAAACTTCCATCTTAGGACCACCTTTGCTATATCCCAAAGATGTTGAACAGTTGTGTTTTCATTTTCTTGAGTTTCCATGAATTTTTAAAATTCACCTTGAATTGACTGGTTGACCCATACATTCTTTAGTAAGATGCTTTTTAGCCTCCATGTATTTGAGTTCTTTTCACCTTTCCTCTTGTGATTAACTTTCATTTTCAAAGCATTATGGTCTGAAAATATTCAGAGAATGATCCCAATGTTTTGGGATGAGAATGAACATCATGGCCTCCCTATCTCTAGCCCTGGAGCTGAGAGCTCGGGGCCCCACTCCTCAGTGTATCCTCACAGAAAAGCAGTCAGTCCTTTGTGTCTCCCTGGCCTCTGTCCACACTCTGTGCTCACTAGTGATCAGTCTGTTCAGATTTTTTTTCCCCTTCATGGTTCATTCCAGGTTGTTTTTAGGAACTTATCCATTTCTTCTAGGTTGTCCAAGGTATCAGCCTCTGCTTGCTCATAGTACTCTCTAAAGATCCTTTGCATTTTTGTGATATTCTTTGTAATAACTCATTTCTTTTTTTAAGTTTTTTACATTTTTAATTTAAATTCAGTTAGCCAAGGTATAGTCTTTGATATAATGGTCAATGGTTCATTAGTTGCATGTAACACCCAGGGCTCATCACCACATGTTTACTCCTTAATACCCATCACCCAGTTACCCTGCCCCCCCAACCTACCTCTCCTCCAGTTTGTCTCCTATGACTAAGAGTCTCTCATGGTTTGTCTCCCTCTCTGATTTCTTCCCATTAAGTTTTCCCTCCCTTCCCCTGTGGTCCTCCACACTATGCCTTGTGTTCTGCATATGAGTGACACCATATGATTATTGTTGTTCTCTGCTTGACTGAATTCATTTAGCATAACCCCCTCCAGTTCCATTCATGTCAATGCAAATGGTGGACATTCATCCCTTCTGATGGCTCAATACCATTCTATGGTATGTATGTACCACATCTTCTTTATACATTCCTCTGTTGAAGGATATCTCAGCTCCTTCCACAGTTTGGCTCTTGCGAACATTGCTGCTATGAACATTGGAGAGCATGAGCCCTTTCTTTTCACTGCATCTGTATCCTTGGGGTAAATACCCAGGAGTGCAATTTCTGGGTTGTAGGCCAACTCTATTTTTTACTTTTTGAGGAAACTCCATGCTGTTTTCCAGAGGGACTGCACCAGCTTGCATTCCCACCAATAGTGTAAGAGAGTTCCCCTTTCTCCACATCCTTGCCAACAGTTATTGTTTCCTGTCCTGTTCATTTTAGCCTTTCTAACTGCTTTAAGGTGGTATCACATTGTGGTTTTGAATTCCCTGATGACAAAGGATGTGGAGCACTTTTTCATGGTCTGTTGGCTATTTGTGTGTCTTCTTTGGAAAAGTGTCTCTTCCTGTTTTCTGCCCATTTCTTGAGTGTTTTCATTGTTTCTTGAGTGTTGAGTTTGAACAATTCTTTGTAGATCTTGGATACCAGACCTTTATCTGTCATGCCATTTGCAAATATCTTCTTCCATTCTGTAGGTTGCCTTTTAGTTTTGTTAATTGTTTTCTTTGCTGTGTAGAAGCTTTTTATCTTGATGAAGTACCAATAGTTCATTTTTGCTTTTGTTTCCCTGGTCCTTAGAGACATGTTCTTGCAAGAAGTTGCAGTGTCCAAGGTTGAAGAGGTTGTTATCTGTGTTCTCCTCTAGGATTTTGATGTGAGACAGGAATCAGTTCTCTCTCTTTCCTGGTTATATTTGAGCCCTCTCTCTTTCTTAGTGAGTCTAGCTAAAAGTTTGTCAGTTTTGTTTATCTTTCCAAAAAAAGGCAACTTATATTTTCCTTGCTCTTTTGTCTTTTTAGTCTCCATTGGATTTATGTCCACTTTCCTTTTTGTTATTTCCTTCTATCTACTGATTTGGGGTTTTGCTTGTCCCCCCCCCCACTTCTTTCTTGTGTATATTAGGTTGGTTATTGGAGAGTTTTCAGATGGACTGATGAGGACCCAAATTTCTATGAACTTCCCCCTTAGAGCTACTTTTGCTACATCCCATAACTTTTCATAGGTTCTCTTTTTTCATTTGTCTCAAGGTACTTTTAAATTTTCTTTTGATTTCTTATTTGACTATTTGTTGTTTACTTGCAGGTTGTTAAATTTCCAAATATTTGTGACTGTCCCATATTCTTCTTGTGACTAACTTCTACTTTCATACTATTGTGGTTGGACAAGATTTGAACCAGGGTGTGAAGGGGGCATTCAGTTTAAAGGTTAGTTTCCTGGGGTATTTTGTGAGGGCAGACCATGACTTCATGGGGACAGAGGAAGGTTGTGTGAGACTTGGGGGGGGGAGGTGGCAACCTCCCATGCCTTTTAGGTATCCTGAGCCCATTGTAGATGGAGGTGTTCCAAGAGCGGTGGGTAAGTGGCATGTGCCAGGTGTAGGCAGTTTCTCTTTCTCATTCCTTCCCCCCCTCCCTCTCAGAGGTAGCTCAGAGAAGTCACTATGCCCCACATCACAAGATCCTTTGACCTGTACTTGCTGCATTCATCTGGTGAGCTTGGTGTTTTCCCATTGCCTCTGTCTCCCATACTGATACCCAAGGCAATTCTTGGATCAAGGGAAATGATTCCAAGTAATGACCAGTGAATTAGTGATCCAGGAGAGAGAACAAACCTGCTCTGAAATGTGTCCCACCCTCTGTGAACATCTCATACTAAGACAGAAACAGTAATAGCTTTCTGGATGATGACATGGCATCTATCTCTACTTATACTCTCTTGAATGGTGCTGATCCTAGTTGCTGATAGGTGCTGATCCTAGATGGAAAGGGACCATGGCTCCTGCAGGTAAGATTAACAAGTAAAATATGAGAATTCAGTGAAATTCCAGGCATAGAAAGAATAAATATTGTTGAGGAAATACTCCCAAGCAGGGCATATGAACATTGTGTACCAAAGCTTTTCAAACAGGTTACTGGAAGAAAAATCTTTTTTATTGTTTATTTAATTACAGTCAAGTTAACATACAGGGCTATATTATTTTCAGGTGTAAAATAGCATGAGTCAGTAATTCTGTATATTACTCAGTACTCATCAAGAAAACTGTACTCTGGGGCACCTGGGTGGCTCAGTGAGTTAAGCCGCTGCCTTCGGCTCAGGTCATGATCTCAGGGTCCTGGGATCGAGTCCCACATCGGGCTCTCTGCTCGGCGGGGAGCCTGCTTCCTCCTCTCTCTCTCTCTGCCTGCCTCTCTGCCTACTTGTGGTCTCTCTCTGTCAAATAAATAAATAAAATCTTTAAAAAAAAAAAAAAAAAGAAAAGAAAACTGTACTCTTAGTCACCTTCATCTATTTCACACATCCGTCCATCCACTTCCCTTTGGTAACCATCAAAGGTTCTCTATTGTTAAGAATCGTATTTTGGTTTGTCTCTTTTTTCTCCTTTATTTATGTATGTTTGTTTTTTCAATTCTACATAATAGTGACATCATATGGTATTGTCTTTCTCCTACTGAGTGATTTCACTGAGGATAATCCTCCCTAGATCCATCCGTGTGGCTGCAAATGGAAAGATTTCATTCTTTTTATGGCTGAGTAATATTTCACTGTGTGTGGAATATTTTGTGACTGAGTAATAGTCCACTGAGTAATATTCCAAAGTGAGTAAATATTCCACTTTTTATGGCTGAGTAATATTCCACATGTATATGTGCATGTGTTTACATTTACCATCTAATTTATCACTTTATCAACAGACAGTTGGTTTGCTTCCATATTGTGATCTTGCAAATAGTGCTACAAGAAAACAGGGGTGCATGTATCCTTTCGAGTTACTGTTTTCGCATGCTTTGGGTAAATACCAGTAGTGTGGTTGCTAGATCCTAGGGTAGCTCTATTTTTAACATCTTGAGGAACCTCCATACTGTTTTCCAGAGTGGCTGGAGCAGATTGCTTTTCCACCAACAGTACACGAGCATTCCCCTTTTTCCACACCCTCCCAGTGCCTGTTGTTCCTTGTGCTGTCGATGGGACCCATTCTGACAGTATGTGGTAATACCTCATTATACTTTTGAATTGCATTTTCCTGAGTTTGGGTGCTGGTGAACATCTTTTCATGGGACCATTGGCCATCCGTAGTTCTTCTTTGGAGAAATGTCTGTTCATGTCTTCTGACTATTTTTTAACTGGATTTTTTTTTTTGGTGTTGTGTTGTATACACTCCATGTATTTTGGACACTCTCCCTTTATTGCATAGCATATTTGTAAATATCTTCTCCCTTTCAGTAGGTTGTCTTATTATTATTCTTACTTTTTCCTAGTTCTTCTGCTGTGTGGAAACTTTTTATTTTGATATAGTCCCAGTAGTTTACTTTTGCTTTATTTCCTTTGCTTCATGAGACATTCTAGAAAAATGTTACTTTGGTCCACGTCAAGAAGTTACTGTCTGTGCCCTCTTGTAGGATTTTTATGGTTTCAGGTCTTCCATTAAGGTCTTGAAACTGTTTTGAGTTTATTTATCTGTATGGTGTAAGGAAGCAGAGTAATTTCATTCTTCTGTGCATAGCTGTCCAGTTTTCCCAACACCATTTATTGTAGAGACTGTCCTTTTCCTTTTCAATATTATTGCCTGCTTTGCAGAAGATTGATTGGCCACATAATTGTGGTTTATATCTGAACTTCTATCCTGTTCCCTTGGTCTCTGTGTGTATTTTTGTGCCAGTACTATACTGCTAGGATGACTACAGCTTTGTTGTATAACTTGAAATCTGAAATTGTGACTTCTCCAGCTTTGGTTTTCTTCTCAATATTGCATTGGCTGTTCAGTATCTTTGGTCGTTCCATACAAATGTTTAGGAGTATTTGCTTGAGTTCTTTTTAACTTAAATTCAATAAGCCAACTTATAGTACATCATTAGTTTCAGATGCAGTGTTCAATAATAGATCAGGTGTGTATAACACCCAGTGCTCATTGCATCAAGTGCCCTCCTTAATGCCCATCACCCAGTTATCCCATCCCCCATTCACCTCTCCTCCAGCAACCCTCAGTTTGTTTCTGTAATGAAGAGCCTCTCATGGTTTTTCCTCCCTCTCTGATGACTTTCTAATCAGTTTTCCCTCCCTTCCCCTCTGATCCTCTGCGGTGTTTCTCCTATTTCACATATGAGTGAACCCATGTGCTGATTGTCTTTCTCTGACAGAATTATTTCGCTCAGCATGATACCGTCCAGTTCCATCCAGGTGGATGTGATGGTTAGTCTTCATCCTCCCTGACAGCTGAATAATATTCTGTTGTAGATATGAACCACATCTTCTTTATCCATTCCTCTGTCTGTGGACATCTGGGCTCTTTCCATACTTTAGCCAGAGTGGATATTGTTGCAATGAAACCTGGGGGGCAGATGCCACTACTTTTCACTCAATCTGTATCCTAGGGGTAAATACCTAGTAGTGCAATTGTTGGGTCATACGGTAGCTCTATCTTTAAGTTCTTGAAGAAACTTGATAACATTTGGCAGAGTGGCTGTACGAGCTTGCTTTTCCACCAGCAGTGTAAGAGTGTTCCCCTTTCACCACGTCCTCGCCAACATTTGTTGTTCCCTGCCTTGATCATTTTAGCCATGCAAACTGTTGTAAGGTGGTATTTCATTGTGGTTTTGATTTGTATTTCCCTGATGGTTATTGATGTGGAGCACTATTTCATGTGCCTCTTGGTCTCTTGTATGTCCTTTTGGTATGTTCACGTTTTCACCTGTGTCTTAAGCTGGAATAGGAGTAGTCCCAGGAGTATGGAAGGTGTGATCTGCTTTGGTGTGGAGACCTTCAGAGATATCTGAATTGAGGGCTAGGGTTAAGGAGAGTATCAGGCTCAGGCTTTGTGTTCAGTATGGTATGAAAGTATAAATAAGCAGAGATTGGTTCAAGATGTCATTCAGATTTCTCTTGCCGTAAATCCTTTCTGGAGTTCCAAAAGGCATGATTTCTGACTGTTGTAGGATGAGCCCTCTGCTTCGTTCTGGTGTCCCCATTCCCTGGCAATTTGGAACAAGGCCTCTGGGTGTGTTCCTTTAGAAATCCAACCTAGGGCTAGGGTTAGAGTCCAGGATCATGTCAGGTTCAACCTGCCAGCTGTGTGGCAAGACTCCAAGAGCGCTGAGTTGAGGGCATGGGTCAGGATGAGTCTCAAGTCCCAGGTTTGTGTCCAGCAGACCACTGAATGTGGGGGGAGCCTCAGGTGGTCATGCAGATTTCTCCTGCTCTGAATCATTTCTGGAGCTCCAAATGGCATGGTTTCCTTCTGGGTAGTAGGCAGAACCCTCTGGGATTGCTCAGGTGTCCCCAGTCCCTGGGGCTTTGGCACCAGGTCTCTGGGGACAGACTCCTGTGAGCCCAACCTAGTGTCATGCTTGGGATCAGGTTTAGGGCCAGAGTTTAAGGTCATGGGTTAGGCTCGGGGGTTTGGGTTATGGGTTAGGGGCAGGGGTAGTTTAGGAGTTTGCCAGGATTAATTTATTTGCCTTTTAATACAAGTTGTCTATGCTTAAATCATACATTTTCTGAGAGTATTTTACAGTGAGTAAAGGTTAGCTTGTAACCCAAATAGTTACAGAGAAGAACCAAATGTTCCAAAGCAAAATTTAAGACAATATTTCTTGACATTTATGTGTTATGGTCAAAATAAGTAAAAATTGAGTTGCTCTGTCAGTCTTCTTACAGATGGATTTGTTGGCCCTGTCTTTCTGGGTTTTGCTGAAAAGGATATTCTCAGTGGGCTTCCTTAATGGGCCTCTCTGAATAGGATGGCTCTCTTAGCCCTTAGCCTGCATTCCTTCCTATTGTTGATCCACTGATTATATCTCATGCACTTTGGAAGCTCCCAGGTGGGACTAGAGCTATACATTTGCACTAAGTAGATACTCCATAAATATTTATTAATTGAAAAGTATGATGCTCTTTTTAATCAAAAATATCCATGTTTTATCAGTGAAGTTTTACCATTTCAGAATATATTTGGAGAAATCTATTGTTCCCTAAGTATGTATCTGTCAAGGCTGCGGCTTTATTATGTCCTGTGCCATGCTTCCCTGAGCTAGCTGGAGCACTCATCACACATGTATGAAGTTCAGCTTCAATCCTTAGGGGTGAGTTCTGTGAAGGCGGTAGGGAGCATTTGGGAGGCTTGCCCTGCTGGATACCACCATGTCATCTGGGGCCAGATGTGACATAAAGACCCTCTCTTTCCCTAGCTTGTTCTATCTTCCTCTACCCTTCATCAGCATGTGGGTTTCCCTCCAGCCATATCTTTGCAGACAAACTCTGAGATGGCTTATGGCTTGGGACTCCAGTGACCTCCCAGAATCTCGTTATAACCAGTCTCCAAGGTTTCTGTGGCCCTGACATGAGCTTTGTTCTCAGAATATGCCCCATGAAGAGTTCCATGAGAGTCTGGGAGTCCAGGAAAGATAAATGGGTGATTGTGGTTCTAGCTAAAGCCATTCTGGGTGATCATGCTGGAGGCTTTCTCACATCTCAGTTTGGTTTTTTCACTGATTTCCAATATGACCTAGGAGAGTCAGTTCATTGGAGCTTCAGGCTGATTGTTTCTAAAATGGAGAAAAGTTTTAGGATGGCTAAGTGGCTCAGTCAGTTAAGCCATGCCAAAGGCTCAGGTCATGATCCCAGAGTCCTGGGATCAAGTCCCGCATCAGATTCCTTGCTCGGCAGGGAGCCTGCTTCTCTCTCTGCCTCTGCCTGCCACTCTGCCTGCTTGTGTGCTCTCTCGCTCTCTCTCTCTCTCTGATAAATAAATAACATCTTTAAAATAATAAATGAGGAAATAAATAATAAAAATAAATGAGGAAAAGTTTTTAGATTAATTGACTCATTCAGGAGTATGGAATGAACTCCAAGGAAATTCTGGGCAGTCTCCAAGATGGATTCTATCTCAGGAGTTCTGACTCCCAGCCTCCCCGCTTCTACTGAGTTCCCCACTGGACACAATGGCTGTTTCATGGAAATTACCTAGGACAACATTGGACTAACAAGCGTTTTCAGGGTGTGTCCCCATGCCATCTGATGTGGATGAGGGGTCTTGAGCAATTCTGAACCCAAACCAAGGTTTTAGCTGTGTTGTCTTACTTGCACAAAAATAGCAGTGCCTGGATCAGCCCTTTACTGCAACAGCTAAGCCAACTTAGTGAGGACCTTGCCCAGGACACTAGCCCCATGACACTGTGAGGTCAGAATCCACAGTTAAGTCATGCAATGCAACAAGTGATTCTACATCAGGGTAGACGATGCTGGGTATAGCTTCACAGCAAACATGACAAAAAACGTTTAAATGACAGAATAGTATGTAGTTAAACATACACTATGCTATGGCAGTGATGGGAAAAGTGAATGATGGGGTCAGAAAGGGGAGTGGGAGTTCCAAGAAGCAGGCTGGAGTCGTCAGGGGGTAGGGGTGTCTCATGGAGGAATGGACCAGGAGGCTTGTCACAGGTTACAACAATGCAGCATCAGGGTGTACGGTCTGCTTGACCCACGACCCCCAGGGGCATTGCGGACATTCTAGCCACAGAGGATCAGACTGCAAATTGGCCTGAGCAGAACATCTGTGGTCTGTCTTCTTTGTTCCTGGGTGTCCTCTTCCTCTGCTTTTGGAGGCTATTGATTCTCCTTTTGTTTTCCTCTGAGCTGCACTATTTTGTGTGGATTCGGTACTGTTAGTTGACACAAATTCTTGCTGAAAAGAAGTGAAATAGAAGTCATCCTTGTTTCCTATGTAGATCTGAATAGATCCAATAGTTATAGCCTTTTCCCAGGCCCCTGGACCTTCATCTGCTCGTCAACTCTGAGTTTTTAAAAAACATCTTCTATTCTTAATAGCTTGAAAGAATTAGTTTTGTTTTTTAAAAAATTTAACAAAATCTTACTGTTCATAATCTAAACAATGATCTGTAAACATTGAACGAACAAGGTTTGACAGGATGAGGGAAGAATTGGCTTTGGAGTGAGGTTTGTGCCAATATTTTACTCACTGTTGCCCCCGGGTGACCACTCTCCAGATAGCATGTGGCAGAATGTGTTCTGACTTAACCAGATTCAAGGGAGAATAAGACAGAAGGTTGGTCCCTGAATTCCTTAGCTCCTAAAAACCATCCTCCAATTTATGAGTGATATTCTAAATTGAGTATAACTTAACTATATTAGGGTTAGGGCCAGGGTCAAGTTGCATACATTAGCTATGGACAGCTTTTTCGTATGTCAGTCTTATCTGTCAAAAGTGTTTTTAAAAAATAAAATAGGAGGGGCGCCTGGGTGGCTCAGTGGGTTAAGCCGCTGCCTTCGGCTCAGGTCATGATCTCAGGGTCCTGGGATCAAGTCCCGCATCGGGCTCTCTGCTCAGCAGGGAGCCTGCTTCCCTTCCTCTCTCTCTGCCTGCCTCTCCATCTACTTGTGATTTCTCTCTGTCAAATAAATACATAAAATCTTTAAAAAATAAAATAAAATAGGAGAGGGCTTAATCACCAAAGCACTGAGCACATTACCTGCCCCGGGAAATAGGTAACTAAACATGATTATTGTTTCATCTTAGCTGAGGACCAGATGCTGGTCCTACGGGTACTTGGCAGATAGCATATGTGCCCAGCTGGCTATCTCCCCCCGACACCTACACCCAGCTCAGCACATCCTCTGCTCTGCTCAAAGGCAGCAAACAGATGGACCAGGTGCAGGTGTGACTCCCTCCAATCAGGCATGGTTTGCTTCCAACAGGTAGCGAAGTGGGCCAGCTCACATACACATGACATATTCTTTTGGTTCCTTGCTATCTGCCTCCTCTTTCTGTCACCTTGGTCCTGAACCTTTAGCTCCTGGGAGAACTTGGGTTTGCAGATTTCTGTTGACATTTTGAAGTGCGGGTTTTTGTTGCCTTTGTTCCCTGTTCTTGGGTGGGAGATGAAGGCAGGAAAAGTCATCCTACTCTGAAAGCAACAAAAGGAAATATCAAGTGTGCTCTGCCCACAGCATTTCAGCCTTGAAGCCAATGGCCAACTACGTACTTCGTGTTCTGCACAATCAGCTTTAGGGACTCATAGATGCATGTGAAATGAAATTGTACTGAAAAAAATCTTGTTACCGAACTTTTGCCTTGCAGAAGACAGTTTAGGGACACCTCCCCTCACCTGCCCTGTCATTTCCTGTCTGGCCAATGCCCAGTCACACTAACACATGTAGCCACACAAAAGCACAACTAGGGCATCCTCCTGGAGCATTCCTGGTCACCCTGACTCCTGGTCTGGCCAACTCTGCACAACCCCAGTCCTCCCGAGCATCCCTCTTAGTAACACAGTTGCGATCATCCTCCTGGAGCATTCCCAGTCTGGCCAGCCTGCACACCCCAGTCCTCCTGAGTGTCCCCTGTCATGACATTTGTCACACAAGGCTGTCATTTGTTGTCTCTTGGTCTGCTCTTTCTGCTTGGAGTCGATCTCTCTCACGGATGCCTGATTGGATGACAGGTGGATGAATGGTTTCGGGATCTTTTGTCCTGGAACAGCAGGCATCCTTCAAAACCCTGATGGGCAGGGGGAGTCTTTGTCCCTCTGTGTGCCCCCAGTTTTGGTGGATCATAGTGTCTGGACAAGGGATTTGGGAGTCCTTCTGGATGATATTTGTTCTATGAAGGTGGCTTTCTTCTGAGATCATTACAGAACCACATTGTGTGGCCATTCCTGTGAGACAGAAAACATGTTACTGTATTGTATTTTCCTTGCACACTGTGGCTAACTAAGAGGAAACACACACTCACAGGTTCACACACCTCTGTTTCTGAGCATCACTACCATGTGAACTACAGTGAATTTCCATTGGGCTGCAGACATGTAGACATGCCATTCGAGGTATAAACAGAGGAGGATGGAGATGGAGTTCTGCCTAAAAGGATGAAGTCTTTGCCTCTCGGGGTGAAGAAATTAGATTATACCCAGAAGGATCTATGTTCTACTCAAAGAAGTGAAATGATCCTAGGATCTTTGAGACCAGGAATTGGCATAGACTTTTCTGTAAAGTCTTCTGTAAAGATTTTCTGTTAGGTGTTACAGTCCATGTGGTGTCTCTGAAAATGACTCCACTCTTAACCTTGTGGCTTGAAAGCAGCCACAGATCATCCATAACTAAAGTTCCAGCCACACTTGATTGACAGAATATGGGGGGAGATCCCATTTGGCCCATAAGTAGTAGTTTCCCACACGCCAGATCTGCAACATGATGGATGATGGGGGAGAGGGCTCTTCTTTTCTAGTGGTAGAGTGGGAATACACTAGGATCTATCTTACCTGACCCTGGCCCCTTCATTGTAAAGGAGAAAAAGATGATAGTGAGATTGGACAACAACTAAGGTCTCAAGAATTCCCTCACATTTCTCTGTAGGCCTTGAGCTTCCCACAACACATTTGTCTGTGGTTGAATTCCAGGTAGGTATTGTTTGGCTGAGTATGTCCCCATTGCCTGGAGGGTATATCTTGTGGGTTCTATACCACGCAGATGGTCATCTTGTTCAGGACAAGACCAAGAGCATACTTAGGGTTCTCCTAAATTAGTAGAGGATCTAGCACATGTGGGTTTCAGGACGAGTCTGATTCAGCCCCCAGCAATATTATAGACCACCTGGCTTCCTTGGCCCTCTGTAGCACTAACACAGGCTTGGCCTAGGCCACTTCTGTAGTTGTAATGGAAAAGTCCCTGACCTGGGTGGTCCATCCCATGCTTGGCTCTGCAGGCTGAAATCTGAGGTTCCTCCCAGCTCATTGGCTGGAACCAGGTCACATGTCCATGGATGAGCCAATCCCTGGAGCCAGGAAGTGGAGCCATGGAGAGTGGCACAGGATGTTAGGACCTCTGTTGTAATGACTTTTCTAACGACCGTGGTGGCAAGCTCTTCTGGGAAGCATCTGTTAATAAAATGAATATTAATTTCTAATAGTAATTGGCTCCAAGATGCTGGCTTAGCACCTGGCACCTCAGTCCCAGGACCTCAGTAATACTGTAATACTCTGCAGAAACAATGGCTGGGAGTGAGCAAAGTGGATGGAAACTGGTCTGGAGTGCACAAGGGAAGGGTGTGTGTGTGTGTGTGCATGTGTGTGTGTGTGTGTGTGTGTGTGTGTAGGGGGTTGGGGGAAATAGCTCTGGCCAAGCTGTATCTCTTACTTACCTAGGTTCAAGAAGGTGTGGGGAATCCATGGCGTTTCACTGTCCATCATTTTGCAGGTGGAGAATATGCCTTTTGCATGGAGTATGGCAAGACTTGTTCCAAGTATTGTCTCGCTGGTATGGAAGTTGGGGTGAGCAGCACTCTCCATCTGCTAGAATAGGTGTGAGAGGCTAAGTGCTATCAAGAAGATGTCTGGCTTTCGCAGGGCTCACTGTGAGCCAGTACACAGGACTGATGAGGACAGTTCATGGTTTTGTTCTCAGGATGGAGTATTGGAAGAACGCGGTGCCCCGTGTAATCCTGGGCAGAGAACAAACCTGGAGTCCACTGTAGAGTTACTTCATGGGAGTGGTGGTGATTTGCAGCATCCACTTCATGAGATGTCTGTCCTTTTTTTTTTTTTTTTAAGATTTTATTTATTTATTTATTTGACAGACAGAGAGATCACAAGTAGGCAGAGAGGCAGGCAGAGAGAGAGAGAGAGGAGGAAGCAGGCTCCCTGCTGAGCAGAGAGCCCGATGCGGGACTTGATCCCAGGACCCTGAGATCATGACCTGAGCAGAAGGCAGCGGCTTAACCCACTGAGCCACCCAGGTGCCTGAGATGTCTGTCCTTTATTGAGTTCTAGGTGTGGTTTCTTTGACTTTGTTTTAATGGCTGGGATTTCCAAGGAGTGAATTTTTCAGCTTCACTGTAAGAATTGGTCCACCGGGCGTGGGCAAGTCCCGTTCTGCGGAGAAGTGTGTCTCTAATGGTTGGAGTGTGTATTACAAACCCTGAGGTCGATGGTGAGGTGGTTACAGTGGTCAACAGGCTATTGTTATTGATGATTTTTAGGGGCAAATTCCATAGGATGAGACGTTAGATCCTATGGTTAGGGATCCTCATTAAGTGCCCATAAAAGGTGGTTTTTCTAGGTTTCATATTCGATATCTTTTGATTGTTTCTAATAGCCCTCCTTGAGCAGTGCATTACAACATTGCCTGCCCTTGACCCATGTGTTGATGAGGTTTTGAGAAAGGAAAGTGTTGTCAGTGCTCCCACAAATTGTACACGGGAACAGCCAAATAATAAAATTTTATTTTGACACAAATTAGGAAATATCCTCCTGTGATTCTTAGTTTAAAGCAGGGGAGGGGGTCCTCTTTCAAGACTGGTAATGCGCACCACAGGCCTTCCTAGGGAACATTATCAAATTCTCTTGGAAACTTGGTCTTTGTTATTGTGGAAGAATCAGGAGTCGACCAGTTATTTGTCTCCTGTCTCATTTTGCATGAACATTTCCCCAATATTTGGTTTCACACCTCTACCATTGTGAAATCAGCCCAACTTTGGCGGCAGCTTGCCCTTCTCTGCCAAGGGTATTTTTTTTAAACACTGGCACTTTATAGGTATGTTTGAGCCAAGACAAAAACGCTTCTGCATGACTGGGAGACCCTAGGACCAGAATGCTGTCAGTAGGGAGTTATTGGGATCCTAAGTTCCAAATCAGCTCCTGACACCCAGACGAAATACATTTAAGATTTGGAAACTTCCAATAGAAATGTTGTATCCATGTTGACAACTGAAGAAAATCTGTCATCCCTAAACCTAACCTTAACCCCTAACTTTAACACTGAAACCTAACCTGACCTTAAAGCCCAAACTGGAACCTTGAATCCCAAATTTGAAATCAAACCCACAGCCTGGACTCTGAACCTAAGCCCTGGATCCAAGCCTTGAACCATGAACCTAAACCCTAAACAAGAACTCTGAATCATGAACCTTGAACCCAAATCCCAACATGAACCCAAACCCTAAATTTGACCTTGAACTTTATCCCATAAGCCCTGAGCCTTAAACCCTAAATCATAAACCCAAAGCCCTAAAATCTAACTCTGTTTCCTTGCCCCTCACTGAAAATCCTCACCTTGACCCTAAACCCAAAGCCTGATCTAGAACTCTGACTGAAACCTGAACCTGAACCCAAATTCAAATCCTTCTCCACACTTTGTTTATGCATTCACAATTGATAAATATTTGTAGTTTCTACCTTTTGATTTTTGTGAAAACTGTTTGGATTGGGGGCTAGGCTTCTGGTCTTGGATTGGGGTCAGGGCCAGGCTTCAGACTTAGTTGAGGTCAGAGTGTGGGTCTGCACCGGGCCAGGGTCCTGTTCGGTGCCACATGGACACTGAGCGGCAGGCTCTCCCTTCCAGCCTCCCCTTCTGGAGTCCCCAGTCCACTTTACTGAGGCTTCCTTCGTGCTTTTTCACAGTTCTAGCCAGGTTGTGGTAGAGTGTTATAGACAGTTGGAATTCCAAATCCCTCCACTTCTACTGCACCCAAGACACGGGGCCCCTGATTTAATCCTCCCACATGTCTCTTGCTAAGATGTGGCCTCCTGCAAGGGCGAGTGGCCTCTCCATGTTAGGTGAACTGGATCTGGCAGGGCTTGGCCTCCATCCCAAAGTCTGATATCCTCTCTCCTTCTGTGACGTGTGCTAATGTGGATGTTTGGAAGAGTCATTTCCTCTGCAGGGATTTCAACGTGCAGTCAACTTGTTACGGCAGCACAAATGTGCTTTATCTCTATACTCAGACTCCCCAGCTGTCATTTCTTTACCCCGTTAGCCACTTCAGACAGGATGCTTCAGTGCGTTTGACCCCAAACAGGGACAGTGTCCTACAGAACCACCACATAACCTGAAATGAGATCATTACAAGTTCCACCTTCTAAAAAAGGCCAGAGGCCCACTTCAACTGTGTCCACCTGTCCAACTGTATGAAATGTCTTCTACCATTCTCCAGATGTCTTCTTCTGCTTAGGGTGAGGGTTAGGCATTAGAGGTTAGGAGATAAGGTTACAGTTGAGGGTTTGGGATTAGGGTTAGTTTAGGGATAAGATGAGGGTCAGGCTCAGAGTTTGTGTTCAGGGGGTTAATGAAAGTGGGGGATTTCTGGGATGTGCCCAGCTTAGCCTTCAGATTTCTCCTGCCCTGAAACCTTCCTGGTGTTCAAATGGCAGTGTTCTTCCATGCTGTGTGCTTAGTCCTCAGGTATTGCTCAGTGGTCCGCACTCCCTGGGGCATTAGAGGCACACCCTTGGGGACAGACCTCTCAGAACACAACCTAGTGTAAGTGTTAGGTCCTAGAGCATGGCGGCACCAAAGTGAAGGTACACTGGTGAGCTTCCCGGGTTGGTGGGTGGGCAGGGGGCTGAGATGAAGGTGTGGATCAGGTTGAGTGTCAGGATCCGGATTTGTGTCCAGGGGTCCACTAAATGTGGGTGTCACCTCAGGTGACATGCAGATTTCTCCTACTCTGAATCCTTATCAGATTTCCAATTGGCACAGGTTCCTTCTGGGTGTCAGACAGAGTCCTCTGGTATTGCTCAGGTATCCCCAACATGTAGGGCATGCATGCCAGGACCCTGGGGACAGAACCTCGAAAACCCAGCCTAGGGTTAAGGTTAGGGCCTAGGGGCATGTCAGGCACAAACTGCCCAGGTGTTTCAATCTCTACTGGGGGATGAGCTGACAGAGAATGTCAGGGTGAGTGTCAGGTGCCAGCTTTGTGTCCAGGGGGCCGCTGTGGGGGAGGCCTCAGATGGGCATGCATATTTTTTCCAGCACTGGAATGTTTTCCAGAGTTCCAAAGGGCAAAATATCCTCCAGTGAGGCTGGGTAAGTCCTCTGCTACTTCCCAAGTGTCCTGAACTCCTGCCCTTCGGAGCATGGCCACCAGGGATAGGCCCCTCAGAACCCAACCAAGAGTTAGGGTTAGGACCCAGAGCCATGGAAAGACTGATCTAAAGGTTCTTTTGGGAGTGTTCCCAGGGCTGAATTGAGAGCATGGGTTAGGGTGAATGCTGTCTCTGGGTTTGTATCCAGAGGTCCACTAAATATGGCCATGGCCTGAGGTGGGCATGTACATTTCTCCTGCTCTGAAACCATTCTGAAGATCCAAATGGCATGGTGTCCTTCTGGCTAGCAGGCTGTATTGTCTTGTGTTGCTCCAGTGTCCCCAATCCCTGGGGATTAGAAGCAAAGCCCTTGGCGAAATTCCTCTCAGAAGCCATCCAAGGGTTAGCATTAGGGATTAGGGGCATGGCAGGTCCTCATCTGAAGACCCATGGAGACCTGTCTGGGGGCCTAGTAGAGGGCATGGGTGAGGGTGAGTTTCTGGCTCTGGCTTTGTGTCCAGGGGTCCACTCAGTGTGGACATGGCCTCAGGTGGGCCTGCAGATTTCTACTGCTATTCATGATTTCCGGAGTTCCAAATGGTGTGGTTTCCTTCCAGGTGGCAGGCAGAGTCCTCTGCTATTGCTCATGTGTCCCCAAACTATAGGGCTTCTGTGCCAGACCTCTGTGGACAGAAACCTCAGAACTAAAACTATGGTTAGGATTAGGGCCTAAGGACATGGCAGGGCTGAACTGTCGGTGCTGTTTCAAACTTTACAGGGAGGAGACTTGGGGACTGAGATCAGAGCATGGGTCAGGGTTAGCATAAGACTCCAAGCTTCTGTCCACAGAACCGCTGAATGTGTGGATGGCCTCAGATGGGCATGCATATTTCTGCTTCTCTGAATCCTTTCTGTAGTTCCAAATGGTGCTGTTTCCTTCTGGGTAGCAGGCTGAGTCTGAGTCTGCTGGTATTGCTCAGATGTTCCCTATCCCTTGAGCTTTGAGGACAGGCCCTTGAGGATGGACCTATAGGAACCCAACCAAGGCTTAGGGTTGGGGCCTAAGGGCATGGCAGGACCAATATGAAGGCTCTGTGGAGAGCTTCCTGGGCTTCTGAGTTGAGGGTGTGGGTCAGGGTGAGTGACTGGCTCTAGGTTTTTTTTGGACAGGTGTCCACTCACTGTGGGAATGGCCTCAGGTAGGCACGCAGATTCCTTCCACTGTTCACCATTCCCAGAGTTCCAAATGGCCAGATCTACCACCTTTCTGGGGAGCAGAGTTGAGGAATTGGATCAGGGTGAGTGTCAAGCTCCTGGTTTGCATCCAGGTGCAAACTGAATATGGGGGTGCCCAGAGGTGGGAATTCAGATTTTAGTTCATCTGAATCTTTTCTGGAGTTCCAAATGGCACGGTTTCCTCCTGCGTGGAAGATGGAGTCCTGGGGTGTGGACCCTATGGAACAACCGGCCAGGCCCAGGTGGCTCCCCTTAAGGCCCCTAATGCAGGAAGCAAGTTCGCTGCAGTTTCCGGCCAATTTTCCAGACAACTCACATGAACTTTCTCCACATATCAATACTGATTTGGGTAGAAAGCTCATAAGAATTGTCTGGCACTGTGCGGCAATTTGCGCCAGGTGCACGGCTGGTGTGTGGAGTGATTTCTCGCTAGGTATGTGTTGCGACCATCTGGGACAATGGGCCAGGCCCATGCAGCTCCCCTGAGGGCCCCTGCTGAGGGGAGCTCTGCAGGGGCAGCATTGAGGGAGGGGTCCAGGCTGAGCGTGAGGCGCCCAGTTTGTGGGCTGGGGTCCAAAGATGCGGGTGGCCTGGGGGGGGCATGCAGGTTTCTCCCTCTCAGTGGGTTTTGTGCAGCTCCAAACAGCACGGATTCCTCCCGGGTGGCAGGCAGAGCTGTAGGGTGGGCCTCAGGGGTCCCCAGTCTGGGGGGCTTGGAGGCCAAGCCTCTGGGGACAGACACCTGAAAACCCAACCTAGGGTCAGGGTTAGGACCTAGGGGATGGCAGGCCTGATTTGCCAGTGCTGAGGCAGCCTCCTCAGGGGACTGAGTTGAGGGCAGGGCGCATCTGGCTCCTGAGTGCATCAGGCTCTGGGTTTGTGTCCAGGGGGACGCCAAGCCTGGGGCTGGCCTCAGGGGGACATGCTGGTTTCTCCCATCAGAGGGTTCTGCACAGCTCCAAATTGCAGGGCTTCGTCCTGGGTGGATTGCAGAGATCAGGTGTGTGCATCAGCTGTACCCAGTATGGAGGGCTTTGGGGCCAGGTCTCTGGGGATGGAAGCCTAGAAACCCAACCAAGGGTTAGGGAGAGGACCTAGGGGCGTGGCAGGCCCCACCTGCCTCTCACTGAGGTGGGATCCCTGGGGGGCTTTGTTGAGGATAGGAGTCAGGAAGCATGTCAGGCTCTGAGTTTGTGACCAGGGAGACTGTCAAAGGTAGGGGTGGCCTCAGGTTTCTTCCATTCTCAGGGTTCTGCGTAGCTCCCAACGGCATGGTTTCCTCCTAGGTGGCTGGTGGAATCCTTGGTTTTGCTCAGATGTCCCCAGTCTAGAGGGACAGTGAAAGTGTGGCTTCAGACCAGTGGAGGGGTTGTGAGCTGTATTAGGAGATGCTGGAAGGCCCGGCAGTGCCTGTTCACGCCACTGGAGGGAGCCGTGAGGCGCAGTGTGAGAGTCCCTGGAAGGCGCGGTAATGCTGCTTGCCACCACTGGAGGCAGTGGAGAGCTGCAGTGGGAAACCCGCCAGCCAAGGAGTCAGTGCAGCCTGTTGGCTCTTAGTGCAGTGGTGAGGTGCTGGGTGAGAGACCCTGAAAAGTGAGGCACTGCAGCTTGGTTTTACAGGAGGGAGTGGTGAGCTGAAGATTCTCTGTTTCTCCAGGCTCAAGAGTGATGGTAACAACCGCAGGAGCTGGGCCCCCACTCAGCCTTGTGCCCCGTTTGCCCAGTTTGCTGGTAAGTCTTGAGACTTCTCAAATAAAAAGTAGTAAAGCTGTAATTAAAACTAATATTAGGATGACTGAAATCTTCTGTTTGCCTCTACTTGTTGCAAATGTTTTGCCTCCCAGTATGTGCGGAATTTGTATTATCTGTAAACATAAGTACATATTACTATAATTCTCTGAGATAGCCATCAGGCATCTGTTTTTCCATTACTATAGATGTTTGTATTAATGCATTTTATCTTCTGATACATAGAAGAGCTTGACAAAATGGTTTTTACAGAGTTAGGCAGGGGCCCTCTTAGGCCCATGAAACAGAACAAGAATGAGTGGACAGGAACTGCTCAAACCTATGAGCATATTAGTCACAGGTCTTGTGGGTCCAAAGGCTTTACTCATTCTGCGGTAGTCAGTAGTAACTTTCTTCAGGAAGGACCCATAAGTAATAAGAGGACAAAATTGGACTGATTCCCTCAATTTTCTTTTTAAAATTTATTCATTTGACAGAAAGATCACAAGCAAGCGGAGCCACAAACAGAGGGAGAGGGAGAAGTAGGCTCCCCGCTGAGCAGGGAGCCCAATGTGGGACCCGATTCCAGGACCCCGAGACCATGACCTGAGCCAAAGGCAGATGCCTAACCAACTGAGCCATGCAGGTGACCAGTACACATTCTAAAACCAGTGGAGATGAGCAATTGCTGAGTAATGGGGTAGTACTTTTTATATGGCTCTTTTATATAATCTCTTATATGGATTAATGGTTCTGTTTATAGTAACCTACACATGCATATACACATGAAAAAAATTTTTTTGCGTATTTTAAAGGTCATGCATTTCTCTTCCAGTATAAAACTGGAATTGATGACAAAATCTCTATTAGTGTTACATTTTGCAATCCTGAAGCTAGGCCCAAAATTTGCGTGTGTGTGTGTGTGTTATATATATATATATTTAAACAGGTTCTTTATACATCTTGGATATCAGTCCTTTGTAGTGTCATTTGCAAATGTTTTCGCCCATTCCATGGGTTAGCTTTTTGTTTTGTTGACTGTTTCCTTTCCTGTGCAGAAGCTTTTTATCTTGATGAAGTTGCAAAAGTTCATTTTTGTGTTTCCCTTGCCTTTATAGACATGTCTTAAAAGAAGTTATTGTGGCTGATGTCAAAGAGGTTACTGACTCTATGTTCTCCTCCTCTAAGATTTTGATGGATTCCTGTCTCACATTGAGGTTTTTCATCAATTTTGAGTTTCTCTTCATGTATGGTGTCAGAGAATGGTCCAGTTTCAGTCTTCTGCATGTGGCTGTGCAGTGTCACCAGAACCACTTATTGAAGAGACTGTCTTTTTTCCACTGGATATTTTTTCCTGCTTTGTTGAATATTATTTGACCATGGAGTTGAGGGTCCATACCTGGGCTCTCTACTCTGTTCTGTTGGTCTGTGTGTCTGCTTTTGTACCAGTACGATGCTGTCTTGATGACAGATTTGTAATATAGCTTGAAATCAGGCAATGTGATGCCCCCCAGCTTTTTAAAAAAATTTTCAACATATCCTTGGCAATTTGGGGTCTTTTCTGGTTCCATACAAATTTTAGGATTGTTTGTTCCAGCACCTTGAAAAATACTGATGGTATTTTTATTGGGATGGCATTGAAAGTATAGATTGCTCTGGGAAGCATAGACATTTTAACTATGTTTATTCTTCAGATCCATGAGCACTGAATATTTTTCCATCTTTTTGTGTCTTCTTCTCATGAGTGTTCTGTAGTTCCTAGATTACAGATCCTTTATCTCTTTGGTGAGGTTTATTCCAAAGTATTTTATGGTTTTGGGTACTATTATAAATCAAATCAATTCTCTAATTTCCCTTTCTACAGTTTCATTGTTAGTTTTTAAGAATACAACTGATTTCTGTGCATTGATTTTGTATCCTGCCATATTACTGAATTGCAGTGTGAGTTGAAGTAATTTGGGTGTGTAGACTTTTGAGTTTTCCACATAAATTATCATGCAATCTGTAAAGAGTGAGTTTGAATTCTTCTTTGACATTTTATTTCTTTTTGTTGTCTGATTGCTGTTGCTAGGACTTCTAGTACCACGTTGAACAACAGTGGTGAGAGTAGGCATCCTTGTCATGTTCCTGATCTTAAGAGGACTCTCAGCTTTTCCACATTGAGAATGATATTTGCTGTGGGTTTTTCATAGATGGATTTTATGAAGTTGAGAAATGTTCCCTCTATCCCTATACTCTGAAGAGTTTTAATCAGGAATGGATGCTCTATGTTGTCAAATGCTTTTTCTGCCTCAATTGAGAGGACCATGTGGTTCTTCTCCCTTCTCTTATTGATTTGTTCTATCACATTGATTGGTTTCTGAATGTTGAATCACCCTTGCATCCCAGAGATAAATCCCACCTGGTCATGGTGGATAATCTTTTTAATGTACCATTGGATCCTATTAGCTAGGATCTTGTTGAGAATCTTGGCACCAATATTTATTGGGGATATTGGTCTGAAATTCTCCTTTTTGATGGGGTCTTTTCCTGGTTTGGGGATCAAGGTAATGCTGGCTTCATAGAAAGAGTCTGTACGTTTTCCTTCTGTTTCTATTTTTTTTAAACAGTTTCAGGAGAATAGATATTATTTCTTCCTTGGATGTTTTGTAGAATTCCTCAGGGAATCTATTGAGTCCTGGGCCTTGTTTTTTGGGAGGTTTTTGTTCACTGCTTCAATCTCGTTACTAGATATTGGTCTATTCAGGTTGTCAATTTCTTCCTGTTTCAGTCTTGGAAGTTTATAGGTTTCCAGGAATGCATCCATTTCTTCTAGGTTGCTTAACTTATTGGCATATAGCTGTTGATAATAAAGTCTGATGATTGTTTCTATTTCCTTGGTGTTAGTCACGATCTCTCCCCTTTCATTCATAATTTTATTAATTTGGGTCCTTTCTCTTTTCTTTTGGAATAGTTTGGCCAGTGGTTTTTCAGTCTTATTAACTCTTTCAAAGAACCAGCTTCTAGTTTCATTAATGTGTTCTTCTGTATCTCTGGTTTCTAATTAATTGATCTCTGCTCTAATATTAATCATTTCCCTCCTCATGCATGGGGGTAGGCTTAACTTGTTATTGATTCTACAGTTCTTCAAGGTGGAAATAGGTTTTGTGTATTCTGGATTTTTGTATTTTTTTGAATGAGGCTTTTGTGGCTATGTATTTCCTCCTTAAGACCCCCTTTGCCATATCCACTAAGTTTTGGACTGATATGTTTTTTAATTCATTGGTTTTCATAAATTGTTTAGGTTCTTATTTGATTTCCTGGTTGAACCCAACATTCTTGATCAGGATGGTCTTTAGCTTCAAAGTGTTTGAATTTCTTCTAAACTTTTTGTTGTGACTGAGTTCCAGTTTCAAAGTGGTCTGAGAATATACAGGGAATAATCTCAATCTTCTGGTATTGGTTGATACCAGATTTGTGACCCAGTATGTGGTCTATTCTGGAGAAAGTTACATGTGTGCTCAAGAAGAATGAGTATTCTTTTGTTTTAGGGTAGAATGTTCTGTATATATCTATGAGGTTCATTTGGACCAGTGTGTCATTCAAAGCTCTTGTTTCTTTGTTGATTTCCTGCTTAGATGATCTGTCTGTTGCTGAGAGTGGAGTGTTATGATCCCTTACAATAAACATATTCTTATCAATATGTCTCTTTGTTTAATTAACAGTTGCTTTATGTAGTTGGCTACTTCCATGTTGGGGGCATAGATATTTACAGTTTTTAGATCTTTTTGTTGTATAGACCATTTGAGACTGATATAGTGTCTGGGCACCTGGGTGGCTCAGTGGGTTAAGCCTCTGCCTTCAGCTTAGGTCATGATCTCAGGATCCTGGGATCAAGTCCCACATGGGGCGCTCAGCTCAGCAGGGAGACTGCTTCCTCCTCCTCTCTCTCTCTCTGCCTGCATCTCTGCCTACCTGTGATCTCTGTCAAATAAATAAATAAAATATTTTTTTAAAAAAGATTGATAGAGTGTCCTTCTCTATCTCTGACTACAGTCTTTAACTTAAAATCTAATTTGTCTGATATAAAAATGGCTATCCCACTTTCTTTTGAGGTACATTAACATGAAAGATGGTTCTCCATTCCTTTACTTTCAGTCTGGATGTATCTCCTTGTTCAAAGTGAGTCTCAGGAGGAGATGGTGGAGGAGTAGGAGACCTAAATTTCATCTGGTGCCAAGAATTCAGCTACATAGCTATCAAACCATTCTGAACACCTACAAACTCAACAGGAGATCAAAGAAAGGAATAGCAGCAATTCTATGAATACAAAAGTGACCACTTTCTGGAAGGTAGGATGTGTGAAGTAAATCCAAGGCAATATACTGGAAGATAGACCATGGTGGGAGGGAGACTCCATTAGCTGGCTCCAGGCAAGTGACAGCAGTAGAGCATGAAATCAGAACTTTTAGAAGTTTGCTGCACTGAGGAACATCATTCTAGTGGCTAAGCGGGGGGGTGGAGCCATCCCTGGGACAGTGTGGTCTCAGGTCCCTCGGGGTCACAGAAAGACTGGGGGTGTCTGAGTGTGGCAGGGTTCCCAGGTATTAGAACAGGGAAACCAGCTGCAAAGACAGAGCCAAGAAGAGGGTTCTCAACTCAGTGTTGCCATAAACTATGATCCCTGGCACAGTTGGGCCACTGCTTTTTGAGGAGGAACTCCATTAAATAGCAGATCTGGGCAGACTCCACTTCTTTCCCTGCAAGGAGCAGTGTGGGATTGTGCTGCAGGAATCTGCTGGGTTTGAAGACTCCAAACAGGTGGTTGGCAGAGGTTGAAATGCTCAGTCACAGGCCTAGGTGAGCATGGAGCATGGCTGGAGACCAGGGAGACAGAAGTGATTGATGGCTTTTCTCTGAGGGCTCACTGAAGAGGGGACCCCAAGCTCTCAGTTCCTCCAGGCTGGAGATTGAGAGACCACCATTTCCATTCTTGTCTTCCAAAGCTGTACAGAAAGCTTTCAGGGAAAATAAGCTACCAAGAACAAACCCAAGAAGATTACTTAGACTGGCCCCTGGCAAGAATGGTACAATTCCACCTCAGGCAAAGACATTTGAGAATCACTGCAAGAGGCCTCTCCCCCAGAAGATCAGCAAGAACATCTAGGCAAGACCAAGTTTTACCAATCAATGAGAACAGCAATACTCCTGAGCTAGAGGAATACAGCACATAGAATTCAGGGCCTTTTCCCTGTGATTCTCTAGTCTTACAAAGTTAAATTCTTTTAATTTTCTTTATTTTTTTTCTTTTTCCATTTTTTTGAATTTTTCCTCTTTCATATTTAACCAACATCTTATCAATAACTTTTTAAAAAATCTTTAATTTTCATTTTAATATTCATGTTTTCCCTTCATTGTATTTAACTTTTTTTGTACACATATAAGTTTTTCTTTCATTAAAATTTTGGGAAACAGTTTCTTCTAACAGACCAAAATATACCCTAAATCTAGCATAAGTCTATATTCTCGTCTCCCACCTGATCACATTCTCTCCTTTTTTAATTTTTTCTTTCTTTTTTCAACAAACTTCTTATCAATTCCTTTTTAAAATCTTTTTAAATGTTCATCTTTACAGTCATCCTCCATCCCTTCACCATATTTACTCTTATTTTTGTATATATGTAAGTTTTTCTTTCTTTAAAATTTTGGGAGGCTGTTCCTCCTAACAGAACAAAATACACCCAAAATCAAGTGTGTGGTTCTGTTCTATTTACCAGCCTGATCATATTTTTCCCCTCTTTTCCCTCTGGTTTCATATCTCTTCTGAATTTAGTGTATATTTTTCTGGGGTCATTGTTACCCTTTTAGCATTTTGTTCTCTCATTCATCTGCAGAAAAAGGTGGAAAAACTCACCTCAGGAAAAAAAAAAAAAAAACCCAAGAGGGAGTACCAACTGCTAGAGACCTAATCAATACAGACTACAGACATTAGTAAGATGTCAAACCTAAATGAATACTGTTTTTCTGAAAATAAATAAATTGGAAAAAAATAGGAAAAAAAAAGATGTCAAACCTAGAGTTCAGAATGATGATTATAAATATACTAGCTAGACTTGAAAAAACATAGAAAATACTAGAGAATCCCTTTCTAGAGAAATAAAAGAACTAAAATCCAACAAAGTTGAAATTTTTAAAAGCTATTAATGAGGTGCAATAAAAAATGGAGACTTACTGCTAGGATAAGTGAGGCAGAAGAGAGAATTAGTGATATAGAAGACCAAATGATGGAGAATAAAGAAGTTTAGAAAAAGAGAGATAAACTACTACAGGATCACGAGGTGAGAATTTGAGAGATAAGTGATATCATAAGATTAAACAATATTAGAATAATTGGGATCCCAGAAGAAGAAGAAAGTGGGGGATGGAATAAGGTATATTGGAGCAAATTATAGAAGAAAACTTCCCTAATTTGGGGAAGGAAACAAGCATCAAAACCCAGGAGGCACAGAGAACCCCCCTCAAAACCAATAAAAATAGGTCAACAGCCCGTCACCTAATAGTAAAACTTACAAGTCTCAGAGATAAAGAGAAAATTCTGACAGCGGCTCTGGACAGAGGTCTGTAACCTACAAAGGTAGAAATATTAGATTGGCAGCAGACCTATCCACACAGACCTGGCAGGCCAGAGAGGTCTGGCATGATATATTCAGAGAACTAAGTGAGAAAAATATGCAGCCAAGAATACTATATTCAGCTAGGCTGTCACTGCAAACAGGAGAAATAAAAAGTTTCCAGGACAAACAAAAACTTAAAGAGTTTGGAAATAGCAAACCAGCCCTACAGGGAATATTGAAAGGGGTCTTCTAAGCAAAGAGAGAACCTAAATGTAACATACATCAGAAAAGAACAGAGACAATATAAGTAACAGTCACCTTACAGGCAATACAATGGCACTAAATTCTTATCTTTCAATAGTTACCCTGAGTATAAATGGACTAAACGCCCCAATTAAAGACACAGGGTATCAGAATGGATTAAAGCAAAAACAAAAACAAAAAACAAGATCCATCAATATGTTGTCTGTAAAAGACTCATTTTAGACCCAAAGGCACCTCCAGATTTAAAGTGAGGGAGTGTAAAGCATTTACCATGGACATCAAAAGAAAGCTGGGGTGGCAATCCTTATATCAGACAAATTAGATTTTAAGCTAAAGGCTAGAATAAGATGAGGAAGGACACTATATCATACTTAAAGGGTCTGTCCAACAAGAAGATAGAGCAATTTTAAATAACTGTGCCCTTATTATGGACTCTGAGAAACAATACGAGGGTTTTAGAGGGGAGGGAGGTTGGGGATGGGTGAGCCTGGTGATGGCTACTAAGGAGGGCACATATTGCCTGGAGCACTGGGTGTTGTACCTAAACAATGAATCTTGGAACACTGCATCAAAAACTAACGATGTATTTTATGGTGACTAACATAACACAATAAAAAAAATAATAATAAAATATTTATGCCCCTAACATGGGGGCAGCCAATTACATAACCAATTAATAACAAAATCAAAGAAAAGCATCGACAATAATATAATAATAGTAGAGGACTTTAACACCCCCCTCACTGAATTGGAAAGATCATCTAAGCAAAAGATCAATAGGGAAATAAAGGCTTTAAAAGATATACTGGACCAGAGGGACATCACAGATATATTCAGAACATTCCATCCCAAAACAACAGAATACATATTCTTCTCTAGTGCACATTGAACATTCTCCAGAATAGATCACATCCTGGATCACAAATCAAGTCTCAACCAGTACCAAAAGACTGGGATCATTCCCTGCATATTTTCAGACCACAATAGTTTGAAACTAGAACTCAAACACAAAAGGAAATTTGGAAAGAACTCAGATACATGGAGGCTAAAGAGCAGCCTACTAAAGAATGAATGGGTCAACCAGAAAATTAAAGAATGTTAAAAATTCATGGAAAAAAATTCATAGAAACAAATGGAAATGAAAGCACAACTGTTCAAAACATTTGGGATGTAGGAAAGGAGGTCCTAAGAGGGAAGTATATAGCAATACAAGCCTTTCTCAAGAAACAAGAAAGGGAAAGTTCTCAAATACACAACCTAACCCTATACCTAAAGGAGCTGGAAAAAGAACAGCAAACAAAGCCTAAACCCAGCCAGAGAAGAAAATTAATAAAGATTGAGGCAGAAACCAATGAAATAGAAACCAAAAGAACAGTAGAATAGATCAACAAAACTAGGAGCTGGTTTGTTGAAAGAATTACTAAGATTGATAAACCTCTAGCCAGACTTATCAAAAACAAAAGAGAAAGGACCTAAATAAATACAATCATGAGTGAAAGAGGAGATATTACAACCAACACCAAAGAAATACAAACAATTATAAGAACATATTATGAGAAACTATATGCCAACAAATTAAGCATCTGGAAGAAATGGATGCATTACTAGAGATGTATAAACTACGAAACTACTGGTATAAACTATGTATAAACTACTGAAACAGGAAGAAATAGAAAACCTGAACAGACACATAACCAGTAAGGAAATTAAAACAGTAATCAAAAATCTCCCAACAAACAAGAGTCCAGGGCTGGATGGCTTCCCAGGAGAATTCTACTGTACTTTTAAAGAAGAATTAATACCTATTTTTCTGAAGCTGTTTCAAAAAATAGAAATGGAAGAAAAATTTCCAAAGACTTTCTATGAGGCCAGCATTACCTCTATCCCCAAACCAGACAAAGATCCTGCCAAAAAGGAGAATTACAGACCAATATCCCTGGTGAACATGGATGCAAAAATCCTCACCAAGATACTAACCAATAGGATCCAACATTACATTAAAAGGATTATTCATTTCGACTGAGTGGGATTTACTCCTGGACTGCAAGGGTGTTCAACATCCACAAATTAATCAATGTGATACACTACATTACTAAAAGAAAAAACAAGAGCCATATAATCCTCTCAATAGATGCAGAAAAAGCATTTGACAAAATACAGCATCCTTTCTTAAGTCTCTCCACAGTGTAGGGATAGAGAGAGCATACTTCAATATCATCAAAGCCATCTATGAAAAGCCCACAGTGAATATCATTCTCAATGGGTAAAAACTGAGAGCTTTTCCCTAAGGTCAGGAACACAGTATGGATGTCTACTATCACCACGGCTATTCAACATAGTACTAAAAGTTCTAGCCTCAGCAATCAGACAACAAAAAGAAATAAAAACAATTCAAACTGGCAAAGAAGTCAAACTCTCTCTTCACAGATGACATGATACTTTATGTGGAAAACCCAAAACACCATGCATGCAGAAGAATGAAACTGAACCATTTTCTTACAACATACACAAAAATAGACTCAAAATGTATGAAAGGCCTAAATGTGAGACAGGAATCCATCAAAATCCTAGAGGAGCACACAGTCAGCAAGATCTGACACCTCAGCCACAAGAACTTCTTGCTAGACATGATTCTAAAGGCAAAGGAAACAAAGGCAAAAATGAACTACTGGGGTTTCATCAAGATAAAATCTTTTGCACAGCAAAGGAAACAGTCAACAAAACCAAAAGATAATAGACAGCATGGGAGAAGATATTTGAAAATGTCTTAACAGATAAAAGGCTAGTAATCAAAGTCTATAGTCTTGCCATTTGCAATAACATGGGTGGAACTGGAGAGTAAAATGTTAAGTAAAATAAGCCAGTCAGAGAAAAACAAAACAAAAAAAAAACCATATGATTTCACTTATATGTGGAATTTAAGAACCAAATGAACAAAGGGGAAAAAAAAAAAAAGGACAGAGACACAAACCAAAAAACAGACCCTTAACTATAAAGAACAAGCTGATAGTTACCAGAGGGGAGGTAGGTCAGAGGATGGTTGAGATTGATGAAGGAGATTAAGAGTACATTTGTAACTGTCCACATGTCCATCAACTGATGAGTGGACAAAGAAAAGATGTGGTGTACATAAAAATGGAATATTAGCCATAAAAATGAAGGAAATCGGGGCGCCTGGGTGGCTCAGTGGGTTAAGCCGCTGCCTTCGGCTCAGGTCATGATCTCAGGGTCCTGGGATAGAGCCCCGTGTCGGGCTCTCTGCTCAGCGGGGAGCCTGCTTCCCCCTCTCTCTGCCTGCCTCTCTGCCTACTTGTGATCTCTCTCTCTCTCTGTGTGTCAAATAAATTAATAAATAAAATCTTTTAAAAAAATGAATGAAATCTTGCCATTTGCAACAACACGGATGGAACGGAAGAGTATTCTGCTGAGTGAAATAAGTCAGAGAAAGACAAGTGCCATACTATTTCACTCATATGTGAAATCTAAGAAACAAAACAAATAAGAAAAGAAGGGGAAAAAAGAGAGAGGCAAACCAAAAAACAGACTCTTAATTATAGAGAACAAACTGCTGGTTACCAGAAGGGCGGTACGTGGGGGGATGCGTTAAAGAGGGGATGGGGACTAAGGAGGGCACTTAGGATGAGCACCGGCTGATGTACGGAAGGACCGAATCACTGTATTGTACACCCAAAACTCATATGATATAGTATGTGAACTATACTGGAATATTTAAACATTAATTTTTAAAAACCGGAGTTTTTAAACATTAATTTAAAAGCTGACAATCCTATTTGCTACAAGGAGGAGAGCAGTAAGAACTCTCATTCATTGCTGGGGAGAATGAAAACGGTAAAGCTGCCTTAGAAAATAATTTGAGTTTCTTATTAAAGTAAACATACACTACCTGCACATTCATGACACAGTAACCCCACTCCTAGGAATTCACCAAAAAGAAGTCAAAACTATTTTCACATAAAAACATGAATGTGAATGTTTATAATGAGTTTATTTATGATCTGCAAAAACTGGTAATAACTCAACTGTCCTTCAACTGGTGAGTGGATAAACAAACTTAGTACATCCTGGAATAATCCTCAACAATAAAAATAAACTACTGACACATACATAAAACAGTATCTATGGGGGCGCCTGGGTGGCTCACTCCTTAAGTGTCTGCTTTCAGCTCAGGTCATGATCCCAGGATCCCGGGGTCAAGCCCCACGTCAGCAGGGAAGCTGCTTCTGCCTCTGCCTGCCGCTCTCTCTATATCAAATAAATAAATAACATCTTTTAAAAAACAAACAAACAAGAAACACAATGTGTTTCTCAAATGTAGTACGCTAAATGAAAGGAGCCAGAGACAAGGATACGTATACTGTATAATTCTATTTATATGACGTTTTGGAAAAGGAACACTTAAAAAACAGAACAGGTCCGTGGCAGCCAGAGACTGAGGGTTAGGGGAGTGGTTGACTATCATTAGGGGTTGAATTGCGTCCCCCAAAATTCATATGTTTAAGTCCTGACCCCTCAGTATCTCAGAATGTGACCTTATTAATTAGCAGGGTCATTGTTGGTGTCATTAGCTAAGATGAAGTCACACTGGAGTAGGGTGGGCCCCCAGTCCCAAACAACTGGTGTCCTTATAAAAAGGGGAAACTGGGACACAGACATGGACACATCACATGAAGACAAGGGCAGGGACAGAGGGATGCTTCCACATGCCAAGGAACAGCCAAAGACTGCCAACAAATCACCAGAAGCCAGAGGAGAAGCATGGAACAGATTCTCAGATTCTCGCTCAGAGAGGGAACCAACACTGCCAACACCTTGAACTTCTGACCTCCAGAACTGTGACAGTAAATTTCTGTTGTGTGATCCAGCCAGTTTGTGGTACGTTGTTATGACAGCTGCAGCAAACTGAAGTAAAGGGGCAGCAGGAGGGAATTTGGGGAGGTGGTGGAACTGTTCTGTGTCTGGATTGATGGCAGTCACAGGACTATATATGTTTGTCAAAAAGCAATTAATTTTACAGTACATAAGTAAAGAATTTAGTCTTTAAAGAATTTAAATGTAATAACCAGAAAAATGTGAACAAAATATTTTACTGCTTGGTCTAGTAAATGTATATAGCAAAACATTTTCCTGCATCTTTCAAAATTAAATTCTGGTTCTTCACAAATGCAGTATTCATATAGTTGTTGTCTACAGACTGCTATCTCTGTTAAGCTAAAAACTAATCTCTTGGGGCGCCTGAGTGGCTCAGTGGGTTAAAGCCTCTGCCTTCGGCTCCGGTCATGATCCCAGGGTCCTGGGATAGAGCCCCGCATCAGGCTCTCTGCTGACCAGGGAACCTGCTTTCCCCTCTCTCTCTCTGCCTGCCTCTCTGCCTACTTGTGATCTCTGTCTGTCAAATAAAGAAATAAAATCTTAAAAAAATTAATCTCTTAAATTAACATTAGATATCCCTTCAGCCAGTGCCCAGGATAGTGCTTCTACCCCAAAAAATAGTGCCAGATAAAGAGTCTATTAATATTTGTTGGATAAAGGACGCATTATAACTTCTACACAATCACTTTTAATGACAATGTTGGCAAGAAAACACAATACAGAATCAAATCTAATGTTTCCACCCTCCTAAATTCCTTAAACTTTTTGTCATGGGTAAAAGGCTCGGTTTTTACCATTTTTCCCATTCTTTAAATAAGAAAATGAATTCCTGTGCACACAATTAAGTGAATTGTTTTGAAAGCTCATTTTTAGCAATCTAAGTGCCAGGATTATGAATATTATTATTTATAAAGCATTCCATACATGTTCTATTAAAGCCATTGAAGAGCTGTTGTATATTGGCACTGCTAATCATGAAATTCATTCAGGTTGTAAAGGACTAAAGGTAATTTAATCAATTCTTCAATTCAAAAGCATTTCTATGGTGCATCCAGCACGGCTATAGGTATTAGGGGATGATATGAAGGAAGCAAATCTCATGGTTAATGTGCATGAGCCCAAGCCTGCAATCAAAATAAAGCCTATAATCTTGAACAAAACTGGAAACTTAAAATAGTGCAATGGCTGCTATAGATAGAATAGATTATGGGTTTACAGTTTACGCAGCCATTTCAAACTGCATCTGTTAGAAGACCTTATGAAGGGCATTCTCAAAGGGAATTTAAGTAAATCATATTTGAAAACACGTATTAATTATTACCTGTCAGTCACTGATACACACACACACACACACACACACAGAAGAAAAGAAGTTAAAAGAGTTGTCCATAGTCAACAAGTGGGGATGGAAGAATTCTTTTTTTTAAAAAAAAGGTTTTATTTTTAAGTAAGTAATCTCTACATCCAATGTGGGCTTGAACTCACAGCATGGAAATCAAGAGTCTCATAATCTGACCCAGGCAGGTAACCCCAAATTGAGGAATTCTTACCCTCATCGTTTATCAGAGGCTTTGTTGACTTAACAATTTCCAATTTTAGCCTCCATTTTAGATGGCAATATGACAAATTTTTTTAAAAGATTTTATTTATTTGACAGAGAGATAGTGAGCACAAGTAGATAGAGCAGCAGGCAGAGGGAGAGAGAGAAGCAGGCTCTCCGCTGAGCAGGGAGCCCGATGTGGGGCTCGATCCCAGGACCCTGGGATTATGACCTGAGCCAAAGACAGTCACTTGACAGACTGAGCCACACCCAGGCGCCCCTCTACTATGACAAATTTAAATGACTCTCTGATCAGTAAAACTTTACCATGTCTTAAGATATTAAAAGCTTTGGGCATCTGGGTGTCCCAGTTGGTTAAGTGTCTGCCCTTGACTCAGGTCATGATCCAGGGGTCCTGAGATCAAGCCCCATGTTGGACTTCCTGATCAGCAGAGAGTCTGCTTCTCCTTCTGCCCTTCCCCTGCTTGTACTCCTCTCTTGCAAATAAAAAAATAAAATCTTTTAATAAATAAAATGAATGAATGAATGAATGAATGAATATAAATAAATAAATAGATAGATAGATAGATAAGTAAAATCTTGGGTGCCTGGGTGGCTCAGCCACCCTAGATAAACATCAGACTCTTGATTTTGACTTAGGTCATGATCTCAGGGTCCTAAGATCAAGCCCATGTCAAGCCTGCTTAAGATTCTTAAGCCCCTTTGCCCCTTTCCACCCAATAAAAAAAACAAGATATTAAATGTTTCTAGAGAATCCATCCATCTTGATTCTCCAGATAATGTAAAGACTACTAAAAAGTCCATAATCCTTTTAATTATGAAATATCTCCTGGGTTAATATCGTTGATATGTTAGGTTGGTAAGTTATCCTTAACTTGCCTGATTCGAATTCTCTGTAGCAGAAGAAAAATGCTAAACCAAACTCCACTAAATGCTACCTCATCAAATGCTGATTTCAACATTTTTTTTAAAAGATTTTATTTATTTATTTGACAGACAAGAGATCACAAGTAGGCTGAGAGGCAGGCAGAGAGAGAGGGGAAGCAGGCTCCCCGCTGAGCGGAGCGCCCAACATGGGGCTCGATCCCAGGACCCTGGGATCATGACCTGAGCCGAAGGCAGAGGCTTTAACCCACTGAGCCACCCAGGCTAATTTCAACATTTTAAAAGCAAAAGTTGAGAACGGCACCCAAGGAAAATTGCATTCCTGGTGCCCTCTAGTGGATGTAGATGGTTTTGAGTATTACTTGCCAAGTCTTGGTGAAACCTGCCACAGAGGAAGGAGACGTTCCTTCTCCTTATGCTCAGTCCTCTCTCCTTTTTCCTCCTTTATTCTCTGGTCCTGTCCAGGTTCCCAAGATGTACTAATGATGTCACTTAGTTTTAAAACGAATTAACACTTACTATTCTCTTACTTACAGAAACAGGTGTTTAGTTACAAAAACAACCACGCCCATTCATGGACAAACTGTGTTTGGCAGCCAGAGATTGTATGTACCCCCCCAGGCCTGCAAGGTTGTCTGATACTTTACAGAAAAAGCTTACCCATCTTTACTTTATGAGCATATCACTAGTTCTGAGAAATGCTTGACAAGGAAGGGATGATTCCTAGTTGAATATGTTTGGGAAACTCCCACGAATGCACATGAGCAGTAAAGAAACCTCTAATTTTTAGTCAGGGAACTCTTCTTTCTTTTCATCTAATATCTATTAACATGGGAAACATTCTGGGAAATACCGTTTTATAATACTGTGCTTGAAGACTTAAGTCTTACTACAGTTTTGGGGTTTTTTTAAAAGATTTTATTTATTTGACAGAGAGAGAAAGAGCACAAGCAGAAGGAGAAGCAGGCTCCCCACTGAGCAAGGAGCCTGATATGGGACTTGATCTCAGGACACTGGGATCACGACCTGAGCCAAAGGCAGATTCTTAGCCAACTGAGCCACTCAGGCATCCCATTATTACAGTTCTTATTAATCTAAGAAGAAATATTCCATCCTGGTACATCTATAGTCATGTACTTAAATTACCACCAAACATTTTATTGAGTATAATTTACTTTAAAATAGTTCACCACGGGACGCCTGGGTGGCGCAGTTGGTTGGACGACTGCCTTCGGCTCAGGGCGTGATCCTGGAGTCCCGGGATCGAGTCCCGCATCGGGCTCCCAGCTCCATGGGGAGTCTGCTTCGCTCTCTGACCTTCTCCTCGCTCGTGCTCTCTCTCACTGTCTCTCTCTCTCTCAAATAAATAAATAAAATCTTTAAAAAAAAAAAAAATAGTTCACCACGGGTGTGTGGGTGGCTCAGTTGGTTAAGGGTAGAGCATTTTTTTTTTCCAAGATTTATTTACCTTGAAGAGATATCGAAAAAAAGAACGTACAAGCACGGGGAGCTGCAAGCAGAGGGGGAGGGAGAAGCAGACTCCTCACTGAGGAGGAAACCCAATGCAGAGCTTGATCTCAGGACCTAACAATCATGACTTGAGCCAAAGGCAGACGCTTAGCCAACAGAGCCACCCAGGCGTCCCATAAGCACCCAACTCTTGACTTCCACTCAGGTCATGATCTTGGGGTCATGGGATGGACCCCTGTGACAGCTCTGCATTCAACAGAGAGTCTGCTTGAGATTCTCTCTCTCCTTCTCCCCTTCTCACTGTTGTCTCTAAATAATCTTAAAAAGAAAGAAAATAGCTCACCAAAGGGTGATAAATAAATTCATTTTAACCACCTAGGAGTAGTTAAAAAACATCTGAAGTACCTAACCCAGGGGTAGTTATTTAGCCATTGAATATCCTGTCAGCCCATAATCCAAAAATGGCTATCCAAACCTTTCAAATATCAGCAGCCTCACTTAGCATGGGAGAGTATGACCAACATAAAGGTGATCTAAGTGGTTCAAGATATGTGTAATGGCTAGAAATATTAAGTATGTACAAGTTCTTCCACAATTACATGGAAAGAGTATAAGAATCTTAATAGGCCAGTAACCCATACCCCCGGGAGTGACAATCTCCGCTTACGACAAAAATTCAGTCCTGGTTCAGGCCACTCAAGTATCAGGGAATTCTGTCACTGACTCCAATCTGAAGATTAGCTGAATCTTGCCACTCATCATCACATCTGAACTGAGTGAACATTGCTGCCAAAAAAGCAGGGAACTAGAACTTCTCCAAGCATCTAGGAACGAGGCTTATAGCAGCCTTATGAATGTGCAGTATTTGTACATGCAGCAGAATTCATTTTAATGCACCAGTCAACAAATAGCCTGAGAGGAAGGAAACCCTACGCTAATATGAACACATATTAGTGTGCCTGGAACGGACGCAGTTTATGTCTGTTTGTCCCACTGTGATTTTTTTTTTTAAGATTTATTTATTTGACAGACATTACAGGGAGGCAGAGAGGCAGGCAGAGAGAGAGGAGGAAGCAGGCTCCCTGCTGAGCAGAGAGCCCGATGCGGGGCTTGAACCCAGGACCCTGGGATCATGACCTGAGCCGAAGGCAGCAGCTTTAACCCACTGAGCCACCCAGGCGCCCCTGTCCCACTGTGATTATTAATAGCTCCTCCTTTCAATCTCAAATTATCTCATTTTGGGTAAAGACTTACGTGGTCATCCTATCTATAATCTCTAGCAGAGACTACAAATACCTGCCCAAAAGAATCCAGTTACTGTGAAGAGCAAAACTGGAAACACCCAAAACTAGTAAGATCTGGTAGTTACTGACGATCAACAGCCAAGAAATAATAAAGTGACAGGCAAGCTGGGATTGAATGTTACCCGCAGCCCCACTGTTCACTTTAATTGAGCAAACAGCTATTGTAAACTCAATTTTTCTTTCAATATCCTTAAGTAGAAAATTAATCTTTGAACAATTTGTCATATGTTAGGGGCATATGTTTAAAACGCTGGCCTAGTCACTTAGAACTTTTGAAGAAGAATAATTTCCATGATGTGACCAAAAACTATACAGAAACAAGCTTAATAAAAATCTGCATCCAGACACAGTGCTTCTCAGGCTCCCAAAGTCCATGTTTCCAAAAGTGTAGTGTACAGGTCCCCTCTTCAGCGTCAGGGCTTGTTAAAACCACGAGATTTAAAAACAACAAATAAACCTCAACAAGAACAAGATTCCATATTCAAACCAGACCAACAAAATTGATCTAGGCAGGTAGACCACCAATCTCTGGGGAAGTATCCTCTGGAGTTACATTTTTAGTAGTAAATGATTAGGACCACACACTTTGCAAATCACTGCCCTACTGAGTCCTAAAGCCTGGAATATTCCAGAAGACGCTTCAGCTCCTGGTTAACTGCAATGTGGATGTCCGAATACTAAATTTTGTATGGTCTATGTCCATACCCAAAGATATGCTGGTAAATGTCTATCAAATTACGGGGGGGGGGGACTTTTAAAGCAGATATAAAGTCTTCATAGCACACAACTGACAAATAATAAAAAGGGCAATATTCTATATTGAAAATTTCATATAGCCCAGTGATCCTTACATAGGGCCCTTGTTGAGTTTTTGCCAAGCTCTTGGACAACCATCCTATCTTGCAATTAGCAAATGAAAATAATCCAGTATGACCGTTGATTGAGATTTTTGTTTATGTGAAGGGGGAAGAAAAAAGTGAGAAGATATGCTAATCCTCACCTGATGTTGTTCATCAATAACTTGAGCAACTTCTTTGCCGATCTGGCCAAATAGTTCTCAGATCCTGGAGGAATAATTCTTCAAGTTTTGTGCTATTCGTAATTTAACAGCTACCTTTATGTAACACTTTTAAACTTAATCTGCATTATTAACATTTTCTCCATTGCTTTCAAGATCTAGAGTAAACAGCAAAAATCAATACATCAAGCCCTAATATGTAGTATTTGATGCCCCTGGGGTCAATATTCCACTATGGGCAATTCCAATTGCCAATACAAGACGTCCCTGAATGCAGAGTTGGAGACAGTAGCATAAGACCCAACAGTGCAAGCAGCGGTGTCAGAGAAGTACGCAACCCTGCTCTTAACAAGAGCTGTTTTGTGCCGTTTTGAATCTTCAGTGTTTTTGAATGAGGTCTTTGAGCTCTCCTCACTTTCGTGCAGTTCCCCCATAGGGTTGCTGGGATGCAGAATAGAACAAACGAAGGCAGCCCCAGCAGGCACGGGGTCTGCTCCACTGGCTCCAGACTTGGGCAAGCCTGGCTCCCTCCAGCCCACACCACAGCCTATCCTCCTCTTGCAATTACAGAGGCCTCCCTCGGAAAAGCCTCCTCCTCATCCTTTATCTGCCATGTACCAAGATTCTGTAGTAAAATTAGATGTGCCTCTCCCAGCTAAATGTCCCTTCTCTGGTTAAAAAGTTATTTTGAAATCAGACTTTCTGATCAACAGATAGTAATAGTCTTCAAAGGATAATCCTCCTGGAATGTTTACTGAAGCAGGACATTCTGTTTAAATGCAAAACAGAACATTTCATTTTTTTGCCTTTCACAAAAACATCTAATTCTCAGATGTGTCCCTTTCTGCCACCAAGTACAGAATAATTAATTCAATCACTAAGGAAGGGAAGAAATGTTGAAGTTAAGAAAGCAGACTTCTAGCACAGCTTACAAATCAAAGGAGAAACATGGGGGAGAAAGGGGAACATGACATGCAAACTCTTTTCTTGAAGCCAAATAATCCTGGGAAGGAGTAATGGAATATTACCAAACAGGGTTGACCCTAAGCAAAAGTCTGTAACAGGCTAAGTTTTTCTTTGGCCCATTCAGCCCCTTGACCCCATTTCTGCTCCTCTTGCGAGCATCCCTCACCTCCCCTCTAAGCAAAGTGTTTGGGTCCCATTCCAAGTAAAGCCTTGCTCTCACAAGGTGCTTATACTTGTGAAGTATTACTGATTATAGTAGGTTACTGATTACAGTAGGTTATCATGGTATTAACAGGTATTTGCATTTTAGTAGGTTATTTAGTAGGTTGCATTACAGTAGGTTATCAGGATATTTACAGGTATTTGCATTTTAATGGAGGCTTCTGGAAATCAGGCTTAGGGGTATGAATCTTAAATGGAAAAATCTCAGTTGAGATTGAAAGTTCTTTCAAGACACCACATGATTGAAAATACTCAATGCTCTTCTAAGTAGCCAATTTGTAAGATTACTCCTATTAGGAGGCATTTCCTTAACTGCCTGATGAATGGACCCTGTCCCTTGTTGCTCCACAAAACCCCACTACAAAGCCTGTCTTTAGAGCTCTGTCAGATCACTTGTTGAGTACTTTTACAATAAGGGGAGAGACTTGCTTGTTTCAGAGTGACTTCAGACAGCCCTTAAACCCTGAGTTCTCTTGTCTCTCCACAATTCCTTCTGGATTCCTGTCTTCCCCACCTCCTCTCTCTACAACGGCTTGTAAGTACATGCTTGAGACAGCTTGTTGGCATTCAGTGCTAAACTCTCTATTTACAGATAATTTGAAGTTAGTAGTATTCTGTCTAGTTATGCCCGTAGTATGAGTTAGGTGTAGCTTTACTTGCGCTTGGTGATTTGTATATTTAATTGCAGATGAATGGAATGATTAAGATTTTGGTAAACACCATGATCCTAGAGCCACCTGGAAAATAAACTCTCTGGTTTTGTCTGAAAATATCTTTGTTTCATTTCATTCTTAAAAGGTGTATTTCCTGAGTTTAGAATTCTGGTCTAGCAGCTCGTTTCTTTCAACGCTTTAAAGATACCACCCCCAAACCCCATTTTCTGGTTTCCATGATTTTTGACAAGAAGTCTGCTATCAGTTCTGCTACCACTTGTCTTCTGTATTCAAGACTATATCCCTTTTTAAAATTCCCAAGAGTTTCACTATGTGGCCTCTGATACAGTTTCTTTATATTTATGTTGTTGGGATTTACTATGCGAATCTGTAACTTGATGTCTTGGAAAATCCTCAGAAATCCCCTTCAAACAACACCTCTGCCCCTACCCTCTCTCTCTTCTTTCTGGGATTCCAAATAAACATAAAACTTTTTCACTGAAACCAGTAGGTCCTTTATCTTCTTGTGACTATTTTTCCAAACTTTTGTCCTCTTGCTTCAGCGTACCGAATTTCTCCTGACCCGTATTTCTTGTTTCAGAGCGCATCAAATGTAAGGCTCTGCCTCTCAGCTGCTTCTTCCTAAGTAGATTAAACACTCCCAAGGCAAAGTAGCCCCAAATGGTGATCTCTTCTCTCTAGACTTTCTTCTCCTAGATTCTGGTCCACTAATAACGGACTATATTGTTAACATTTTGTTTTTAGTAAGCTGTTTTCTTCTCTCTTATTTAGACCCTTTACTTTTCTTCGGCTGGAAGCTAAATCACCTGGTCTACCATACGCAGCAGCACAGTCTGCCATGTGGTTATTTTCAACAGTTCAGTAAGCATGATCTTCCTTTTTCCCAGGATATAAAACAATTATCCAAATTTGTAACGGGGCATCAGACATGGCACATCTGAAGACAAAATTCATTTGCTTGTGTAAAACATAGCCACTGAGGACTGTAGGAACAAAAACTGTACTTCATGTTTGGAAACAAAGTTTTCTCAGGAAATTGGCTTGGCCTGCTATAAATTAATATGGTTGGCATTCATTTTAAATAAAGACTATGTTAAGTCCTTTGAATTAAATAATTCTAATAAATCTATACAGTGAATAGCATGTCTTTATTCTATTTACATTTGTTATAAATATAATACATTTCTGAAAAGCTTATTTTTAATTAACTTGAGTAGATTTATATTTTAAACAGATCAACTCAATTGTTAAAGTTACATAATAAAGAATATGATAATTTAAATGACAAAAAATTTTCATATTGTGAAATAGTGCACCCTATGCTGAGATGAATGAAGGAAAAAAAAAGTCAAACTCCTTTCAAAACTATATTCAAAGCATCAGAAAATTTTTTTTTCTTTTTACAAAGTTATGTATAAGCCATAGGAACCACCAGATACTGAAGTATGAAGACTCTATAACCAAAGGTCAAAACTGATTTTAGAGAATTGTGTGAAGCAAGACAGGAAAACTTGTATTCAACACTCTATAGAACTTCACAGTAAAGCTGGAATTTACAGACTAATGGCTTAACAGGAGTATTGCCAACAAGGCCTTTCCTTCCTCGGAATCATCTGGTAATATTCATATACCATCAGTAAGTTGTAACAGCAGACTTAGACACTGATTTTTAAGACAGGGCTTAATAAGGTGCGTGGAAATGTTGAAACTCTGTATTATGAGCATGTAAATTATTACCAGGGTTCAAAGAAATATAAAAAAAGAATGTAAGTAAGATTCTCAGTCCAACGTGCTTTGCATCATCAACACATTGACAAGCCGAAAGTATTTTGCAGCGATCCGAAACCAACCTCCATAACAAGTTAGGTATTTCAAATACTGCTGTTAAAACCCATTCAGTAAGATCAAACTGATTCTTGTGGATTTCAGTACAAATGTGCAAGCTGTCACACATTATTAATGATGATCAGGGCAGGCATGGAGTTTTGCTGACTTGTTTCAAACACTGTAACTTGGTCCGATAACTTGGCAAATACCCTAGGCGTTCCAAGGTTATAAACACCTGTATGCACAAAGCATGCTTTCAGCTGCAAACTGTGAATCTCCTGGCTTTTAAGCTGAAGTTTGTATTGTGTTTGTCCAAGCCATGTAAATGATCCATGGATTTCCAATGCTTCTGGACTATGTGGGGAAAAAAAATGGTAAGTTGGAGGGGTTTCTTTATAAAATTTTTCCCAAAGTCCCAGTAACACAATCCTTTCATCTAGAGACTCTACTTCTAGAAACTATTTCATGAAGCCAACTCTTTATTAATAATGACAATAATAGCAACAGGTAGTATTACTGTTGCTATAATAGCCAACATGTTCCAGCCACAAATGTTATCTCAGTTAATGCTCACAACAGCAGATGGTAAATGATGGAATTTGATTTCAAACCTCATCTTTTAACCAACTGGTTATTCATAACTAAAAATAGTTTGTATATGGGAATGCTAATAATACTGAAACTGTTTATAATGCTGAAAAATGGAAAGCAACCCAGTATCTACCAAAAAGACATTAGTTAGTTTTTGACACACATAATCAATCATACACAGAACATGTCTGGATTCCGGAGAGCTGCCCCAGATCCTATTTGGGGTTTTATACAATAATAGTCTGTATACATTTCACATTATTTTTCTAAAAATCCATAAATTTTTGAATTCCAAAAAAATCTAGGCCTTGAGATATCAGATATGGGAATATGGACCCCGTATTTTTTTTTGTTAAGTATTAGTTTATAATTCCAAAAAGAAACTTCTTAAAAAATCTTCCATTGCGAACTTGCCGATTTTCAATTTTAGAGTTCTTTATCACCAACAGCTTTCATAAAAATTTTTGTCTCTGATAAAACAACTTGCTTCTTTTGGAAATTGCCTGTATTCCTGTCACTATTGTAATGCTGAGACAATCCTTTGTAACTCCTCTGTAACATTTGTGTTATGGCAAACACAAATCCAGGGCACAACTGAGTAAACTTTTTCTATCCATGTTAGATCATTATGTGCATAATGATGTACTAAATTGTACTAAATGTACTAATCATTACCTTGTTGTTTTATGCCGAAGATCAACTATTACATCAACATCAGCCTTAGAACAGTTGGACAGTAAAAGGGTGACTGGTACTAAACAAAGGCTGTGGAAGGAAAATAGATACATTAAGCTGTGCATTTTCTTTTTTAAATAAACTTTCTTGGAAATAACACAAATATCTAAAAAGCTCCTTAAAAACATTTAGATTCAAGTAAGGCAAAAAACTGAGTTCCAAAATCAATCAAGACACATTATTTGTGTAAATAAGAAGGAAAACATGTTCCTAAAATACCTGAATGCTAAGTATCAGAATATATAAATCCACAAAACCATTTTGTTTCCATTTATTAGAGCAACTCTTAAAAAATAACCAAAGTGTTTCTCAGTGGTTACTTCTCAAAATGAAAGACAAAAGTTTATAAATAATCTCAACTAGGAAAGAGCAATGAAGAAAAAAATAAATCATGAAAATACCAACAACTAATCCTGTGTTAGGTTTCTTGAAAATTACTTTATCTTGAGAACTTGGCCTTGACTGACATTTGCTTTTCTACCAAATCTAAATAAAGGCCACCATGTTTTGGAGAATGTGAAAATTATTTCTATACAACCAATTATGAGGAAATCCTTTTTAAGTGGACACATTTATAGGTAATCCAGTTTCTGACATTGCTTTATAATTAATGAACTACTAAAGCCTTATTAAGCATAGAAGAGACAGTGGCAGAAGAGGACATATAAGCAGACTGGTATAAATTTCAAATCAAGAGCATAATAAATGAACATATAACCTAGGCATAAATGAGGCCTGGTTATACCCTATTATTAATACTTTATAAAGAATATAGTAAAAAAATGAAATATAGCAACCTTATAAGTTCATGCAAAATAACTTTAAAATTCTGAGTGTATTTAATGCTTTCAGAAATTTTATAACCTCTTTTGAGAAATATTTTCCAAAACAATACTGCAAATAACAGATTTCCCTCAATCAAAAAGCTCAGATAATTTCAAAAAAGGCATATCCTTCAGTTGTGCTGGTGCTGTGCCCTTACCTCCCCCACAAACTTTTTACAAGGAAAGGAGGGCAATAAAGACGACTGAGTAGTTTCCAGTCTGAAGTACCTCCTTAAGTTAAATCCAATTGCTTAATTTATAACACAAAGCAAAACCTTAGGAACTTCTGGTATTCTGTTCCCATTTGATCCTCAAATGTCAAATTCTCTATGCCTTATCTAAATGTCTCTAGAAATGTGAACATCTAGATATTTCCTAGCCCCAAACCAAAGTCATTATCTTAATTCCTTCTCTTCCTCCACTCACTGTTTCAGTGGATAGCACCCCTAATCTATCCCAGCAAACCTTAGGGATCAGAGTAGGTACTTCTTAACTGGGAATGGGAGCTACTGCCTCACTTATCTCCACTTCCAATTTTCTTTTATTCTTCACAAATTCCTATCAATTCTTTCTCCCATACAACTCTGAAAGCTAGTTACTTCACCTGATTTTCTTTTCCTTACAAATTCAAGGCTGTTGTTTACTACAACAGCCTCTGGATTAGCACCCTGATGTAAGCCATTCTTCACATGGACTGTGTCTCGTATCTGACCTGTGCTTCCCACCTGAACATGGACCAGAATCAGATGGTGGGCGTGTTAAAGAAAGAAAAAAAAAGACAAAAAAGACTACGGGCCCCCCTCCCAGTTTTGGTTCTGCAGGTCTGGGGTGTGGAAAATCACTTTATTCGACAGACTTTCAAAAGCACTAATCTGATGAGCCACACACAGTACCCAGAAACCAAACTGCTGACAACTATCCCCGCCCCACCAGATTTAGCATTACTAAAGCCATGGGTTCTACAGTTAGACTACAGTTATTAGTTATTATTATTAGTTATTATTAGTAATTATTAGTTATTAGCTCAACAATTCTGTATCTCAGTTTTTTTGAGTGTAAACTAGGAACAATAACTGCACCTACTTCTTGGGCTCGTTATGGTGATTAGGTAAGATCAAACATGCTAAGTGCTGAGAATAATGCGGAGCACGTGTTCAAAAACTCCACAAACAACATCTAACACGACTTCTTACTTTGAAAGCTATGGCAGCTAAACCCAGTATGGTTCACATCTTTATCATCTCTGGTCACACTGTCTTCCTCATATTCTTATTCCTGTCCAGTCTGTATACTACTGCTGTAATCAAACCTCCTACTGTCCCATTCCATCCCACAGGTCTATATTACATGAAGCATACTCCTCCAGGTCCTCAATGTCTTCTTTTTATGCTTCTTTATCTTGCTTTAACTGAAATTTGGCTGAGTGCACAGCTTCCTCTATAGCCCTCGACAACAGATGCTGTTCTTCCACCATCCCCACATCTCTGGTCAGAACATATCATTAACGTAGTTCTCAGTGCCACTTCCTCATGATTTCTTCCTCCTATCTCTTCTGTCAAAACACCCATTTTTTGGTCACAAACTTCTCCACGGTTTTTCATTTTTTATGTCCTCATACTGACATACTAAAACCAGCAACAGTAACTCAGCACAGCAGATTCTTTGGGGGAAGAGGAGAGGATGCATATTTTGAAGTATTTGAGGGAAACACTGCTTCACTTCACGTTCATCTCATGCGTCTGTGAAGCAGGAGTGTACCACCTAGATGAGAAACCCTGCTCTGGGCTTCTCTTCTGTATCAGCTCTTGGCTTCAATTATTAAAAGCCTCAGCATGAATTTGCTTTCCTCTTTTTAATCCCAAGTCTTGTCATCATGTGGACAACTTTATCATCTAAGTAGACCACTCATTCAACATCTTCTCCAAGTTAGTATATCCAAAACTCAGCCATCTACCTTCCAAGGCCATGCTGTGATTTTTTTAGCCACCTAAAATAGCTACCTCTGAAATAATACTCTGTCACTCCACTCTCTAACAACTATCTCCCATCTCTCCAGCTCTCTCACTCAATTATACTTCTATTCTTAGTGTCACAGTGATGACCAATCACTTTGGCACTCTATTTCAGTGTTTCTCAACTTCAGTTACTGTGGCATAACTACTGTTTAGCAGTTATTCACTCCCCTCACCCTTCCCACTGGGGGACTGTGGATCCTCCTTGCTGATTGTGAAGGTGAAGCTAACTGGCCAATGGACTATTAATGTCTTTGATGCAAACAGAAGCCTTAAATGTGCTCTCACAATATGGTTCACATTTGTACTCAAGAAATGCCAGGAGAAGAACATATCCAAGGAGCTGCTGCCCATTTGGACTAAGCCCAAAATATATATAGTACAGACATGAACCCAACCAACCCACACCTTAAAGATGAGCTTCAAGCCAAATAGTAGTTGACCCGCAGATCCATGAGTGTAAGAATGCCTTGCAGGCTATCGAATTCTGGAAAGGTTTGTTATGAAGCATTACTGTGGCAACAATGACTGATATGGAGATGCACACTGCTATCATCTGAGGACTTTAAGAAAATAAGATGCCAGAGTTCCACTGCCAGAGATTTTGACTGAGCTGGCATTGAGCACTGGGATTTTCTTGTGCTGGAAGAATTACCTGGAAATTCCCCAGGTAATTCTAATGTGCAGCCCGGGTTGGAAAAAACTGCACTTTTTATCCTTTTCTAACCTGTCTTGTTTTCACATACTTCCATAGAGTTATTATTTAACTCTGATATTTTATTTTTAATCCATTACTCTACTTTAGCTTGATCATCTAGGTGGTATGCCCCTTCCTCACAGGCATATAAGATGAATGGGAGGTGAAGTGATGATCAAACCTGTCCTGCTCCACATACTTCCCTGCACTGTCTAGCTTGTATGATTCTTTTTAACCCCAATAGAATCATGTGGAAAACTACTAAATGCCCTTGCCTCTAAAGCGCAGCCAGGGTTTTTTTGTTTGTTTGTTTGTTTTAAGATTTTATTTGTTTATTTGACAGAGAGAGATCACAAATAGACGGAGAGGCAGGCAGGAGAGAGAGGGAAGCAGGCTCCCTGCTGAGCAGAGAGCCCGATGCGGGACTCGATCCCAGGACCCTGAGATCATGACCTGAGCCGAAGGCAGCGGCTTAACCCACTGAGCCACCCAGGCGCCCCGCAGCCAGGGTTTTAACCGCTAAGGTTAAAAAGAAGCACTGTGGAATCTAAGATATTTAGGAAGTACGTGAAGCAGGATGGGTCCAATGAACAAGTACAAAGTAGAACAATGGGTTAAAATGAAACATCAGGGAATCAAAACTGCTCATGAAAGTTCATGAAGTCAAGACAAATTCAACAGAGATAAAAAATAATAATTTTTTTCTCAACGATGGCTGCACTTTAGAGCAACATTAAGACCTGAACAAAAAGGATTTTATAAGTAACTTAAAATGGTTAAAATTTTTACAAATCTGGCAACAGTGTTGGTAAAGGTACGGAGCAAAGGGAATTCCCATATACTGCTAGTGAGATGTGCAAGTTGGTTAAACTATTTTGGAAGAATTCCTAGAGAAGTATGCCCCCCGCCAAAAAAAAAAAAAAAGGCAAGCACACATATACCAGGAGATTATACACAAGATTATTCACAGCCAAATCCAAAATAGCTCAAATAGGGAAATAAACCAAAAGTCCATCAACAGTAGAGTAGATAAATAGATAAATTGTTCCGGCATGTTCAAACATTCATAAGGCAATGAAAATTTTATTGCTTCATGCAATAGTTGACAATTACTAACATATCATTAAATGAAAGAAGCCAGACATAAAAAGAAAATGCTCCATAATTCCATTTATATAAGAAGTTCAAAAATGCCCTAAGCAAATCAAAATATAGTTTTATACTTGGTTGGAAAAATTATAAAGAGAAACAAAGTGATTACCAATATTGGGGGCACATGGGATAGTAACTGGGAGGGAATACACAGGGGGCTTCTATGACACTAGCAATATTCTATTTTCTCAATAGAAGTGGTTATTTTGGTGTTAACTTTGTGGGGAAAAAAAAACTCACCATAGCCATACATGTTGTTTTTGAACACTTATCTGTGTGTTAACCTTAACAAAGAAAGGGTTTAAAAGTGGTTAACACCATTTAAGTTACTTTTTAAATATGTCCAATGTTAATGCTGTCAAGGTCTTAATTTTGCCCAGCTATCTGTGTGTCCTTAGCCAGCTTCTTCTCACTCTTCTCAGAAGTTACCCTAAATTTCACTTCTCAAAAATGTTCTTTCCTTTATTCTCTTATCACCTACATTACTTTGAGTAGCTAACCTTGCTCCTAGAAATACTCCCTAAAATGGAAGCACTCCATCATGTGTGAACTGTTAAAATTTTCTCCCTAATTTCTTCTCTCCTTGTTTCAATAGTATGGAAGCCCCTTCAGAGCTAATCCCATCATTCTTTGGTATATCTTTCCATCTATTAAGGATTCTGTTATTCTCCCTGTATCCCATCATTTCCTTTAAGACCATAAACATAACCATATCTTACTATTAAGAAAACAATATTGAGTGGCTATTCCCAGACCCCTGTTCATAGCCCTGCTTCCTGGGTGGTCCATACTAGTAGAATACACTTACTTACCTCCCAATCTCTCCTCAATCTATTATACCCTGATTCCATTCCCATTATATAGTCACATTTTTCTAAAAAAACACTAATAACCTCTTCATTGTCATATCCAGTAAATCATTTTTTCATCCATTCACTACTTGACATTTCTGTAGCATTTTAAACAGTTAAACCATTTTTCTTTCCTTGAACTGTTCTCACTCAGCTTTTGAGTGAGAACTTTCTCTTCATTGGTCTTTTCTTCCTAAGTACTTCTTAACTAGTCTTCTTTGTGGATTCCTTTTTCTTCAGCTTTTCTCTCAGTTGTCATGGTTCTGCAGGTCACTCTTCTCTTTCTGTTCTATCCCACACCATCCCCACCCTTATCCAAAATTCATACCTTCAATTATCACTTAAAAGTCTTGTTCTAACAGACATCTCTCCATCTTTTCTTATACCTCCAAACTAGCAGCTTTTTGAAGTGTCATCTGACTTAGGACTTCTTGTTTTTAGAACCTTAAGTTTACATAATCAAGCTACTTACCAAGATTGCAAATACAGACGCCCCTTGAAGAACACTTCAAGGGTTAGGGATGCCGACCTCCACACAGTCAAAAATCTGTGTACACCTTCTGACTATCCAGAAATTTCTAATAGCCTACTCCTGACTCAAAGCCTTACCAATAACATAAACTGTCGATTAACACATATTTGCTATGTTATGTGAATTATATATTTTTATGATAGAAAGTGAGCTGGAGAAAGGAAAACGTTAAGAAAATCCTTAAGAGAAAATACATTTACAATACTGTATTTATCAAAAAAGATCATGTACAAGTAGACCTACAAAGTTTGAACTACATTGTTCAAGGGTCAACTGAACATGATTCTCCAAGAAGTTTAGCACTTAGCACTTAATAAATCTTAGTAATGTTGTCTAAATTTGAACTGTTTGACAAGTCTATAGTCATTTCTTACATTTAATTTGTGTCTAAAACAAAACCAAAATGATAAAATACTTTTTCTTGGTTTTGACTTACTGATAAACCTGCTCACCTAGAGGAAACATTCAGCAACTGAGGTGTCGAAGACAATATCCACCTTTAACCACAGCTGCAACATACAGTAATCATAGTAAAGGGTAAATTATTTAAGAGCAATTTCCACAGACTCAGTATTATTCTGAATTTCTTCTTCAATACTGGGGTTAATGCCCTTGTTAAAATAAGTAAGTGTGAACATGTGTGTGCACACGGGCACTGCAGAAAAATTTTAAAATAAACCTCAGACCTTTTTTGATGAAATGGATGATTAAATGATTCTGGATAGTGAAGACTTGTTTTAATGAGATTAGAAAGCTGCTCTACTGATGGTCTTAAAGGAACTGTAGTGTTTTCTGGCCTGAAAAATTTTAATAGTTCCATTTCTGGTGGCTCCTGAGAAAAGAAAAAAATATATTTGACAATAAAAACACTGTCTTGTTAAAATATAACATATACAAACAAAAGAAGTTAAAACCAGTTGAGATAAAGGAAAGCATGAACAATACTTTTTCTGCTCTTATTTACACTAACAGAATCATCTGTGATAGAACTTGGAATAAAGAATCTAGGATCAGAGTCATTTATTCATTCCCTATTTCTTATGTGGAGTTAGATTTGAGTTCTGGCAACTTCATGTATTAGCTCTGTGATCTTGGATAAGGTATTTAATACTTTAAGACTGAAGTTCCTTACTTGTAAAAAGGGAAAAAGGGGTTCGTAATTTCAAAATCTGTTGTCATTCTCATTTGGTAAAATTCCTTATTACTTAGTACTTAAGCCACGGACACTGAATTGTATAGTACTTGCTTTAATTGTTGAAGAACTAAAATTGCCTTAAAACTTCATTTTGAAAATAGACTGCTGTGTTTTATAGATTATAGTACTTCATCTGTAATAACTGAAAGTTAACATGCATGTAAAAGTCTCAATATAGCCAGTGTCAGGCACACCTGACACTGATACTGATATCAGTATCAGTATGATACTGATTTCAGTATCATTATCACCTAAATGAAAACAGAGAATATCACCCCCTTTCTACTATTATTATCTTTTTTAAGCTTTTTTTCTCCATTTTTCTTTACCATCCAGGAAAATTTTGATTTTTAATTTCCTGCTAGTCTTCTAGGGATTTTTGACCTGCACTAGGGATTGGCTACCTATAGCCCATGGGCCAAATCCAGCCTGCTTCCTGTTTTCATAAAGAAAGTTTTATATCCATTTGTTTATATACTGTCTGTGGTTGCTTTTGGACTCCAACAACAGAGATGAGTAATTAAAACAAAGACCTTCTGGCCAGCATAGCCTAAAATATTATCATCTGGCTACTGACAGAAAAAGTTTGCTGATTTCTGATGTATACAGCTGTAAAAGCAAGAACTAAATTTGCTTTTGATTCAGAAGTCACAGAAAAGTAAACGTTTACTTTGGAAGAAAGAAAAGAAGAAAAGCAGAACTTCTGGGGAACTAGTTATGTTCTATTTCTTGATCTGGGTTCTGGTTATACTGGAGTGTTCTTTGATTTGTGAAATTCAGAGTTATTCAACTGTTCTGTATTTATCTTACACTTTAATAGAATGTTTAAAAATGCATTCTTGTTTAAAATATTCTAAACATAAAAAAATAAGCTGTTGTTTGAGACTTCTAAACTATACTAAATAAAATTTCCATATACCACTTAGCAGTGAAAAACACATGAACAATGGCCACAGAAGAATATCAAAGACCTGAGCTAATTTACTGAGAGAATATTTAAAAGTTTCCCCCTCTCCCAGCTTAAAAGTAGCAAAAAGTATTTTCACAACCAGTGATAAATATTTGTCCAGTAATCTGACAGTAAGGATCTGATCCATACCTTATGACAGTTCCACCACAAGACAGGCAAGGAGTAAAGAACTATTATCTTTGTCTTATAAGTGAGTAGTAAGTTATGTAAGTAATTTGGCCATCAATCTGAAAGTCTTTGGGCTCCAAATTTATTATTCACAGTATTATGAAACTGCTTTATCTCCCAAGCTCAGTTAATCATATAAAGAGAATAAAAAATATTTCAAAGGTGAAATACAGAGAAATGACATGCCATTCATGTTATATAAAATGACAATATAACAAGAATAAATTTTATAGAAATCACTTTTTCATTTTCTAAATGCTAACTTTGCCAATGTTTAAGATGTTCCAAATTATCAGAAGTTATGTAACATACATATACGACTAAAACTTGAGACTTCTGTATTAATCAAAGGTGAAGAAATAATTTTTTATTTAAGAAATAGATTGGGGGTTAAATTTGATATCTTCATTAAAACTAATGTAATATTACCATTTGTAACCACTTAAGTAAAAACTGATTCAAGTTGAAGAACTGCCAGTGGATGCTAAAACTAGTGGACCTAGGTTTGATAGGAAATCAGACATTTACAAAGGTCCAAATTATCTCCCCACAAATTACTTATTAGAAAAGGAAAGGAAAAACAGTAACTATACTGCAGAAAAATATGGGGATACCACCTTAATCAAATGATCCATCACTGATAACGAAACAAATTAATAGCAGGCACTTTTTGATATAATACACTGACAAGGACATAACATCAATTCTGTAGTATTCCTGCCAAAAAATGTATAATCTTAATCTAATCATGAGGAAACACAAGAAAAACTCAAAAAGTCATTATTCTAATATTAAAATAAATAGCCCATGCTCTTCAAAACGGTCAATGACAAAATGACAGATCAAGGCTCAGAAACTGTCCCAGATTAAAGGAGACTAAAGAGATAAAAGTAAATGTTAATACATGATCCTGGACTGGATCATGGGTAGGAAAAAAAAAATTGTCAAGCATATATATGATATCTGAATATGGACTACATATGAGTGCAAACTTCCTGAATTTAATAATAATGTCTGTGATTATGTAAGAATTATCCTTATTTTTCAGAATATTCAGTGAAGTAAACAGGGGTAAAGAAGGATGTCTGCAAGTTACTTGAGAGTAATTATTTGGGGATGATTAAGAAAAAGAAAAATCAGTGTGTACATAAATAGAGAAAAAATGATAAAGCCAAGAAGGTAAAATGCTAACCACTGTTGAACGTAGTGAAAAGTAGAAGAGTCCTTTATACTACTCTTGCAGCCTTTCTGCAAGTTTGAAAATTATTTCAAAATAAAAGTTTTCAAAATAATGAGAAAGCTTGAAATTGAGATGTAAAACTCATAAATACAATATGAGGTCACTGTTCAAATTACTGGATGTGCTTAAAGTTTGCTCATATATACTATGAGAACTTTTTGGTAAAATGAGATAGTTTCTCATGAGAAATCAGAAATCACTGTATGAAACACTATTACCAGCTGCTGCACCACTCCTCAGGGCACCCTTTACATTTTATGTTTTGCCCTCTCTGGAGTTCTGCAGTAGTATCAGCATGTTTCCCTTCTTCTCAAGCAAATTATCTTTTTGCAACTATCAATTCTAGATTCAATATAGAATATTTATTAGAAACCTCAAGATCACAAGTGCATCTTAATACTCTTACGAGATGCTAATAAATTTTAATTTATGCCCAATTCTCCTTCTTAGTGTTCTGCCACCAACCCCACCACTCAAATCTCAATAGAAAAGCCTAATCAAACCAGACCCCTCAAAAACCCAAAAACCAACCAAACAAAAAACTCCACAGTTCACAAGATGACCCAAAGAAAACTCTTATTACCTGTTTCTGAGGACATGAAAAGGCTTCTTTTCCTATAGTGTGAAGAATAACATGATGCTGACCTTCCAAAATAAGCTGCTTACTATCTTCCACTACATAAGCCTAAACATACAAAGCACAAAAATGTTAACTTTCTTGGCAGTAACCTCAAAAGGAATGAATGCAATATCTGATAGAAGGTAGAAATATTACAGCTACTTAACAATTATCAACACCATGGCTGTGTCAGAATTTCTACTTTTGTATATTCAATCAATAAAGAATCTATCAAAATCTGTTTTGCCTCAATGTAACACAGTTGGCCTCTATATGTAAGGGATACATCTTACGATCTTTTTAAATTTTTTCTAAGAGAGCTCTTAAACTAGTCCAAAAAACAGTGCTAGAACACAAGCCTTTTCGTTACTGGACTGCCAATAATACAGGCAAAACATTTTTTCTCAGTCTTGCTTCTGAAATGCTTCAGGGTTTATCACCTAGTAGAACAAAATCAGTGAGTACAATCATAAATCTTCTAAGTGGAAACGTCACACCTTTGGATATCTTAAACATAAGTACATACATTAAAAAAAAAAAAGGTTGATTTCATCTATATCAAAACACTGGGCCCAGCATATAACTCATCACTGTCTTGAATGCTTCTGTCCCAGAGAAAATGTTATATGTATATGGCTCTGATATACTGTTATCATCACATTATGCAAATGCAAAGGCTTAAAAACTTTTTGACAAGCTCAATTTTTTTTACTATCAGATTCAACAGACATAAAATCTCTCAGGCAAAATGCTATAGAAGTTTTAAAAGTTTTCATTTCATATTTTCAATTTGTGTACTTATTTAATCATGGCTAGTTTTGCCACCCGCAGACCACACTTGGAATAGTGCTGCGTGAAGACACAGGACAGCCTGGGACCTGCTCAGTGCACATTAACACACAGCACAGCAATGCTGGAGTTAAACACCTGCTGGGGTAGGCCTTTAGTGGAGAGGATGAATACTAAGGGTAAGGTCTGAGACATATCCTGTTTTTTCCAGTGGTCTCATGGGATTGAACAAAAATCACCCAAAGCCTTGTCGAATTCTCTAATGCCTTCTCCTCTCTGCTTAACTTTTTAAAACAAACCTTTATATTTTGTTAAGACTGGTCAAGAATTGTTCTGTACCCCTTTTCCAATTATTTTTCATAAAAATATTGTCTGACCTCTCCATTTTTCTTCTACATCCCATTTTATTGAAAGACTACCATGCTTCCTGTTTCCTACTCCACAACTTAAATGACTTTTTAAGTTTCCTTTCATGTAGTGTGTCATTTTTGTATTATCTAGAGACCTCACTAAAGAAAATCTACCACTTTCTCAAATGAGATTTGATAACCCTATCTTAGATACTAGTCACTACCAATTTAATATCCTATTCTTTATTCTATTCAAACTTTCATTTTCTGGCCAAGGAGCAACATAATCTTAGCGTTCTTCTTCATGTAATCAGCAATAATTGTAGTAGTAGGCTGCTATTCAGGGCTGTTTTCCCCCCCAGCCAAAGTAACTGTGGAGTACAGATACATTACTCAAAATCTTGTCTCGGAAATATTACAAATTGTTACATGGCAGAAATCTGGGGAGTGCAGCCACATATCCCAAAGATCTAGTATACATTTAATGAGGGGTTCGTTTACATTAAGGAGCAGTATCGCTGAGCCTGAAAATAGAAGCTTCTTAATTTCTAAGCTTTAAGAACATTTAATTTCAAGCTAAAAAAAATTTTTAATAATAAATACCTAATAATTTTTAATAATAAATACATTTTAATAATAAATACCTTTTTAATAATAAATACCTAAATCAATGAAAGTATCAATTTGTTTAAGTGGTTTTATCGAAACTCATACAAAAAGAAAAAGAAAAAAAAACTCACACCAGCTTGGTTTAAAAAAATGTTTATTAGAAAATGTATGATATAATTAAAAATAATAGAATATCTGAACCAATTTAAAAATACGTGTATTAATCATCTACTATGGGAGTATCTCTATGTGAGTCCTTGTTTCAGACATCAGGAAATCAAACCCTTCCACACTGTTCAGGTAACCATCCTTGGACAAGACCCTTAATTTCACTGTAGAATTGTCTTTTAAAAAGTAATACATAATTACACATTACATGTAACATAATTTATATATAATTACAAGTTCTTATAATATATGCATAAAATACAAAAGGGTACACTGTGAAAAACAAGCCTCCTTTGTATTATAGTAAGTGACTTCAAGGAAGACTAATGGCTAAACCATCTCAATCTGGTCTGCCATGTGTGGATCTTAATATGATTTTAAAAACTTAAAATATTTTCAAATACTCTGGAAAAACTGAAAGCAAATCCAACAAACAGATAATAATTCAGAATTATTGTTAATTTAGTTGGGTGAGATAAAAATACTCTGGGGTTATTGTTAAATAAGAGAGTCCTCATCTGCTAAAAGTAAATATGGAAGCACTTACAGATAAAATATTATGTTATTTAAAAAAATACTACAGCAAAAAATAAAGGAAGGTAAAAATAAAAGAAAACAAAGGAGAGGGGCTAATGGAATAGATGAAAAATGAAGAGCAACATATTAGTGACCATGAAGCCCGAGTAATGGGTATCTGAATGTTCACAGCTCTATTTTTCCTTTTTTTGGTGTTTGAAAATGCCCATAACAAGGAGTTTAATAATGATACCTGTTGTCATGGAGCTTATCATATCTACAATATTTTCAGTACCACTAAGAAGTAACAATAACAAAAAAGGAAGTTATCTAATTTGAATGAATTCTTTTCTAAGTAAAAAAGTCATTATAGGGTGGGGGTGGCACCTGGGTGGCTCAGTAGGTTAAGCTTCTGCCTTTGGCTCAGGTCATGGTCTCAAGGTCCTGAGATCGAGCCCCAAATCAGGCTCCCCAATCAGTGGGGAGTCTGCTTCTCCCTCCCTCTCCCTCTGCCCTTCCTCCTGCTTGTGCACGTGCACTCTCTCTCTCTCAAATAAATAAATAAAACCTTAAAAAAAAAAAGTTTTAAAAAGTCATTATGGGGGTGGGTGGATGGGTGAGCCTGGTGGTGGGTATTGAGGAGGGCATGTACTGCATGGAGCACACTGGGTGTTCTATGTAAACCATGAATCTTGGAACACTACATCAAAAACTAATGATGTACTTACTGTATGGTGACTAACATAGCACCATAAAAAATTTTTTAAAAAAGTAATTATGGAACTTAAAAAAAAAAGGTATAAAATAAATACTAAAACTGAAAATCTTACGCAAATATAAATATTAGCTTACATTTGTTCTTTAGCTTAAGGCTCAAGTATCTACAAAGCAAGGCTTCTGAAATAATTTGGTAACACATACCTTCCATAATACGACAATATTCAAATCCACCTCACTGCACTTCTGAATTAATCTCACAGCATCCTCTACTGACTGTTTTTCTGCATGCACAGATGGCTGGGCTTGTGGTTTCTTCAATTCAGAAGATAAACTTCGATAAAAGAAGTCTGCACATGGACTTGCTGAGCTTATTATCTGTTAAGAGAAAAATCACTTATCTACATAAATGTTTTCAACTAAATATACCCTGCCAAAATGTAACTTCTCTCTATATTTCTATATTAACTAAAAAAGGCTTATTCAATCATTTCTTGTCAATGTGTCAGTACCGGGAGGCTGTGAAACACACTGAGACAGTTAAACACCTAAAATATTTGGTACAAATTACCCTGAGTCTTAAAATTGCTATCTCAAAATAATTAAACTACACTGCCATGACATTAGTCCAAGTATCGAGGGAAGGTAATGGATAGTTCTAAGAAAATGAATAAAAAATAAATTGCTGAAAAGTAATATTCTTTGTACTATTAAAATAACAAATATCTCATTCAAATACTTAGAATATTAGACAACATCTAACAAAACAGAATGCAAATGTAATTGCTAATCTTAATATGGCTTTTATACTTGAAGGGAGAAAACATGAAAAAATAATTTTAAAAAAATTTTAAATGGAATTGGAACTACAGGAATTTCCTTTAACGGAATATTTTTTTCATAGTAAAATCTCTATACTTATGATTCCCTGCATTATAGGCTATGTTGTATAAAGGTTAAGTTTCAAGTTAATTATTAAATAATAATATGTAAGTTTTTGCCTTTAAGAGTGAACTATTTTCAGGTAAACAATTGTTCCAATAGGTTTCTCATTAACCTATAGTGCTTGGTGAGTTCTATTTACTCAACCAGATTCATCAATAGGGAAAATGTCTTTGTTTCTGCTTTCTTCAACAATACTACACAAAATTACTTGACAACAAATACAGTAAAAATTACAATCTTAATATAATTTAAGGGCCTTGATTTGTCTCTAACGATTTTAAGTTTCAAAAAGAAACGAACAGAACAAACAACTGAAATCATGAAATCTAAATTCAATCATTCAAGAGGCACAATGTGGCTTTATTTGGAAATTACTGGGCTTTTGGTACTCTGAGATATTTCTAAATAACTATTTCTTCAAGTAGTCAAAAGACAGCCACAAAGAATGTGTGAGATGAAGGCAAATGTTAAGAGAAATACAAAAGTGTAAGAATGTCTAGGATTATCAAAGAAAAAAATACAAAGAAGAAACAGTAACTGAATCAGTAGCAATAATAACAGTAACAGGGCACAACTACATGGAATTTTATACCCTTGGTCCAATGTTTCTCAAAACAGATCACCAGATCACCTCTTCCGATTATCTCCAGAGTTGGCTGAAAATGCACATTCCCAAACCACCCAAGATGTAATGAACCACAGTTTTAGAGTTGGGGAGGCAAAGCCCTCATTTTTACAAAATTTCCTAGATCAAAAATAGGGTCTACAGGCTGATAACTTCAACATTACCTAGGAACTTCTAACAATTTATTATACGTATTTTTTAAGTAAACTCTGTGCCCAATGTGGGCTGAAATTCATGACCCCAAGATCAAGAATCACATGCTTCACTGACTGCATGAGCCAGGTGCCCCACCATCTACAATTTAGACCATCAGATCCCACCCCAGGCCAACTGAATTAGAATCTGCATTTTAACAAGAACCCCAGATGACTCATACGCACAGTCTCTAAAAGTTTGAAAACCACTGCTCTAGTGGTTTGATTCTTACAAATAATTAAGTGGGACTATCACTGTCCTAGACAACATATTTAAAATCCCTCAGAATTTTTTATTTGGATGTCAGAACCATTTGAAACACCAAAATCTACATGATTATCATCTTTATATTCCACTCTGACCACTTTCCCTAATAAATAGGTTCCCTTGTATAATCCGGTTTCATTTTTAATCCCAAGGATTGTACTTTTTACCTGTGATATTCTCAAAAGGAAGTTAGTTTTAAATAACTAATTAAAATGGTATAATCCATATAGCATCTCCGCTCTGTTTCAGAACACGAAGGTAAGTTGTAAATCTGAACAAAGCTGACATGTTCATCCACAAAAGATTCTGTGGATTACAAAAGCAATAGTTTTGCCAAAATAGTGAGAGATTCTAAAACTGTGACTTTTAAAATCAAATGCTATTGTGCTTATTTGCATACCTGTTCATTTCCAAAGATGATATCTGCAAAGATATATTTTTCTGAGAACTGTGTGGCAACTAAAAAACAGGGGAAAACAAACTAATCAATATCGTCATGAAATATAAAATGACCCTTAGAAAAGTGTGAAAATAAAATGCATTTACCTTCTTTTTCCCTACATCGTACTGCCTTGAAGCAAAATTTTCCCTTCTCTCTACTAGCAAGTTTGGCATCTAGAAAGAAAAGAAAAAATTTCTAAGACCTTTCTCAGCTGCTTAAGACAGGGTAAAACATAATTCATTATTGAAACTTCCTTAGTTAAACTGAAAAATAATTCATAGTTACAAATAAAGTTTAATGAAAAACATCTCCTTTCATCTCCATAAAGCAAATTCATTCAGCTCTTAAAAAGGAAGAAATTCAATTTTCTTGAAATTCACGTTTGTGCATGCATGCGCGCGTGCGTGCGCACGTGTGTGTGTGTTTGTATGACAATACAGATAAAGAGAAAAGTTTAAAAGATCAGAACCTGGGAACCAGGGAGCCCACATTCCCACCACTCTACCATTTCTTGATTTCCTTTCAGTATTTTTTCATATATATGGTTTATATCAATATTAGTATATGCACAAACTGTCCTACAATGTATTTTCTCACTACTGCAAACACTCTGAAAATGTTAATGTATTTTAATGACTAAAAAATAGTCTGAGTTATAATTTAATTCACATTAAATCTACACTGAATTTCTCTGCATTAAACATAACCTTGCAATACACTGCTCTGTTTTCAATGTATGGATTTTCATGTATTTTGAATTGATTTCTTTGTATAAATTCCAAAAGTAAGGATTACCAACAGACTAAATATGAGTTTAAACATTTTCATATTTTTTTGAAATATACTGTATAATTCTCCAGAAAGAGCAAATATCATTCTGCCACCTTCACTCCACTCTTAACAAGCACTTAGCATTCTCAAATTACTGCCAGGATAATAAACCTAAAGAAATATTCTGGAAAACAATTTGTCAATATATTTATCACAAGTATGCATATTCTTCTGTTTAAATGTTATATAGGTCTGGAAATACATGGAAAAGTCAGTCACTATAGGGGTATCATCATTATACACAGAAAAACAGCCTACCAATGGCAAAGGAAACCAAAAGAAACTTCCATATTCTAGTCTACATGTTTCTGTACTGTTTGAAATTTTAAAGGTAATCATGTACTCAGGCACTGATTTTCCAACTGAATAAAGAAAATGCAAACAGAAAGATGGGGAAGGAAATAAAAAGATGGACAAGAATGGATTAAGAAAGGTAACTTGATTCACAGTCAAACTACTGAAAACACAACTGAATGCTTAAAAAAGTTAATTATTAAATTATTTTTTGAAAAGGTACCAACAATTTATATGATATTATAGTACTACTCTGATACTCTGAAGCAATGAAGATATGAAAATTTACTATGAAGAGGGAAAAAGTCCCAAACCTACCTTTGTTTTCAGAGAGATTTACAGATTTCTGTAACTTCCAGTGTTTGCTACTACTTGATACTTGTACTATATGGAATTCCTTAACACCTGCTTCACTCTATAAAAAGAAATAAGAGTCATTCAGGACTTAGGAGCACAAACTTAGAGTATAATGAAAACAATATTCTGGGTGCCTGGGTGGCTCAGTGGGTTAAGCCGCTGCCTTCGGCTCAGGTCATGATCTCAGGGTCCTGGGATCGAGTCCCGCATCAGGCTCTCTGCTCTGCAGGGAGCCTGCTTCCTCCTCTCCCTCTCTCTGCCTGCCTGTCTGCCTCCTTGTGATCTCTGTCTGTCAAATAAATAAATAAAATCTTTAAAAAAAAGAAAGAAAGAAAGAAAACAATATTCTGACACTGCTACCAAAGTAACATAAGATGAAATTTTTATTTTGAAATAAACAATATAAATTTCAGAAAGCTTACGTTATTTAAATTCTTCCTTAGACATTCTTTTTTTCTTTTAAGTATGCTCCACACCCAGCATGGAGCCCAATACAATCTTGAACTCACCACCCTGAGCTCAAGACCTGAGCTGAAATAGAGAGCTGGATGTTTAACTGACTTTGCCACCCAGGTGTCCCCTCCTTAAACATTCTGAAAACAGAGAGGTCAACATTTTACCCCAAAACTATATTTAACTATAATGTACACCCCATAGCAAATTTTAAAATATTGAACAGCATTCAATTATTAAAACCTATCATAATTAGTTACTGGGAGTTTTTAATAGATAAAACATTATATGTTATCAATTTTTTTTGAAGATTTACTTACCTATTTTAGAGAGAAGAGACAGAGTGTGTGTGTGTGTGTGTGTGTGTGTGTGTGTGTGCAAGCGTGGGGGCAAGGGGCAGAGGGAGAGAGAGAAAGAGAGAGAAGAGAAACTTAAGCAGACTCTGCCCTGAGCGTGCAGTCTGACAGCAGAGCCTGGGCCTAAACTAAGAATCAGAGGCTTAACCAACTGCACCACCCAGGAACCCCTTGTTGTCAATTCTGAATCAAAACTGTAACATTTTCTTTTAATTTCTTCTAATCTTTATGAGGTATCTCATTCTCATTAAGGTAAAAAACAACAAAAACAAATCAGAATCCCAAAATATAGTCAATGCACATAAAGTTAAACTGTACAAAACTTTTTATTCTCCTGAATGAGAACTAATTTGAAATTATTAAAATCTTAAAATTTTAGGAACACCTGGGAGGCTCTGGCAGTTAAGCCTCAGGTCATGATCCCAGAGTCCTGGGTTAGAGTCCCACATCGGGCTCCTTACTCAAGAGGGAAGCCTGCTTCTCCCTCTACTTGCCACTCCCCCTGCTTATGCTCTGTGACAAATAAATAAAATCTTTAAAAATAGTAATAAATAAAATCTTAAAATTTTGTTTTTACAAATGTTACTTTCTTTGAAGATCATCAAAGTATTAGCAAATATCTTAAAAAGAAGCAACCTTACAAGTTTATGAAGCCAAAAGTAAAGGACATTACAGAGTAACACTTCAAATAAGTATTTGAACTAAATCAACCTGAAACTAAGATGCTATTTTAATCACGAGATCTCATTCCCTTAATATTTACTTTTATATTTAGAGATTTAAACAGGAATGGTGAAAGGTCTGAAATGCTTATATAAAGAAAATGATACTCTCAGAAATGTATAAATGAATGTTATCAATTTAATATGGAATGTGAAATCCTAATACAACTCTGTAAATTTAGTTATATCAATAGATTCTCAATGGTTGAGACTAGAAAGCACTTTATCTCTATGGTACTGAATTATTCACATATAGAGCTATGTAGCATATGAATATATAAATACCACCAGGTCCTTTTTAGACCTAAAATTACAAAGCTAATGGAAAATTAAGATGTTTTCACACTGTTGTATATGAACATTTCTAAATTCCTAGCTTATGCTATCTTGTGGGGGAAAAAATCCTTTACTAAAAACAAAGTAAACCCTTCAAATATAATTAAAAATAAAATTTAGTTTTAAACCAACTTACAGTATTGGTATTTTCCACATCCACAAAGACTAGCATATTGCCCCCTCGGCCCTCCTCATCTTCAAGAGAATTACTTCTGCAGACAGTGGCTCGTACATTCAAAGATCGGCTGGTACAAATAACTGCAGTGTGTCTTAATATTCTGTGCCTGAAGAAATACAAAATTGCAAATTTAATGGAAGAAGCTCCCCATTTCTTATGATTCTCTAATTCCAAACAAAGCTTTTAAAACCTAATTGCTCCCAGGGCCATTTATACTTAAAACAAAGATAAAAACAGAGTGTAATACAGTAAAATTATCTAGTTAGCATAACTTCATTTCAATTCTTTCTTCTCAATTTGGAAGGAAACTAATAGTTTCCCAGACTCCAGGCATGTCTGCTCACTAAACTCATCAGTATAGCACATGAAATAATTTTCATGTAACAATGTCCTGATTATGCTGCTTCTCTGATAGTGGTTCCAAAGCAACTGATCCCTTATCAAGTAAACCCCAAACTTTCACCTGGCCTTGAAGGCCCTCCACAACAGAGCTTTTTACACTTCAATATTAATTCCCCTTTACTACTTCTTTTTTCTAATATTATCTCCTAAATTTCTTTTCTTTTTTTTTTTTTTTTTTTAAGTACAACTGAAATACAATGTCCTAGGAGTTTCAGGGATAAGTCAAATTGATTCAGTATTTGTATACACTATGAAATGATTCCTTTGGTAAATCTAGTTACCATGTCATCATACAAAGCTATTGTAGTATTACTGACTATAGTCCCAATACTGCAGACTACATCCCCATGACTTATTTTAGAAATGGAAGTTTGTACCTCTTAATCCCCTTCACTTGTTTCACCTGCACCCCCCAATCCCCTTCCCACTCTGATAACCAGCAGCTTCTTCCTTGTGTTTATGAGTCTGTTTCTGTTTTGTTTTTTGGGATTCCAACATATAGGTGAAAAAATCTGGTCTTCCTCTGTCTTATTTTACTTAGCATATACCTTCTAGGTCCACCTGTGTTATCACAAGTGGCAAGATTTCATTCTCTCTTATGGCTGAGTAACATTTGTGTGTGTGCGTGCGCACACATGCCCCATCTTCTTCATCCTTACAGAAGGACACCTAGGTTGACTCAGTGTCTTGGCTATTGTAAACAATACTGCAATGAACATAGGGGTATATATATCTCTCTTTGGATTGGTGGTTTTGTTTTCTTCAGATAAATACCCAGAATTGGAACAAGGAATCGTATGGTAGTTGTATTGTAGGTTGTTTTTGCTGTTTTATGTAGTTCTATCGCTGTTTTCCATAAGAAGCTGTACCAATTCAGATTTCCACCAAATGTATGTGGGTTTCTTTTTCTCTACAACCTCACCAACACTTACTATTTTGTCTTTTTTTTTTTTTTTTAAAGATTTTATTTATTTGAGAGAGAGAGACAGTGAGAGAGAGCACGAGCGAGGAGAAGGTCAGAGAGCGAAGCAGACTCCCCATGGAGCTGGGAGCCTGATGTGGGACTCGATCCCGGGACTCCAGGATCACGCCCTGAGCCGAAGGCAGTCGTTTAACCAACTGCGCCACCCAGGCGTCCCTATTTTGTCTTTTTAATAACAGCTAATCTGACAAGTATGAAGTAACATATCTTTGTGATTTTGATTTTTCATTTCCCTGATTAGTGTTGCTGAGCATCCTTTCATATGTCAGTTGGCCACCTGTAGGTCATCTTTTGAAAAATGTCTTAGATCCGATGTCCATTTTTAAATTTTTTATATTAAATTGGGTTAAGTTCTTTGTATATTTTGGATTATAACCCCTTATTCAATGCATGATTTGCAAATACCTTCTCCCATTCAGTAGAATGCCTTTTTGTTTGCTGATGGTCTCCTTCACTGGGCAAAGGCTTTCTAGTTTAGTGTGATCCCATTTGTTTTAGCTTTTGTTGCCCTTGACTGAAGAGACCCCAAAAAAACATTGCTAAGATCAATGAACGTCAAAGAGCTCACTGCCTATGTTTTTCCTAGAAGTTTTATGCTTTCAAGTCTTACATTCACATCTTTAATCCAGTTTGAATTTATTTTTATGTATGGTATAAGATAATGGTCCAGTTTTCCCAATATCATTTATTGAAGAAACTATCTTCTCCATTATATATTCTTGCTCCTTTTGTCATAGATTAATTGACCACATACACATACATTTATTTCTGGGCTCTCTATTCTGTCCCATTGACCTGTGTGTATTTTTGTGTCAGTCTCGTACTGCAGTGATTACTATAGCTTAGTTGCACAGTCTGAAATCAGGGCATGACAGCTCCAGCTTTATTCTTCTTCCTCAAGATTACTTTGACTGTTTGGGGTCTCTTGCGGTTCCATACAAATTTTAGGATTCTTTGTTCTAGTTCTATAAAACATGACATTGGTATTCTGATGAGGATTACACTGAATCTGTAGAGTGCTTTGTGTAGTCTGAACATTTTAACAGTATCAATTCTTCCGATTCAGGAACACAGTATATCTTTCCATTTGTTTGTGTCATCGCAATTTCTTTCATCGGTGTCTTATAGTTTTCAGAGTACAGGTCTTTTACCTCCTTGGTTAAATTTATTCCTAGGTATTCTTTTTTATGCAACTGTAAATAAGACTTTTCTTAATTTCTCTGATACTTCATTATTATAGTATAGAAATGCAATTAATCTCTGTATGCTAATTTTGTATCCTATGACTTTACTGAATTCATTTATTAGTTCTAACAGTTTCCCCTTTACTTGTTTTACACATTTTTTACACTGTAACCAAACTAATTATACTCAGTTTATAATTCCTAATTTACAAATCTTCATTTACATACAGTCACTCCCTGGAATACCCACTACTTTCTTGCCCATCCCCCTTGATATCCAAATTCTGAAGTCCTTACTTTCTTTGGAAGCTCATTTCACCACTACTGTATTCCACAAAGCCTTCCCTGACTGCCTCGGCCAGAGTATGCTCTATTGTCTTCTGAAGGAGAATTAATATTTACTGAGTATCTAAAATGTCCCCATTCTTATAAATACTGTTATTTTGCCCTCACAATAAGTCTTATAAGATATTTGAAATATTCCATTAATAAATGGAGTAACAAGGGGCACCTGGGTGGCTCAGTGGTTTAAAGCCTCTGCCTTCAGCTCGGGTCATGATCAGGGCCCTGGGATCCAGTCCCACATGCAGTTCTCTGCTCAGCAGGGAGCCTGCTTCTCTCTCTCTCTCTCTCTGCCTACTTGTGATCTCTATCAAATAAATAAATAAAATCTTTTAATAAATGGAGTAACAAAATCATTCCTAGTTAATTTTATAAAAATGATAATGTCACTATCACAAATAAAATAATTGCTGTTTAATAATATATAGGCCACCAACCCTTGTGAGCACCAAGGTTTGATTTCTTCGGTGAGCCTCATTACAACCCCACCTTAATCATCTGTTCTACAAATACATACTTTTTTCCCCACACATTCTTAGGAGTTAGGAGAGAGCGCACAGGGTTAAGAAAGGGTGAAACACAATAATTTTCTTGAAACAGGATGACTATAGCAGGCTGTCTTCATATACAAGTGGTACCAGTGAATTTCATTATTACGTGATAACTTTGGCCAGAGTACTTGATTTTATTAAAGAATCATGAGGTTTGTAAATAAAAGCCACTAAAAAGATTAGGTAACCTCATTTTTTGTACTTTTGGCTACTTAGAATTTATATTAGGGACAGGCTCAAATATAAACATCATGCATAATTTGGAAGGGGATAACTTCTTAAGAAACAATGATATGTTAACAAATATCAAAATGTTTATTTGAATTTGTACATATACATTAAACACAGGTTAAATCTAGAAAGTTTTATAATACTCACCGTATTTTAGGCTGCTTTTGAACACTTTCATAGTAAAACAAAAAGTTAATTTCATGGACACCTTCTTCATCTGGCCCACGTAACCACATTGGTAGCTGAACTGAAGCTCCAGGTAGAAGAACAGCGTCAGGAAGGGGAACAGGAATCACCTCTGGCTGACTCCCTATGCCAATGCCAAAGTCTACAGAGGAAGCTGATGACACGAGTGCTGTACACACAGAGGTAGAATCTGTCACAACAGTCTTGTAAGCACTACAGTTCTCAGAAGCTGAGGGACTTAGTGGTGTTAGAGCAGCTGTGTTACCACCAAAAGTAAAGAACTCTGGACGTTTAGAAACAACCTTCAATCCAGTAAGAGGACATTTGCTGACATTGACAAATTCTACATAGGCTTTTCGGATTTCACCACAGAGGAGCCCTGTAGGAAAATGTATAAAGAACACCTGCATTGGAGGGAAAAAATATCATTATATTGTCTGTTAAAAATTCCAAACCTCCAGTGAGTAACAATTTAAGATGCTACGTTTCTTTACTAAAGGTTTACAATTATTTTATTAATTCTCTTTGATATCTCCCTGAATATATATGGCAATTAACACTCCATTTTACAAAAGATGAGACAGAGATAAATGCTATTCAGTAGCAGATTGCAGAGTTATGAATTAAAAATAAAACATCAGTGACAAGGGAGCTATGAACAAAACTTGGCCAACTGTATAGAGACTATGGGCAAGTTAGTTATAAGTAATTTAACATGGCTATGTGAATTAATTTATCAGTTAAAAGTCCTTATTCAAGGTCAACTTGAAAAATAATGCAACTATTTTTTACACATCATTAAGATGCAAAAATCTTAATGTTTCCATTTTTCCAATGCAAAAATATTGTTTCCTTTTAAAAGGAAACAATGTACATATCCATGATTCCATATCCATAATTTTAAAACCTAAAAAGCTCTGAACAACCTCAAACTTTTAGTAACTCACATGGGAGTTAAACCTGATCTGATTTACCCTTTCCCATTCAGTATGACATTCATGTGGTTCATTCACCCAATATTAATATGCTTGATTTCTAGATGCTACCACAAATCCAGTAGGGGTTACTTAACACTTTGGATATAAACACACACACACACACAATTTCTAAAAATTAAGAATAAAAAATTATTTCCAACACACATCTGGCCTCAGGATTTCAGATAAGTGAATGTGAAGCTATACTGGAGAAGGAGAAATATGGGCTAACAAAATCACCTAGTAAGTTATTTGCACTTAAAAGATACTTAAGTGTAAATGTCAGATACTGACAATATCTAAGAAAAAAGGAATATAAAGGTACAAGTATAGGGAAAAAATGTTCTATGGGGCCCCTGCCTTGGGCTCAGGTCATGATCCCAGAGTCCTGGGATCGAGCCCCGCATCAGGCTCTCAGCGGGGAGCCTGCTTCCTCCTCTCTCTCTGCCTGCCTCTCTGCCTACTTGTGATCTCTCTCTCTCTCTCTCTGTTAAATAAATAAATAAAATCTTTAAAAAAAAAATGTTCTAATAAAGTTATGGCTGACAGTCCCACAGGAGTTATTAAAATCTAGTGGAAATACTTATTTTTTTTTTAATTTTATTTGAGAGAGCTAGCAAGAGAGCATGGGGGGCAAGGGGAGAAGCAGCCTCCAACACAGGGCTCAATCCCAGGACCCTGGGACCACAACCTGAGAAGAAGGCAGACACCTAACCAACTGAGCCATCCCCAGAAATATCTATGTTTCTTAATCTAAATTTGAATGGAAATTCACTATGGCCACAGTCTTAAGAAGCAGATAAATTCTGCAGACATCAGAAGCTTGAAAAACAGGTATGAGAAAATAAGCAATTAATTCAGAAATCTAAAACACAGGTCAAGAAGAAAAAAAAAAAAAGGCATAAGGTTGTATTAAAGACACTGACTATGTACTGATTTAGCCAGTGTCAAATAAATTTAGTCAAATAAGTTAAAATCTGTGAAGGAACGTAAATTTTGAGATAATATGCCAAAAACAGTTGAAAGAGTATACAGTAAAATACACAGACACATGAATACTGTCAAGGCTAAGGCATTAGTAAAATGGGAAGGGGGCTGGAATTAGCAGAACAGTGATGCACCATGTGTAGATATTCGGTAATGTACCTTCAGAATAAAAATTTTACTGAATATTGGCTCTTTAAGAATAATCAGTATATCTAGCCTTTACTTCAAACACATAGATGCTAAAAGTCCTTTTGGTGACAGCTTCAAATTTAAATGGCAAATAAGATTAAGACTCAGGACTCTCATTTCCACTAATTTATCCTGAAGCTGTGAGTGTGTGAGTAGAAAATGATATACATAAGGTTATTCACTGTGGTTTTATTGGTTAACAGTGAATGACCAGACACAAATCAAATATCTACCACACAAATCTCACTGAATAATATATACAACATAATGCCTATATACACAACATACACACAACATAATGCTTACACAGTGGGGGACTCAAAGAGGACTGCTCTTCTACTTTTCCTTTTTTAAGATTTTACCTATTTATTTGACACAGAGAGAGAGAGCTCACACACAAACAGGGCAAGTGGGAGAGGGAGAAGCAGGCTCTCTTATCCAAAAAAGCCATTGATTTTAATAAACAAAGTCACTGATTTTAATAGTGTTTCTTAAATGTATTTTCACAATTTCCATTAATAATCTGAGATTTATATATTATAACCTGGCAGTGATTTTTCTTTGTGAATTAGATCTATTTAACCTAGCTTAATAATAATTAAAAAGTATGGTTCAATGTAGTATCAGTAACTTCAAAGTTTAAAATTAATAGACTGAAAATATTATGACCTTATAGATAATTTATTAAACCATGAAATTTTAAAAAGTGAAATACCTCCAATAGCGGCATTTCCTCTGTGATAATGGGATCTAAACGTCGATCAGGACCATATTTAATAGATGTTTTCTCTTCTTTCGTATTGTTAAGTCGAGGACCTTGAATTTCTAAATCCTGTCTCCCTCGGACTGACATACTCAAGGAATGTTTTCCTGAAACAAAAAACAATCAATGCCCTAAAATAATTTGGTATGTTAAATGACACCAATTTAGCTTAAATACTATAGCTTTCAGATTATTTCCAGAAAAATCCTAAACAATTATTGACTGGCACGGTTAATCAAAGAATGAAGTGTATTTTATTTTTATGTTTAACCACACCCCTATATGTGGATTAATTTCTCATTAGGATTTACTTGTTTTACATATACAAAATACATTAGAAGGGAATAAATTCGTTTATTTTTGCAGCAATGGCAGAGTTTAAAATAACCCAAATAACCTAAGTGCCTTTGTTAAGGTACATTAAACCTATTTTTAAAACACCTCATTTTCATTCATTTATTTACGGAGACTTAATTATTAGTTTTGTATCTGTTTAGTAATGCTATAGTTTTACCTGTGTGACATCCAGGAAGAGCACCAATGCCATCTACTGTCATGCAGCCCTGAATAGTGCCAAGATTATAAACAACTCCCAGAATATGCAGCTCCCCTATGTGATGGGGAAAGAGCTTTAGTCTTGCCTGTGGAGATATTTAAGCCACTCTTATTATGTTTTCATAATATCTTAAATAGCACAATACCTAAATTTTGCAATACTGTAAAAATATAAACTTATGACCTAAACTTTTGAATAATCAATTAATTTCTTATTTTGAAAAGCATCTTCTTCAAAAGAAGATACAGGCTTGGATCTTTATTAACACTTCGAGTCAACAAAAAAACAAAATATTCTGGTCAAGCAAATGTTACATGAAATTACCACACTGACCAACTCCAAAAAAGCAAAAAGTTTTCATCAGGCTTCTTTGGAAATTAACAAACCAAAGACCTCTGCAAATCTACTCTTTCCACCAATTTCCTCTTAAGCAATTCCTGTTTCTTAACCTTCCAAATTTTAGCTTTTAAGAAAACTAGGCTATAAAATAAACTGAATTGATTTTTAAAATTTGTTTGCATCTTACTTTTTCAAAGGCGTAAGACAAAAAAACAATAAAATAGTTACCACTTTAGATTCTTCACTATTAATTAAAAATTCTGAAATAACTTCAGTTCCAATCATTACAGGTTCACCCGTTACCTGAAAAATAAATTATTTTGTAAAACATACACTCTAATAAAGGAAGTACCAGAATATTAACATTCCTATACATCAATACTTAAGAACAATAACAATAATTATAGTTAGCATTTATTAGGTTCTTACTATGTGCTAAGCAATAAGCAAACTTTCACACCTGGAGTAAAGCCACGCAGTAGTAGAATGCGTGTTATATACATTTTTTCATTTCATTCAGTCCAATTCAAGTGAGGAGGGTAAGTGAGCTACTCAAAGTTGCAGCCACCAAGAGGACAAAACTTCAACAAATAAAAGTTCAGTTACTAATCATCAACAATGGCTGAAATGGACACTTAATCTTGCAATAAGAACAAATTTCTCCATCTTTTACTCTGATTAGCCTCATTTTCCAAATTAGCCAATTATAAAAAGAAGTAATGACACCTAAACAAGATGCATAAAAGACTGGTGGCCAATAAGGGCAGTAAGAGAGAGCAAAAAAAGCCCGTGTCCTCCAATTCAAGGACTTCTGTAAGAGACTATAATCTCTGGTCATGCAACAAAGCAGAGTTAACTAATTTACACTTGGGCTAAAGCTGGTCCTCATAAACACTGTTTTACTTTTACCATGAAGTTAGTTACTTCACATAATAAATAAAAATTACATTTCCCTAAATTCCAGGTCAGCATCTTAATCCATCAGAAGTTTATGAAGAAATCCAGAGTTTAAAACTTACAGGAAAAAGTATTAATTATACAAAATGAAAATTTTCACTCAACTTTAATAAACCTCCTTTAAAATCTAGCAGTACACAGACTAATACACTTAAAAAGCTAATGAATCTTTTTAAAAAAACTTTCCCCAAGAGTAAACAGTTTATAGACTTCTAACTTATATTCTAGGCATCTAAAAAATATTAGAAAAATTCAAGAGGTTGCTAGAATTCCAGTCAGAATATGAACCTACAAAATCTCAATCTTTCAAACTATTCACAATGAGTATAAATAATCACAAAACACCTTTAATGGACTTAACCGACAAGACTTTATATAAGGCAATCCTTAAATATCAAAATACTTCAAGAGAAATAATTTATACTAAAGTTAGTATGACATACATCTTCTTTCAAGTTCTCCCTCCATAAATCAGTGCCAAAATGCTGGGATATTTCCCAGTTCCAAAAGTTTTTTTTTTTCTTTTCTTTTTAATAAGAACACTTAATGCAGCAAAGAAGAGATATGCAATCCCATGTGCTGTTAGTGAAAAGCCTATTGGTATGACCTTTTGGGAAACTAACAGGGTACTAAAATACTTATTCCCTAAAATGTTTTAACTTCATGCCCAGGAATCTTTACTATAGAAATTATCAGGATAAAATACTATACACCCAAATTTTTACCATTGTATGATGATGACAGTAAACAAACAGAAACTTCTACAACAACTATTAGTGGAGAGATACTAGAGGAGCTTACAGGTCATCCACAGTGGAATATTATACAGAAATACTGAGACATTTTACTATCAAAATATGCATATGAATCAACACAATAAAAAAAACATATGCAATATGAAAGAATCCCATATATGAAAGAAAACAAAAAAATGGAAATGACTGGGAAGATACAGAAAAGTGTTAAAGCAGTTATTTCTAAATACTGAGAAGACAGTTTTACTTTTCTTTATATTCTTCGTATACACAATTTTCAAAAATAAATATGTCATACTTTTTATATATGCTTTTTAAAATAAGCATAAAAAAGAATATGTACAGCTCACTGAATAGAAAAAAATGAAATGTTAGCAACTATTACTGAAACATGCTTATTACAAATACCTTTTAATAACTTACTAGTTCTTTAACTTCTTCATTATCCTTTCCACTACTATCTTTGGGTTGAAACTTCCACAGCAATGACAAATCAGTCAACAAAAGTGGAACCTTCAAAGGATTTCTAAAAGCCACTTCCACTGTTATTGGTTCTACAAAAGAAAGGCCTAAATTAATAACAAACCCCACCTATTACCCTATGCTTCAATTCTCTAAACACACCTTACTTTCACAACTCTGTATTTTTGCCTAGACTATTCCTTACCACCTTGTACATGTCCATGGATTTAGTTTTTAAATGACTTCCTCTAGGGGAGCCTGGGTGGCTTAGTCAGTTAAGCGGCTGCCAAAGCTCAGATCATGATCTCAGGGTCCTGGAATCGAGCCCCGCGTCGGGCTCTCTGGTCAGCAGGAAATCTACTTCTCCCTCTCACTCTCCCTCTATGCTCTAATAAATAAAATCTTAAGGGAAAAAAAAGACTTCCTCTAGAAGATTTCCCCCCAATTTCTATGTATTAACAAATGTCATTCTCTCTTCTATATTCCAATAGCACACTATATGTACCAGTATCAGAGCCCACAATGCCTAGTTTTATACATGCAGCTCACTAAGTTATATTTCCAATTTATTTTTTCATGCCTTCCAGTGTATCTGCTGTAAGACAGACGAAATTTGATTTTGTAAATCAAAGAAAAAACCATGAATAAAAATTCAAGTATATCACCTTCTACAACTGCCAGTGGAAATCTTGAGTTATCCGAGTAACTATTCAAACAGTATTGTGTGGGGTAGAAATTGGTTGGAATTACTCCTCTGTTGACCACAGCTACAACCTGTTCTTCAAGTTCTCGCCACTGCTGAGAGGACTCAGAATCATACTCCTGATCAAGACTTACATGAGTGGCTGCTTGCTTTTCACCTAAAAAAAAAAGTCACAATTCAGCACATGTATACTAACACCTGCCCTCAAATGAGACATATTTTAAATAAAAATCCAAGGTAGCCAAGTAAATATATATACATACACACTCACTCATGCCTGTTTAATTACCTGAGAGAAAAATATTCTCTTAATAACCCTAGCCTAAATGGAACTTGACTTATAATATTCTTGTTCTTTTCTTCTTAACTCTGAAAGAATATGTTTTTCTTAATATTTCACAATTTCAAATAAAATACTTCAAACATACAGAAACACACGGAGAATAACAAATATTTATACATTGAAATTTAACAAATGTCAACGTTTGTCATAAAATCCCAAATATTCTTTATGTTACAAATAATTAAAGTCCTCTGTGTAACCCTCCCAAATCCTATTTCTCTCCTTCATCTCTACTAGCACTTCTTGCCAGAGCTATTCCAAAACTGAAATACAGTGTTTTCATCCATATTTTTTACTTTGCCACATATTAGTGTATACGTAAACAATGTATGCATTGGATGAATTGGTTTGACACTAGAAATTTATATAAATGGAATTACATTTGATTGATCATTCTGTAACTTTTTTCACTCAACATTATGGTGTATTATCCATACTGAAACATGTAGAACAATTTCATTCATGTCCTATAGCATGAATCCATTACATAAATATACCAAAATTTATCAATTCAGCTCCTCTATCATTCTAGTATTTTTTACTATTAAAACCAATCCTGCCATAAACATTTTCATAAATATACATACATATATATTTGCATATATATATATAATAAGATTTATTTATTTATTTTAGAGAGAGAGAGGAACAAATAAGGACAGAGAGAGTCTCAAGCAGACTCTACATTGAGCACGGAGCCCAACACACAGCATGATCCCAGGACACTTAGACCACAACCCAACCCAAAACCAAGAGTTGGACACTTAACCAACTGCACCACCCAGGCACCCACTGATGAATATTTTTAAATTTTATACTAAATCTCAAGGAGAAACATATTAATAAGTTCAAATATAAGAATGCTTAGAATTACAAAGTTTACTTTAACTTATTTACACTTTTGGCCCAGTACTGCCATTCTAAGATTCAATCCTTAGAAAATAAGCCTGTATTTTAAAAAGACTTACAAGAAGAACAGAATATTGGCAACTGTTCTCTGCTACTACGTATATTTGAAATTTCTATAACGAAAAGTTAAGAAAACAAGTTTTAGGGGCGTCTGGGTGGCTCAGGGGGTTAAGCCACTGCCTTCAGCTCAGGTCATGATCCCAGAGTCCTCGGATCAAGTCCCGTATCAGGCTTCCCCTGCTCTGCAAGGAGCCTGCCTCTCCCTCTCCCTCCACCTGCCTCTCCCCCTGCTTGTGCTCTCTTTCTCTCTGTCAAATAAATAAAATACAAATCTTTTTAAAAAAAAGTTTTTCCACAAAAATGTCCATCAAACATAATTTTATATAAGGAAAAGAAGGAAACAGTCCAACTATTAGCAAATATTAAAGCAAATATTAAAGTACTTCATTTATATGTATTGAATAAAGTATCTTACAGCCATTAAAAATGTTCAATAAGATTATGTGAGAAAACCCATTATAATTGTAGCTATTTTGTTTTTATTTTTAGCTTTTAGAGCTGGAAGGAAAACCCTCAAGTACTGGTTATCTTCAGTTGGCAGGATGATAAATGATACAGTACAGAGTTACTTATTTTCAAATATGCTTTAGCAATTACAACATCATTTCTTAAATAAAGAAAAAAAACACTTAAAAAAATAGTCACTATGCAACAAGGCCAAATAAAATTTACAAACCATCTGCTGGTCGTCTGTCATGGCCAAAGAAAACCCGTGTTGCTGAACTGTTAATATATGGTAAAGGTAGCTGTGGTAAAGGACCATCTGGTGATAGCTGACTTACATTCTAGGAGAAATAGAGAAGAAGAATTTTTTGAGAAAACTCCACTTTCTTTGTATCTCCCTTTTCATTTTTTAATATGTAAGGAATTAAAAATATGTTAAGCAAGAATATTAAAATAAAGAATTACTAGTTTTACTTGATATATCAGCCATAAACTTTTAAATAACATTTATTCTAGCCAAGAGAATCTTCCTCAAGTTCCTCAGCTAATTGGCTCTCTTTGGATGTGAAAACTTCCAAATACTATTGTATGCCCTTTACTTCCTGTGACTCTTTACAGCATCCTATCTGTTAAAATTCTAACCCATTTGATCTCAAATTAATAAAGAATGAAAGCATATTTTCTGCAGGATAGATAAAATATTCATTATTCACAAGTCTTGAAGAAAAAATTTTTAAATTTGAAAAAATTTTAAACTTAAAAAATTTGAAAGGTAAGTTTTTCCCTAAAACAATGTTTTGTATTTTCTAACCCCCTGTCTCAGTGAAGTATTTTTCCTTCCTATTAATTTTTCTGGGTTAGACCATAATATGGCCACTTCCCATAGACACATACCTTTTCATCTTTCATAGGAAAAAGAAAGGAATATATTTTTTCCAAAGAATGGTATGAGGACCCAATATGTTACAAAATTTGTTATGATTCAAAAAAAATAATAATGAAGAAGGAGCCTAGAAAGTCATGGCATCTCTTCCTTTTTTTTCTTTTTAAGTTCCAAGAATACGCACAGATCAAATGTTTATGGAATATTAAAATTCCCTTTTAAAGATCTGTAGAAGGGCAATGGAACTCAGATCTATGGCCGAAGGGCATAATGCCACATTTTATTATGACAGATAATTATATAAATTCTAAGAAAACCATTTTATTGAACTCCTACTAAAGGAGTTTCTTTTTTTTAAACTAAAAACAATGACTTAAATTTTAATATCTACTACTAAAAACAAGTATTCACCTTGTAAACATAAAGATACTCTCTGAGGAAGGCCCCTTGTTGAGCAGCAGACTGTTTGCTTTCATTGATTAAAATATGCCTAAAAGCAGACACAGCATTGTCCAGTTGCCTAAGGGTATATGACTGGCGGCCAATAGTGAAGTTAATATGATCCTCTGCAAGAGACCAGCCTTTTCCCTTGTAAACTTGCATGGCTTGACAATAACAGCGCAAAGCATGCTTTTTCTGAAAGAAAATAAACAAAAAGTATTAAAATCCAAACTTCTCTTGGACTAGAAAAAGTAAACACACACATAATCACGAACCTGGTAACTGGTGCTTTTAACAAAGACTAGAATGATGAAACAATGAAACTAACATTTATGAAGACCCCTTTGCAATTATTACTAAAAAATAAGAGGTCCTGAAGCAGGCAAGTGACTGCTTTGTCCAAGAGCAGGAAGACTAAGAAGTCAAAAATAATCATGACTTTATGAAAAACCATCTGGAAGTTTTCAGAGAGTAGCATACAGAGTCATAAATTAGGTTGTTATTTTATAACTGAGAACTATCTTACTGATTGTGTTACGGTCATCTCTATACCACGGCACTGGGCTGAATGCTAACTAAACTATGATTTTGTTTGGTAATAAGAGTATGGTATATTCTTTTCTTTTGCCCACTGCTATATTCTGCCACACTTGTGAGCAGATATTTGGCATTAATTGCCTATTACTGAAACCCCCTGAACTCAGACAACCTCTATCTTAAAACTGGGATTTGGATGGGACGCCTGGGTGGCGCAGTTGGTTGGACGACTGCCTTCGGCTCAGGGCGTGATCCTGGAGTCCCGGGATCGAGTCCCACATCAGGCTCCCAGCTCCATGGGGAGTCTGCTTCGCTCTCTGACCTTCTCCTCGCTCATGCTCTCTCTCACTGTCTCTCTCAAATAAATAAATAAAATCTTTAAAAAAAAAAAAAAAAAAAAAAAAAACTGGGATTTGGTACCAAGGAAGAGGCTTCACTCCACTAACCCTGCTTCAGAGTATACTCTTGTACTTAACTCCCCTCTCCAGGGTAGATTACAACTTTGTATCCTGTACAGCCAGAACTGCTTGTTTTTTTTCTCAAGAAAATGTTTTCCTGGTAAAAAATTAAGCAAATCAAAATAATGTGCCACTTAATAGCATGCAATTTAAGAACTCAGTCTCTCTTCTGTGATATTCCTACAAAGATACCCAATCCAAATCTCACTGTGAGGAAACATCAAACACCAGACAAACTGAGAGACACTCTATAAAAATAATTGGCCTGTAATCTTCAAAAGTATCAAGGTCATAATGTCAAAGGATCCTTCTGAACAGGATCCTTATGCTATAAAGGATATTTACGGGACACTGGTTGGAGGATTAGCTAGTGGTACTGTATTAGTATTAAGTTCTTGATTTGATTGCTATGATTATATAGGAGAAAAAGTCTTTTTTCTAGAAAATGGGAAATACGTCCTGAAATATTTGGGAGTAATGAGGCACCAGGTAGATAACTATCAAATCGCTCAGGTAAAGTTTCTGAACTGTACTTAAAACTTTTTTGTAAGTTTGAGATTGTTTCAAAATAATTTTAAGTGATATTTCTTGATCTCCATACTTCTTTTAGTAAAAAGGAACACAAACATTGAGTCTTAAAAACTGAGATACAAGAAACAATATGTCAAAATGTTGAGTTCAAGTGCATTTTTACGATTTCTTGGAAAAGCATCTAAAGAGATTTAAAAGGTAACAAGGATTTCAAGTCTGCCTATTAAAGTAAAAATTGAAACAGGGGTATACTGTGTCTAGGGGTATATGGGACACAAACACACACACCCTCTCTAGCAATTTCTTAAATTTTTTACCAATTTTAATCTTCAGAAATGTCAATTCCTTTTTTAAAATTCCTTACTGGAAAACTAACAGTAAAAAAAGGAACTATTAAAAAATGCTGGGGACAAGAAAAGCAATTTGGCACAAACTCTCAGACAGAGAGGACTGAGAAATGGCCTTTCTATATACACATAATCTTCTCTAAAATCCTCTAATCTCAGCCAACAACACATTTTAATGGAAATGTCATAAAAAGTGCTGCTTCTGAGGAACAACTTGGCCTCACTGAAAACCATTTTTGTTCTATGTCCCACCTTCCAAGGAAGATACTGCTCTTGACCAACTACAACAGGACATGTATTTATTTTTCCAATAGAAGAGCATTTCTAGTTATACTTTTAGTTTCTATATACCGACTGAGAAAGAGATTTTCTGGATGCAGGGTTATATACAGAGTGGTCACAAAATACAGAACTGGGTACCATGGAATCACTAACTCCACAAGATAACTAGAGTTAAAGATGATTACTAAGAGGGTGCCCAGGTGGCTCAGATGGTTAGGCATCTGCCTTCAGCTTGGGTCATGATCCCAGGGTCCTGGGATCGAGCCCCACATAGGGGGTCTCTGCTCAGCAGGGAGTCTGCTTCCTCCTTTCTCTCTTTCTCTCTCTCTCTCCCTGCCTCTCTAACTACTTGTAGATCTCTGTCAAATAAATAAATAAAATCTTAAGCCACTCAGGCGCCCCCAAAGGTAGCATTTTTAATTTGCATGTATTTCCTAGAAGTAACATGTCCTATAATCTCAGAAGATGAAACATGAGTGGTTGTTTCCAATACCAATGACATCATCATGTTCATAAATGAAACCATTCATAAAAGTGGACAAAGATGTGGAGAAGGATGACTTATTTTTAATAAGAGACAATGGATCATTCCTAATGGGGTATTTAATTTTCCTCCCAAGCAAAGGGAACCACATGCTTATTACATTTTCAAAAAAACATTTTTAAATGACAATAAACAATGGGATAACATGTTCCAAATGCATTTCCATTTACTATGGAAGAAGAGCTATGAGAAATGATACTTTAAAATTTTGTTCCCCTCTAGAACCTGAGAAATTCTAGTTGATGGAGTATATCAATTATTATAAATTGATATATTAAAAAGATATTTAATTTTAAAAATTTTTTAAAAATTTATTTATTTGATACAGAGAGAGAGAAGATCACAAGCAGGCAGAGAGGCAGACGGAGAGAGGGGGAAGCAGACTCCCTGCTAAGCAGGGAGTCTGATGTGGGGCTCGATCCCAGGACCCTGAGATCATGACCTGAGCTGAAGGCAGAGCCTTAACCCACTGAGCCACCCAGGCGCCCCTCAGAAATATTTTTACAGTTTTGTATCTAATATAAATAAATTGGAAAAAAATATATATATATAAAGCAAATTCACCTATTTCCTAACTTGCTAGTTTCCAAAAATAAAAGGAGGAACCCAATCTTGAAATACTTGTTTTTTAAAATCATGGCATTCTCACATGAAATTGAGAGTAATTTTTGAATGCTTTTTTTTCTTTGCACCGTTTTAATAACATATAATTTAAAATACTGACATGTTTGTTTAGACAGACTTTGAAAAATAGAAGTATGTTCATAAAAATTCATTATTAACCAAATTTTTTAAGTCTTCGTATTTCCCTATGATATAAAAAACTCCTTAAGAGATAAGATTATGGTTTTACAGTACATACGAAGCTCCTTGTATGGTTCCAGGAATTCAGAGATGATTCTTCAATCCATACTTATCTATATTTACAGTAAACCATGACTTACTGCTGCTACCACTCTGCCTCTAACAATTCTCCCTCCAACTAATAATTAAAGGGGCAACTGGGGCTGGAGAAATCGCTCTAAAATAATAAATATCTCTCCAACCCAACTGCTTCCAGGGAAAAGAGAGACAGGATTTCTACTCACTAAATATTTAGTAAATATCATTATAAGGCACTTTGAGAAATAACAGAAGACCAGAGCTGAAGCAGAGAGTCCAGCCACTGTGAAGGATAATTAAAATTGTTTAAATGCATTCAGTATATCCAGCCCTTCATATGTATGATTTGTTTTATCCTCACAAAAATTTGGGCAAGACTCCAAAATCCCAAAATAAATACAAAAACTGAGGCTCAGAGAAGTAACTTAAACCCAAGTCAAGTTGTGAGCAGATCAAGATTAAAACCCACATTTATCTAAATCCAAATCTCATGCCCTTACCAATATAACACATTACCTCAGAACAGAATTTGCTTCCATTTTTAAGATTAATTTTAAAATCATAAAAAATTGATGAATGGCGTACATTTATAAAATAAATAGCTAATAACAAAAATTAAAATAAACTATTACTTTTTTTTTTAAAGAAAATACACTCACCTGCCCAGCTTTACTAAACCGATGGCCTGCCAATATCATATGAAATGCATATTTTCTAACCATGGGACTCTTCATGTTTATAAAGCAATGTGCCGCCTGCTCCAAAAGAAGTGCACTTCGAAGATCAGAATCCTATTGAATGTTTAAAAAAAAAAATAAGGTTAGTTTCACAGAATTAAAAGCAAAAAGATAACTGGTAAAAACCATTTACTTTCTAAAAATAATATATAGTATTTTCACTATGTAGCATAAGAGAATCTGAGGGCAGAAATCAAAGGGCAATCCAATCTTGATGATTCTTTCTTCCAATAAGCATAAATTTTTCTTGAAATCCTTAAAAAAATTCCCTACTATTAAATATTTTCTTTTGTTTTTCATAAAGCCAAATGTCTGGTTATAATATGCAGTGTATAATAAATCTCTGAAGAAATGCAATCCCTTTTCAAATGGCAAAAAAAAAAAAGTACATAAACTGAGAATACAGATATACTGATTAAAGACAAACCAGAAAGGAGAGCACAGAAAACAACAGATTCGCACAATTTCTTCAGGAAATTGATCTAAGATATCCAATAGCATATTTCCATTTACCCAAGAAAAAAAGGAAAAATAAAAGAGAATGTATGTAGAATATGAAATAATCTACTCTCTGCTTTATCCTCTATTAAGTTTACTGTATGTAAAAGCAATTCTCAATTTTTGCTTAATTCAAGAATACCAAAGTGACTGCTTTTCAGTAAGAAGTTCAGAAGGTTTCCCCTTCAAAGATTATCCCAGCTATTAGCATTATTAGTAAATGGTACAACTCAAATTAGTTTCCACTTCAATGGACTCTTACATTAGTGTCTACAAAAACCACATACTACATTTACATCCTCCTCCATAAGGACAACCTTTCAAATGAAAGAGCCATCACCACTTTACAAATAACAGAGAAAGTAGTGAAGGATGCTGATCAAGTATCAACAACATTTTCACCAAAACTTTCTCTAGGTTTTCAGCTATTCTCAAGCTGAACTTACCATGCCCTTCCATGTGTTCTGCTGCCATTATTTTCCCCAGGGAGAGTTGAAAACAGAAAACATTTACTTTAAATGCAATAATGTCAACAAATTATAGTTACATCAAAAAAGTGCTCATAGATCACAGATTATTATAACTAATCTCTGCAGCAATCACAAAATTAGAGTAGAAACAGATGTGAGGAAACAATCTAAAAAGCATTCAGTAAATGGTAGATATTATTACCTAGTTCACCTCCCCTATGACAAAAACTTAATGATAAAACGTTTCTGTCCAAGTAAGATCCAAAACCTAATTAAATGGAAAAATCAGGAGTGTACAATTGACAAGCAGTTCTTATCCAAGAGTTAAGGGAGCAAGGGAGTGCATTCTTCATTTTTAGGAAAATGTTTTCTTCTTTAAAAATAATTTTTTTCCTTAAAGAATAAATGTTTGAAGAAAAAAAAAAGGTAAACATCTTTCTGCCCCATTCCATGCCTCATCTAACTTGCCAGACTAACTACTATCACCAGCGTGGTGGTGGTGTCATTTCTCCCTCTCTATATTTGTGCTTTTGTGTTAAATATATGTTTTCTAAAAATAAATGTAATTTTTCATACAGAATATTCTTTATCTCATTTTTTGGACTTAATATAGTATCATGGACATCCTTCTAAGACATCTATACTTCTTATTTCTTTTAAAGCTACATTGTATTCTGTTTATATAAATATTCCACAATTTGTTAATATGGTCTCAACTGACTAATTTAGTATTGCTATTAATTAATATTGACTAATTTAATATCATACTTTCACTACTTTTGTTATTATAAAAAAGTACTTTGGTAAACATCTTTATAAAACCATTTTTGAGTAATTATATATTTTTATTAGACACATTCCTGGAAGCAGAACTCAGTTACTGAAAGCTATACATATAGTTCAAATTCTATTTTTTTTTATTAATTTATTTTTTTTTTAAAGATTTTATTTACTCATTTGACAGAGAGAGATCCACTCAGAGAGAGAATGAGCAGAGGGCGAAGTAGGCTCCCCAATGAGCCAGGAGCCCGACATGGGGCTCAGTCCCAGGACCCCAGGATCATGACCTGAGCTAAAGGCAGACTTTAATCATCTGAACCACCCAGGTGCCACTATAGTTCAAATTCTAATCGACAGAGCCAAACTGTTACAAAAAAAGTAGTAACAATATATAATCTCATCAAGAAAATGAGAGTGTATGTTTTCCACTTTACTCAGTCAAAAATTACTTTAAAAAATTTTTACCTCTTTCATTAAAAAAAGATGACACTTTGCTCCTCAATATACATTTAATAGTAAGGGTGGTAATCTCTTCATACGTTTAAGGCTCTTTGTATTTTTTCTGTGAATTGCTCATTTATATTCTTTTGTGAATGGGTTTTTGTGATTATGTGGTTTGTAAGAGCCTTTTGTATACTTAATCAGTATTAGACCTTTGTCATACATTTGCAAATAGTATTTCCCAGTTTTGACATGAATGAGTTTTTTCTTTAGTAGTCAAGCATACTAACTTTTGCCTCTACAGCTTCAAGATACTGCATCAAACTATGAAGGAATGTTATTCCTAGATTTTTTAAAAAATGCTTTCCTGTATATTCTGGTGTATATATGTTTGTTTCTTTTTTTCATATAACTTAATCAAGCTATAACTATATTACCATGTAGCAAGTAAGTTAGGAATCCAACTCCAAATAGCTATGGGCTAGATGTCACAATACCATTTAGTGAATAACCTAAAGTTCTCCACTAATTTTAAATGACACCTAATTATATGTTATATTTAAAATCTCATTCTACTCTATTACTCTGTCTTATCACTGCAAATAGTTTTAATTTCTGTAGCCTTATAATACATCTTAATATGTGGAACAGGTAATTTCCTCTAAATACTTCTTCTGTTTCCAAATTTTATTTAGGCTTTTCAATAGCATTTCACAGTCTTTTTCTTAAAGTGCTATAAATTTATTCCTAGTATGTACACACAAACACACGCAGTCACATACAGATATAGAGCATAAATACATACATATTTTTTTAATTGCTTACGAGGCTTCATTAAACTAGAAAACTTGGAAGGGCAGCAATCCTGGGCATTCTAATTCAGATAAGGAACATGCCTTAGATATCTTCGATGGCATGTAAACGATTGTAATGTACAATCTAATTGAGACCAGCACAGTAAACCCTCAGCACTGTCAAATTTAGTACTCAAGGGCTGACCAATTTAGGAGACCAAGAAGTCCATAGCATATATCATTTCAGCTGAAGTAAAATTTCACTCTTGCATCCATATGGCAGTTGTCTGAGAAAGAAATGATCTGCTGAGCTGAATGCCCTACTCCCATGACTCCTGCAACTTTGTTCTTCTGCAGTCCCTGTCTCTTACAGTGACACCTATAGTAGAAAATATATTGCTTTAAACCAAAAAATAGCCCTGAAAAAAAAAATGACAACTGCCCTCAGTGTTGATGGAAGAAAAATGAAAGAATTTCACAAAGTGACAGTATTATCTAGAAAGCAGAGGCTTTTAATGAGTTGAAGAATAAAGTTTTATTTTAGTGTTAATTCATATCTATGATATGACAAGTCTATTATATATGCTCTACAAAGAACTAAGAAAAAAAAATCTGTGATACTATTTCAACAGGAATTCCAGCCTATGAACTTTGCCTGTAACCAAAGAGATAATTTTAAAAACTGCTACATTAACTTAAAACATGTGGATAAATATTGGGGAGGGGGAATCAACTGAGTTAGAGGATTCAATAAACACTTCCATAAAAACACAATGGATGTGGCACTGGTTGCACAGACTTAAATAAATCAAATCTCAAGGATGGCTTTCAGATTTTTGCCTTGTGCAACTGAAGTTAGTAGGAAAGATGCTACAAGCTGATCAGTTCACCACAGGAACAGTTCCTCCCAAGGTGGAGAAACTTGTAAAAACTGCTATTACTACCCCCAATAGTAAAAAAAACCCTCATTTACTGTGTTTTAATGCAGTAACAGACAAAGGGGCTATTAAGACCAGAATAAATGTTCAGCACAGAAACACAGACACAGTAGGGAAAAAGCATCACATCTTAAGCACCAAATTCAAACATACTGTCCTATAAGGTGGTAACTGTGGCGTGTTTTATCATTACCTGGGTTTGCTCTGTCATCCTGAGAATCCCAGCACATAACATGAATAAGATCCACTTGCCCATAAATTTACAGTCCAAAAAATAAAGCCAAAGTACAACTCTGTCCACCCAGACCTCATAGCTGTCTTTTCCAAAACAGTGCTACCAAAAACCTAGGAAATCTAATTCACTAATGTCAGGAATATGTAACTCTGCTGCTCCCTATCCACAAAGCAAGTGTACTTTTCACATATTATAAGCCTTTTTCATTGACAGAATGCATATAAAAAATACAATTAGTAGTTAAAATTTAACGTAATTTTATATACACTATACCCAGTAATCTTTACTTTCAAGTTATCTGAAAGAAATATCTAAAAGGTATAGCACAAAAAAACCACAGGAATGACAATTTCTAGGGAAATGTACCACCACCCATCCGACCTCTCATCCCTAAAATAACAGTTATAGTAAGTTTCTTCAATTTTTTTTTTTTAAAGATTTTCTTTATTTATTTGACAGGCAGAGATCACAAGCAGGCAGAGAGGCAGGCAGAGAGAGAGGAAGAAGCAGGCTCCCTGCTGAGCAGAGAGCCCGATGTGGGGCTTGATCCCAGGACCCTGGGATCATGACCTGAGCCAAAGGCAGCGGCTTTAACCCACTGAGCCACCCAGGCGCCCCAGTTTCTTCAAATTTGATGACAAAACAAATCATCCAGGTTTGAAAAGGTGAAAACAAACTTGGAAAGGAAAAAAGAATAATGACAGAAAATACAAGGTTGCAATGCAGACAGAAGAATTTGCTTCAAATAATTTTTATTCAAACTCCTAAAACCATAAATTGCCTTTACATTCACTGATAGTCCTTAGATTGCACTTGATCTTAGCCAAAAGGCCAAGAAGCGATGATAGTCCCTCGATTCAAAAACAGCAATATATTCAAACCGAAGTTAAGATTATTTATTACAATACAAAACATAAACACACTCAAGAATCTATATTCAGCTCTACTAAATAATTTATGTCTAGCAACTGTTCATTTTGGTCAATGTCCATGCAGTATCAATTACCTGACACTGTTAATATCATCCCTTAACCTAATTAGCTATCTTACAGAAAGCTTTTAGAATAATTAATGGTTCAGTTCAACAAACATGTAAATTATACACCATGTGCCAAGGACAGTGTTAGGCACTGAGGATAAATATGCAGAAGACAACACAATTTCCTACACTCAAGAACTTAAATATAATTTCCAGTATGTGACAAGTCAGGTCTTACAGCATTATAAGAGAGAGGAAGATAGACACTTAGGATAATCTGGGGTATTGCAGATGACTATCAGAAGGACATGACTGATATAAGGACTAGTAGACAAGGGAACAAAGAGGAAAAGGTCCCCAGTCCAGAAGGACATTACAGACATGAACCAAGACAGCACGAGAAGGATTTAAAGAAGCGAGGGGGTGGAAAGGGAAGTAAATTATTTGGAGATACAGAAAGAAAACATGTTTTAAGAAATTAAAAGAAAAACCTGGATTACTGACAGAAGACTGTAGGCACATCTCGGTTTCTGCCTTGGCAGATGAGAAACTAGCTGGTTATAATTTTAAGATATGATCAACAAGATAAGCAAGTTTATGACTTTAGTATAGGTATGTTGTGAAGTTGCTTTGGAAGCACCCAAATAATTAAGTCTAAAAGGCAGCTGGCATTACAAATCTAAGTTTTCAAAGAGAAGTCAGTGTTGGAGACAGATTTAAGAGTGAAAATCATCCCTAAGAAATGATCACCCAAAAAATGTATAGAGTAAAAAGTATAGTGATCCAAGGATTAAAACCATAGAGTGTATTAACATTTAAAAGGCAAACAAAGGAAGTATTTGATTTTGTTTTTGTTTTTTTCCTCAGGTATTCATCTAAAAAATCTGTCTTTAGCCACACTTATTAAAAAAATCACTACCATTCTTTATAGGCCCAGAGTTGACACAATTTAGTAATATCTGCTATGGTGTACATATACAATGGAATATTACTTGCCATCAAAAAGAATGAAGTCTTGTCATTTGCACAAACAAGAATGAAAACTAGAGTGTATTATGCTAAACAAAGTCAGTCAGTCAGAAAAAGACAAATATCATATGATCTCACCCATATGTGGAACTTAAGAAACAAAACATATGACATAGAGGAAGGGAAGGAAAAATAAGATTAAAAACAGAGAAGGAGGCAAACCAGAAAAGACTCTTTTAACTATTGAGAACAAACTGAGGGTTGCTGGTAGGGAGATGGACTTAATGAGTGATGGGCATTAAGGAGGGCACTTGCTGGGATGAGCACTGCGTGTTGTAAGTGATGAAGAAGACGACGGAGAAGGAGGAGGTGGTGTCTCTTCTGGAACTTTCCATCTACACACAGTCTTTGGGGCACTCGAATGGCTGAGTCAGTTAAGAGTCTGACTTTTGATTTTAGCTCATGTCATGATCTTAGGGTTGTGAGATGGAGTTGTGAGATCAGGCCCCATGTCAGGCTCCACACTCAGTGGAGAGTCTGCCTGAGATTCTCTCATTCCCTCTCTCTATGCCCCTCCCCCCTTGCTCTCTCTAAAATAAATAAATCTTTTTAAAAATTTTGAAAACACACTTTTGCCCTTGTTTAATATTGGTGTATTACCTACCAAATTTTATCTATTAGATGCTTTTACTACCAATCAGATTCAAAATAGGAAGAGAGTAAGTTAGATACTATAGAAGTAGCTTTGAAATTTAGCCCTAGTCAACAATCCCTCCCCTTAACTAGACCTTTGAGCTAACAAGGTCAGAAACATCTCCCTAAACCACCTGGCATGCTGACATCAGATGTTTATTCTTTGAGATTAAAGCAAATGTGCAAATACTGTAGGCCAGTTTGGAGATGGGGTAGAAAAGTAATACATTACATACCTATTAGTGATGCAAAATAATAAAAATAATATCTGCTGTAAATTTTCATAGTAACTATAAATGGATTGCTTTTTCCTCTTCTAAAATATTCATAACAAAGGTTATTTTAAATGCTTAAGATGATGATTTACAAATTCATACTGATGAAACTAAGATTAAAAAATTCCTTAGTAATTACTCACTTTAAGTATCAATTTACTATTACAATGACGCACATACATGTTGCTTTAAATATTATTATATGTAAGAAAATAATTTCATTTACAACTGCACTAGGAATAAACTTAACCAAGGAGGTGGCAGAGCTGTACTCTGAAAACTATAAAGTGCTGATAAAAGATATTGAAGATGAAACAAATAAATGGAAAGATAGTCCATGATCATGTACTGGAAGAATTACTATTATTAAAACTACCATACTTCCAAAGCAATCTACAGATTCAACACAATCCCTACCAAAATACCAACTGCATTTTTCACAGAAATAGGGCAAACAATACTAAAACTTATATGGAACCACAAAAGTCCCCAATGCAATCTTGAAAAAAAAGAACAAAGTTAGAGATATCACAATTTCAGATTATAAAACACACTACAAAGTTGTAAAAATCAAAACAGCATGGGACTGGCAAGAAATGAGTCACTCTGACCAATGGAACACAGTAGATAGTCCAAAAGGAAATTCATCCTTATATGATCAATCCATCTATGACAAAAGAAGCAAGAATATACAACAGGGAAAAAAGCCTCTTCAAAAAAAAAAAAAAAAAAAAGCCTCTTCAATGAATGGTGCTTGGAAAACTACATGCAGAAAAATGAAACTGGACCACTTTCTTACATCATACACAAAAATAAGCTCAAAATAAAGACCTACATATAAAGACCTGACATCATAAAAATCCTAAAAGATAATACAATAATTTCTCTGACATTGACTGTTAACAACATTTTTCTAGATGTCTCTTAAGGAAAGGGAAACAAAAGCAAGAATAAACTACTAGGACTAAATAAAAATAAAAAGCCTTTGCACGTTGAAAGAAACCATCAAAACAAAAAAGGCAACCTACTGACTGGGAGAAGATTATTTGCAAATGATACACCCAAAAAAGGATTAATAACCAAAATACATAAAGAACTTAACACCAAAACATAAATAATCCCATTAAAAAGTGGGTAAAGGACCTATATAGATATTTTCCAGAGAAGACACACAGACGGCCAACAAACTCATGAAAAGATGCTCAACATCACCCATCATCTGGGAAATGCAAATCAAAACTACAATGAGATTATCAACTTAGACCTGTCAGAACGGCTAAAATAAGAAAGAAATAACAAATATTGGCAAGTATGTGAAGAAAAAGGAATCCTCATGCCCTGCTGGGAATTCAAATTGTTAAATGGCCACTGTTGAAAATAGTATGGAAGTTCCTCTAAAAAACTAACTGTAAGTACCATATGATCCAGTAACTCCACTAGTGGGTATTTACCCAAAGAAAATTAAACCACTGATTTAAAAAATTATATGGACCCTTATGTTTATTGCAGCATTATTTATAATAGCCAAAATATGGAAGCAACCCAAGTGTCCACTGATAGACAAATGGATAAAGAAGATGTGGTTTATATATCTATATACAATAGAACATTCACAGCCATAAAAAAGAATGAACTCTTGCGATTTGCAACAACATACAGATGGTCCTAGGTGGTATTATACTAAGTGAAACAAGTCAGACCGAGAAAGACAAATACCATATGACTTCATTCATATGTGGAAACTTAAAAACAAATGAATAATAAAAAGAAGAATCAGACCTATAAATACAGAGAACAAACTTAAGTTGCCAGAGGGAAGAGAATAGGGAAATGGGCAAAAGGAGTGAAGGAGTGTGGGAGATAGAGGTCCCCAGTTACGGAATGAATAAGTCACAGGGATAAAAGGGAGCATAAGGAATATACTCAATGATCCTGTAATAGTGCTGTATGTGAAAGATGGTTAACTATACCTGTGGGGAGCAGAACCTAATGTACACAGAAGTTGAATCACTATGTTGCACACCTGAAACTAATTTAACACCGCATGTCAGCTACACTCAAAGTAAAAGGTTAAAAACCAAAAAAGAACTTAAGTAGATCAATATTGCTATACATAAGTCAAAATCTAATTCATAAAAGATGTACATGTTTGTAGTTAATAATAATGTAGACTTAAAATAGAGAAATAAATTCATAAAATATTTCTAAAATACATTTAAAATTAATTCAACAAATAAGTAGCCATATTATAAATTTCTAAAAAGAAATTGCCTTCTACTTCCATGTTTTGCATATGCTTAAAAAAAAAGACATTTTTTGAAATTAATGAAACATTACTAAAGTAAATACTACACATTTTCAGTACCTCACTAGTCAACCGTATTAGGAGAGCTGCAGCCTCTGAATATTTGCTTTGGCTTTTTAAGATTTCAGCACTAAGCAATACACATCTCTCAGCCAATACCATATTCCTAAAGACAAAAAAGACAAGAAAAATATAATTAGCATTACAGTAAAACCTTAATACATCACAGTAACCATGTGTTCTCACAGAGGGCTCTATCTGCTGCCAGAATCTCCAAATACATTCTAGAATAGACTGCAAGGTTTAAGAGGTGGGATCCAAAACTGGCTCCACCACTTATTAGCTGCAGCCCCAAGGCAAGTTAAACTCTTTTTTAAGTTTCATTCTCCTAACCTGTAAATGAAGACGGTAATAGTACCCACCATTTCACAGATTTGTTATGAAAATTCAGTAAGTGTGTAAATTATTTTGGCCTAGCAGCAAGTGGTGGTCACTCAAAAAATGTTAATGATTATTAGTACTGTGTTATAAACACACTGCTATTACTATTATCTCTATTCCTTAATATTATAAGAGACAGAATTACCTCTGTCTTCCAACCCACCCATTCTACATAGAACAGTCAGAAAAATCTTTCTGAAAAATAACTTTTATTATGTCAAAGGATCTACACAATACTTAAGAATTCTCCATTTGCTTCTACATAAATAACTACAGCTTAGCAATAACAGTAATAAATGAGAATGAGGGTTCCACATACCGATACCTCCCAAAACACTATTTCACATGCACCCTGTACCCTAGCCAGGGCTCCATTCCCTTTCACCAGTGATGATGCATCCAAAACATTATTTCTGCCAATCACAATTCCTGAAATGTCTTCATGACTGTCAAATCCCAACCACCTTTCTTTCAGATCCATTCCTCAAAAATCCTATGAAACCTCCTCTGACCATTTTCTGGATCAGTCTCCTCAGAGGTGGTGAGTTCTAACTCCTATGGAGTTCCGACAGAGCTCATTATGTGTATAAAACACTTTTCATTTTTTTCCCTGGACTATTTAACTCTTTGTGTTCTACCTATTTAACCAAAAAAGTTCAAAATGGCTAACCCTTGGCTTAACAATAATTTAGGTTAGAAATGTCCACACAAAAAGATCACCCTCACTATACCATATAATCTCAGAATTACACATAACAAATTCCTAACCACAAACCCAAACAAAATAGAAAGAGAAAGGACGTAATAAAACACTAGTTTTAAAAATCACCTCATCTTGTCTCTAACTGTATTAACTTGATTCAGGAGCTTGTTTAAATTTAAAGCATGAAAAACAAAAAATCCATTTATACCTAGGAACAATATGAGTGTTAAGTTTACCTCTAAATGGATAGAACATAAACATTCTAGTCACCTACTTGCAGATATCCCTATATGTCTGGATTGCTGTGTCCATGTAATGCGCAGGATATGGCCTAGGTGCTCCTGGCTGAAGAAAAGCTGACACTGCTGCCATTTCCTAAAGAAAAAGACATTATTTATACTACTTCAAAAAGAAATATTCTTAGAGTTAAGCATTTGGAAGCCTACAAATTGTGGACTGAAGTTTGCTGATGCTTTTTATATATGCATACATATAAATTTCATGGATTAATGCAAACTTGAAAAATGTATTTATATACTTTTAGTTTTTAAATTATTTAGTCAAATACCAAAGTCTGTCCTTCAGTATTTACATAAGATTTTTCAAGAAGACCTGATAAACATTTTGAGTTACGGTATATACAACTAGCAATCCACCTAGCTTAAGATTCTGCCACCACCGTCTCCCTGTTCTTCTCTATCCCTCAATGAGTAAACAGACTGATAGAGACAAGGCAAAGTACATCTTTTCTTAATCACTAGCATCAGAACATGACAGCAGAGTTCACAACTTGCACTTTATGTATTCTAGCTACTTACACACTATTTTACATCCTATACCATACAAAAGGCACAAAAACCTATTTCTTAGATCTATATTACTGCTAATTTTCTAGGTCTTTTTACTTGGCTTCTAAAAGCCATTCTATTGTCGATGTCTATGCTTTTAGTTAATAATGCAAATAATATACAATGATGCTAACAAATTTAGAAGTTAAGACTCAAATACAGGGTTTGGGCCTTCTTGGTAAAACATACTACTATGTCCTCTTATAGACCAAGCTTTAAAAAAATTTTAACTAGAAAAAAAGAACCTTTCGTAAATTGGGAGGGGTGGACTTAATGCCGATCCACTTTTAGAATGAATAAATGTATTTGTCTGCAACATTTTTAAAAGAGAAATAAATCAGATAATTATCTAAAAATTGGGAGAATGATTAAAACCTTTAACCTGACAAGCTATAGGTTCCATGATAATATAAACTGCATCTGTTCCAGAATGCATTTCTATCCTTGGTGTCCAACAGTATTTGCTCCAAAATTTAATGAATTAGCTGAATGAAAATATAGTATATCCATGTGACAAAATATACTACAGCCCTTAGCATGTTTTAACTATATTTTAACATACATAATGAATATACAAATGCTTCTATATTATACAAAAAAGCAAATACATATTGAATATTTGGCAAAATAATATATTGTACAGAAACAAATATTTACTATATACAAACTATATATATTACATATTAATACATGAATGAAAGGGTACTGAGAATATATGGTAAAATACTATATTGTACAGAAACACGTATTTGCTATATACTAATTACATGTATCATAAAGCAATACATTAATAAAAAGATACTAAGAAAAAAATCCTGTAAGAAAAATATATCCCCAAATTCTACATTATTTTCTAATTTATTACTGCAAGAAATATTAAATCAATATACATTCAAACAAAACTGACATAATTTCTACAGATCTGGTGAAAACATTCAAAATGATCACCCCAAGTTACCCTATGATGTTCAATAATCCATTAAACCATTAAATCATGTCTTACAGTCTTTGATATGGATTAATACTTTTTACAAAGATTTTCATCAAGGAGTGATCTACTTACCCTTCAGTTAGGTAAAGTAGTTATGAAAGATTAAATACAAAAATATATATTTTTTTAAGAACTCTTATTACTGGGGTTAAAAAAAAAAGAGAACTCCTATTACTGGGGAACCTGGGTGGCTCAGTTGGATAAGTCTGACTCTTGATTTTGGCTCAGGTCATGATCTCAGGGTTGTAAGATCAAGCTCTGCACTGGCATTGAAGCCTGTTTAAGATGCTCTCTCCCCCACTCTCCCCCCCCCAACTTGCATATGTATGCATGCTCTTCCTCTTAAAAAAAAAAAAAAAATCCTATTACTGGTTTTGCTATGATATATATTTTAACTTAAAATCATCATAACTAAATATCTTCAATTTTTAGCTAAAGAGGCAGGCAGTACGGTGAAAGAACAAGCCCTGAGCTCAGCTGTTGCACAGGCAGGAGCTCTTTCCATCTGTATGTTAAAAAAACAAAACAGAAAACAACTGCCTATACTTTGGCATACTCGGACCCCTTCTCCAGAGTACACCCAGTGTACCTGCACAGTTCTTGGCTCAAAGCAGCTGCACTTCTGTCCATGTCTACTTTACAGCATGTCCACTGGTTAGGAGCTACTATCCTCCATCTCTACTTCCAGCCAGTATTTACATGTTGGTTTTGTGTATGTTTTTTATTCCCTGAGGTAACTTCTAGCCATGCTGGAGTAGCCTCACTACATTACTTGGATCTCACAAGGTACAAACACACTTTATGCTTTTGTTTGTAGTCTGGTTTCAAAGATACGTACATGTCTTTTGTTTGTAGTCTGGTTTCAAAGATACATACATGTCTTAAGAACTGTCCCAACCCTAATTTTCTCCAAAGTCTTTTGTTTTTAGGGCAGTTTTTATAGACTACAAGAATTTTCAGGTATTCCTATATTATGTTATAGGAGATATGACTTTATTTTCCAGTACAAAACTATCTTCTCTCATATATTTACTACTAATACCTCTACCTAAATGATTTAAATATGATATTTATCAGATTGCAGATAAAAATGAAAAAGCTTATATACCATAAAATCACAAAAATCTTTTGCCATACCTTTATAAGATTCTACCTCTATACATTCAATTAGCAGGTACATAAAGTACAAGTTAAAAATTCATACCTGAATTATGAAATAACATTAAGTATTTATGATTTTATATCCATATAGTCATTATTTTACACTATCATATTTAGACTATAATGAAAGATTACAGAATGTCTAGCCAAGGACAATTCATGTAAGTTTTCAAGTACTTCAACTCATAAAAGATTCAGCTCCTAAACAAGGTTTTCAAAAGTTAGCAGGCGTTTTTCACTAAAAATAGTACAGAAATAAAAAAACAGTTTTGCTATTTCAGTTTCACATTGTTATTTTAGTTTTATATACATATATTAAAGCAAATGCAAAATAAATGGCAATTATTAAACAAATGTCTAATTTCCAGTGAAATATTTACTCTTATACATTTTTGTTCTTCACATTTTTGTTTACAAACATATTTTTAAAGTGATTATGTAGAAAGGAACAGTGTTAATTTTACTCTTTTCTACACAGAGAAAGCAGATTATGGATACATGTATGACTTTTAAAGAACTTAAAATGTAAGGCATACAAGTAAAGAATATTTTTTCTGGGGGGCACCTGGGTAGCTCAGTCCAGCTCTCAATATCGGCTCAGGTCATGATCTCAGGATCATGAGATGGTGTCCCACATGGGGCTCCCTCTGGGCATGGAACCTGCTTAAGATTCTCTTTCACTCCTCTCTCTACCCCTCCCCCCAACTCATTTTTGCTCTCTCCAAAAAAAAAAAAAAAATTTTTTAAAAAAAAGCCTTTCTGACACACAAAGGTTTACATATCAACTATAAAAACTAACATAGTTGTTGCTTAAAGCCCTTTATTTACAAAGCAGTGTGCTAAGCACAGCACAAGCCTTATACCAAATCTAACCCTATGCCATCAGGATTCACATTTAACAAGCAAAAAACCTGAGGCTTAGAGATGTTCAATATTTACCTCAGATGATAGTCTGTCTCACACCAAAGTACATATTCTTAACTGATATATAGTCATATATATGAAAATATATAAAAAACTGATATATAGTCATATATATGAAAAAGAAATTAAGCAATTTTGAAGTATTTTTCAATAGGCCTAAAAACATCTGCTAAAAATAAGCTACACTCAACATAATAACTGAAATTCAAATTAAATTTTGCATACACAAAATTGGAAGGTACTAACTTGTGAAAGCTAAGACATCAATTCTCATATATAACATATTTTAATATACTAGTTTGAGGAAAATCCACCAATTCAGCATAAACTAATTCAAAATCTATAATGCATTACATCCTCTTTGAGTACAACTTCATCCCTAGGTATTTTGCTTGCCATTTCATAAATAGAAACTTCTAAATCATTTATGATAACAGAAGTAAGAAATTATACTATTACAGAATACCAACCAAGGCACCAGCTGCATAAAGCATTGCTTGATCATTAAGAAAATCTTTCTTTGCAGTATGATAGCAACTATAAGCCAAATCATAATGCTGCACCAAAAAGCATAAGTCAGCCATTTTTCGGATCTGAAGCTCTGGTGCTTCTGGTGGATACCTGTAAATATAAAATAAGTTAAAAAAGTATTTTATATTTTATGACCCCTAAACCATTAAATACTATAAAATGTCTAACAAGCTGTTCAACTGTCTAAAACATTACGAAACTTATATGGTCTTACAAGAATTCAATCTCCAACAAGAGACTATTATTTCTGAGATATTTGGAAATAATTATATTTATATAATTTATATATAGAACTGAGAAGTTCTCAACAGCAGGTAAGCATTTTCTCCATGGTCAAATTATGAAGTAAATGGTTAAGTCTAAGTGACTAACTTTATCTATAACCATGAAAAACATAAAAATCCAATATGAATTATATTCTCCTTAAACAAGATTTTATATTAATGAAAACTGTCTAAATGTATGCCTCATTTAGAGGCATGACTCAGAATCGCTAGACCATAATATTTTAATTTAGATGAGTTATTAATGAATACCTAATCTAACTCCATCTTTTTACAAATAGGAAAAGAAACCCTAAGCAAGGGACTTTCCCAGTTCTTTTTTATTTTTAGATATCTAATTACCTAATGGTTTAAAAAGAAACTTTTAATGCAATTAACATATAGTCACTGGTCTTATCTACCTAAGTTTTAACCAATATGAAATTAAAAAACTAAAAAGATAATCCTTTTTTGCCAGACATCACAGAGTCAAACACCAGTCAGTTAAATCCAGGAAAAACAAAAACAATATTTTACTCACAGCAGTCCAGATGTATTTTTCAGTTCGTTAATGCTTTTTTCTGGAACTTTACTGCCACTAAACCATTTTTTAGTTGCAGAAAATAGAGATCGACTTAAACCTTTTCTTGATATTAGCTACCAAAAAAGATTGTTACAAATGTGAAAATTAGTATTTTATTTTTATATACAAAAGAATTCTAAATAATTAAAAATCTTTAAAAGTGAGCAAATATTCCTTTTAGTAACACTGATTTAAAGAAAATTGTTCAATAAGCTAGCAAAATCCCTAGTGTAAATGAGTAAGTATCTTCCAGAATTTAACAGTATTTCATCACTAATAGTGACACCAATAAATCCTAATACTAGTCTACATTTAATTTAAAAAAAAAATTAAATATTTTTGAATAACTTATACTATGTTCCCAAGTTTACTCTTCTCTGAAATTTAAAAAAAAAAAAAACTAATCCAAACAATTAAAGCTTACCTGATCATTTAATTGCCGAATTGTTTTTTCTATATGTGGCAAAAGGCCCCGAAATGTGAACTCTTGTATAAACTGTCGAATTCTATCATGATCAGTAAGAGTTAAACATGCACCATGAATAATTCCAGTATTTGCTTTCTTTGTTTCATGTAATGATGAAGCAAATTTTACATGATCTGGGCCATCCATGCTGTTAGAAGGGTCACTGGACGAGTCCAACTGAAGTGGGTGAGCTCTAAAGTTATTTGGTAAGCCATCTACTGAAAAACAGATCTTTCTTTTACTCTCAGAAGCAACAAAAAATTGTGATATCACTACCATACTGCTAAAGAAAAAAAGAACAATGTTGGAAGCCTTTATCTTTCTGTATATAAGTTTAAAATACATTAACATTTTCCCTCCTAAAATTACAGGAGTTGAATTAACACTGGTTACAGATAATAGAAATTTAAAGATTCATGTAAATTAAAGAAAAATAGTGTTAAAATAATACACTTTAAATAACACAGCTAATAAGAAAAATTTTTAACAAAAGAAATTTCAGAGATATCACTATCAAAACTGTAATTTAAAATACAAAAATAAAGCTCTCAAGATCATGTCAACTTTGGGAATAATTAATGCTGCACATAATATCTTCTCCCTTGCTTTCTACAAACTGTTTAAAAGAAATACATTACTCTTATAAATTTTTAAAAGTCAAAAAAAAGTCAAATGATTCAAAAAATTCTTCAAAGAAAAACTAATCTCCCATTTTCTTTTTTTAATTATGAAAATTTCCCCCATCTTTTATCTGTAAGGATGAGCATGCTTTGAGAACAGTGCATATTTTCAATCAAAAGAGAAACTTAGAGAAAGTAGCAAGACCTTTGACTTCGTTATCTAATCCATCCAATGAAAGCAAGTTACTATCAGAATTCTTATTTGAAGTTATAGTACAAGGGCCATCTTCATATGATTCCTATCAAAATAAAATAAAAAAGCATTAGCAGTTATAATTTATTAATCATGTTTAAGATACTACCAAATCCATCCACAATTTCTGCTATCAGCCTTATCAGTTTTAGCAAGACACCTTGTTTTCAGTCCTCCAAATTCTTAACTTCTTCCATATATCTTATCATTCCAGTCCACACCTCCTGTATTCCTAACTTCCCTATCACATTCAATCTACTACCCAAATTCTTCTGAATCCAAATGATCTGTTTTCCTGTTTATATATGGTAAGCACATGCCTAAATGAGTACCTGTAGAAGTGTCTGAAATAAGAAAATAAATGCAAAGAGAGATGGACTACTAGTCAGGAAGGGGTAAATAAGAGGGATGGTGTGGAATCTCCTGGGTCATGGATTCGGTATTAACAGGCTGGAGTAAATTCTGAATCCACCATAGGGTAAAAATACCAATATGAAGTTTATTTGTACAAAGGCGCTGGTTTCTCAGTCAACAAAAAAACTTAAAATAAAAATACCCAGATGACCAAAAAGCAAACAAACAAACAAACCAGACTACTCTATGAGAGTAGTAAATCTGAGGCATTGTTCCACGTGTCTTACTTTCAGGGAAATAAGTAAGCTGAAACTTAACAAGATAAAAGTAATCGGGACAATGGGACGCCTGGGTGGCGCAGTTGGTTGAACGACTGCCTGCGGCTCAGGGCGTGATCCTGGAGTCCCGGGATCGAGTCCCACATCAGGCTCCCAGCTCCATGGGGAGTCTGCTTTGCTCTCTGACCGTCTCCTCGCTCATGCTCTCTCTCACTGTCTCTCTCTCTCAAATAAATAAAATAAAAATCTTTAAAATAAAAAAAAAAAAAAGTAATCAGGACGAGCATTCAAGAAAGTTAAAAAAAAAAAAATTAGGTATAGTTAGCCTGGAAAAAAGATACAAGGGAACATGAGAACTTTATCTATCCTATTTTGAAAAGCTGACTAAATGAAAAATCGGTCCCAAAGGACCAATGAATAAAAGCAAAGGGAGACGGTATTTGGTTGATCCTCCAGCTGGTGAGACATGGAACAGGTCACTTGAGAAAAGAGTGAGTACTGGATAAGGTTGTTCACAGGTAAGGATTAAATTAGGGGATTAGATTTGATGAGCTTTAAAACTATCCTCCAATCCCGGGCTTCGCTATAGAATTTCTGATACCTCTGCCTTCTGTTAAAAGTTCTCAAATTGGACAATCTGACTTGTGCTTCCCTTCCTTAGGATGACTGGACTCTAAATTCCTATTTTATTTATTGTTCCCATTCTGTGTGTGCCCGGAAAGACCGTATTTTAAAATAAAACTCCTCCATATTCAATTTGTTCTTTTTTTCCTCACTTTTCCCCATCATTACCTTAAAGTAACTATCAGTACAGCACTATATCTGGATCAAAAATTTCATATGTAGGATAGAAAAATAAGGGAAATAAATAGATTAAACAATATTTATATTAGGACATCAAAAATTAATCTATAATTGATATTTTTAAAATATCAAAGAATACACACATAATTTAAATATACAAAATACAAATAAATTTTCCATTTCTTTACAAAATCCCCCTTCCACACAGAAAATCGTGAACTCTTGATTATCTTGAACGAAGCATAGGAAATCGGTCTCTGACTACTACCAGGAGGCATACAATTCTATCTAAAAGTTTGACAAATCATGAAACCTTATACCTACCCACTTCAACCAACAGATGATGAACATTAGTCTAGAATTCTAGATTAAGAAAGGAGCAAATTAGGAAGAAATAACACTTCCTGAAAATTCAGAAGGAAAGGAAATCAAAGGAAAGTTAGGGAAAAAAGCCCACCCACCTAAAAAGTATGAGCTCCAAAAGGTGGCCATAAGAACAGCAAGTTGAAAATGAAGGAGGGCAACCCCAGAGCATGTGGATAATAAAGAATTGACTGTAAGCATTCATAAGGAATTAAACGTGCAAGTAAAAAATTCTATTCTCTACAGTAGTCTAGCCAATCTAATTCAATTCTTATGTAATTCACTTTTCACCTTTTAATAAAAGATCAACACTGATATTATATACCTGAAAAGAGTACACATGAGGGATTATGTGTTAGTTAAAACACTATTAAACCACTGAATTAAGAGCTCACATGCTGATGGATCAGAACTAGCCACATTCCACAAAATAAATATTAACAATTCTAGTTAAATGAAGACATAAAAAAATTCTATAGTGATATCAATATGCCATAAAACTGGAATACAGCTTTTGTGTTTGCTTCATTGTTGTTTTTTACATATACCTGGTTTTGAATACTATTTTTCTGGAGATACTGACTCCAAGGATCTGGTATCTGTTCATCTGATGCTCGATTAGATGTTCGAGAATTAATTTTAAGTAAATAGCAACCCTGAGTTCCATATTTCTGTTTCATTTCTTCATAAATTGATTCAGCCCTAAAGTAAACAATGGAAAAAAGGTTTGTAGTAAATGGAGAGCATACCTTAGGCAATAATAAAGTAATGTTAAAATCATCCCCAAAAAAGGCAGAACAGAAAATAGAGATAAAATAGTAAAAATATTAAAACAAAGTTCATGATCCTAACTGAAATTTAGCTAGCTTAGATAACCTTAAAACAGTTACCAAATTGTGCTTCATGGAATAAAATTTTGCAAGATACTCCTACATTATTCAAAGAGAGGGTTCTGGTAGTCAAACTAGTTAGAGAACCACAGTAAACAAAGCCAGGAGACCACACCCAAGCCTCCTGTTCACAAATAATATGCGCTGTGAATTTCCCAAAAATGGCTTCAAATATCTAGATCAGGAACTCTTTCAACTCTGAGAACCAGGCTTTGGGAAGTATACTTTTGGAAATTGCATCTTAGATAACAGACATTTATCGAAAAAACTAAGTGCTAAACAGAAAAGTATAGCACCCCAAAAGTTCAAAAACATCTTTCACTGCCATAGTTTACCCTTCCCCTACTTGTCTTCAAAGGGACACAGTTTGAAGGAATAAAGGAGAAAAAGCTGAAGATTTTTTTATTCCATAGGTTTTATTCCATAAAATCCACCTTTTCTTCTTGCAAAATTTTTAACAGCCAGTTCCATGAGTTACATCTCAGATGCAACAAAAAGCGTTTTTATTTCCGTATTTTACCTAAACTACTGAAGTTGGTAGGTAAAAAGATAATTCAAGTGATAAGACAGCCTAAGAACCACACAGCATATTCTGATGAAAAATCAAATTTTAGTGCACACAGCTAATCTAATTCAAACAGTATCTTTTTAGTCAATTAGCCATCTAGTGCAAAAAACAAACAAACAAAAAAACCCAAAACCCAGAAATTTTATATCATATTCAAATGTAGAAGATAGTACTACACAAACAGCAGGCCTGACAAACTTATTAAATCATATTCATATACTATAAAATTAAGACTGAATAAGTTATAAATTTGTATAAACAAATACACGTATATGTGTATATATGTATATATACTTAAGTACAATAAACTGCTCACTTTACCAATGATACTGCTAAACATTTGAACAACTTATCTAACACTTGAATTACTTAAATATCCTAGTTACAACTATTCAATATGAAAGATATATACCATATTCAACTGATAGAAACTAATTTTAATAGTTCAAACTATTTCTATTTATACAGGAAACTTTTTTAAAAATCCTAAATAATAATTATTCCTCAGAAAAAATTTTTGGCTATAAAGGAAAATTTAAGGGTGCCCAGCTGGTTCAGTCAGTACAGCATACAACATTTTTTTTTTAAGATTTTATTTATTTATTTGAGAGAGACAGAGAGCACAAGGAGGGGGAGCAGCTGGCAGATGGAGGAGAAAGAAGTAGGCTCTCCACTGAGCAGGGAGCCTGATGTGGGGCTTGATCCCAGGACCCTGGGATCATGACCTGAGTGTAAGGCAGAAGCTTAACTGACCAAGCCACCCAGGATCCCCAGAGCATGGACTCTTGATCTCAGGGTTGTAAGTTTAAGCCCCACACTGGGTATAGAGATAACATAAAAATAAAATATTTTTTTAAAAATGAATAAAAATAAAAAATAAAAATAAAGTAATATTTATTTAACAGATAAATGGTATGTGCTCAGAACAAGGGCAAGAAACAATTATTTGACTACATTTCCTAAATGGCATTGAGAAATCGCAATAACAGCTTGAAACAAGATTAATTTGATCTACATCTTGAATCAAGAAGTCAAAATAAACTCCAAAATAAAACTGCACCATTTTCAAGACTCATGTTTAAAGGTAAGTTTATCATTTGTTCCAAAGATAAAAGGACTGTGGCAACTCACTAATAATGATTATTAAAGGGCAAGTAAGAAAGAAATGCCTGGATGTTTTTGAGACTATGAAAATATCAAGGCTAAAAATATAAAGTGACAAGAGGGTAAAGAGTGAAAAAAGAAGTGCCTTTAAAAAACAGTCAAGAAGTGAAAAGTAAGAAAAAACTAGGAAGGAGGAAAGAAAAAAATAGGAAATTTAAAGTAAGAAATAACAGCTAAGACCTATAAAATGGCAGGCACTTTTGTACAAAGATTGTGGTTAACAGAGAAATATATATTGAAAGGGAAGTCTGGATATCCATATGAAATCTATAATAAAATGACTTAGTTGTCAAATATAACTCTGGAGTAAAAGATAGAGTTAAATATTTAATTAATAAGCTTTTACTTTCTTAGATAAAAAATACATCTACAATCTAAACAAGCCAGTCCAAACCAATGCTTAATCATTTAACAGGGAAAATTTTAAATTAAAAAAAAAAAAAGCTTACCTCTGTTCATCTCCTGCACTTACATCATGTAAAAGTACATAATATTTAAGTGTATTTGGTATAAACCACTTGGGGTAGGAATAGTCACTGTTGTGCTGAATCCGATGCTGTTCTTGTGATAACTTTGAAAACTGTTCCACAGGTTCAGCTTCACTAGATGATGCTACCAACATACCTTATAAGCCACATTAAGGTAATTACCACTTATCACTAAATGATAAATACTATCCTATTAAAATAAAACTTAAAGGAGATTTTTCAAGCTAAAAAAATCTGGTATCTTAGATTTTCACTGCAAACACAAAATAATTCCTCCAACATTACCAAGTTACTCAAGGTTTTAAATCTTAGATTTTGCTAACAGTTTTTTAGGTCATTTACATACATACATACATACATAAGAGAATCCATGAACATAAAAATAAGCAATATCAAACTATACATCAATATCCTCAACAGCTCTGCTGAATCCTGTTCCTCTCCAATCAATTATCTCATTGCAATTTCATACTCTAACCTACCTCTCAACTTCTCTCTGCAACTTCATTAAGAAAACTAAAAAGCCATAATGGTCAGAAGAGGTTAAAAGCTGTAAAACAGGTTACTAGAAAAATGGAAAACTATCCTTAAATATGAGCTTTTGTATAAGTAATTAATTTTGAGGCAACCAGCAAAAGCAGTTAACACTGACAGTTTACTTTTCCTCTTCGTAAAATGCTTAGAAACTCATTAAATGTGGAATATTTGAGCTGGAGAAAAAAGAAAAACAATAAGCAAGCCCTCAGTATTCTTACTTTGTACTAAAAAATTAATTTATTCTAACCAGTCTTGTATCTAGGATGCCATTTTTTAAAAAATTAACAAAAAAAAAATTAACAAAAACTTGAAGCATCATCAATAAAAAACTTCTCCATTCTCCATTCTCTATTATTCTCAATAATTTTGCCTTCATCGAGCTATTTCTGAGACTGATAACTTTGAAAACATTTCATTTTAAGAAAACACAAAGGTGAAAGGATACATGCTAAATAGTGGTTCAGAAATTCATGATCTGATGCTGGCATCGACTGAAGAAAGGTCTCTCTATAAGATTCAAACCATGGAGTAGTAGCTAAAACGAACAATATTATATAAAATAGTTAAAATTGCTCAATAGAAATCAATTTACGACAGTATTTTAAATCCATACTCCTAGAAGGTGTGAAAGATAACTCCCAGTGGTAAATAAGCACTTTCACTTGTACTTAAAGATACAAAACATTTTTCACCTCTTCTTTAAGATTTACATATATCTGTATTTGCAAAAATAAAACCAACTACTCCTAAACTTATACAATGATCCCAGAACCTATTTACCTATTAATCCTTTAAATATTACCTATATGAGTAAAAAGATTCTGGAACTAAAGTTTTGTGCTTCTGCCACTAGTCACGTTGTCACAAATGGCTTTCTTCATAAATAATCATTTTTCAAATCATTAAAAAATTTTAATATGAAAATTAAAAAATACTATCTTCTTCTATCTCAACAACTCCCTTGAGAACTATTTTGAGGAGACTATTTCCATTTAAGTCTCTTCAGAAAAATCAGCAAAAATCAAAATATTCTAGAGATGTTTTTAAATTTTTAAATTTTAAACTTCTCTAACACCAGACTGGAAGATTTTTTTTTAGTAAACTGTCCTCTTTTAAATTATACTTTTAACCCTTAAGTATATCAAGAAAAAAGTCATTGTCATTTATCACTGAATCTAACTGATCCTTGATATTTTATTGTATTTTTAATTTACTTTTATTTATAGAATTATGAATAAAGGCACATTAAAAAAACATTATTAGAAATTTTAGTAAAAGTTTAAACATAGCAAACTCAAATTTGTTTTCCCTGATTTAAAGACATACATGCCTCAATTACGCAATGTCCCTTGAATACAACTAACTGTTCAACGGTCATTCTTTAACTTGGAACACATCCATCTTGTAAACCCTGATTCCAGATTCAAATACATCTCTAAGTTCTAGTTTATCATTACTTCTGTTCCTTCTTGCACTTGCATCTTGAAAACTTCGATGGTTCATAATTTGCTGAAGAGAAAAAGTTCATTTTATTTGCTCCATCACTACAAAACATCTTCATTTTTAGACCTCTAAATAACAAACAGAAGATCAATAAACCCAGTGAATTTTTCACTTCTACGTCATCTAATCCCTTCCAATCCCCTTCATACACGCACCTACCTGCCTATCTGCTTCAGCATTTGTCCACGTATGAACTGTATTAATTAATTTTGTTATACAAACACCATATAGCATGAAAAAATACTGTCACATGTCCTTTAACAAAAGAGAATGGTCTAAGTTCTTGTCTCAAAATACCGTGTGAATTACTGACTAAATTACTGACTAGTTAGATGAAAATGCTGTATTTCTTTTTTGTTCTTACACATACATGGCTCACTTATTCTTGAGCTTGAGAAAAATCTGTATTAGATACTGTCATCTGAAGACTCACTGATTAGGATTTCAGTATATTTTCAAAATACTGATTAATTCCATCACTGTCACTAGAGTTTAACACTATGTTGTCCACTAAAGTCAGTAATCATTAGCCACATATGACACCTGAAATGTGGCTTTTCTGAACTAAGATGTGTTGCAGATATAAAATACACATATGATTTCAGATAGTATCAAGAGAAGAATTTTACAAGGATTACATGTTGAAGTAATATTTTGTACATACTGGGTCAAATAAAGTACATTCAAATTAATTTTACCTGTTTCTTTTCGCATTTTTTTTCTGGTTTATTTAATTTTCTTAGTAACCTCTATTTCCAACATGGAGGTTAAATCCACAACCCTGGGACTAAGAGTCCAGTGCTCTTCCACTGAGCCAGCCAGGTATCCTTCTTTTTACATACTTTATTGTATTTACAAAACATTGAAAATGACATAAGTGGCTCATATATTTCTACTGGGCAGCATTAGTCTAGAATACTGCTGTTTCACTGTATTCACCTTCTAATTTATCTATAAATGAAAAAAAGGTGTTTTCCATTGTCTATTTTCTTTCTGTTGCCAATGTGGACTAAAAATGAAAAATTCTCAACTATACTCAATGAAAGAAAAAAAAAAATGAAGACAAAGACAGATTACAAAGATGGTATGTTCCAGACTTCTTTTATATCTTCTTAAAGGAAAATACAGCATTTTGGTCAATGTGAAATTACTAAAGGATGATAAAATAACAGTGACTATTTCACCACTGCAACATCTTTCTATACAATTTCACCATTCTACTTTCTTGTAGCTTGGCGCAACTGATAAATAATTCCTAGGACGATGAAAAACAGTAAAGGAGTTCAAGATATTAGAGAAACTAGAACACTAAGTTCCTATTTTCTACTAGTCATTTTTAAAATAATTTCCACTATTTTAGAGTGCTCTTTAAGCTTTTTGCTCTTAAGTAAAAACTTAGGAGAAAATACTAAAGAATAAACGAGGCACCTGGATGCTCAGTCAGTTAAGCGTCTGCCTTCGGCTCAGGTCATGATCCTAGGATCCTGGGACTGAGCCCTCCATCGGACTCCCTGCTCAGCAGGAGCCTGTTTCTTCCTCTCCCTCTATCTGCTGCTATCCCTGCTTATGCGCGTGCTCGCTCGCTCTCTCTCTCTCTCTCTCTCTCTAATAAATAATAATTACAGGTACCTGGCTGGCTCAGTCTGTAGAGCATGGGTCTCTTGATCTCAGTGTCTAAGTTCAAGCCCCACACTGGGCCTAGAGCTTACTTTAAAAAAAAAAAAAAAAAGACAATTACTAAGTCCTAAAAAAAACAAAATGATAAGAACAAACTAAGCCCAATATTTGGCTTTGAAATGAAGAAGTGAGTAATATTTAACCGTAATCCTGTAAAGAGTAAATATTAACGAAAAATTTTGAAAACTACACTAGGAAGATGGGAAAAGAAGAAGAGGGAATAATTAAGTTAACTCTTCATCAATTACAGGGCACCTGGGTGGCTCAGGTCCTGATCCCAGGGTCTTGCAATGGAGTCCTGCATCAGGCTGCCTACTCAGCAGGGAGTCTGCTTCTCCCTTATTCTCTCTCCTTCTTTCTCTCAATCAAATAAATAAAATATTTGGAAAAAAAAAAAAAAGAACAAAAACTTCAAAAAAATCATCTATATTGAGAAATCAATAAATAAAATTTAAAACTGATTAAGCCATAGATAGCCACATACAGATATTACCTAAAAACACTAAATCAGGGACGCCTGGATGGTTCAGTCGGTTAAGCATCTGCATTCAGCTCTGGTCACGATCCCAGGGTATTGGGATCCAGTACCGACTGCTTCAGGCTCCCTGTTTGGCAGGAAGTCTGCTTCTCTCTTTGCCCGCCGCTCCCCCTGCTTGTGCTCTCTTGCTCAACTCACTCTCTCTCTCTAATAAATAAGTAAATAAGATTTTTTAAAAATCTAAAATAAAACCCAAAAACCATTAAATCAAGGGACACTTAGGTGGTTCAGTCAGTTAAGCATCCAACTCTTGATTTCGGCTCAGGTCATGCTCTCAGGGTTGTGAGATCAAGCCCTGCACTGAGGACCACACTGGGCTCTGCACTGGGTGTGGAACTTGCTTGAGATTCTCTCTCTCCCTCCCCCTCTGCCCCTTCCCATGCTCGCACTCTCTTGCTCTTTCACCCTCTCTCTAAAATAAATAAATAAATCTTAAAAACAAAACAAAACAAAAAACACTTAATACCAGAGGAACTGGTGGGGGAGGGGCACGTGGGTGGCTCAGTCAGTTAAGCATCTGCCTTTGGCTCAGGTCATGATCCCAGGGTCCTGAAACTGAGCCCCGAGTCTGGCTCTCTCTCAGTGGAGAGCAGCTCCTCCGGCTTGTGCTCTAACAAATAAATAATATCTTAAAAGAAAAAAGGAACTGGTGGGGCAGAGACTCAGGGAGCACATCACGGTTATTTCTGGTCTTTTCAGCATTTGATCTATGTGCACACATATCATTTCGATAAATTTTCTAAAAGTAAAAGGTACTATGGATTTCGGAGGTTAGGAAGATATTTGCAGTATAAAAAGAGACATTGTTTGTTTTTTAAATAGGATAGCTAAGTCCACTCTGTACCCCTTAGCATTCCAGCATATCAGATAATGCCACATCTCTGTCATAATGCATTATGATTACAAGGTATTATAAATTAGAATGTATTATGACTACTGATTTAGATGTTTATCTCCCCACCAGATTATGAACTCACATAATGTCTTATTCATTTTTATTATTGTGATGCAAGGTATATAAAAGGAAATCAGTATTTGTTGTATGAATCACAGAAGTGCTAAAGACCCTGGGAAACAGAATCACAGGATTAAATTTCTAGGAAAGGCCTTAAGAAAGAATGTAAACAAATTCTCTTGAATTTGAAACCAAGTCTTAATAAGTGACTTATCCAAATTATCCAATTAACTAATGACTACAGTAGTATAAAAACTTGAACATTCTGGCATTTATTGTCCTTCACATTTCAACATGAATTTCCCATGGTAACAGGGAAACAACAGGTCAAATTCCAACACATACTCCCAGAAATATCCAAAATTTGTCTTGTGTTAAAACATATTATGCCAGGAACTGCTCAAAATACGTTAAGTTAAAATTCAGATTCTTTTAATGTGTAAAAGATAACCATAATATTCTAAACTTAAAATACTTGAATTAATTTTTGCTGGAATTAAAGCTAATAACATAGAAAGACATCTAAACAAAATAATTCTACAAACATGTCTAACTATATAAGTGAGACCAATTAACTTTGTGACCTAAAAGATATCATTTAAATTCTTTTTAAATGTTTAAGGAAATCTTTAAATATGCGATTAGGTGTTAAAATATTAGATTATAAATTATACCAACCTAAAAAGGTTATTTTATTAAGTTGCTGAAATATCCTGATTAGATGATGTACTTTTAATCTTTTCCCGCTAAAGGTCTATTCCATGTCTCTAGTCTTTTGCATTCGAGAAGAGTCACACCAAACACTGCCAACTCATTTTACATATTAATATATTTCACCTACCAATCTTACTAAGAAAACACCATTTAAATCAGATTAATAAACACTTTAAAAAGATTAAATATTTATTCATATATTATAAAAATTTCTTCAACAGCTGGATAAAAAATAAAATAAACTTAATGCTTTAGTATTACTTACATCATAAAAAAAACACTTTTGTCTACTGCTAGTTCTTTCATTCAAGAGATATTTATTATGCATATGTTTTAGACATTATTTTAGGCCCCAGAAAGAAAATAAAGAGCCAAAGTCCCTGCCCTCATGGAGCCTTCTATTAACTTTACAAGGAGAACTATAAAAACCTTCTCATTATTAAAAAAAATAAAATGAAATCATGTAATTCACAGTTGGCTGCCTACTTGACTATAACCTCCGTAAAAGCAAGTACTATTTTTTTCCACAACTGTATTCCCAGCCTCTAGCACCCAGTAGGAATGTAAGTGTTTGCTGAATGATTTCCGAGATACAGAACTGCTTTTCTAACAAAAGAAAACTTCACTTAAATAATAATAAAAAAAAACTTATAACATACCACTGATGTTGAGGTCATAATCTCCTGCTGTAATCACATTAGCTACTAATCCTTCCGCAGGTTGACTGCCAGAAACCACATCATTCAAAAGCTTCCGAATGGCTCCAGGCTGAGGTGGCTGGGTGATAATGTTGCTTACTGCTATCTTCAGATTTTTTATTACATGGAGCTGATTATTAGGATCTCTCATATGAACTTAAAAAAAAGAAAAAAACTTGAAATTAATTCTATGCAGTGCATAACAACCCAAGTATAACAACAATCAAGAATTGAGTTAATACTTCACAAAAAGAAGGCTCAAATCAGAAACCAGAGGGGACACCTGAGTGGTTCAGTCAGTTAAGCGTTTGTCTTTGGTTCAGGTCATGATCCCAGGGGATCAAGTCCTGCATCTGGCTCCCTGCTTAGTGGGGAGTTCCTTCTCCCTCAGTACCACCCCCTCCCCCCCGCTCATGGTTCTTCTCTCTCTCTCTCTCTGTCAAATTAAAAAAAAAAAAAAAATCTTTAAAAAGGGAGGCGGCACTTGGGTAGCTCAGTTGGCTGATCATCTGCCTTCAGCTCAGGTCAAGATCCCAGGGTCCTGGAATCCAGTCCCATGTCAGGCTTTCTGCTCTGCGGGAAACCTGCTTCTCCCTCCTCCTCTGCCTGCTGCTCCCCCTGCTTGTGCTCTCTATCAAATAAATAAAATCGTTAAAAAAAAAAAAAAAAGAAACAAGAAATTCCAAATGGAATAGTTGAACAGTCTTCCACAAATACAACTGACTTAGAACACTTCCTTACATACCAAAAGGACTAGCAAGACAGTCTAACCTCCCACAAAGCTAACTGCTCACCAACTTTCTGATTTGTGGGTTCTTCCCTTCCTCCTATGTTTGGAATCACCAGGGACCAATCCCCATTAATACCAAACCCCTAATTCTCACCTCACCCTCAGGCCAGTGCAGGGCAGTGTGACCTGTGAGATCTATGGTACCAATGCTGAAAACAGTAAAGGAGAAGAAAGGGAAATTAAGTGCTGTCTGTGGGCTTCCTCTGCTTCTCCTAGCATATTGCCTGCATTCCCAGCCCTATTTCACAATCAGAAAGTCAGTGGCCACCCTGGTCCAGGATGTTGACAGTGGGGAGGTTGTGCATGTGCTAGAACATGAGGTATACGGAAACTCTGTATTCTCTGCTCAATTTCACTATGAACCTAAAACTGCTCAAAACAAAACAAAACAAACCACAACATGCAGATCCCTTCTCCCACCCCAATACCTCCTGATTCCTCCAACTGCTATAGGCCTTGCCTTAGCCTATAGGATTTATAACCAGTGGTTCAAAACATTTGAGAGAACGGATCTGCAGGAGACTGTAGCAATAAGACAGTGTCCACAGTGCACAGTAGAAAATGCGAGCATATTTTTTCACATAAATATAATCGGACAAGAAGATTAGTTTCCACAATAATATTAAAAGCAGTCCATCATATTAAGGACTCAACTTTCAGAGTCAGACTTTCTTTAATCCCAACCCACCACATGTTAACTGGGTTATCCTAAACAACTTTTTAACTTGTCCATGCTTCAATTTCCTCATCTCTCACATGTAAATTCATGCTTCCTTCACATGTTTACTTTTTAAGAATTTAGATGAGCTATTTTTAGATGAGACGGTAAGTATAAAGCAATGAGTACCACACCTGCCACGTACATAACTCTACAGATAGGCACTCAAGAACTGATGAAAGCAGCAAGTATCACAAATACTATTTCAAGTATAGCATGGATCATTCTATACAAATAAAAGGCGACTTGGAAAACTGGCTCTGGGTACCTACCCATAAAAAACCAACACTTTTTCCTCAAGGGAGAATCTTTATATCAAGCTTTGACATTCAAGCCTGCCTATATTTTAAATAAAGTTACATCAAATGTCTTCCTCAATCTCCTAGATGTCTTCTCTGTTGACATCTAATTTTTAAATTAACAAACATAATCTTTTTAAAATAGTATATATGGGTGAATCTCAGTGGCTCAATCATTAAGCATCTGTGTTCACTTCAGATCATGATCCGAGAGTCCTGGGATTGAGCCCAGCATTGGGCTCCCTGCACAGCAGGAAGCCTGCTTCTCCCTCTTTTACTCCCCCTGCTTGTGTTCCCTCTCTTGCTGGCTGTCAAATGAATAAAATCTTTTTTAAAAAAATTAAAAATAAAAATAGTGGGGCACCTGGGTGGGGGGCACCTGGGTGGCTCAGTGGGTTGAGCCGCTGCCTTTGGCTTGGGTCATGATCTCAGGGTCAGGGGATGGAGTCCCACATTGGGCTCTCTGCTCAGCAGGGAGCCTGCTTCCCTCTCTCTCTCTCTGCCTGCCTCTCTGTCTACTTGTGATCTGTCAAATAAATAAATAAAATCTTAAAAAAAATAAAAATAATATATAGGTATAAATATGTGGACTTGTAAGAATACATATATAGAAAGTATACATGCAAATTCCATTATAATGATTGCCCACGATGAAAGAAACTTCAATTGTGTGTTTGATTTCTTGTTAAAGGAAAGGAAAAATTACAATGTAAATATGACATGAAGATTAATATTAGTTGGTTCTGCATAGTAGGAAATTCACTTCTCTCAATTCTTGTTTTCTTTTTTTTTTTAAAGATTTTATTTATTTATTTGACAGAGACAGATCACAAGTAGGCAGAGAGGCAGGCAGAGAGAGAGAGGAGGAAGCAGGACCGATGCAGGACTCGATCCCAGGACCCTGAGATCATGACCTGAGCCGAAGGCAGCAGCTTAACCCACTGAGCCACCCAGGCGCCCTCTTGTTTGTTTTCTAGTTTAAACCCACACAAGCCTCTCTCCCTAATTAAACTTCAAAGACAGTCCAACTATGAAATAGAAAAAAATGAAAAATACAAAAATACCATGTTGTATTTCTGATATTTTAAGAAGCTATTGTGTAAGTATTCTCCCCAAAGTTGGTCTATAATTGTGAAATAATATAAGTAGCTATGTGTGTATTAAATGTCTCTCAAAATTTTAAATTCGTTAATTATTTTTTAGTATTCCTAAGTGTTAACCCAAAAAAAGACATTCTAGTGGTACCTGTTTGGCTCAGTCCATTGAGCACCTGACTTTTGGTCCGTTGGGGCAGAGGGGAGGTTGTGAGTTAGAGCTGCACAGTGAAGGTAAAGATTACCATTTTTTTTAAAAAAAAAAAAAAGGGCACCTGGGTGGCACAGCGGGTTAAGCCGCTGCCTTCGGCTCAGGTCATGATCTCAGGGTCCTGGGATTGAGTTCCGCATCGGGCTCTCTGCTCAGCAGGGAGCCTGCTTCCCTCTCTCTCTCTCTCTCTGCCTGCCTCTCCATCTACTTGTGATTTCTCTCTCTCAAATAAATAAATAAATAAATCTTTAAAAATAAAAAAATAAAAATAAATAAAATTTTTTTTAAAAAAAGCATTCTAGTTTTGCCCTTGTTCAGTGGTAATTTATTAGGTATCCTACTAATAAATCCAGAAATGAGTTAACAGATGTGGCAGCCAGCTTCTGAAATGGTTCCCAATGAATCCATACTTTGTGTTACACGTACTCTTGTGTAGTCCCTTCCCACATCCCATGGTTGGCATATGTGACCAAAGAACACAGCAAAAACAAGGGCATATTACTTCTGAAATAAGGTTACAAGAGTACACTCCTATCACGGGTTCTCTCATCACTCCCTTTGAGAGAATCTAACTGTCTCTCCATGAGGACACTCAGGGAGCCTGTGGAGAGTCCCACAGGGCACAGAACAGAGGTCTCAGGACAACATCTAGTGAGGAAATGAGACTTGCCAACAATCACGTGAGTGAGCTTGGAAGCAGATCCTCCAGCCCCTGATGACTATGGTCTCGGCCAATAGTTCCACTACAACCTTAAGAAAGACCCTGAGCCAGAGCCACCCAGCTAAGCCACTTCAAGATGCCTGAGAAACTGGGAGATAATAAATGCTTTTTTCCCCATCAAGGTGCTAAATTTTGGAGTGATTTGTTATACAACAATAGATAAGTAGAACATGGGAATATCACAAAACTAACCTAATAAAAAAGGAAGATAAGAGCTAAGAATGATTAAGAGAAAAGCTCTTAAAAAAATCACATACAAAAAAACTCAAAAGCCTGGCTTCATTAACAGTACAGGATCACAAAAGCGGACTTTATAGATCACATAACACCTCAATTTCAAAATAAAATTCAGCTCTATTACCCTCTTATTTTTATGTTACCATATAATTTCTTGAATACTGTTATTATAAAGTAACATTTCCCAGTACGTGCAGTTCCATGGAATACTCTTTCCTCAAGCTAGTTAAGAGCTGTTTTAGAAAAATCAATTCCATATAAATTAGGGAAGTATAGAATTAAGTTTTTAAAATGTCTCTTTATACCAGGTCTTCCCAGAGCTTTTAATATGTTAAATGACACTGTAATTCTCCCAAACACATCTATTACAAGGAAACTTATTTGATCACAAAATTCATTTCCAGAGAATCTATAACACATCGGGTGTTCTATGGAATATATTTTAAAAATGAAATAATGATATCTTTTATGTTTTTACCTAGCACAAGAAACTTCACCTGTTTTATCTCAATTGCTGGGGGAAAAAAAATCCTAACTTGTACAAAAAAGGACACAAACAATATATATATATGTATCTAAATTATGAAAACTTGGCTTGAATTTATCATTTGGTACTTGAAATAGTTAAGACTGATGAAATATTTTTTGATGAATTAATAACTTTTAAAAAGAAACTTAAGAAAACAAGAGTCAGTGAGTATCCTTCAAAGGTCCTTTAGAAAATATTCAAGATTTACATAAAAACTACATTCTATTCTTTTAAACCCTTAAATAAATTTAGTCAATTTAAAATAATATATACCTTTTGAAAGCAAAAACCAAATACTTTCAAAAGCTGGTGATTAAGTGAAATTTCCTTATAAATGTCTGAATGATGTGCTGAAAACCGCTCAGAATTATTGAAGAACTATCACTATGACAGCAAAAACAGTGAGGTTTAGTTAAGTAATACTATCACCATTATTCGTTGAAATGGATGGCCAGTGGAAATTTCTCAAGCAGCATTAAGGTTACAAACTTTGTGTTGAAATGACACAGATATATTCTTTAAGACTCAAATATAATGAGACTTAAATGAGATCTACCATAATGATCGTAAAATTATAACACTATTATTTAATATAAAGAGATGCTTGTTGGATTTAAAAAAATTTATCCAAGGAATCTAGAATGGTTCTCCACCACCTAATACATCAAGGTGTATTTGAGGTGCTACATATGCATGGCATTCAAATTTGTTTTCTCAACCCTCCCATTACAGCTTTACACCATGTTTTTCTACTGACATCTTAAAAAAGAAAAAAGACCAAAAAAAGTCCCCTGGAAATACTCAACAGTGTACATTGCTACCTCCATAGTCAAAGCAAGTTTTGACCTCAAATACCTGCAGGCCAGAAATGGAGTCCAATTTTTTTTAACATTCCTTTCTCCTTCTAAGGAAATTTTAGTTGTTGTGGTTAGTTGTATTCTTAAATTATGTGCTGAAGTTATATTCTCATGCCTCATTGCCTAAAGATAAGCTAAATTAGAGGAGTCCCCACACTTGAGACCAAAAAAAAGTAGCCTTTTCTGGATGGCAAAGAACCCCAAAATTTATTCACCAGCAAAAAAATTAAACCACAGAAAAATTAAGTCATTTTCACTGGATTGCTAATACCACCAACAAAGTCTATGCCTAATCATTTTAAACTTTGAAATGGCTATCAACTCCTACTTACCCTTAAATACCTAACAATTCCAATCTCCCCAATTTGCTACCCTTGCTCAAGAATCTGTGACTGTCATACACTTAACAATTAAATATGAAATCCAAAATCTCGTTCCTAGAATTCAAGACCCTCCCTTATCTAGGCATCTTCCCTTACTATCTTACACTCTGATAGGGACAATTTCCTCACTGTTCCCCAACCACTCAATCATCATTTATACCTTTTGCCCATGCTGTTCTAACTTCATTCCCCTCCTCAACAGGGACAGCTGGCACTTTTCCTTTCCACCAACTTTCTACTTAACCATGAAAGTCCAATTCATTGTATTTCTTCCCTAAATCTTTTGCAGTTTTCAGAAGGAAATCAGAATACTGAAGTGAGCCCTTTTTCACTGCAGAAGGCAGAAGCCAGATGTGGCCATTGGGCAACTGAAATGTCTAGTCCAAACTAAAATATAAATAATGAAAATGTTTAAATGCATAACAAAGTTCAGACTTGGCAACAAAAAAAAAACGTAAAATACAAAGATGTTTTATACTGATTACAAGTTGAAATGCTAGAATTTTGGAAATATTAAAACTAATTTCATCTGATTTTCTACTTTTTTTACAGTGTGACTACTAAATAATTTAAAATTGTGTATGTGAATACCACTGTATTTCTATGGGACAGCACTGTTCTCTAGTGTGAATAAACGATCCTATTGCCAGGAGATAAGATGACTTAAGAACCCCTTGAGTCACACTGCCTGTTTTTAAATCTTTCCTACCTTGAATACTGTGGACAAGTTAACATCTTTATGCTTCAGTGTTCCCAAATTTAATATGGTGATGTTAGCTACCTCACAGGATTCAATGAGAACTAAAAGAGAAAAGCTAAATACAGCAGGTATCAAGTATTAGCATTATTATTCTTTATTAACAAAGCAGGAAAGGGCATACACATCAAAGTCAAACAGATTCTCACATTTTTTTTTAAAGACTTTAAAAATGTAGGGCACTTTGTTGTTCTTGTTGATTTAGTGCAACACTGGAGGAGCTGAGACTGATGGCTAAGGTACAAGCTGAAGAAATCCATGGGTTCCCAAACTTTTTTTGGACAGCTCCTGCTCTCCTTTAAATAATAAAGTGATCTTAGGGAGCTATTCTCCCAAAGAATACACACCTGTGGCATGTATATACATAAATTTATGGCACAGCATATTTTGTGGAAAAATCATAACCAAATAATAATCATAATCGTTCGACTGACAGAGCCTTGTTACAGAACACTTCATTTTATACAGACCTTAACAAAGAACTTCACCTATACTTTATGCTCTGTTCACAAAGAAAGATATATTATTGGTTAAATACTCAGGAGTTATGCTTATTTCTCCCTAACAAAGAAACTAAAGGTGGAGAAAACAGATAACTCTTAAATAAAAGACACGTTTCTCTTGATTAAACTTTTATCTGAAAAACTAAATTTTAGGACTTTTCCATTCCTATAAACCTATTCAACACCAACTATCTAAATTAATCACAACTTGTCCTTACTTTCTCGTCCATCAAGGCTCTTACAAGTTATTATTTTCGTAATTTTTTTTTCGGAAGAGGTTAAGTATTCTATACCTACTAAAAAGTTTATATTTTCAAAGAAAATACATAAAATAACTGATGAGAAGCTTAGAAAGAGTAAGGCCCCATTACCCGAAGAATGTAATATTCAAGACAACTTTGAAAGTCCAGTTTAACACCCAGAGGAAGATGATTCGTCTTCTTTACTAAGACCTCATCGGTCTAAAAGGCAGCATCTGTCTACCTTCACTCGCCTTGCAACTTCCTAATTCCCTCCCTATGGCCGTTGGAAACCGTCTCAACGCCCTTCTCCGGGGCTCATGTTTTTCTTGAGACTAATTACCGAGCAGCCCGGCTTGTCCCGGGAAGAAGGAAAAGTGCCCAGAGTAACCGGAGGTTAGGACCGCGCAGTCTTGACAACCTCGCTCATGGCCCCTCCCCCAGCCGCCGCCAGAGACACCGCGGGGCCCCAGCCCCAGACGCCACTCTACCGGCTCCAAGATGTAAACATCGCCCTTTTCTTCCCTGCCCATTCCCAACTTCCTTCTCCCGGCCCTGTTTGAGGGAGCACAGTGAAAAAGGGAGGAGACCACATACCCTCCGAAGTGAGGCGAGAGAAGGGCTTAAGCAACTCCGCGAAGCTAAGGTGATTGAGACGAGTGAGCCGCTCGGCTTCGTCGCTGCACAGTGCGGCGACACAGGGGACGAAGGAGTCCGGGATTAGCTCCTGCACTGATTGCACACACTGGGCCATCGCGGCGGCGCCCGCCCTCCGGCCCACTCTCAGAGGCTGATCCTGCGGCTGCAGCAGCTACTGCCGCCGCCCGCCGGCCTAACCCGGCCGGGCGGGGCCCCACACTGAAGCCTTGAGACCCACAGAAGGAACAGACGCCGCTCCCCGGCTCCCGGCCACACAGCACCGACCCCTCCCCGGCACCGCCGCTCCTCAGGGCTCGCCCCGGCGTCCTCGCATTACACCCCGATAGGTGGAGACGCCGACAATCGCCAGTTAATCCTCCCGACGGCAAAACCTTGGTCACTGCCCGACCGGAACCGCCATATTGAGGCCGAACCCTGACCCACCGGCAGTACCCGTCCCGGCAGGCCCCGCGCTCGCCCCTCACGTGACGGTATTAAAGGAGGCGATGGGGGCGGGGGGAAGAGCCGTGGAGAGGGAAGTGAAGAGCGACAGAGGCCGGTAGGAAGGCTGGCTGGCGCCGGAAATGGTGCGATGGGTGGGGCTCCACGGGGAGGGGCGGGGCTACCAGCGCGATGGGCGGAGCCAAGGAGGAGACGAGCCACTCTAGGCCTGGTTCTCACACTGGCGCTTGGCAAAGCCAAGGGAGGTGCCAGGGGCGAGCGTACAGGTCAGCGTTCGAGATCCGTGCTGTCACAGTGGTGGGGGCTCTCGCTCGCTTTACGCGCGAGCCGGGTCAGTTTGGAGCCCCAAAGGCTCTCCCTAAAAACAATAGGCAAATAATGTGGCTGTTCGCTCTGCTTCCGAGCTCCGGGTAGAAGAGCAAGGGGCACCTGCTCACGGAAGAGTGGTTCCTGTGGCGCCGGCCTGAACAGAGCTGGTATCGCTGGAACGCAGCCATGCTTTGAGAAACGGCCTGCCACGGACCAACGTGGACTCCACCAGTGAGCAGAGCTGTGTGCTCTTGTGGGTGCTGCAGTTAACGCGAGTGTGAGGGGAAGCTCGCGCTGCTGCGGACTGTGCTTGCAAACGTCCGTGTCTTTCGTCCGCAGCCGCGTCTCCTTTATTTCACGATGCTGGCAGGTTTTCTTCGGAGCCGTGGAGGTGTGGGAAGCCAGGAATTCCTTACCAAATGGAGTCCGAAACTGGCTTTGGTGCTTAGCGTTCCCTTTTAGAGCTTGTTCCTTTACATAAATAGAAGTGAGTGAAAGGGATTCTACCATCGTGTCACGGAATTGCTCGAATTCCTTCTGAGTTGTTTGCCAAAAGCATCAAGCACGGAGAAACACAACGCTCAATCGCAGTTTTATGGTACCTTGATTTAAAGGAGGCTTCCCCAACGCGAGTATCTCAGATCGTCGGGTCGTTTGGCGCCTTGAGGTTTTTACCGTAGTAAGAACTTAACGACAGGCAAGAGGTATCCCTCCTCCTGTAAATTGAGATGGGAGGTAGGAAAGGACAAAAGGACGTAATGACTTATCAGCTTAGCCACAAACCAATGTAGAAAAGATAACGGGCAGGTTGAGGATTTGGAAATTCTTTTTAAAACTATTTGTGTCTGAGCGCCTCTGGGAAATTCTTCTTGTATCCTCAGGAGGATACCTTTTGAATACCTCAGATCTCAATTCCTTACGTGAGAATCCGTACAAGTGAGTATGACTCAAGTTACATATTTTTCTGGTTAAGAGGGCTCCTCAGTGCACGCATACTACTTTATTTAGCACTCAGCTCAAAGTAAGAGTTACAAAGGCAACATACTTTTTCCACTAAAGATAAAACTCGTTGTATTAGCCTCTCTGAGAAGGACTTTCAAGAGTAATTTAGCCCAAATGAATTTTTTTGAGATAGTCACATTCAATAAAATTCATCCCTTTAAAGTGGACATTTCAGTGGCTTCTAGTATTTTTGAAGTGGAACAACCACTGCTTCTATCTAATTCCAGGACATTGTCATCACCCTAAAAAGAAGCTTGGTACACATTAGCGGTCACTCTATACCCCTCACCCTTCCACCCCTGGAACTCACTAATCTACTTTCTGTCTTTATAGATTTACTTATCCTGAACTTACATATAAATGGAATCATACAATATGTGACTCGTGTCTGGCTTCCTTCACTTAGCATAATGCTTTGAAGGTTCGTCCATGTTGTAGCAGGTATCACTATTTCATTCCTTTTTGTGGCTGACCCTAAATGGATTTTTGTCTTATGCATTGACTTTACAGTCTAACACTACACTCACACATAGTATTTCCAGTGAGTAACTCACTGTAAAAATCTATTTCTTCCCTAATCTCTCCTGGTCTTCTAAGGTGTTCATCTTCTAAGATGTCCTCATCTAAAGGTTAATGCTGAGTCACTGCCACATCTGCTTTCCAGGCTGCAGGAATGGAAAAAAGAGAATGGAAAATCACATGGTTAATGGTTTAGGATCAAATTGTATTAATGGCATTCAATAATTTGACGCACATCCCACTGGCCTCAGTGAGTCTCACGATCACACATATCTCCAACAGAGACTCCAAAACATAGGCTTCTCTTCTTAAACGAAGAGGAGAGGGAATATTATTTAAAAAGTCAAAGGTGTCCACCACACTTTATTAGGAATGAGGTATCCTGCAGAATGTATTTGTATGGGGTCCAAGATACCCCACATCTCTCATTTCTCTAATTCCTCTGGACACTGTCCCATTTTCATCACATTTCCTCTGGACTATTCACTGGGTCCAGGAAAAGTGAGATGCTATGGTTGTCCAGGCTTTGGCCATTTGCTCCCGCTCAAAGTCAAGAGGATAGGGTCTATCACTAAAAGAGAGGCAACTTATTGGACAAGAGTTAATAACATAAACAACTAAGGACCCCTTTTTCAATATTAAATATGAGAACCAGCTTCCTTCTCTCCCCAATATAAAATAATGCCATAAAATTTATGCTAAGTCAATGGGCTTATATTTATATCCATACTGTGTTATCAATTGTTTTATTTTGTATGTATGTTTTATTTTGTATGTATGGTATTGCCGGTCTCTTCTGATGGCTGGTGAGGTCAAGTTTAAAGAACACAGACACTGAAGTCAGAGAGGGGGTCCGAAAATAGTGCTACCACTTGTGGATAGAAATAGTATCACCATTATTGGTCACTATCTACCAAGCATAATTTTTTATATTCTCTGCTGCTTCTGCTTCTCACATAAACCCTGAGAAGTACATGCACTGCCAAATCTCAGATGTAAAAACTGAAGCACAGAACAGTTAATTAGTTTCCCCAAAGATAATCAGCACTGGAGCCAGGAAGAGAACCAGCACAGTTTAACCCTAGAGATGTGATCACTAGGATAAATTGTTTTCCCATGTTTTCTTCCTTTGAAAGCACCTCCAGAAATGTAGCAAGAAATCTGTGGATTTGACAAATCCCTTATATTTTCTGAGCCTCACATTCTTTACCTGTAAGCTTAGAAAGTTGGGGCTAGAAGATTTCTTGTATTCATTTCAATGTGAAGATCTGAGAATCTGTTATTCTTTCCATTATTATTAAATTTCACTATGTCAACGGTAGATGGCGCTATTGAGTATTGGCTTTAAAACCTGGTTAAAAAACCATTCTTAATTACATAGTTGCATAGTTATCACATAGGTAATAATAATATCACATAGGTAATAGCTACCTGTATATCAGAGCGTGGGAGGTCAGGGGATACCCAGAATATTTATACATTAAAAGTTTTTTAAGCTCAAAGCTTTTACATTATGGGGGCGCCTGGGTGGCTCAGTGGCTTAAAGCCTCTGCCTTCAGCTCACCTGCTTCCCTTCCTCTCTCTGTGCCTGCCTCTCCCTACTTGTGATCTCTGTCTGTCAAATAAAATAAATCAAATCTTTAAAAAAAAATAGATTTTACATTATGTTTCTTTAAAACTCGAGGAAGGGGGTGCCTGAGTGGCTCAGGGGGTTAAAGCCTCTGCCTTCCGCTCAGGTCATGATCCCAGAATCTCAGCAGGGAGCCGGCTTCCTCCTCTCTCTCTGCCTGCCCCTTTGCCTACTTGTGATCTCTGTCCAATAAATAAATATAATCTTTTTTAAAAAAATTAAAAAAAAACTCTAGGAGGAAAAAATGACAAATATATAATCCATATATTGGCCCCCCCTTTTTTATTTTATTTACTGCACTGGAATGTTTTAAAATTTTTTATTACTGTTCTAAAATTAACATGACATCCATTTCCTTATTATTTTAAGGGTGAATCATAGCTACAATTTTGTACTCCAAAGCCCATAATTCTATTTTTTTCATTTATTTATTTTTATTAACATATATTATTTGTTTCAGGGGCACAGGTCTGTGATTCATCAGTCTTACACAATTCACAGCACTCACCATCGCACATGCCCTCCCCAATATCCATCAGCCCCCCCACCCCAATTCTCCCACCCACCTCCTCTCCAGCAACCCTCAGTTTGTTTCCTAAGATTAAGAGTCTCTTATGGTTTGTCTCCCTCTCTGGTTTCATCTCATTTGATTTTTTCCTCTCTTCCTGCTTTCTCTCTGCCTGCTTTCTCAAATTCCACATATCAGCAAGATCATTTAATTGTCTTCCTCTGGTTGACTTATTTCGCTTAGCATAATACCCTCTAGTTCCATCCATGTCATTGCAAATGGCAAGATTTCAATTTTTGATGGCTGCATAATATTCCATTATATATATATACACCATTTATCCATTCATCTGTCAATGGACATCTAGACTCCTTCCACAGTTTGGCTATTGTGGACATTGCTGCTATTAAATTGGGGTACACATGCCCCTTTAGATCATGACATTTGTATCTTTGGGGTAAATACCCAGTAGTGCAATTGCTGGGTAGTACGGTAGCTCTCCTTTCATCTTTTTGAGGAACCTCCATACTGTTCTCCAGAGTGGCAGCACTGGCTTGCATTCCCACCAACAGTTTAAGAGAGCTCCCCTTTCTCCACATCCTCATCAACATCTGTCACTTCCTGACTTGTTAATTATTATCCATTCTGACTGGTGTGAGGTGGTATCTCATTGAGGTTTTGATTTGTATTTCCTTGATGCTGAGTGATGTTGAGCACTTTTTCATGTGTCTGTTGGCCATTTGGATGTTTTCTTTGCAGAAAAGTATGTTCATGTCTTCTGACCATTTCTTGTTTGGATTATTTGTTCTTTGGGTGTTGAGTTTGATAAATTCTTTATAGATTTTGAGTACTAGCCCTTTATCTAATATGTCATGTGTAAATACCCTCCATTCTGTCCCTTGTCTTTTGGTTTTGTTGATTGTTTCCTTTGCTATGCAAAAGCTTTTTATCTTGATGAAGTCCCAATAGCTCAGTTTTGCCCTTGTTCCCCTTGCCTTTGAGGATGTTTATAGGAAGAAGTTGCTGCGGATTGAAGAGGTTGCTGCCTGTGTTCTCCTCAAAGATTTTGATGGGTTCCTGTGTCACATTCAGGTCTTTCTTCCACTTTGAGTCTATTTTTGTGTGTGTTATAAGGAAACGGTCCAGTTTCATTCTTCTGCATATGGCTGTCCAATTTCCCCAACACCATTTGTTGAAGAGACTGTCTTTTTTTCCATTGTCGAAGATTAGTTGATTATGGAGTTGAGGGTCCACTTATGGGCTCTCTATTCTGTTCCACTGATCTATATGTCTGTCTTTGTGCCAGTACCATACTGTCTTGATGATTACACCTTTGTAATAGAGCTTAAAGTTTGGAATTTTGATGCCACCAGCTTTGCTTCTCTTTTCAACATTCCTCTGGCTATTCATGGTCTTTTCTGATAACATATAAATTTTAGGATTATTTATTCCATTTCTGTTGATGGTATTTTGATAGGGATTGTATAAATGTGTAGATCGCTCTGGGTAGCATAGACATTTTCACAATATTTGTTCTTCCAATCCCTGAGCATGGAATGTTTTTCCATTTCTTTGTGTCTTCCTCAGTTTCTTTCATGAGTATTCTCTAGTTTACTGAATACAGATTCTTTGTCTCTTTGGTTAGATTTATTCCTAGGTATCTTATGGTTTGGGATGCAATTGTAAATGGAATGGACTCCTTTATTTCTCTTTCTTCTGCAACTGACTTCTGTGCATTGGTTTTATATCCTGCCACTTTACTGAATTCCTTTATTAGTTCTAGCAGTTTTGGGGTGGAGTCTTTTGGGTTTTCCACATAAAGTATCATCATCTTCAAAGAGTGAGAGTTTGACTTCTTTGCTGAATCAGATGCCCATAATTCTATTTTATACTTATTATAAGTATTTAAGTTCCATATACATCTTCTTTAATTAAATCTGTAGGTAAAATTCTTTTATAATTATTTTTCTCCCTTATACTTCTAAAATAAGAGATAATATTAATGCTTGCTTTTTTTACTATTTGCTTTTAAATTATGTATTTTTACTTCCCATAACTGGGTAAAAATGTAGCTATAATCCATATTATACTCAATGGTGAAATATAAGAATCATTTACTTTAAAATCAGGATAAAACAAAGATATCCATTATCACTGTTTCTATTCAGTACTTTTCTAGCTTTCTATAAGAGCAGCTAAAGAAGAAAAAAATAAGCAAAACTTAGAGGATTTCAAAAGGAAGAAACAAGGGGCACCTGGGTAGTGCAATCAGTAAAGCTTCCAACTCTTGGTTTTGCCTCAGTTCATGATCTCAGGGTTATAATATCGAGCCCCATGTCAGGCTCCACTCAGTGAGGTGTAGCTAAATGTTCTCTCTCCCTCTCCCTCTGCCCTTCCGTGTGCTAGCTCTCTCTCTCTAAAATAAATAAATAAACCTTAAAACATAAAGCAAAAAAAGAAAAGGAAGAAACAAAATTGTACTCATTTTAGGGGTGCTTGAGTGGCTTAAATGGTTTAGAGTCTCAGTTTGGCTCAGGTCATGATCCCAGAGTCCTGGGATCAAGCCCTGCTTCGGCTCCCTGCTCCGTAGGAAGTCTGCTTCTCCCTCTCCCACTGCCCTTCCCTCTGCTTGTGCTCCACCCCCTCATAAATAAATAAATAATGTCTCTTCAAAAAAATATACTCACTTGGGAATGGTGCAGTGAACTAAATATACAGGCACCTTCATCATATATATGTGGCTATTCATCTCTTCATTTGTCTCCCAGAAGTAGAAAGCCCAACTCATATTTTTAGGTCTTAGACTTAAGGCATCATCATTTGACTTGGTTTTGGTCAGCTAGACATAGCTCATAAGAATCCTATCCGGGGGCACCTGAGTGGCTCAGTGGGTTAAAGCCCCTGCCTTCGGCTCAGGTCATGATCCCAGATCCTGGGATCGAGCCCCACATCGGGCTCTCTGCTCAGCCGGGAGCCTGCTTCCTCCTCTTTCTCTGCCTGCCTCTCTGCTTACTTGTATTCTGTGTCTGTCAAATAAATAAATAAAAATAATCTTAAAAAAAAAAAAAAAAGAATCCTATCCGAAAGTGTATCATATGAGAAAACATGTTTTTGGAGAACTTTAATTTATGCTTTCATTGGTAGTGGTAGAGGCACCATAAAGAAGTCAATTCTACCAGAATTAATCCATAGGTTCGATGCAATTTCAATCAAAATACCCATAGAGATTTTATGGAATTTGACAAACTAATCCTAAAATCCATATTTAAGACCAAAGTTCTAAGAATAGTTAGATAATTTTGAAGGCAAATGCGGAGGGATTTATTCTACCAGAAAGCCAGACACACTAAGGTTGTAACACAGTTATTAAAAAGACAGATGTAGTTGAGTAGATCAATGAAATAGAATAGAGAGATGCAGGATAGACCAACCTGAAACGTGAACAAGGCAATGCAGGAAGGATGAATTATTCAGTAAATGGTGCTTTAATATTGGTTATCTCTTTGAAACAAAAACCCAATTCATTTTAAAAAATCAGATCAGGTAGAATAAAGATGCAAATAATAATAGCAAACACTTACCTGATGCCTCTTACATAACTGCTATAGTTTTAAGCATTTTACATATACCAGCTCTTATTCCTCCTAACAGCCCTATGGAGTAGGTACTGTTAATATCATCTCATTTCATAAATGAGGAAACTGAAGGAAAAGAGGTTAAATTGTCTCAGAGCCCTAAGTAGAAGAGCTGTGGTTTGAACTTAGGTAACCTGCCTCTTCAATCTGTTTTAATATGGTATCACTGATACACTATACTGCCTTCCTTTCACACATCTTTTTTTTTTTAAGATTTTATTTCTTTAATTAGAAGAGAATTGAGGGAAAGGCAATAGGAAAGGGAGAGAGAGAATCGCAAGCAAACTCCTGCATGGAGCCCCATGCAGGACTCTGTCTTAAGACCCAAGATCATAACCTGAGCCAAAATCAAGAGTTGGATGCTTGGGGCACATGGGTGGCTCAGGTCATTAAGTGTCTGCCAAAAGCTCAGGTCTAGAGCCCTACATCAGTCTCCCTGCTCAACAGGAAGGATGCTTCTCCCTCTCCCCCTCCCCCTGCTTAGGTTCCCTCTCTCGTTTTGTTTCTCTGTGTCAAATAAATAAATAAAATCTTAAAAAAAAAAAAGAAAAGAAAAGAAAAAAGAGTTGGATGCTTAACTGACTGAGTCACCCAGATGCCCCTAGGAGGGACAGATTTCTTAAACAAGATTCCAAAAGTGCTTATCCTAACAGAAAAGATTAATAATTGAATTTAAGATCTTTTTTTCAATCAAAAGACCACAAAGATAGCAAAAGTACAAGCTACAAATGTGAAAGATACATATCTACACTAAAGAACTATGATTAATAAGAAAAAAAAGGAAACAATACAATGGAAAAATAGACAAGTGACAGAAAGTCATTTCACAAAAGAGGAAACTTGAACTGTCAATAAACATTTAAATATTCTCAAGGTTAAAAAAAATGGGCAAAGGGGCACCTGGGTGGCTCAGCTGGTTAAGCAACTGCCTTCAGCTCGGGTCATGATCCTGGAGTTCCAGAACCAAGTCTGGCATTGGTCTCCCTGCTCAGGGGAGAGTCACCTTCTCCCTCTGCCCTTCCACCATCTCATGCTCTCTCTAACGCTCTCCCTCTATCTCTTTCATTCTCTCTCTTTCAAGTAAATAAATAAACAAAATCTCTAAAAAAGGTGGGGGGGGGGGCAAAGGATATGAATAGAGTTCTCCAAAGAAAGATAATAGTCAATAAGCACATGAAAGGATGTCCAACATCATTAATCATCAGCAAAATGAAAATCAAAGCTATACTAAAATGCCACCTCACACCCACTAGGATGGCTATATCAAAGAACAAAGAATAACAAGTGAGACAAGGGTGTGGAGAAATTTGAGACTTCCTATACTGCCAGTGGGAAAATTGAAGTGGTGCCGTGGTCTGGAAAACAGTTCCTCAAACATAGAGTTTCTCAGCTACTAAACATAGAGCTACCATATGATGCAGCACTTTTCCATCTAGGAGAAATGAAAATTTATGCCCACATAAAAATTTATATATAAACATTCATAATAGTATTATTTGCAATAGCCAAAAAATGGAAACAGTCCCAATGTTCATCAACTGACGAATAAGTATATAACATGCAACAGAATATTATTATTAATATTACTGATACAGGCTACAACATGGATGAACCTTAAAAACATGCTACATGGGAAAAGCCAGTCACAAAGGACCACATATGATTCCACTTATATGAAATATCCAGAATAGGTACATCTATAAAGATAGAAAATAGGTTAGGGCTGGGGGGCAGAAGTGGTGGGGAGGAGTTGAAGAGAGTTGGAAGGTTATGGCTATGGACTGCCAGGCTTCTTTTGGGGGGTGATAAAAATATTCTAAAATAATTGTGAGTATGATGCATAACTCTGTGAATGTGCTAAAAATCCACTGTATTGTATGATTTAAGTGAATGAATTATATGTTATATGAATTAGATCTCAATATACTTGTTACTTAAAGAAAGTGCAATTGCACTAATTTGCAGTTAAAAGATTAGAGATGAGGAAAACCATTACAAGTTGTGTTGTAAAGTTTGGTAACAACAAAACCATAAATGGAAAGAAATTCTAGTCATGGTTCCTCCACTGTTTAGTTCTAAGATCTTGGAATACTACTCACTGAACCTTTATGATCTCAAGAATCATCTCCTGTAGATTAAGGATTGTATGAATGCTAGTAACTCATGATTCTAAACAATGGTTCTTAACTTTTAAGATCACAGCTGATAAACATCAGAGGCATTCTGGTGTAAATCAGGAACAAAGCACTGTTAATTACTACTAATATTTAGTATTGTTCTGAAAATTTGGGCAAATGAAATAAAAATAAGTAGTATAAATATTGGGAAAGAAAATCAGGTTGTTATATACTCAGAAAAACCAGACAATTTTACTGAAAGAAAAAAAAACCCTTGAGAATAAAAGTATTCAACTCCTAAGTTCATAAAATCAATAGAAATGAATAAGAATAACCTAATTAGAATTTAAAAAAATATATATATATATACATATATATATATGGTATATAAAACATTCAAATCCATACTCCTGAATTAGGAGGTTATCTCAATTGATGAAAATTTCAGTTATTTTTCAAATACTTGGGATTCTTTTTTGATTTGTTTCTATTATTGATTCATAATTTAATGCCATCATGGTCAGAATATACTTTGTATGAATGTATAATTTTAAATCATTGTGAGTTGGTTTAAGGCTTAGAATATGGTCTGTTTTGGTAAATATTCTGTGCATACTTGAAAAAAGTTATGTATTCTGCTCTTGTTGGGAGGATGTTCTCTAAATGTTCATTAGGTAACATTGGTCATGTTCTTCAAGTCTTCTACATCTTTGCCTTGTATTCTTATATCTGTTAAATTTATCTGTTATCTTATTATCTGTTTATTCTTAGGGCTGCTGTAACAAAAGATTGTCACAAACTGAGTGACTTAAAAACAACAGAAATTTATTTTTGCATAGCTTTGGAGTCTAGAAGTCCAAAATCAAGGTGTCAGCAGGCCATACTCCCTTTGAAGGCTCTAAAAAAGACTCCTCTTCTTCTTCCCTTTTCCAACTTATTTTGGATACTGACAATCCTTGGCATTCTTTGGCTTGAGGCAGCTGTAGTCTCTGACTCTGGTATTACTTGGATTGCTTCTCCATGTCTCTGTGTCTTCAAATCTCTCCCTCCTTATAAAGACACCACTCATTGAATTTAGGGCCCGCTTAATCCAGTATGACCTCATCAACTTGATCACATCTGCAAAGATCCTATTTCAAATAAGGTCACATTTATAAGTATAGAGGTTAAGACTTCAACACATCTATTTTGTGGATGCTTTTGAACCCACAACACTGTCCTTATACCTATTCTTTTATCCTTACATCTATCCTCATAGAAGGATATGTCCCTCTGTATCTTTAGACTTAAAGTGAATTTTTTTGGTGTATATCTATTAATAATTGAGAGAGTATATCTATAAATAATTAATAATCAGAGATGGAAATCTCTGACTATAACTGTAGATTGGTCTATTCCTCATTTCAGTTCTACCAGTTTTTGCTTTATGTAATCTGAAGCTCTCTATTTGGTACATTAACATTTAGTATTGTAAGTCCTCTTGATAAACAGGCTTCTTTAGTTAAGAATGCACACTTGTCATTGCTCCTATTCAGCATACTACTGAAGGTCTTAGTTAGTATAATAAGGCAAGAAAAACATATATGGTTTTTGGATCACAAAGAAAAGTAAAATAAGTCAACATTGGGCAGATGCTATTATTTAGAGAGAAATTTATATTATTATCAGAGAAAAACTATTCACAACAGAAAAAGTTCTACAGGTTTGCTAGAAAAAAAGATAGAAAAATCAATTGTGCTTTCACATATCAGCAACAGATAACTAGAAAATAGTCATTTGAAAAGTTACATTTTTCTTAAAGATTTTATTTATTTATTTGACAGAGAGAGAGATCACAAGTAGGCAGGGAGGCAGGCCGAGAGAGGAGGAAGCAGGCTCCCTGCTCAACAGAGAGGCCGATGCAAGGGCTTGATCCCAAGACTCTGGTATCATGACCTGAACCAAAGACAGAGGCTTAACCACTGAGCCACCCAGGCACCCCAAGATACATTTTTCAATAGCAATTAAATATTTGACCTCATTGGAATATATATAGTATATATTTGTGTGTATGACATACACAGAAGTTTTAACATGGAATTATATTTTGAAAAAACTACAAAACTTTATTGAAAACTATTTTTTGAAAAGCTAAATAATTTTAAAAGAATACTTAAGTAAATAGATATACTTTGTGGACTGTGAAGATGACAGTTCTTCCCAAATTAATCTGTAAACTCAATTCTAAATTTAATAATATGAGGAATCACAAAAGAAGAAATCAGTAAATTTTTACTACTTCAAAATTTAAAACTCTTATTTAGCAAAAAATATAATATTCAGAAAATAACATGACAGGAAGAAATATTTATCATAAATATAACAAAAAGCAAATATGTTTCGGGATGCCTGGGTGGTGCAGTCTGTTCAATGTCAGACTTTTGGCTTAGGTCATGATTGCATTAGTTGTGGAATTGAGCCCCATGTCAGGCTCCACAATGAGTGCAGAGTTGGCTTGGGCTTCTCTCTCCCCTTCTCCCTCTGCCCCCACCTCTCTCTAAAATAAATAAATAAATCTTAAAAAAAAATCATGTTTCTCATATGGAGTTTCAATAAAATCTTTCTATGAGAAACATATATGCTTTTTGTTATATTAATGATAAATCTTCCCTCCTTTTTGTTCTTTTTTTTTTTTGAGATTTTATTTATTTATTTGACAGATCACAAGCAGGCAGAGAGGCAGGCAGAGAAAGAGAGGGAAGCAGGCTCCCCGCCGAGCAGAGAGCCCGATGCGGGGCTCGATCCCAGGACCCCGGGATCATGACTTGAGCCAAAGGCAGAGGCTTTAACCCACTGAGCCACCCAGGCGCCCCTATCTTTTTGTTCTTATGCATCTCTCAAATCAGTCTCACTTCTTTCCATCCTCAGTTATTGCCTCACTTTCCTGTTTTATTATACCTCACCTCAATTTTTCTTTTTTTTTTTCCTATCCATAACTTTATTTTTTATTTATTTTTTAAATTTCTTTTCAGTGTTCCATAATTCATTGTTTATACACCACACCCAGTGCTCCATGCAATACACGCCCTCCACAATACCCACCACCAGGTTCACCCAATCTCCCACCCTGCTCCCCTCCAAAACCGTCAGTTAGTTCCTCAGAGTCCGAAGTCTTTCATGGTTCATCTCCCCTTCCAATTTCCCCCATCTCCCTTCTCCTCTCCATCTCCCATGTCTCCATGCTATTCCTTATGCTCCACAAATAAGCGAAACCATATGATAATTGACTCTCTCTGCTTGACTTATTTCACTTAGCATAATCTCTTCCAGTCCTGTCCATGTTGATACAAAAGTTGGGTATTTATCCTTTCTAATGGAGGCATAGTACTCCACAGTATATATTACCTCAATTTTTCAAAAGCCCTTAATTTCACTTTCAGCCTCCAGTCTTACCCAGCTTCAGTTACATTCTCTAGAGTGAACTCTCTAAAATGTGTATCTAAACATGTGATTCACTTCCATAAAAATTTTCAGTGGCTCCCCATAATCCAAATCCCTGGCATGACACATTAGGATATATTTTCATCTCACCTTTGTCCTCCTACCAGTCTCTTGCCCCCCAAATGCATTCTGCTCAAATTTATCTTCTCATGAGATAGAATTCTGACTTAAAAGTTTAGCAGTAATGCGTACTTCTACAAGTTTCATAGCATACTTTAGTATAGAATCTATCCTATTGTAATATAATCATTTGGTTTCTTATTTGTTCCCCCATCTAAATTTTTAGTTTTTTGAGAGCAAGTACATAGTAGGCACCCATGTAAGATAAACAAGAGACGGATATAAAGAGAGAAATCATGGAAGTTTTACTTGGCAGCTCTGTAAATTAATATCCCACTTTTGAAAAGCAATTTAGTGGCATGTATCAAGAACTATGGAAGAAGTGTTCATAGTCCTGCACAAATTGGTTTAGAATAAGGCCAAGAGTCCTTCTGTAATCATAGCATGACTACTCAAAGTTTGAACCATATAGGCTGCTCTCCGTGGTTCTGAACTATACTTGACCATCAAGACACAAGTTCACTAATATCTCCTGTGTACTCTTTCCCCAGATGTGAAGCAGAGTAGGAAAGAGAGGTAATAAGAAAGAAATGTAAAATACAGATGAAGAGAGTTTGTTACAAAGGCATAATCACTTAAAGATTAGATTAGAAGAAGGAGATTTATTTTGAGATTATTTTCAAATAGTTTCAGCTGCAAAATTCCACTGTAAAGGAATCACTGCAAGGGAACCAATAGAATAAAAAGACAACATATGAGATGGGTGAACATATTTGCGAACCATATATCTAACATGTCTTACAACTCAATAGCAAGGAAACAATAACTAATAAAAAGGGGTAACGACTTGAATAGACATTTCTCAAGAATATATATATATATAAATAATCAACAGGCATATGAAAAAATGCTGAATGGTACGAATCATCAGGGAAATCCAAATAAAAACCAGAATGAGATAACACCTCACACCTTTCGGGATGACTATTATCAGAAAAACAAAAGACAAGTGTCAGCAAAGATATGAAGAAGTTAGAACTCTGTATATTGTTGGGGGGAATGCAAAATGGTACAGCTACAATTGAAGATGGTATAGAAGTTCCTCAAAAAATTAAAAACAGGAGCACCTGGGTGGCTGGATGGGGTAAAGCCTCTGCCTTCAGCTCAGGTCATGATCCCGGGATCCTGGGATCGAGCCCCTCATTGGGCTCTCTGCTCAGCGGGGAGCCTGCTTCCCCCTCTCTCTCTCTGCCTGCCTCTCTGCCTACTTGTGATCTCTGTCTGCCAAATAAATAAATAAATTCTTTAAAAAAAATTAAAAACAGGGGCGCCTGTGTGGCTCAGTGGGTTAAAGCCTCTGCCTTTGGCTCAGGTCGTGATCTCAGGGTCCTGGGATCGAGCCCCTCGTCGGGCTCTCTGCTGAGCGGGGAGCCTGCTTCCCCCCCTCTCTGCCTGCCTCTCTGTCTACTTGTGACCTCTGCCTGTCAAATAAATAAATAAAATCTAAAAAAAAAAATTAAAAACAATTACAATGTGATCCAACAATCCCAGTTCTTGGAAACTATACCAAAAAAATTAAAATTAGGATCTTGAAAAAATGTTAGCACACTAATGTCCCACATAGCTCTATTCATATTAGCTAAGATATGGAAATAAACTAAATGTCCATTGTCTGAAGAATGAATAAAGACAATATGGTATATACATAGAGTGGAATATAATTCAGCCTTAAAAAGAAGAAAATTCTGCAACATGCAAAAATTGGATGAATCTTGAGGACATTTGCTAAATGGAATAAGCCAACCACAGAAAGACAAATACTGTATGATATATATTATATATAGATGTATATAATATACAAAGCTAATATTTGAAGAATTAGGGAAAAAATCTTTTTAATAATTGACAAAACAAGCAGAAAAGGGTCGATAAGGTTATTTACTATTTGAATAAGGCAATTTTAAAAATTGACCTACCCATTACATAAAATATAGTACAATAAAATACAGTTCAACAACTGTAGAATACACATTCTTTAGAAATACACATGGAAAAATTATTCAGATAACTCATATGCTAGGTCGGAAATCAAGAAATCAAATATCGGGTACCTGGGGGCTCAGTCTGTTAAACGTCTGCCTTCAGCTCAGGTCATGATCTCAGGCTCCTGGGATGGAGCTCTGCATCAGGCACCCGCTCATCAGGAAGCCTGCTTCTCCTCTGCCCTTGCTCCTCGCCACCTGCTCATGATCTCGCTCTCTGTCAAATAAATAAAATCTTTTAAAAAAAATCAAATATCAAAGATTACAATCATAGAGAGTATATTCTTTATGGAGAAATTAAGCTAGAAATAAATAACATGTAACTAGTGAATCGACAAATCCATGGAGATTTCATACTTATAAATAATTCCTGGCTAAATAGAATGAAATTTGAAAAATTCTGAACTAAATGGTAAGGAAAATGTATCATCTCAAAGTTATGGAACTCAGCTAAAGTAGTGTTTAGAGGGACATTTGAGACTTAAATGTTTAAATATTTAAAAATAAAAGAAATGCTGGCGGTCAACTATTTATGCATCCACCTAAAGAAGCTAAAAGAAAATTAGCAAATTAAATATAAAGAAAATAAGAAGGAAATAATACAGATAAGATCAGAAATCAAAAAAATAGAAAACAAATTAGGGTTATTCAACAAGACAAAATGTTCATCTTTGAAGTTTTTTTTTTTTTTAATTTTATTTATTTATTTATTTGACAGATAGAGCACAAGTAGGTAGAGCAGCAGGCAGAAGGAGAGAGAGAAGCAGGCTCTCTGCTGAGCAGGGACCCCGATGGATTCGATTCTCGGACTCTGGGATCATGATCTAAGCCCAAGGCAGCCGTTTAACCAACTGAGCCACCCAGGCACCCCTATCTTTGAAGTTTTTATTAAGTCTTTTGCAGGATTGCCTGGGTGGCGCAGTCGTTAAAGTTAAGCATCTGCCTGCAGCTCAGGTCTTGATCTCAGGTCTTGGGATCAACCTCCACTTTGCATCAGGATACCTGCTCAGTGGGAAGTCTGCTTCCTCCTCTCCCTCTGCTACTTCCCTGTTTGTGCTCTCTCTCTCTCTCTCTGTTTCTCTCTCTCAAATAAATAAGTAAAATGTTTAAAACAAACAAACCTTTGCAAGATGTAACAAGAAAAAAGGTAGAAGGTGCATATATAAGCATGAAAACGCAGACAAAAAGATGTGAAAGACATTAAAAAGATAATAAGAGAATGAATTGTGTTAATACATTTGAATATTTAGATCAAACGAACAAATCCTTTATAAAATGGGAACCAACAGAAACAGAATATGTGTATAATATTATACTATTAAAGAAACTGCATCTGTAATTTAAAAAAAAAAATTCTCACAGATCAAACTCAAGTCCCAAGTGGCATTATTAGTAAATTCTATCTAAAATGTTAGGAAAAAATGTATCCTAAACTCTTCTAGATAAGTGAGAAAGAATACTACCCAACTCATTTTATCTAACCACCATAACATTGATATCAAAATCTGACAGTTACAAAAACAAGGAAATTCTTATTTATTCACAAACATAGGTGCAAAAATTGTAAATAAAATGTTAACAAATTAAATACATGTAGATAAAGGTGTTGACACAATAACCAAGTTGGGTTTATTCCAAGGAACATAAAGTTCATTTAACATTTGTAAAACCAGTCATTGTAACCTACCACAATAACAAAACAAAGGAGAGAAATCACTCAATAATTTCAATTGATCCTAAAAAACATTTGGTAAAATTTAATATCCCTTCATATGAAAATACCTATTGATGCTAAAAACTCTCAGCAAATAAGGAAAAATGATATACTCTATCTGATAAGAGGTATCTTCCAAACTCCTAAAGAAAATATATTTGATGATGAAATACTCAAAGCCCTCCTGGGAAAAAGAAAAGGATGTCCACTGTCACCACTTTTATTCACCATTTTACTTGATATAAACTATGTAATTAAGAAAGAAAAACAGGGCGCCTGGGTGGCTCAGTGGGTTAATCTGCTGCCTTTGGCTCAGGTCATGATCTCAGGGTCCTGGGATCGAGTCCTGCATCGGGCTCTCTGCTCAGCAGGGAGCCTGCTTCCTCCTCTCTCTCTGCCTGCCTCTCTGCCTACTTGTGATCTCTCTCTGTCAAATAAATAAATAAAATCTTTAAAAAGAAAGAAAGAAAAAAAGACAAGAGCCATAAAGAATGGAAAGGAAGGATATAACTCATTATTCACAGATGATATAATTGTGCACATGAAACTCAGAACATTGCAACAGAAATTTGCAGAACAACGCAAAACATCATTTTTGCATCAAAAAATCAGTAAGGTCACTGGATATAAGGTCAGTATATATAAAAATGACATGTATTTCTATATACTAGGGAAAAAAACTGCATATACAATCTAAAAAATTAATAAAACGTTAAAACAATGTAGCTTACAGTTTCATCAAAAGACATCAAATCCTTAAGGAAAAAAATTAATGAAAGCTATTCAAGACCTATATTCAGAAAATAACAAAACATCACAGAGAAAAATTAAAGAAGATTCAAATAAATCAAGGTTAGATAATAAATCAAGGTTATAAATCAAATAAATCTTCATGGATTTGAGAACTCCATACTTTAAAGATGACAATTCCATGCATATTAAAGAAAAATTTTTGCAGAAATAAAAAATTTAGTAAAACTGGTTCTAAAATGTATATCAAAGGGGTGCCTGGGGCCTCAGTTGGTTAAGCACCTGACTTCAGATCAAGTCATGGTCTCAGGCTCCTGGGATCGAGCCCCACATTAGGTTCCCTGCTCAGGGGGGAGACTGCTTCTCCCTCTCCCTTTGCCCCTACTGTGCTCATCCTGCTCTTAAATAAATAAAAAATATAATAAAACAGGGGTGAGTGGGTGACTCAGTCAGTTAAGCTTCTGCCTTCAGCTCAGGTCATGATACCGGGGTCCTGGGATCAAGCCCAGTGTCTGGTTCCCTGTACAGCTGGGAACCTGATTCTCCCTCTCTCTCTCTGCCCCTCCCTTGCTTGTGTGCTCTCTCTCTCTCTCTCAAATAAATAAAACTTCTAAGTAAATAAATAAAATATAAAAATGCAAAATATAAAAATATAAGTATAAAAAAGATTTCTGTCATGGTATTTAAAAAATAATAATAAATTGTTTATATCAAAAGCTAAAGGGCTAAGAAAAATTTGATATCGAAGAAAGAAGACGAAGTTGAGAATTTACACTCTCAGATATCAAAACTAATTTTTAAATACAGGTATAAAAACAGTACGGTATTGATTCAAACATAGAAAATAGATCAGCGGATCAGAGCACGATTTTCAAAAACAGACATCAAAAATCTATGCCAGATGCTCATACTTAAATGTCTAAGAGAAAAAAAACCCTTTTTAAAAAATATAACAGAAGAATATGTCGAAGACTTCAGGATATGCAGATTTCCTAAAGCATAACACAAGACATATACCAAAGGAGATTACTAAATTGGACTTGACTAAAATTAAAATTTCTATTCAACAAATATACTATGAAGAGAGTGAAAATGCAAATCAGAGAAGAGGCGATGATATTCACAATATAGATGTATGACCAAAAAAATCCTTGTATCCAGAGCATATTTGGAACTTCTACAGATCAGTAGGGAAGACCGACAGTGCAATTTTTAAATAGGCAAATGATTTGAACTGGTGCTTCACCAAAGAGGACATCCAAATGCCTAAGAAGCAAATAAAAGGGTGCCTCACATCAGTTGTCACACAACATACTGGCTAACATTATGCTATTGCCAGTTCTTGGGTGTTCACAATAATCAGGAGTAACTGGAACTCCTATATCCTGCTATGGGAGATTAAGGAGATTCAGCTCCATTGGCTGTGGCTGCTCTTTACACCTAGAATTCTGGAAACTAAATCCACTACAGGCCTGCTTATTTGGACCAGAATCCTGAGAGAAACCTTATATCTCATTTATGTAATAAAGCCAAACACACTTTTACAGACCCAGCAATTCCATTCAAATACATATTGAACACATAGGGATATGTGCGTCAAAAGGTTTGTACAAGAAAGGTCATAGGAGGGGCGCCTGGGTGGCTCAGTGGGTTAAAGCCTCTGCCTTCAGCTCCAGTCATGATCCTACGGTCCGGGGATTGAGCCCTACATTGGGCTCTCTGCTCTGCAGGGAGCCTGCTTCCTCCTCTCTTTCTCTCTGCCTGCCTCTCTGCCTACTTGTGATCTCTGTCAAATAAATAAAATCTTTAAAAAAAAAAAAAGAAGGGTCATGGGAGTTTATTGATAATAGCTCTAAACTGGAAAAACTGAAAGTAACTATGGATAATGGAATGGATAAATTGGGGTATATTTGTATGATACAATACTATACAAAAGGAATGAACTAATCCTACATGTACAAAGACATACTATATGATTCCATGTTTATGAAATTTTTAAAAATAGGCAAAATTAACTATAGTGACAGATGTTAGAAAAGTGGTAAACTTTGGTGAAGAAGCTTCTGGGTGTTGGTAGTGTTCTTGATCTTAATGTAGGGAGCGGTTGCATAGATGTATTTGTTTATAAGAGTTCAGTGATCTATAAGTTTAAATTTATATGTTTTCCTTGTTATTTTATAATTTTACTTTTTTAAACTTATCCCCAAAAACACACGTCAAGGTGACATAAGTTTTTTCCAAGATTTCCCTACAAGTTTTATAGTTTTTAGCCTTTATGTTTAGATGTATGATCCATTTCAAGTAAACTTTGTAAATGGTTCAAAACAGAGTCGACATTATTTTTTTTCATAAGGATATCAAGTTATTAAAACATCATTTGTTAAAAGTACTTCCCTTTCCTACTGAATAGCCTTGGCAACAATGTAGAAAATCAATTCGCCATATATCTGACCTTCTAATTCCAGAGTCTTTATTCTGCATCATCGTGATTACTCTAACTTTATAGTAGGTCTTGGACTCAGGTTGCTGAAGTCCTCCAATTTTGTCCTTTTTGTTTTAAAATTACTTTATTCCATAGCACCTATCAATAAATATTCCTAGAATGAGCATTTGAAAATTTTTACTTTGGATGTTCTAAGTCATATTTTAGAATCAGCTCATTAATTTCTGCAAAAAATAACCCCACTGGAATGATGTTGGGATCTTTTGCTTCTCCGCGTCAATCTGGGGAGAACTAAGAGTTTAACAATATTGAACAGAGCATATTTCACCATTTATTTAGGTCTTTAATTTCTCTCAGCAAAGAGACTTCCAGTGAGAAAGTCTTGCATATCTTTTAATTTATTCCTAGGTGTTTAATGTTTTGTAGTAGCATTGTGAATGAAATATTTTCCTTTCCAATTTCCATTTGTTTGCTACTAGCGTATAAAAATATAATTGTCTTTTGTGTATTGACCTTTTACCTTTATGACCTTGCTAAACTCCTTTATTTCTAGCTGGTGTTCTTTAGCATTTTATAAGTAAACAATCATAATTTTTTTAAGATTTTATTTATTTATTTGACAGACAGAGATCACAAGTAGGCAGAGAGGTAGGCAGAGAGAGGAGGAAGAAGGCTCCCCACTGAGCAGAGAGCCTGACGCGGGGCTCAATCCCAGGACCCCAAGACCATGACCCGAGCTGAAGGCAGAGCCTTAACCCACTGAGCCACCCAGGCGCCCCAGTAAACAATCACTTAATCAACAAAGATAGCATTATTCATCCCTGATTTTCATGTTTTATATTTATTTTTCTTTCCTTAATGCAATGACTAAGACTTCCATCACAAGTTTGAATGGAGGTAATGAAGAAGAGTGTCCTTTACTTGATCCTGAACTTTAGAAGGAAAACATTCACTATTTAACCATTGGTTGTGCTCATGACTCAGGTATTAAATGAATCACGAGTGCGTATTGAGATTGGTCTAACACTTTTTCCGCATCTGTTGAAATGATGTTCTTTTTATTCTCTATTCAGTTAATATGGTGAATGATACTGATTTTCCAAATGTTATACCAATTTTGCATTCCATGGTAGAACTCTACTTGATCATGATATATTTTCCTTTTTGCATATTGTTGGCTTTTTTTTTTAAGATTTTATTTATTTATTTGACAGAGAGAAATCACAAGTAGATGGAGAGTCAGGCAGAGAGAGAGAGAGAGAGGGAAGCAGGCTCCCTGCTGAGCAGAGAGCCCGATGCGGGACTTGATCCCAGGACCCTGAGATCATGACCCGAGCCGAAGGCAGCGGCTTAACCCACTGAGCCACCCAGGCGCCTCACATATTGTTGGCTTTTATTGACTAATTATTAATAATTTTTAAGTATCTGTTCATGAAAGATGTTAGTCTTCAATTTTATTTATTTTTTATATTTGTCTGATTTGTGGTTATGCTGGCCATATAAAACAAATCAGTAACTGTTTTTTCTTCCTCTGTTTCTAAAAGAGTTTATGTAAGATTGGTGTTATCTCTTTCTTGAATATATCAGTATTCACCATTGACACTGGGGCTTTCTTCATGGAAAGGTTTTTCTGTTTTGTTTTGTTTTTAGAGATTTTATTTATTTATTTGTCAGAGAGTGGGAGAGCGAGAAAGCGAGCACAGGCAGGCAGAGGCAGAGGGAGAAGCAGGCTCCCTGCTGAGCAAGGAGCCCAATGTGGGACTCGATCCCAGGACACTGGGATCATGATCTGAGCCGAAGGCAGCTGCTTAACCAACTGAGCCACCCAGGCATCCCTCATGGAAAGGTTTTTGATGACAAAATCAATTTCCTTAATAGATAGGTAGTTCTCTCTTATGTCTGTTTTGCCTTCCATGGTTTTAGTTACCTAGAGTCCGTTGCAGTATGGAAGCAGATGACCCTCTTTCTGACATGGTTAGAAGGTCAGTAGTATCCCAATGCTATGTCACAATGCTTCCATCACTCATCTCACTTCATCTGGTCACACAGGCATTTTATCATCTCACATCATCATGAGAAGCATGAATACGATATAATAAGATATTTTGAGAAAGAGCAAGAAACCACATTCACATAACTTTTGTTACAGTATTAGTGTAATTGTTCTATTTTATTAGCTCTTGCTAATATCTTGCTGTGCCTAATATGATTTAAACTTTGTCACAGGTGTGTATGTATAGAAAAAACAGGAGATATATAGAGCTTGGTACTATCCTCAGTTTCAGCCACTGTGTGTTTTGGAACATAGACCCTGAAGATGTGGGGACTACTGTATAGCAGGATTGAAATATTATTTCATCTTCATCAGTTTTAGTAAGTTATATTTTTCTAGGAAATTTTTCATTTTATATAATGCATCAAATGTATTGGTAAAATGTTTTAATAATATCTTATTGTTACTTCAATGTCTATAAGATCTATAGTAATTACTGGATCATTCTTATTATTGATGGTACTGTATTATTTCCTTTTTCCCCTTGATTACTTTTCTAAGGCTTGATGATCTAACCTTTTTAGCATTACTAGTGAATAATGTAAAATCAACTCTTATATTTATTAACTTTCTCTCTTGTTTGAGGTGTCCTATTATGTTGATTTCTGCTCTTTGCTTTATTTCCTGTCTTCTACACTTTTAGGGTTTGCTTTGCCCTCCGTTTTTAAGGTTGTTAAGGTAGAATCTTAGATCACTGATCTTAGACCTTTCTTCTATTTATTTATTATTATTATTTTTTTAAGTTAACTCTATGCCCAGCGTGGAGCTCTAAAGTCTCACCTGGGGATCAAGAGTTGCATGCTCTACCAACTGAGCCACTTAGGTGCCCCAGACCTTTCTTCTATTTAATATAGGAATTTAAAGCTATAGGGTTGCCTGGGTGGCTCAGTTGGTTGAGTATCCAGCTCTTGATTTCAGATGGAGTCATGATCTCAGGGTTGTGAGATCAAACCCCACGTCAAGCCTGGCATTGGAGCTTCATGCTCAACAGTGAGTCTGCTGGAGATTCTTTCTCTCCTCTCCCTCTGCCCTCTCTCCCTGCTTGTGTGTGCGTGCTCTCTCTCTGTGTGTCTCAAAAAATAGAACTTAAAAAAAAAAAGAAAAAGAATTTAAAGCTATGAATGTTTCTCTGAGCACTGCCTTAGCTGCATCCTTCCCAGAATGGCTACCTTGTATTTTCATTGTTACTCAGTTTGAAATATTTTCCAATTTTCTGTATTTTCTTATTTGATCTAAGGACACTTAGAAGTTTGTTTTTCAACGTCTTTTTTTTTTTCAAAGATTTTATTTGTTTATTTGACAGAGGAGTGCATGAGCAGGCTGAGAGAAGGGGGAGAAGGAGAAGCAGAATCCCTGCAGAGCAGGGGGAGCCCAATGTAGGACTTCATCCCAGGATGCTGGGATCATGACCTGAGCTCAAGGCAGTTGCTTAACCAACTGAGCCACCCAGGTGCCCCTGTTCTTTAACTTCTAAATATTTGAGGTTTTCCAAGTAGTATGGATTGAGCATTTGTGTCCTCCCAAAATTCATATGTTGAAGCCCTAACCTCCAGTGTAGCTATATTTGAAGATGGGACTCTAAGAAAGTAATTAAGGTTAAATAAGGTTAAAAAAAAAAAGTTAAATAAGGTCATAAGGGTGGGGTGCTGATCCAGTAGGATTACTGTGTCCTTCTAAGAAGAGACATCAGAGAGCCCGCTCACCTCTCCTCTCTCTTCTCATGCATCCATATGAGGACACAGTACAAGTTGGCTATGGACAAGCCAAGAAGAGAGGACTTACCAGAAACCAAATTTGCTGGCACCTTAATCTTTAAGCCACCTACCCTATGGTATTTTGTTGTAGTAGCCTGAGCAACCTAATATACCGAGCTCTCGTTTATGATTTCTAATTTAATACTTCTGTAGCCAAATAGCATTTTCTCCATGATTATGATTGACGCATTAGATAGTTTTTAATGAGTCAATGTCTTTGAGTCAATATTCACGAGTAAAACATGAATTTGAAAAGAAATTTGAAAGGTGCAAGCAAAGAGAAAAGCTCTGTAGTTGATAGGTGTAGAGTTCTGTCAGTATCACTTAATACTTAGTACTTGCTTTAAGTGCAAGATGAGTTATTCCAAGGTGAGTTTAAATGAGTCACTTGAGTCATCTTACCTTCTGGAAAATGCACTCATTTGTTTTTCTAAGCTAGCAACCTTAAGACAATTATCTATACATAGGCAAGGTAGAAGGATTAATTGGGGAAGGCAAACCATATAATTCAAACCAAATGACCCCTTTGGTCTGAACTGTCCAAATAACTATGATTAACTTGGTTGTGTTTTATTTTGTTTGCTTCATTTTGGAAACCGGGGGATCAGCAAAAAAAGTATATGAATAAAGAATTGAATTTTTCAAACAATTGTCTCAATTTTCTACCATCTTAAAAATAATCAGTATTTGACCCTTAAAATAGATAATAGGAAGTACTATGAAAGTGTTTTACCCCAAAATAAGGACACTCAGATCCTGTCATTTCACTATTCTACAAAATTTCCATTTCCATTTTATGTCTAAAAAGTATTGCTATTCTAGGGGCACCTGGATGGCTCAATGGGTTAAAGCCTCTTCCTTCGGCTTGGGTCATGATCCCAGGGTCCTGGGATCGAGCCCTGCATCAGGCTCTCTGCTCAGCGGGGAGCCTGCTTCCTCCTCTCTCTCTCTCTCTGCCTGCCTCTCTGCCTACTTGTGATCTCTGCCTGTCAAATAAATAAAATCTTTAAAAAAAAAAAAAAGAATATACCAGAATAAACTTACAAAATACATCTTGGACCTGCTGTTCATGCCTTTAAGCTATGGCAGCAATGTCCTGGCCCAGTTCCCCTTTGGACAGAATTTTGCACCACAAAACTAACTCTAACCTTCCAAAATACACAATGGGCGAGAATAGTGAAATATGGGACTTGATCTTTTTAAAGGTTACTACAAAAATAAAATGCAGAGGCATTAGTGATATCCACTAAATTCTCTGGCTTTACCAAGACATTTGTTATCCTGAATTTTGTAGCCATTAGTCAGGTTTGGGATTCCAAAAATTTCAAGACTCTTGAGGTTTCTACTGTGTTATATCTGGTCCCATTAAATGACAAATAACTTTGAAAAATAGTATTCAAAATACTACACAATTCAAAATAGTGTTTCAAAGGTAGTATTCAAATATAAAGTCGTATTTTTACCATCAGAATCAGTGGGCTTCTCTATTCTTCAATACCAATGGCTTGAAATCTGAGACTATACAATTCTTCTTTCATGTAGTTTAAATGCCTTCTGGAAAGGAAAGGACTCTTACTCTGTCCAGTCTCCTTGCATGGATCTGTGCTTACTCTCACTGCTCTGCTGAATGCTGAAAGCCTTGCTTGCCAAGGCCATGCCAGTCGTTCCCGTCTCCTGCAGAGCTCCACCCTCCTGCACGGCCTCCCCCACTCTCTCTTCTTATGCCATATGCCCTCATTGGCTTCGTCCTGTCCCCTACTCCCCAACCCTCACTCAGGGCACGTATCCATGAGTGACACTTGATGGAGTCCCTCTGCCCACACACAGGATGCGATACACATGGGGTGCGATTTTCATCCTCCTCCTGAAAGTCAAGGAGCACTTTCCAGGCTGATTCTATGAAAATTGGTAACAGGTTTTCTTCCAGAAAATTGCAGGGCAAGTTGAACTCCATCTATTTTAAGGAAATCCTCTTTAAGTTTCAACTCTTAAAAAGCCAAAAGACTGCTTTTCTGGCTCTGCGAGTTATACATATCTTGAAATTATGTCCTTGAGGTCCTAAGATGAGATATTTTACAGTACTTCTGCTTGGAAATACACATCAGAAATATGAATGAGGTCACGCACAACATTGCAGTCAGTTTACTGCGAATAACATGGTTCCAAAAAAAACCCCGAGGTTCTGTACCAACTAGCACCAGCTAAAGCTCTTCAAATGTCTTGCAGAATTGTGTGTTCCTTGATCAGATTCTGGGTTTCACACTGACTGATCAAATGGCAAGAAGGGACATAAAAACCTAATATTGAAAATAGAATTAAAAGCTACAATACTCCAGGCAGGTGATAGATTAGCCTCTGCTTTGCTGCCCCTGGTGATCAAGTACCAAACTGAAGGTCTAATCCACATCTGAGCGTGAGCTGAAACATGCCTCCTCATGACTTCTACCCTTTGTCTGGATTTTGGTTTCCAGAGCAATATATAGCAAAAATACTACCTTTTTTCACAAATGCAAAGACAGCCAGCTAGCTACTGTGTGCCCTTATAATCTGCTCTTCTCTAGACGATCCCATTTAGGCATGGCTTTAAGATTCTTTTCCATTTTCCCCTGCTTCTCTGAGAACACTTTCATTTGTCCATATTGCTCTAAAAATAGAGCAATTCTGTGTTAGAATTGAACAGCATTCCAGATGTGATCTGATCAGTACAAAGTACAACACAGTGATCATCTTCCATCCTTTGGAGAGTATACTTTTTTTTTTATGTATTTATTTTTAAAGTTTGGGTTGTTTTTTGTTTGTTTGGTTGGTTGGTTGGTTGGGTTTTTTTTAGTGATCTCTACCCCCAACGTGGGTCTGAAACTCACAACTCCGAGATCAAGAGTCACATGCTCCTTTGACTGAGTCAGCCATGCACCCCCCAGAGTATACCTTTTTAATGTCATTTAACACATAGGAATTTTTCTAAAAATAAGGTTTTACAGTGACTGTCATGTATGTTGCAGGCATTCCACAAGTACTTCTGAATGTTAAAAGATTAGCCAGCATATGTTGCTTATTTTGTTTTTCTGTTTGTGTGTAGGTATGCGTGTTTTAAAGAAAACTTGCAGAATATACAATTAAAGATTATGGGACATTTAGTTTTGCGTCAGTATATTTGATATTTAGGTTTAACATGGATATGTCGGGACGCCTGGGTGGCGCAGTTGGTTGGACGATTGCCTCCGGCTCAGGACGTGATCCTGGAGTCCCGGGATCGAGTCCCACATCAGGCTCCCAGCTCCATGGGGAGTCTGCTTCGCTCTCTGACCTTCTCCTTGCTCATTCTCTCTCTCACTGTCTCTCTCTCTCTCAAATAAATTTAAAAAAAAAAATAATAACATGGATATGTCACCCTTTTTAAGGAATGGTTATATTAGCATCCACAAGCATTTTCACTTAATTTTAAGTTAGTCTGTCAGCTGTTCAGAAGTGATTCTTGCCTGCACAAAATTCCACTGTATAGGTCTTATTCAGAGCATGAATATAAGAAGAACTGAGACCACCAACTCTATGGTGGCAACACTTACAGATATCATGGGCCTTCTCCAACAGAACATGGGGATATTATTGGGGAAGTATCCCAAATAGAAAGGTGACACAATCTATTTTCTAATGTAAATATAGTCATAGATTTACTTGTTTATTTTTGAGCAAAGTAGATGTTTTCTGTAGTAATGAGAGGGATCAGGAGCAAGAATATCCTTCTCAAAATTCACGTGGGCCAAGACTGGACAGAGTTAAGGAAACACCATTTTGTCCAGGCAGATTATTGCTTGGAATGGGATGTAAAAATTATTTGTGCACCATCATATCTTCAGCAGTTGATAGAATGCTTGGCAAAGAGCACTCTCAATAAAACTTTAGAAAGTAAGTCAAGAAGGAAGGCAGGGGAGATAGGCTGGAGAGAAGTTTTCAGGATTACTATGAAAATTTAAAATACCAGATAAAGACCCAAACACTTGTGCAAAATGGGACCTCCAAAATCAGTGTCCAGCCTCCTTATTTTAGATATGGTAACTGGAGACATGGAGGAGTTAAGTAACTTGTCTAGGATGACGACTAGTTGTTACTGCATCATTCCTTGATGTTAGGACTCAGCTCTTTTTTTTTTTTTGCATTTTACTCAGACTTTATTTTTTTTTCAATTTATTTATTTTCAGAAAAACAGTATTCATTATTTTTTCACCACACCCAGTGTTCCATGCAATCCGTGCCCTCTATAATACCCACCACCTGGTACCCTAACCTCCCACCCCCCCTGCCACTTCAAACCCCTCAGACTGTTTTTCAGAGTCCATAGTTTCTTGTGGTTCACCTCCCCTTCCAATTTACCCCAACTCCCTTCTCCTCTCTAACACCTCTTGTCCTCCATGCTATTTGTTATGCTCCACAAATAAGTGAAACCATATGAAAATTGACTCTCTCTGCTTGACTTATTTCACTCAGTATAATCTCTTCCAGTCCTGTCCACGTTGCTACAAAAGTTGGGTATTCATCCTTTCTGATGGAGGCATAATACTCCATAGTGTATATGGACCACATCTTCCTTATCCATTCGTCCGTTGAAGGGCATCTTGGTTCTTTCCATAGTTTGGTGACCGTGGCCATTGCTGCTATAAACATTGGGGTACAGATGGCCCTTCTTTTCACGACATCTGTATCCTTGGGGTAAATACCCAGGAGTGCAATTGCAGGGTCATAGGGAAGCTCTATTTTTAATTTCTTGAGGAATCCCCACACTGTTCTCCAAAGAGGCCGCACCAACTTGCATTCCCACCAACAGTGTAAGAGGGTTCCCCTTTCTCCACATCCTCTCCAACACATGTTGTTTCCTGTTTTGTTAATTTTGGCCATTCTAACTGGTGTAAGGTGATATCTCAATGTGGTTTTAATTTGAATCTCCCTGAGGACTAATGATGATGAACATTTTTTCATGTGTCTGATAGCCATTTGTATATCTTGATTGGAGAAGTGTCTGTTCATATCTTCTGCCCATTTTTTGATATGTTTGCCTGTTTTGTGTGTGTTGAGTTTGAGGAGTTCATTATAGATCCTGGATATCAACCTTTTGTCTGTACTGTCATTTGCAAATATCTTCTCCCATTCCGTGGGTTGCCTCTTTGTTTTTTTGACTGTTTCCTTTGCTGTGCAGAAGCTTTTGATTTTGATGAAGTTCCAAAAGTTCATCATCTTTTGTTTCCTTTGCCTTTGGAGACATATCTTGAAAGAAGTTGCTGTGGCTGATATCGAAGAGATTACTGCCTATGTTCTCCTCTAGGATTCTGATGGATTCCTGTCTCACGTTGAGGTCTTTTATCCATTTTGAGTGTATCTTTGTGTACGGTGTAAGAGAATGGTCGAGTTTCATTCTTCTACATATAGCTGTATGACTCAGCTCTTAAGCCAGTGCTCCTTATGTAAATACCAGCAGAGCCTCAGAAGGAATTATTAAGGGAAGACCCTGAGTTCTTGCATTTTGGCCCCAGACTGTTTACCTTAGCATGTCCAGATTGGAGGAAACTTGAGAAGCAGTCTTAGCCCTCTTTGTAGTATTCAGAGCTAGACAGGAGGAGATCAAAATCCGGCACAGGACTTAGCACTCTCAAAGACAGCTTGCCAGTAGAAGCTGGAGGCCATGACAACACAGATGAAATTGTGCTTCTCCCTGCACTGGTGCTGGAGGAGGTTCACGCTATCTCTGGAACACAGGGAAGAGTTCTGCAGCCCGTCTTTGGGAAACCTTTGGTTAAACTAGCTTCACTGCAGAACTTCCTATACTGGTATGAGTTTTGAATCTCCAAAAAACAAACTGGTTCTCAGACTTTTTTAAACTTTTTCTTAAGATGTAATGGACTTGTTCTCCTAAGGAGTAAACTCGGAAACAATGTTTTTCCTTTTTTTTTTTTTTCTGTGACTTCAGGTTGGGGGATAGATTTTGCTTTGGAAACCAGTACACACATGCCTGTGAATGTAACGCTAGCAGGAATGTTTTGTAAGACAATACTTAGCTTTTCTATAGGTGCTGTGCCTGTTTTCTATCCTGCTTTTCTTGCATTCTAATGAATCCTGGACTTTTAAACCCAGTAAATGGATTTCACAACCTCCTCGTGGGTCACAATCTACAGTTGTAAACTCCTGCCCCAATGAGTACTGGTGTGTGATTTAGTCATTTCTCCTCCTCTGTATCCTTTTCTGCTTCCTTCTACCTGTAAGCTGTACAATATTGTGTAATATTGTAAGCTGAACCAAAGATCTACCCGGGATAGATCCAAATAACAGAGTGGGGTCAGATAATCCTCAGCCTTTTCATTATGGTTATATTAAAGCATACCTTGAAGGAAATGTAATTCAGAAAGCTTGGAAACAGAATAAGCATAGTATCAAAGAGAACTCAGTGTCATCTTTTGACCATGAAGTGAAAAAAGAGGATCTATTCAGTGAATAAAAGAAGACATGGAATGTTGTTTTGTATACAAAACAGATTTATATATACATCTATATGTTTGGTGTGCACGGAATATGCTTGGAAAATACCCCATAAACTGGCCACAGTGGTATGCAGTTGGTGGGTGTTACTGTGGGGGAACCCTTATTTTTCACTGTGTGTCCTTTGGTACTATTTTAATTGTTTTTTACCACAAACATGTATTACTTTTTCAAAATTCCTAATATGCTACTAGCTGGATAAATAAACATAGTTTATGAGAGATGAGAAAATCTGAAAAACCAAGAAACACAAAAGTGTTGCTTTTGTAAGCAGCTGCTAGTGATGCTATCTATGGGAAATGAAAGAATAGCTCTAGGTTCAAATCTTGAAGGCGTATGTATATGCTATAGTGATTGACCTTATTGACAAGAACTATCTCTGCCTAGGGTACGTGTTTTCACTTCTACCTCTTCCCCCAACATATGGCATTATAAAAAAATATAGGAAGAGGGCTCCAAATATATTTTCTCAGGATGATGCAGGTTTTCCATTTTGCCTAACAGAGTAGAAGAAACAGTGACATAGAAGAACCGAGAAACGGAAGAGGAGGGCTGCTCTGCCAGCAGAGATTCTGATACAGTGAGTATTAGGAGTCTTGGAATCAATTCCCTTTCCAGAAGCTTCTGAGATGAGACACAAGAAAAGGGAAGCACGACAGTCCCCTTGAGAAACACACACACACACACACCAAGACAAAACAAAAACAAAAAACAAAAGATCATTTCTGCTATATATATCACGGACATATGAACTGCTTATAAATAAAGAAAAAGGTCTATTTTTCTCCTTAAGATTGTTAACCTGGAAAGTAGGCTTGCTTAAGTGAGTTAATGCATGTAAAGAACAGTGCGTGGCTTAGAATATGGGTAAGTATAAGCTATTATTATGAATTTTTTTTAGGAAACATTAAAGAATGGTTGTTATGTAGATGAAACAACTCTATAAATGATGCAGGGATGGACTGGAAGATCTCATATTTTTATAACTTAGATTTCTGAATCTAAGAATACTAGTTTTCCAGACAGTGAACCAAGTAAATACTTGAGAGGCTACAAGGTATCTAAATAGCTTCTGATACTAATCCAGTGTTGGCAGAGGGGGTGGGTCCCCACACCATCAAGCATTTCTTGGGACCCCAACTGGCTGTCAGTCAATTCTGACATATCTACAAGGAGTTAGCATCAGATCCCTCAGGTTAAAGGTTTAGTCCTACATAGACATTACTGATAAACTCAAAGGCCAGTGAGATGGATTCAGCAACCAACTAGCTTCCTTAGGCACTTTCCAAAGTCTTTTCATTAACATAACAAAAGACACTTTAATTGCCCTTTTAGCTTAGAAAATCCCAAGCATTTTAGGAACTCTGCACAAGCAAAGGGGATAACGAACACGTGCATATTTCTTGTTATAAATCACAATACCACAGCGACCAGTTTTTTAAATTAATGATACAGTCCTATTTAAAACAGTTGTGAAGAAAATGTGCAATTGGTTTAAAACTTGTCTCTAAATTGTCATCAGTGGCAATTTAGCAACATTATTAAAAGTACATGTTCACAAGCAGGCAAATATACCTATGACTGTTTTCAATTTTATTTTGTTACTTTTTTTTTAAGATTTCATTAATTTGAGAGTGAGAGGATGAGTGGGGTGAGGGGTGAGAGAAAGAGGAAGAAGCCGACTCCCTGCTGAGCAGGAAGCCACTGGTGAGACTCCCAGATCCTTAGCTGAGCCAAAGGCAGCCACTGCTTAACCGACTGAGTCACCCAGACACCCCTTATTTTGTTTTCATTTGCAAAGTTGATGAATACCCAAGCACTGATCCCCATCTGGGTTTAAACTCTGCTCTAAATGCTTGAATAATGTCCCAGATTGTGTCTCTTTTTTAAAGCAACAGCCTTTCAGCCTAAAGTGAGTCACTCCTCCAACAGATGTGGGTTGACAAAACCTGCGGACACGATCAGCAGTCCTCATTTCCTTGAGAGCTTCCAAACCTGCGCAATCCTGTAGATAACAAGATAATATTGTCTTTTATCAAGTTCCCTCCACTCCCTAGAGAAGAGGTTCTTTCAGTAAATATACCATACTCATATTTTAGAGGGCAGCAAGAAAGTTGGTTTTCAAAATGTTCAGTTCAAACTGGCCCAGTATCCTCCGGGGGTCCCTCCCTCCCTTGAGTGCAGCCCCCAGATGCCTCATTAAAAAATATATAGGCATCTTCAACCTTATAGTACCCCTTTCAACAGGTTGTCTAGCTTCAACTTTGTGTAAAGCTAGTGAAAGTGGGTGGGTGGTTCAGTGGGTGAAGCGTCTGCCTTCAGCTAAGGCCATGATCCCAGGGTCCTGGGATAGAGTCCCACATTGGGCTCCTTGTTCAGCGGAGAGCCTGCTTCTCCCTCTCCCTGCCACTCCCCCTGCTTGTGCACTCTCCCTCTGGCAAATAAATAAAATCTTTTATAAAATTTTTAAAAATAAAGTTAGTGAAAAGGAATGTACTGCTTCATGGGAACCTCTTCCCATTTTCAGGAAACTTAGTAATTAGAAGACTTTTGCTAACGTTCTTTCTAATGTGCCCATAGGTGCTTAGGCAGACCCATGTGTCTTTTGAAGAAAACCTGAGCGAGCACATCTGCCGTGCAGGTTGCAGCTTTTCAGCTTTATGGAAATAGCTGTGATATTCCTTTCCACCATCTTTGTCTTTTCTTGGACTCCTTCAGGTGGCAAGAAGTATGCATTAGAATTTACTATAAATGTGAATCTAGGTGTACTTAATCTACTTTATACAGAGACTCAACAACCAAAAAAATCTCTAAAAGACATAGAGAATTAGAATACATTTGCAACGTAATGGGAATTTTTCCTTAAAAGAGGCGTGTATAATCTGTTCTTTTTCAGCAGGTAGCCTTGGGCGGTGGATTGTGTTTGGAGTCTTGGTTTTTACTCAGGTTGTGAGCTCATGGTTGTGAGATCGAGCCCCACATCAGGCTCTGCTCAGCGTGGAGTTCTGCTTGAGGTTTTCTCCACCTGTCACTCTTGTGCTCTGTCTCTCTCACACACACTCACTCAAATAAATCTTAAAAAAAAAAAAAAATAACGTGGGAGCTCTGAAGTTTTGACAATGAGGGTGATAAGTTTTATGGGGTACATGGTTCTCTCAGATGGTCCACCAGATTTTTAGGTGTTTTTGTTTTTTGTTTTTTTCAAATCATAGAGAGCATGCACTCAAGCGGGGCGGGGTGGGGTGGGCGACAGGAAGAAGAAGAAGCAGGCTTCCCCGCTGAGCAAGGAACCCCATGCGGAACTCCATCCCAGGACGTTAGGATCATGACCTGAACCCAAGGCAGCTGCTTACCCTGTCGAGCCACCCCAGTGTCCCCAAGTCTTGAGTTTCCAGAAGGCCAGGACTATGTCTCATTCTACTTGGTATCACCAGTGCCTGCCTATTAAAATACCATGCACAAAGTTTTAATATTAAAATACCATGCACAAAGTGCCTATTAAAATACCAGGCACAAAGCCTTTATAAATGCTTATTGAATTGAGTTTATTTGAATTTCCAGAAGCAGAAAGATCACTGAAGAGCAATACAGACCAAGAAAAGGAGACTGAACTTACTTCAAGGAAGATCTTTTAACTGGAGTCTTCTGATCTAATCTTCTTATTTAACAGAAATACCATCAAGGAGATGAAACTATACTGATAAGCCCTTTGGCAAACATATCTAGGGACCAACGCCCCCCAACCTTAAAAACTCTGACTTTTGAAGTATTAGTATTCTGATCACCCAAAAGCAATGGCATCATCTGTGTCCTAACTACCGTTCTTCCCCTTTAAGTCAATGTGCAATTTTAATATAGCCTTCTAGGGAAAGTGCTTTTACCTCAAGGAGCAAATATAATGAGAGGCAAAGATGTCTTGGGAAGTTTTGGCGTCAAGTGGTGTCTAAGAGGAGTCAAAAATAAATAAATAAATAAATAAATAAATAAAACAAACCAGGAGTCAGAAAAAACCAAGTTCTTTGTTTGTTTCTTCAGGTTTATTTAGGTATAATTGACCAAAAAATTATATTTAAGGTTTACCGCTTCATTTAAGATACTTACGCTTTACAAGAATCACTATAAAGTGCATATCCACCAATTCACTTAGCTTTTAAAACCCAAGTTCTTGGCTTGGCAGAGATGACGAGACCCCCAGGAGAAAACCTGGGGTGGGTGGGGAGTTGCTTGGGAGTCACAGCCAAGGCAACACTGGTTTGCTGGAACTTCCCAAAAGCATTCTGACCCAATGACCTACTTCGTGCAGAGCTGGGAGTGCTGTAAATAACAGCACACGTGGTAATGGAAGAGTTCTCTAAGTGCAAAGCACCATGTCTATTGCGCTCTTATATGAGGACTGTTTGTACCTTAACCAGGTAATTGGTTAACCAGCACTCACCCCATCGCATGGGAATGTGGCTATTTTCTCCGAGTAAAACACCACCTAATCTTGGGATGTGGCCCAGTCTACTCCTGTGGGAAGGGGGTGGGAGATTTTGACTCAGCTGACAACAGGAGTCCAGCCAGAAGGGCAAAAGACAGTGTCCTCAGGTAAGGCAATCCATGTCTGGGATAGCTGTTGTTTGGTGGTGACCTCTACTCACCAACCAGCCTGGATTTCAGTGACAGTCTCTTCTTGGTCCTCAAGGAAAAAACAAGCAAGCTTAAGGCAAAACACCAGTACAAGGATAGAAGGATGGTTAGTTAGCCTAGACTAGTACTGCGTGAGGCCTCTTTCCTTAATGTAAATATAAATAGCATCCCCCTTCATCATCAAGAAGTTCCTACTAGGGACAACAAATGACAATCATGTCATTCTTGGCATGGAATTCTTGGAAGGATACCAGGAAAACAACTTTTGCAACAGGAACCAAGGCAGAAGCTATCTTTGAAAAAAAACTGGGATAAAGGGAGCCTGAAATGGAAACTGGCCCAGGACCGCCCATGGGAGCTTGAATGGACTGTTCTTGAGGTTACTGAGAATCTCAGAGTCAGTACTAACAACATCCACATCAGAATAGCAATAAGGGTCTGTGTCCTTATTCACAATGACTCCTGCCATCCTTCAAAATGCAGCGGGGGACATAGTTTTCCTACACCGTGTTTCTACTGTCTGCCTCATAGCTGAGAATAACTGGTATTTACTGAACATATTAAAGTAGTGTTGACTATGCCTGAAGAAGAGAAAGTTTTGCCCTGGGTATTCTTTCCAAATCTATGGGCAAGACCCTGTGCTGCATCTTACAGAGACTGCAAGTTGCTTATAATCTAATTGAAAAGTTAAGTAGTTACGAGTTTTAAATGCAAGTCTAAGGCAGCAACAGAAGAGTTATCACAACATAGTGCCCTATTAACAGTCAAACCAGTTGTGTTAGCTGTGGTTTTTATGACAGTTCCGAGAGAGTAACCAGTTCAGGTTGAGATGAAAGGAAATTTATGAAGGAAGTAGGACTTCCCATTCATTAAGGACATGTTTCTTGTCTGACATTTTCACATATGGATTCTAATGTCTCAGAACAACCTTGTGAAATGGGTATTAGTATCCATAATCTACAAGGGAGGAGACTGAGGATTAGAAGGTTTAACCAAATTGTTCTGAGTAACTCAGCCCGGAAATAGAAGAGAAGGCTTGAACCCGTGTGTCTGCAAAGGAAAAAAACAAAAGAAACAAAAAAGAAAAAACAAAACCTACTCCCTTCTATGTCTCCCCTATTCTCCATACCCGATAACAATACTACCTCACTCTGACACCAGAGGTGTAGGTTTTCCATATACCCACCAATACTGGGATACCATCAGGGTGTCCCACAATTTTACTCCATCCTGATGGCATCGACCTGGGCATACTATCAGATCCCATGAGTTAAGTAAGGGCTGACAAATGACAAAAATAAAACAATTTAGTGACAAGTTTGATGTCCTTTATGCACTGGAAAGCAATCCATAGTTGGGGGAGTCCCGTGCCTCCCAAGCAGTGGAGCACTCTTTCCAAGGGCCGTTTGGGAGAGAGCGATTTTTAGAAAATGTTAGAAAAGGCAACGTGAAAATGGGGTATGATTGGCTAGGAGGTCGGGGATTTCCTTATAAGACTAGCAGGTCCATCAGAATCAGGAAAAAGTATTTGGCTTAAGTTGATTGGTTGAGGTCACATATCTGACCTTATTTAGAACAAGGAAATAATTACAATTTCTTGGCAGTTGAGAATTGGCTGGCTGGATATACAGCGATTCTGGACCAGCAAGCATTTACATGGATGCGAAAATTATCCAAGTTTCAGTTGCTGATGTGGCAACCCACGCAGGAGCGGCTCCATCTTGGGCCTAGCAGTTTTATTTCAATAGGTCTCAGTCCCACAAGGCTGCCCACCCCCACGTCCCCTTCCCTTGCCAATCACGAGTCCAGCTTGCTACCTTTGCTTCTGACTGACCAGCTACAAATTGGAACTTCCCACAATCCCTCCTCAGGTTTGGTTAATTTGCCAGAGCAGCTCACAGAACTCAGGAAAACAATTTATTTGCTAGATTACTGGTTTATTTCAAAAAGATAGAACTCACGAATAGCCGGATGGAAGAGATGCATGGGGCAAGTTATATGGGAAGGGGTACAGAGCTTCCCTGCTCTCTCTTGACACACCATCATCCCCAAACCTCCATGTGTTTAGCCCAACCCGAAGGCTCTCCAAACCCTGTCCTTTTAAGCTTCTATGGAGACTTCATGACATAGGCATGATTGATTAAATTACTGGCCCTGCAACGGATTCAACCTGCAGCCCCTCTCCGCTTCCTGAGGCTGGAAGGTGGGACCGAAAGTTCCATCCTGTAACCATGGTTGGTTCCCCTGGCAACCGGCCCCCATCCCTAGAATAACACATCTGTATTTATGTCACCGCAATAACATACGCTCCTGTGTGGTTGAAAGGGGTTTGTTATGAATAACAAGACATTCCTTACAGTTTTATGGCTCCCGAGCTATTTCAGGAATGAAGAATAAAAGACCAAATGGTATAACAAAAGGTGTTCCCAGTGCTCCTATCACTTAGGAAATGCCAAGAGCTTTTGGAGGTCTTGTGAAACGGAAGCAAGGATGAAGACCAAATCTATATTTCCCGTTATAAATCACAGTATCATGGTTATCTTACTTCAACATTTCTATTTTTTCCCAGCAGGAGGGTCACAAAATGCAGCCAGAGGCCTCCAGTCAGGTTGAATGGTGTGAACAAGTAGTAGGAGATCTAAAAGTTGATGGAGATTTCAGGAAAATAGAAGGGTGGCATCCCACCAAAAAAGTTAAGTAAGGAGCACTTAAAACGCCTTCAGAAAGTAAGGACTTGGTAAAAAGTTTTTAAGTAGCAGTCCAGAGGACACTGGGGCACCTTTCACTTTTTGGGCCTGACCCTCCATCCCTGCAGCCCAAGGTGGGGCACAGAGCTCAGGGTCCTGGGTTGTCCACTCAGGTTGTGAGGCTGGGACAAGGTAACGGCTATGGAAAGAGGACACAGCCTAAAATTAAAAGGAGCAGATAAACTGCAAATTAGGAAAGCAAACAAGAGACACTGGTGTCATGGACTACAAAGAACAAGGGCTTTAGAGTCAATCAAGTTTAAAAATCTTGACTCTCTCACTCATTATATGCATGTCCTTGGCTGTTTACCTAACATATCTCAGATTCAGTTTCTTCATTTGCAAAGTGTACCTACTTTACCATATACTTTGTGGTTGACTTCCCCAAATTCTTTTTATCTCAGCTGATCCATCTAAGGCAATGATAAGAATCCCATTCTCCTTCTAATGATTGGGCCAGGGATGATGGCTAAGGAGATATGAAAGACTGTGGACTGAAATGTGTCCCCACTGAACTCATCTGTTGAAGCCCTCCCCCACAATGTTTCAAAAAAGCATATAAGGAGTCCCCAATACCACCAGCACCCATTCCATATAACCAGGGAATTGAGCTTCAGAATACAGCAGACATACAATTGAGTAGAATTGCAGAAGAATGGAAACAGATACCTGATAAAACCTTGCCGAAGCCAATACCACTTTTGCATTTTTTAAAATACAAACCAGTACAATTTCTTACTATTTAAGCAGGCTTGAACCAAGGTTTATTATGAGGGTAAAATCAAATAATGAAAATAAAGACCTTATTCCAGCATGTGGTACGTAAAAATAATGGCTATTATTATTTTAGGCAGACAACTAATTTGTAAGTGGTGGTCATGACTGGGAGATCTACCTGGATGTAGAGAAATTTCCTATCAGTGAGTAAGGGTCATGGTGCCCAGAACCACTATGGAAAAGGAGAGAGCCCTGGAGTAAGAGATGGATAGTTGACCTAGGATTTGCCTCTTACAAAGTAGATTTAGATTCTGGTTGATAGTGAGGAAACCAGCCGAAGGAACAAAGTAGAACTAAGATAAATGATGACACCTACAGTCTCCTTCCTAATTTCCACTTTTCAGCTAGTTTTCCTGCAGTCCTGGCAAATCAAACAGCCAGCTCTGCTTTAGAAATTTCCTGAAGTCCTTTCTTTACCCCCACTAGATTTCCCATGATTCGTCTCTCCAGAGTTTGCCCTTCTATAAACTCTACTCTCCTGTGTAAATGTTTGTACTACTTACTCAGGTAAAAAATGGTAAAAAGGAAAGGAGCTCCTTTAGTTCTTATTCAGTTGTATTTTCTTTAGATTCAAATGGCTCATTACAGATTTAAAGCAAAAGCAATAAAACATCTGAAAATTATTTCAAAACCACATTGTTTACTTGATGGTAAGCAGCTTCTACACAAAACCAAAGTCGCCAGGAAGATCGTTGCTCTAGGCCATTGGACAGCTCTTCCTTGAATTGTTGTAGCTGGTAATTAAGCTGGTATACATGGTAGGATTGTTAGTGTTTTCTATTTTTGTCAGTTGCTCTTCTAAATTCTGAAAACTGTTCAGGCCTTGAACTACTTATGAAATCATTTCCTTGTTTTTAAGAAGCATGTAAAACAGATTAAATTAGCTATTATGATCCTAAAGCAAAATTTAAGGAAAGGGACAGGTTTGACTGCAAGGATATTCAGTGCAGCAAATAACCAAATGTGCAAGAAAATAACCAAATGTCCAGTAATAGGGAATTCATTAAATCAGTTACAGTCCATGCATAAAATGCCATGAAAATGTGCAGTAAAACTATACAAATTCTCATGTGTCCATAAATAACAATATGAGCAAATGAAAATATTCTATATAATTATATGTATTAATATGGAATCAGTGATAGTAACCAACAGAGAGAAGGGTACCTATTAAGAGTGTAAGTAAGGGGCGCCTGGGTGACTCAGTCGGTTAAGCATCTGACTCTTGATTTTGGCTCAGGTCATGCTCTCAGGGTCATGAGATGGAGCTCAGCATTGGGCTTGGGGCTGTGCATGGAGCCTGCTTCGGATTCTCTCTCTTCTCCCTCTGCTCCCCACCCACCCGCCTACACTCACTCTCTCTCTCATGAATGAGTAGGTAAAGGTATCAGGCAAACCACCCTGTGTTAGAGAATCAGAACAGCCCTGCCAGGGTATACAGCAGCAGCAGCCTGCAAAGGGTGGTACAATCTGACAAAGAAGGTACTGTGCAGCAGTGACGGTGCCCCATGGCAAGAGACTCAGATGCAAGTGTGTGTGGGAAACAGCTTCAGGCTACCAACGTGGCTGACGAAGGACCCCAGAAGCCCTGATGCTCATAGAGGAAGGAGTGGAAGAGCTCCCACATCACTGACTGCGGGTCTGAGAATCGGTGAAGTTGTGAGTACATTTCCATGTGCTTGTGAACAGGTAAGGCTTTGGAAAACTCGACACGTTTTTACTTTTCCCATAAGGAACAGTTTATCAGGACACGACATAGGTAACATATTCATACACCTGAAAAAGCAAACTGTTTTCCATCACTTTCAAATAATTTAGAAGACTTCATTTGCTTTAAAGGTATGTTGACATTAATATTATGATTCCATTTCTCAAAAACTCTCTGTATTCCTGCATTTTGTACTAAGTATACAGACGGATGAGAGAAGAAAAGGTTGAATTCCAAGCAAAGCTCATTTTAAAAGTATCAGTTAACTGTGGAGTTGTTGGGAGTGACTAGATACAAGGAACCTCCCCTTGCTATTTAACAGATTCTCATCATGTTTCTACCATGTTTAAGACCCGCTAGAGGGGCACCTGGGTGGTTCAGTGGGTTAAGCCGCTGCCTTCGGCTCAGGTCATGATCTCAGGGTCCTGGGATCGAGTCCCACATCGGGCTCTCTGCTCAGCAGGGGGCCTGCTTTCCTTTCTCTCTGCCTGCCTCTCTGTCTACTTGTCCTACTTGTGATTTCTCTCTGTCAAATAAATAAATAAAATCTTTAAAAAAAAAAAAAAAGACCCGCTAGATATTAGGTCTGTAATGTTGAATGAGATCAGGTCCCTAACTGGGAGACAGACAAAGCACTTCATAATTGTGTTTTAGGTAACCCTTGAGATTAATGATTTCTGAAATGAACAATGAGCCATCATATGATAGTGATATAAGTAAGGCCAAATAATTGATTTGCTAATTATTCCTCTCTGCTGCTGGTAAAATCCCTCAGCCTTACTCTAGAATAGATCATCTCCCTTAAGCAATTTTTTAAGGCTAAAGGTATAGTTGTGGCTTCTTGAGTGTGACTGGAGGAGATCAGCTTGCAAATTTCTCAAAATTCATCAGTGCTTTATATATCTTGCCTCTTCAAGCAGTTGATCCAGTTAAATTGCTAATGGGCCAAGAGATGGATTGCTGCCCAACATCGATTGCTTCACTTTCCCATTGGCTAGCAGCCCAGGGCTTGAGAAACTGATGACCTCTATAGGGTTATAACCAACCTGATAAACCCATCCCCTTTCCCAATCATTAATTCAGGATCTCAAGCCCAAGCTATTTAGACCATTTTTACTTTAAGTCTAGATTTGACTTGATTCAAGCCAATAAGGGAAGTTTGTTGTGGGGCTTTTGGGGACCATTCAAACTCCAAGTAATTCTATGACCTGCAAAGCCTACCATCCAGAAACAGGTTCCTTAATAGATATATATCCTTTAAGAGAGGATTTCTGTGCTGATGTTCACCCCAGATATAGCCAGAGAGGACACTGAATAGTAGAGTTCCTCCCAGAGGACAGAACTTGAGCTCAACAAAGGCAATAGAAAGGGCAGTCCCCTTGGGAGCACAGCTTCAGCTGTAAGGTCATATAGCTGGTAAGTGTCCATAGCCAGTGTGGCTAACAAAGGACCTCGCCCTGGTGCATGGCCTGGAGCTCCTGCTATTCCGACCCAACAGGAGAGGATATGTGTTTGGAAATGTGTGTTGCTGCCCAGCCCCCCATTTTACAACTTTTTATAATTGTCATGTTCTTTGTACACTGGGGGGGGGGGATTTATAATTCAGACACAGGCCCCCTGAGGAGCTATAGCTGGAATCCATAAAGAGGACAACACAATGCCTGGCTTGCTGAAACCACAGCTCAATGTCTTTGGGTTGAGTTCTCTCTCAAGTGGGTCCCGTAGGAAGACATATGTGGTGGTTGCTGGGAACCGTCCACATCTCCCCTCCATGACTGAAGCCCTCATACCCAGAGTCAGGTCTGCCAGTGGCTCACAGCCAGGTCTCACCCTAGAAATTGTGCTGCCTCTGTGTCACACCTGTCGGGAAAGCTGGCAGCCAACATTCCTCACAGGGGGTAGGGAGGTGGAGTGAGGAGCGGCACAAAATCTTCAAAGGACAACGCCCTGCCCACCTCTCCCTTTGGGCTGGGCGACAGCTGCATCACAGTTCAACTCCTCCCTCTGCGCAATGCCACTCTCATTCCAGGGGTTGATTGCCAAGTACTGCGGGTTAACGGGACTCTACCTAAATTCCTATCTCAGAGTCTCTGTTCCCTGGGAATTCAACCTCCGATAATAAATGATAATGACAATAATGTTAGCAAATACTTAGGACTTACTATGTACCTGTCACTCTTCAGAATGATTCACATACATTAACTCACTTAACCTATCATTAACCCTGACTTACAGATGAAGAGAATGGAGCACAGAGAGGTTCAGTAGACTGTTCAAGGTCACCATAGCTGGTAAGCATCCAAGCTGGGATACAAGCCTAGGCATTCTGTTTTGAGAGTTCTGTTCTGCCTCTCAGCCACTTGGGTAGTACTTTTGATGTGCCAGCCATCTCCAGACCCAGTACTACTGCTCAGAAATTCAGGGCCAAGAAAAATAGCAAGTTGTCACAAGAAGCAGATGAGCCCAGATAAAGCTCGGCAGCGGGCTCAGCTCACGCAGGGCCACAAGGATTACCGGCCCCGGGGAGCTCCCTGGCTCCTCCCCGGCCTCCCTGACTGTCTCAGAAGGGGCAATCATCACCATGTCAAGGTTCCACAGTGCAGACCAAAGACTCCAGTGTTTTTTAAGCAAGGAATGTGACAGCGGCAGGTGCTGCTGAAGACAGGAAGAAGATTCAGAGAAAAGCCAGAAATCTGAAAGATCTCTGGCCATCTTGTCTCCACAGCCAATATTGTTCATAGCCATTGCTTCTCAGCAGGGAAGAGGAAGGTGCATGTTCAAGGATGCTAGTCTACCCAAAGGACTTTGAGCAGACATTGTGGAAGAAACTCCCTCATCTGTTCCACGCCTGCCCTACAGGAACCGTCATGATCTTCATATTCTCCATCCTGCATCCAACATTCCAGATGTTGGTTCAGGAACTCGGGCCTTCCCTGAGCACACGCCACCACCCTGGCCACAGGAATTGTAGCAAGAACTGAGGGCCACAAAAATACACTGGGGACAGTAGGAAAACCTCCTTAAGTCACAGGTGGCTGTTGTCCTACTACTGGCCTAAGAAGAAGATGGGCATGGAGGAGGCAAGGCAAAAGGAAATGGTGCAACTGTCTTTGGATTAACTCACCCCAGAACCCTGCCTTTGCTCTGAGCCTGCAGCTGCAGCAGCCGGTGAGTCTCCTTCTGGATCCAGTCGGTGTGAGAGTCAGACTGTCCATGCTCCCCGCTGATCGAAGGGACATCTGTGCACTTCACTGACACCGTCTCCCCTCCAGACTTATTGACCTGTTTCTGAGACGGACAACTGGGCAAATGCTTAGAACACTTTTTAGTATTATTTTTGTTATAAAAAATCAGTTCCGAAGCCTGTGGCAAGTGACAAGAGCAGACTGTAACTGTCTTAAGTAAGAGAGAGACCTTCTTGGAAAATCGACACATTTCACAGAACCCAAGGACAGAGTCACAGCCAGGCCTTGGGAACAAAGCAAAGCCTGAAACACTGTGGGGAGTCCAAGTGTCCTCCTTCTCCTTCTCTCTCTGGTGCTCTGCCTTTTTCTCACTGTGCAAAGGCTGTCTATCCCTGCAGGCCACGGTGAAGAACGGGACTGAGCATAGCTTCTGACGCTTACATGCTCTAGCTAAAGCAGCGAGAAATGGATTCATTTCCTCTCCTCCCTCCATTTCTCCCTCCTACTCTAGCTTTTGACATATCTCTGCCCAAATTTCAAAACTCCTCCCAAACAAACTGCCAAGCCCAGCTTGGCTCAGGTAGCCACCCTTGAACTAATAAACAGCAACTGGTGGCTGGGGAGGTGTGTTGGGTACAAAGTCACTTCTAGGAAAGCGGTTACTCTTGCTAAACCAAAAGGAGACAGTGGGGGTAAGGGAATGTGTTTGGCAACAATAAACCAAAAAGAAATTTGCAGCAATATTCATATGAACCACAAAGAAAGGGAATGCAAGATAATGAAAGCAGTCTTCCCAGAGCTACGGGATTATTTATGAAATTATTCTTCTCAACTTCGTATTTTAGAACAGAATATATAGTGTGGTGGTTAGAAACCGGGGCCATACAGGCGTATGTCTACATTCCAGCTCCACCATATGCAGGCTGCACGGCCTTGTGCCATTTACATCACTTCAAATGGAGAAAATAATACCTATTCTAGAGTGAAGGATGAAGGAGTTCCAATAACAAGAACACAAACAATCCAATTTTAACAATGGGCAGAGGGGGACTCCTGGGTGGCTCAGTGGGTTAAAGCCTCTGCCTTCAGCTCAGGTCATGATCTCAGGGTCTGGGATCCAGCCCCAAATTGGGCTCTCTGCTCAGCAGGGAGCCTGCTCCCCCACCCCCCGCCTGCCTCTCTGCCTAATTGTGATCTCTCTCTCTCTCTGTCAATTAAATAAATAAAATCTTAAAAAAAAAAAAAAAAACAAATGGGCAGAGGGGGCACCTGGGTGGCCCAGTGGGTTAAAGCCTCTGCCTTCAGCTCAGGTCATGATCTCAGGCCTGGGATCAAGCCCTGCATCGGGCTCTCTGTTCAGCAGGGAGCCTGCTTCCCTCTCTTTCTGCCTGCTTCTCTGCCTACTTGTGATTTCCGTCTGTCAAATAAATAAATAAAGTCTTTAAAAAAAAAACTGGGCAGAGGATCTGAATAGAAATTTTTCTAAACGAGACATCCAGATGGCCAGCAGGCATATGAAAAATGCTCACCATCAGTCATCAGGGACATGCAAATCAAAACCACAATGAAACATCACCTCACACCTGTCAGAATGGCTGTTATCAAAGGGACAAGGAATAACAAGTGTTGGTGAAGATGTGGAGGAAAAGGAACTTTTGTGTCCTGTTGGTGGGCATGCACCAGGGCAACCACTATGGAAAACAGGATGCAAGTCCCTGAAAAAATTAAAAATAGAGCTACTATAAGATTCAACAATTCTACTTCTGGTATCTATCTGAACAAAATGAAAACACTTATTTGAAAAGATATATGCTCCTCTATCTCAATTGCAGCGTAATTCACAATGGTCAGGATATGGAAACAATCTCAGTGTCTGTCTGCTGGTGGATGAATGGATAAAGGAGGTGTCACTGGGGCACCTGGCTGGCTCAGTCGGTTAAGCATCTGACTCTTCAGCCCAGGTCTTGATCGCAGGGTTGTAAGTTCAAACCCCAAACTGGGATATACTTCGGGTGTAGAACCTACTTTAAGGGGGGGGGGGCACCTGGGTGGCTCATTGGGTTAAAGCCTCTGCCTTTGGCTCAGGCCATGATCTCAGGTTCATGGGATGGAGCCCCGCATCGGGCTCTCTGCTCAGCAGGGAGCCTGCTTCCCTTCCTCTCTCTCTGTCTGCCTCTCTGCCTACTTGTGATCTCTGTCTGTCAAATGAATAAATAAAAATCTTTAAAAAAAAAAAAAGGTCTCTCACACACACAAACACACACACAAGGGAATGCTAATCAGCCATAAAAAAGAAAGAAATCTTTTCTTTTTTAAGATTTTATTTATTTATTTGACAGACAGATATCACAAGTTGGTAGAGAGGCAGGCAGAGAGAGAGAGAGGAGGAAGCAGGCCCCTTGCCGAGCAGAGAACCCGATGGGGGACTTGATCCCAGGACCTCAAGACCATGACCTGAGCTGAAGGCAGAGGCTTACCCCACTGAACCATCCAGGTGCCCAAGGTGTCCTTGCCGGGACACCTGGGTGGCTCAGTTGGTTGGGCAGCTGCCTTCGGCTCAGGTCATGATCCCAGCGTCCTGGGATCGAGTCCCACATCGGGCTCCTTGCTCAGCAGGGAGCCTGCTTCTCCCTCTGCCTCTGCCTGCCATTCTGTCTGCCTGTGCTTGCTCTCTCTCCCTCTCTCTCTCTGACAAATAAATAAAATCTTTAAAAAAAAAAAAAAAGAAAGAAAGAAACCTTGCCATTTGCAGCAACATAGATGAATTTATTTAGTATTTTTTAAAAAAGATTTTATGTATTTATTTGTCAGAGATCACAAGTAGGCAGAGAGGCAGGCAGAGAGAGGAGGAAGGAGGCTCCCTGCTGAGCAGAGAGCCCAACACAGGGATCGATCCCAGGACTCTGAGATCATGACCTGAGCTGAAGGCAGAGGCCTTAACCCACTGAGCCACCCAGGCACCCCTGCATAGATGAATTTAGATGGTATTGTGCTAAATGAAATAAGTCAGAGAAGACAACAACTGCATGATTTCACTTCTATGTGGAATCGAAAATAAAACAAATGAGCAAACAAAACAAAACCCGTAGATACAAAGACTAGATTGGTTGTTTTGGGGAAGCAGAGTGTGAAATAGGCAAAGCGGGTCAAACGGTACAAACTTCCAGTCATAAAATAAATAAGTAATGTACAACATGGGGACTATTGTCAATGATAATATATCGCAAATTTGAATGTTGCTAAGAGGGGTGTCTGGCTGGCTCAGTCCGTACAACATGCGACTCTTGATCTCAAGTTTGTGAATTCAAACTCCACACTGGGCATAGAGCTTATAAGAAAGAAAGGAAGAAGGAAAGCAGGAAGGAAGGAAGGAAAGAAGGAAGGAAGGAAGGAAGGAAGGATGGATGGAAGGGAGGGAGGAAGGGAAAAAGAAAACTAAAAAAGCAAATCCTAAAAGTTCTTGTCTCAAGAAAAAAAAATTTTGTAACTTTGTGTGGTGACAGAGAATAGACTTACTGTGGTGCTCATTCCATAATGTATACAAAGGTTGAATCATCATATCATCCACCTGAAACTAATAAATAGTTGTATGTCCATTATACTTCAGTAAAAAAGGGCAATGCCCTTCACACTTTACTGGTCCACAGTAAGCGCCTTATGAATGGCATCTAATATTATTTATAAATTTTCTTTAAGTAGGTTAAAATACCATTTCAACAACAAGAAGTGACGGGCGGAAATTTTCTGCTGCTTTGTCTGAACCACGTCATCAATCACTGTTGCAGTCAGAAATGGTCTCTGCTGGGCCTGGAGGAGTGAGACTGAGGAAGGCGCCGTTCTCTGCTGGGGACATCAGTGGTTCACGAGACAGGCGACTTCTGGCGCTGCATTGCCCTATTGATTCGCTGTGAAGGAATTTTTTTTCACAACGGACTTGCAGTAGAAGAACCATTAGTGGCATCTCCTTGAGAGCTATCTGGCATTGATTTTTCCCCTGTCTCCTGTAAGGGGATTCTCCAGAGCCTTAAAAAAAACAATGATTTTTTTCCCTTATCTCTGCAGCTGTTGACCTAGAATCACTGTATTCACTTTGCTAAGACAGAGACCAGCTAGAGAGAGGGCACTGCTCTGTTGTGGGAAAGGCCATTATTTCTGAGTTAGGCCTTATAGGTGTCAGGGACATTGTGATTCCATTTAAATATTTTGCTTCGTTTTTATTCCTGCAATTTTGTGTTTAAGGTAGAGTTAACCTTTGACGAATGTGAATTTTATATTACTTTAACATAAACATCATTCCACTGAAAGCCCTCTTGTCCTTGTATGACTGCTACTCTACAGATCACTCTTAATAACTTTAGGTTTTGGCCAAACCTTCTGGCTATTCGTTCTCATTTGGCATGGAGTTCCAGATGATACTCTACAGCAAATCTAATGGAGCAATATTGTCATTAAGTCTCCTGAGTTTGTTAGTTTATGTATTACGGTTAGCAATTATAGATAAAGTTTAAAAAAAAAAAAGCAAACTTAGAGCTGCTTACCTTTCTTTAAGTGGACTGGTCTTTGATTAGACTCATATGTAAATTACAAAATTAATAGCTTCAAATGTGACAGACTATATTAACGCATTTCTGACCACAAAGTTGTTCACGATACACATGTTGGCATTTTAATAACAGCCCTCTTCATATGCTGAGTGATAGGTAGCCAGTTTTCTATTGGAATCAATTAGAAGAAGAAAAGAGGCCAATACAATTCATTAGCGGTATATACATATATTACAAAATAATCGTGGAAAATTCTTGACACTCTGTATCCAATTGCCCAGGGCCATGAAGAAAGATTTATGAATTTAAGTTAATTCTCTTTGTATGACCTTTTCCTATAATCTTGGATATTGTGCTTTTAATAAACTCATTACCAGTAATGTTGTTTTGGAATATTGTACCGGGTTTGGAGAAATTCTACCCTTTTAGTAATCCCAGTTGAAGTTGTAAAATTAATAAGTTTCACCCAGTCTCCGTTGATTCACTACATCTGTTCCTTCAACAGCTTTTGCTCATTGTAAAGGGACAGAGAGTGACTCCGTCCAGCCATTTCACCACCTGCCCTGGCAGGGCACCAGGTGTGAGAAAGGTTTGTGCACCTGGGACGGCATCTGGAGAGTTGCCTCGCTCCATGTCATCATCCAACTTGGTCCACCGGTCTGCACCTACTTTTGTCCATGGCCCCTAATTCCCATGTGAGCCATGTCTCTCCACCCTGCCCCACTTTTCCAGTTGTTGAAACAAAAGACCAAATAGAAACTGGGAGAGGGGAAGACACAGCACACAAAATGTAATTGTTCTAACGCTTTCTTATAGGCAATTTGCTGTTGACTTCCACACCTGAGGATGCCACAGTTCTTTCACAGGGTACAGCTGATATGGGTTTTGATAGAATGTCAGAAAATGATGTCCACAGCTCTTAACCATGATGCTGTTTTTTAAAAGAAGTTGATCTTTTAGTTGGAGTCACAGAAGAATAGCTCTTACCACCAAGTTTCCCAGAAATTTCTGCATAAAATCTCTACCCTAATTGTTGTTGCCACTCCGGATCATTGGAGTTAAACCTCTACCATAATTTCTGTGTGTTTATTTTTCAGCTGACCTATGTTTCCAATTTTGAGGGTATCGGCTAGAAGCAAACGGTATTTTAGACCCCTTTATTTGCTTGAGTTTTCCATTTATGAAATAAGTATAATAAAGTTTACATCTGTTTTATTCCAGGGACATCTTCAATATTATAAGATAGTTTAAGTTACGAACGTTATGCCTTAAAAAAATCCAATCTGCCAGTTTTTACTGTTATTTTCTGGGATTTGGGAATTCAGAATATTAAACTTCTAACACATTAAAAAAACAAGCATCATAAGAGAACAGATTCAGTCCAACCTATATGTCTGATGGTAGGATCGAAAAAATTGGTACCATGTTTGTACTGCGTGGTCAGAAGCAAAGACTTTTAGGAGGCTGAAACAACAAGGTTTCAAAATATGGCTCTACCATATAGAGATTGTTTGGCTTTGGGCAAGTTTTTCTCTGAGCTTAAATTTTGAAAAGGGGATAAGAAAAAACTATTGTCATAAACATTAAACTGTACACACATATGTATATATATGCACCTGTATTTATATGTATATATACATGATTGAATTGTTATAATATCAACACATACATACACGACTGCATACATATATAGCTTTAAACATTGTGCATGACCCATAGTAATCAATCAAAATAGTATCTCTTGTTTTTTTTTATTATCTGCTAGCTTAAAGAAGCCTTCCATAATAGGAACATATTTACATACACTCATATATACTGATAAAATATATTTCTATCTCCTCCCTAAGTGAAAAGACAACATTTATCTATATTATTTGCTTATTTTCAAATTAACATGTAATGTATTATTTGTTTTAGGGGCACAGATCTGTGATTCATCAGTCTTAACACAATTCCCAGCAAGCACTCACCATAGCACATACCCTCCCCAATATCCATCACCCTGCCATCCCATTCCTCCCACCCCCCTCCACTCCAGCAACCCTCAGTTTGTTTCCTGAGATTGAGAGTCTCTTATGGTTTGTTTTCCTCTCTGGTTTCATCCCATTTGATTTTTTCCTCTCTTCCCCCATGATCCTCTCTGCCTGCTTTCTCAAATTCCACATATCAAGTGAGATCATATGATAACTGTCTTTCTCTGATTGACTTATTTTGCTTAGCATAATACCCTCTAGTTCCATCCATATCATTGCAAATGGCAAGATTTCAATTTTTGATGGCTGCATAATATTCCATTATATATGTATATAATCTCACATCTTATTTATCCATTCACCTGTCGATGGACATCTAGGCTCTTTCCACAGTTTGGCTATTGTGGACATTGCTGCTATTAAACATTGGGGTACACGTGCCCCTTTGGATCATGACATTTGTATCTTTGGGGTAAATACCCGGTAGTGCAATTGCTGGGTAGTACGGTAGCTCTCCTTTCAACTTTTTGAGGAACCTCCAAACTAGTTCCAAAACTACCTCCAAACTGTTCTCCAAAGTGGCTGCACTGGCTTGCATTCCCACCAACAGTGTAAGAGAGTTCCCCTTTCTCCACATCCTCACCAACATCTGTCACTTGCTGACTTGTTAATTATTATCCATTCTGACTGGTGTGAGGTGGTATCTCATTGAGGTTTTGATTTGTATTTCCTTGATGCCGAGTGATGTTGAGCACTTTTTCATGTGTTTTGGATGTCTTCTTTGCAGAAAAGTCTGTTCATGTCTTCTGCCCATTTCTTGATCGAATTATTTGTTCATTGGGTGTTGGGTTTGCTAAGTTCTTTACAGATTTTGGATACTAAACCTTTATAATGGCAGCATGGGAAGCAATTACATGTTTTGGAATTAAAGCTGAGGCATAAACATTCTCCTTTGATAAAAGATGGCTAGTTGTATGGGTAATAGAAGGATGTCCAATGGCAAACTATTTATATAATTACCAGTGTTGTGCAAAATCACAAAAAAGATCTTATATTTGTATACAATCAACACAACTATTTTCTTATATTGCTTCTAATTTTGTTTTAAGCTACTATTTAAGTAGGGGCACCTGGCTGTCTCAGTCCACAGAACATGTGACTCTTCATCTCTGGGTCAAGAGTCCGAGCCCCGCATTGGGTGTAGAGATTACTTAAAAGTATATGTATAATTTGGGGCTCAGTGGGTTAAGCTCAGGTCATGATCTCAGGGTCCTGGAATCGAGCCCCGCATCAGCTCTCTGCTCGGTGGGGAGCCTACTTCCCCCCTCTTTCTCTGCCTGCCTCTCTGCCTACTTGTGATCTCTGTCAAATAAATAAATAAAATCTTAAACATATATATATATATCTAAAATTAAAAATAAGCTCAGGGGCGCCTGGGTGGCTCAATGGGTTGGAGATCTGCCTTTGGCTCAGGTCATGATCTCAGGGTCCTGGGATTGAGCCCCGAATCAAGCTCTCTGCTCAGCAGGGAGCCTGCTTCCCCCATCTCTCTGCCTACTTCTGCCTACTTGTGATCTCTCTCTCTGTCAAATGAATAAATAAAATCTTGGAAAAAAAATAATCTCCTATTTAAATCATTTATGGTTATTTTTATTTTCACCTTTTGTGATCTTGCCTCCAGAAATAGCTTATACCTCTTATAAACAGGCCAGCTCTTCCCAAGTATTTAGTGGCTTAATTTTCCTTTCAGATGTGTTCATTTGAAAGGCTGAAGGATGCAACTCAAATGCTTTCACCTCGTTGGAAATGTTTACTCATCTGCAAGATGAGAGGACTAGGTCAGATGCCTTCTGTGACCCTTTCCTGTTCCAAGCATGCCATGACTTCACGGTCACTGAAGTAAAACACCCCAAATGTGGACTTGGTTCAATGATTAATTACATAGTTGTGCTGCCCACTAAAAGTCAACAGCAGTATTCACTGAGAGTCATTCCTGGAGTAATGCACACATTTTGAAGACATGCTGTAGTGGGATTGTTCACAACTCCAGGAAACTGTAATGGGCAGAATGGCATGGCTGCCAAAATGCTATCTGGGAAGACTAGCAGCAACTAGGAGTGAGACCAGCCAGCAGGAAAACTGAAGACAATATTCATCTTTGAAAAACCAATTGTAGGGCGTCTGGGTGGCTCAGTGGGTTAAGCCGCTGCCTTCGGCTCAGGTCATGATCCCAGAGTCCTGGGATCGAGTCCCACATCGGGCTCTCTGCTCAGCAGGGAACCTGCTTCCTCTTCTCTCTCTCTGCCTGCCTCTCTGCCTACATGTAATCTCTCTCTGTCAAATAAATAAATAAAATCTTTAAAAAAAAAAAAAAAAGAAAAGAAAAACCAATTGTACTGAAACCAAGGCAGAGGATCCAGGCACTTGACTGACTCCCCTGGTTGAACTCCTGGGTCCTTCATTCAATAGAACTTCATTTATGATGACATCTTTCTGCCTTGAAGAATAGAAGAATGCCTCATCTTACCATCAGACAACAGATGGTGGAGGTTTTCTAAACACTATTCAAGATCACTCCTTGGATATTTATATTTCTGTAGAATATAATAAATCTTTATTACTCTCCACAGGTTAATGGATTAGAAGTTTTTTAATGGTCTCAGTGAGTTCAGAAGTATAGATGTTTCAGTGCCAGAGTATGAACCAGTGTAATGTCTCCAGTATTGAGGAGGCATGGCTGTGGTCGTGGACAGATTACATTAGGAATGAATGTAAGTGACTCTCTCCTCCAACCTGACATCTCTGCATCTTGTCAAAGTCACCCGAAGCATATGCTGCCCATCGTGTGGAATCCTCTTTCTCCAAGAATGATCCATTGACCCCCGCATTAGACCCAGCTGGGGGACTGTTAAAAATGCAGCTTCTGGGCTGACTCAGTCTGTAGAGCATGTAGTTCTTGATCTCCAGGTTGTGAGTTCAAGCCCCAAAATTGGGTGTGGAACCTCCTCTTAAAAATAGTGCAGCTTCTCTAGCTTACCCCAGCCCACCGTTTTAAAATATCTTGGAATGGGGCCATTTTAATAAGCTACTCAGGGGATTCTGTTGCTGGATTAAGTGAGAGGACTTTTCCTTTTTGTATTTTATTTTTTAAAATATTTTATTTATTTATTTGTACAGAGAGAGACAGAGTACAAGCAGGGGTTGCTGCAGAGGCAGAGGGAGAAGCAGAGTCCCTGCTGAGCAGGGAGCCCAATGCAGGGCTCCATCCCAGGACACCAGGATCATGACTTGAGCCGAAGGCAAACGCTTAACTGACCGAGCCACCCACGCACCCCAAGTCAGAGAACTCTTGGCATATACAAAGTGACTTGTCAAAATTGCAGGTATTGACACGTCTTTCTTCTACTTAAGTTCCTGATTGGCTCCACCACACCACAAAGCAAGTTGAAAATATTAAACCTGCATACAGCTTTCATGACCTCGCCTGTGCCCAGAACTCCAGTTCTGTCCCCATCGCCCGCTGTGTGCTTAAAATTCCAGGAACAAGGAAATGTTTGTACCCCCTTCAAACAGAGCACGCTCCTTCTTTCTTTCTTGTCTGTGCATATCAGGTCCCCTCTTTCTAGAATGCTCTGCCTTTCTTTCCTTCATTCCAGGTTCCCTTATCTGCAGTGTTCCCCTTTGTTATATTCCTCTGGCATAAGCCTGCACTATCGTTCTTTCTCTGTCTACACATGGGTTTTACCAAATTATAAATATAATTCTGTTTCTCTGTTACCTGTTAAGTGATGGAAATCCTTTAGGACACAGGACACATATGTCAGTGAGTTTGGTTGCAGGCAACAAAACTCAACTTTGAATAAATTAATCAAGAACAAAGGGAGGTATTGGTAAGATGCTGCATAGCTTGGAGATAAAAAGGACGTGTGTCAACAACTATCCTTAGGAAGGACAGACACCAGGGAAACTGTAGATCACAGCAACAGGAACTCCTACTCATAAGGGGTAAAAAGCAGACTGTGTGATGGGCAAGCCCACCAGAGTCACGTGAGATGATGGAAGGAAACTTCTTCCAAAAAAAGAGTGTGCGTTGCTGTCACAGATGAAGAGGAGAAGCTCAGCGGTGGAAAACAACAGCTGTTCACCTCACTGAGTCTTGCTCCTGATTGTGCCCCCAGTGTCCCCAGCAGAGTCTGCCACATAGTAGGTTCTTGCCAGATGTTTGGAGAATGAATGACATCAGGGGGAGAACTAACACTGCCTGTCAGGCAATGAGTGAGGGTTTCAATGTTATTGCAGTCAGCCTTTCACAATTCTACAAGTAAACATTATCTGTGTTTTTCAACTGAGGGAACTAAGACCAAAGCAGTAATGTAGAGCATGCACAAGGAGAAAAGGGAGAGCAAGAGAAAAAGCTAGGATCGTGAAAATATACTGTGCTGCCTTCCTTCAGTGAGAAATATATAATGCTTTTTCTCCATGAGAAGTATACACTATATTGATTTTTGTTTGGTTTAATAACATCCTTTTCTTCAGCAGCATCCATTTTTATTAACAGTGTCTTAGAAATACCTCCATGTTATCCACAATAGAGGAAGGCCAGTACTGGATGAAGTTTATAGACCTGAAGAACCAGATTTCCTGGGTGGGACTCCCAACTCTGCTTTTTACCATAAATGTGATCTAAGGCAAGTTTTTAAGCTCTCTTTACCTCTCTTTCTTGGAAATCTGGATATTAGTTACCTATATCCTAGGATATTATGAAGATTATATTAGTTAACACAGGGCAACCCTCTTGGGTCCCCTCCCTCTTCAGGAGCTTTGTACTATCTGTACTTTACTGTACTCTCAATAAACTTGCTGCCCACCAAAACAAAACAAACAACATCAACAAAATAATTAACACATATAAAACACTTGGATTGATATCTAGTATAGAGTTAAGTTCTATAAAATTTTTGCTTGTTCTTTTTAAAAATTACATTGCCTTCTACAACATGTATGGACTACAATATATTCAATCATTCCTTTATGAATGCAAATCTTGTTGGTTGCAAATTTTTGGTATTATAGACAGTGCTACAACGAACTTTCCTGATTATGCCTTCCTGTGCACGTTTGTCCACACATTGGTTCAAGAAGTAGATTTATTGAGTTAAAGGACATATGTATGTAAAGATTGCCAATTTTTATCTATTGCAATGGATATACACAATACAATGTCAAAATGCGCAAAAGATCATATAGTACAAGTCTTTCTTCCCACTCCATGTAATATCAGAGATGTTGATCGTAAGGCTTTGAAATTTCCTTTATACTGATTTATACTGATGCTTTCTAGGACTTAGAATCTGGATTGTGAATTTATTTCTCACTGATGCCATCATCATCATTATTATTATTGTTACCTTCATAAGTTTATTAAGACCCTTATAAATAATATCAGACATTTCATTTTTACCTAGCTTCCCATATTCCATTTTTCTGCTTTATTTTATTTAATTTTGTCTTATTCTTTTCTAAGATTCTTAGTGCTTCTATTCCCTACACAAGCTCCTTAGTTAAAAGCACATGGATTTTATTTTATTTTATTTATTTTTTATTTTTAAAAAGATTTACTCATTTATTTTAGACAGGGAGAGAAAGAACCACAAATGCATTGGTGTAAGCAGCGGGGAGGGACAGAATGAGAGGGAGAAGAGCAGATTCCCCACTGAGCCCAGAGTGGGAGCCTTACATGGAGCTGGATCCCACCACTCTGCGATCCCTACCTGAGCCAAAATCAAGAGTGCGACGCTTAGCCGACTGAGCCACCCAGGCACTGCAAGCACATGAATTTGAAAATAAAAGAAGATCTAGAATTAAAACATCGTTTTTCCATAATTTACTATGTGGCCTTTGCTAAGTTAAATTCTCTGAGCCTATAAAATGGGAACAATAATATCTACCTTTGAGATTTGTATAAATTACATGTATAAATATATATGTCACCTCCTACATGTAAGTTACTTTACACCCATTATCTCTAACTCATGAAGTAGTTAGAGGTATCTCCAGCAAGATAAATAGGAAGGCAAATGCAGCAGACAATGAGAAAATCAATAATATGAGATGGATGTGGTCTTGTCACTAAACTAAGACCTGAATTTTGACCTAGAGGAAGTTGAAAGTGGTGGGTATTGGCAGGAAGTGTTCAGGCAGAACAAAAAAACATGTGTAAAGGCCAAAGAGGTCAAAGAGGACTTAGTTACTCAAGGAACTGAAAGAAGTAGGAAAATTTAGGACCATGGAGAATAAGGGAGAGAGTGATAGCAGATGGGGCCAAAAATGGTTATTTGGGGAAGCCTTATTATTAGCATATCCAATTACCCTATCCTCATCTTTCTTGGTCAAGGAACTTTCAGTTGTATTGTTCAGATAGAATTTCAGTCTTTTGCTAGTGATTGGTGTAAGGATGATCATGGGACCCAATCTGGATCAGTGAGATTTAAGGCAAAATCTGCAAAAGAATGCCTCTAGGAAACACTTTCCTCCCATCTAAAAGGACAGAGGTAGAAGGAGAATCCCCATCTTTCCCTTCTGGTCTTGGAGATTGTTTTGTGTAGATGTGATAGTTGGGACTGCTCTTGCAGTCTTTCTACCCTGAGGAAGGCAATGCTGATACACCAGCGATGGCAAGAAGCTGGACCCTTGAGGACATCACTGAACTACTGAGCCAACTCTGGAAATGCTCACCTCTGGACTAATTTACCTTCGATAATATCCTTATTGATTCAGGCAGTTTTCGTTGAATTTCCCTACCACCAAAGACATCTTTATTATATTTATTGAAAGAGAGATCACACAGGACTTTGTAGATCGTATTAACGATCTGGAATTTAATTCTAAGGGTTATGGAGAACCACTAAAAGCTTTAAGTATGGGATGAATTTTGCTTTTCAAAAGATCACTTTAGTTACAATGTGCATAATAGATTGGACAATGGCATGTGGAAGTGGAAGCAGGTGTAGCAGATAGAAACTATTGCAACAGGCCGCAAAGAGAATGCAATGATTTAAAGTATGTGGTTACCATGGGGTTAGAGAACTCATTCAAGAGCTACAGAGAGACACACTGGAGGCAGAATTGTGATTGTGACTGTTACTGATTCAATGTGAATGAGGAAGGGGAAAAAATCAAGATGGCGCCCAGGCATCTGGATTGAGCTACCGCTGGATCATAGCACCATTTACTAAGAGAGGGATAAACAACTGGAAGTAGGGCAGGTGGGAGTTTACTACAATGAGTTCATTATTGGACAGGTTGAATGAAGGTGCCTAAAGCAACCAGGTGGTTATGTCAAGCAAGCAGTTGGGCATTTGAGTGGCCAGAGAAGAGATAAAGACTTGGGAGTTTTTGGAACCAAGATGGTAACAGAATCTATGTAAGTTTTGAGATTCGGGAGGGAGCAAGGAATGAGAAAAGGTCCTAAGACAGAATCCTAGGACCCCTAGCACTTAGCTTTTCCATGGAGAAGAAGAGGCCAGCAAAGGAGATGAAGAAGAAAAGCCAGAAAGAAAGAAGGAAAGCCAAAGAGTTTCTACAAGGAGGGAGTGCTCTATACCAACAAATGTAGCTGAAAGGTCACAGAAGAAAAAGATTAAAAAGATTCTTTGGCTTCAGCCACAAGAAGGCCACTGGTGACACTGGTAATGAAGCAGCTTTTAGACAGAGGGAAGTGGTGTGGTTGGTTCAGAACCCAGGCTAGACTAGATAAAGAGAGGATAATTAAGAAATGGAGACACAGATGGTGGAGAAGCAGGTCAAGAAATTTGGTCTTCAAGAGGACATTGGGCAGGAGCTGAGGGACAGCTCTTTTTATTTCTTTCTTTTTAAGAAAAGGAGGGGCTTCTTTTTATTTCTTTCTTTTTAAGATTTTATTTATTTTATAGGGAAAGAGATCATGTGTGAGTGTATGCATACATGAGTGTGGGGGAGGGGCAGAGGAAAAAGAAAGAATCTTAAGCAGGCTCCACACACAGCATGGAGCCCAGTGTGGGGCTCCATCTCACTACCCTGAGATCTCACTACCCTCCATCTCACCTGAACCAAAAGCAAGAGTTGAGCGCTAGAGCAACTGAGCCACCCAGGTGCCCCTGTTTTTCTTTTAAAGATAGGAATGGTGGGGCATCCCTCTCTGTTCCCCTCTGTTCCTCCATCCCTCTGCACTCATGCATGCACTCTCCCTCTCTCATAAATAAATAAATAAAATCAATCTTTAAAAATAGGGATGGCTATTTTCCCTTCACCTCTACATCCAATTCATTTGTAAGCCCCTTTGCATCTTTCTCATAAATGTATCCCAAATCTGTCCATCTCTCGCCTTCGACCCAGATAACCCCTTGGTTCGAAACATCCTCACTTGGGCTAACTCAGTCGCCTCTGATTGGTTTCTCTGCTTCCATTCTTAGCTTTTTGAAACCACAGAACAGTCACAGTAAATGAAATCATGGTTTTGAAATAAAATCCAAACTCTTGGTCCTGACCTATGAGATCGAATATAATCAGGCCATTCTCCTATCTTAAGGGATCCCATTCTACCGTACTGGTCCTGTGCTCTGTCTCTACATGGCTTCTTTCTGTTCTTTGTTCCTTGCTCACTCACTGGTCCCAGTGCTTAGTAAGCTTTTTCCAACATCTCTTAATGGCTGACTCCTTTTCATTATTCATGACTGCTCAAATGTTGCCTTATCCAAAAAGTATTCTCTGACCTTTTTATCCTCCCCATTCCCACCCTGTTTTACCTTCTTCATGGCTCTTATCATGTGAAATGATCTTGTTCATTTGTTTATCTGTTGATTACTTTTATCTTATTAAAAGTAACATCTGGGGAAAAACGGGTAAAGTTTATGGGATTGTTACATATTACATGTATTACTGCATGATGTATAGTGTGGACCACATATTACACATATGTATATGTATATTTATGTATATGTATGTTACATAATTACATGTATTACATTATATGTGTTATGTATAAATGATAAGTGTATGAATCTGTATCTCAAAAGAAATGCTTTTGCTTTTGTTTTTTTAAAGTAAGTTCTGTGAGAACTGTGATTTTGTCTCCTTGTCAGGAACTGTGTTCCCATTACTGGCATGCAGCGGGTACTAAAGAAATCTTATTAAATGCTTTATGGGACTTTTTCCCCCAAAGATTTTATTTATTTATTTATGTATTTGAGAGAGAGAGAGCAGAGGGGGAGGAGTAGAGGGAGGGGGGCAAAAGAGGGAGAAGTGGACTCCCCGCTGAGCAGGGAGCCTTAAGCAGGGCTCTATCCCAGGACCCGGAGATCGTGACCAAGCAGTAGGCAGACGCTTAGCGGACTGAGCCACCCAGGCGCCCAAATGTGTGACTTAATAAATGATATATTTGGTCATGTCTAAAAGAGGTTGGGGCAGGGAATCGGAGCAACAGCAGGATACCGTGAGCTGAGGAAACTGGAATTTAGCACTAGATTCCTTGTCCCGGAGTTGAGCTTCGAATCTGGGTCTCCAGAACCCTTTTCACTGCCCCATGCTACCTCTCCATTAATGGAGTATTGATTGATCCGATGTTCAAGTCCTGGTTAGCACAGTCTTAGGAGACGCACCCGTCATAGTTGGTCTTCGTTGCCTTTTATGATTACAACAGTGTAGGGCGGACAGGATCATCACCTTACCAGCGGGTTCTGGTTCCCATAAAGCACGACCAGACCCACATTCCCTCGAACTTGCAAGAATGGGTAAGGAGGATGTATGAGAACGCCCGGAAGGTTCACGCCCGGCCCAGGTCCCTGGCTCCGCAGTTGAGGTTTCAGGTTTCAATTCTCCCAGGAGCCCGGGCTGTCGCATCGCGCACGGTGCGGCTGCCGCCTCCGCCTGCACGTCTCTGCCGAGGCAGCCGGCGAAAGCCAGTTCCAGGCGAGGCGGCGCACTCGTCTGCCCTAGACGGAGGTTGGGCGCCGGGGCTGAGGCTGCTGCTAGGCTGCTCTAGCTGGACGCGCTGGGAGGCGGCGATCACAGCTGGGCCGGGACTTCCTTCCTCTACCGCAGGACAACAAAACAACCGGCAGCAGGCACTGAGCTCTTGGCAGCTGTCTGGGCGAGAAGCGCAGCGATGGGCTCCGTGCTGAGCAGCGATAGCGGCAAATCCGCCCCCGCCTCGGCCGCCCCGCGGGCCCTGGAGCGCAAGGGGGACCCCGAGCTGCCCGTCACGTCCTTCGACTGTTCTGTGTGCCTCGAGGTGTTGCACCAGCCTGTCCGGACCCGCTGTGGCCACGTGTAAGTGCCGGGGGAGCTCGGCTTGCGCGCCCGCTTCTGGGGAGGGCGAGGTGGGATTTCAGGAGCCCGCGCCCGAATGGTGCTGCTGCAGGGAAACGCCCGGACCTGGGCAGTCCACGCCACGGGAAAAATGACCAGTCGGAAGGTGACCCAGGATTTCAGGAGGCGAAGACAGCAACAAGCGGGCCCTGCAGCACCTCCCGCCTCCCTATCCCTCGTCCCCCGACCCCGGCCCCTCCGCCGGTCGCTGCTTGTTCCCGAAGCCTAGGTGTAGAGCCCAGGGATGGGGTTCCCAGGCGAACGACCCGCCAGGAGCTAGGGCTTACCAGCGGGGGAAGGTGCTCTTGGCCGGACAGCCGGCACCTGCTTGGGCACAAGGGAGTAGGCTGCTGCACAGCAGTTACCCGCCGAGCTCAGTTAATCGCGAGGTGCTTCCCTCACCGCTCCCCACCCAGGTCGGATTTATTTTGCTGGCTCTCTGCACGCGTCCAGAACGCCCACTGAGGCTAGCCTCTTGAGTAAACACAGATCTGTGCAAACTGGCCTTCCACTCCCACCTCCCTTTTCTAATACAAACACTCAAGCCCCTCAAAGATCAACTCAAATTGGAACGTCCAAGAGACTCTGTAGTCGTTAGAGTTTAAATACCTGTCAGGATGTGACGGGGACTTGAACGTTAGCACCAAGCCTTGAGTGAGCCCTTAAAATCCAACCACGAAGTGACAGGAGGCTACAGTCTGCCTTACGCAGCGCTTCCCTAAATCGATGGAAAGTACAGATAAAAACGAGTAGTTTCTAAAAAGAGTTTGAAAACAGAATCCTTGTATAAAATTGGCACGCCCTTAATGCATGCTTGAGTAACTAGAAATGGGAGTTGGATCTGTGGATTCGTGTTCTCGGTTTACTTAGAAGCTTTCTTGCCGTGGCTGCACGGGTGTGCCACCGAGTGTGTGCATGTTGGGGTGGGCGGGGGTGGGGGGGCTGGGGGAGTTGCATAGAGTGGGAGTGGAAGCCCTCTTAATGTCTTTGGCTGACTGCGGCAATACCGTAATGGCTAGGAAGTGCTTCTGGCTTACCAGGGGGAAAAAATACCATATTAAAAATGCAAGGGCACAAAAGGCTTTTCAGAGTACTTAGGTGGTCCTTGACACCTATAGACTAGTAACTGAGAAGCACCACGGAAAAACCGGCTGCTATCCAGGAAGAAAAACGCAGCCCACACAGTGTTTAAATAGCGAGTGTCCTAGTCCTTACTTTGTGGCTCTTTTTTCAAGGCCTGTTGTTTCAGCTATGTACTTTAAACTCCAGTCTAATTGACCTCTTGACTGATTACTGATGTTGTTTCCCAGCTGTCCAGATGTAGCTCATTGACATAAATCCCAAGGCCAAGATGGAAGCCAAGGTACCATTGTGTAACACTGTAACCTATTGATTAGTTCAGGGTGGTAATAACCTCTTGGTAACTGGGGGTAAATTTAGTCTGTATGAGCATTAAGTTGCACCAGAGATCCACATGAAGTCTTGAACGTTCCTTTTGTAGAACTGAAGTGGGTGACTTTGTTACTGGAGATTGTTGTCTGATGGGGGATTGTTTTCCCTGGTTTGGATTTTGAAGGCTGTAACTTGCTGTTTGTAGTGTTTTTGCCTCTGCTAAAGGATAATAAAATGTGTAAAAAGTTAAATCTTTTGTTTAATCTTTTTCTTTGTTAGAGTTTGAATAGGAAACCAGCAACTGGAAAAATAGTCATGGAGTAGCACAACAAGGGCTCCTTCCCTCACTTCACTGTTCTTTGTTTTGACAAATCTGTGTCCATTGTTCTGGCTCTGGGCAGAATTTCCATATTCCTCCTTTTGGCAAATTTACTTGGGCCCCCTCCACTTTATAAATGTTAACTAGAGTTCCTTCTGCACTGGCGAGAGTGAGTGCTAGTAACACCATTTGTACTTCTAAGTGAATTACTCCCTTCCATTGACCTTAGATTGGAAAATGAAGAAAAGCAAATGAAATCTCTATTATCCCATATTGAAGCTAATTTCCAAACTTGTTGAACTCTTTTGTTTTTTGTTTTTTGTTTTGTTTTGTTTTTAAATATTATTTATTTATTTATTTGACAGAGAGAGATCACAAATAGGCAGAGAGGCAGGCAGAGAGAGAGAGGAGGAAGCAGGCTCCCCGCTGAGCAGGGAGCCCGATGCGGGACTCGATCCCAGGACCCTGAGATCATGACCTGAGCCGAAGTCAGCGGCTTAACCCACTGAGCCACCCAGGCGCCCTGAACTCTTTTGTTGATGCTGATTTCTGTTGAAACCTATTTCAAGTCAAGCAAGTTATTAATAATGGCAAAAATGCATTGAATGAATATGTATGTAGCACTCGATAAATTGTAGAAATGGTGGGCTTGAGAGAGAGCAGGATTTGAACTCAGCCCTGCCACAGATCTGCTGTGTGACCACCATGTTGCTTAATCTCTTTTACTGTTTCTTCATTTGTAAAATATGGTGAATAATGGAATTTTTATAGGAGTATTAAAAAAATGTAAAAGTGGCCCATCATAAAGACTCAACACATAATTTCTGTTTCTTTTAAAGTCATCTCACAAAGCAAAAATCCAGGAATGGGTATTATGTCTTATCTGTATTTCTTTTGGAATAAAACTGGGCCACAAAAGATAGACCTCTGACATTTCTGAGATGTCCCAGATAGCCTTCCTTTTAGCTTGGTTCTTTTTTCCTTTGGTGGCCTTTAATTTAAGAAGTTCTGTTTTAATGTGTTTTCATTTCAAATTGACTTTATTCATATCTCTGTTTATCAGTTGTTAAAACATTTTGGGGACAAGGTTTCCTACCTCTGCCTTTTCTTCCGTTATCAGTGGGTGGGAGGAGGGTGCTGATAAGTTGAAGCTGTATAAGTGAAACTGAAAGGGAATCCGATTTACGTTTAAAATAAGTATTTATAAAGAAATGTGTGGACCAGTTGGGTATGATAGATAAAGGGGGAGAAAGGAGTGGAAGGCAACTCCCTAACAGGTGACAGAGATAAAGTGGTGCAGAGTTCAGCTCCGGAGATAATAGAACTCGTGATGCAGTTTGTCTGGTATATAGTAGTCTGATAGGGAGATACCCAAATGGAAATATCGTCAAGATACTGGGAGAATGGGTTTGGGGGAAGGTCAGAGCTGGAGCTTAGGGAGTTACCTAAAAGGATCCAGAGGTGGAGAATGGGTCTAGCGAACCTAGTAGGTACAGACTGGGGCATACTTGAAGGTACAAAGAGCCACACATCTTCACTGAATTGAGTTGGATTAAATTGCTCTAAGTCACAGAATTTTCCTAATTTTTAAAAGGAAACTCTTGAGGATAATTCTGAAGGACTTGGAGGTAAGCAGATTAAAACTTTCCATTTGTGGTCAAGTACAGGCTGCATCAAATTAGGGCTTCTCTGAGGAGGGCCCGAGAGTTTCCTGATGAGTTTTCAGCTGACCCAGAAATATACAACAGTGCTTTCAATCTTTTTTTAAAATTTAGTATATTTTATTTTTTATGTAAATGTTGTCAAGGTGTAATTGACATATGTTAGTTTTCAGGTATTCAACATAATGATTCAACTTTGTACATACTGGAAGACGAACACCACAGAAAGTCTAGCAAGCTGTCAGCATACATAGTTACACATTTTTTTCTTGTGTCAAGAACGTTTTAAGATCTATTGTCTTAGCAACTTTCAAATATACAACACAATCTTCTTAACTACAGCCACCATTCTGTACCTCAGAGCCCCATGGCTGATTTGTAACTGGAAGTTTATACCTTTTGACCCCCTTTTGCCCATTTTGCTGCCCCTTTCGTTCTTACAGGAGGTGTATAATCCCAAAGACTTCATTTTTCACATAAGATTATAAAGTTACTTGTTTTTTTATCATTACAGATACTTATGGACCGCTCAGATGTTATTTGTTAGTGAGGGTTCTCCTGAGAAACAACCAATAGGTACACGCACGTGTGTGAGAAAGACTAATTTTAAGGAATTGCTTTGTTATTGAGGATAATAGTCTCTTTATTTAAAGTCAGGCCATTATAGGTATTAACCACACCTACAAAATACCTGCACAGCTACACCTAGATAAGTGTTTGATTAAATAACGGAGTCCTATATCCTGCCAAGTTGACACAGGAGACTAACCATCCCATCTACCAACCGAGTTTTAAATTATCAAAAACAAAAATTAGATCATTATCAGGCTTTCTGATAGGCCCTTTAGAATTCTTCTAAGAAGTCTGGCTGTCAGGCACCCATGTGCACACTACACTCAAGCAGACAGTAGGAATTGGCAAAGTGTTCTTTGAAATAAAATCTTTGTTTATTTACTTCATCCTTATCATTTTCGTTTTTTATGGGTTGTTTGGTTAGATCTGCTGTCGCATGGAGTGCTGTCATTTATCGATGCAGCAAATCTGCCCTGTTGTTTGCTGAGCGCATAGACACAATTGCTTGCCCTCCTGGAGTTTGCATTCTCATGCGGCAGGTGGACAATAAACAAGATTCCAGTCAGGAGTATGTCGCTTGTTATATAGTGACAGGTGTAAAGGATAAAAAAAAATGAGTAAGGAAATGTGATAGGAAGTATGTGGGAGAGTAGCAATTTTAAGATATTTAGAGCAGCGTTTCTCAAATTATCAGCTGAAAAAACCAGTGTGGTTTGGTTTGGTTTGTTGTTTTCAGCCCATCGCTGGCTGATATTTTATTTTATATTTTATATTTTATAAAATAAAAAATATATAAATATATATTTTATATATAAGTATTTTATTTTTAAAGATATATAAATACATAAAATATTTTATATTTTATAAAATAAAAAATGTATTATGGAAAAACGAAATTTAAAAAGTTACATAAAATACAAGCCCTCATTTTTAAAATTACTAATTACATTCAACAGACATGAAATCATCCTGTCAGATTTCTATACAAGAGAATTGAGCACTGGATATCATAACGTGGAGGCTCTTGGGGACCTTGAGAAGCGCAGTTTCAGTGGGATGGTGGGCCCCACCACTTGGGGAAGGGAGTGGGTTCGTGAGTGATCACAGGAGCCACAGACAGGGAGCCTGGAAGGCCCTTTCCTGGAGTTGAGAAGCAAAGTGAAGAAGAGAATTTGGGTAATAGCTGAAAGGAGAAGTGGGATCAAAAGAGTTTTCTTAAAAAAAAAAATTTCTTTTTTAAGAGAAGGAAAATGGAATATTCTGTATGGTTATGGAAATGACCCAATAGGGAGAGGTAAACTGATGCACAGGAGAAGAGAAACTTCCAGGAGCAATGCCTCTGAGAGGGAGAGAGGAGCTGCGAATTGGGGGCCAGGGGAGGGTTTGGCCTTAGCAGGAGAATGGACGGTCCATCCATTTCATGGGATGTAGGGCATTAAAGGGGCACAGATGCAGGGAGTTGAATTGAAGAGGTGGAATATTGTGGAAGTTTCCATCTGATTTCCACTTACCATTGACATATTACTTGACCTGTGACTTCAAGATGAAACTTCGACGTTTAAATATGAACATCTAGGCCTCGATGCTAAAACAAATGTAATATAGAATCCTTCCTCCTCCTAGTGTGCTTGGGTAAGTATCACTTAAAATGGGGTGGTGACAGTCTTTGGTACCTTCAAGGTCCAAAAACTCTGGTGAGCCTTTGCTCTAGGAAAGGAATGCTGCTTTCTACATTGCCACTCCTTCAGGGTCTGGCGCTTAGTGGGTGTTCAGTATCCATTGAATTAATGGGTGATTGCAAAATACCATGCAGTTGGAATACTTTGGTGAATGCCCCTCAAGCGAGGACAGCCATTCTATAGGGCCAGCCAATGGATGCCCTGTGGTTGAGTAATAGATAGGAGGCCCATGATAGCTTCTGACCTCCATTCTTTTTATGGGGTTGCTCATCTGTCCTTGGATTACTGAGAATTTCAGAAAGATGTAATTAAGCTGGCCTGAAATTTACCTCCTCTGGTCGTTGGACCGCTGTGTGTTTATTTAGTAACATTAGTATTGTCACAGGCAAATTAAATATTAGTGATCTATTAAATTATGTATTCTCTAACAAACAGAACCTAAATAATGTAGCAGATGGAGTTTTATGCCCAGATTTTTCCTTAGAACTTGGCTACCGGCCCCGCGGACCAGTAGCATTGTAGAATTTTGAGCCCCATCTCCCACCTTCTAAATCAGAATCTGCATTTTAATAGAATGTTCAGGTGATTTATATTCACTTTTGAAGTGCAACTTTAGCTAACCCTATTTAATTGACAGTAAAATACAGCAAGTTGAGGGCCACGTTTGAAAGTTCTAGAGAGGCACCCCGCTAAGATTTTAAGTTAAAGGAAATACAATCGTCTCAAAGGGGTTAAATTTTATTATTTATTTATTTGACACAGAAAAAGAGAGATCACAAGTAGACAGAGAGGCAGGCGGAGAGAGAGGGGAAGCAGACTCCCCACCGAGCAGAGAGCCCTATGCGGGGCTCCATCCCAGGATCCTGAGATTGTGACCCGAGCCGAAGGCAGAGGCCTAACCCACCGAGCCACCCAGGCGCCCCTCAAAGGGGTTAAATCTTAAATCAACACATAATGCCATGTAGAAATATGCAGAGTCGGGGTTTGAAGGCTAAATGAGTCCCAGGATGGACTCTGGAACCTAACTGAATGCAGAAATAACATCAAAGGAAATCTTAGGGGCAGTTGGGGGGGGGGGCTGGAGGGCTTTGCTCTAGGAATAGCTGCACTCAGGGCTGTCTAGGCTGACGTGCAGGCCAAGAGGGTGTGTGTGTGTGTGTGTGTGTGTGTGTGTGTGTGTTTATTGCCTTACACTGGAATATTTTAGTGTGAGACTTTTATCATCACTTAGAATAACAATAACAATAACAATTCCCCTTATTCTGTTTAAAGCTCACGAAGCCCCTTCTTGAGGGCTTCGTATCCATTCAGCTTCTTATTGGCCTCCCTATAGCGAGGCAGCCTAGTGTTGAGAATATAAATAAAATGTTACATGACCTCATGTCGACAGTGGCTTTTGCAGAGCCGTATTTGGGAACCATGTCTGAATACTTATTTTGCCTGTCTAGTGCTAGACCCATGGAGTCCCTAATGCATCCCTTCCTGCCTTAAATTTACAATACTTAGGGTTCAGTTTTACCTCCTAAGATTGGATGCATAATTTTACCCAGTGTCCTCAGCAAGCCTTTCCTCATTTTTCTACAGTGCTTTGCTGATCTCTTCATTGTAAAAGGGTTTTTATTGATAATCACTTAATTTAGGGAAACAGAAAGGGGCTAATAAAATTATCAAAGGGAGTGGGGTATTTAAGTTTCCATCTGGTTTCAAAATTCATAGAGTCATTATCTAGTTCCTAATTCAGGTCTTCAGGAGCTGCAGACTGCCAGGTGATGTAAATGAATGTGGAGGATGAGTCCTCCACAGGATGGGGGTGCCAGCCCATGGGACCACATGGGAATTGAGTCCAGAGTTGGAGAAGACTAGCATTTAAAAGAAGCCAGAAGTTTAGTTGTAAAATTTGATTTTTTTTTTTTAATTTTTAGGTGGAATAGGACAGAGGGAGAGGGAAAGAGAATCTTTTTTTTTTTTTTTTAAGATTTTATTTATTTATCAGAGAGAGAGAGGGAGAGAGCGAGCACAGGCAGACAGAGTGGCAGGCAGAGGCAGAGGCAGAGGCAGAGGGAGAAGCAGGCTCCCCGCCGAGCAAGGAGCCCGATGTGGGACTCGATGCCAGGACACTGGGATCATGACCTGAGCTGAAGGCAGCTGCTTAACCAACTGAGCCACCCAGGCGTCCCGGGAAAGAGAATCTTAAGCTGGCTCCACACCCACCACGAAGCCTAAGACCCTGGACACCCCACAAAATCTAATATTAAAGCAATGGCAACTCAGAATTTTTGAAAACATTGAACTGGTCTAAAAAAAAGTAATTGACTTCTATCCTCAGCTTCTTTCACCTAATTTCTCCTCCTTCTCCTCATTCATCATTCTCAGCCACCTGATGAAGGTGGAGAAGGGGGAGAAAAATGGGAATCTCTTATCTCCTTAGGTTTGTGTTCATTTCTTTTTTTTTTTTTTAAAGATTTTATTTATTTATTTGACAGAGAGAGAGATCACAAGTAGGCAGAGAGGCAGGCAGAGAGGAGGAGGAAGCAGTCTCCCTGCTGAGCAGAGAGCCCGGTGCGGGACTCGATCCCAGGACCCTGAGATTATGACCTGAGCCGAAGGCAGCGGCTTAACCCACTGAGCCACCTAGGTGCCCTGGTTTGTGTTCATTTCTATCCCTTGGGTTCTTTCAGAAGGACCCAGCACTCTTATGCTCTTCCTTATTAATATGAATGTTGGTCCTGTCCAGAAAATGCTCCTTTTGATCCATTCCACGTAACTGCTTCAGTTATTTGAATTGACCGAGTAACTACTCTGTGCCTGGAGTGGTGGAGGAGGGAGGCCAGCAAGATTCTGAATGGTTCTGAGCTGTGTGTATTTCTGTGATCTGCTTCATGCAACGGTTGTTTCTGGCCTGTTGTCACTGGGGCATTATTGTTCGGTTGTGTTGTTTTTCAGTTTTATTGAGGTGATATAGTATAATTCATATGAAGTGTATAAGTCGAGGAGTTTGGGTCATTATATAACTTCTTCCACACACACAAGATCTAGAACAGTTAATTCCATTACCCGAAAAAGTTCCTTCAAATCTGTTGTGCACAATCCCCTCCCAAAGCCCCTGGCTCCAACAACCCCATCAGTTTTCTGTCACTAAGTTTTGGAATCTTACAATAAGTAGTCTTTTTTGTGTTTGACTTTTCTCACTTAGTATAATGTGTTTGTTGTCATTTGGTATGTTGTAAGTCCCTTTGCCTCACTTTCAAAATAAATCCTAAATCTGTCTGACCACTTACACTGCCTCCTGTCACTTTGTTGGTTGAAGCCATCATCCTCTCTTGAACTGACTCTTCCAGTGGCTTAAACCTGAGCTCACTGCTGTGGCTCTTGTACCCCTGTAATCTGTTCTTTACACAAGAACCAGAGTGATCCATGTAATGTAAATCAAACTGTGTCACCCTCCTATTTAAAACCGTCCAAGTACCTATCCATCACCCTGAGTTACGGCTTAATGCTCTGTCTCCTGTCCACTTTACTCCCCCTCCCACAATCTCCATTTACTCTCCCTGGGGCCCCTTCCCTTTCAAGCATGCTGGCTTTCTGTATCTCAACAGGATGGTCCCTATTTTTTGTACCCTTTGTTTTCAGTTTGGAAAACCATTCCCAGATCTTCCTTAGAGGGGTGCCTTCAAATATCATCTCAGGAACCACCCATCTAAATGCTCCCCTTGCCCCCCTCACTCTATTTTCACGGTCAGATGTTTTCTTCTTCTCAAAGGATTTATCATTTGCCCATCTGTAATCGTAATGCCTCCCGCCTCATTCTAGGACTCTAGAGAGCAGGGACCTTAGGCACTGCCACAGTTGCGTCCCTGGCATGATGTAAGCTGTCAGTAGTAAGCTCTTGCTAAACGTTTCACCAGTGCATGAATGCTTATATGGGTGGGTCTAGGGATGTTTGTGCACTTTTATATATTCTCTCATAGTCTTCTCTAGAACCATGGATTAACTGTTCTTGCTAAAAGCTACACATATCCAATTTTAGATGGTTTATATTTTCTCTCCTCAGCCCTTTATTGTATTCAAAATTGTTCTGTTCTTTATGTTCATTTAAATAACCATAAATGCAGTGTAATCTTTTCCTCACACTGAATTTGAATGCCCTTAAAAAATATTTTTTTTAAATGTTTTTCTCTTCATCACTTCTCGGCCTTTTGGCTAAGATCATGTTCCATTAAAAATTTCAGGCCTCTTAACCCTCCAAACATTTCCTTTCCTAATTTTACAACACAGTTTTTCTCAGGAGTAAAGAAAATTTAAGTCATAGTAGGGTGGTTAATTTTTCTAACATTTTTTCCCCTAACATTTTATTATGAAAAATTTTAAACGTAGAGCTAAGTTGAATGTACAGTGAACAACTATATATTCACTACCTAGATTCTACAATTTTCAGTTTTGCTATATTGCTTTTTTCTCTCATTTTATCATCCATTCATCTTCTTTTGGATGCATTTCAGAGTAGGTTACGATGATCAGCACATTCTATTTCCTTCTTATATCAAGATACACAATATTGGAGCACCTGGGTGGCTCAGTCGATTAAGCATCTGCCTTTGGCTCAGGTCATGATCCTGGGGTCCTGGGGTGGAGCCCCACATTGGGCTCCCTGCTCAATAGGGAGCCAGTTTCTCTGTCTCCCTCTGTCCCCCAGCTGATGTTCTCTCTCTCTCAATTGCTCTCTCTCTCTCTTTCTCTATCTCAAATAAATAAATAAAATCTTTTTTTTAAAGTTGCATATTATTAACCAGACTTCATTATTTTTAAGGTAAATTACACATGTACTGAAATGAACACATCCTAAGTATAACCCCTATGAGATATAAAATATTTTCATTATCCCCAGATAGTTCCCTCATGTCCCTTTCCAGCCAATCCCTGTCCATATATCCTCACAGGAGCCATTGTGATTTTTTTCTTTACCATAGATCAGTTTTGCCTATGCAAGATCATCGTCTCGGTGGCATTATACAGACTGTGCTCTGTTGTGTCTGGCTTCTTTCACTCAGTATGTCTTTGAGGTTCATCCATTTGCTGTGTATATTAGTAATTTGGTATTTTTTTTTTATTGCTGTGTGGTGTTCCATTGTAGGGATTTGTCCCAGTTTGCTAATTCATTTTCTTGTTAATGGACACTGGGGTTATTTCCAGTCTGGGGCTGTTGTAAATACATTCCTTATTAATATTCTTGTACAAAGAGACATGTGTTTTCTTTTTATTTCTTTTTATTTAATGAATATATGGGCTTGGTATTGCAGGACCAAAGGATGCCTATATATTTTGTTTTATAAAAAACTACCAGACCATTTATCCCAAGTGATTATTGGTGATTCACTTGTCAAAGGATCATTTATTTTGTAGGTGATATGGCCATAGGGTTCAAACTTGAAATTTGACAATGACAATACCCACCTCTTCCTTCCCATTCCTGTTTCTCAAAAAAAAAAAAAAACCAAAAAAAAACCAAAAAACTGGTAAATGTTCTTTTTTATTTCTATCACATATCCACCTCTTTTCTAGTTCTCATTTCTCCAAAAGGTAGGTAAATGTTCTTTTTTTTTTATCTTTTTCATGTTTTTATACATTTGTAAACCTATAAATAGCTCATTTAATATATATATATATATTTCTATACTTTGTTTTCTTTTTGTTTTGTTTAAATTCAGATTAGTTCGTTTAAATTCAGATTAGTTAACTTCAGTGTATGATTAATTTGGGCTTAGAATTTAGTGATTCATCAGTTGCATAAAATACCAGGAGCTCATCCCAGTAAGTACCCTCCTTAATGTCCATCACCCAGTTGCTCCATTCCCCACTCACCTCCCCTCCAGCAACTGTCAGTTTGTTTCCTGAGATTAAGAGTCTCTTATGGTTTGTCTCCCTCTTTGTTTTTATCCTATTTTTTTCCTTCCCTTCCCCTGTATCATCAGTTATGTTTCTTAAATTACACATAGGAGTAAAATCATATGGTATTTGTCTTTCCCTGACTGGCTTATTTTGCTTAGCATAATACACTCTAGTTCTATCCACGTCGTTGCAAATGCAAGATTTCATTTTCAATGGCTGCATAATATTCCTGTGTGTGTGTGTGTGTGTGTGTGTGTAGACACACCACATCTTTTCAAGTTTAAAATTTACTTGACAGAGAGATAGAACACAAGTAGGCAGAGTGGAAGGCAGAGGGAGAGGGACAAGCTGGTTCCCCACCAAGTGGGGAGCCCAGCGTGGGGCTTGATCCCAGGACCTCAGGATCATGACCTGAACTAAAGGCAGACGCTCAACCGACTGAGCCACCCAGGCTTCTTTATCCATTCATTGGTTGATGGACTTCTGGACTTCTGGACTCTTTCCATAGTTTGGCTTTTGTGGACATTGCTGCTATAAACATCGGGCTGCAGGTGTCCCTTTGAATCACTATTTTTATATCCTTTGGATAAATACCTAGTAGTGCAGTTGCTGGATCATTGGGTAGCTCTATTTTTAACTTTTTGAGGCACCTCCATACAGTTTTCCGGAGTGGCTGCACCAGTTTGCTTTCCAAGAGATTTTATTTTTGAGTTACCTTGTTTTGTACCTTTTTATATAGCATACGTGTATGCTCTGGCGCGCGCATGTACACACACACACACACACACACACACTACCTAAACCTGAATAGCCCTGATTCTAATTAGACAATTCATTTAATGTTTGATCACTTACATACTTTGTATGCTAATGTACCAGAGTAAGGATGTTAAATTCTCCTGTTCACAAGACTTGAATTTGGTAACTATACCTCTAATGGGAGACTTTTAACCTCAGATTTTTTTGAACTAAGCGATTCTGCAGTCTCATTTCTGCACCTCAAAAACCGAGACTTAAGCGGCAGTGGCATCCATTCCTCTCCTTATTGGTAACACTTTAAAAAGTCATGGTTTTGGGGCGCCGGGGTGGCTCAGTGGGTTAAGCTGCTGCCTTCGGCTCAGGTCATGATCTTGGGTCCTGGGATCGAGTCCCACATTGGGCTCTCTGCTCAGCAGGGAGCCTGCTTCCTCCTCTCTCTCTGCCTGCCTCTCTGTCTGCTTGTCATCTCTCTCTGTCAAATAAATAAAATCTTTTTTTAAAATAAAAGAAAATAAATAAAATAAAAAGTCATGGTTTTTATGTAACTCATAACCAGCAAGTTCAGTCTGTCCCAAAACACCTTAAGTCTTGATGTGTTTTCTCCATTTCATAATCGCTTTTGTTAAAATGGGTACAGCTAATTGACTGCTCTATAGGATTTGCAACTAGTATTCTCATAGAGTACAGTAATGTCTGTCTAATGCTTATTTGAGGGTTTCATGCCACATGTAACACCATTGTGAAAACGTCAGGGAGTTACAGTAAGGGACTTGATATTTTTTAAGATGCTGTAAGTGTGCTGCTTTTCTTGTGTATCTAGTAGGCGTTACTGTCCGTTGTTGTAGTTATCAGTTGTAGCTACAAAAACAGGTGCCAAAGCACTTACAAAATGACGGTAGAAATGTACTCTGTACAGACTTGAGTGGTTTATACAGGTACATCCTCAGTCTAATAGGTTTGCTACTTCTGCTTGTCACTGGGAGGAATTGAGGTGACTTAAAAAGGGCTACAGATAACGGGGCGCCTGGGTGGCTCATTGTGTAGTCATTAAGCGTCTGCCTTCACCTCGGGTCATGATCCCAGAGTCCTGGGATCAAGCCCCACATTGGGCTACCTGCTCAGTGGGAAGACTGCTTCTCCCTCTCTCACTACCCCTGCTTGTGTTCCGTCTCTCACCGTTTCTCTCTCTGTGTCAAATAAATAAACAAAAATCTGTATTTAAAAAAAAAAAAAAAAAGGACCGCAGATCTTTCTTGACTCACAGTGGGATCATGTCCTGATCCATATCCTAAGTTGAAGTGAGTCAAAAATGCATTTAATACACCTAACCTACCAAACATCCTAACTTAGCCTCATCAACCCTAAATAGCTTGAAACAACTTCACTAGCCCACGGTTCGGCAAAATGATCTAACACAAAGCCTATATCGTAATAAAAGTGTTGAGTATTTTGTGTAATGTGTGGACTACTGTAGTGAAAGTCGAAGGCATAGCAGTTGGATGGGTGTATCCGTTGCTCATCTGCAGGGCTGGCTGGGAGCCGCCCAGCATGGAGAGAAGAGGATTTACTGCCAACCAGGAGAAGCTCAAAATTCAAAAATTGAAATACAGTTTCTAATGGATGAGGATCGTTTTTGCATCACCATAAAGTCAAAAAGTCCTAAGTGGAACCATTGTAAGTTGGGGACTTTCCCCTCATGCTTTTTGAGCCTCTTCTGAAGCTGTGCGAGGTTCACTGTACTGCTGTCTTTAGGCTGTGTAAATGCGGCAAATTGTTCCATCTCTGAACGTCTGTTCGCCTCCAGTCAGGTGAGGAGAGAGCAGAGCAGCATGTTAGGATCGCTCTGAGAGCTAAACCAGATCATGTCCATCAGCACCCACCACAGGGCTCGACACCAGTATCTTCTGTTTGTATTGGTATAAAACTCCAGTAAGTTGTGAGGAAAGGGGAAGACTTCGTTCACCAAGAAAACAAAGTATCATCTGCTTGCCCCTACATCATGTAAATGAGTAATTCATGTCAGAACCCGAGATGTTTTATGAGGGTTACAACTGGAGCATCTGAACTGCTTATAATATAAGAGATTCATAATAATAGATTATTACTTATTTTTGCTTGATATTTTTTGTCATCATCAAGACTACACTTTGAGGGCCACTTCTCAGGGACTCAGAGAAATGCAAGGGCAGATTGTGTCTTAGAACTTGTTCGTCACTTGAAGCACAGAGAAGTGGAAGGCAGCAGAGGACTCAGATCTTCGTCTTCAGCAGGGCATTGTGGGCCCCTTGACTGAGGTCCCACCAGATTGTATCTTTTTTAAGAGGTACAGTTCCCGCAGAGTGAAATCAGGGTGCTGTTGCGAGAAAAAGAGGAAGTGGATGCTGGACAGACATAAACATCAAGCAGATGCCTCAAGAACAACAGTGCAAATGTCAGCATCTTCTGTGTGCATATAAGAATTTTATAACAGATGCAGAAGAGAGTTCTTTTAAGCCGTCGTCAGTCATAATACACTTGAGAGTTCAGTTTAGGAAATTTCAATGAGCTATATACCTCTGGTATGTGAAGATTTCAGTATATATTGTATATTTAAATTTTTTTTTAAGATTTATTTATTTATTTGGCACAGAGAGAAAGGGAGAGAAAGCAAGGGGTGGGAAGAGGCAGAGGGAGAAGCAGACTCCCTGCTGAGCAGGGAACCCCTTGTGGGACTTGATCCCAGGACCTTGAGATTATGACCTGATCCAAAGGCAGACGCTTAACCAACTGAGCTACCCAGGTGCCCCGGTATATTTAAATTTTTAGAAAGCTTAACTTTTGCCATATAGTAATGCTCCCAGATAGATAGTATATGGTGAATATCTTAAGAGCTCTCAAATCACTCTAATGTGTATAACTTATCTAAATGTCATTTTTACATTTGTGCACACTTAGCCTTCAACAGATCTTATAAAGAGGTCCAGATTTTCTGTGAATTCTGTTGATTGTGTTAAGATTTTATAATGATCATCTTTAAATATACTAGAGAATAAATTTCTTGACTCAGAGGACATTCCTAATAGTGGTCATTTGGATTAGATAAATTTCTATACCTGGGGAGGACATGAAAATTGTTAAGATGGATAACATGCATGGTATTTTGCCTCCTTAGCCTCTTGCTATTTTCTTATCTAACATACAAAATCCCACAGTGCAAAGACCTATTTCCACTCCCCCCCACCACCACGTTTGGGTTAAAATAGGATTAGAATTAAAATATTAAAATATATTAAATTATATGAAAATAGGCAGAACACATTAGCTATCCTTTGGGTTATAGTTTTAATCCTGCATATCAGAATGCTCTTTTCACCACTTTGTGCCCTTCTGTTCAAACGCATGCCGTGCGTGTGGTGAGAACGTGTGACTCCAAAGCAGTCTTCCTGGGAAGGTAAGAGGCTGAGGGTGCAAATGCACCGTGAACTTGACAGCACAGCTCCTAGTGTACAAGGTGTCATTAAAATACCCTTTACACAGAGGAACACATAGTGCCGGCTCCCTTGTACTTTTTAAGGAAAATAACATATTTTCGGTTTGTTTTGGGCAGATTCTGCCGTTCCTGTATTGCTACCAGTCTAAAGAACAACAAATGGACCTGTCCTTATTGCCGGGCCTATCTTCCTTCGGAAGGAGTTCCAGCAACTGATGTAGCGAAAAGAATGAAATCCGAGTACCAGAAGTGCACTGAGTGTGATACCCCGGTACGTGACCCTCTTTCTGCCTGTGCCCAAGGTTACTGGACCGCTGAGAAGATTGTCACCGGCAAATCATTTCACCTGTGCCTTTGGCTTTATCCTACCCCATCTTTCTCAGGTTTATGGTCTCTGCCTCTCCCCTGCCTTCTCTCCAAGTTTGTATGGGTAGGCTGTTGTGAACTTGGCACCCGACTCCTAACATCTCCTCATTTTTCAGACAAATGCTTTCACCAGCCACCAACATCTGCTCCCTTCCCATCACTCCCGTGACCAACCCACCCCCTCCATCATGTGGCCTCCTGTCCTGCTACCCCTTTGCAGACTATCCATGAATAGCTTTATTATTAAGTCTGGCGGCATAATTCCTTCTATATTCTGGACTTCGCAGTATTTCTCTGTGTTGATCTGTCCCTCTTGTTGCGAGTTCCCTCCTTCGATGCTGTACTAGCCTGGTTAGATGATGTGAAGTCTTGGGAGGCTGTGGAAAAGAGTCTAGATTTTATCCTAAATGCATTAGTGAGTCATGGAAAGAGTGTATGCTTTTAATCAGGTTTATACATCTATTTTTATCAAGATTTTATTTGTTTATCTGAGAGAGAGAGCACAAGCTGGGGGGTAGAGGGACAGAGAGAGAGAGGAAGACTTCCCTTGCTGAGCAGGGAGCCCAATGTGGGGCTCGAACCTGGGATCCTGAGATCATGGCCTGAGCTGAAGGCAGACGGTTAACCATCTAAGCCATCCAGGCACCCCAGATCGAGTATCTATTTTTAAGATAACTGCTCTCTCATGTGCATGGAGAATGGCTCCGAGGGTCAGGAGCAGGATTGGTGGAGCCAGTTCAGTGGTTATTGGGATGGGTCAGGTAAGGAAGCTGGATTAGGATGAAAGCATTGGGCAGGGAATTAGAGGTTCTTTTAAGGGGCACTTAGGAGAGAATTGAAGGAAATTGGTAACAGATTGGATGTGGGGCCAAATGAGAGTATACAGTGTCAAAAATACCTCCTAGGTTTCTGACGTGTAGGTATAGGTGAAGGTGCTGAGATGGAAAGCAGATTTGGGGAAGAATCCACCAATTTTTAAATAAGTTTATGTTTGAACTGCTAACAGGAAGATAACTATCATAGGGAGTCTATAGAGATCAAGAGTGAGATGATGTGTTAAGGGTCTGAATTTTTTCAAAGAAACTTTCTTGATTGTTAGTCAATATCACAGCCCGTTATGCTTTCTGAGTACCCTGCGCTTTCTTTACGTACTATTTGTCTCCATTTGGAATTATGCTTTTGTGATTTTTAAGCTTATATACGTCAGTTACCCCACCAAAGTTATGTTCCATGAGGGTTAGGACTGTGTTTGTTTTACTGGAGACTGGGTGTGAACCTAGCCCTTTGAACGGGGGCTGGCACATAGTTAGTGCTTGATACAGTTTTTGAATATTTATCAAAGACTTAGTAGCTGACTCAGGGCCGTCTGACTACAGAATGTATACGCGGTCTTTGGAGTCAGACTTCCTGGGATCAAATGTCAATTCCCTCCCTCATTATTTGTGATGTAGGGACGTTATTATCTAAGTTTTTGTTCATCTTTTTATAAAAGGAGGGAAAAGATAACATTCATGTCACACAATGGCAAATAGTTACAAGGAAAAATGATAAAATATATAATGCTTGTAGCACTGTCTAGAACATGGTAAATGCTCAAAATCAATAGCTTTTTACATTCATAATAATAGATTATTACTTTTTGCATTGGTATTTTTTTGTCATCATATAAAGTTCAACACACACAAAGTCAAACTCACTATAGCATTCTGTCATCCAGTGTTTCGTTCCACCTTTGGTGTCTGTCAGAAATGAGGATATTCTCTCAAATATCCTGACTAGAGAGCCCCTTCCTTTTTTCACTCTTTATATCTGATTATTCACAAGTATTTTTATTTTTCCTTTAAAGTTTTTCTTATATCCGTCCCTTCCTTTTTATGTTACTCCTCTTGCCAGGAATATTGCCATTCCTTCTAGAATCAAATGTTCAGACTCTCTTTATTCTTCAGAGTCCCGGCGAGGTCTCCATTCCTAGTATTGCAGTCCCCAGTACCAAACAGTTTTTTGTCTACTTGTCCAGGTGTGGTTCCCCCCCTCTATTAGGTGATAAGCCCCTTTAGAGCAAGCACAGTGGCTTATGTTTCCTCTGCCATCTCTTACAATGTCTTCTATAACTTTGTGTCTAGACATGCCATGATTTCTAATTTGTATCAAGAATGCTTGCTTAAAAAAAAATGTTTGCTTATCTTTTGTTGTTCAAGGAATACAGAGAGGAAGAAAGGTACTTTTAAGAAAAGTAATAGAGATGCGGGAGAATTGATGAGCAAAGCTGGATATGAAAGCTTGAAAAACTGTGTGTTTAAGGCAGCTACCTCAATGGGGCCTAGGTGGATATTGGTAAAACAAGGATTTGTTTTCACTTTTCCACTTGCTCTTATTTTTGTCTTTTGTTAAGCAATCATAACAGTTTCCTTGACTGAGTAGATTTCATGTTTGAGGTTTAACTTCCGTAGCTCAAGCAAAATAAAGCAGGGTGGGTGGACCACCTTACCACAGCTATGCAAAGCTTCCTTTAGTGCAAGATCTTATCAGAGTTTCTAATGAAACATTTAGTAGACTGTGTTGTTTAGCCACAGATTCCCTCATGGTGAGGATCTCCGAATGTATATCTGGAGGAACAAGGGCTCTTTATTCTGCCTTGGTAAAAATGAACTGTAAGAGCTGTCTTTTATGTTTGCTCTTAATGGGATCATTAAGTATACTGTGTACTGTGAATTCATGTAATACTGCTGGATATAGTATAAAACCGTGGTATTTATATCCTTCCCCCGAGGCACAGGATTACCTTTTACTTCCTATGGCCATCTTTAAAATTAAAATGCATCTATTGGTTCTCTTTATCTCTCTTTCCCTTTCCGTCTCTTCTCACTTCTTTCCCCCTTCCGTCTTGCTTGGTCTCTTTCCCCTCTCCCCTTTCTCTTTCTCACTTCTTACCATCACCAAGTTAGGTAATGGTGTCCAAAAAAGTAAATTTGAGTTAATACGTCTTTCCACTTAATTTGTTGTTGTTGTTAAAGATTTTATTTATTTGAGAGAGAGCATGAGCAGAAAGAAGGGGCAGAGGGAGAGGGAGAAGCAGGCTCCTCACTGAGCAGGGAGGCCAGTGTGGGTGGGACTTAATGCCAGGACCCTGGGATCATGACCTGACCGAGGGCAGACGCCCAACCGACTGAGCCAGCTAGGTGCCCTGTCTTTCCACTTTAAAAAACATATGCTTTCTAGGGTAGCCTGGGTGGTTTAGTCCAATAAGCATCTGTCTCTTGATTTTGGCTTAGGTCATGATCTCAGGTCCTAGGATGGAGCCCTGCATCAGGCTCTGTGCTCAGCGTGGAGTTAGCTTGAGGAGTCTCTCTCCCTCTCCCTCTGCTGCTCTCACTGCTCAGGCATGTGAGATCTCTTTCTCAAATAAATAAATATTCTAAAAATAAAAATAAAATTAAAAAAAATGCTTTCTAGAAGAACAAACTCAAGAACTCAACATTTGGGTCTTCTAAGTACTAGAAACATTTGTAAAGTGTTATTCTTGATAATGCCTTAACTTTGTTTTACTTTTGTCAGGAATATATCCTTTTAATCAGCTGACCCATTGCTATGACCTTATTTGCAATAATGAAAGTAATAAAGCTGGATCACTAAAGACTTCATTGAGCCCCTTTTCAACAGGGACTTTATTTTGAATTTGCTTTTTATATAGGTTTGCCTCAGCGAAATGAGGGCACACATAAGATCTTGTGAGAAGTATATAGATAAGTATGGACCGCTGCAGGAACTTGGGGAGACCACAACCAGGTTTGTTTTGACACAATGTAGTTGACTGTTAAACTTGATTTGCCTGTAGAGAAGTTAATAGGCTGGACAGGCCAGCCTTCTTATTGTGAACATATGTATGGAGTAATAATTAGGCTCTGAACCATAACACCTATTGTTGGTAGTCATTTGTTAATGGCAATAATTGTGAAAGAATTTTGCTTTCTCTACTTAAAAAACATTTCATGAGGAGAACCAACCGAGTGCTGGAGAGATTGGGAGAACTTCCTCAGACAAGTTTGCATTAAGGAAGATCCAAAAATAGAATGTGGAACTGTCCAAGTTCCTCAAGGCTCTGCTTTCTGACTAATGGCTTTAAGTCGGTCCTGGTTCAGAGCCTTTTCTTTTTCACCCTTCCACTGCCACCGCCCCTCTCCTCTGATATTGCTGGTTTGGCTTTAGAAGGTGGGAAGTGACATCTCAGTATATAGTCTAGCAAGGAAGAACAGGCCTGGGCCAGGCATCCTGAATCTGGTACTTTTTGGTGGGTAATCTTTATGGGGCTGGAGGAAGGATGGAGGTGGCTAGTAGGGGCAGTGGAGAATATTGATCATTATTTGTTTTTCCTTAAAAAAAAAAAAAGAGAGAGAGAAATGAATCTGGGCCATTACTATCCTGCTAGGCCGTGACCTGTCCTATAATTGCAAAGTTTGGAGTCTGTCTCCCAACAAAATAAGGAAGTGATTTGTGTTTCCCTACATAGGCTAATGGCTTGAAAACCATTAAATCTCCTTATAAGCTCAGTTACAAATAGTGGTATTTCAGTAGGAGTGTGATTTTCTTTTTCTCTCTCCTGAAGGAAAATGTTAGTCTTCATTATTTAAGAAAATACACTCAAAGGGTAAATTTCATAGCCGGAAAGTCTAAAAGATTGCCATAATTCCTTTTGTTTTACTAGATACTGCTTTGCACATGTATTCTTTTTTTTTTTTTTTTTTTTTTTTTAAAGATTTTATTTATTTATTTGAGAGAGAGAGACAGTGAGAGAGAGCATGAGCGAGGAGAAGGTCAGAGAGCGAAGCAGACTCCCCATGGAGCTGGGAGCCCGATGTGGGACTCGATCCCGGGACTCCAGGATCACGCCCTGAGCCGAAGGCAGTCGTCCAACCAACTGCGCCACCCAGGCGTCCCTGCACATGTATTCTTTATTGTAGGGTTAGTTTTATACCGTGATGTTAAAAATTTAAATGAGGATTTTAGCTCAAAGCAGAGTATGAATTCTGTTAGATTGGCTGCAAGGACCAGTAAGAAGGAAGGATAATAAATGGGCTACGAAAAGGTGTGGGTTTGATTGTAAGGTTGATAGGCTTCATGAAGATTTAAAAATATATGTGAGCTCATTTAAATCCTAATTTTTCTGCTAATTAGAATTGATAATAAAGAATTAAAATAACAGAAAATGAGGAAGGGTTTTGTTTAATCAGTCTTAGAAGATAAATTAATATTTGCATCAAAGGTAGAAATCTTTGCTTTATAAAAGAAGTTATTAGTACATAATTGAAATTTTAAAAATTCTTAACACAGGCAGCTTATCTGGAGTACAAGTGTCAGGGAACAAGAGGTTGTGTCTATGATGGAAATTGAGCAAAAAATTCCAAGCCTCCATATTGTCCCTAAGAGTTAAGGCAGCACTGTCCAATAGAACAGATAGGTAATTTCATATTTTCCCATAGCCACACTAAAAAAGTAAAAATAAACAGTGAAATTAATTTCTAGTATTTTTATTTAACTGGATAGCTTAAATATAATCATTTGAACATGTAATTGATATCAACATTATTGAGATATTTTACTCCTTTTTTAATATTAAGCCTCTGAAACTCATAGTGCATTCTGTACTTCCAGCATAACTCAATTTCAGTAGCCACATTTCAAGTACCAGTAGACATATATGGCTACAGGCTTTTGTAGTGGACAGCACAGTGTAAGGGACAAATACTCCTTAGTTACTCCTGTATGTGTAACTACTCCTTAGTTACAGATGCTTGGTGAAGCTGGAGAACAAGTAACACCCAGTTGTGTGAACCGAATTAGGAAAGGGAGGGGAAAAAAGAAACAGAAAAAGTAACCCAGGGACAGCTGGGTGATATGATCCCTGAGTTTCTCAGTCAGTGGGAGCTCAGTCTGCGCTTCTCTTCCGAAGAGAATGAAGTGCTTCATGTTCAGTTTATTTAACTGTTTCTCTGTCCTGTCCCTATGAGGATACTTACTTTTCTCACGAGAAAAAATGTGGGCACCTGCCCATTATCAGAATGATAAAGTAATGTCAAATCAGAAAGAACGAGGGCTGGGAACTAGATCTGCATGCATTCTAATTTTTACCTTTAGTTAAATGCCAACAATGTTAGTAAGTTTTGTATTCTGTGCGATTTCCAGGTGTGTGTGTCCATTTTGTCAGAGGGAGTTGGAAGAAGAGAGCTTGCTGGATCACTGTATTACTCATCACAGATCAGAAAGGAGGTCTGTGGTAAGGAATTCCATTACTAGACATTTCTGTAATGTCTACGTGTAATATATACTAGAAATCATTGAGTAGGCTTCTACTCATAGTTCTAAAGGATAGTTTATGTCAAGGTTGTGATAATTCCGAGACTGTTAATGATTTGCGAAGGTGTTGAATTGAAAGTGGCAAGAATTACTAATGTGCAATCATTCTTTCGTTTATGAACTTAGACATTCTCTCTTACACATAATTATGGGCATAATCAACTAAGAAGATCCAAAATACATAGCTTAGATCCAACTTAAATATACTAACCTTGGTCACATCCTAAGTAAAAAATATTTTTTAATAATACAAATATGGGGGCGCCTGGGTAGCTCAGTGGGTTAAAGCCTCTGCCTTTGGCTCAGGTCATGATCCCAGGGTCCTGGGATCGAGCCCCACATCGGGCTCTCTGCTCAGCATATTTATGTTATAAATATGTACACGTATATATATTCTCCTTCTCTCTCTGCCTGCCTCTCTGCCTACCTGTAATCTCTGTCAAAAAAATAAACAAAATCTTTGAAAAATCATAATAATACAAATAGGGATATCATGACAGTTTATTAGAAATGAAAAGTAGAAAGTTACTCACCTTACTCAGTTTATTGTTTTATTTCATAGTCTGAGTATTTACCCATACATACGGCTCATCATTTCCTAGTTCATTGTGATGCTTCCTTTTTTTTTCTTTTCAGCCTGGCATTTTAGTTCTACTTTGCAGTGTGGCTTTGATAATTTTCATTTTTGTATAGTTGTGAAGGAAGGCAGGGTGGTTCTGGGTACATCCTCATTTACTTAACCATTACTATTTTTTGTACACTTGTTACCAATTTTAGGATTTTAATTCATTTTGTACATTTGAACTTTTCCTTCTATTGGATTTTTTTCCCCCAAGAGGAAATTCCCTAGATTTATCTTCTGGACCAAGAAACTGCAAACTTTTTAATAGCTTTTGAAATACACTTCTAAATGCATTCCAAAAAGGTTGTGTCAATTTATATTTGTGTCTGTAGTTTAGGAGTAAACCACTTTCATCTTAACCTGGCTGATACTGGGTATATTAATTTTAAAATTAAAGCCTTAGGAGATAGGGGCGCCTGGGTGGCTCAGTGGGTTAAGCCGCTGCCTTCGGCTCAGGTCATGATCTCAGGGTCCTGGGATCGAGTCCCGCATCAGGCTCTCTGCTCAGCAGGGAGCCTGCTTCCCTCTCTCTGCCTGCCTCTCCATCTACTTGTGATTTCTCTCTGTCAAATAAATAAACAAAATTAAAAAAAAAAAAAAGCCTTAGGAGATAGAAAATGTTTTATGTTATAAATATGTACACGTATATATTTATATATATGTATGTATGTGTATATGTCTGTATACAAAGACATATGTGTATGTGTTTCGTTAGTATAGATATGAGGTTTTTTTTTTAATTTGAGTATTAAGGATTTTCTTTTTCTATAAAATCCTCTTGGAAAGTGATGAGAGTGAAACATAGTTACTATACTAGATAGATAGATAATTTACCAACAAGGATAGTTCTCACAGTCCTAGAAGATAGGTGTGATTGCTTCCATTTTACAAATGATAAATTGAGGCTCAGAGAAGTTAATTAAGTCTTACAAGTTCACACAGCTGGAAAATAGCTGAGCCAGTCTGAACACAGTAGTCTAGCCCCTAAGCATGGTGAACCCCTGTGCTCTACTAGAAAGTTCCCAAGAAAAACCACATGGTACAGTCAAAAGAATTTGTTACTAATCCTAATGTTTTAGGGGTTTCGGTTCTTGGAACGGCTTGATGTGAGTTGGGAGAGCAGGAGAGATTATCATGGGCTTCTACTGCTGTAGTTGCTCTGTGGGAGGAACTGGGTTACAGAGCTGTTTTATGACAGGTCCCTGGGGAGGAAGTTAGAAGAAAGCGTTAGAATGGCATAATAATAGTGACCACTTAACTGAGTTCTAAGTGCTCCTTTGTCTCCTAGCAACCCTAAGAAGGTATTAGCCAGAAAACCTGAGTCCTAACCACTAGGACCCAGGTGCTGCTCTGGCTGGAAGAACACCAGCTGCTTGGGACTGTGGTCTTGGGCTTCATGGCAACTCTGGGGTAGGTCAGGTACTGGGCTGGCCATTGGTACTGTGCTCCTGTTCCAGCAGGAATCCCAGTTCCCGTGCTGCTCAGTTTGACCATCAGATTTAAGGTGGCCCATGAAAGCTAGGTCTTCCTTGATTTAGAGGTGATAGAGGACACTGAAGAAAGTGGATCTGAGGGAAGAAATAAACCAAGAATGGTGGAATCAGTTTGCCCATAGAATTAATAGTCAAAAACCTAGTCTTTGGAGGGGATAAACGTTGGTACCAATCCCAGTGTCTTTGCCTCTGTTTCATCATTTGTAGAATGGGGGGGATGATAATGATGCCCTTTTCACAGGGTAGCAGTGAATGAGTCAGGAGTTAATGGTGGGCTACTACCACTTTAGCAACTACATAAAACCAAGACTAGTGGAGATTTTGAGGAAAAGCCGTGTACTCGTGCAGCTGGGGAACCCAAGCTGGAAGGGTAGGGGAGTGACATGGTGAATTTCAAAAGACCAGGATACTGTCATGGCCTTGAGGCAGGAGCAGATTGTTCACAAAATCTGTGGTTCTGTAATACATGAGGGCTGTCTAGAGGTGGTCTCTAGAACAGAAAACCTTCAGTTTTCCTGCTAATGTTTCATCCTTGAGTAGAAACTTGAGCCACGTGTCACTCTGAAGGATCTGGAACCACTAGAATTCAGGATATGTGCTTTGATTATGAAAAGGCTGGAAGTAGATACTGTGGCATATTTGGGGTCCCCATGCCTAGGGATGCCCAGCGGGGACATGTTGGCAAAAACACCCCAGGAGAAGTCCTAGATCCAAGGTTGATTCTGGATTGGTGCGGAAGTTAGCCAGGAATTACTGCTCTGAGGTTGTTGGGATTGCTTGCAGATAAGATCAGTGACCTCATCTGAATTAATCTAGTGTAAGAAGTTTCCTGACAGTTGGAGATTTGAGCAAGTGATTTTGCCTTCTAGATAAAATTAGGTAATTCTGAGATCAAACCCTGAGCAACTAATCTTTTCTGAGCTGCTCACAACTGGGGTAATAGGTTAAGAACATGAAGGAATTTTGACTTTTCTTAAATGGCAGTTTTAAGAACCGACAGCTCCTTTCTGTCACATAGTAATTATTTCTGTCATGTTTTATTTTTTTAAAGAATATGTTTATTAGAGAGTGAGAGAACATTCATGGGAGTGGGGGCGGTATAGAGGGGGAGGCAGAGGGAGAGGGAGGAGAGGGAGAAGCAGACCGCTCCCTCCCTGAGCTCTGAGGCTACTCGGTGCTTCATCCCAGGATCCCGAGCTCATGACCTGAGCCGAAACTCATTAACCGACTGAGCCACCCAGGCACCCCTGCCATGTTTTATTTTTTGAAAATTTGTGTCTGTGGAATATTAAACTCACAGGAGACCAGTGACATAAGCAGCATGCTTCAGATTAAATTGAGAGACCACTTTTGAGGGAAATTTGGTATTGTGTTTTAGAGAGAGAAGCTGTTTCAGCAAGAGCCACTGTTTCTGGCTGTTCTCTCCGTAGAGTGTTCTTTCTTTCAGTGGTTGGCTCCTATTCATCCTTTAGAACTCTGCTGAAATCTTTCTTCTCAGGGAAGCCCTCCATGATGTTCAAGTTACTTTCAGCTCTTGCTTTCCTCCCCTCTTTTTTTCTCATTTATCACAGTTTGTAATCATGTGCTCATTTCACGTCTGTCTCTCCTTATAAGCTATCAGGTACATGAAGTCATGGAACTCAACTTCCTTGTTCAACACTGCCTGCCCACCTCTTGGTGGAGAACCTAGCACATGGGTGGCTATAGTGATAATGAAAAAGAAAATACTGAAGAAAAACACAATTCCATTCACCCAGATTCAAGTGTTCCAATAGTCTCTTATTTTCTGCCTTGCTCCCAAGATTCATTTCTTAAGGGAAGGGACAGGACTTTTATTTGTTTGGAACATAAACTATGGTGACTAGTGCCTGAGCCACCTGCCGCACAGTGGTTTATTTCTGTGGGTATTTAGAATATCTGTGAGTCGACGAGGCTGTGGGAGTGTATGTGCATAAATGTTTTGGAAGGAAGAAAAATCTTTATTAAATTTGCTTTCAGACTCTTGCTAAATTAGATGTGCAATCTGGTACCATAATTTTGGTTATATATTTGCATGTAATTATTTTAGCGCATGTCTCTTTCTCTTTTTTTGGATTTAGGAATTTTGAATTTCTTCCCTAAATGGCACTAGCCATTAGAGTTGCTGTGAAGGTTAATCTAAACCATAGATAGAACTGGGTTTTCCTTGTAATAAATGTTCTGAATGATTGAAGTTGGTGGTAACTTCTGGTATGGTGGCTGTTCTCACCTGTGGAGTTCACCACCAGATAAAAGTCCATACTGAGGTGAGGTCAGCATCCTTTGAATATACACTGTGCACTGATTGATTCCTAATATGTGTATTATGGCCTTGGGAGCATTGAGTGGAGGCACATGAGAAAGGATGAGCTGATGGTAGCAAATTGGCAATGTTAGGGAGAATGTATGTGAACACTTAGGTACTTGGCGATGATTAGTCAGTCTCTTACCATTTCTTACTCCTCCCTCAGGTCAGATCCCTCGATTTAGGACACAAAATAAATCCTTAGAGTAGTACAGATAGTCACCTGTTGTTTTCCAGTGTCCTTCTGGAAGAAATCTCTTGAGTTACACAACTAAATACCACGTGCAGCAGAAGATCAAAGTCTCCACTACCTCCTGTCAACATCAGACTGAAAACAAAAACTACTCGGCTTAAAGTTCCAGGTTTTCTGTATCTTTCTCTTTCTTGAGATCTGGAATCTCCTTAATAGTTGGATTGGGGCTTAGCATCTCTGTTCCTCTGACTCTTTTTTTTTTTTTTTTTAAGATTTTATTTTATTTATTTGAGAGAGAGACAGTAAGAGAGAACATGAGTGAGGAGAAGGTCAGAGTGAAAGCAGACTCTCCGTGGAGCTGGGAGCCCGATGCGGGACTCGATCCCGGGACTCCAGGATCATGACCTGAGCCAAAGGCAGTTGTCCAACCAACTGAGCCACCCAGGTGTCCCTGTTCCTCTGACTCTTGTCATGGGTCCTCTGGAAACCCTAATAGGTGCTCAAATATCTGTTGAAGAACTGGTCCCAACTTATCCTTCCAAACTTGTCCCCTAGCACTTCCCCCAACCTGCCCTGCCTTCAGCTTCCCAGAGCTTTTCCCATTCCCTAAGCAGGCCTGTCCTTTTCCCACTTTAGTTTCTCTGCCTGTGACGCTTCTCACTCTGGCATTGCTGGCTCATTCTGCAAGACTCGTTTCAGTTACCAGCAGCTTGGCTGACGCCTTTCCTGATTTCCTGGGCAAAATTCATGATTCCTTTTTTAGGTCTTGAACTGCCTTTTTGAGTATAACATTTGAATATATGGTGTAACATCTTGGGTATAGCACTTGCTATGTAGTATTAAAAGTATCTGCTTACATGATAACAATAGCAACCATTTATGATTTGTGCCAAGGACTGAGCTAATAGAATCACTGAGCTTCATAATGTTAAATGGCATCTTTTAAATATACAAACAGCTCTGCAGAGCAGAGCTAAGTCTCCTGTTGCAGGTTAAGATTAAGGACTTGCCGAGGCCAAGTCAGTGAGAGGCAGAGATGAAATTGGAAACTATTTTCCCGGTCCTAGGAATGCAGGAGTGAACAGGACACATGAACTTTCTTCCCGCATGGAGCTCCAGCTCTTCAGAAACAAGGATCAAACAGTAGTAAACACATGGTGTTTATTAAATGCCTAGTATGTACCTGGCACATAGAGGACATTCTCTCTAAACATCCTAACGACTCTACAAGTTAGGTGGTGGTATCTCCACTTGACCCAAGAGGGAAGTTCATGTGCTGAAGTCAGTCACACAGCTGGTAAGAGCTGATGCTCGGATTCGAAGGCATTCTGACTTCACAGGTCATACAACACAACTGTGTCTTCACTGGTTTCCATATTCCAGGTGCGCAGCATATAGTAGAGGGCACCCTAAAGGGTACTGAGTGAACAAATTTCTATACTAGTGTCCCTTCCGTCACATCACAAAAAAATTGATGTTGCTTTTTTGTTAAAATATTTCTTGGTCTCAGCTGTGTTCTCATTACCACCTGGGAATCTCAGGGTAGATTAAGTGCTATCTTGGAGATAGCCAGTGTTGGCAAGTAACCAAGATAGCTAGAGCTTTAGAAAATTGTAAGTGACTATAAAGCAGGAGTAACTTAAATGATGTGATTCTATTCAAAATAAGACAAAGATTAATGGAGTAAAGCAAGATTGGGAAGTTGAACTATGTTTAGATAACTGAGCATACCAAAACTGAGACCCCTATAAAACAATAAGAATTACAAGAAAGCCTCTTTTAAATTTAAAGAGAGATGTTACCATCCAGACAGATAAATTAAGCTCTATTATAATATGAAAAGAATGTTGAATTGTCTATTAGGAGGCCTAGATCCCAGTTCGGATATAGAGTGGTATATATTTAAGCTAATTTTTTTTTTCTTTCTGAGATTGGGCTCATGAAAGAAATAGGATAATAATTAATTCACTAGATTGTTGTGAGGATCAGATGAGAATACCTCTTAATTTAATACCTAACATACACCTGGCTGTCAGTAATGATGCTGCATCTCATATTCTAAAAAAGAAAAATGTGAAGAAATAGAATTTTAAAAACCCTAGGTTAAAATGTAATAAAGCAGTAAAAAAAAAAAAAAAAGGTAATAAAGTAGTATATTTTTTAAAGATTTTATTTATTAGTGAGAGAGAGCACAGGTGCATGTGAGGTAGGGGCAGAGGGAGAGGGAGAAGCAGATTCCCCACCAAGGAAGGAGCCCAACATGGGACTTGATCCTAGGACCCAGATATCATGACCTGAGTCAATGGCAGATCGTTAATCGACTGAGCCACCCAGGTGCCCAGAGTCTTTCGTCACATACACCCAAAAAAATGGAGTTCATGCAAAAACTGGTGAGATCTAACTAAGGTTTGTAGTCTAGTTAATTGCTAATTTCCTGGTTTCAGTCAAGTACTGCACTTACAAAGTATTAGCACTGAGGAAGCTGGATGATGGAGTCATGGGAAATCTTGCATTATTTTTGTAATTTCTCCTGAGTTTATAAATACTTGAAAATTAAAAAGATTATTTTTTAAAGCCATTAAGTATTTTAAAGGGGAGGCAACTAATTAAGTTACGGTACATCTACTAACTGGAATATTGTTTAAATAATAGATTGATGAATATGAAATAAATAGCTATACTGTTAAGTACAGGAAATGCATAGGAAGAAATAAATGCAATTTTATTTGGTTAATATTGTTAATATTTACGCAGTTTTAAAATATTGTGCTGAGAAATGGCCAGTAGGTTCATAAAGTTAAACTTCATTTTGTTGAATGATTATTTAATTTTTTAATTCCGACACTGATTATTTTAAATTCTTTCTTGAACTCCTGATTTTCTTTATTTCCAGTTCTGTCCTCTTTGCCGTTTACTACCTAATGAGAATCCAGGCAGCTTTAGTGGCAGTTTAATAAGACATCTGCAAGTCAATCACACTTTGTTTTATGATGATTTCATAGTAAGTATATTATTTTACTTTTACATTTTATTTCTGTTTGTTGTGCGTTAAGCTTACCTTTTTAAATCCAAGTGAATAAAATTACAGCAGAAAAAAATATGTATAGACCTGAAGTTAAGTATTAGCATTAAGCAAGAAATTATAAAAATGCAGTGTTTATAAACTTGACTATTGATATCATCTGTCTTAGAGAAAATTATCTTCTTTGTGATCCGGGTAATTAGTGATTGTATAAGGTACTAGATTTCACTTTCAAATTATTTTAATTTCTAGTCTAGGCCCGTCCCTATATATAGTTTTAATTTTTAATGAAGTTGAAAACAACGTAGCTGAGATGAGATGAAATCACATCAGTAATGAAATGGCTCAGAGTTTGTTCTGCATCTTGTTATTATTGTGCATTGAATGGCTAAAAACAGATACGGCATTATCAGTGTAAGACATACAAGCCTCATTTTTAATTTAAATTCCATGAGACACAAAACTCGTGTCTACTGAATGTTTTTAAACTGAAAAAATTGTATTATGAAAAATCATAAACATATACAAAAGCAGACAACATGGTACCACGGACCTCCATGTATCAGTAACTACCCATCAATAGCTACCAACTAATGGTCAATCTCATTGTATTAACCGTTTTTTCTTTCTGTTTTATTGAGAAGTAATTGACATGTAGCACTGTGTAAGTTTAAGGTATACGGTATAATGGCTTGACTTACGTCTTATCACCACAATGACTTATGACTTATCACCACAATAATGTAACATCCATCATCTCCTAAAGATACCAAAATTTTTTTTTCTTTGTGATGACAATTTTTAGGATTTACTCTCTTACCAGCTTTCAAACATGCCATACATTAGTGTTAACTATAGTCCTGAGGTAGTACATTACATCCCCAGTATTTATTTAACTTACAAGGGGAAGTTTGTGCCTTTTGACACCTTTTCCTCCCACGCTCCCTCCCCCAACCCAAGATTTTTTTTTTTTAAATAGAGGAAAAGTTAGATGTAGTATGAATAGTTCTAACTTAGGTTTTTTGTTTTGTTTTGTTTTTTTAGGATAGAAGAAAAGTTAGATGTAGTATGAATAGTTCTAACTTATGACTGTATTTCCCATGATCAGGAATGAGAATAACAAGTGAAAAGTTAATGTAGCCTTTGTTCTGCTTTGCTCCATGTGAGGGTAATGTGTTATCTCCTGAGTCCCTTTCAGCAAAGGGGTTTTGCCTATTATGGAAGGAAAATCCCTCATAGCCATGTTGTGAAGTAGTGCATTATTGTTGTCACCGCTATCTAAATACATGAAGTGTTAAGAGCTAAATTTAACTTTGCATGTAATTTTCACATGATTTTTGACTGCTGTCTTTTTATGCAATTTCAAGACAGAATTTAATAATTGTTGAAGATTGTTCCTTGAAAATGTCTCCTTGCTTTCTGATCTGCGCCCTGTATCCAGATTGAACACAAGGAGCTTGGGTTCTGACCTGGGTTTGAGTAACAGCTCTGTCTCGGTCACCGCTCTGTGACTGTGGGCAAGGTACTTAACCACGGAACCTGTCTGTTCATGTGTGAAGTGAGGAGAGGAAAAGCACTTCAGCCCCAAAGCTCTTGTTGAGAATTAAATGTGACAGTGCATGTAAAGTGATTTGCACGGTTTGGGCAAGGACATTAGGCCACCTGGAAAAGGGGAGAGGGTAAATGGAGGTACTAGGATCACTTGAAGAGCCGAGCAGGCGCCACAACACAGGCTCCAATGCTCAAACAATATCTTTTCTGGGAACCTGAAGCACACACGGACTCAGCAGAGGCTTGTTCTGGTCTATAGGTTCTCATTTTTTACAACCTCGTAGGGCTTCCTCTTTACCTTCGCTCCATGAGATGTTCTAAAAACCAGGTTGATTTCATATCTGTCCCAGCTATTCATGTTCTCTCCATTCTTCTCAGGATTTTCCAAAGTATGATCCAGGACTGGTCAGGAGGAAGCAACTTTGATGAGAGTCCTTTTAGCCCACTCAAAACTGGTTGTCACTTGGATGTGGCAGTGAGGTGGAAGCCATATTGTTTGTTTGGACTTTTTGGTTTCCCAAGCTACTGGGTACTAGACTGCGCACCTTAAGTATAGTGTCTTATTTTATTCCTTACAGCAGCTTCTGTGAAGTGAGTGTTGTGTCACTGTCCTCACTTAGCATGAAACCTCTTAAGCTCAAAGGTTAATATTTGCCTATGAAAAAGCCAGGATTCACTCCAGATTTTGTGTTCTCCTGGGCTTTATGGCTTTCCTTTGGATTTTGTTGATCTACCTTTATGCTTTTATGTTTCAGAATGGATTTCCAAAAGAGATTTTATTTTTTTCTATTTGTTCGATTTATTGCAGAAGAGGAGATGGATTGCAGAGAATAGGGCTCTTAATAGTTTTTGTTTTATTTACAGAATGTGCTGACTTAAAGTTTTGAAAGTCATTTTGGCCATAGGGAGGCAGGGAGAAAGAGAGTTTTGTGTTCAACATATTTTTCAGAAATAGATACTCAGTAGTACTGCTGAGATTGGTGAATTCTGCAGGAATGTCTTGACTTTACTCTGTATTACATGTTTATTTGGAACATGGCACTGTAACTGCAATTTATAATGTTGACTAAAATTACTAATTTAAATTCCAAATCAAGACTATTTTACTATGACAATAACGAGTTAGTTATTAGGCAATAAAATTAAATAGAAAATGCACTAGCCCCAGAACAGAAGTCCTGGGTATTTATGATAGTTTTTGTGGAAACTTGGACTGGTCGCTAAATTCGGGCTCCACTTTCCCACCGAATGAGTCACTGCCTTGACCTTTATCCTCCAGTTGCAGAAAACTATCATTTCTGATTATATGTTTCTAATTATTTTTCTTTATTGTAGGATTTTAATATAATTGAAGAAGCTCTTATCCGAAGGGTCTTAGACCGGTCACTTCTGGAATATGTGAATCATTCAAACACCACATAATTTTATTAAAAGGAAAGAGAAGGAGACTATACACTTGCACCATTTGTTAAGATGCTGCTTGAACAAGTGAAGGGGAATTGTCAATGTTCGATGGGTGAAAACGTACAACACAGTTATACGTTTGTCCATGGTTCTTGTTATATTGTGTTTTAAAACTGCTTTCATTTTGATGGCTCAAATCTGTTTTTACATTCTTGAGTTTTTTAGAAACTTAACAAAAAGTAGTCTCCATCAGCCATTAGTATATGGAAGAGAACATAAGGCAGGATATGTGGGTGAAGGGACTTTATTTGCAAATTGAATGATACTGTGTGTAATGTTACATGTTAATATCTGCTATCATGGTTGAGCAAGATAACTAATCTTTGTTCTATGTGAAAAGATGGAGAATAAAACCAAGTGTGGACATTCAAGGAAATACAAAATCTGTTCTAGTGCATATCTAATCTCTAATAGGATAATATGAGTAGCCTTATATTAGAGTAGATAAGGAAAATTTTGGAAGTCAACAAAGTCCACTTAACCACATTGTAAAACATAATACTGTAATAAAATAAATTTTGTGTTAGGAATGTATACTTCTTTGAATTTTATAACTATGCACAATAAGAATCTAATATTATATTTTTCAAATATTTGTAGCTTATTATTTAGAACTATTTCTACAAGGTAGGCTGTTTCTTAAGAACCTGATATTTATAGAAGTGTTCACATCCATAATTTTTAGTGGAAAACCCTAAGGGCTTTGTTTTTTTTTACTTCTTCTCCTTTAGAAAAAATACAAAATACAAATACTGAAAACCAAACAAAATGTAGCTTTTTACATCATTATAAGGAAACACTGTTTTAGAACAATGACGGCGACTCAGTTATCCTCTGTGTGTCCAGTCACATTTATCAACCATCTTCCCAGATTCCACAGACGTAACCACTACAGTGATATCCATTGTAATCACCTCCTTGCATTTCTTTATTATTACCCAAGTGTGTATCTTTAAAGGCACACTATATTTTAATCTTAATCTATTTAAAATTGTTTTATTGGCTACATCTCTTATATCTTTTTAACCTATAGGTTCTCCCTTCTTTCTTTTCCTTAGAATTTACTGAAGAACTTCATCTCATGACCTATAGAGTTTCCCACAATCTGTATTTTTGCTGTATTTTGCTGACTACTCAGCATGTTACTCTTTCCTCTGGATGTTGACACATGGATCTAGATGTTTGAATAGACTCAGGTTCAGTCCTTTTTGGCAAGACTATAGGTTATGGTGTGTTCTTTCGCCAGAGGGTACACAATGTCTGGTTCTCTTCTATTTGTGATGTCAGCTGAAGTTGATACGCAATGCCTAGATCCACTCACTGATTTATTGTGAGTTGGAGGATATTCTAATTCTATCATTTCTCTTTCATTTATTAGTTAGAACATTTTTATAAAGAGATGTTTCCCCACATCCACTATTTGGTTTACCACTGGTCAAGTTTCTTATACAAGTTTGTATAAGAAAGGGAAACTAAATATTTGTATTTTCCTCTCATTTACTGATTTTCAAGATAATAAACTTGTTTCCAATTACCTTCCAGAGATCACTTTTTTTTCAGTGTTACGAACTCATGGCTTCAAACGTATTTGATAGGCTTCAACCCATTTCAAATATTACCTTATTTAAGTTCAAATTGTCCCCATCTTTTGCCATTGGGAGCCTCACCAAGTTGCCTCTGAGTCATTTTTGACACTACAATAACTGTCTTTATTACCTTCCTTGCTATCCGGAAGACAAGATATTCCAGGCTCAACTTGGTGTGTTTCCTGCCCCAGACATGGAATGAGCCATTTCTCTAAGAAGCTTGGTTACTTTCAGTAAGAAATGGTATTTCAAAACCATAAACAGGGCTCTGAGAATGCTCATTGCTGTTAGATTGGCCACTGTTTCTAGGAGAGTGCTAGGAAATCTCTATTTTTTAGTACGATAAAACACGTGAGTTTACTGTGAAACTTCCAAATCAAATTGATTACTACACAGTTTTTCTTAATGCTTTCTAATACAACTGTATTTCCATTTTCTATACTGAGAATCCTGGTTTTCAAGGATCTATATAGGGCATGATAGAGTTAGAATATCCCACAATTACTCATTTCCTTTACTTACCTTACATGCGGCAGCCTCAGAATAACAATGCTAATACAACCACCACCAGTTTGATAACGGAAACAATTAAAAATTTTCCATTTGCCTTTCCCATTCTCTGTTTTCAGAAGTCATACAATGTCAGCATTTCCAGAACATACTGGTATAACATACTATACTCTTTCCCTTCTAACCCCCATTTAGTCTTAGTTCTTCAAATAACTGTATAGTCAGTGCTTGCTACTAGTGATTATCTGATGGCTCTATTTTTCATTTCTGGCTCTTTAATGACACATCCAGGATGCAGAATGACGTCTCTGTAGTGTAAGCAAGCAAAGGAAGCTATGAAGACTAGTGATAACAACTGAGGATAAAATACTTGGCAGTAGTTAGCTTTTTAATTGTCATCATTTATGAACTCAGTTCCTTACACATAAATATAGTCATGGTGCCCCCAATTTTTTATAATAAATTATCCTTTCCTTCTTTAAAGACTTGATTACTATTCTGCCATCCACTGTGAAGTATTTAGAAAAAGGTAAACCCAGATGAAGTCTGGAGAGCCTTATTCCCTGCCTTTTAGATACTGGTTTCAAGCTTGCTTTTCACAGCTGCAGACAAGTAAAAACAGATTTTTAGTTTTACAAGCTCTTGTCCTGCAATTTGGATGGGTTCTTCAATAAAGCAAAACCCGCTGGACAACAAGTGCAAAAAGAGAGGAATTTTTCAGAGATAATCAGATTGAAAATCTAATCCCTAAAAAATAAAACAATGTATTTCTGAGCTTGAGTACCGACTATCCAGAAAATAAGTCTTCATTAGTTCAGAGCTACACAAAAGGCATCCTTAAATCTGTAAAACTTGAAAAAACTTCAAAACTTTAAAACCTGGCTTTTAAGTAAAGCTTGAAAAAGTCATCTACCCCTAATTAACCTCAGTACAGCAAATCTGCAGCCTCTCCCTGGATTCCTCGTAGGATAATTTTGCCACCTACAGGACAAATGAGGTGCTGGCCACCTGAATTATTTTGCCTTCTGAATTATTTTGAGTTCTAAAATGGTAAAGTGCAAATATTCATTGTTTCACTGTGCCTTTAACCTTTTATAAAAAATAATTTATAATTCATTGTTTTAAAAAGGGAAAACCACAGACCAAACCATCATACTGTATACCTTAAACCTTATACACCGATCTGTGTCAATTATTTCTCAATAAAGGAGAGGGGGATGAAAACCAGTATTTGAAGCTGTTGACTACTAACAAAAAAGTTTCACTCATTTTCTTTATAGCACCTCAAGATGCATTTTTTTCAAGGCCTTATAAAGGGAAAAACTGATTCACATGTTACTTTTTAAAAGCTAAAGTCTTCTAACCCAATAAAAACCTACAGAGATTTTCTTCAGGTGCTTTTTCCTCAAGTTTCTAAAATGTAGGTTGAAAAAATTGGATAGTGCCTCTATGATAAACAGAGCTTCAGATCAGATCTCCTAAGAGATCCTTTGTTGCTTCATTTCTTTTCCTGGTGCTAGGTGTCTTTCATTTTGAAGTGAGCTTACTCCAGCTATGGAAAGTTTATGATATCATCATTTGTACCTTTGAACATTGAAGTTATTTTTAAAAGTCACTAAGAGATTTGTTCTTTTATTATTCAGTTGCAACAACAAATCTGTGTAATGATCAGAATTTAAAATGTACAATTCTTTTCCTTCTGTAAATATGTAGTATTGTTAGAAATAAAGAATGGCAGGACCATTGCTTTTATTCAAACATCCACTGTGTCTGTTCTTAAGTATGGATTTGATAATTGTTTACAAACTTAGCTTTTAAAATTGTCATCATTGGGGACGCCTGGGTGGCTCAGTTGGTTGGACGACTGCCTTCGGCTCAGGGCGTGATCCTGGAGTCCCGGGATCGAGTCCCACATCAGGCTCCCAGCTCCATGGGGAGTCTGCTTCGCTCTCTGACCTTCTCCTCGCTCATGCTCTCTCTCACTGTCTCTCTCTCTCAAATAAATAAATAAAATCTTTAAAAAAAAAAATTGTCATCATTGGCAGTATCTATCGTAAACATATACCTTCATTTTAGGCCAGGGGTGGTATTCTCGAATAGGGGTGATTTTGCGTCCCAGAGGACATCGCAATGTCCAGATACGTTTTTGGTTGTCGTAACTGGGGTGTACTATTTGCAGGGAAGTGGGTAGAGACCAGAGATCCTGCCCCACATCTCCAGTGCATAGGACAGCTCTCAACAGCAAAGAATTAACCCTGCCCAAAATGCAGTAGTGCTGAGGTTTAGAAACCCAGATTTAGGCCAAGGTAATGCTGAGCCTCATGGACTTAGTACTAGTTCTGTTTACAAGGGGCTTCGTTGAAATTTAAAAGGTAAGATGTAAATGGACTCTATAAATCCTACTCCTTACTAAACACATACGAAGTTTTGGGTGGCAATAGCTGTCATATGTACCCCAGATCAGAATATGTTCAAACATATATAAGAGCTTGGATTTTTCACAAGAAGAGGTAAAGGCCAGAACACATATGTTATTGACTTGACCTCTCATGATTGTTTACTGAAAGTAAAAGGTATAGGCAACTCAGAATGGGTTAAGAAGACTTATCTTTATCACCTAGGTTATCTTTACTGAAGATAAGACAAAATATTTCCAGAAGGAAATGTATGCCTGAGATTCTTGAAGTTAAGAAATACTTAAATCCTTACTTTTTTTTTTTTTTACTGGAAAATCATCTGGTTTTTTAATCATGGTTTCAAAGAAGGCCACCCATGGATCTTGATTAAGGCTAATCATTGCCGCAAAGCAGCCATATGAGAGTCCAGAAAAAGTGAGAGATTGGTCAAGATAGATTTCGGTCATCCTGTGATTACAAACAGCCCCAAACCCTGCGCTCACCCAAAGTCTCCTGTGTTTCCTGGCTATTCTCCAGACAGCTGTTTTCCAGCCTCAGAATCACAGATTGTTTTGATTTCGTGGCATTCGTATACTACCTTGTGCTTCCCCACCACCCCTTACCACAGTGGGCTGGAGAGTTGGTTAACACAGGTCATTTCCACTCACATTTCATTTGCCAAGGCAAGTCACGGCCAGATGTAATTTCAAGCCACTGGGAGAAATGCAATCTTCCTTAGGTAGAAGAGAACTGAATATTGGGATATAATAGTAATGCTGACCATGGGAGCAGAAAGCTAGGAAGAGATGACAGAGACCAGGAGGTCCACAGCCAAAGGGTATTACAAATACGTGTGGAGGGGCACCTGACTGGCTCAGTGGGTAGAGCATGATCTCGGGGTCATGAATTTGAGCCAGAAGAGACAAAATGCCGAAAAAAACCCTACCTTTTTAGAAACATAAACTCATATTTATTTTGCCATTGATTGGCTTAACTTTACTCAAAATTTAGGATTATTTTACCAAATGAAAGATGTTTCAGTTTCTCAAACATAAAACAGTAATTTTGTCTTTGAGTCACTTTTTCCTTTTCATTAAAAGGAGTAAGGACTTTAACATGAATTCTGGGAGATAACATGCATCTGTAACAAAAAATATGCAATGAATGCAAATATATAGTTAACAATAAACATTGTTAAGCACATATATATATAAAAAACATGCAAACATGACTGGTTATCAGAGATATTGAACACTATAATGATACTATTTTTCTCAACACAATGTCTGACATAGTATGATATCTCACATATTTTTTTGAATCAGTCTGTCAGCAAAATTTCTCAGTTGATAGTTCTTCACACAAGAAAGCTGTGGTGGAGCTGGCACACTATGGTGGTTTAGTGGTATAATTTACAAATTCCAAAGCAATTTGGTAGTGGTATCTTACCTCTGGACATCATAATTCTACTTCTGGAAATATTTCCTGGCACTTCTACTCCAAAATGGAACCTATATGGAGGATCATATTTATCGCAGTGCCATTCACACAAAAAATGTGCATAAATTAAGAGTCCAATATTTTTATTTTTTATTATTTTTATTATTTTTTATTTATTCATTTGACAGAGACACAGCGAGAGAGGGAACACAAGCAGGGGGAGTGGGAGAGAGAAAAGCAGGCTTCCCGCTGAGCAGAGCCCGATGTGGGGCTCGATGCCAGGACCCTGAGATCATGACCTGAGCTGAAGGCAGATGCTTTTTAATGACTGAGCCACCCAGACACCCCTATTTTTATTATTTTTTTTAAAGACCTCTTTTTTGTTGTTTTGTTTTTTTATTTTGTTTTTTTTTTTAAAAAAGTAATCTCTATGCCCAACATGAGGTTTGAACTCACAGCCCAGAGACCAAGAGTCACGTGCTCTACTGAGTGAGTCAGCCGGGCACCCCCAGGCCAATAGTTTTTATTTTTTTTTATTTTTATTTTTTATTTTTATTTTTTTAAAGATTTTATTTATTTATTTGACAGAGAGTAATCACAAGTAGATGGAGAGGCAGGCAGAGAGAGAGAGAGGGAAGCAGGCCCCCTGCTGAGAAGGGAGCCCGATGCGGGACTCGATCCCAGGACCCCGAGATCATGACCTGAGCCGAAGGCAGCAGCTCAACCCACTGAGCCACCCAGGTGCCCAGGCCAATCGTTTTTAAAAATGTGGCCTTTTGATCGACACTGTTACTAAATATGTTAATATATCATTCAGTTTACTGTCAGGTCAGCCTGTGAAGAATTTATATCTAAATTATCACATTTAAACCCTGTCAACTCTGATTAGTTTTAACTCCCAGAGAGTTAAATTATTTCTAAACTCTTTTAAAAGCTTTTTTTTTTTTTTTAAAGATTTTATTTATTTGACAGACAGAGATCACAAGTAGGCAGAGAGGCAGGCAGAGAGAGAGGAAGGGAAGCAGGCTCCCTGCTGAGCAGAGAGCCCCATGGGGGGCTCTATCCCAGGACCCTGAGATCGTGACCCGAGCCAAAGGCAGAGGCTTTAACCCACTGAGCCACCCAGGCCCCCCATTTCTAAGCTCTTAAGAAATATTTTATTGCTCCAGTTCTCCTAACCACAAGCCATCATATGGTTTCATGTCTTGGTGATTTTGTATACTTTTTCCACTTAGCGTAAAATAAATTTCATGATTTTTCTGTAAAGGCTCTTTTGAGCCATCCAGGTAGAGTCAATGACACTATCCTTTTTATCTGTCCCTCAACCTCACCTTCACTGCTACAGTCATCATATTTCTTTGTGTATAGGCCAAATGCTCTCAAGACTGATATTCTGGCAGGAAATGGCATTTATCTTTATCTCCAAAGAGCCTCACTATAAATTTAATCAATACATATGTCTTAGGCTGTTAGGGCTGTTGTAGTAAAATACCTTATACTGACTGGCTTAAAGAACAGAAATGGTATTTTGTTGTAGTTCTGGAGCCTAGAAGGTCCAACATCAAGTTCCCTCAGGGTTTGGTTTCTAGTGAGAGCTCTCTTCCTGGCTTGCAGATGGCCACCTTCTTGCTGTACTCTCAAGTGGCAGAAACAGAGCACGAGCATTCTCTTACAAGGGCACGAACCCCATCATGAGGAATTTGATATTTTGAGATATATATATATATATATATATATATATATACACATACATACATATATGTGTTTATATATCTATATAAACATATAACATATATATGTTTATATATCTATATAAACATATACAGAAACATGTTTCTAAACATAAACATATAAGATTTAATGTACTAAATGTATTTGATTTTTTGTCCCTTTGATACATTCTTAATAATGTATGCAAAAAGGTCAAAATCTGGGGCGCCTGGTAGCTCTATCAGTTAAGTGTCTGCCTTTGATTCAGGTCATGATCCCAGGGTCCTGGGATCAAGTCCTAGGTCAGGCTCCCTGCTCAGCAGAGAGTCTGCTTCTTCCTCTCCCTCTGACCTTCTCCCTCTAGCCTTCCCCTTTGCTTGTACTCTCAAACACACTCTTTCTTCCAAATGAGTAATTAAAAGAAAAACTTTTAAAAAAAAGGTCAAAATCTTACAAGTAAACCCATACTGTCCTTTGACAGTATTTCTTTTTTTGTTTTGTTTTGTTTTGGTTTGGTTTTGGGTTTTTTTGACTTTTTTTTTTTTGACAGTATTTCAAAAGCGTGTTCTTTAAATACTCAGTCTTGAGGCATGCTGGTTTGAAAACTATCTTAAAAAGAGAAATAATAACTTTCTAATAAAAAATTGTAATCATCTAGTCAAACTCTAAGGAACAGAAAATAGAATGGTGGGGTACCTGGGTGCCTTCGTCGGTTAAATGTCTGCCTTCAGCTCAGGTCATGATCCCAGGGTCCTGGGATCGAGCCCCACATCGGGCTCTCTGCTCAGCAGGGAGCCTGCTTCTTCCTCTCTCTGACTGCCTCTCTGCCTACTTGTGATCTTTGCCTGTCAAATAAATAAATAAAATCTTTTAAAAAAATTAAAAATTGAAAAAAAAATAGAATGGTGGTTGTTAGGGGCAAGAGGGAGGGGGAGTTATTGGTCAATGGATTTAGAGCTTCAATTTGAAAAGATGAAAAGGTTCTAGAGACCCATTGCATAACAAGGTGCATATGGTTAACACTAGTAAACTATGCACTTGAAAATGGCTAAAATGGTAAATTTTATATGGTTTTTTACCACAACAAGCAAACAAACAAAATTGGTGTGTGGATAAACCAAATACCATGGTCTATATATAATTCTGTGCCACCCAGTTTGGAAAATTATAATTGTCAGTGAAATTTAGGAAAGAAGTATCACACTGGTAAAGTTCTTGAGATTTCAAAAATAAAATATTTAAATATAGAGACTGAACAACTCTCCTCCCTGTTGCTATTTTTTCCACCCACTGCTCTCTCTCCAGACTTGGGATAAAGTTTAAGGCAGACAGCTTTGTTTGCTTCTTTTCCCCCCTATATGCAGTGGTTGTACGCTCTCTTAGATATTTATTGTTATGAGTCACCAATCTGGGTTCATATCACTTCATTATGGGATTTTTGATGGAACTCTTAAGAAGGCAGTTTTTGTTCTTGTTGCTGGTGTTGTTGTTACTTTTTTTCCCCCCCGCACTGAATATCTTAAGCTCAAATAATTTAGCACTGGGGGACCACTATGAGGGAAGTATGCCTAAGGCTAAAGTGAATCCAAGAAAAGCAGAGCCAAGAGGAAGTGAAAAACTAAATCCTGATGCTATCTTTTGAGTGTCTGGCTTCAAACACATATCATCTTGGCTTTATCACTGGAATTATGTGAACTAGAGAATTCTATTTATTGCTTAAGCAGTTTTAATACTTTGATTTCTATCACTTCCTGTGCAAAAAGAAACTTGACTCATACGGCTTCTGTGCAATATTTCTGCATTCTTAAAATGTATATCCCCCATTACCTAGTTCAAGTTGGATTCTGTAATTAACAACCTTAGAGTCCCAAGTGATATAGACATCAATACCAGAAGTGGGATCATTGTTTCAGATCATCAGAGAAAATGCAGAACTAGCTGAGCTGTGGTTCCATGGGGGGCTGGGGCAGGTACAGATTCCTGCATTGTAAGGTGAGAAATTTAAGATTTTGTATATAGAAACAAAGCAATTGCCAACACTATATCCTTAAGTTTCTTGGGCTTAAGGCATATGGCTATAAAGTTTAAAGCTTTAGAAAACTTAGTAGCAAAATGTCACTGGGTCAGTCTGCCAGTTACTGGTCTGTTAATTCGAAGTTCTAAATTTACACTTTTTGCTTGCTGTGTGAAAATAGATCTGGGCCCTTAAATGTTTTGCCTTTGCCAGCTGGCACAATAATAATAATAGTTGTCAGCTTTTCCAACAGAGGGCACTAGAGAGAAATTGCGGGAGGAAAAGGGTTTTGTTTCCCAGTTCTCGTTTGCTTGCTTCCCATGGCGCACAGAGCCAACCCCGGATTCGGTGTGCACTGCCCAGCTGCATCTGCCAGACCACATTTTCCTCCAAAGTCCCCCTGGATGGTTTTGCAACAGAATGTCTCCATGAGACATGTCTCTGTGAACAGCTTTCCCTTGCATCCTAGGGGATATGTTTCTAGCCAGTTCTACCAGCATGATACCACAGAGACATTTCTGCCATCTGGTGAACCACAGCTGGGTCCTCCTTTCCAGCAAGGTCTGGATCTCCATCCAGAGTGGTGGGGCCCTTCTCTGGGTACTCTATTTCAACTCTCTTTTAATTTTTTTTTAATATGAAGCATGAATTCTTCATGAATTTTCATGTCATCCTTGTGTAGGGGCCTTGCTAATCTCCCTATGGTTCTAATTTTAGGACATGTACTGCTAAAGCTAGGATTCGAGCTTATATTCTTCATGTTCCTCTTTACTTCTTATACCAATCCCCTATTAGAGTGAAAAAATATTATTAAAGTTTCTCTGGTCAAATTACTGTGTAATTTCTCTCTCTGAATTGTACCCAGAGTGATACATCAGATTATGCTGATTTTTCCTGAGTACCTCCAATAAGGTACAACAAAAAAATTTGCCTGCAGCCATCAAGATTTTCCTGAATGTGAGTAGAAAAAAAGAGGAATTGGGAACTAATAAGGCTGAGGTCCAAAGCAAGACAGACCCAAGGACAGAGAGATCAAGTTCTCTGACTTGCTTCATCTTCTCTGTGTAAGACTGAAATGCTGACTGAGAAAGTGGGAGATCTTGTCAACTACAAAGGGGTGGGATTAATGGAGAATGTGGGGTACCTGGATACACGGGGCCCCACCACAGTGCCTCACCCTGGCTCCCCTCCTGACAAACAGGATGACATTTCCAGTGCAAACTACACTGGCCTGGAATTCAGTTTGGGAGCAGGGTGCTATTCTAGAAGAGAAAGATGAGTTCTCTGCCAGCCCAGACAGTTTCTTCACCCATACTGTCCTGAAATAAAGTTTGTCAAACAGAGTGTGTTGCATATGTGTGGATCCCAAAGTTGCTGCTATTGAACAGAAAATCTGTGAGTTATAGCCCAGCCTTGGCTCTTCCACTGAGCAGCTATGCTGACCTGTTAAAGTTTTTGGTGTTTAATTTTTAGGAAGTTCACATAAAATGAAACTGATAAGACAGGTGACTGTGGTTTTATTCGAATTTGTAGCACCAGCAAAAACCAAACTATGTAACAGGCCTGTGATGCACTGAAATCAATGGCACAGAATGTCCAAACTCCTTTGATGGCCTCAGGCCATTTTTCCACCCTGTACAGTTAACAAATGAATTGCAAATGAAATATGCCCCTCCTCTTTCCCCAAACAGGTTGTTTACTCTAATGGCCTTTTAGGCGTTCCCTTAGTGATAGGAACGGTTCTAGCACACAATATCAGAGAGCTGTATTAGTGACAACAGAACTCTCACCACTGCCAAGTTAAACAAATGATGCCAATGAGACTCAATGGTTCTCAGCTTCACTTCATCAACTCTGACCAGCAGCAAATGGTACACACCCTGTGATTTCTTCCCCTTTCCATGTTCTAAATGGAAGTTTTCGTAGTAGTTGTATTTGTTCTGCATTGTGGTACATAAGAGGTAGTTCATAGGGATTACATTTATGATTTAGTCTAAGGCTACAGGATCATGAGGTATTACAACTGGATCAGATTAAGACTCAACTAAAGGAATAAATAAATTATTTAAAATAAATTATGAGGGGAGCCTGGGTTGCTCAGTCGGTTAAGCAGCTGCCTTCGGCTGAGGTCATGATCCCAGGGTCCTGGGATTGAGCCCCACATTGGGCTCCCTGCTCAGCGGGGAGTCTTCTTCTCCCTCTCGCTCTGCCTGCCACTCTGCCTACTTGTGTGCGCTCTCTCTCTGTGTCAAATAAATAAAATGAAATATTTAAAAATAAATAAATAAATTATGAGACACTGGACTGGAAAAATAGTGGTCTCATGACATTGCCTCTAGGATCATAGCTGGATAGTACTTTAGACTGTGTCCTGAAGAAGTAATATAGATGTATGTATTAAGGAGGAATGGACGGAATAATTCAACTTTAGGTATAGAAAGAAAGGTGTAGGGTGCCTGGGTGGCTCAGTGGGTTACAGCCTCTGATTTCGGCTCAGGTCATGATCCCAGGGCTCTGGGATCAAGCCCTGCATTTTGGGCTCTCTGCTGCTTCCGCGCTCTCTCTGCCTGCCTCCCTGCCTACTTGTGATCTCTGTCTGTCAAATAAATAAATAAAAGTCTTTTAAAAAATAAATAAAGGTGTATCTTTCCGCTGGAGGGTTCTTCTATTTCTCTAAAAATCAGGCTTTCTTTGCTTTTTAAAACTGGTGTCAGGCTTTTGTCTCCACTGTTACACTGGAACTAATCTTGTTATAGTTGCCTTTATCCAAGCTGTGTTCCCAAAGGATGGCATAAAGGTGTGAAGTAAAAGAGGAGAGGGGAGGAAAAAGAAAAAAGGCAGGGGAGAAGAAAAGAAAAGGAGAGGTTTTAATTTAAAATTTTGAATTTCTCTCAAAGATGAAAAAAACCCAGCAACCCAGCAACATCAAACAAAAGTTGAAAGGTGAGTTAATTTGTTGGACTCTTTTGCCATTTCTGGTCTAATCCATAGCTCTGCTTCCTAGGACAGCATAGTTCAGTCCATGAAACAGCTTCAGCTGCATTCAAAATACCTGTTTCATTTTTGGCTGGGTTTCTCTACTGAGTGGCTTTCTCTGCTTGGGCAAAGGAAAAGGGTGCTGTCTATCATGTTAATATACTTACTAAGGTAAGGCACTAATAGAGACTGACTAGAACAGAGGGATCTCAATTCTACCTTCTTGGCAGAGAGTGTAACTGGCACATATTTGTACTATATCCCCTCTATTTTATTCAAATGTATCATGGAAGCCAGGTTCTGCAGAATCAGAAGGCCCTTAGAGTTACGACTAGAAATATTAGTAAAAATGAGAGCTGTCTGGGCGCCTGGGTGGCTCAGTCAGTTAAGCGACTGCCTTCAGCTCAGGTCATGACCCTGAAGTCCTGGGATCAAGTCCTGCGGCAGGCTCCCAGCTCTGCAGGGAGTCTGTTTCTCCCTCTGATCTTCTACCTTCTCATGCTCTCTTTCACTTGCTCTCTCTCTCAAATAAATAAATAAAATCTAAAAAAAAAAATGATAGCTGTCCAATAGTATGTAAAATACTGCTGATAGGAAATTAAATGCTATTAAATAGCATGAAAAATGCATATTCATAGGGATTTATGAAAATCCCTATGAAAGATTTGAAATGTAACCATCCCAAACTGGGGTGGACTAAAAATGGGTAAATTCCCTTATTTTCCATACTTGATATTATTAATCTTACTTTTGAGTTTCCGTTTGTGTTAATTTGTAGAATTATGAGGAGAGGATTTAAACTCACAATGACGAGTAACTTGGTTCCTTGTCTCTGGGGGAAGAGGAACCACTTCTGCAGTGTTTCATCCTCCTTTGCCTTCCTATCTCCTCCTAAAGTGTTGATTCTGTTAGGAAAGTCCACTGAGGTCCAATCAGGAAACAGAGCTCTCTGTAAGTAGTTCAAAAGAGGATGTTTAATATGGAAAACAATTACAAAGATGTCAGGAAAGCTGAAAGACCATGTGTGACAGCAAGGCAACCACAGAAACCACTGAGAAAAAACAGGGACTGCCCAGCAGGCTCCAGGACCTGAAAGGGAAGGGTGGTCTTCCAGAGGTTGAAAACATGGAAGAAATAAAGACACAGCCAGAAGCAGAGAGAGGGAGGGAAAAATACCTTGGCTTCTTCCTTCTAGTGTCTTACCAGTACCTGACATTGGCTGAATATAGACAGAAGTCACTTGGCAAGGGGAAACGGGAAGCTGTCTGTAACGGTTAGCTCCAGCAATACACGCCAGAACAGGTAACAGGGAGGGAAACAGATCTGATGGTCAACCCCCACATGTCTGGCTCAGATACTTTGAGCTACAAGTAGCAAAAGAGCTGACTGGGACCGGTTTTGAGTAGAAAGGCTTAACAGTAGGTAGGACAGTTTGAAGGTTAATTAGATTATTAGAATGGTTCAACTACATTAAGGTTGTGCATCCTTCTATCTTTCACTCCACCACGGTCAGCATATTGGCTTATTCTTTGGCTTGTTCTTTTCATGGTGTCGTGACGGTTGCAGAGACCCAGGCAGCACAGATGATCAAGAAAACATTCAGATGTAGAATGGAAGTGTTTATTCCTGTTTGTTTGTTTTTTTTTTTAATCAGTGAAGAAAGGCACTTGCTGAAGGCCTTCAGAAGAATTCTCCTCACACATGCTTGGTCGTAACTGACTCATATGCCCAGCTTAAACTACTGGCAAGAAGACATGACCCATTCAAACTGGTTCCTCTCAATCATGGTAGTTCCCCTTGAGCTGAGAATGTTCTCCTAAAGGACATAACCAAAAAAAAAAAAAGAAGAAGAAAAAAAAAAAAGAAAAGAAAAAAGAAAAAAAGAAAAGAAAACTGAATAAAAATCATGATTTATTAAAGTGGGGGATGGGAACAGGGTTTATAAATGTTTGTTGATGGGAACATTGTGCCCTGTATGGTTTCCCTTTCACATTTTTATTCACTTGACCTCCTTCCTCCTCAGCCTGAGGCATCCATCGGTCTGTGTGTGTGTGTGTTGGGGTGAGGTGGGGAAAAGAAGAAATTAGGATTAATTCATCAGGAATGTAAAGAATGTTTTTTTTAAACATTTTTTTAAAGAACATTTCCAAAACAGGCTTAAACAATTAAGTTATAGGTCTTCAGCAAATAGATTATTTATGTACATGGTCAGGATTAATGTTAAGAATCCTAAAGTGTTGATTCTGTTAGGAAAGTCCACTGAGGTCCAATTTAACAACTGGAACCAAATGGGCACTGGCCAACCAGGACAGACTATTGCCCAACCAGAATAGGCAAGCTGAAAAGGACTCACAGAGCTATGCTGGTGCAAACCAGCTGAAAGTCGACACTGCACATGGTACCAATTAAAAAAGATACCAAAGGATAGACAGAGAAACATGAGCCTCCCTCCCCCTCCATCCCCAGCTTCCCAGATCACTACTTTAAAGGCAAGCAACCACTTTTACCAGCAAAACAGACTTTTGAGGCCCTGTAGTAAGACAAAGCCAGGCTTTGTGAAGAAGGAAATTAATTTTCTAAATTCATCCAGCTCCTCTTTTAGTATGTTAATTACCTGGCCATACGGACTTGGCTAAAGAGTTTTGCAAGGGAGCATTACTGGTAATCAGCAGGAAGCAGCAAGGTAGAATGGTCCATTCTTTCCAGGCCAAGGGACTGTGGTTGGAAAAGAGAGGTGGAATAGGGGAAAGGTGTATTAGATAGGTTGAGGGGAGTGGTAAGGGCTGGGGAGCAGAAAGCACATTGCCTTATAGGTCATGTAGAACCAAACTAGGGGTCACCACTTCACGCAAATTCAGTGACACGGGATGTTTAGAAGGAATGACTCTCCCTCCCAGAATGAGTGTGTAGAGGGCCCCAAGGGATGCCATGGACAGTAGATGTGTTGAGAGCAGAGCAAGAGGGACCTTCCATATTGAGGACCAAGAACTGGAAGATGACTGCAAGAGAGATTCATAGGGTTCTAGTGTTGGTGAAGCTGAATCCTGAATCAACCAGGGCCTTGACCCAGCTGAGGCAGGCAGGAGTAGTCTTTACTAGCAGGTACCATCAGCAGAATGGCCAGCACACATTGCATCTCAGAGAGGAGTCAACATTAGCCTCTCTGCAGAATAGTCCAGCAAGAATTCAAAGGAGACCTTGCAGATGTCAGGACTGAGATTCTCCAATAGTGTCTCAAGTTTGTGTCAGCTATCCCTTGTCCTCCCTCTTATCCTTCCAGATGCCATTTTGAGAGGAGCAGACTGACAGAGATGGCATATTAAAAGCTTAAGTGTTTTAACCAAAATGTAAAGGAATGGATTAAATTATTGCAACAGACTAGGTTTGTCAAGTTGTATAATATGTAGAGTTTTCCCCCTTTTACCCAAAGGCTGAGGATATTTTATTTACACAGCTGAAGGGACTTTGAGTAAATCTGTGACATTGCCATAAAAATACGAAGTAATTTTTCATAGGAAATGCTGCCAAGACAGCAGATTGTGTCTTTTGGCCATTACAGTTTATTTGTCTAAGCTTAACACTCAGAGGGTAACCACATTTTCATTATACCCACATTTTTTATGGATTTCCACCTACTAACAACTATATGCTTACACATACCCCCAAAATGACTTCTTAAAATGTATAAGGAAGTAACACAAACATGTTAGGATTAGGGCAGAGGAACAATGAAGCAAATAAAATTAAAGTCACAAAATTAAGTTCTGGTTAAGGATTCCCAGTGAGTAATGGGAAACACGCTATTCGACAGAAAATACACTTTACTTTCTAAAGGGGTCAAAATGAGTGAGATATGATTGGGCATAAGGTGAAAAAGATGAAGTTTGAAATCCAAGAACCATTTTTATAAATGAATTTGAAAAGTACCTAGACTACTGCTATTTGGTGTCCCTCCTGTCTAGTGCTCTTTCTCCTCCCAGGAAATGTGAAGCTAAAATTAGCTTTCCTGGTCTGCTTCCACTATTCTTGCTTGGAAGGAAAGGGAACAAAAATACAAAATGTTGTATTTTGGTAAAGGGAATTAGCTGTTCATTGGACAAACAATTCTGTATTTTTCTAGGAATTGTCATTTTAAGATGCACATGAAGACCTATTTCCTTCATCAGGTTTTCTCTAAACCCATAGCAATGCAGTCATCTCACTTCCTGTCCTCATTATAGTCACTGTTTATGAAAAGCAACACTTTAGCAAATACCATTTTTCTTTCTTTTATAGCGTTAGGCACTCCAGAGTGTAAACTGGTTGAAAACGAAGTTCATGACACCAGCATAACATCTAACAGTTCTAAGGACAATGTAGACAATAAATGACAGAATTGAATTAACTATTCAATGGCTTCTGTTTATGATTCACTGAGACTGTGGTGGAAATGAAGCATGGGATTGAAATCTTTTTTTCTTTTCCGAAGCGAATTGAGGATGCTTTGTGATGTTCCAGATATTCCTTGCCTACTTTCATGTGGATGCGACCCCATGTTCCTGATTTATCATTTGTGTGGCTATATCTGGGAACCAAGGGCCCACTGAAAAAAATAGAAACATTTAAATTAGTGAATAACTAATTAGTGAAATGCTTAGATCCGTGCTCCTACCTCACTTTTCTTCAAAGCTATCAAAAAGCAAAGGTATTGGTGGCGGAAGCCTGCATCTGAGACTGTAACTCCTCAGACTGTGTTAAGGGCGAAAGTTCAAACCCTCTCAAGGGAGCTTATTTTTAATTCTTGTGCCCCAAAGGATCAAAATCCCGTAACGGGTTTTACTTGGGCTTCGTAACACATCTTGACATACATTTTGCCAAGGGCATATAGTAAGGACCATCCATACATACCTGTAACATTAGATGGTTATTTTTTTAGGAAAAATTCCTGAAAAACCCAATATATTTAATAGAAGCGGTGAGAAATGGGATCCCGCTGGAGGGAGACTGCGGGAGGTGGGTACAGGTGGGCACCCAGCGGTTTATGTCACAACCTGCTGCGGGTGCCACGCGCCGGTTGCTATGGAGGCCGCCCTACCCACCCCGCCCTCTCCTCACTCCTCTGTCCCCCTGTTCGTCGCCCTCCTGTGTTCGGTGACAACCCCGGGCTGGCTGCGGGCAGCGCAATGCCGCGGGAGAGCTGCTGGAGGGGGCGGTGGGATCCCGGTGCACCATGAGCCTCGGGCCCGGCCCCCTTTCGGGCCGATGAACACTGACCACTCCGCTCACCATTCCCCTCCCGGCCTCCGCGGCGAAGGCTGCAGCGGCCGGACAAGAAGCCCGGGGACGGCGTAGGGCCACTTCTCCATCAACCGTGCCCGGAAAACAGATCTCTCAGCGGCGCGACTTCGGGACACCTAAGTGAGCCTTTACGCAAGCAGAGTGGAGGGGCGGGGCGGGGCGGAGGCGGTGTGGGGCGGGGCAGGCAGTCGCCGAACCGGGTGGGTAGAGGCCCGCAGTGGGACAGCTGTGCGGGCTGTGCCGGCTGGGGCTGGGGCTGGGGCTGGGGTTGGGGCCGGGGCTGGGGCCGGGGTTGGGGCCGGGGTTGGGGCCGGGGCCGGGGGCCGGGGGCCGGGGGCGGGGGTGGGGGTGGGGCAAAGGAGTCGGAGGCGGAGAAGACGGCCGAAGGCGGAACCGCGGCCGCCTAGTGGAGGCAGGTAAGGGAGCGGCCCGTGCGGGCGGCCGCCAGCTGGGGACGGCTGGGCGGTTGCCTTCCTTCCCGGGTGGAGGGGCTCCGAGCCGGGATGGAAGAGAAAGTGAAGCCACCGGCCGGTTTCTCCACCGCCGCCTCCCCCTGGCACCGCCTTCCTGGCCTGCCCCCGTCGGAAGGGGCAGCCCCAGGGGCCGGCCCTCGCCCGGCGCGTGCGGACCTAGCGTCTCGGCGTTCGGCCCCGCCCCGCCCCGCCCCCTTCCTGGCGCGAGCGGCTTCCTGACGCGATTCCCCTCCCCCTCCGGGTTCGCGTAGAGTCGGGCCCCGGGCCGACACCGCCAGCTCGGCCGCTGTCGCCGCCGCTGCTGCCGCCATCTCCTTGATTCCCCCATCCCCCGCCATGGCCGAGGAACTCTCCGCGGCCACGTCGTACACGGAAGATGATTTCTACTGCCCTGTCTGTCAGGAGGTGCTCAAAACGCCTGTGAGGACCGCGGCCTGTCAGCACGTGTGAGTAGACGCGTCCTCCCCCGCGCGGAGCCGGGTGGTCGTTTAGGCCCCGCATCCAGCCCCGGACCCTCGACTGCGGCCTGGCTGGAGCAAAGCCCACCGTGACCTGCCGGAACGCCCCTCAGTGCGGAGGACGCGTTCCGGCCCGCCCTCCTCCCGAGCTCGGGGCCAGCTTCCTGGGCCGGCCCCTCTGCCCGAGCCCCCTGTCCCCCGGGTATCCCTCCCTTGCTTTCGCGCCCCCGGGTTAGTGGCCGGGCTCGTCCTGGTCGTGTCTTCAGGCCCCAGAGGCCCCTCTCTCCTCCAGGCCCGGGAGGAATTGCAGGGAACGTGGAGCCTTTTTGTTTCTTAGCAACGTGAGTGAAGGCTGGGGTGTCGAGTGTCAAAACCGGCCGAAGGTGCCGGCTCGGGCCCGCTCCCCGCCACTGCTTCCTGTCTGTTACCTGCCCGGCTTTAAAGTTTTCCCTTCTTTCAGAACCTGGGGCTATTCTTTTCAGATACAAGAAGTCTTACCTAACTTACCCTTCAACCCTGCTTCACGGACCACCCATGAAAATGTTCTTTTTCCTTTAAAATTGGGTACATGTGGGAATGATCTAGAATGGGTTTTCTTCTCTCATATGTTAGAACTGACAGGATTTCCGGGTATTGAAGTGATAGTTTCCCTTTGTTTTACCCTCCTGCTTATTACTTGGTCACTACAACAAGGTGGAGATAGGAAAGGAAGATTGCAGTTTCATGGAATGAACTGAAGATAAGGCAGTAACTCCAGGGGTGAGGTGACATGGTGCTGTTGGATTTGGCATATTTATAGGAAGAGCTTCGATAATTTTACAGTCGGCTAGAATGTCAGTAAGGGTTGGCAGGAGCCCTTCTTGTAAAGATCCATAGCACATCTGACAAACCTGGCTGCTGATCCGAGTCCTTGGGGGAACTTTTTAAGTAAACATACCAATACCCAGGCTCCATTCCAAATTTACAAAAGAATTTCTGGCAGGTGAAGCCTGGAAATCTTTTTTTTTTTTTTTTTAAAGATTTTATTTATTTATTTGACAGACAGAGATTACAAGTAGCAGAGAGGCAGGCAGAGAAGAGAGGGGAAAGCAGGCTCCCTGCCGAGCAGAGAGCCCGATGCGAGGCTCGATCCCAGGACCCTGGGATCATGACCTGAGCTGAAGGCAGAGGCTTTAACCCGCTGAGCCACCCAGGCGCCCCGAAGCCTGGAAATCTTTATTTGAAAAAATACACTCAGATTTGAAAGTTCTGGGTGCTTGGAAATAGCTGAAAAGAGTGGAACAAGTTTATAAATGTATCTCCTTTGACCTTTTTTTTTTTTCTTTTTGAGAGCTAGGTTCTGTAATTTTGTAAAAAATGGATTGAATTTGGGGTTCTTAATCAGGTATTTGATTTTTATTGTTTGATACCCATTTTCCTCTCTCTGATCATCAATCTTGACTGCACTTTTTACCTTATTCCTATTCTGCGGTCGTTGTGTGAGCTAGGAGTATGTGACTTCATTATAGGAGTTGTGCCAGTTGTGTTTTGCTTGTATGGGAGATGAATGACAGTCTGAAATTGCTTTGTTATTTGATTCCACAAATGCAGATTGTTTAGAGAAATATTTTGAGCTGTTCAGTGCACAGTGCATAACTTTTTGGCCTTTAATGTCAGTATTCATTATTACAACTTGATGCCTTTCCTGTGGTTGTGCTGGCAGTAGGTGGACAAAAAGGAAGGTTGGAGGTCAGAGTGAGAGGAAGTAGGTGTTTCTGGACAGAATCCTTTCAGTTACCTTTGGGTCATTGACCTCATAGAACTCATTGTAATCTTCAGCTCTCCTTAAAATTCCATGCAGTTTGCTCTAGTTCACTTCCTTTTTGGGACATTTTAAATCAGACTAATTTGGCTTGACATCAACCGTATGGAAAAGAGAGTGGACATGATTGTTGAGGACCTTTTTCTAATCATCTCCTTGGACTTGGATGTGATTAGAGTAGATGGGGAAGTGAAATGTAGAGTAGATTTTCTTGATAAGAAGAATGGAAACTCAACTGCCTTATCACCCTCCTCCATCCCCCTCTTTTATCAACGGGAGCCCCAAACACAGTTGCTTTAAGGTTCAATGAATTAAAGAAAGTGGGGTGGGGGGGTGGGGGGAGTTTTATTTGGAAGAGATGATAATGGAGGAGCCGGAAGTTGACTGATTGGAAGGAGTTTGGATTATTTAAAATAATCTAGTTTTATTATGTCATTTGCTCTTCCTTTTTCACAAAGGACAAACTTGTGCCTTTAAAAATATATTTAGTTTCAAAATCAGTTTTTGATTCATAGATAGTAAGAAATGAGGTAGTAAGTATTTTGGGTCACTGTGGATCTGTTAGAAAATGAAAAATTTTCATCACTTTTTCAATGACAGCAGAGGATTTCACTGACTATTCTAATGAAAGGAACAAGTTCATTATCATTAGAATAACTTCACCATAATATAAATTTCTATATAGTCTCCATTTTTTCCTTCAAATAGCAATTGCTGAATGTTTTTGTATGTCAGGTACAAAGAATACAAAGTGCTGTTTCCCTGGGGACTGTTAATAGTCTAATGGAGAAGACCTAAGCATGAATGTGACTGATATGGAAGTGACTTAGGAGGAAAATTTTATGTGAGCATAGAGAGCAGCTTCTAAATCAGCCTATGACTAAAGGGGAGATTTCCTGAATGTAGTAATACTTTAGGTCAGAATTAGTTATTCAGGGTTTGTTGGGGAATACCCTGATTGGGTTTACATCATATGCAGACACACGGAGCGGGTTACACAGGATGCCTGTTTTCAGGCTGAAGCCAAAGGATGAGTGTAGTAGAGATAGAGTTTAGAGATATTGGCAGGAACTTTCTGTGTAAGCCAGTTTGAGCTTTTTCCTGAAAGTCATAGAAACCTATTCAATAATTTTTGTCAGAGGAGCAGCATGATCATGTTTCAGTTTACTTTATTAGCAAGACCCAGCTTGGTGTAGTGGTGAGACTAGTGAAGGGATAGATGATTCATTGCTGTGTCTGAGAGAAGAGGGGGTTAGAACCTAAATCAAGGTAATGATAGTGAGAATGGAGAGGAGAGATTCCGGACATTTTAAAGAGATCACGTAAGATCTGATGATGCCCAGTAGTTAAGTGTATTTATGTGGATTTGGAATACATGGAACTAAAGCTGTGAGTATGGATGAGTATGTGAGTATGAGCCACTGAGGGAGGTCTGTAAGTTGTAAGATAGCAGAGGGCCTAGATAGGACAAAGTGCTGGAGAATGCATATTTAAATCTGGAGTGGAGAAAAGTGCAGCCTGAGGAGGAATGGACAGGATAGAAAGAAATCCAGCATAGAGTGTGACAGTATGGAAACTGAGAAGAATTTTAAGGAAGCAATGTTAGTTACTTTAGAATGATCAGTTGTAGTATTTTAGAAAGCAAGTAAAGATGAAGTAAGAATATTAAAGTTGCGGGGTGCCTGGATGGCTGTCATTCTGTTTGCCTTCAGCTCAGATCATGATTCCAGGGTCCCTCAACAGGGAGCCTGCTTCTCCCTCTCCCTTTGCTCATGTTCTTCTCCCTCTCCGCTGCTCATGTTCTCTCTCTCTAATAAATAAATAAAATCTTAAAAAAAAAAAGGGGAATATTAAAGTTGACCAGGCAGTCAAAGCAAGGTTTCAGAAGAAGGTACAAACTGGCATAGTCATAAGGTATTTCTTTCTCTGTTTTCATTTGTAATCTTCAAAGTCTCCTTGAACCAAACCTCTCCTCTTTCCTGTTTTGAGTGGTTAAGGGAATAACTTTTGTACATGGTTAAAAGTAAGCTCCATCACAATGAAAATTACATGTAAAAAGTTGATGCCTTGAAGATGGAATCTTTTTTTTTTTTTTAAGAATTTGTTTATTGAAGGGCACCAGGGTGGCTTGGTGGGTTAAAGCCTCTGCCTTCCGCTCAGGCCTGCATGGAGCTCTCTGCTCAGCAGGGAGCCTGCTTCCTCCTTTCTCTCTGCCTGCCTCTCTGCCTATTTGTGATCTCTGTCAAATAAATAAATAAAATCTTAAAAAAAAAAAAGAATTTATTTACTGAAAGAGAGAGTGAGCAAGACAAGAGAACAAGGGGGTGCGGAAGAGCAGAGGGAGGGGAATGAGGCAGGCTCCCAGTGAGGCAGGGACCTTGAAGTGGGGCTGGATTCCAAGACCCTGGGATCATGACCTCAGCCAAAGGCAGATGCTTAACCGGCTAAGCCACCCAGGCACCCCTTAAAGATGGACTCTAATCTGTTTTGGGGCATCTCTGTTAGGAGGCATCTTTAAAAATGAGCTATATAAATCAGCTTTCACTTCTTACTAGGCACTTACTGTATGATTCTCTATCCACCTGCTTTGGGTTGTCCAGCTCCTAAATTTTCAGTATATATTTCTTGTCATTTTATTTTATTTATTTTTAAAAATTTTATTTATTTGAGAGAGAGAGCGCGCGCATGAGCGCATATGCATGCACTAGAGAATGTGGGGTGGGGAGGGTCAGAAGGAGAAGGAGAAGCTGGCTTCCCGCTAAGAAGGGAGTAGGGATGGAGGACTTAATCCTAGGACCCTGGGATCATGACCTGAGCCTAAGGCACAGGCTGAACCAACTGAGCCACCCAGGTACCCCACATTTCTTATCATTTTAACAACTTTATTGATACCTTGTTGTTTGAGCAGTCATGCTCTAAATATGTACTTTTAAAATTTCTTCTTTCCTGTGGATTTGTAATTCTTAAAGTCAGATAGGTTCTTGCTGATTTAATAAATGCTGCTCCAGACTTTTTTCTTAAGTGTTTTAAGACTTTATCCAAATTTGCTTGACAAATATTTATAAAATGACATAATTAGAAAACAACTATGCTACTTATTTATGTAACAAGGTTGACTTAGTTTTAAGCCCCAAAGACAAACTGATTTTTTTTTAAGTTTGTTTGATTAGGAAGATAAAACGTGCTAGATTTTTAAATAAGGTGTGTGTGTCTGCATTATAGGTATGTATATGTAGACATTTGTGTATATAAAAATACACAAGGAATATCATTCAGCCATAAAAAAGGATAAGATCTTGCCATTTGTGACTATATGGATCGACCTAGAAGTATTATGCTAAGTGAAATAAGACAGACAGAGAAAGACAAATACCATATGATTTCACTTACATGTGGAATCTAAGAAACAAAAGTACATATAAATAATAATAGACCCATAGATACAGAGAACAAACTGGTTGCTGTTATGAGATGGCCTATATAAGTGTAGGGAGGATTAAGAGGTACAACTTCTAGTTAGAAAATAAGTCCTGGTGTTGAAAAGTACAGCATAGGGAATATAGTCAATAATATAATGTAATAATACTGTGTGGAGACAGATGGTGACTACATTTATTGTGGTAGGCACTGAGTAATGTATCCAATCATTATGTTGTATACCTAAGACTAATATAACATTTTATGTCAGCTATTCTTTAGTAGTATAAGAAACCAAAAAACCCATTCTCAAGAATACCAAAAACTTACTTTGACAATTGCAACTTTTTTCTTTCCAAAATTAGAAGTTTTATTTTTCTATTTATAAAAGTGACATAATGCAGAGTGCAAAAAGATGTAAGGAATGAAGTGAAATTCACAGTCACAGCATCCTGATGGAAGTTGTGAGCAATGTGATGTATCCTTTCTAAAGGTTGGCTGGTTGACTGATGAGGTTAACTGATTTATGTATCTTTATTTTTCTGTCATGTACCTATTAATATTTGATCGACTAGGTGGGATGATACTACAGGTACTGTTTTATGACCTTTTTCTTTCTTTTTTTTTTTTTAACAGAGAGTGTGCACACGCGCAGGAGAAGGGAGGGGGAGAGGGAGAGAGAGAACCCCAAGCAGGCTCCATGCTTAGTGTGAGCCCACTGGGGCTCAATCTCACAACCCTGAGATCATGACCTGATTGGACACTTAACTGATTGAGTCACCCAGGCGCCTATAACATTTTCCTGTGATAGTCTCTGGGATATTTGTCCTTACAAATTTTAACTATTAAAAAAATGCTAAATTTTTCATTAGTACTAAATTCAGGAACGTGATAGATGGGAAACTTTTTCTCTTCCAATGTCTGTTTATCCGCCTTTTGTTAGGAGAGTGAGTAAGAATAGAAATTCATCTGGTGTCTGTTATTTTAAAATTGAAGGAAACTTAAAAATAACCTTTCAAGTTATTTCTGGGTAATGCACTATCCTAAAGATGCAAGCTTTGATACATCAAAATAATTGTGGTAATTTTGATTTGCCTCTTTTTCCTGCACCTTCTACTTTGTTTTGAAACAGGTTCTATTTAGCAAATTCAAGCAGTCCTGCCAAAGGGAGATGAGAAATAAGCAAGTTTTGTATTTGAGGAAACTTGGTGCTTGGTAATACAGAGGAAGAAATGGTAGAATTGGAGACAAAAGACCTCAGTAATTCTCCTTTGCACTCTTCACAGTTTGTAATCATAACATTTTTGGAATCAGATGATTTGACTTATGTCCTTCTCACTCTTAGCTCTATAAAGGCAGCAATCTATGTCTCCTTTTTCCTACTGGAGTCTACTATACACATTTTGTATTGAGTAGAGGAATGGATGGGTTTGTCCTAGGAGGCCATAGCTTATTATCTGTGTTACTTCAAGTTGTTTAACTTCTTTTCAGCCTATTTTCTTGTCTGTAAAATGGGTAGAAACAACATATATTCACAGGATTGTTGCAAGGACCAAATTAGGTAATGTTTGTGAAAAATAATAATCTTTTTACTTGTTTTACAGTTTTCAAAAGCTATACAAGTGTAAAATTATTGTTAGTTTGATAACTATAACATCTAACACCAAAAGCTAGATTTATCATAAGTGGAAAGGAATCTGTTTCAAGTTTTTTGGTCCAGACATTTAATACCAAAGGCATTATTGTGAACAGAGAATATTGTAATTCACAGTTTTAAAGGTACAATAGGAAATAATAATCTCTTTCCCACAATCACTATTACCTTACATATCCTTCCAGAGATGTGTATACAAACGAGATTATAAATATATTTTTTTGTTTTTCACAGAAAGAATAGCATTCTGTATGCATTCTTTTGTACCATGCTATTTTCATGTTATTTTGGAGATCATTCTATATCAGTACATGTATAGATATTTTGGTTGTAGGTTTCTTCATTTATTGAACCAACATTGAGTGGCCATTATGAGCTAGTAGTATTGTAGATGCTAGGGCTATAATATTCAACAAATGAGATAAAAAAATCACTTCATGGAACATATTTAGTGTTCTGGTATTAATGGTTTGATGTGTCAATTTTTTAAAAGATTTGTCAGAGAGAGAGCGAGCATGTGAGCACAAGATGAGGGAGGGGAGAAACAGGCTCTGCACTAAGCAGAGAGCCTGATGTGGGATTTGATTCCAGGATCCTGGGATCATGACCTGAGCCTAAGGCAGATGCTTAACTGGCTGAGCCACCCAGGCATCCCTGTTTGATGTATCTTTATTTATCTAATTTCATATTGATGAATATTAGGTTATCTCTACTCTTTTGTTCAAATGCTGCAGTGATTAAACTTGTGTAAATGCCATTTCACCCAGGCGCCCCGCCAAATTTTTTTTAAATTATTTTATTTTATTTATTTGTCAGACTGAGATCACAAGTAGGCAGAGAGGCAGGCAGAGAGAGAGAGGAGGAAGCAGGCTCCCTGCTGAGCAGAGAGCCCGATGCAGGGCTCAATCCCAGGATCCTGAGATCACGACCTGAGCCAAAGGCAGAGGCTTAACCCACTGAGCCACCCAGGCGCCGCCCCCCCTTTTTAAGCATTTTTTTCTAGGAGCACTTGGGTGGCTCAGTGGGTTAAGCCTCTGCCTTCTGCTCAGGTCATGATCTCAGGATCCTGAGACTGAGCCCCTTGTGGGGCTCCCTGCTCAGTGGAGAGTCTGCTTTTCCCTCTCCCTCTGTTCCTTCTCCCTTCTCCTAGGAGCTGTCTCTCTCTTTGTACCAAATAAATAAACAAAATCTTTTAAAAAAAGGAAAGTACAAAATGGTGTCTGTTTTTTTAAAAAGATTTTTTTGAGAGAGAGGGAAAGAGCAGGCAGGACCAGAGGGAAGGGGAGAGGGAGAAGCCGACTTCCTGCTGAGCAGAGAGCCTGATGGGGGACTGTATCCCAGGACCCCGGGATCATGACCTGAGCCAAAGGCAGACACATAACCAAATGAGCTACCCACGCAGCCCTCAAAATGGTGTCTAGAAGTTACTTTAAAATCTGTTTTTTTTAGTCGCTGGCAAGGCTTTGTGCATTTTTCTATATTAAGTTTTTATATTTTTACTATTCCCAGAGTGCTCTAAGTATATTGTGATAATTTCTATGACTGTATTTTAGTGATTATTTTATATTTATTGCTTTACATTGTTTTTTCTATTTAGGGCTTTCCTTTTGTGTATTACATCATCTTATACATTCAGATTGGAGATGGTTTTCTATTTAGTACTTCACTTTTGTGTATTATATTTTATATATCCAGATTTGAAGATAGTTGATTCTCTTTAAGTTTATGATGATACTCGATTTTATTTGTTGAATCTCATAAAAAATTTTTCCAATTTTTGTACCTACTTGGAGTTTACTGAAATATTTAATGTGTGTGCCTTTGAATCTTAATTTGCCATTCCTACTCATTTCACTTCAGTTTTTCTTCAAGGGCATTTTTTTCCCATTGTTTTAAAAAGCCTTTTTAGTATATTTGAATTTTTTAAAAATTTATTTGTTGCCTCTGCCTTCGGCTCAGGTCATGATCCCAGGGTCCTGGGATCGAGTCCCACATCTGGCTCGAGCCCCACGTCGGGCTCTCTGCTCTGTGGGGAGCCTGCTTCCTCCTCTCTCTCTCTCTGCCTGCCTCTCTGCCTACTTGTGATCTCTGTCAAATAAATAAATAAAATCTTTAAAAAAAATTATTTATTTAGGAGTGCCTGGGCGGCTCAGTGCATTAAAGCCTCTGCCTTCCACTCAGGTCATGATCCCAGGATCCTGGGATCAAGCCCTGCATTGGGCTTTCTGCTCAGCAGGGAGCCTGCTTCCTTCTCTCTCTCTGCCTACCTCTCTTCTACTTGTGATCTCTGTCTGTCAAATAAGTAAAGAAAATATTTTTTTTAATATTTATTTATTTGTTTAGATTTTATTTAAATTCCACTTAGGTAACAGTGTAATAATATTAGATTCACATATACACTATAGTGATTCAACGCTTCATACAACATCCTGTGCTCATCACAACAAGTGCACTCCTTAATCCTCATCACCTATTTAACCTATCCTCCCACTAACCTCCCCTTTAGTAGCTATCAGTTGTTCTCTGTAGGTAAGAGTTTGTTTCTTGGGGTGCCTGGGTGGCTCAGTCATTAAGCACCTGCCTTTGGCTCGGGTTATGATCCCTCGGGGTCCTGGGATCGAGCCCCTGCATCGAGCTCCCTGTTGGGCGGGAAGGCTGCTTCTCCCTCTTCCACTCCCTCTATTTCTGTTCCTTCTCTTGCTGTCTGTCTCTGTCAAATAAATAAAATCTTTTAAAAGGTTCTTTCTTTTTTTTTTTTTTAAAGATTTTATTTATTTATTTGTCAGAGATAGAGGGAGAGAGAGCGAGTGAGCACAGGCAGACAGAGAGGCAGGCAGAGGCAGAAGCAGGCTCCCTGCCAAGCAAGGAGCCCGACATGGGACTTGATCCCAGGACGCTGGGATCATGACCTGAGCCGAAGGCAGCTGCCCAACCAACTGAGCCACCCAGGTGTCCCTAAAAGGTTGTTTCTTAGTTTCCTTCTTTTTTCCCCCCAGTGCTCATTTGTTTCTTAAATTCCACATGAGTGAAATCATATGATATTTATTTTTAGTATATTTGAATTCTTAAAATAATTTGATTATTGGAGATTTTTCCCTTTCATTACTTTTTCTGTTTTTAATATTACTTATTAAATTTTGAGCGGGGGATATAGTGTATACACAAAATCCTACTACAAGTACCTGCATACACATAATGCTATAAGCACCATTTGGGGTAGGGATTTTGTCACTTCTGTTGCCTATTAGAAGCCTGATGTCTGTTGTGTAATAAGTACTTAATACATTTTTATTGAGTTAGTAGTATGCTTTATAGTCTACGGGCATAATTTTTAGAAGTCTGGTAGGATGGGTTTATTATTTTTCTCTTTTATATAATTTTTAATTTTTAAATTTATATAATGTAAGTTTATGTAATTTATTTGAATTTTAAGTTTATATAATTTTATATGATTTTAAGTTTATATAATTTATTTGAAATCATTGTAGATTCACATATAGTTGTAAGGAATTATACAGAAATCCTATGTACTGTGACCCAGTTTCTCCCAATGGTAATATCTTATAAATATAATTAGAATATCTGTTCCAGTGGAGTAAAGATTTTGAACATTTCCATCACCACAAAAATCCTTCATAAAGCCCTTTTGGGGTGGCCCAAAGGGGCCACACCCACTTCCTATCGCCCCGCCCTTCGTTAACCTTTGGCAAGCACTAACATTCTTGTGTTCTCTTTTTCCATAATTTTGTCATTTCAAGAATCTTATGTATTGGGGTGCCTGGATGGTCGTTAAGCGTCTGCCTTTGTCTCAGGTCAGGATCGCTGAATCCTGGGATGGAGCTCCATGGTGGGTTTCCTGCTCAGCTGGGAGCCTGCTTCTCCCTCTCCCACTCCCCTTGCTCGTGTTCCCTCTCTCACTGTCTCTCTTTTTGTCAAATAAATAAAATCTTTATTAAGAAAAAAGAATCTTATGTATTGAACAAGTCTGTAAATATTAGTACAAAATGGGTGATTATATGGTACGTGAATTATATCTCAATAGAGCTATTACCAAAAAAGAATGTTATGTGCTGTAATGTTATGTAAGTGTAACAAATACTATGAAACCTTTGGGATTTCTCTTTTCACTCAGCATAATTTTTTTGGAGATTTAGGTTGTTGTGTGTATCAGTTGTTCCTTTTTGCTGAGTATACATGTATGCATGGTATGAATGTACCATCTTTAATTAACCATTCACCAACCAAAGGACATCTGGAATAGCTAGTTTTTTACTGTTACAAATAGAGTTGCTATAAATATTCAGGTACAAGTTTTTGTGTGAAAGTAAGCCTTTGTTTCTCTGGGATAAATGCTGAAGAATGCAATTATTGGGTCATGTGGTAGTTGTATGTTTTTTTGTTTTGTTTTTTAAATGCCAAACTATTTTCCATAGTGTCTGAACCATTTTACATTCCCACCAGCATTGTATGAGTGATCCAGTTTCTTTATATCCTCACCACCATTTTATGTTGTATTTTAAAATTTTAGCCATTTCAGTAGGTATATAGTGATACTCATGATTTTATTGTATTTCCCTAAAGGCTAATGATGTTGAACATCTTTTCGTGTACTTATCATCTGTAGCGTCTTAATATAAAATCTTGTCTCCTCATATCTTTTGCCCATGTTTTAATTAGTTTGCCTTTTTATTTTTTATTTCTTTAAAATATTTTTCTTATTTATTTGCCAGAGAGAGCGCACAAGCAGAGGGAGAAGTAGACTCCCCACTGAGCAGGGAGCCTGATGTGGGACTTGGACCCAGGACCCTGGGATCATGACCCAGGCCAAACACAGATAATTAACTGACTGAGCCTCCCAGGCATCCCATAGATTGCCTTTTTAAAAAAAAAGATTTATTCATTTGAGAGAGTGAGTGACAGTGAGTGGGGGGAGGGGCACAGAGGGAGGGAGAGAGAATCTCTGGCAGACTCACCACTGAGCATGGAGCCCATCCCGTGGTGGTTGATATCAGGACCCTGAGATATACGACCGGAGCCAAAATCAAGACTAGGAAGCTCAGTTGACTGAGCCACCCAGGCACCCCGAGGTTATTTACTTTTTCACTGTTGAGCTTTGAGACTTCCTTATGTATTCTAGATAACTGTACCTTTGTTAGGTGAGTTCAAAATGTTTCCAGTCTATAGTTTATCTTTTTATCCTTTTAGTGATCTACTAAAGTCTTTTGCTTAGCAAATGTTCTCAGTTTTTATGAAGTCTACTTTATCATTTTTTTCAATTTAGAATCTATTTTCTATTCTAAATAGAAAATCTGACTTTGTGATTGTGAATATTTTCTATTTTTGTTTCTAAAAGTTTTGTAGTTTAATGTTTTACATTTAATTCTGTGTATTAGTTTCCTAGGGCTGCTGTAACAAATTACCACAACCTTGGTGGCTTATAACAACAGAAATTTCTCTTCTTCAGGTTTTTTTTTTTTAAAGATTTTATTTATTTAGTTGCCAGAGAGGGAGAGTACAAAGGGAAAGCATTAAGCAGGGGTAGAATCAGGCTCCTGGCTGAGTGAGGAGCCTGATGTGGGACTCAATTCCAGGACCCTGGGATCATGACCTGAGCTGAAGGCAGATGCTTAACCAGCTGTCCCCAGAAATTTATTTTCTCATAGTTCTAGAGAGTAGAAGTCTGAAACTAACTGCATTGGGCCCAAATCAAGGTGTGACAAAGGTCTTCTGAAGCCCTGGGGGCCACACCATTCTAATCTCTCCTTTCATCTGAACATGGCCTTCTCCCAGGTGTCTGTGTCAAATTTCTCTTTGCCTCTCTTACAAAGACACTTGTGATGGCATTTAGAACCCATCTGGATAATCCCACCTAATTTCCCCATCCCCAAATCCTTAATTTTAATCAGAACTGTTGTACTATAAGGTAATATTCACTTTTTCTGGGCATTAGAAAGTGAGTGTATCTTTGTATGCCAATTTCCTAGTTTACTCCTGTCTAACCTGTTTCAAGTTAATTTTTGTATAAAGTGGCAGACTTAGATTGAGGTTCATTTTTGTGCCTATGGACATCAAATAGCTCTAGCATCATTTATTGAAGTTTGTCTTTTCCTCTGTTTAATCACTTTTGCACCTTTGTTAATAATTTTTGCTTAAAGTTTTTTTTTTTTAATTTTAAGTAAATTCTGTGCCATGCATGAGGCTTGACAGCCTGAGACTAAGTCATGTGCTCTACGAATTGACTCAGCAGGCACCCCAATCATTTTTGCTTTTCTTTCTTTCTTTCTTTCTTTTTTTTTTTTTTTAGAATTAATTTATTTGACAGAGAGAGCAAGAGATCACAAGTAGTAGGCAGAGAGGCAGGCAGAGAGGGAGGGAGAAGCAGGCTCCTTGCTGAGCAGAGCCCGACACTGGGCTCGATCCCAGGACCCTGAGATCATGACCTGAGCTGAAGGCAGAGGCTTTAACCCACTGAGCCACCCAGGTGCCCCCATTTTTGCTTTTTAAGATATATTCTTGCCAGTGTCTAAGATGTTTCAGTATCTTTTTAATAAAACCCTGCCTTGCCTTTATTACTTTGTTTGTTTCCACTAGAAATTTTTGTTTCTTCATTCATGTCTACATTTTGAATAAAGTCCTAAAATAAAATTTAAAAAAATTTTAAAAATAAAGCTAATTTTAACTGAATACATTTTTTGTTTTTTATACGAATATTTTTCATTTTTTGACACTATCAATCTTTAGTAATGTAATTATTATTTGGAGAGTTTGTATTGTACTGTTGTTATGTGTTATTATTTTGGGGGCTATTTGAGTATTTTCTAACAAAACAGTTTGCCTTCTAAAGTAATTTTTATTTCTTGCTTTTCTATATTTTATGCCTTTAAGTCTTATTTTTATAGCCACTGCCAATATTTTGAAAGTGGTGGATTGAAATTACTCTGTTTCTACTTTTTAGTAAAAATCCATTCAACATTTAAGCATGTTTTATACTTCATAAAAATAGAAGCATATAGTTGTACCCTTAACATCTGGCTTCTTTAACTCAACATTACATTCATCCATATTCATTCTCATTACAGTATCTTAACAGTTTTAATTTTATGAATATGCTACAATTTATTCATTCTTCTTTTGATGGACATTTGTATAATTTTCAGCTTTTGGCTTTTACCGGTATTGTGGCTGTGAACTTCTTAGAAATTTCTTCTGATTATATATGCAGTTCTGTTGGGTATAAACTTAGAATGACATTACTGGTTTATAGTAGATACTGTCAGTTTCCAAATGGTTTTGTATCAGTTTGCATTATCATAGATCAAATGGGAATTTAGGTTGGTTCACATCCTTCTCAATACGTGTATTTTCTACCTTTTTCATTTTAGTAGCTCTGGTTGGTATGTGGTGTTACCACATTTTTACTATTTTAGTTATTTAATCAGCGAGTGGGCTTTGAAATTTTGCTTTATTTTATCTCTTCCGTCTAAATACAGCGTTCATTTGTGCATCTTGGTTGCTCAAGATCTTTTAATATTCTATGTTTATGTTTTATTTATAATTAATTGTTAAATTATCCAGCGTATTTGACTAATTTACCTTCCAATAGTGTTCTACTTCATTTCTTTCACTCAAGTATCATCATTTTTATGCATGATTATTTCTTTGCAATGAATTTTACTGTTGTGAATTTTGTTGGTGGGTTTTGATTCCTTATTTAAAGAAGAAAGTTTAGCTTAATAGTTTGGTGACAGTTTACTTTCATCTGTATATTATTTCTCTTTGATAGCTTATTAGACTTGGCTTCTTTAAAATTACTTAGTTTTTCTTTTTCTTTGGCTCTTCCTCTCTGAACACTCCTGTAAGTGCTTATATTTCTCTAGATTGTTTCTGTAGTGCTCTTGGCACTTGAACAGCTCTCCATATTTTTCTCCCTAATTTCAAGATCTGTATTTGCAGTTGTTTACTGGATATCACGCATTGAGATTTTTGAAGGTACTTTGAACTTGCACCCATCTTTCCTCTGTCAAACCAACTCTTCCAATGTTTCTTTTTTTTTTTTTTTAAATATTTTATTCATTTATTTGAGAGAGAGAGAGTATGAGAGGAGAGAGGTCAGTGGGAGAAACAGACTCCCTGGCAAGCAGAGAGCCTGATGTGGGACTCGATCAAGGGACTCCAGGATCATGACCTGAGCCAAAGGCAGTTGCCCAACCAACTGAGCCACCCAGGCGCCCTCTTCCAATGTTTCTTAACTTGATGAATCCAGTCACCTTTTATTCAGTCTTCTAGGTTAGAAATGCTTATCTTTCTTATCTTCCCATGATTGTCATAACATTCTGTTGGTTTTGTTAACATAGGAAGCTCCCTATATACACAGTCAAATTGAGCACTGTATCTCTGAAATAGAGATCCTCGGTTTCTCCTACCCCTGCCTTACTGTAGACCTTTTCATGGTTGAGGCTACTGCTCCAGTTGGTCTTGCTTTTTTTGTTTTTGTTTTTTCTGACTCATCCTTCTTTTTTTTCTCTTTTACGGTCCCTTTGATTATGGAATGCAAACACTGACTAAAAGAATTTAAGTTAAACATTTAATATTCAAAATTTACAAAATATATAGACAATTAAATTTCAAATTTTTAATAATTGAACTTACAAATAAATGATAGTTTTGTAACTTTGTAATTTTCATACTTTCCGAAATTATTAAAGCTGAAAGTGGCACTCAGACTTTCGGGATGTCCTCTCTTTAAGGATTTTGATAAGTACTGACAAATTGTTAGCCAGAAACACAGTACTCATTTCTTTATATATCTTCTAACAGTGGTTATTTTTTTTAAAGCTAGTTTTTAGTTTGATAGCTGAAAGATGGTATCTCAGCCATGTTTACTTTGCATTTTCTTGATGAATTTTTTTTTTTACTGTGATGAATATTTTTAATATTTTAACTTGTGGTCTTAATTGGTAATCATATCAAATGCCATGTTTGATATTAGCTACTATTTATGGAGTACTTTGTAACTCAAAAGTACTGTGATAAGCATTTTACTTACTACCCATTTTAATCCTTTGAACAACTGTTTCAACTGTAGGTATATTATGAATGAGGAAGCTGATTGTAGAGGGGAAATGTGACTTGTTCAATGCTACATAGTTAGGAAACTCATTTTCTATGATCTGTTATTATACTACAATCTTTCCCTTTTTGTTAAAGGAGGAAGATTGAATATTTGCATTTATAGGGGATTGGATTAAATTTATATGTACTTTGGATCCCAAATGCAGATGTCTATGATTTATCTATTTTTTTTTTTTTCAGCAGAATGATCAAGTTTGGTATTTGATTGGGTTAGGAGAGAGGAAATAAAGATTTTAGTGAGTTTGGTTCTAATTAGAATGTTTAGACATAAATTCAGAGCTGGAAGGATCCTTAAATATTTCTCAGATTCTGTTCCATTACACACTGTTTTGGGAAATTTTCATATTTCTTGACAGCATAAGTTTGGGTAATACTTAATGTTTTCATTAGCGGAGAAACCTTTAACTGGTTTATCCTAGAATTTCCCAAATCATTTTGTGTACTGTTTGGTGATAGACCTATTCATATCTTGTGGAATATCTCAAAGTACATGAGTTTGAGACAAAAACTGATGTGGTCTATTCTTTCATTTCATAAGGGGAGGAAATAGAGATCCAGTTTTGTTCAGTGTGTTACCTAAGATAACACTGCTAATAAATGACACAGGATAAGTCAGTCATTCCTTTGTGGACGCTCCCTCTGATAATGTTATGTAGTGTTAATACTTACTTTTCATATATTATGTTAAAAAGTTTAAAGCATAATTGAGTGTAGTTTCTTTTATATTCCTATTTAGCCCAATTATTAGCCTTAGACTCCGAGAAATACATGTATAGTTTTTAAAATTCTGCAGGTTATGTACATATGAATAGCCTAACTCATTTAGCTTGAATATATATCTATAACTGCTTAAGTGTGTTTAATCATAGAAATGAAGTCTTTTTTCTGTAGTTAACATGTCACAAATGTTTGGTTTAGTTTCTGTAGAAAATGTTTCCTGACTGCAATGAGAGAAAGCGGGATACATTGTCCCCTCTGTCGTGGAAATGTGACTAGAAGAGAGAGAGCATGTCCTGAACGGGCCTTAGACCTTGAAAATATCATGAGGAAGTTTTCTGGTAGCTGCAGATGCTGTGCAAAACAGGTAGAGTAAATGCAACATAGCTCGTCTTTGAAAATGAAGGTTCTACTGTACTTTGAAAATCAAATTCCTGTTTGAATTTTCTTGGTCGGTGCTGGTTTGAAGAGAAAGAAGTTACTTAAATTGGGTAGAAAGGCCAAAAAACCTGATTATAGATCTTGATAGATCCTAAACTTATTGAGAACAGACTGAAAGATACAGTCTGTGAATTTGTCATAATTTTTAGCATGGTATTTTTCTCAAAGTAATTGCTCATTGATTACCTACTAAATGAACCAAATGAACAAACTGGCATTTAACTCATTTAAACCCCATTCTGGTACAAACTGTGATGGTAACAGCATCAGTAATGCAATTTTGTACATAGAAATGGGCCAGATGGATTTATGTAGTCAAGGAGCTCTCTAGCTGCCCACTTTACTTGTGTTTAAAAAAAAAAAATCACAAAATATTTTGCGGAAAACTAATTAATTTTTAAGGAACAGGTGAGAAAATCAGGTGTTGGCAAATAACTGGCATTAATTCTCCAGTCTGCTCATTTGAAGAGGGAGTGAAGTAGTGAGGGGTGGTTAGGCTTTGGGTATATCCATGTATTTATGGATTTATTGCTGCCACTTTTTCAAATAGCTAATAAAGTCAGTGAGCAAAACCAGTTGCTTTTTCATGCATTCACACAAGTCAGATCTGCTTTTCCATCTCTTTGAGGGAGGTGTTAACTGACAGGGCAGTGAAGTGAAGCCAGAAAGTACACTTGAGAGATTCAGGCTCTGCTTCTCTGTGAGAAACTGAAAAATGTTCCAGGTGTTAACTTGGGAACCTAATTTTTTTTTAAAAGCACTTTCTCTGTCAGTGCAATAAAGAATAAAGAAATGCCCAGTACCATAAGGCAAACCCATTACTGCTTTTAATTTACTCGTTTTTGGTCTATTACTAGTAGCATAGTTTCAAGTACAAAGTTATTGTTAATATTTTTTTGCAGTGAGTTCACATCTGCATCTAATGGACAGAAACTTATTACTTATTTTCAGCTTCTTAAGAATTAAATCATTTACTTAAGTTAAATGGAATATTTGGTTGGTTATGTTTATCTTGCTTTTCTTCTGTTGACAATATCTCAAATCTTACAACGTCTGTTTGAAATTAAAAGTCACATTACATTTTGATCAATAATTTACAGATTAAATTCTATCGCATGAGACATCATTACAAATCTTGTAAGAAGTATCAAGATGAATATGGTGTTTCCTCTATCATTCCACACTTTCAGATCTCTCAAGATTCAGTAGGGAACAGGTAAGCAATATTTATTTATAAAAAGAGAATTTTTATAGTTCAAGTAGAATTGTTTGAAGAACTATATGATAAAGTGTTTTTTGTTTGGGGGTATGTATGTGTGTTTAAAGTATTTTGCCAGGTAATAGATTTATAACATTTGTCTTCAAGCTTGTTTAACTCATGTAAGATTGCATCTGGGAGAGCATCTTTATAATGTACTTAAGCTTGTGTTACTTAAAAATAATTCTAAGGAAAAAAATCTACATTTCTTTAAAAAAAAAACAGAGTTGAAGGCTGTTTTCTTTTGCAGCTGAAATTACTTGAAAACCAAAGAAAATCCCTTTCAACTAAAATCTTTATTTGCTATCTGAGAAATAGAGTTGTTAAAAATTTTAATTCTCATAATAAGATGTCATGTAAAAGTGAGATGTGGTACTACTAAATTCTTAGTTCTATTTTAGTCCCCTCCCCTTTTTAAACTAGATCTTGGTTTGCTTTATCTTATTGTCTCTGATGTATATGTATTAAACGTTTCTATGAAATGTACTTTACACAGAGTAGTGACCAAAATGTACATGTATGATTTTTAAAATAGTGATAAAGCAAATATCCAGTTAACCACTATAACCCAGATTAAAAAATAGAACATTCTTTAGGGTCTTAGAATCTCCTTGTGAGCCCCTATCCTTTTTTTTTTTTAAATTAAATTTATTTATTTATTTTCAGAAAAACAGTATTCATTATTTTTCCACCACACCCAGTGCTCCATGCAATCCGTGCCCTCTGTAATACCCACCACCTCGTACCCCAACTTCCCACCCCCCCGGCCACTTCAAACCCCTCAGATTGTTTTTCAGAGTCCATAGCCCTATCCTTTTGAACCACATATTCCCAGAGGTAGCCACTCTCCTCCTTTTTAGGTTATTCATTCCCTTGCTTTTCTTTGTAATATTACCATCTGTGCATGTATCCCTAGACATAAAGTGCTTAGTTTTTAACTTAGTTTTTAAACACTCAATAATAGCAAGTACACACATAGTTTTTGTGTAAGGAAAGGCAGTATTGGCAGTAATGTGGAAAGGCTCCCAGGAGACTGGATTAAACAGAGTCTCTTAAGATTTTATTTCAGTAGCATTTCATTTCATCTGTTGCTAATTTTCAGTAATTAACTGCTCTTAAGTACTTAGGCTTATGTACTGTAGGCTTCTCTACTCATATGAAACTGTTCTAGTCTTTAGGAATTTTCTGATTGCCCAGTCTGCAAAATTCTTTTAGATTCTCATTTTACTTGACTTAGCATCATTAGATGAAATAGGTCACTCCTGTTTTGTAATTAAAAAAAAAGTCTCCTCAGGTTCTTTCATCCCTGTGCTTTCTTTATTATTGTACTTCTGCTATATTGCAATTATTCAGCAATTTGTTATTAACTGAATAGATTATTCTTAAGTGTGAGGTGGTGTTTGTCTTGTTTAACATAGTATTTCCAGTTCTTGGCAAAGTTGCTGGTATGTATGATTTGTGTAATCACTGCTTGTTAAAGGACCAGAGTTTCTCCTCAGAAGTCTTGTTGCCTTCTCCTTTACCTCTCAGATCCAGTTTGATTACCGATAGCAGTGTTCCTCATCTGTGCTTTTCTTCTAACACTATTGTCACTTCCCTAGCTCGAGCCTTCATCATCTCTCACTTGAACTATTACGGTAGTCTTTTTATTGGTGGTCCTCCTCTAACCTGTCCTATATGCTGTTGCCAAAGTGGTATTTCACAAGTGCAGTTCTGATCTCTTTCTCCCTGTCCTTATACCTTCCTCCTTGCACCTTGGAAGTCCATGACTTATCGTGACTCCATAGCAGTGCTTCTCATTCTGAATTGCATGGGCCAGTAAGGACTCTAAACTACCTAAACTGCCAAATATTTTGTGTATGTGTGTTTTTCTGGGGAAAGAATGTTGAGATTCTCAAGAGGTTCCATGATCTAAAATCCAACAACTGTTTTATCAGACCGAATTCTTTATTCTAAAGCCCTTTCTGATCTGGAATTTGCCTTGCATTTTTTAGCCTTTCTCTTTCTTGGATAACCATCATTATATCATATGTCTTAGCTACATTGAATTATTTGTACCATTTCCTTGCCATCCTTAAGAAGCATTATAAGTTAGCAGTTTTAAAAAATGAACCGTTGGAGTCAGACTACCTGGGTCTACTAATTATGTGATCTTGGCAAGAAACTGTATCTCAGTTTTCTCCTCTGTTTTAAAAGGGGGGATGGTAATAATACTATTAGTACCTTATTGGGTTGGGAGCCATTAAATAGGTTAATAAAGGGAAAGCATATTGAATCGTACCTTGCTTGGTAAATGGTAGTTTTTATTTTTTAAAGATTTTATTTATCCATTTGAGAGAGAGAGAGACAGAGAGCATGTAAGAGAGCATGAGAGGGGAGAAGGTCAGAGGTAGAAGCATACTCCCTGTGGAGCTGGGAGCCCAATGCGGGATTCGATCCTGGGACTCCGGGATCATGACCTGAGCTGAAGGCAGTCGCCCAACCAACGGAGCTACCCAGGTGCTCCATAATGGTAGTTTTTAATTATCACTCTCATCATTCCCTCACCTCCATACTTTTACAAGTAGTAGTCCCTTTTCCCACCACCCTAACCCACACTTTGCCAGTCAGTGGACTTTTTCTTTTCTTTGAAGATTTAGACCAAGTGTTAATCACTCTGTAAAATCTTCCCTGACCTCTAGAATTTCTTCCTTTTGGTATGCCCTTTCTTTATTCTCCAACTAGGTCCTCTAAGACTTGATTATATTTATTTGTTTACTGCCTTTCTTTTTAAAATCTAGAATGGGCTTCTTGGTCTTACTCATTTTTATGTCCTGTGAAAAATTCTAATTGTAATGGGAAAAAATGGGTTTGTGTATGAATTATTAGTAAGGAAATTGGTAAAGGAAGGAAAAGAAGGTTGTTTGTTTTCTTTTTTAATGTAGGAGGTAGGAGCCTAATGTAAGGTATGAAGCCTTACTCTGGCTTCATATCTCCTCTCCGCCAAGAGGAGGGAGATAATGCACTCAAATTAGGTATTTTGAGGAGAATTTAGTAAGGGGACTATTTTCAAAGGTGTTGGGTACACTATGTGAGCAGCTGGAAATCACAAGTAGTTAGCGATGTACTCTGGGTCTGCTGAAAGCAGGGGAGGGGAGGAAGTAGATACCAGAACTTGGAGAAAGTGAGCTGTATAGAGAGGGCAGCTCGGAGGAATGCAGCCAGCTGAGGCAGTTTTGGTAGGAAGGAGTCTGGGAAATAAATATCCTAACTCTCCTCTTGTTTTACCCTCCCAATTGCCTGCTGGGCTGAACCCAATTGGAAAGCAGAGAGGGGAGCCTATTGATGCAGGTTAGTCTCTCAGAACACAAAGCATGGTGAAAAATGGAGGAGAGAAGATCTGGAGGGACAAAAGAAAACCCAGCATATAAAGATTTCAGTTAGTAGCCAAATACATTGTAATATCCTATCAACTGTGTTTCATAGCCTCCAAGTAGCTACTACAAAGAAGAAAACATCCATTATGTTATTAACATTGTCTGTGATACTATAAACAAAATGTTTCTAATGAAAAACACAGCTATTCCTGATACTAAAAGAAATGATACTGAAATGATTTTGCCCATAGCACCCTAAAGGAAAACTGTGCGGTTAAACGTCATCTTTCCTATGGTAAATACAAAACAAGGTACATAGGGCTGTAATTTAAAGGCCCCCTTCAAGGTAGCACATGATAATGCCTTATTGTTGTTAAAACTTTTCTTCCAGGGTTTTTTCTCTGATATTCTGACTTAATTAATCTAGGTGTGTTGGTAGAATGGAGAGGATCTATAAATTCATGCAGTTCTCCATGAAGATCATTGCTAGCAGCTAAGCTTTTTTAAACATCTCAGTTTGGAGAATTTAAGGTCTTACTCTTTGTCAAGTTACTGGAGAACAGATAAATTTTATATTGCTGATTAAGAACAGAATCATGTAATTAACAGCTAAGCAGGATTTGGTGGCATTTTATGAAACTTCATTACTTTAATAAGACCTCTTTGTGGCAGAGTCAAAGGACTACCTAAGAGAGTAGAGCAGGTGTTTTCTTAGAATACAGTTTTCAGTATTCCCTTGTAAGTACAAATGGATGATTTAAACTCTGAACTTCATGGCTGTGGAAATTCTTTTTTTTTTTTTTTTTAAGATTTTATTTATTTGACAGAGATCACAAGTAGGCAGAGAGGCAGGCAAGGGGGAGGGGGAAGCAGGCTCCCCACTGAGCAGAGGGCCCGATGCGGGCCTTGATCCCAGAATCCTGAGAGCATGACCTGAGCCGAAGGCAGAGGCTTAACCCACTGAGCCACCCAGGCTCCCGGTTGTGGAAATTCTTAAAGTGGTGTCTGCATGTACCAATCTCAGCAGTTTAAAAAAAAAAAAAATCAAAATAAATCCATTGATCTTTTTTTTTTTTAAAAAGATTTTATTTTTTATTTATTTATTTGACAGAGATCACAAGTAGGCAGAGAGGCAGGCAGAGAGAGAGGAAGGGAAGCAGGCCCCCCACTGAGCAGAGAGCCCGATGCGGAACTCGATCCCAGGACCCTGAGATCATGACCCGAGCCAAAGGCAGCGGCCCAACACACTGAGCCACCCAGGCGCCCCTGTTGATCGTTTTATTAATTCAACATAGATTTATTGTACTTTTAAACTATTGGGCACACTCTACATGTTCTAGAATACACAGGAATGAGTAAAACACAGTCCCCTTTTCTATATATAAACAGTTTAACTTCCAGTTGAATAATCCAAGATAAACTAGCCTACTAGTTTCAGTCAGATCATTCAGGGTATAACTATTTACTATAAAGTAATAAATGTTAAAGGATGTTTAATAAAATTATTGCATTAGTATGGGGTAGTTTGTCATGATAATTATATAGCAGTCCTAGTTGTTTAAGGCCCTCTCTAGTTGATGCTAATAAAATTCTGGTGTTTTTTTTTTTTTTTTTAAGATTTTATTTATTTATTTGACAGAGAGAAATCACAAGTAGATGGAGAGGCAGGCAGAGAGAGAGAGAGGGAAGCAGGCTCCCTGCTGAGCAGAGAGCCGGATGCGGGACTTGATCCCAGGACCCTGAGATCATGACCTGAGCCGAAGGCGGCGGCTTAACCCACTGAGCCACCCAGGCGCCCAAAATTCTGGTTTTAACATATAAGAGTGTGTGCTGTTATCTTTAGCCACTAGAAGTGAGGAAGAGGAGGATAGGGAGGAAAGATGCATATAATCATTGAGATACCAGACACATTTTATCTTCCTTGGAAATTGTTTGGTCTGGTTGTAGGTTTTTCTTACTAATTTTGACTCTGAAAATATTAATCAGTAGATATCAGTAGGTGCATATAGTTTAGTCCAAATACAGCCCTTCACAGAGACTGAAAGACTGAAAGTTACAAGCAGTCTTAGGTTGTTCCTAACAGATTTCTTTCCAAGATGTTGAACATTTTAAGTGGCTAAATAACTTTCTTTGGTTTCGTTTTTGTTTTTGTTTTTTCTTGAGAGAGGACGTGTATATGGGACATGGAGGGGGGCAGAGTGAAAGGGAGAGAGAGAAAGAATCTTAAGCAGACTTCATGTCAAGTGAAGAGCCCAATGCAGGCCTCAATCTTTTGACTCTGAGATCATGACCTGAGCCAAAATCAAGACTCTGACGCTTAACCAACTGAGCCTCCCAGACACCCTGCTAAATAACTCTTTATTAAGGAATCTGGTATAAGTATTAGATAAAATGACTTTTCCTTATTTGTAAACATTCTTTATATATTGTAGATGCCAGTCCTTTATTCCATGTATTACAAGTATATATATATATTTTTTTAATTTTTTTTTTTCTCAAAAAAAAATTTTTTTTTTTTTTTGCCATTTTGTAAAACACATAAGTATAGACTTTGGGATTTTTCTTCATATTTTTAAAAGACTAGAAATGAGATACTTCAGTATTTTGAAAATTTTGCTTTAAGGAATATTGCAACTTAATTTAGAATTAAATGGCATAGTCATACATAATTTTAATTCTTTTCTTCCTTTTTAAAAATGTTTTATTTATTTAAGTAATCTCTATTTACTTGGGGCTCACAACCCCAAGATCAAAATTTGTACACTCTTCCAACTGAGCGAGCCAGGGGCTCCTTTCCTTTTTTTTTTTAAATTTTGGAAAGGATGCTTAACATGAGCTAGCTAGCTATCCTCTTAGCAGATTTTTAAGTGTATAATATAGTGTTCTTATCTATTGTCACAGTGTTGTACAACAAATCTCTAGAACCTATCTTGCATAACTAATGTTTTATACATATTGATTAGTAACTCCCGATATCACTGTCTCTTAGTCTTTGGCAACCACAATTCTGTTCTTTGCTTCTATGAGTTTGACTATTTTGCACAGTTCATATAAGTGAAATCATGGAATATTTGTGCTGTGACTGGCTTATTTAACTTAGAACATTCTCAAGGTTCATTCATCTTGTCATTTTCAGGATTCATTCATTTACAGGATTTCCTTTAAGGTTGAATAATCAGTTGTATGTATATACCACATTTTCTTTATCTATTTGTATCTTTGTGTCTTTATACATTCACAAGATTGTTTCTGCCTCCTGGCTTTTATGAATAGCCCCACAGTGAACATGGGAATGCTAATATTTCTTCATGATCTTGATTTTAGTTGTTTTGGGTAAATACCCACAAGTAAGAATCCTGAATCATATGGTAGTTTTGTTTGTTTTTTGAGGGGGAACCTTCCTACTGTTTTCCAAAGTGGTTGTAACATTTTTCGTTCGCACCTACAGTGTACATAGGTTCCAATTTTTTCCCACACCCTCACTAATACTTGTCTTATATGCTTTTTTGATAATAGCTGTCATAACAGCTATGAGATGACAGCTCATTTTGATTTTGATTTGCATTTCCCTGTTCATTAGTGACCTTAAGCATCTTTCTGTATACCTGTTGGCCATTTCTATCTCATCTTTGGAGAATTATTCAAGTTTTTAGCCCCTATTTTGTAATAGGGTTGGTAGTTTCTTTGCTGTTAAGTTGTAGGAGTTCCTTACATATTTTGAAGATTAACCCTTTATCAGATACGTGGTTTATAAATATATTCTCTCATTCCATAGGTCATCTTTTCACTCTTTCGGTTGTTTCCTTTGCTGTGATGAAGCTTTTTAAGTTAGGTAGTCCTACTTGTCTATTTTTGCTTTTATTTCCTGATTGCAAATGTCTTTGCTCAGTTTTTGGCTAGTCTTGTTATAGTATCTTTTGACAAACAAAAATGTTTTATTTTTATTTGTATGTATATATATATAATTTTTTAAATGATTTTTGCATTTTATATCATGTTGAGAAATTTTTTCCTATGTCAAGGTTGTAAGATATTTTCTTCTTTGAAAAGCTCTGCTTTTCACATTTATTTTGAATGTATAATGTGAGGTAGGAAAAATTTCCCCATGTGATTAGCCATTTGTCCCAGTACCATTCATTGGATCAATTTTTTCCTCACAGATTTACAGTGCCATTTCAGTCCTACACATCTCTGTGTTCTGTTCTGTTCTGTTCATTTGCTTATTTCTCTGATATCAGGCTATCTTAATTATTATTGCTTCAACAATAAGTTTTAATGTCAGGTAAGGAAAATTTCCTTCCTTGGTTTACTTATAAAATTGTTTCTACTATTCTTGTCCCCTTGATATTCCACATAAATTTTAGAATCAGACTTTTGAGTCTCCTGAAAATCTCTGTAGAGATTTTGATCAGAAGCATTATAGAGGTTGAATTCATTGAAATCATAGATTTGTAGGGAACTGACATCATATGATCCTGACTTTCCCTGCTAGAAATAAATACAGCTTGTCTTCCTCAGTTTTTAGTGTGATTTTTTAAAAAAGATTTTTGTTTATTTATTTGACAGAGATAGCAAGAGAAAGAACACAAGCGTGGGGGAGCTCGAGAAGGAGAGGCAAGCTCCCCACTGAGCAGGCAGCCCCATGTGGGGCTCGATCCACAGACACTGGGATCATGACCTGAGCTGAAGGCAGATGCTTAGTGACTGAGCCACCCAGGCACCCCCCCCCCTTTTTTTTTTACAGATTTTATTTGTTTATTTGACACAGAAAGAGAGATCACAAATAGGCAGAGAGGCAGGCAGAGAGAGAGGAGGGGAAGCAGGCTCCCTGCTGAGCAGAGAGCCTGACTCAGGGCTGGATCCCAGGATCCTGAGACTGTAACCTGGGCTGAAGGCAGAGGGTTTAACCCACTGAGCCACCCAGGCACCACTCTCTCCCTTTTTTTTTTTTTTTTAAAGATTTTATTTATTTATTTGACAGAGAGAGACCACAAGTAGACGGAGAAGCAGGCAGAGAGAGAAAGGGAGAGAGGGAAGCAGGCTCTCTGCTCGGCAGGGAGCCCGATGTAGGACTCGATCCCAGGACCCTGAGATCATGACCTGAGCCGAAGGCAGCGGCTTAACCCACTGAGCCACCCAGGCGCCCCTCCCTTTTTTTTTTTAATTCATTTGAGAAAGGGCAGGAATGTGGGGGGCGGAGGTGGCACAGAGGGAGAGGGAGAAGCAGGGAGCCCGCCCTGGAGCTCCATCCGAGGACTCTGAGATCATGACCTGAGCTGAAGGCAGACCCCTTAACCAACTGAGCCACCCAGGTGCCCCATCTCTTTTTTTAAAAGAGCATTTTTTAAAAAATGTGCTGAAAAATTCCATTTAGAGCATGTGTAAATATGTTTTGTTGTATCTTTTCCTAGTAAAACTTCTGTTGTATACATATGGATCTTTTTTCCTGTTTTGTAATCTAAGTGATTATTACTAGTGAGTAGGAATAGTCCAGATTTTTACGTTAAGATTGTATTAGCAACTGTTGACTTATTAGTTCGCATAGTTCCAAATAATTTACCTGTAGATTCTCTTGGACTTACTATGTGGAAAAATTTTTTTAATGTAATTTTATGTCTTAGTGCTTCATGTCATAATTTATTGCATTAACTAGGATCTCTGTCCAATAGTAAATAGCAGACACCTTTTTCTTGTTCTTGATTTTAAGTGGGAGTGCATCTAAAATTTTATTATTAAGTATTATGTTTACTGTAGTTTTTTAACATAGGTATTTTTTATCTGTGTCATAATGATATCACTCTGAATTTAAGATTTCCCCATTAAATGGTTCTGTTCAAAATGGGATCTTTTGGGGCGCCTGGGTGGCTCAGTGGTTTGAAGCCTCTGCCTTCCGCTCAGGTCCTGATCTCAGGGTCCTGGGATTGAGCCCCACATTGGGCTCCCTGCTTACTGCGGAGCCTGCTTCCTGTCCTCTCTCTGCCTGCCTCTCTGCCTACTTGTGATCTCTGTCTGTCAAATAAATAAAATCTTTTAAAAAAATGGAATCTTTTATGGAATTAAAACTTATATACATTTGACACAATTCCCAGATATTCTGGTACTTAAGGTGTAGGCATTTGTATTTTTAGAAGCATTGTGAACGATCAGGATTTTGTTTTTGTTTTTGTTTCCATTATGGAGGTTGCATCTTATTGAATGGTTATTCTGCATCAGATGAAATGATCTTTTAAAAATTTTAATTGATAATATGGTGCGAGTAATAGATTTTCTGTTGTTGAACCCATTCATGCATTTCTGGAGTAAATGAATAGGCTACCGGTAGTAGCCCAGACATGGTACAGGATGATTCGGAAGGGCTAGAGTGATGATAATCACAGTTATAATGGAAAGTAGAGAACTGTAATGGGAGAGGCAAGGGAGAAAGCTTTTGAAAAGGGCATTAAATTTGATATTAAAATGTTTTAAGTCACTTTTGTGGTTGTGTACCCCATCAGTGAAAAAAATAAAGAATGCATTCCTAGTACATGTATGTTTATTTTAAAACTATGCATGTGGGGCACCTGGGTGGCTCAGCTGGTTAAGTGTCTGACTCTTGGTTTTGGCTCAGGTCATGGTCTCCAGGTTGTGAGATCCAGCTCTGCATCAGGTTCCTAGCTCAACAGGAAACTGCTTCTTTCCCTTTGCCTCTCCCTGTGCTCTCACTCACCCTCTCTCTTTCTCTCTAAAATGAATACACAAATCTTAAAGTAAAAATAAAATAATAAAAAACATGCATGTATTTTACAGTACTAATACTTTATGTACATTTAAAGCATGCAAAATTTAAGTGAGCTAAAGATGAAATTGTTACTTTAAAAATAAATTTTGCTTAATGGTATGAGATATTTTTATTAATGTTTTATTAATACTTTTACTAAAACTAGTATTGTTGACTATACTTTCTAGAAATTTTTTAAAAAGATTTACTTAGAGCACACACACGTGCATGAGTTGCGGGGTAGACGCAAGAGGGGAAAGGAGAGAATCTCAAGCAGACTCCCTGCTGAGAGAATCTCAAGCAGACTCCCTGCTGAGCGTGGAGCCTGTCACAGGGCTCAGTCTCACTACCCCAAGGTCATGACCTGAGCCAAAATCAAGAGTTGGATGCTTAACTGACTAAGCCACCCAGGTGCCCCCTAAAATTTTTTAAATCTTAGTTTAACACTATGACATAATCAAAGATTTGAAACGAAGTTCTTTTTACAGCGATACCGATTTTGCTGACTGTCATGGCTGAAAAAGATATTTACCATACAAAAGCTTATAGATCCAAATAGAAGAAGTATGTCACAGGTTGAGCTTACTAAGGTTTTCAGTTCCATTTATTAAATGTCAAAAGAGCTTTGTTGAAATTTTCATCTTCCCTAATGATGTTACAGTTGTTCTTATAAACCAACTAGAAGTCGTTACAGTGTTTTTAAAGGACACATTCAAAACCCAGTGATTATATTTATTTGGAAGATTTTATTTGTTTTTTATTTTTTATTTTTTTAAGTAAGCTCAGTGCCCAGTTTGGAACTTAAACTCAGAACCCTGAGATTAAGAGTCACATGATGTACTGACTGAGTGAGTCAGGCACCCCTATTAGAAAGATTTTAAAAAGATTTAAAAAAAATTAGAAAAATCTGTTACCAAGTTTAAAGATACAGATATGAGATTTTTAAAAAATAGGTGACAGATACTGTTTTCATTGACAAATTCAGAACAACTCTTTAATAAATGCAGTCTCCATAATTTGAGTTTATTTTAAAAAGGTGTTTAGTCTTCACATTGTTAAAATGCCACCTTTACTTGAAGAGACAGATTAGTATCTGCCGGAAAGGTACAGAAAAGAATGGTTTACTAGTTTCCTCTTTGGGTGTGAAAACTGGGAAGCTCGCTTGCTAGCTCAGCATTGGATAGATGTGTGTGGAGAGAGAACATGGTTATTGTCATAGAAGGGACAGTCTTTGGGAGGGTGTCTACACTAAATAAACCTTGTTGTATGTAGCTTTATTATGAAAAATCAAAAAAAGGAAAATTCAAAAAGAAAAGAACATTTGTTAGGCAGCTGGTATAGTAACGGTTTTGTTTTTTATAAAAAATGAATAAGCATTTTTCTAGGTTTAACAACTCTTTTAATTCTGGTATTGAGATATAAAAGCAGACTTCTGCATGGTACAGTTCTTTGCCCACTACCTGTCTCATTTCTGTTAATGTTTCTGCTATTAAAAGCATTTGTTTCTATAAAATTGACCACTCAGATGATATTCTGTAATGCATAAGTGACAGTCCCCATTTGGAACATACCCACTCATCCCTCTGGATTTCTCTAATACTGCATATGACATTTGGCTCCAGGACAGGGTCCCTCTGAAGATGTCAAATTGTTCTGTATATTAAATGTTGGAAAGTCTAGTTCCTTTTTTGGAAAATAAGAACATAATGAACATTTAAATCTTCTCTTAAAACTACTCTGCTTTGGAGGCTGCATCTTTAAACCACATTCTAGTTACAAGTCAGAAAGTTCACAGATTCTTGCTTCTACCTCAGCTTTCAAAAACTAGGTAGTCCAGGTGGAAGAGTCTCTTTGAAAGTCTGAAGAACCTGGGGAAATACTATCATGCTAGGGATTTAAGATAATTCTGCAAAATTCTATATTCTCTATATATTTGTAACTGCATAAGCTAATTTGAAAAGGATGTAAATAAAGATTTAATAAGCAGTTTTCTTACCAGAATTTATTTAAAAAGTAATACTATAATTATTTCATAGTTCAGAACTATTTGAAGTTCAGGCTTTTTTTTTTTTTTTTTTAAAGAGGGCATGCATGTGCGAGTGGGGGAGTGAAGAGGGGGAGAGAGAGAATCTCTAGCAGGGTCCGTGCTCAGCACAGAACCTATATGGGGCGCAATCTCATAATGCTGAGATCATGACCTGAGCCAAAATCAAGAGTTAGTTGCTTAACTGGCTGAGCCACCCAGGCATCCTGAAGTTCAGGCTTTTTTTTTTTTTAAAAGATTTTATTTATTTATTTGTCAGAGAGAGAGGGAGAGAGAGTGAGCACAGGCAGACAGAGAGGCAAGGCAGAGGCAGAGGGAGAAGCAGGCTCCCCGCTGAGCAAGGAGCCTGATGTGGGACTTGATCCCAGGACGCTGGGATCATGACCTGAGCCGAAGGCAGCTGCCTAACCGAGCCACCCAGGCGTCCCTGAAGTTCAGGCTTTTAAAAAAATTCAGACTAGTCATTTCATTAGCAATTCAAGTTAGTGAATCTGTAATGTGCTTTTTTACTTGAGGTATTAACGTTTCCCTCCCTCCATTCTTAAGTAATAGGAGTGAAACATCTACATCTGATAACACAGAAACTTATCAAGAGAATACAAGGTAAGCTTTTGAAAATTTTACTACTTTAGTACATAATATCTGTCACTTTATAATAGATTTTTTTAATTAATTTTTTTAAAATTTATTTACTTGACAGAGATCACAAGTAGGCAGAGAGGCAGGCAGAGTGAGAGGAGGAAGCAGGATTCCTGCTGAGCAGAGAGACCAATGTGGGGCTCAATCCCAGGACCCTGAGATCATGACCTGAGCCAAAGGCAGAGGCTTTAACCCACTGAGCTACCCAGGCACCCCTAAAATTTTTTTATAAAATGAAATCATCAGACATAATGCTAGACTAGCAATTAAATAAATGTTACAGATGCTTTTACAGATCACGTTAAATTAGAATAGTGTAGATCTCCTCTTTTACTGTGGTCCGGTTTCTTCCATGCATAATTTAGGTAGAGATGTCAGTATTAAACTGTCCCTTGCTGAAATTCTGAGGTATTAAACTTCAGTGATGCATGATCTCAAAATGTTTTGAAATGTTGATTGTTCTGATGATTGACACTATTGTTTTTCACTTTTCTTATGAATTTTGGATGTTAGATTCCTAGAGATTGGGATAGACTAAGGATCTGACCTTGACGGGAATCTTTTTTTTTAAAGATTTTATTTATTTATTTGACAGAGAGAGATCACAAGTAGGCAGAGAGGCAGGCAGAGAGAGAGAGAGAGAGGAAAGCAGGCTCTCCGCCCAGCAGAGAGCCTGATGTGGGACTCGATCCCAGGACCCTGGGATCATGACCTGAGCTGAAGGCAGCGGCTTAACCCACTGAGCCACCCAGGCGCCCGACGGGAATCTTTTTAATAAAAAGTTTTGACGTCCTAGATATGGGACACCACAGGGTGTTTACAACTTTCAGAAGAGTTACAGAGACATCTGTTGGCCTTACACAAATGACTAAATTTAAGTTGTTTGGACGTAACTGCTTAACATATGGGGCAGCTAGGTTTGTTTTCGTTTAAGCTAAAGGCACCACAAAAAAATGTACTGAAACATTTTAAGGGTATTGTAAACTGAGATTGTTTGGGAACATCTGTTGTAGATCATTTACTGAAAATAGTTTTTGCAAAATGAGGAAATCTTTGAATAATAAGTATACTTTTAAAAAAAGAAACTTAAAATAATTGGTCAAAGAATAGAAAAGCATCATTTTTGTTATGATTTCACCTTAAGTACATTTCATTTAAAATTATTTTATAGTTCTTCTGGGCATCCTACCTTTAAGTGTCCCTTGTGTCAAGAATCAAATTTTACCAGACAGCGTTTACTGGATCATTGTAACAGTAATCACCTATTTCAGATAGTTCCTGTGGTAAGTACCTATGTTAAAGACAGTCTTCTGTTTAAATATGCTCTTCCATTTTACTTCATGTGTATAAGGGAAAGTAGTTGATTTAAACTTGGATGGGGCATTATCAATAAGGTAGACTTTTGTCAACAATAAATTGATGACCAGAAGCAAAATAAGATATTTAAAATTCCACTAACTCACTTATAGAAAGGGAGATGGTTATTATAAGGGTGATGTAAGAGAATAGGCTGGAGGAGAGTGAAATCTGAAAGGTGAACTGGGGATTTTCATTTGAGGAATGGCAGAACCAACCTCTACTGGGACCTCTCAGTTTCTTATTCTGTAGGATTCAGGCAGCTGGATCTGGCCTGGTGGACCTGTTGTAGGTGAAAGCATTTATAAATAAGAATGAAGTCAGTAGGTGTTTTTAATTGTATCCTTGCAGAATCTAGTATATGAATGCATAAAGCATGGAAGGAAAAGAATCATACTTTCTTTTTGATGCATACATATCTTTTTGATGCCATTTTGAGGCTGTGTAAGAAAGGGGGAGACCTTTTTGAGGAATGAGGGAGACAGTGGACTGCAGGATTCCAGCATTGTGTTAATGGTCCTACAAGTCCTCTTTTGGAACATGAGTTACACAGGTAAGTGATTTCAGCTGTGGATGGTACAGGAGAAACTGAGCTGGAAGAGATACTTCCTTTTAAGCTGTACATTTTGATATATAATTTCTTCAGAAATAAGAGTAGAAAGAACATTTCATAAATAAAATAAGGATTATAGGTATTTCTAAGCAGATTTAGTTGGTAGTGCTAGAAAAGTTGTGAAAGATACGCCTCTGTAACTACTGAGACTACACTTAAACTCTTACATAGCACAAAGGGAGACACATCACCTACTCTGTTCATTAGGGGACAGTCAGTTAATAAACAAATACAATTGCCAAAGATCTCTCCAGGAAAAAAAATCTCACATTTAAGATACTTGATTTGTTTTATATTGCATTGGCCAGTTTTTGTTCTGCATTATTTTCAAAACAGCACAAACTTTGGTTAGAGTCCAGTTACTAAAAGTTTCTTCTTACTTGATTTGAGTGTATCATCCATTCACTTTTTAGCATGTCCTTCATTTAAAACTTTAAGGATATGATTTGAAGTTTACTTCACTTTCATTTTACTTATAAATACAATTAAGCTAATAGTGATTGTAGTTATTTGTGGTTCAAATGAGATTACATGCTGGCTAATGATAGCAACTGTGGCATTATTAAAGGCTGACTGTGATGTTTCTGTTCAAACAAATCTTTGTGGTCAAAGATATAAATAATAGAATGTATCTCTCTTTTTTATTGTGTTAGATTACTATACTTTATCTGAGGTACTTTGGTCAGGAAATGATGATCTCTTGAAATTTGGACCTTAGAAGTGATTTTTTTTTTTAAGATTTTCTTGATTTGACAGAGATCGCAGGTAGGCAGAGTCAGGCAGAGAGAGAGGGAGAAGCAAGCTCCCCACTGAGCAGAGAGCCTGATGCGGGGCTCGATCCCAGGACCCTGAGATCATGACCTGATCTGAAGGCAGAAGCTTAATCCACTGAGCCACCTAGGCACCCCAGATATGATTTTTATATAGACATTTTCAGTAACATAAGCTTGTGTTGTTTTAATACTTCCAATAATTAGTATGTTTGGATATTTTCATTATATTTAAAACATTCTGTTTCTCATAGACATGTCCTATTTGTGTGTCTCTTCCTTGGGGAGATCCTAGCCAGATTACTAGAAATTTCGTTAGTCATCTAAATCAAAGACATCAGTTTGATTATGGAGAATTTGTGGTAAGTGAAATTCTTTAAGCTTAAGAAAATACCCTGTAAATATTCAAGTTAAATTAACTTTTTCAGTCTAGACTTGAGTTTTGAAACAAGCTGTTGTTTTTATTATTTATTTATTTATTATTATTATTTTAAAAGATTTTATTACAGAGAGTGATATTGAGAGAGGGAACATAAGAATGGGAGAGCTAGAGGGGGAGAAGCAGGCTCCCTGTTGAGCAGGGAACCCCATATGGGGCTCGATCCCAAGATGCTGGGATCATGACCTGAGCCAAAGGCGGATGCCTAATGACTGAGCCACCCAGGCACCCCAGGGTTGTTTATATAATATAGGTGAACTTTGGTTCTATATTTGTGGAAGTGGTACAAGTTAAATTTACTGTTTACCTCCTTGTACTAGAGAGATAATTAATGTAAGACGAGTAAACCCCCAGATTGAACAAAATGACTATTTATGTGAAAACTGTCTAGATTTAAGGGATAATTATACCTGCTTAGAGAAGTGAAACTGGTGCAACAGATGGAGGAGAATGTTGTTCTTATGTAGAATAAGTTGCTTATTATAATAGATTTCTCATATCTACATGTGAGACACATTATTTTTTTTAAAGATTTTATTTGAGAGATTGGGTGAATGAGAGAGCGCTAGAGATCATAAGGTGGGGGAGGGACAGGACGAGAGGGAGGTGCAGGCTCCCTGCTGAACAGGGAGCCTTACAGGGGGCTTGATCCCAGGACTCTGGGACCATGGGATCATTACCAGAGTCGAATGCAGACAGACACCCAACCAACTGAGCCAGCCAGGTGCCCACATCCTTGTTAAAAATGAGGGAGCATAATTATTAAAGAAAGCCAGATTGAGTAGATTCTGGTCTTAGATGATTGCTTTAACAGGCATGAGAGAAGTTATATAAAAAAGATCCCTAAAGCAAAAATGGGGTTACTTTCTACCTCCCAAATGTGTCATTATAATTTTTTAAAGAAGTTAGATGACTTTTATGTTTTATTGTGAAATTACATTTTATTCAACTGCAGTGAATTAAAACCGTATCTAATTCAATATTAATCCTGATAAAGAATGGCTGATACTTATTTTCCAGTTTAGGTAAGCACAGGCATGTGCAATTCTGACAATGACATGAACAGAGTTTATTTTTTTCTTTGTTCTCCAGTGTTGAAATTATATCATTATTGATAAATTTTTTTTGTGGAATTTGCATTTTTAGTTTTATTGTTTTAAAGTAACACCTCAAATGTGTAAAATTCATGTGTACTTTTGTGATTTTAGCATTTTTATGAAATACAGATTCTTAAATTCTCATTTTAAGAAAGTTTACTGTGGACAATATGATTTGTAAAAATGAAAATATATTTTATAAACTGCTTTTGATCTATTGTGATATTGTGCTCTATTTTGATCAATTGTCCAGTTTTATTTTGCGAAAGAAGAATATGTAATTTTAATTATTCGAGATTGTCAAGTGGAAGCCCATTTTAAAGCAAACCCATAAAACATAACTGATAGCAGCAAGTAGAATTAAGTGAAGGAGGGTGGTGTAACTAAGATTGAGGAAGCTATAGTTTTTAGCTTCTTGTTAGGATTAAGAAGCTGCTATTTAGTTCTCTTAATTCAATAAATGCTTTTTTTTTTTAGATTAAATTTTTTAGATAATTTGACATTGTTTTCTAGAGATGACACATTTATTATCACTTAAAATTGTGGGTTGCCTTTAACTGTACTTTTAATTAACTACCTCATCTTAAATCACTATAACTTTCAAATTTCATTTTCTGCTGATCCTAATTTGTTGTTTATCAATTATATTTAAATAATTACAACTGAACTTACTAAAGTTCAGACATTTAAATCTTATGTTTTAAAGGATAGCATATATTGTAACATAAACCATTTTAAGTGTGTTAATATATTGGGCAAAGTATTGAGTAGTGGAGTATATCTTTCCTATTGATACGTTAATGTCATTATTTTTAGAATCTTCAGCTAGATGAGGAAACCCAGTATCAAACTGCTGTTGAAGAATCTTTTCAAGTAAACATCTGAAGGCTATAGACATCTCTGCATCTTTGTACCTGCAAGTGCCATCTTCAAGGGGAAAACTACATGAAGTCACCGTTTCAGTAACTTGACGTGTATATTAATAAAAGTAATTCAGTCTATTGATTTAGGTTTTTAATTAATAAAGGTGGGCCATCTGAAAACTTCATCTTTTTGATAAGTTAAAAATGAAAGTTAGGACATTATCTTTAAAAATATTGAAATGGACAAAAGGGATTCCATGTTGTACTTCTCTTTTTTTATATATACAGTCTTAAATTTTTCCTTACATTGCTTTTGGAATTTGGTGCAGTTCTCCCATGGACGTTCTTGTACACAGGTAACACACAGTAGCACACTCTGAAAGTTGTGATTGATAGAAACCTACTAAATCTGAGCCAGTTACCAGAGTTGCAGAATGGAGACTTGAAGTGCTAAATGAAACAATCCAAAGGAAACTTTTTTAATACAGATTCTAGCTGAAGAATCCAACTATAAGAAAATTGTATTTATATAATGTTTAGTATTTTTGAAGACTAGTGAGATTTCTTTAATAATTATAACTCTTTAAAAAGTGGAAGTTCATTGTAAAAGTATTTTCTTTTTGCCTTAGAAGGAAATACTAAGAGAAAAATTTATTTCTTAGGTGGGAGGTTGGTGATTTCAAATCTTGTTTGGCCAACTAATTTGTAAGCCTAAAGTATATTAAGCCAAATTATAGCTCTTTGTCCTCAAAATTTTCTAGCCAGTATTTCTCTTTAGATAAGATGAAACTTTGATTAGAAACTCCAGATGGTGATATCATATTCTACAGGTATGTTTAAATGAGAGGTTTGGTTTCATTTCAGTTTAGAAACTCATTCAAAGCTAAAGATGTGTATGTATATATGCATATACTTTTTTATGTGTATTTACACACACATATGCATGCAATTTGTCAGGTTATATACAGAATTTCTATTAAGATTTTAAAAATGGACAAGCAATATGGGATTGAATATCTGATTTGATTAAAATTTTTTATATCACCAAATTTTTAAATAGCAATGGCCAAATGCTAAGTGGTTTAGTTGGCTACTGTTACACCTTAAAGTTGAATTTACACACATAATTACCTTGTTTATATGGTGCTCATTTGTTACTCTCAAAGATAATGCATGACTATGAAGTAATGAGATGGATGCCACCAGCCACTCTGTTTCACTACTTCTTAGTCAACACTGGGTTTGTTCTTAGTATTTATTAATAAGAATCATAAAATAACTTGTACTAGAAGGCCTAAATCACAGAATGAAAGAGGAAGTGTGTATTAGCTGACATTCCATACTAATATGCATTGTTTATGCTTTCTTTAAAATAACTAAAAGAACATAAAAGAAAATCTCAATAGTTTGCTGCTAATATATACATATATTGTATGAAAAGGGTATATTTTGGTTTTGTTAAAGCCCTTGTTGACTTTTCTACAGTGAACATTTTTTTTAACTTGATTTAATAAAAATGTTAATTTTGAAAGTGGAGTTTTGTAAAAACCTTTTTCAGTCAAACAATGACTATGGTAGTAATAACAATCACCAAAAAAGCCATACATCTTGATGAGCATATGCCTTTGTTCTGTCATTCGAAAGAGTGATGTTTACTATGTGCTTGAACATTTTCTCTGCAGTTACATGAGTGTAATTGTAAGAATAGCTGTTTAATGAACTCTTTTTAAAAAGATTTTTGACCATAGGTTTTTCCAGTTTAAAGCAATAACTTTACTACTTTCTTTCAAAGTTAATACTTGCAGTATTCAAGTTTTAAACCATTCTGAGATTTGAGAACTTCTTTAAAGAAAAATTGTAGTAGAGATCATCTTGATGAAATTGTGTTTGGAAGTTTGTGGATTAGTTAAATATCAATAATAGTCTTGTGTGTCTTTCCTATAAACTTTTCTTAAGGAAAATATTGCCTATTTGCTGTTACCTGGGAACTCCTCAGTATGGAAATGTTTGTTTAATCTCACCTTTTGTCAGTGGGTTAGGAATAGGGACAAGCTTTACAGATTTACAGTTTAAATTAATGAGAAAGTCCTTATTTTTAATACGCCTATAGCTGAGTCAAAATAAAGGAGGGAAACTATTGATTGCTGATACCCAAATTTCACAATACCACTTCTAGGAAGGCGATTTCCCTCAGCAAGTTACAGTTTATGTTGTTAAACAGAGTCTTATTTGAGATGTATTGCTTTATTTTTCAATTAAAAGTGGTTTTCTCCTACTTGTGTGTCTAATTAAAATTTTGTCTAGAGGCAAACACGATAGCATTTAATTCTCATAACTCACCCTGGAAGACATGTAGGAGATAACTCATTATTTTGCTCTTGAAAAAGTGGATAGGAGAAAGCTACCACATGCTGATGCTATATGTTGCATTTAACTTTATAAACCTATTCTATCTTTATTTCAAATGTTAATCAATTTATAAGGCTATTTGTCAAGTGTTTATGCCACAAGATTTTCAAGTCCTGTTAGCAACCAGACAGAAAGCTAGTTAACTGGTTAATAAACACTTTTATATGGAGAAGTTACCCTTAAGTATGATATCAGGGTTGTAAGAACATCTTGCCAAATACAATGTCATATACCTTTTGGGTTGCTTAAGAAGTATTAACTATAATCTTCATTGAATCATAACTTTTATGGAAATCTGTTACGGCTGCTGCTCAAAAGAATAAACCTTTTGAGGAGCTGATGACATTATAGCCTTTGTGACCCAGAAAACATGTAAATACATGTAGTATAAAACTGATGATAGAAACATGAATAAAGTACTCATTCCATGATACCATTTAGTGTCAATATAATTTTCTGATTATGCAGTACAATATGAAAAAAGCGTGGAATGGGAAGGAGTTAATGTTAAGAAATTAAAAGAATATAGGATCCTCCAAAAATGAGTATTCCCACCTGCATTCCCCCTCTAATCTGACAGCAGTTGTCCAATCCTGGGGCTGAGGTGACCGTTGCCACACTCCCACCCTTGAAATGAGAAAGATAAATGTGTGTATTCCATTATGTACTTACCTGGCAAACTTGCATTCACTATACCATACAGTTTCCTATGTTAATAGGAATTCTTGAGAGTATAATGGTCAAGGACATATGATTACAGAATTCAAAATGAGCAGGGCCTGGGAGTGGATATGGATTAGACCCAATCAGATGAATTATAGCTGTTCTATGGAGAGGGAGAAGAAACACAGGAAAGGTGAATGAAAGAAATTATCTGTCAGTGTGGCAACATAATGCATGATAATGTGCACAAAGTGAACAGTGGCCTCAGTAATCAGAACTTAGGTCAAGAAAAACATCACTAGAATCCCGTAAATCCCCTTATTTCTACTTGCAGTCATAACTCGTTACCATCACAAAGTTTTAATACCACAGGTTGTTTTGCCTGCTTTTATACTTTTTATAAGGAAGGACAGTAAAAATTATATCTGGCTATTTTTGCTTAACATTGTTTTGAGGTTTTCATATCTACATCTTAATTTTGTCAACTGCTGCCTACAGTAACTTTTCTTTTGTCCAGAAGAAAAAAGCTGAACGGTAGCTTTTGTGAATTGTTAGATACATTGCAAATAGTTCTTTTCATGAATGCTGGCACTCACAGGAGCCGATCTAGGTAAAAACTGAAAACTGGCCCACCGCCGCGCCCTGCCCCACTATAACGGGAAAGACAGGTAAAGAGAGGAGGCAGTGGCCTTCCACAGCTCTTATTTGACTTTTTTCCGAAGCTGCATGGAGGATGTTCTCTTTGCAGAGCATTTTGTAGGCAGCGGATTTTACAAAGCATTCTATTTCCTGGGAATTGAATAATGCACCAACAGAAACTAAAGGGGGGTTACAGAGGATACAAAAGAAGCCTAATTTCCTGGGTTAGAATGTTTTTGATGATCCTGCAGGTTGACACTTAACATGGTTTTGGACAAATTACTTAGCCTCTCACTTCTGTGGGTTGTGAGGATTCAGTGTGCTAACACACAAAGTGCTTGTTATCTTTACTGTTCCCGTGTATTCAGTCCAGATCTACCAATTATGTTTATATCTGTCCGGTCTCTCAATCAGGAAAGTCAAATAATGTTTTCCTCCTTTCCCAATATAGATCCTAAAGGGTTATTAGTTTTTGTTATCCTCAACTTTTGCAGGAAGATTTGACACATTGTGTTTGTCTCTAAGAAGTACAAACACTCAATAGATAATGAGGCTTTCTAAATAAAAACAGTATGTCTTTTAGAATAATCATTATGAAGAATAATCAGCTGATAAATACTAAGTAATTTATGCCCAGGATTTATTGATGAGAAATTTATTCAGCCCCCCCATTTTATTGTGATAAAATTGACGTACAACACTGTAGAAGGTTAAGGTGTACAGCATAATTACTGATTGGCCAGTATCGTGAAATGATTACCACGGTAAGTTTAGTTAACATCTATCTATACGTACAGAAAAATGGGGGGTTTAACCCCCCTTGTAATGAGAACTCTTGTGATTTACTCTCAACTTTCAGACGTTGTACAGCAGTGTTTATAGTCCTCACTTTGAGCATTATGACCCATTTTATTTATTTTTTTTAAAGATTTTATTTATTTATTTGACAGACAGAAATCACAAGTAGATGGAGAGGCAGGCAGAGAGAGAGAGAGAGGGAAGCAGGCTCCCTGCTGAGCAGAGAGCCCGATGTGGGACTCGATCCCAGGACCCTGAGATCATGACCTGAGCCGAAGGCAGCGGCTTAACCCACTGAGCCACCCAGGCGCCCCGACCCATTTTATTTTTAACATGCCTAGTTTTTAGCCAATAATTAACATGAAGAAACCACTGTCTAGAAGAAAATTTATTTTGTAATATTATTAAATTACTTTAATAGCTTATATATGTTTGGTTATTCAGTAGTCTTAAAGGGTTTAGTTTTTCTGAACTTTTTGAAATATTCATCAGTGTTGACATTACTTTATGCTAACTTTGTTATTCTCTTTCTAGATAGAATTGATATATTGCACCTTAAGAGCATTTTTTATGTTTATAAAGTAATTTTAGGTCCGTTAGACCAACAGTTCTCAGCCTTCTTGGTCTCAGGTCCCCATGACACTCCAATTATTGGTGTAAAAAAAATTCTGCCATAGCATATGATCCTAAATATATGAAAACAGTAATTTTCTAAACATTTATGTAGTTGGGCTGTATTAACAAAAGTAGTCGTAGATAATGCTCTTGTAGAACTGACAGACATACTTCCCACCTATGACTGGCTGTTCCTTCACCTGGAATCTAATCAAGATGTTTCCTAATATAAGTTTATTCCTTAAAAACAAAAAAGAACCAAAAACCAAAAAGCCCTTCTAACAAACATCTTACTAAAGTAACATCCTTAAGCAAATTGTATTGTTTCTTTTTAAAACTATATGTAAAGTAAAAATCTTTTAATCCAACATGCTTCCATTGTCTACCTGTTTGTTGTGGGAAAGTTCATTCTTGTGTACTAGCTGGCGCTTTTTGCAGTTTGGATACTTCAAGAAGGTGCTTTAGGGATACCACAGAAAAACAAGTAGTTTATACCAGATTAGGCAAATTAAAGTCCCCAAGGAAGCTTTTTTTTTTGCTTTTTTGCCTTTTTGCACCCTGACTTTTGAAATTTAAGCTGTCTTTAGTTGGCAAGCTGCAGAACTCGGGCAATTTGTGGGGAAGATTAAGCTGAACAGAAAGTATGGCTTAGCAAAAAAAAAAAAAAAAAAAAAAAGTGATTAAGTCTGTGAAGTTAGTGCTGTGGAGCCAAGAGGAGCACTTTCTGAGCTACTGAGATTTTCCAGAATGGAAAATCTGGAAGGCTTTGGCCTGATGACATCCCATCTAAGGGATCTCCACAAAATAACTTCATAATTCTACATTTTAAACTGATCAAAAATAACAAAATTACTACTACTGATTTTGTGTCTTTTTAATTGAGATAGAATTGACATAACATTAGTTTCAAGTGTACAACATAGTAAATATTTATATTGTGAAATGTTCACCACAATAAGTCTGGTTAACGTCCATCACATAGTTGAAAATTTTTTTTCTTGTGATGAGAACTTAAGATTTACTCTTTTAGCAACTTTCATATATACAGCACAGTATTATTAACTATAGTCATCATACTGTACATTACATTGCCATGACTTGCTCGTTTTATAACTGGAAGTTTGTACTGTTTGATCACCTTCACCTATTTTTGCCCATCTCCCTCATCTCTTCGCAACCACCAATCTGTTCTCAATTTATGAGTTTGGTTTTTGTTTTTTAGATTCCACATAGAAGTAAGGTCATACAGTATATATATGTCGTTCTCTGACCTATTTCACTTAGCATAATGCCCTCAACTTCTATACATGTTGTTGGAAATGGCAAGATTTCCTTTTTTTGTGGCTGAGTAACTGTGTGTGTGTGTGTGTGTGTGTGTGTGTGCGTGCGTGCGTATGTGTTTCCACACTTAGGTGGTTCCATGTCTTGGCTATTAGAAATGCTCCAGTGAAATGGGAATGCAGATATATTTTTGAGATCCTGATTTTATTTCCTCTGGATATATACCCAGAAATGGAATTTCTGGATTATATGACAGTTATATTTTTAATTTTTTGAGAAAACTCCATAATGTTTTTCATAGTGACTCTACTGCTTTAGCAATTCCCACTAACAGTGCACAAAGGCATCCTTTTCTCCATATCTTCGCCAAAACTTGTCATCTTTAATTAAAAAAAAACAAAACTTTTATTTATTTGAGAGAGAGTGAGAGAGAAAGAGCATGAGAAGGGGGAGGGTCAGAGGGAGAAACAGACTTCCTGCTGAGCGGGGAGGCTGATGCAGGACTGATCCTAGGACACCGGGATCATGATCTGAGCTGAAGGCAGACGTTAAATGGACTGAGCCACGCAGGCACCCCTATTATATGCATTGTATTAGAAACCATATTTTCACCAAAACTGTTCAAGAGTATATGAGCATTGATAGCAATTTGTATCAGTTATAACCTCTAAAATGTTTTTCATAATTTAGGACTGTCCGTTTATGACTAGTAAATTTTCTTTTTTCTTTTTGTAGTTTTGGCTTGTTGCTACATTCGTATTTTGAATTTTAATTTTGGCATTCAACACATTAGCTATCACTCCAAGACTCATTTGCATATTGGATAAACAAGGCCTTGACCCTACTGCACACAACCAAAGCAGCCCAGGAGCAAATCATTAAAGACTGCTTTAGTCAGATTTCATCTATTACTAATTGAGTACAGTTATCAAGCCACTTATGAATACGCTTAAACATTCTAGTCTCCAGCTCTTGCATATCGTTCACAAGACTAACAATTCATCTACTGGTCCATTAAATGTGCTAAAATATGAAATGTATTTAGTTCAATTTGACTTAGTGAATATACAGTGGGTCCTTTAATTACTATTTTCTTTTCTAATTGCTTACAAGCTAGTTGCTCTAGAATTTTGTCAAGCAACTTAACTCTCATTGGCAATTTCTCTCTCTTTGGAAAATTCTATCAGGAGTGCTTAAAGGGGACTACATGTGGAATGTTGTATGGTCTTCAGTCGTCATAGGTGTATTATTTCAATAGAGCTGGAAGTTTTTGTATCTTCCATTTGTTACTTAGGACTTGAATATTAGGGAGGACATTCTGATTCTGAAGAAGTATTTCTTGCACAAAATTTGGGAGCCGTTTGATCCAGATAGGGTTTCTTTTTTTTTTTTCTTGGGTCCTGAGTGGTGCTTATTGAGGGCTTGTGATATGAATATAACACTTCTCAGTGGAAGCATGTCTAAATAGAAGGGAAGATTCTATCTGTAGTCTTACTGCTTTCATATTCCTGATAAAGGACCCTGCTGGTGGTTATGTGGTGTGGCTGAGAATATGTTAAGGAGGCAAGTTGATCTGGAGTTTGTTAAAGCTATAATACAGCAAAAGTTATATTTATTTTATAGCAATTTGAATTGGGTTTAAGATACCACATCATTTAATCCAGGGGTGGAAATGTGCACATGAAATCGGTGGAGGCTGTGTCTTTGTTATTCTAAACCTGGGACTTAACTGGGGGCACTTGGCCCATTCAGTGAAGCATGTGACTTCATCTGGAGTTAGTGAGTTCGAGCCCCGGGTCGGGCATAGATACTGCTTTTAAAAAGAAAATAAACCTGGAAATTACTGGTTTACTTGTCTCTTATTTTGCCTTTATTATCGTTCAAGGATTATTTGCCATAGATCTATCATAACATCACAAATTTAAAAGTGGTTAGTATCATAACCATCATAGACTGATATTCAGCCCACCTTCTCCCTCTGGGTTGTGCGTGTGTGTTAGGTTATCTGTGGAGCCAGGTCCAAAAATCAAAATCTTGAGGTGAAGCCAGAGGTCAGTTCGTGGGTGACCAGGTCAAAAGCACTGAGCCAAGAGGGTAGAGATAAACTAAAATGAACTGGTTGGGGTATGGAGATGCTTCTAGTCATAGAAGCAGACCCAGAGCAAGAAAAGAAGTGATGAAGCACGAGTATGCTGTGGTGTGAGTTAGGTTCAGGTAAACCTTAGCAGCAGGAGATCCTCTAAGCCAGGCACTCCTTTCATTCTTGTGGAGTCTGGATGTGAAGCTTTCCTGTGGGAGGCTCTCAACCATTATCATGGGATTGCCACTCTATTTTTTTTTTTTTAAAGATTTATTTATTCAACAGACATCGATCACAAGTAGGCAGAGAGGCAGACACAGAGAAGGGGGGAAGCAAGCTCCCTGCCAAGCCCGATGCGGGGCTCAATCCCAGTTCCCTGGGATCATGACTTGAGCCGAAGGCAGAGGCTTTAACCCACTCAGCCACCCAGGCCCCCTGGGACTGTCACTCTTAAACGGAGGTGCAGTTTATCTGGAACTAGAGAGAGGAGTTCACACGAAGTAGCAGTTTACTTGTACTCCGGTATCTCGAGCTTCCATTCTCTATTAACTAGGTTTATGGTAAATATTTTCCTTAGCAGAAAAGATGGAAGTCAGATTTGTATCCTGAGAACCTTCGTGTTGAAATGTCCCTTATTTCCTGGACGGCAGTCTCAGAGATGGTACTTATTTTATTCAGGAAAGGCGCAGTCCTGTCCCTCCTCTCACTACAGACTTAATCCCTAATCAAGCATCTCATTTTTGTACGTCAGTGATCACCTTTGTACAGGTTTCAGGTACCATCTTTGTTAACCAGTCTCGAATTTTCATCCGGCCCTCTCCTCTGAGCACCAGACCCATGACTCCGATACCTGCTCCGTGTTCCTGGTTTTCTTGCAGGCATCTTGAGCTCATGCTAGCTCTCTCCTCCTCATGCCCAGGTTTACTCCAGTGGTTCTTACAATTTGGGGTGCATAGGAATCACCTAGTGGTCTTGTTAAAACACAGATTGCTGACCCCAACTTCGAAGTTACTGTATCAGAGGTCTGGATTAGAGATTAATTTGTAATTAATCTGTTTGTACCCCTAACAAAACATCACAATTAATTTGTATTAAGTCTCCTTCCCAACTAGACCAGTTGTTTTTTAACACTGCCTGCTCCATAAGATCACCTGAAAAACTTTGCATAAACAAGCATACCAGGTTCCATCTCTAGAAATTTTGATTTATTTGGTTTGGGGGAAGGCCCACATGATTCTAATATACTGCCAGGGTTAAGAATCACTGCACTGGGGACGGCTGGGTGGTGCAGTCGGTTAAGCCTCTGACTCCTGGTTTCGGCTCAGGCCCTGATCTCAGGGTCGTAAGATTGAGCCCCGTGTCAGGCTCCACGTGGAGTCTGCTTAAGATTTTCTGCCTGTCCCCCCCCAACTCGTGTGCACGTGCTCGTGCTCTCTCTCTCTCAAATAAATACATCGTTAAAAAAAACAAACACTCGGGGCGCCTGGGTGGCTCAATGGGTTAAGCCGCTGCCTTCGGCTCAGGTCATGATCTCGGGGTCCTGGGATCGAGTCCCGCGTCGGGCTCTCTGCTCAGCAGGGGGCCTGCTTCCTGCTCTCTCTCTCTGCCTGCCTCTCTGCCTACTTGTGATCTCTCTCTGTCAAATAAAGAAATAAAAATCTTTAAAAACAAAAACAAAAAACACTGCACCAAACTAGACTGAAATTTTTGATTATGATCCTCACGTGGTATTGCCAACACCTAACACGGTGTGGGCAGTGAATATGTGTTTGTTGAACTCTTTCGTGACAGTAGAGAGAAATGGCATGGGCTCTCCCTTTGCTGAGGGACTAAGATGTTGAGATGGATGGAGACTTTAAGAAATTGGATTCATTTTATTTTATTTATTTTTTTAAAGATTTTATTTATTCATTTGACAGATCACAAGTAGGCAGAGAGGCAGGCAGAGAGAGGGGGGAAGCAGGCTCCCCGCTGAGCAGAGAGCCCCTTGTGGGGCTCAATCCCAGGACCCTGGGATCATAATCTGAGCCGAAGGCAGAGGCTTCAACCCACTGAGCCACCCAGGCACCCCTTGCATGCATTTTAGATAATGATTAAGATGCACGATCAATAAAAATGTAATAGACAATATCCAGCTCTTCCCTGAGGTAATCTCTGAAAATGGTCTGCTGTTCACTTGACTCAGAAAACCCTGTGAAATCATGCAAGCGAGAGGTTCAAATCTTCAGGGCCACTCTAAGAACACACATAAAGCTGCCAAGGCCATCCAGGGTATGCATATCTGAAAAGCCACCAAGTATCTGAAGGATGTCGCTTAGCAGAAACAATGCGTGCCACGCCATTGCTGTAGTGGTGGAGCTGACAGGTGCGCCCCGGCCAAACAGAGGGGCAGGACACAGACAGGGTCAGGGGCCCCACAAGAGGGCTGAATTGTTACTGCACAGGCTTAAAAATGCAGAGAGTAATGCTGCATTTTTATTAAAAGGGTTAGATGAAGATTCTCTGGTCATTGAGCACATTCAGGTAAACAAAGCCCCCAGGGTGTGGTGTTGAACTTACAGGGCTTGTGGCCGGATGAACCCACACACATGAGCCCTCCCTGCCACACTGAGTTGCTCCTTCCTGAAAAGAGCGGATTCTTCCTAAGCCAGAAGAGGAGGTTGCACAGAAGAAAAAAGTTATCCCAGAAGAAACTGAAGAACCAAAAACTTCCAGCCTGGGAATAAATCTTGCATAAAATAAATGCAAATAAGATTTTTTAAAAAAAGATGATATCCAGAAAAACTATAGAAAGCATTTTATGAAGAGACTTGAGAAAAACCCTGAAGTTAAACCTTGGAAAAGGAAAGATAAAGAATAAATTATGTATTAGGAGATGGTGAAGAGGAGAATCATGAAAGAAAAACAGTTTTAAAAAAATCGGAAGGGGAGACAAAGCACGAGAGACTGTGGACTCTGAGAAACAAACTGAGGGTTTTGGAGGGGAGGCGGGTGGGGCGTTGGGTGAGCCTGGTGGTGGGCATTATGGAAGGCAGGTATTGCATGGAACACCACATGGATGTGGTGCATAAACAATGAATTTTGGAACACTGAAAATAAATAAATTAAAAAATAAAATAAAAAAATAAAATGGAAAAAATAGTTTAAAAATACCACCCCTATGCTTATTAAATACTTACAATTTTAATGTACTTTGGGGCCCACTGTCTTGCTTGAGGTTCACAACGATGGTGCAGATAGGGCAAATATCATTCCCACTTCACAGATGAGGAATCTGAGTCATGGTAGATGAGTTTGGGTGACAGTCCAGGATTATATTCCAGCTTGACGGTAGGTAGAGCAAGGACTAGAACCTCGTCCCTAGTTCTTAATCCAATGGTCTTTCCAACACATTGGCTGTCCACAAAAGATTAATGTCCCTTTCATTGTCTAGGGGACGACACTTATTCCATTTTCACTTATTCCATTTAGTCCATATTCTCTTTCTTCTACAAGTCTGGGTCTCCCCTCCAAGGACTTAGCAACCACCAAGGCCCTAAATGATATATTTTTGCATACCTTCTTTATAATTATCTCCCAAGACCAAGACTTATTGTACTTACTTGTTTAGTGAACAATTTATATTTAATGAGCGACTCATATAGGCCAGGATGTGTCCTGCACGCTGGCAGACAGTTGGGAGCAGAAAGACACAGTCCTGCCCCTCTGACATTTTAGAGCAGCAGGTGAGAGACAGACATTAAATACTGACAAAAGTCCCGCACTGCAACTGTGATAAGCTCTTCGGGGGAAAAAGCGCAAACTCGCAGGGTTTGATTATGTCCCAGAGAAGAGATTCAGTTGAAACCAGTTCTGGAGAAGTGGGTATTACAAAATAAAACCAGGGTGGCTCAGTTGGTTAAGCGACTGCCTTTGGCTCAGGTCATGATCCTGGAGTCCTGGGATCGAGTCCGCATCAAACTCCCAGCTCCTTGGGGAGTCTGCTTCTCCCTCTGACCTTCTCCCCCTATCATGCTCTCTCTCACTCTCTCTCAAATAAATAAATATTTGGGGGAGGGGGAAGAAAACAGGGTAAAGATTTACACTAGTTCTTCCAGTCCTTTCCAGCATTGCAAACTCTTTGCAAACTTCAGAAGTTTTCTCAGACCTCCCCACATGACGATGGCAAATTTTTATGGCCGATGAAATACCCATTGCGGCTAATCCAGCAACGACACTGCATGGATTTATAATGCACGAATCTCTCAACACTTACATACAGTTGAACCGTATTTCTATTTCCGTGGGATATTAATTCCTGACTATATAGGCAATACTTGCTACAATGTGCGGCCTCTTTATAGTCTCCAAGGCTTTCTGGGTTGGTGCCCAGAAAGGGTGCTCCTTCCCTGAGCCAATTTGTGGGCATCTACGACGGGTCAAAGAGAGAGCGAGACCTTTCTCTTCTCTCTTTTACCCTCCCCTACTAAGTACCAGAAGCGCATTTTGCAGCGACTTCCTGCAGACATTAGTTTCAGCCCGTTTCCAGTCCAGTTTCATGGGGTGGGTGGTTGTTGCTTGACACCCAATCATTTTGCAACGGGAAAACTATATTAAGGAAAGAGAAATCAAGCATTGGGTAATGCAGTGGTTGGTCAAACTGTATGTATCTCAGGATCTGCTATGGTTCAGTATAAGATTTCGTTAGAAAATAGGCAGGAGGGGCAGTTCCCCTAAGAAGTTTAAACCAGCCTGTGACAGGCAAGATTGTGGAGCGCTACTCGGGCACTCAGAGTCAAAACTCTGGGACTCAAGTCCCAGACATGGGCTGTGGGAGTTCCTCTACCCAAACCCTGCCGCTCTTCCTTCCCTCGGCCTGGACTGCCTAACCTCTCCCCACCTTCGTGACCTCCGGGCTTACCCTCAGCCTAGATTCTTCTATGAAGACATCACTGACCCCTTTAGAGAGAGTCCAGGACTCTTCCCCAGCCCCCGGGTGTAGGGGATTGCATTCCCGCGACTGCCCCCCTGCCCAGAGTGTCTCTTCACAAGGCTGGGAGCGCAAGGCCGCAGCTCAGAGGCGCTCAGCCAACGCCTGGGAAAGGAAGTTGTCTTTGCTTGTGGGATGCCACTATTATAAAAGAAAGATAACAGGGCAGCTGGGAATAAGGACAACGATACTTATGTGTAGACTCCTAAGTCATGGGCAAGCTGTGGTCCTGAAGGATATAAAAGTATTGTTAACACACGCTCATGATTCTGTGACAGGAAAACTGGCAGCTCTGGGGGGAAGGAAGCACATATTTCTACTTTTTATCTGTCACATAAGTAACACTCTGCTCCTAAATGCCAGGTGGATTTCGCTGTAGTGATAAAAGGCAGGAGGTAGAAGGCACGGCATCCAATTGCGCGCGCAGGCGAAGGCCGGCGGATGCACAGACACAGAACAGCCACAAGGTGGCAGCTTAGAACCAGGACATTCCGGATCAAACTCGCAGACCCAACACCTCGCAGCACTCTGGAGTGGAGAAGGGAGGGCAGTTAGAGTGGAGCAATTCAAAATCAGAAAAGAGAAAGAGACTGTAGTCCTTACTGCGTACATCTTTATAATTTTGTCTGCCCTGGAATCACAGCCTGGCACACACGTACACACCCAGACGCAGTCTCACAAATGCACATTGAGTCCCCCTTATTCTCAAAAAGCCCCTTAGTGAGTCTGGGATGATTCATGCGTGACTTGGCCGTCTTCAGGTGGCCCTCACTTCCTTTCTACCATGTACGTCACGCTTTCATAGACTATTTAAGGATTTCCTGAGGGTAATTGTGCTTTTATTGGATTTTCACCTAATGTATTTACTTTTGAATTAACCCTCTTATATTATGTTACTCTACCCTGCTTAAGAAAATACACTTTCATAAATGTGCATATAGTTATATGTAAATATGTCTCATGTGTTATAAAAATATATAACATACACTGATAAATCAGGGAACCAGTGGTTTCCATCCTTCCTTGCATGCAGTAGGTGCTCAATGTATGTTTACTAAACTGAACTGAAGGAAAACATAGCTAAAGCATCGAGGGAAAAGAAGGTGCAGACTTAGCAGCAGGGCAAAAATTCAGCACAGTGTAGAGGTCAGAGAGGGTCATGGTGCAGAGAATCACACACTAGTCAACATAGTGTAGATGGGTAAAAAGCAACAAGAGAAAAGAAAATGCCCACTTCTCTGCCTCTTCTCAGAGAAAACCTACCACATCCAAGGGTCCAGGAGACTCAGGATCTCTTCCTCAGGGTTTGTTGTTGTTGTTGCTGTTGTTTTAAGGTTGACTAAAGAAATGCACATTTTAAAAAAGATTTTATTTATTATTAATTATTTGTCAGAGAGCAAGAGAGACAGAGAGAGTACAAGCAGGCAGAGGCAGAGAGAGAAGCAGGCTCCCTGCCGAGCGAGGACCCTGATGTGGGGCTCGATTCCAAGACCCTGGGATCATGACCTGAGCTGAAGGCAGCGGCTTAACTGACTGAGCCACCCAGGTGCCCCATCTTCCTCAGCTTTGATCCAAACTGATACCATGTCCACATGGCCTTCTAGTGATTTGAACACCAGTTCTTCTAAGAGGAATGCAAAATTTTAGTAAGAATAAGAATACCATGAAACTGATGACCAGAAGGCAAAGTTTTGGAGGGCAAACGTGCCGTCTGAACTCCTATTTCCAGTACTGTACACAGAGGAGGTACATTACAAACCCAACCTGCCCAAAAGGAATTCAAAAGATAAGCAGTGAACCACATGAATATAGGGAATTACTGGAGTAAATAAAAGGAAATGTTATAGTAAACCATTTGTATACTACTTAAAACATAGCTTTTGTTTAGTACCTAACAAATCAAAATTAAATGTTAGCAAAATCACTTTTCCCCAGACACACACACTAGGCTAAAAACAATGCCTTTAGATAGGGCAAATGTTACTGTATCATCTTGCTTTCAAGAAACTTGTAACTTAGTGGGGAAAGACGACATGTCCATAAAACCATACTGAATGAAGAATGGCAAAAATAAATGCTGTAGAATCCCAGATCAGGGAGAGATCACTTCTTTGATGTTGAAACATTCACAGGAGAGTGCCATTGACCTGGACTTTGGAACGTGAATCACATCTAGATAATAAGGGGCAGGGAGGGGTCCGTTCTTAGAGCAGGGGGCCAGGTACAAGCTCGGGAAGGTGTGCTCCGGAGACAGTAAAAAGAGAAGAGTGGATGGAACAAAGGTCATGGAGGGTGTGGCAGGAGATAAGGCCAGAGAAAGAGATGCGAAGAGCAGAGGACTCCCTAGGAGCCAAGCCAAACATCTGTCCTTTAACCTGGAGGCACTAAAGGTCTTTGAAGAGGGCAGTGACTTGGTGCAGCTGAACTTCTGAGATTATACAGTGTATGCTGGTTTGGGTATTATAAGAGATTTAGGTGGTGTTCTTTTTTTTTTTTTTTTTTTTTTGGTCTGTTAAAGATTTATTTATTATTTGAGAGAGAGAGCAGCATGCGCCCAAGCGAGAGAGGGAGGGGAGAATCTCAAGCAGGCTCTGCCCTGAGTGTGCAGCCTGAATCGGGGCTCAACCCCAGGACCCTGAGATCATGACCTGAGCTAAAACCAGGAGTCAGATGCTTAACCAACGCGGCCACTCAGGCCCCCTTCTTTTATTTTTAAAAAATGATCCAAGTAATCAGTGGCTACTGTATGTATGTAAATATTCCAATGTATTAAAGCCAATAGATTTATCACACAATTATAACAAGATCGCAAAACAAATAACAAGAATCGCATGCTATTTTAAACACAGTATTTTTAGATTCAGATGTTACTGAGGAGTGGATGATGAATGAAGAGAAACAATGGCTGGGGCTTTATCTGGAAGCCAGGGTCCAAACCCCACCTAGAGCCCAGAGTGTAGAATCTTAGTTTTGGGCTTTTGTGGCCTGCAGCAGGTGCATGGTAGGTGGGAATGCAAACCCCGGCAGCCATTGCTGTAGGTTCCTCAAAAATTAAAAATAGAACTACCATGTTATCCAGTAATTCCACTGCTGGGTGTTTACCCAAAGAATACAAAAACATTGATTTGAAAAGATATATGCACCCCTATGTTTATTGCAGCATTATTTACAATAGTCAAGATACGGAAGCAACCCAAGTGTCCATCAATAGATGAATGGATAAAGAAAACGAGGTATATAGATCCAACAGAATATACTTGGCCATAAGAAGGAATGAGTTCTTGCCATTTGTGACAACATGGATGGATCTAGATAGACAGTAAAAAAAAAAAAGGTAAGTGAAAAAGTGAAAAAGTGAAGGTAAGTGAAAAAAATCAGCCAGAGAAAGAAAATACCATATGAATTCACTCATATGTGGAATTTAAGAAACAAAACAAACACACGAAGACAAATCGAGAAAGAGATTCTTAACTATAGAGAACAACACTGATGGTTACCAGAGGGGAGGTGTTGGGGGATGGGTGAAAGAGGGGAAGGGGATTCAGAGTGCACTTATTGTAATGATCACTGGCTAATGTATAGAATGGTTGAATCACTATATTATATATCTGAAGTGAAATAACACTTATGTTAATTATACTGATATTAAAAAATAGAATGACCAAATGGGTGTCTGGGTGGCTCAGTCAGTTAAGCGTCACACTCTTGGTTTTGACTCAGGTCATGATCTCAGGGTGGTGAGGTTGACCCCACATTGGGTTCTGTGTCCAGCGTGGAGTTTGCTTGAGATTCTTCCCCCTCCCTCTCCCTTTCCCTGTGCACCTCTCTTCGCTGGTATATTCTCTCTCTCTCTCTCAAATAAAGGAATAAGCCATATATATATATATATATCTTGAAATCCTTTCCAGTATTATGACACTGCAGCAGGAATATAGATATATATAGATATAGATAGATATATATCCAAAAGAAAAATTCCTGCTGAATAGTTATATCTATCTATCTTTCTATCTATATATATAGATATAGATAGATAGATATATATGAGGATTTCAAGATATCATGTAGTATGTTTTATTTTTAAAAAAATTTAAAAGATTTTATTTATTTATTTGACAGAGAGAGAGGTCTCAAGTAGGCAGAGAGGCAGGTAGAGAGGCAGGGGGAAGCAGGCTCCCTGACGAGCAGAGAGTCTGATGCTGGGCTCTATCCCAGGCCCTGAGACAGTGACCTGAACCGAAGGCAGAGGCTTAACCCACTGAGCCACCCAGGCACCCTCATCTAGTAAGTTTTAATTAATTAGATGTAGTTCATCTAATATAGTGTCAACCAATTCATTGAGTGTCTATAATATGCTGGCTGTTTGGATTTGATATTATGAAAGTCCTGAGGAATGGCCCTTGGCTCAAGCTGGATCAGAGAGAGTTCCTTGGAGGAGATGGTGCCAAAACTTAAAGATGAAGGATAATCAGACATCAGCATGGCTGTACTCAACAGTTTGAGGGGGGGTAGTTTGGGGGAACATTGTGCAGGGAAGCCATAGACGCTTGGTATAACTGTATATAAAGTACCAGGTTGGAAAGGGCAGGAGATGTAGCTAAAGATGTAAACATAGCATGGAAGGCCTTGAGCCCTATGCTGTAAGACTGGACCACAGAAATGTTTACTCCAGAAAGTGACATAGTATTTGCATTTCTGTACATGTGGAAGAGAGATTCACAGGGGGCCATGTTGACAGGAAGGATCAGTTAGGAGGTCAAAGTCCAGAAGAAAGAGATGTCTGAGAGGGTTCAGTAGGAAAGATGATAGAGAAGAGAAGGGAGGAGTGAAAGGGTTTCCAAGATGTTGAGGAGGGCCTATGAGGAAGAGGAAGAAACTCAGAAAACCCGCATTCTGCTTGATGTGCCCCCATGGAAGGATCCCTTAACTGTGACAAGCTTGCAGAAGATGGAGTTGCCCAGAGAAAACCAAAGTGAGTTGAATTCTAGGCCTGTTGGTTTTGAGAGCTGTCCAGCAGGAGTTGGATGTTGAATCTGAAGCTTGCAGAGAGGAGGTCATTGAAACCGTGGGAACAGATTAGATCACCCAGGCTGATGTGTAATGATATTTAACAGCTGTTACATTCATTACTCACTTTCTGGGAGTTCATATGTATTAACTCATTTAATTCTCCCAAAATCCATTCAATTGATACTTTGACCCCATTTATGTAGAAATGAAAGATTGGGAATAATAATGCAGACTTTTATAAACTCCCCCTGAATCTATTTACCTGCCTCATGTCCTTGGTCTGCTGGCCTCAAGTATTTCGTCTACCAAGTCACTTCTCAGAGTGCAATTCCTCTACTTAAGTACTAGATCTCATCCTTGCTCACTGTAGACACTGTTTCAACAATTTCCCCCTCTCTCCATCCATTACAAAAACTTCCCTGTCCACTAGATCATTCTTGCCTGCCGACAGACATACAATGCTTTCTCCCAGTTCAAAGAAAGACCAAGACTCCCCTGACCCCCATTCTGCTTTCTTGCTCATGTTCCATTCTTATTCTTCCTTTTACATCTCAGAAGAGTTGCCTCTATGCATTCTCTAACTTCTCATTCCATCCTTATTTGAACGCATTCTGTGTAGCTTTATGGCTTCTAGTCTGCCAAAATTGTTCTTAGCAAGTGTCCAAAGACCTCTATTTGGCTAAAGCTAAGAATCAGCTCTCAGTTCTCATCGTTTGTGACCTATCTGCAGTGTCTGCCTCAATTCACCCCTCCCTCCTCTTCTTGTTACTTGCTTTGGAGGCTACCACAGTCTCTTGGATCTCTCTTACCTCTCTGGTCCCTCCTTCTTAGCATCTCTTGCTTATTCCTCACCTCCCTGAGCATTTAGTATGTAGGGTCTCTGCACACAGTCCTTGCAGCTCTTTTCTCTTCTATTTTACACCTTGGTGGTCTCATCCAGTTTCATGGTGTTAAACACTCTCTGTATGTTGCTGATCTCAGGTTTTTACCTTTAGCCTATACCTGTTCCCTAAATTCTATATTCATACATCCAACTGTCATCTTCAATTTGATGTCTAAAGGAAAACAAACTCAGCTTGTCCAAACTGAGCTCTTGAACTCCCTCTTCTCACCCAAGCTTGGGTGTCTTTCAGTTTTTGCAATTTTAGTTAATACATCTCTAGTGTTCTGGTTGCTCAGCCCAAGAACCCAGACTCATCCTTGATTCTTCCTTTTCTCCCATATCCCATATCCACTCCAAATTCTGTTGACTCAGCCTTCAAAAGATGACCAGGATCCCACCGCTTTGTTCCATCCCCACTGGTACATCCCTGATCAAAGCTGTCATTGGTTCCATGTTGATTTTTCCAATAACCTTTTAATAATCTGTATTCACTGACCTTTCAGGCTATTCCCAAAATGGCAGCCCCAATGATCCTCCTAAGATTGAATTGATCTTGTTATTATTCCCTTGCTCAAAAAAGCAATGCAGTAGATGTTTATATCACACAGAGTATAAGCCGAGCTCTTGGCAAAGCCTTACAAGCCCCCTCCTCAGCACACACACACACACACACACACACACAACACTCCCTTCTTGACCTCTCCTCTTTCCACTTTCGCCCTCACTCACACCCACCACACTGACATCCCTGCTGTGTTTTGAACATATCAGCTGTGGCTTCAACTCAGGGTCTTCCATTTGCTATCCCCTCTGCCTAGAACTCTCTTCCCATAACAATCCCCAAATCTTGCTCCCTCAGTTCTTTCAGATCACTATGTAAATATCACCTTCTCAGTAGGTCCTGCCACGAAAATCCTATTGAAAATTGCCACCAACAGTCTTTATTCTCTTTCTTAAGCGTGGTGGATTTGTATTGTCCATTGGGCCGGGCTGGAACTGTTCCCTGATTGTCTTCCCTACAGAGTTCTCAGGCTGATGGCCACAGAACCATCCTGCGTGACATTTGGAAGGCAGAAGTGAAGAAATGGCCATACCGTTTTTGCACTTAGAGGAGCACTCTGGTGTGCAAAATGCTGGTGCAGCCAGCCCCAGTGTGGCTTGCCCGCTGGCTCACCTGGTTGGCCCAATTCTCACTTGGAGCCTCCCGTAGTGTCTCGGACTCCTGGGGCAAGGATGTGTTTAGCTTCAAGATGAAGGCTGCTGGCTTCTCCTGTAGGACTTCCCCCACATCCCTGAAAACAGAGGCTCGGAGATGAAGAGTCCACCCTCCTGGTTTCCCCTCACTTCCCTTACTGCACATTCATCTTCCCTTTCTGCCTGCCTTCCCTGCTGACCTCAGGCACCAGCTCCAGACACGGAAGCCACAAAGTTCCCACGATGGCATAAAGTCAAATTCCTATAATAAACCCGTGGGTGTGCGTGCCTGTATGCGTGCGTGCACGTGCGTATGGGGATGTTTTATGCTGGGAAATGTTGAACAACTGGCTTCTATGGAAAAAAAAAAAAAGCCGCAATCTAGCACCTGCCAATTTCCTTGGTATAAATATTCCCACTCTGACCATTTTAAGCTACTGATGGGAGAGCGGTAAGAGGGGACTGGGGAAGAGAGGCTGGCAGTGAGCTCTCTCAGGCCAGTGCTAAGCAGGTCCTGGGCGCCACTGGGAGGATGTCCCAGTGGTTTTTGCTTCTCTGACTGCACCTTGTCAAATAGACCTATTTAAATTTTTTTTCGGAGCTCCTAGCACCCTGCTATATAGTTTAGTTATCTGTCTCCTACCTTGGAATGTAAACTCTTTCCGGGCAGGGGGTTTTGCCGGTTTTTGTTCCCTGCTGTCTCTTTGGCTCTCAGAACAGGTGCTGCGCTCCATCACTGTGCATATGTATTTACTGGAGGGAGAAGGGAATGAATGAAGGAATGTAGTGTAGGAGGACGAATGGGGCAATCAGAGAGCCAGATGTGTGGTAGATGGAGAATCTGAGTGAGAACATTGTCAAGGTGTCACCTGGTTTGATTCAGTTTAACAAATACTTGTGGGTGCCTGCCATCTGCCGGATATCTTGCTCTTGGGGCACGGACGGAGAGTGAGGCCTGGTTGCCGATCTGGGGGAATTTAGAGCAGTTGGAAAAAAGGAAGAAAACCAGTATCAGGGGAACCAGGGACGTTGAGGATTTTACAAATGAGAAAATAGTCCACGTCACCCAAGGAAGCACAATGGACCAGGAAAAGAGTGATTGCAAAGTACCCTCTGAATGGGGCAATTAGGAAAGGTAGAGGGCTCTTCTTTGAGAAGCCCCCCTCAGTATCTCCTTTCTCTGGAGGTGCCAGTCCCAAAGCTCTTTGGCCATGACCTGCTGCAGTTACGTGATAGAATTAGCATTTCCAGCCAGCCATTCCTCGAAGAAGGGACTCTTGTTCAAATCTGCACCCTTGGGGCTCGGGTGAGTGCTTAGCCTGTGTAAGGGACACAGCATGCGTTTGATGAAAAATGAAATTACAAGGAGATTTTAACATTTTAAATCCCAGCTATTTATTTCAGCTTTTCTAAGAGTTATTTTCTCTGGAAACGTAACTGAAATCAGGCTGTTATAATACCCATTTTGTCCTTCAGTTCTCTAAAATGGAGAGCTGCTTTGGGGATCAGAAAGAAATATTAAGTGGTATTTTATAATGAGACAGGTCACATTTGGGATTCAGAGCAAGTGGATTTGCAGCCCAATTTTTTAGTCAGGAAATACCACTGTCAGTGTGACTGATAACTGGGCCAGGCTACCTTCCTTTCGTCATGTTCCTAAAAGGTGTTGTTTTAGAGGATCTCGAGTTTTGACTTCCTACCTATCTCTCACTAAATTCCGTCCTACTGGTTTCAGAAAAATATGATCTGGCCAGAGATTCCTGCCTTGACCAGCTCACGTGAATGGTCACCTTTCGTTGCTCTAGATCTCCTTCCCTTCGGTTCTGTGCTTCCCGAGGGCACGTACCACTTCCTCAATGGCGTTCCAGAGCAACATGTCCGACGCTTGTCTGGTCTCCCATGAGGACACAACTGCTATGAGAGCAGGACTTCATCTGTTTAGTTTACTGCTTGATCCCCAGCACTGAGAATAACACTGGTATAAAATAGGGACAGGAAATCTGTAGACTGGATAGGTACGAGCCTTCTGGAGCAGCAAGCAGATTTGCCCTTTTCATGAGCATTTTTTTTTTTTTAAAGATTTTATTTATTTATTTGACAGACAGAGATCACAAGTAGACAGAGAGGCAGGCAGAGAGAGAGAGAGAGAGAGGAGGAAGTGGGACTCGATCCCAGGACCCTGAGATCATGACCTGAGCCGAAGGCAGCGGCTTAAACCACTGAGCCACCCAGGCGCCCTCATGAGCATTTTTGTTTAAAGGAAGAATTTCCAGAAACGGATCAAGTTGAGAACATGAGAGCTGATCCTAGGACTGTGTGGTACATGGCACAACAGCTTCGTCCTTTTCTACATAGTTGGACAGAAGGCTCCCCCACAGCTCCCCTGACCCTTCTCTCCCAGCTCTTTCCGGTTTGCCTCTCTTTCCACCATTACTCCAGACTTGCTGCCAACATGCACGGTCTTTCTCTTTCCTTAAAACCTTTGTTAGAACCTGCTGCTCCTGTAAGTCACTCCCTACCTTTCTGCTTTTTCTCACATTCCAAATTCTCAAACTTGAAGATTGTGCTGACGACTTCCATTTCTTTTCCATCTATTCCTCCCTTAAACATTTATGATCTGGCTCCCACTCCTAGATATTTCTGGAAACGTCTCCTTACGCAACTATATCCAAAATGGTTTTTCTTAACCTTTTTGAACCTATCCTCTGAATAGAGAGCAAAGTAATCTATCCAAAATGAAAGCCTGATCATGACAATTTCCTGCTTAGAAGATGCCCAGGTTTTGCACCCACTTGAAGACCAAGTTCAAACCTGTTTTTCACGGCACCTCCACATGGACGTGGCTGGTTCCTACCACTCTGCTCTGCTCAGCTCACCACTCTCTGTTGGGCATTAAGCTTTCCATCTGGACCCACTGTTTTATCCTTGTTTGTACTGTAATTCCTTTGCTTTGGTTGCCTTCTGTCTAAAATATCAAAGCTCTCTCCCCTATCCCCAATGAACTAATTCTGGCTGATGCTTCAGTAATTACAAAAAAAATTTTTGCAGTCAATAGAGAATGTGACTCTTCATCTGGGAGTTGTGGGTTTGAGTCCCATATCAGGTATAGAGAGAACTTAAAAAAAAATCTTAAAAAAATACAAATAAAAATAAATTTTTGAGCAACTGTGTATCAGTTTGTCTCAATATCATCTATTGATAACTATCATTTGTCCACTGATTTTAAATGTCACAACCAGCATATTCTTTTTTTTTTTTTTTTTTAACAGAGAGAGATCACAAGTAGGCAGAGAGGAAGGCAGAGAGAGAGGGAAACAAGCTCCATGCTGAGCAGAGAGCCTGGATGCGGGGCTTGATCCCAGGACCCCGAGATCAAGACCTGAGACAAGGCAGAGGCTTACCCCACTGAGCCACCCAGGCGCCCCAACATCCAGCATATTCTTAAACTTGGGTCTGGCTTGGGGATTTAAATTTTTATTAATCTATTCCTGTTTTTGTTACTAGAAATTTCAAATGACTTTTAATATCTAACATTAGGGAAAGCAAGCCTTTCTATTTTTTTCCTCCATCACCACTGACACCCATCCCTTTCTCCCAATTAATTTTCAAAATTTTCTTGGGGCACCTGGGTGGATCAGTTACTTAAGCGTCTGCCTTCAGCTCAGGTCATGATCTTGGGGTCCTGCAATCGAGCCCCTCCAGTTCCCTGCTAAGTGGGGAGCCTGTGTGTCCCTTTGCCTCCCCCCTTTTGTGTTTTCTTTCTCTCTCAAATAATAAATAAAATCTTTAAAACACTTTTTTCTTGATTATTTCCAGATATTTATTTTTCCAGTTGAGTTTAAGAATCTTTTTTTTTTTTTCCAGTTTCTCCCTCTTTGAAAAACAGGATTTAGAGTGAAATTGTAGTGTAACTATCCATCACTTTAGAAAGCATTTTTTGGTTGTTGTTATAAAGTCAGGACGAGGGGAAAGCAGAGGAGCCAGCAATTGTTCAGCTGTAATTCTCATAGTCCCCACCCATCACTAATTTGTTCTATACTGTGGTTTTTGATAGGGTGTGATTGTTGATAAAATGGTTTCTTGGCAGGGAAAGTGATTTGAGACTTGGGACTTGGTAAAAAAAAAAACAAAACAAACTATGGGGTTATCTTTTGTCAGAGTGCTGGGCACAGTCAAGAGAACACGAACTGATTTTGTAGGGTGTGTATACCTTTGATTGTCTCCTATTAACAAGGCAGAATTCAAGTGACAGAAGACTGGGAGTCATGCAAGAATCATTGACATGATTCTTGTCAATAGATGTGCAAATGCTTCTGTCCAGGAGAGTTACAACAGACTTCTGCCCTGTAGAAAGAGAACCCCAGGGACGCCTGCATGGCTCAGTTGGTTAAGCATCTGCCTTCGGCTTGGGTTATAATCCCGGGGTTCTGGGATTGAGTTCCGCATCGGGCTCCCTGCTCAGTGGGGAGCCTGCTTCTCCCTCTCCCTGCAGCTCCCCCTGGTTGTTTTCTCTCTCTCTCTGACAAATAAATAAATAAAATCTTTAACCCATTGAGCCACCCAGGCGCCGCCCCCCTTTTTTAAAAAGATTTTATTTTATTTATTTGACAGACAGAGATCACAAGTAGGCAGAGAGGCAGGTAGAGAGAGAGAGAGGAGGAAGCAGGCTCTCCGCCAAGCGGAGAGTCCGACAATAAATAAAATCTTAAAAAAAAAAAAAAGATAACCCCAGTACTATACATCACTTTCCTATGTAAGATTATTCAGCTTCCCAACTATTAACAATATTTATTTCAACATTCCTGATTGCCTCTATAAATGACTGTCCCTCAAATTCTTCTTGAAACTGGTTCTTAGTAATTAATTGTACTGGTACTTTAGTAATTAAGTGAATAAAATCTCAGACATGTGTGCATTTATATTCGCATGACAATCATACTTTTACTTTCTTGAAAATTATACTTTAGCAGTATTGTGCCTTAACAGACTATGTGGAAATGTAATTATTAACAGAATTCTTTTGCCTACAATCTTTAGAAGAATTAATCTACATAGGTCATTTGTGACTATAAAACAATTCAACTCGGCAGAAGCCAGCAATCTTAAATATCTTAAACCTGGGGAAGATCCATAATGCCTGCCCCTTTATCTTAAAATAAAAACAATACCGTTGAAGACAGATTTTTTAGACAACTTAGACATGAGCAGATAACAAAGTTTTATGGCATTCTTGCAGTCAAAGCAAGGGGTGTTTAGGAGGCTAATTCAAAGATTTATTCTCAGTAGCGGAATTTTATAGAAGAAGAGAACATTTTTATCACATTTGATCATAAGATCAGATACATCAATAAAAAAAAGTTTGGTAAAAAGACACCTGATGGGGCACCTCGGTGGCTCAGTGGGTTAAAGCCTCTGCCTTCAGCTCAGGTCATGATCCCAGGATCCTGGGATCGAGGCCCGCATCGGGCTCTCTGCTCTGTGGGGAGCCTGTTTCCTCCTCTCTCTCTGCCTGCTTGTGATCTCTGTCTGTCAAATAAATAAACAATATCTTAAAAAAAAAAAAAAAAAAAGGACCCCTGATTTTCCAGTGGATGGGTGGAGAACCCTGGATTCTCCAGACAGATCTTGATCCCATTAACCTTCATCAGCAAATGACCTCTGCGTTTTATCAGGAGTGCTAACTTCTTCCCAGGAGGAAGTTTTTTCCCCAAGTCCTGGTTTGGGACAATTTTTTGTTTACACTCATCTTACAATGAAGCACAAGAAAGTACACTAACGTTCTGAATTTTCCTTGACTTCTTTTGTGCTTTCAAATACACATAGCAAATTTTTAAGTGTCCTTTTCAAATGTTTTTCTTCTTTTTTATGGCCCCGAGCAAATGCTTAGTCCAGCTGACTACAAGGTCCACCGTTAAACACAAAAGGCCCTTTTATTGCCCCCAGGTTTCGATTCCTTTCTTCAGAGCTGAATCTTACTGGCATCTTCTCGTGTGTTTCTTACAGACGTCCTGGGCATGGACAAGCAGACACGTCTACAACCTCGATTATCTTTCCCCCTTTCCATCTCTAGAGACGGCCCAGCCAACCCGACTGCCTACCACAGCTGGGTGCGTAATGACATCCAGATGGAGGACCGTTTCTCCTCCTCGTGACTTGTCACTACTCAGGGTGACAAAGGGCTTGTCCAGTGCTTTTGCAGGAAACCAGACGGAGCATTTCTGATGGAAAGAGGAAAAGCCAAGATACCTGGTGACCCGAGAGAATTCTGACTCGTGGAGGGCCAGGCCCTCCCTGTTAGAGGGTCAGAGAGCTGCGCAGAGGAGAGACCAGCCCAGGTCCCAGTGCACCTGAAATGCCATTTGCAAAACCCTGAAGGAGTTCGGGAGTGCTGGGGCTCCCGTACATGAGGCTCTGTGTCGGATTCCTAGGCATCTCCACCAAAACAAATACAGGTGGCCCGAACTCTCTTACTTTTCTGAGAAGGTGAAATGCCATGCAAAGGGAGTGAGGCCAACAGTGAGGGGCATGGAAGCGTGGCGGAAGGATTGGGAAGCCTTGCAATTTTGTGTCTGGGAGACGGCAAGGGTCGGAGTCCTCCAGACGCCCAGGTTCTGAGACTATCTGCTCTTCTTGAGGGCCAAGAAGACAAGTTGGCCATTTCAAGCCAGCGCAGTTTTGAGACCTTTGAAGGCCTGGGTCCATTCTCTTCTTTGAAGCCTCAGCACACATCCTTTCAAACATACTAAAATGTACTGAATGTACCGACGTTCTCCATTACCCAAGTATCGTTTTTTCCCCCTATAAAATAGTGGGTGTATTTATAAAATTCTACTTCTGAAAATATTTATATAACTTCAGTTTTTGATTGCTTTTCTTCCTAATCATGTTTCCTTGCGGTTTCTTACAAAGTGAGAAAATCTGATCTGCAAATTTTTTCAAATGCAAAAATATTTATGCATATTAAATGCAATGACAGCTGAATTTTACATACGCGATTTGGTACATTTAATTAGGCATTTATTAATTTCACATCTGTAGCTTTATTTTTAGTTTAGAGCAAAAAATGTTCCCCCTAGGTCTGTCTTAAGCGGTTTTGTAGACGGCATTGTTCAAGCTCATTGGCCCTAGGCCCCGTTTCTATGGTGCCTAATGGATAAAACAGCTTGCTTACAGTCCTCAGGCTTGAGGGTTTGAGCTGCTTCCTGGAAATGTCATGAAAACACTGCCTATCCCTTCGTGAGAATTCGGTGTGATGTCCATCCAGGGAAGAAAAGGTACAATGGAAAGAGGCAGCTCTCACCTTAGCTTATTATTTTTTTTTCATTTTTATTGTTTTAAATTTTAACTCCAACATAATTAACATACAGTGCTATATTCATTTTAGGTATACAATATAGTGATTTAAAGTTCCATGTATCGCCCGGTCCTCATGGCAACAAGTGCCCTCCCTAATTCCCATCACCTGTTTCTCCCCCCGACCCCCACCCCCCCTCTGGTAACCAGCAGTTCTCTGAAGTTGAGAGTATGCTTCTTGGTTTGTCTTTTTTTCTCCTTTCTTCACTGGTTTTATTTCTTAAATTCCACATCTGAGTGAAATCATATGGTATTTGTCTTTCTCTCACTGATCTATTTCACTGAGCATTACACCCTCTAGAGCCATCCATGCTGTTGTACCCCTGACATTTTTGGGCCACGCATGCCTTTGTTAGTCTGATGAAGCTCAGGGATCCCTTCTCAGGATAATGTTTTAAATGCATAAAATAAACTACAGAAGATTACCAAAAAACCCACATGATATTGAAATCTAGTTACCAAAAAGAATGTTTGTGATATAATAATATATGTGTTCATTAATATAGTAAATGACAAGACCTAGCTGTGGGGCGAATAACTACCATCCCTCAGAGCAGCAATGAGTTACACACAACATTCGGAGAGATCAGCACTTATTATGATCTGATATGAAAATATTTGTTTAATTTTTTGGTGACAGTCAGGTGTGAGTACTACTACTTGAGTTTGTTGCTTATTTTGCAAGGAAGGGAAATGTTACATTTTAATCAAAGGTTAATGAGTTTGAGATGTAATTGTTTTATGTCATTAATTTCCACATCAGATTCACAGAACTCCTGAATTCTACCCATGAGTGTGGACATCAAGTTAGGATCAATGGAGGGTCAAGGGTTCTCTACCAACACGAATTATTATGTGGGAGGATTATAGACACCCAATGACTCTCAAGCCTGACAGATTCTGGGGCTGAGTCTCTAACTCCCTTGATGTAGTATCAGTTAGACAAAGGGTAAATATCTTTGAGTATTTGAAATGTTCAAAGTGATTTCTAATTTCTAGTTCATGGCCAGAGCTAGGACTCCAAATTGCACTCTTTCTTCTTTGGGTAAATGATCCCCAGACAGCTCTCCTGAGGTATCCTACCTTAGAAGTTTTTAATTTCTTCCTAGAATTTATTTCATCTTTAGCTCTAAAGTTCACATTTCACACCAGACCACCACTAATGCACCTTCCCACTCACCCATCCATCCATCCATCAAAACATTTAACCATACAATTAGTAATGATATCATGATGTAAAGATAAGAATGTGTAACTTATCTCCCTCGTTCATAACCTCATTCAGGGAAATGTCTACATTAGTACGAAGTATTATCTACGATAGAAACATCCTCTAGGATTATTAAAGCAAATCAAGTCACTCCACTATGCAGGACTGGTTTTAGGCCTAATTTGTGAAATATGCGGGCTATTTTTGGCTCCTGTTCCTCAGTCCTGAATGTCTAATGCTTGGCAGTGAAATCCCCCAGCCCACACGTAAATGACACTCGTTTCCATGATTGCACATTATCTCTCTTTTTCCTCTCTCCTCTCTCAGATGAAGATGGAACAGTCGCCTGTACTTCCTGTTTGCTTTGTCAGAAAACAGCAATGACTTAATCTGCTGTGTCTGTGAGGCTTTGTTCTTTCATGTTCTAGGCTGAGGCTTAACCCCTCAGAACTCTCATCCGGATAGCCAGCTCCATGGAAACATTGACAAGTGGCTTCAATTATGATACTTGAATTATGACTCTTGAAGTGATGTTTTTCTTTCCCTTTTATTCTTACCCAAATGGCAATGAATCATGTAATGCCTATTCCATATACACCTTGCCCTTCTGGCCACAAAGAGCAAAGTCAACAGCTTCAGGGCCCAGAACTCACACCAGCACCTGTCAAAGCACAAGGTCCTGGTCACAGCTGTGCTGAGCACTGTTTATCTATCTCCAGAGGTTCCCACAACGTATGTGTGAGGAATCTCACCACCATGGCGGGGATCTGGAAATCCCGTCTGTGCTTGTGACGCTATTGCTAGGACTGTCTTCCCCATTCAAGAGTATAGTCTGTAGTTCAGAACGATGGGGCTCCCCCCTCCCTGTAGCTTATCAAGTGGCTTGGTGACCAGTAAACCGGCCAAAAACCGGGCTGTCTGTCATCTTCTCCACATGGACTAGCCCTAGAGTCCCTCTTCCTGTTTCAATTGTCTTCCTATATCCATATGTAGACTATGAGCAAGTATTTCCCTGCTTGACCTTGGTACTTGGCACATGCCTTTCTTATAACACTGATCAGTTACAGTTGATTTAAATACCAAGTTGATGTAAAATGCCCCTATAAACTATTAAGGAGCCGGGATCATGCCACTTGTTTCTGTGTGTCCACGGAGCACAGCGGCTGGTTGTGGCTCTCTATAAGTAATTTGGAATGCATATGTTAATTAAGGTATACTTGAGTTTTCTCCAATGATGTCCTTTGTTCATGAACTCTCTTACCCACACATCTCTGGTCCATATTCTACTTTGGTCTATATTCTAGGCACTCACTTTACATATATAATTCTTGAAGTGCTGATCATGCCCTCTTAAAAAAAATTCTTTACACATAAGAAAGTTAAGACCCAGGGAGTTTAACTTACTCATGTTCAGGTAGCTGTTAAATTGCTGAACATTTTTTTAAAAATATTATTATTATTATTATTTTTAGTAATCGCTCCACCCAACCTGGAACTCAAACTCATGACCCTGGGGTCAACAGTCACATGTTCTTCTCACTCAGCCAGCCAGGTGCTCCTTAGTGCTGAACTTCTTATCTAAGGGCTCAAACACCAGGCTTTCTGGGTCTCGTTCGACCTTCCCCTCCAAGGCAACAGTTCTCCAAGTGTGGTCAACAGGATTCTGAAATGTCCCTGAGACTCTTACAGGGATCCACAGGCCAAAACTATTTTCATAATAATACTGACATTTGGGCCTTTTTTTTTTTTTCCCCCTCTGTTGACAATTGCAGAAGCAAGGGCAGGAGCAGCCACGGTATTGTTCCGTATCATGCCTTTGCAGGAAAAACAACCATGGGCTCACTTTAAAACATCCCAATGAAGCCATAAAAATTAATTTTATTAAATCTAGACCCTCGAGTGCACATCTTTTTAATATTCTGCATGACAAAATGGGAAATGCACACAGAGTGCTTCTGCTGCATTCCAAAATATGGTCTTTGTCTTGAGGAAAGCATTTGTGTGATTGCTTGGGGTGTGACCTGCACTGGCCACCTTTTCACAGCACACCATATTCGCTTGAGGAACAACTGATAGACAAACTATGGTTATTCGGTATTTCACAGAAATTTTCTTGAAAATGAATGGAGTGAGCTGAAACTATTAAGGAAACCAACTGACAGTATTTATTGCCAGTGATAAAACCAGAGATTTCAAGAGAAAGAATTTTGAAAAACCTATATCTGCTGTTGTGTCTTTGATAGTTTCCTAAACACTTACAAACTTAACTTCTCTGATGAGATTGGTGGTGACATTAACCAGAAGATTTGTGGAGCATAACAAATAGCATGGAGGACAAGGGGCGTTAGAGAGGAGTAGGGAATTTGGGTAAATTGGAAGGGGAGGTGAACCATGAGAGACTATGGACTCTGAAAACAATCTGAAGAGTTTGAAATGGCAGGGGGGTGGGAGGTTGGGGTACCAGGTGGTGGGTATTTTAGAGGGCACGGCTTGCATGGAGCACTGGGTGTGGTGAAAAAATAATGAATAATGTTTTTCTGAAAATAAATAAATTGAGAAAAAAAAAAGCAAAAAAAAAACAAACCCAAAAGATTTATCTGATAAAGGATATGAAATGTGTTAACACTTGCAAGATCTAGATTTTCAAAAAGACAAACACTGTTACAAATCATGCATAGGAAAATGATCCACTCCAAGAGCAAAAGGGCACCTGGGTGGCTTAGTTGGTTAAGCTTCTGCCTTCGTCTCAGGTCATGATGCTGGGGTCCTGGGATTGAGTCCCATGTCAGGGTCCCGGCTCAGCATGGAGTCTGCTTCTCTCTCTGACCCTCTCTGCTATTTCTGTGATCTCTTTCACTTTCTCTTTCTCTCTCTCCTTCTCATTCAAATAAATAAATAAAATCTTAAAAAAAAAAGCAAGTCCAGACCAATGGATTTTAATATAACAGAGTATGAAAAGTTCACCAATATGATTTTTTAAAAAAGATTTTATTTATTTATTTAGCACAAGCAAGGGGAGGGGCATCTCCAGCAGACTCCAAGTTGAGAGCAGAGCCTGACATGATCTCATGACCTTAAGATCACAACCTTAGCTGAAATCAAGAGTTGGATACCCAGCCACCTGAGCCACCCAGGCATCCCCACTGATGCAATTTAAGAAACTGCAGCTTGAAGAATTTGGGTGCAGGATTTAAGAACAGCCACAATGATCTAAAAACGTTATTAAAATCCTCTTCTTTTCTACAACGTTTCTGTTTGAAGCTGAATTTTCTTCATATGCTTTAATCGTGGCAACATATCACAATGGGTTGAATGCAGAAGATCTGAGAATCCAACTGAGAAGCCAGACATTAAGAGAATTGTCAAAAGGTAAAGCAACGCCACTCTTCCCACTATTTTTAAAAATATGTTCTTACTTTCCATTAAAAGATATTATTTATGTAAACCTATTGTAGGTTTAACATTATTTAATGAATTAATAAATATCTCAAAATTTTTCCAGTGTTAATTTCTTTCTTTTTTTTTTAAAGATTTTATTTATTTATTTATTAAGGTTTTATTTATTTATTTATTTGACAGAGAGAAATCACAAGTAGATGGAGAGGCAGACAGAGAGAGAGAGAGGGAAGCAGGCTCCCTGCTGAGCAGAGAGCCCGATGTGGGACTCCATCCCAGGACCCTGAGATCATGACCTGAGCGGAAGGCAGCGGCTTAACCCACTGAGCCACCCAGGCGCCCTGTAAGATTTTATTTATTTATTTGACAGAGATCACATGTAGGCAGAGAGGCAGGCAGAGTGAGAGGGAAGCTGGCTCCCTGCCAAGCAGAGAGCCCGATGCGGGACTCGATCCCAGGACCCTGAGATCACGACCTGAGCCGAAGGCAGTGGTTTAACCCACTGAGCCACCCAGGTGCCCTCCAGTGTTAATTTCTAATAAAGTCCATATTGATAGATAAAATAGTAAAATTTCTTTGTGGGACCTCAATCACTTTTCGCAGTTAACAGGGATTTCAAGGCAAACAGTTTGGTGATGCCTGAAGGAATGTACACATGACCGGAAGGGAGAGGAGAGAAACATGTTCCGCAGGATGCATGGAAGTCTTTCCCATTCACAGGAGGCCGAGGTGAAATCGATCACACATTCCATCTTTTCTTTCTCAATAAGTTTTGTGGTTAAAGTGGTCTGGGCTGACTGTTATAGTGGGGTAAAAGCTTGGACCCAAAACACAGAAAGAAGAAAGAAGGCTCTTTCTCTTAAAAAAAAATTTTTTTTGGGGGGCACCTGGGTGGCTCAGTGGGTTAAGCCGCTGCCTTCGGCTCAGGTCATGGTCTCAGGGTTCTGGGATCGAGTCCCGCATCGGGCTCTCTGCTCAGTGGGGAGCCTGCTTCCTCCTCTCTCTCTCTGCCTGCCTCTATGCCTACTTGTGATCTCTCTCTGCCAAATAAATAAATAAAATCTTTAAAAAAAAAAAAAATTTTTTTTTTTTTTTTTTTTTTTGCTTCTGTCCAGCAAATCTCCCACCACATGCAGGGAATGTTTCCCTGCTGACCCCGCCCCCCCGCCCCCCAGGCCATAGGAATCCCTGTGGGTTCATCCCCCAATGCCCCAGCATGTGCTCTCTGTGAGACCCTTTGCGTTTTCTGTCGCCCTGGAGGTAGTGTCACTTAACACAGTCCTTGGGAAGTATCTGTCATTTTAGCACATGTCTGGGTAGCTTTTCTCTGCTGGCATTCGCAGTAAAACCAAACCGAACAAAACTCAGAGCTGTTGCAGTGGGAAACAAGCTGGATGTTGTGTCATTTTACGCACAAAGAAGGTACCACCGCCGAGTTGTTAAAGCAGATGGATTGAATCTTGGTGATTACGTATAGGAGGCCTGTCACAGAATCCCCTTAACTGATGCTCTGGAGTACTCCTTCGGCACTTTGTATATCGGTATGACTTGGCCCAACCAAATCGTGAAGCCGTGATGTGTACGGGGGGACCTCCTAATAATGTATCACGACAAAGCCTTGCATGACTTCCTGGGGGAGATGCAGGTGTCCCCACTACCCAAACAGAGCATTCCTACGAGATCTCTCATAAACCAAAATGATGTAAAGCGAAGAAGTAATTACTGCTCGTTTAGATGGAAAAGGTTTCAAGCATTTCCAGGCCCCCCAAAATAACCTCTCTTCAGCTTTTCTTTTAATTGTGTTTTAAGATTTTGCTTTCTTATTTATCAGAGAGGGGACATGCGTGCAAGCAAGAGGAGTAGCAGGTAGAGGGAGAAGCAGGCTTCAGGCTGAGCAGGGCGCCGGATGTCAGGACTCCATCCCATAACCCTGGGATCATGACCTGAGCTGAAAGCAGACGCTTAACTGACTGAGCCACCCCAGGCTCAGTGGTCTTTGGCTCTCTTCGGCTTTTCTGGTAAATCATCCAGGCATTTACCAAACCACTCTTTGGTTTTTCTGGATGCTTAGTACATATCTGACTAAGGGATGCACCAAATAAATGGAGATAAAGCACAGATGCTCACAGGCAACAATTCAGAGCTCTGGCAGCTGGATGCAGAGAAGCGAGGTCAGTTCCTGGGGAAGGAGCTTGGTGGGGCCCCTCGAGCTGATCCGGGGGGTGGAGGGCCTGCTGCCTTGTAAGCCTTGCTGCATGACCAGCACTCAATGCTATTTTTGCTTTTCACCACTTTTCATAAAAGCAAAGACCCCTTCGGATTTCTTTCCTTTAGTGAAAACAGGTACTCATGTCAGTCTTTTGTGTAAATGTAGTGGTGTAAAGGGAACTTTCAAAAAGTGGGGGATACCTGTATTCTTCTTGGACAGAAATATGCAAGATGAAAACATGAGGTGATTTCATCGGCCTCTCTTCCAATAAAAAAATTTTATGTGCCTAGAGGTGATGAGGCAGGCTATAAAAACAGTTCATAGGTAGACATTGATTTTCAACAGTCCCGTCCGTTTCTTTCCATGAACGTGTACCAAGGGCCTGTTCAGTGTGAGGACTACACAGTTCAGTGATACCACATCTAGGTGGCTACTTAGAGGAGAGACCAATTTCTAAGGAAAGAACTATAATCCTGGGCAATGAGTGCCATATTTAAGTGCAACCACAGCATAGAAAAAGTGAGGAATCCCTTTGCAGTCCTGAGCTATGGGCAGACACCTAGATTTGAGTTTGAGGGAGTTAAAATTCTTGAGCAGTCCAGGGAAGCAGGCACACAGGTATGACTTCAGGAGCAGCCTCACATGTCGCCTATCCATTGCAGAGCCCGTGGTTGCCCATTTGAGACCTGTTCGAGGTTGGGATGAATTTTCATGACCCTAAGCCATCTGAGCTAGAGGTTGCCCAACTTTTCAGGCCACCTGGTGATCCTTTAGTGGTGGTGGGAGGAAGCTGTTAGCTCATCATCCTGCTGCAGTTCCCGCCCCCTCCCCCTAGCCACTGTCTGTGGGCTAGCTTTCAGCCTCAGAGCTCCCTGGATAAAGCCTTTCCAGGGGGGAGCCTGGCTGGCTCAGTCGATAGAGCGATAGAGCGTGTAACTCTTGATCTTAGGGTTGTGAGTTCAAGCCCCACAATGGGTATGCAAATTACTTAAAACAAAGCAAAAAGCCCTACCCAGTCTAGGGGTTTAAAGTAAAATCATGTTGTGTAGGAACAGAATTGTTTGCTCCTCCCTGCCTCCGATAAGTGGCTTTGTGAAATCGGGAGGGCCACTCCTGGTGCTCTGACGACTTCCGAGTATCACAGACATGACTGTATTGTTACTGTTTTGTTACTCACGCTCACCATGAACTATAAGACAAAGCATCTTTGTCTTCAGCCCAGGGTGTGGCTGACAGTTGGGGCAACTGTATTCAGTGGCAATAACAGCGACCTTTAGTGTAACCAATAGCTGTCCCATAAACAGGTGATGGTGAAGAGTCTGGCAAATAAAACAGAAGCAAAAAGAAAACTGATGGTTCTTTCTTCTGTATCAACTTGGAGAGGCTACTGTATCCAGAGATTTGGTCAAATACTAGGCTAAATGTTACTGTTAAGATCTTTTCTAGACGATGCTAGCATTTAAGTCAGCAGACGTTGAATAAAGCAGATTTCCTTTATTTATGTGGGTGGGCCTCATCTAATAAGTTTCAGGCCTTAAGAGACAAAAGACCAAGGTTTCCAGAAGAAGACACAATTCTGCCAGCAGACTGCCTTTGGACTCAAGCTGCAACACCACCTTTGCTCTGGGTCTCCAGCCCGCCAGCCCACCCTGCAGATAGATCTCGGACTTGCCAGCTTTCAAAATTATGTAAGCCAATTCCTTAAATGAATTTCTCTATCTATAAACAGATGCTATTTGTTCTGCTTCTCTGGAGAACTCTGGCTAATGCAGTAACATACCACAGTTTGGAAAAATGGGGTAAGAGATGGTAGTTGGGGAGGGACTTAGAAGGATGTGATTTATTCTGTTCAATCGCAGGGGGTACAGATGTCTTATGAGCTCTTTTGCTCTTTAAATAGTTGGACCCCTAATGAATTTGTGTTCTTCCAGCTGCCTGGGGACTCCTTTGGTCATCACACTCATTCTCTTTCTTTTTCCTTGATCCATTTAGTTTTATTTAAATTCAAGTATATGCACCTCCCTAATAGGTTATAGATGTGTTGATAAGACTTCGTAAAGGGGGGCACCTGGGTGGCTCAGTGGGTTAAGCCGCTGCCTTCGGCTCAGGTCATGATCTCAGGGTCCTGGGATCGAGTCCCGCATCGGGCTCTCTGCTCGGCAGGGAGCCTGCTTCCCTCTCTCTCTCTGCCTGCCTCTCAGTCTACTTGTGATTTCTCTCTGTCAAATAAATAAATAATATCTTAAAAAAAAAAAGACTTCGTAAAGGGCCTCGTAAAGGTTTCCTTGGGGAACACGTGAAATAACTTACAAAAATCTTCTGTTATTTCTGGATAAAGAACTAGTGAAGGAAATGAACATTATAAGAGAAGAGATAGGAAGTCTTTTGGATCTTGTCTTTTAGCCTCTGTACTTTTCCTGTCAGAAAGCTTTTTACGTTCAGGATCTGCTACCCTCAGGTCTAGAACTTTCTTGTATTCCATGGGGATTTTGAGAATCGATTTCCTGAGAGAAATGTACTTTCCTGATGGTTCCAGAGCAATCCATGAGGCCAGAATCTCAAGCACCGTTCATGATACTCCCTGGGAGAAATGAAGACCTGAAGAGGACCAACAACCAGAGGCAGACAGTTTCCTGGGATACTAGTGAGGGGAGCTGGAGGTATGTTAGACCAACCACATGTAGATTCTGCATTAAAGAGCTTTATTGAAAATTCCAGAAAGAATGAAATGTAAAAGACATCCATTAATTGTAGTCAAAACACATTTCTGGAGTTGGATTTCAGCCACACCCCTGTCCATGAGAGTCCTCGTGAGGCTGTCCATATGCTGTACTAGGGAGAGTTCAAGACAGACTACAGCAGTCCTGGGGACGATTGCTTCCTACCTCCCTACTTTAAATTCCCTAACTTCAAATGTGAGCTATCTACTCCAACATAGAGCTTGCGGTCAGATGTCTCCGTGACACACAGCTCACAAAAGCAGATGTGTATAATAAATCTCCTTATTTTTCTGTACTATAATTATTAGTTTGAATCCCCATCCATATAAATGGGAGAAATTTAGTTGCAGTCCACTAAGGATTCCTATCTTTTAACCTTGGGTTTGTGCCTAAGCTAAGTAGGCCAAGGCCGCCATCCGGTCCTGATGGCACCTGTCCTCACAGACTTCCTCTGAAACATCCATCAGTCTTTCCAGTGCCTGGTTGTCCTTCTATGCAGCCCACTACGGAGACATTCTTATTCTTATCCACATGGCCTTTTAAACCTGGTGGCTTCTCTGATGCTTCCATGCTACTCTTGTCTCAAAGGAGTTATTCTCTTCCTAAGAAGGCATGCTTTCCTTTGTGGAGTTCTTGCTTTCCTTGTAGAGTTCTTTGTTCTTGTCTCCTGGTAGCTCTAGCCAGGAACATTTGATTTGGATTCCAGAGAACTCTCTGCAGGATCCCAGGGAGCGAGTGAGGAATTGATCCTACCTACCATTTTAAACTTTCCCTTTGAACACTTGTTCTACCCCCGGAGGGTGGAATGACTTGCTTGAATTCACAAAGAGCATCCTTTCAAGTCCTTGGTCTATACCGCACATCTCTCCATACCCTTTCTATTAGTGCAGAGTGGGGTGAAGACCAGTCCTGGGTGGGGAAGGCAATGCTGAGGGAAAAACTGGTGACCCAAAACCATAATACTGCATCGCCCTTAAGTTGAGAGGGGAATCATGGGAACATGGAGAGTAAGTTGTCTTTAAAGAGAAGTTATCCAAAGAAAAGAAGGAAAGAGAGAAAGAATCGAGGGATAGGTTGGGAACATTCGTTTATCAGGAAACAGGTGACCGCCATTCCTAGCCTTTTACCCTACCCCTTGAATTTGCTTGTTGGGAATTTTCAGGAGTGAGGCATGCCGTTTTGCTTCTTTGTAGCTAATTATCAAATATTAAATATCAAATATGTTGGATTTCTAGCACATAAGTGGATTTTGTAACTCAATGAATTTTTGATTAAATGAATGAATGATAAAGAGCCATGGTCACGACTGGGTATATGGAAGTAGCACAGGGTTCGATGAACAGGAGGAGCTTCACAAACGTTACTGTTTGAGGGGCAACTGCGTGGCTCAGGTTGTGATCTGAGTCCTGGGATCGAGCCTGCTTCTCCCTCTCCATCTGCCCTTGCCCCCCACCCCTCCCTGCTTGCTTGCGTCTGTTTCTCGCTCTCAAATAAATAAATGAAATCTTTTTAAAAAGTGTTACTATTTGAAAGATGGAGATTAAAAATTAATTTGATATTTTCTTTTGCCTGAGTGGCCGTTAATAATCCTGGGGGCAAGTCTGTATATATTAGAGAACTTACTTCAATATCAGGTGTCCGCCAGGTACTTGGATACTGAATGTTGACCTGAAAAAAAAAAAAGGCCAACCAATTCCTCTCAGGCTGTATTCAGGATACTGGACTTTAACACTTTGATTGTAGGTACTCCTACCACGGTGAGCTGACCTGCAAGATGGATCATTGAGATCAAAGGCTAGAAGTTATGATGTTTGCCTTTTAAAAAGTAACTGATATTCTGACTTTCCCAGTTTGCAGCTTGGACTGGAGGTGATAACATGGATTCATGGTACCTGCCTTGCTTTCTGTTCTCTGCTGTTCTGCTCATGGTTCCTGGCTTGGTAAGGAAATGATGTTTGGAAAGCGATTAGAAAAATTGGGGGCCAATGGCCTGCTTGTTCATTTCTTGTTTTTTAAGAATTTCAAAACCGTAATGAAATGAGTGTTTCTCTGGGGCCAGCAGGAGAAAGGAGGGTCATAGGGAGTGAGAAGCCCCCCCAGAGAGAAAGAGTCAGAAATATTGACATAAAGTTACACATTTCTTTCAGTTTCATTTTTACGTAACAAATTTTCTTTTGATAATGTGGAAAATGCGAAATGTGACACCCATTCTGTTTTTACTGCTGAGTGAAATGCATATTGCTGTTATGGTGATGTGAGACTCGAACGGAGTGAATGACGAATGTCACCTGCAAAGCAAACACTTGGTTTCGTAGCGTGGGGTTTCTCATCTGTTTCTTTGTCAGTTTCAACCCATCTTGCTACAGTGACAGGTAGTTGTAAGGACCAACTCAGGGTTTTAAATGAAGTTTCAAATGCCTAGGGGAACAGCTTTAGTTGTGATTTACAAATAAGTGATTATATTGAGTTGATACTCTGTAAATGGCATCTACAGCATCGAGAACAAGAGATACCATTTAAGACACATTAAAATTTCACTTATGCACACTTTTCGAGTAGGTGTATTGGTGTTTCTCTGTGAGTGTGCCTATGTGTGACTAACATGTGAGACAAATAAGGCCCTTCTTAATATCAAAAAGAAGGGTAAACTAACCAATTAGTTCATTCCCACTGCTTGCGAAACAGTCCATAGGATTCTGCTGTTAGAATATGTAAGCCATATTAACCTGTTTTATAGAGAGTCTGAGTTTCGGGAGGGTGAACTGACTTGCTCTGAGTTGGCAGAACCCAGAATATAACCCAAACCTACTTCCTGCCAGTGCCATGAACTTTTTCACTAGATTCCACTAAGACATTTTTCAGGTTTACATAAGTTCTTCTACTAAGCATGTATTCTGGGTTTTCATGTGGTCACTTGTAGAATTTATTTTCAGAAGTTTTTTTTTAAGTTGTTTTTTTTTTTTAATTGCAAAGTATAGCCACTGATTTTTTTCCTTAAACATTTTGGTATTTTCTTTGAAAGCAGAGTCTTGGGAAAAATGTGAAAGTAAAACATGATTAATGAAGTCTTCCATAAGATTTCTTTAGAAGGTATTGTTATAAATTACAATAATATTTCAATGATGGACTCTGAAAAACAATCTGAGGGGTTTGAAGTGGCGGGGGGTGGGAGGTTGGGGTACTAGGCGGTGGGTATTATAGAGGGCACGGATAACATGGAGCACTGGGTGTGGTGCAAAAATAATGAATACTGTTATGCTAAAAATAAATAAAAAATAAATTTAAAAAAAGAGTACAAAAAATATTTCAATGATGGGGATAAATTATTAAGTTTTTCAAACATTGCTCCATGAAACCTCTAGAGGATCATGTTTAAGGTGAAAGCTTATCTGAGGGACAGAATCTTATGTTCTGTCTTCTTTTTAATCTGTGAAGTGGGTTTCTTGTCTCTTTCACCTTCAAATTAATATCACAGGCAGTTTCATTTTTTAATATGAAATAAGAAGACCCTTTCCTCAAAAAGTTATTTTAGACTCCACATTAACTATCTTGGATATAAGCCAGAAAGAAATCCATAATATTAATGAAAAAAACCTCCACAAATTGCTAGATATAAATTGGAAGAAGGTAATTTATGTCATGGGTGTCATAATAATGCCTTTTTTTATGTGTTTGTTTCTCAGCCAACTCAAGACAACTTTGGTGAGTCTATTTTGAGTTTTCGCTCTAAGTCGTAAAAGAAAGTTATACGGATAATAGAACAACAGAACAGAAAACTCAAGACACATTTAATGAGAAGCACAATGCATAATTGCATATGCATAATTTTATAATTGCTTTGAACTTTAATCAAACACTGCCTTCTTTTGATTTATTGAGAAATGTTTTATTGTTCCTGTTCCAAGATTCCACATACTCAGCAGAAAATAAATGGTGATATAGGAAAGTGCAAACACAGTGACTGACACGAGGCATACCATCAATGCTTGCTATTATTACTTTTGCTATTTTGTATAAACTCAGATAGACCTGATGGCCATCCTCTTTTACTGTACACTTAGAGATTTGGCTTTATTATCCACCTCTTTGTAATTTAAAAGAGTAATTCAAATTTAAATTAGGAATTCTGCTTGAGAGTTCCAAGGTTTATTACTAGCAAGGGATATATTGGGCAGATTGGACTGGTTTGACTTAATTTAAACATTTGCTTCCTATTTAATCTAAACATCTAGTCTAGTCTTTAAAAGTAAGTTTAATATTATATAGAGTGACCAATTTCTTACTCCTGGAGATATGGAATTCAAGGGACATGGATAGGACAAGAGCACATATGCAAAAGCCCTATAGCCCCAAGCCTTGCTCATGGAAGGTTCTCAGTTAATCAATCAATCAATCAATGTATAGTGAATCAGAACCCGTTCTCAGTAAATCAATCAGTCAATGTACATTGAATCAGAACCTAGTAAATTCTGAGGGAAAAGAACCTTACTTTTAATTTGGTAATTGATGAAGATTGTTTTTTTTCATAAGCATAATATTCAATGTGGGTTTTTTTGTTCCTTTAGTTAAAGATGTAGATGGTGGACTCGATCAAGATATATTTGATATCAATGAAGGTTTGTAGATTTTTTTTTTACATTTTTATGAAGTGGAGAGTTTGAATCCAGTTTGCTAACATGAATTTTTAATCTTCCCTCTTAGATTTGGGACTGGATCTTTTTGAGGGAGACATTAGACTTGATGGGGTAAGTTGAAACATAGCAAGGAAGAATCTTCTGTTAATTACTGCAAACCAAAATACAGAGTATCTGAGAATGATTAGACAGCATGGACTTTGTTAAGCCCAGCCATCCCTAAGGGCGCATCGTCATGGTGACAGATGTATTCAATGAAAACGTTATCTTCTGAGGGACTCCCATAACGGTGCCTTCATCAGCCATTTCTCAGATTTCTTCTTTTTTTATTTTTTTTTTTTCATTTCTCAGATTTCTGTGTTGTCAATGCCACCATCCCTCACCATGTGCGCCTTGGTCTTATTGATCTGATGGGCTTTCATTATTGGAACAATATGATGTTTTCATTTTTAAATAGAACCTCACTGATTTAATCTAGCTGAAACAAAGCTAACCTGAGTTTGTAAAGGTCATCAGTGAATAAGGTTTTTACCATAAAAGATAGATTTTGTGATTTCTATCTTGACAGCTAACGACAGTGTTGCCAGGTAAACATATCTATGCATGAAGAGTGCATGGCACACAGATGAACATAGGTACCTTACAGACAGTTTAAATCAAACCCCCACGGGAAACTTCAACTGAAGAAGCAGAGCTGTAGTATCCAATGGTTGGTCCTGGGCTCTTCTATCTGCACTCCTTCTTGATCTCACCTTGTGCCAGAGCTTGACATATCATCTTTATGCTGATGACCCCAGTGTGTGGCTCTCATCCATTCCTTCCACTGCACTCCAGACTGGTCTATCCAGCTGCCAATTTGTCAATTCCAATTTGCCAGTTCCATTTCCGTGCCTATGAGGTGCCTCAAATGTAAGGTGTCCTAATGTGAACTCAGATTTTTCATGCAAATTGCTCCTTCCAGATTTTCCCTTTTAGCAAAGACATCAACCTACTCCCCCAAATAAGTAAAAACTCCAGGAGTCCTTTGCTTCTGCCCTTTCTCTCACCCCAGCATTTGATACATTAGCAAGTTTTGTCATTTCTGTCTGCCACACATGCTCTGAATCACCCATTTTCCTCCTAATTTGTCTATTTCAAATATTGCTCCCCTATAACCTTGTCCACCCTGTCCCTGTCCCCAGCTCCCATGCCCCGCCCACAACAAAGTGATCTTTTAAACAGGCAGTAACACCATTTCACTTCCTGCCTTGAACCTCTTCAGTAGGGTGGCTCAGTCAGTTAAGCATCTGCCTTTGGCTTAGGTCATGATCCCAGGGTCCTGGGATCGTGTCCCACATCGAGCTCCCTGCTCAGCGGGGAGACTGCTTCTCCCTCTCCCTCTGCTCCCCTGCTCCTGCTTTCTCTCTTTATCTCAAATAAATAGATAAAATCTTAAAAACACACACACACACGCACACAACAAAACTCTTCAACAGCTTCCTACTGCATTTGGAATAATATCCAAATTTACCCACAGCCTTCAAGACCCGTGTAATTTAACTCCTGCCTCTCTGTCCTTCCATCTCTTCCCCTTCTCTCTTATCTCATCTCTTTCTTTCCTCATTCATGAGGCTGCTGTCCTCAAAACAGATTAGAATAAAACAAGTGTTATTCCCACCTCAGAATCAGAGCAACCATTCACTACTATGAAATTATTTTGTTTTCTTACATTTTAAACTTATTTTCTTACATTCTAAATTTCATTTATTTATAGATTAACTATTTGTTGTTTCCTAAGTTTTTGCCTGATTCAATGAATTAACCCTTCACATTTATTTTTGACAGGCACAAGATAGAAATTCCATCATTGGAGAAGAATACAGATGGCCTCATACTATTCCATATGTTCTAGAAGATAGCTTGGGTTAGTATATACCTTGGAGTATGTGTAACTGATATATGTTCCTGACAGAATATAGTCACAGTATTTTTCTCTCTCCCTTCCTCCCTTTCTCCTTTCCTTCTTTCTTTCTTTCTTCCTTTCTTTCTTTCTCTCTTCCTTTCTTTCAGATTTTATCCATTCATTTGAGAGAGAGAGAGAGAGAGAGAGAGCACAGCACAAGCAGGGAGATTGGCAGACTGAAGGAAGAGAGTTGTGGGGCTTGATCCCAGGACTCTGGGATCATGACCTGAGCTGAAGGCAGATGCCCAAATGACTGAGCCACCCAGAAGCCCTATAATCACAGTATTTTTAAGGGTAGGCTCATATGGTCTTGAAGTGTTTGTTTGTTGCTTTATGGGGCCATGAACATTTTCTTATAAAAATTTACACAAAATGAACAATGAAAAGAACCTAAATGATTTTGTCTGAAATAGTTGCTGAATTCTGACCAAGAAAGGGATTAATGTAACCAACATTTATGGAGAGCATACTCTGTATTGGGTTCTGGGGACATAAAGATCAGGGAGCTAGACTTTATTTGAAAACAGTGGTTTCTCATATGTTCATATTTTACATGAGTTAAAAACATCAAACAAACATACAAAACTTTAGGACTTGGCATTGTTTTACCACCATTTTATTTTGCCAAGTCAGGAACTACTTGAACCCATTATCTTCAATAGTTCTACGGCTACTAGAACCCATTATCTTTATCATCTTTTCATAAAATAAAGAGTATTTCAATACTAAAAAGTAGAAGAATCCAATCCAAAATGAAAGAAAACTTTTCTATAGAAGAAATTTAATTATAATGGAGAACTCTAAACATGGTCCTCATTTTATTTATGGTGCCAGTTACCAGAATCGCTTTGGGAACTGCTTTTTTGGAAAACTTTCCCTAAAGTTCATACATTTCAGCAGAGATTCAGATATGCCATGAGTTAATTATAATAAAATGGAATAAACATTTTGCTTAGTGATATGTTTAAAAGCTAGGGAGCACTTTGGAGGGGCATTGAACTCAACCTAGATATAAAGGCATATACATCAGGAAGCAGTTGACACTGTGCAACTGAGTTGCAATGAAAATTATGCAAGTTGTATGTAATACATTGGTGCTTGGGAGGGGGTAAAGTGGTACTGAAATCAAATTTGCATTTTGTCCATCAACCAACATTTCCTACTTTGCATGAAGTGCTACTTATCTACCTGCCAAGTCAACACTTGGAGCATCTGTCCAGATGAGGTGCTTCTTTGCAATTTGCAGAAAGCGATCATTCAAGCTGGTGGCAGGGGAAGGGTGCTCTAGGCAGGTGGGTCACCATGCAAAGGCATGAGGAAAGGAGAAGACCCTTAACTGGAATGTAGATTGGAATTGGGGAGTGTTTCCCTTGTTAAAGAACTTGGTGCGCCTAATGATGGTGATGTGGAGCCTCCAACAGTTTTAACCTGGATGTGAGGTTGTGATCATGCTAGTTTCCATGTAGAAGATGTAGCATAAGTGGGGCAAAAAGAAAGTAAGGAGACCAATGAGGATACTATAGAAGAAACTCAGGGAAAGAATGAAAGTTTCTGAACCAAGACTCTCAGTGAGGATAGACAAGAATGGACAAGTCTAAGGAGATTAGGACGCAATTGTTAGATTTGGTGACTGATTGCAAGAGGTCAAGAAGAAGGTGGGTCTAGATAAAGAGTTCCTGGTGCCCAGGATTCAGTTTTAGGCGGTTGGGGGATGGTGCCTTTATGAAGATGGGAAATATGTCTTGAAGAGGGTGGAATAGAGAAGTGTGGTGAAAATTAGCATTCGGCATGTAGGGTTTGAGATATATCAGGGCCACTGTGGTGGGGAGATCATATAAATCGGTGTATGGCCTGGTCATTAAAGATAGAGAGCATCTGAGTGTTATTAGGTTGTGGGAGATGGTTGAAGCCATGGGCATGGATGAGCACCTTGCACAATGCCCTGCATATAACAGGTGCTTCTTAGATAACTGGATCTTACTGAATGGCCCAATAAGGTGGTATTGAGGGGAAAGATGGCCAAGATTAGAATTCAGCTCAGGAGGACAACTTTCTAGAATTGATATAGATGGAAGATCTAATAGAAGTTATTGAGAAGGTAGGACTGGCCAGAAACATAGACGAAAAACCAAGAGTAGATAGAAAAAGCCAAGAAAAGATTAAAAAATAAAAATTAAAAAATAAATTGATGAGCAAATAAAAATCAAACATGTTAAGTAAAAAAATTCAGTCCAAATCTTAACCATCCAAACTGTGTTCATTTTTACATAGGTATAGCTATAGTGTTTTAAATTTTTAAAGTTGTTTTGTTTTATTATTTATTTGTTTGTTTTAAAGTAAGCTCTACACCCAGTGTGGGGCTGAACACAATCCCAAGATGAAGAGTTGCATGCTCTACCAACTGAGCCAGCCGGTGTGTCTGTTTAAATTTTTTGATCTGCTTTTTTTTTTTTACTTAATATTATAGCATCATTTTGCATTAGTTTTATAATGTAATTAATCTTCAAATTTTTATAGGTCATTTTTTTATTCTATGATTTTGATTATTTTTTACTTAGGAAGTCCTTTACCTCTGTTTAATATTGTGGCCTTGAACTTTCTCTCTGTGCTCCAAGTGAGAAGAGTATGTCCTCATATTTCTGAAATTTAGACCAACTCCAAATGACTCCCAGGAAATCACTAAGCAAGGCCCCTTTTACAGGTAGCAAGAGAAAATACCTATGAAGGGTTAGTAAATAGGTATGAAGGGTTCACTGGGTGTGATTTCTGGCTTTCCATAAATATATTAACCATATTGAATTATCAACATATAAAATTCTGCTCTAGTTTTTTTGCTTACACTCAGGTATTACCTGCTGCTAGATGCAGCTCCCATGAAAGGGCTAACCCTTGAGCTTCTTTTCCTGAATATCTTTGTTGTTTTCATGCCTCTGACTTTTTTGAGTTCTGTATCTATCCAACCAGTTAGTATCCCTCTTCATTCTGAAACAATGGTTCTTTTTTCCCTTTAAATATTTTATTTATTTGACAGAGAGAGAGAGAGAAGCAGAGGGAGAGGGAGAAGCAGGGTCCCTGCTAAGGGGCCTGATGTGGGGCTTGATCCTGGGACCCTGAGATCATGACCTGAGCCACCCAGCACCCCCAAAGAAATAGTTCTTAACCCTCATTTGGGCTCTGAACACACCTGAGAAGCTCATGAACAGTCACCCCACCACTCACTGATGTAGATATAGACTGATACAGATGGTAGTTGATATAGATGATATAGATACAGAACAGACATAGATGAGATGATATAAATACAGATACAGATACTTCACATACAATTTCAGCATTTTCATGGACTCTCCCATCTCAAGATCCTCAAATTAAAAGCTCTTCAGTGGGGCTTTAAATACATACTATAGTTTTCTCTGATGAAACCTGTGACAGTGAGTGTTCATTTTGGCTGCCTGTGATCCAAAGTATCTATTCTTTGAGATAAGGAAATGTCTTTTTTGTTGTTCTGAAATGTACACTCTAAAGGTTCCAGAGAAATAAAAATGGGGCAAAATCAGGGAGCTGAAGAATAATAAAATACTTGCATATGATACATACTTAATTTGTGTAGAATACAAAATTTGGTAAAATAAAACACTACACATTCATATATCATGAATCTCATGGTATATAATATATTGCACACCCTGTTTCCATGGTGAATCATTCAATGGTGAATAATTTTAATATGTGTATTTTTTTGTTGGTTTTCTTCCATCAGAAATGAACGCAAAGGGAGTTATCCTTAATGCATTTGAACGCTATCGCCTAAAAACATGCATTGACTTCAAGCCCTGGGCTGGAGAAGCTAACTATATATCAGTGTTCAAGGGCAGCGGGTAAGGTGGAGAGTTTGTCTTCTAGGGGTCAAGTGAGAACGTTGCAGCTGTAACCCATCGCAGAAATTGCCCTAGGCCCTGATCTTGAGGTGGGTAGGGGGGCCTCCTTAGCTGTTTTCTGGAGAGTAAAAGACAGACTGCATTTAGTGTCTTTAGCTATAAAAATGATATTTTCATACATGCAACTATATTAGGACAAGGAGGCTGGGATTGCATCCCACAAGTCAGGGAACGTCAGCCGTCTGTAGCTTTTACCCTCCTTCTTTCCCTCTTCCAGTAAAACACGTGTGTGGATGCCTGTGTGTATGTGTGCACGCATGTGCATTTCAATTTATTTTAACCTAACTACCCTTCCTTCTTGAGTTAAATGGACAGTGTCTCTTGTCCGAAGCTCAGAAACTCCATGTGGTTGCTACCCCTATAAAACCTTATTAGCGGTCTTCCATATACCAAGGACACTATGAAAAAGTTAGAAATTTCCAGCTCAAGATCAGGACTAGTAGGTTGATTGGGGGATGACTTGCTCCTCTGTAATAGTGTCAGAGCCAGATCTCCGAATTTCATCTGGTCTGTAAGGTTTGCAGGATTAGGAGAGAAATGCAGTGCCCTGATATATGAGTGGAGGATCTAGGTGGGTAACTGAGTGCCCTGGGTACCGGGGATTCTGGCCTGAGACGTCATGAGAACACCCTTTCTCCCTGCCCTGTGAACTCTCCTGTAAGCTGCTGGTCTTCAGTGGGAAACAGGCACATGGGGAAGCAACAACTCTCCATCGGGGCCAACTGCGACAGAATCGCCACGGTCCAACATGAGTTCCTCCACGCGCTGGGATTCTGGCACGAGCAGTCTCGTTCTGACCGGGATGACTATGTCAGGATAATGTGGGACAGAATTCAGTCAGGTACATTTCTTTTGTTTTCTTACATTTTTTTTCCCGTTAAAAACTGAATTTCCAAGCATCTCCCGCCAACTGTTAACAATGGAAAAACTGATGTCTTGATGTTTGACTTCTGTAAGCTTTGGAGATCAGATCCACCTCACTATGTCCACGAAATGATCCCATTTCAAGTTGCAATCCATTGCCCATTAGTGGGATGCTAAGAAGCTAGGTATCTTCTCTACATGTACTTGCCTACTGTATTACTTGCACACATGTTCCAGTAACCAGGAAATTGCCGACTATGTCAGTTCCTTCTGATGTCTTCTGTCTGGGCTATCATACCCAGGTACCTCCCCACCACACCTCTCAAAGTCCTCTAACCTCCATCTCCATCTCCATCTCCATCGGGTGCCCCCATCCTCCCGTCAGCACCTGCCACTGACTCTGACTGTCTCCACCCCATCTTTGAGAATCTACCTTTCTATTAGCAGTTCTTCGAATCTTACGCTAAATGCTAACGTCCAACGTTGGGCAGTAACGGAAACTTAGAAGAAGGTAAGCTAACTGTTGTGGGTGTCAAGTAATTAAAGATCTTTTCAAATTTATCATTTAGGCAAAGAGCACAATTTTAACACCTACGATGACCAAGTGTCAGACTCCTTGAATGTTCCCTACGATTATACCTCGGTAATGCACTACAGCAAGACTGCTTTCCAAAATGGAACAGAGCCAACAATTGTCACAAGGATCTCAGACTTCATGGATGTGATCGGCCAACGAATGGATTTCAGTGACTCTGATCTCTTGAAGTTGGGTCAGCTTTATAACTGCAGTATGTGGCAGGTTCTTTGAAATGTCTTCCGTGTTTCTCTGCATGTAGGGAAGATGACGCGCTGCACCATTTTGCGGAGCATCGCTGGCTTTTCTGAAATGATGGTTTTTTTTTTTTTTTTTTAAAGATTTTATTTATTTATTTGACAGAGAGAGATCACAAGTAGGCAGAGAGGCCGGCAGAGAGAGAGATAGAAGAGGAAGCAGGCTCCCCGCTGAGCAGAGAGCCCGATGCGGGACTCCATCCCAGGACCCCGAGATCATGACCCAAGCTGAAGGCAGCAGCCCAACCCACTGAGCCACCCAGGCACCCCTGAAATGATGGTTTGATAGTTGTTTGATGGTTTATAGTTGAAGTTTGATATTTAAAAAAGAAAAAAAAACAAGTCACCTAAATCCCAAATTCACACCTTGGAAGCCTCATTTTTCTTCTCAGAAGTTCTGGTCTTCAGATCTAAACAGAAATTGGGTCCTATAGTAATGTGCCCCGTGTCGATTTTTTAATGAGCTGACGTCATACAGACGGGATCAAATAATCCGCGCTGCAGTTGAAATAATCTGAATAATTAGAGGAATGTAGACTGAGGTTCCCATACATTCGATAGTTAAAGAAAAATGTCTTGGGGCAGACAGTATTCAGATAAACAGCGTTGATCAGTTCCTTGGTTTTGGAGCTGTCAAGAGGTCTTCCACCCCCAGAATGAGTGAAGTCTCATCCTGGTATTTAATGCCATCTTGGCATTCCCAGGACTTCTGTGACAAACTCTGTTTTTATCACTTGGATTATCAAGTTGGAGGAGTGTCAATAATTGTCATTTTGCTTCTGTAGCCACTTCCCTGAGCTTTATGGACTCATGCAATTTTGAACTGGAAAATGTGTGTGGTATGATTCAAAGTTCGGACGATCAAGCTGACTGGCAGTGGGTGTCCCAGGTTCCCAGGGGGCCAGAGAGCGATCACTCCAGCATGGGCCAGTGCAAAGGTAACACGAGGGAGATACTTCGGGATTTCACATTTGGCGGGCCCAGCATTTCCTTTGCTATGAAGGACTGGGATTTTATCTCTGATTTCTACCAGAATTGTTAGCGATAGCCCATGCGGTTGCTACTAAAAAAGAGTCCAGTGCCTTTAAGGACATGGTTCATTTCTTTGCCTTTCCTCCTGACTTTTCTCTTCTTCCGGTGAGTCAGCGCTGGGCTCTGGGAGGCCTCTCTCTGTCTGTGCCCACAGCAGAAAGGGACTGTACCTCCTGGAAGGGCTTTATCTCCAGCATAGCCTGGTTGTTTTCTCAAAGCTCACAAGATACAAGAGACTTCCTGGTGAACCGCACAGGGCTGTGAATTAATCAGTTTCAGAATTTCAGCTGGTTGTGATTACACGCTCCTATTATAAAAATCCTGAAAATGAAGAGACAAAGTATAATATGATTTTATTGAGATGAGTATACTTTTCCATCATAATTTTGTTTTAAATGAAACAGTCATTTATTTGGCTACAAGTATTTCATTTTTATTTATTTGCTCATTCCTGGCAACAAAGATGTAAGACTAGACTTTAGGACTCAGGGTCATTGCATGAGAGCTCAGCTTGTCTAGGCAGTGGTTGGGGTCCCTAACAGTAATGAGTGATTTTCCTTTTTTTAGAGGGGTTGGGGGGGCTGTAGGGCAGATGTTAAGGGTACAGACTTACAATGAATAGTAGGAAAGCCCTGGAGATCTAACGCACCATGCAGGGAAGATAGACAGCAATACTATATTCTAATCACTAAACTTATTGAGAGATTAGAACTTAATTATTCCAACCACAAAAAAAGAAATGACAATTATGTGACATGTTGAGTTTATTGCTACAGCGACAATCATATTACAGTATATAAATGTATCGAATTAGCATGTTGTACATGTTAGATTTACACAATGCTCTGTGTCAAATACATGTCAATAAAAATGCCCTTTTGTTATAAGTGCAAATTTGGATAGTGGATAGTGGTCCTCCATAGGCCAGAAGGAAGGAGGAAGGAGAGGAGGGAGGGAGAAGATGAGAGAGAGAGACAGAGAGAGACAAGACCAAGAGGGTGCTGCCTTTTTCTGATTTTGAAAGCTATAGGAAGGAAAACATGGACTAAGTTATCTTTTATCACTGCCGACTCATGGACCCGTATTTAAATGCCCAGCACAGTGCTCTGCACACAGTGGGTACTTAGTAGAACTTGTGAGCCTGCAAGACATGCGTGCCTGTATCTCGTATCTGCTTTGTCAATTCTGATTTTGTTTTCTGAACAGGTTCTGGTTTCTTCATGCATTTCAACAGTAGTTCTGTAAGCGTGGGGGCCACGGCCATGCTGGAAAGTCGAATACTCTACCCTAAAAGAGGATTTCAGTGCTTGCAGTTTTATTTATACAACAGCGGAAGTGAAAATGACCAGCTGAATATCTACACCAGGGAGTATTCTGCCGACCATGTGACTGGTACTTTGACGCTTGTGAAAGAAATAAAAGGTACAATGTCAACGTTCTTATTGTCTCGGTTCAGAGTGAGGTCATCTTAACTCTTTCAGTTTGTGGCCCTGAGGAAGTCAGTTCTTGGCAAGTAATAAAAATATGAGGGAGGGGCGCCTGGGTGGCATATGTCAGTTGAGGATCTGGCTCTTGGTTTTTGGCTCAGGTCATGGTTTCAAGGGTCATGGGATCAAGCCCCGCATTAGGCTCCACACGCAGTGGGGAGTCTGCTGAGATTCTCTCTCTAGCCCTCCCTCCACTCGCTCTCTCTCAAATAAATTTAAAAAATCCTTTAAAAAAATACAAGGAATGGAGTTCCCTCAAAAAGTTGAATATAGAGCTACCCTATGACCCCCCGATCTCATTACTAGGTATTTACCCTAAAGATAAAAATGTAAGTGATCCAAATGTTTATAGCTGCAATGTCCACAATAGCCGAACTATGGAAAGAACCTAGATGTTCATCAACAGATGAATGGATAAAGAAGATGTGGTGTATATTTATATAATGGAATACTATGCAGCCATCAAAAACCAAAATCTTTCCACTTGCAATGACATGGATGGAACTAGACGTATTATACTGAGGGAAATAAGCAGTCAGAGAAAGACAATTATCATATGCTTTCAGAGAAATCTGATATGAGGAATTTGAGAGGCAGGAAGGATGTTCATGGCGGGGAGGGAGGGGAAATGAAACAAGATGGGACTGGGGAGGGTCACAAACCGTTAGAGACTCTTAATCTCAGGAAACAAACAGAGGGTTGCTGGGGCGTGGGAGGGTAGGGATGGAGTGGCTGGGGGATGGATATTGAGAAGGGTATGTGCTATGATGAGTGCTGTGAATTATCTGAGACTGATGAGTCACAGACCTGTACCCTGAAATAAATAATGCATTATATGTTAATAAAAAATAAATAAACATAAGGAAAACTAGTTTAGGCAAAATGGGAAGTTACTGGTTCAACGTAAAGAGACAGTGGGATGGACGAAGGAGGAACTGGCCTCAGGCAGGGCTGGACCTATCCCTGAACATGGTCAGGGACCTCTCTTGTTATCTCAGATGAGTTTTGTCCACAGAACTGCGGCTTTGGATATTTCACTTCCCAGCTTACATGTTATCAAATGTGCCATCAAACTGGAAAAAGGACTCTTCCTCTAATTCTCACTTTAAAAAAAAAAATCCCAGTGTAGAATTATAATTGTAACGATTTGGGTTAAGTGCAACTTCTGGAGCAATTCCTGATTGGAGGGAGGGCAACACTCCATTCCAATTTTGTCTCCAAGAGGCGGGTCACACTGACCAGCTATGAAAGCAGGTGGTTAAGAAATTTCCCTGCTGCCTGTTACTGTCTGCTCCGCATATTGACCACTTGGTTTGAACGAATTGTGAAAACCTATTATAAAATTGATCTACATTATGTTATATGTCATACCATTTTCCTCCCATAAACAGTAGCACAAAAGGTACTTCAGAAGCTTCCTTAGGAGTCCAGATTTTATTTTATTTTATTTATTTATTTATTTATTTTTAAGATTTTATTAAGTTATTTGACAGACAGAGATCACAAGTAGGCACAGAAGCAGGCAGAGAGAGAGAGTGGGAAGCAGGCTCCCTGCAGAGCAGAGAGCCCGACGCAGGGCTCAAATCCCAGGACCCTGGGATCATGACCCGAGCTGAAAGCAGAGGCTTTAATCCACTGAGCCACCCAGGTGCCCCAGGAGTCCAGATTTTAAATGGAGAGTGCTGATCATAATGAAGCAGAAGCTTTCATGAAAGAGTTTTGTTCATTCTAGAGTCTACCCATGGATACTAGTATTTTCTTTTTGGATATTTCTAATTTATTCTCACATAATTGTGTTTCACATTAAGTGCCAATATATTTAAGTTTTAAGTCATTGTGCTAACTACTAGCTCGACATGAATTCCTGTTCTCTACCTGGGGGATTCTGAACTTTTTTTATTTTTTAATATATTGCTTCTTATTTGGGTATGTGATAGAAGAAAGTAAGACAAGATAGCATAGCCTGGGCTGCTAGCTAGGGGAGGGGATGATGGTGAAGGGGCAAGTGTAGGATGGGGAGAAAGATGATGGTATCAAGTATTAGATAACACATTTCTAACATTGAGTCTCTAGTAAATGGTCTAAGGAGTAAATGGTAAATGTGGGCCTTCTGAGGTTTGGTGGATTCCTGTTTAATACTACCAAAACATTGACTGAAAATTTTGCATGTGAAGGAAGTATTTCAATTCAACTATAAATGAGGGTTTGGCTGAGTCTCATAGGAATCCTGGGTATAAGCACAGATATAGGCTTTAGCTAACATGGAATGGAGGGGTAACTCATTTATAGGGCATGGAATATTCCTAAGTTAGATGTAGTTGTTTGGTCACCCGTTGCTGGGAAAGGGTGACCTCTCTGAGAAACAAATAGATAAGCATCCAGATATTCCAGAGAGCAGCTGGACAGCACAGAAATCCCTGGAAGGGAATGGGCCTGAGCTGGAGAGGAGAGCAGATCACACCCCACACTATAGGCGTCAAGAGCTCAAGGATGATCATTTGTCCTATGAAGGTTAAAAAGCCTAATGTTGATTTGCACCAGATTCTCAGTCCTTTGCTTTGAAATAATAATGTCTCTTTTGCAGAGATACCCCTCGGGAGCTGGCAACTTCACCATGTACCACTGAAAGTGACCAACAAATTCAGAGTGGTGTTTGGAGGAGTCAGAGGCGCTGGTGCATCATTGGGTGGCTTGTCTCTTGATGACATCAATCTTTCGGAAACACAGTGCCCTCATCATATCTGGCATATAAAGAATTTCACACAGTTTATTGGCAACTCAAGTGGAACTCTCTATAGCCCTCCATTTTATTCTTCTAAAGGTTATGCCTTTCAGATTTACTTGAATCTAAACCACTCAACTAATGCAGGAATATATTTTCACTTGATTTCTGGAGCCAATGATGATCAGTTACAATGGCCATGTCCTTGGCAACAAGCCACGATGACACTCTTGGATCAAAATCCTGACATTCGACAGCGTATGTCCAATCAGCGGAGTGTAACTACAGACCCATCTATGACCACCGGTTTGTGACTCATTTTCTTTATTGCTAATACATGATCACTGCTCTAGGAGGGACAGATGATTTGGGAATGAGAGACTGCATGCTCAGGTACGTAGGGAGTATTGAACCCCAAATTTTAGGAACAGAAGAAATTGAGGAGAAGGGCTTCAGCAATTGTGAGCAGAGTCCCCTAGGCAGGACACTGTCAGGAATGCGAGTTGAGAATGTCTCTGAAAATTAGAGACAATAGACTATACCTGAATTCCCAGTTGTTCAAGGAGTGTTGGTTTTAGAGTCTGGCATGCCTGGCTTCAAATTCAAGATTTGCTTCTCATTAGCTATGCAATACTGAGCAAATAGTCTTTTGAAGCCCTAGTGTCCTCAGCCATAACACTGAGGCAGTAATAATAACCACCCCCTTGCCACCAGGGCTGTCAAGCACAATTCCGCTCTTACAGAAGGGGATGGTTCCTGATGAGAAGGAAGACGTTGAGTAGGTGCTCTGGAGTGTTGGGAAGGTTCTGAGAAGAGATTATAACTTCTTATTAAAAAGTTCTGGAGGACTCGCCAATGGTGACATCATTCCCTATCTTCCCAGTCTCAAAAACGAACAGCTCCTCCCCCCAAAATGATCACATTTCTAATTTTAGCAATCCTTTGTCCTCTGGGAACCTAATAGAAAATGAAATTATGGCAAGGTGAATATTATTGCCAAATTTGAATTCTATATATGAAAAAAATGGACCTAAGTGATACAGGAAAAGAGAATCTGATAGAAAAAAAATATTCAAAAACAGGATTGTAGGGACTTGATGCCAGAATTTCTTCACTTTTTCCCCCCAAACATATTTCCCTGAATGACACTGAAAATGGCTCAAAGTTGGGTGGGTCATCACCTTTCCCCAGAAGCAGTGCTTCTGTCTTCTTTTCCTGAAGGGCTTTGCTCTGGTAGGTGAAGAATTCAGCTAATGACATGAACGTTTTATGTTAGTATTAAAAACTCTCTCAGGCACCTGGCTGGCTCAGTCGATAGAGCATGTGACTCTTGATCTTATGGTCGTAAGTTCGATCCCCATGTTGTAGAGATTACTTTAAAAAAAAAAAAGTCTCAGAAACATATTGATTTAACTTAGTTAAAAGGACTATGTATGACTCAAGGTCACAAAGGAATGATTTTAATGGGCAGGGGAGATTCTACACTGGCCAGTGAGTATGTATGTGATATCCTACCTAGGAAATGTTTGGTACGTCTCCACACAAATTCCAGAATGTGGTCTCCCCTGCCAGGCAATCTCATTTTCTTTAGGACAGTATAAATGAACAAGCTTCAGTGACTTGCCAGGGAATACATCACAGGTCAATAGCATCATTTAATTATTTTGAGCTCTATCCTAATTGTGTTTCACATTGCCTGTTCTTTCCTACCACCAAAAGCTATGATGAAGCTAAACACAATCCATTAATACAAATTGCTTTTTCAGATAATGGAAACTATTTTTGGGACAGGCCTTCCAAAGTGGGAGCAGTGGCTTTTTTCCCTAATGGAACTCAGTTTAGAAGAGGTCCAGGCTATGGAACCAGCGCCTTTATAACCCACAACAGGCTGAAAAGTAGAGATTTTATAAAAGGAGATGATGTTTATATCCTACTGACAGTGGAAGGTAGGTCAGTAAAAATAGTTGTATATAAGATATTTTTGTTGTTGTCGTGGCCATTGTTTACTGTGTTCTTCTGGGTTCCACTTTTAGGTATGGGGCAAATGGGCATTAGCGGGATTTTTTTTTTTGTATGAATCAATAACAATATGAAAATAACTTAAATGAAAACGGTGACCATTCCAGAATAAATAACTTAATTACCACCACATGGAGCCATGGAAAATTTACGCCAGAAATCTTTAGAAACAAGTGAAAGTATAGCTATCATACCATAAAATTACACTCTAGGGTTCTAGAATTAGGAAAATCAGACAAGCACATGAAATTAACTGGAAATGAATTGTCTTTATTGTGTTTTTTGAATACATATACATATATATACATATATATATGTATATGTAAGCACTCAAGCACACATGTATATTTTTATTTGTCCTATATAAGCACACACACATATATTTTGTCAGTAGTAGTATTAATCTATTGCCTTTTAAAATTTCTTACCCATGGCAGCTGATAAATACATTTTCCAGGAATACTGGTAGTTTCCATGTTTTATGTGGCACCATTATAACTCATTTACTATGAAAGACCCACTTCCTTCTCAGTAAATCAGCATCTTGTTTGTGATGAAAGGTGGTGCAATTAAAACTCATGAAATTTTTATGTCAATGTCAATTAGAGGAAATCTAGACGATACTTCTTGGAAAAAGTTATTCAAGAATAACTGTGTCGAGGGAAAGATCATCTTCTGTACCAGGGAAGAAGTCCCATGTTCATCAATTCAGTTCAACCTTGTTTGGCGGAGAAGCAGAAGATGCACTGCAAAGAAAAGAGCCCTGGTTGTTTGGAGCTCTATCCTAATTGTGACTTGTGTCAAATATCCCCCGGCCTGCTCCCTCCAGCAAGAGACCTGTGACCTTGGGCAAATCGGGTGGGTTCTTAGGGGTTGGGCTCCCAGTAGCTCAGGCAAGCCCAGGCCCAGGCAAGCGTGGAGTTCAGGTGACAGTCCCATGGGCTGGCCCAGCTTCCATTTGCATTTAGATTTTGACTTATTAATTAGTTTACTGCCTGTGAAATCTAAGCATCTATTTTGAAACTTAAAAACCAAATGCTAAAGTCAAACTGATTTCCATCCATACTCTCCTTCTGCCCTCCTTAGACATTTCCCACCTTAATTCTACACAAGTTCAGCCAAGCCCACCAAGCCCACCAAGCCCGCCAAACCAGTCAAGCCCGCCAAGCCCATCAAGCCCATCAAGCCCGCCAAGCCTGCCAAGCCCGACCTCTGTCATCAATGACCTTTGCATGAACTTCAAATGTGAGAATGATGGCATCTGCATTGTTCAGAATGGGAAAGCCGAATGCAGGTAAGGGGTCACTTGGACGGGAGAGAACAGTCATCTCCCCGTTCTCTTGTTAGAAATTTTATTCTTTCCGTATTGTAGTGTCAAACACTGATCTCCTACATGAATGGTCCGTTGGTTCTCATCTCAAAGCTGTTCATGGGATATTTATTTTTTACTCTCCATTTGGGACTTTGGGTAGCCAGAAGAATGGTAAAATTATTTATGAAGAAATAGTACATTATGTTGTAATTGCTTGAAAAAGTCCTCATGAGATATATGTCTTATGAAGTCCTCACAACAGTCTGGTGTGGTGAAGTGGGACTGTCCTTGTTTTCTAGATGGAGATCGTCCTCTGTCATTCTAGGATGAGCTTGGCCAAGGGGTACAGCGGGGATGTGGAGAGACTGACACATGAGAACTTAATTATCTCCATTATCTACATCACCTTCCTTTCCCACCTTAGGGCCACTGTTATGAGCAGTAATCCCATTTCTTTTCCACTGACCTTGCTTGGTCTCCTGGAGCTGGTCTAACCATTCCTATCTGGTTGAGTTCCCTAGATCAGTGACCTGAATGTTGACTGAAATATCAACTCATAACTCTGGTCACATTCCAATGTGCAGGTGTCTGTCAGGGGAAGACTGGTGGTACATGGGGAAAAGGTGTGAGAAGAGAGGCTCCACCCAGGACACCATTGTCATTGCTGCATCTTCCACTGCTGCTATGTTTGCCCTGATGCTGATAGTCACTCTTGTCACTGTCTATTGCATGAGGAAGAAATATCGAAGAAGGACAAGTTCAAATACAGCAGATTTATCTCTGGAAAATGTAAGTTGAGTCTCATATTTGGCAATTCAAATCCTATTGATGAAATCATATGAAGAAGAATTATGACTTTCTTATATGCTTAAAAAAGAACCTCTTTATTTTCTATGCTGGATAACAGCTTTGAAACCATGAGTTCCTATTACCTTCATGTAGGTCAACAGTTCTTTTTTTTTTTTTTTTTAAAGATTTTATTTGTTTATATATCTGACAGAGATCAGAAGTAGGCAGAGAGGCAGGCAGAAAGAGAGAGGGGGAAGCAAGCTCCCTGCCGAGCAGAGAGCCTGATGTGGAGCTTGATCCCAGAACCCTGAGATGGTGACCTGAGCCAAAGGCAGAGGCTTTAAGCACTGAAGCACACAGGCACCCAGGACAAGAGTTCTTAAATTGGAGTCCATGATGGCTTCTGGGAAGGAGTTCATATCCTCCAGGAATTATATCCAAAATTGTGCATGGTTGTATACTTTTTCTAGGATGAGCGTCTGTGACCCTTCTGAAGGGCAAAAGCTATTTTGCCTTTAACCCCAACCTTCCTGATAGAGGGGACAGGGGAACTATAAGAGTTTTTGCTCTAAAGGTCTTTTGGGGGTGGTTCAGCTCAGGATTGTAGGAAGGGGGTGTTGAGGCTTTTCCATTAACAAAGGTTCCAATCCATCCAGCTCATGTGCAGTAACTAACTCTAAGGCAAGATTTTCAAGTAGAGGGTTTAAAGTCTTGTCTCAGAAGGTCTCTAAAATGACAATAGATTCCTGAAACTACCTTGTTTGGGACTGGCTTCCCCAGAGAGAGTGCTCCTGGGAGCACAGAGTAACGGAATATGGGAAGATGGACAGGGCAGAGGGTGAGAGTACACGGAACGTGGGATGGCGATGCAGCTGAGACCTTGGCCCTGCTACAGAGCTGGGATACTCTCCGGAACTCAGACAAAGCCAATGTACTCCCAGCATCATAGCCATTGGATTGCGGTTGCCCCCTGGGAGGGAGTGGACAATTGGGTGAGGGAAGGCCCCTCATGGCAAGGGTATGTCTGGCAAGAAAGCCTTTATTTTGGATTTTATTTATTTATGTATCAGAGAGAGAGGGCGAGAGAGCAAGCACAGGCAGACAGAGTGGCAGGCAGAGGCAGAGGGAGAAGCAGGCTCCCTGCAGAGCAAGGAGCCCGATGCGGGACTCAATCCCAGGGTGCTGGGATCATGACCTGAGCCGAAGGCAGCTGCTCAACCAACTGAGCCACCCAGGCATCCCGAAAGCCTTTATTTTGAAGGGCAGGACTAAGCAGTGCACCCATAGCACCCACCACATATGCAGGAGTAGGGCACATAGACTCCTCATCTCACACACGGAAGAGCCCACGGAAAATGGTGTCAAATCTGAACATTGTTTAAAAGTGAAGCTGTAAAATTCTTCCAGGTCCATTTCATTCAAAATAGAGTCTCTGAAAACTACTCACAAAACTAAAGAAAAAAAAAATGTGCCCAATGAGAATATCTCGGAAACTAGAAATACTGCAATTAACTAAATCAAGTACATATTTTCTGAAGAAAAATGGCAATTCAAGACATACTATATTTTACAATTCTAATTTTTTGAAGTGGAAAAACTGGTATTGAAGCACTAAATTTGTTTGTGAAGTTAGTAAGAAGATGGACAATGATAGTGAGCAGAAAGCAAATCGTTTTATTTGCATGTACTGCCGTTGCATTTCTTCAACAACAGGAGGTATTTGCAGCTAATCACAAAGCACGGCTCAGTTATTTCTCAAGCTTATTAGAAAAGTACTTAAAATGTATATAGGTGTTTTGTTGTGTTTGTTTCAAACAAAGAAGTATTTCTGGTTTACTTTATGATTCAAAGTAAAAAGGACAGACCGGCCAATGATCTGGTAGGCCAACCTGATAAAAGTCATACCTGAAGCACGGTGCCCTGGGCCAAGAGGGGTGCACGTGAGGGTTGGTGTAGTGGTTAGGGAAGAGAGGACACATTAGTAAATACAGAACTGCCAGGTTATTCTTCTGGAAATTGGAAAATATACACGCTATTAAAAGGGCTGACTTATGAAGCCAATATTGGAAGGAGTTAAAGAAAATGATAAAGAGAAGAGAGAGAAAGAAGGAAGTTAAAGCAAGAAAGAGAAGAATTATTAGAGTATCAGTGACAAGGTAGAGCCTTTAAGTAACACAGCACACACACACACACACACACACACACACAGGGTAGGGCCTTTAAGTAACACAACACACACACACACACACACGTGCACGCGTGCACGCAAACACGGGAGCACACACACCTCTAACTGCCATATTCCCAAGAGCAAGAAATCAACTTACATTTCCTCCAGTCTAAACATTTCTACAGTTAATTCACGGGAAACAGAATCTCCAGATCTACTTTAGGTCTTAAATCAGAATGCCTGGGGCCCCTGGGTGACTCAGTGGGTTAAACCTCTGCCTTCAGCTCAGGTCATGATCCCAGGGTCCTGGAATCAAGCCCCGCATCGGGCTCTCTGCTCAGTGGGGAGTTTTTTTCCCTTCCTCTCTCTCCCTGCCTGCCTCTCTGCCTACTTGTCAAATAAATAAATAAAAATCTTAAAAAAATAAATAAATATAAGTAAATAAAAATCTTAAAAAAAAAATCAGAATGACTTTCTTTCTGAGGCTGCAGTGTGTGCTCGTTGTAATGGTGTAGCATCTGAATTAGGCCAGCCAGACAGGCCAGGGCATCTTCGTGGAGACCCGGCTGGGGCAGCCCCGCAGCAGGCAGGGATGCCAGAAGCCTGTTGATGGCACCTCATTTAAAAAAGAGACTGCTTCACTGTGATTCATCAAAATGACAGTCTTTAAATTTAGAAATTAAATCATCAATTGTTCTTTCCCCTTTTAGCAACATGCATTTTGAAGAGCAACTCAACAACATGGCCAGCAAATGAAATTAAAAAGGATTCTTCATCATGGATTTCACCTAGAATCTATTCCAGCTTCCTTGTTCTTCTATAAATGGATCTTCTCTGTAAAGAGCTGGGTATACTATAAATCATTTTTTGGTGAAAGTCTAATTGCTGAAATGTTTGTGTTTTTGCTTTTATTTTATTTATTTTTTGTGTGTGTGTGTTTCCTTTTATTTTTTTATTTTTTATTTTTTTTAAGATTTAATTAATTAATTAATTAATTAATTTGACAGAGATCACAAGTAGGCAGAGAGGCAGGCAGAGAGAGAGGAGGAAGCAGGCTCCTTGCTGAGCAGAGAGCCCCATGCGGGGCTCGATCTCAGGACCCTGAGATCATGACCTTAGCCGAAGTCAGAGGCTTTAACCCACTGAGCCACCCAGGTGCCCCAGTGTTTTTGCTTTTAAAAGAAGGGAAGCAATTCAGGCTCCTGGAGAAGTATAATATCATCTATAAAAAGTAGCACAATAATTAGGGATAGCTTTCCAAATTACTGATCCTTCCCTTGGGGGCCAAGGGCAATGGCCTCACAAGTGATCACCTAGGCACCCACTGGAAACACCCAGTGGAAATGATCTATATGCTGTCTCAGCATTTGCGTGTGGTCCCATGCCAGTTTAAGGAGGGGTAGTGGGACAGCTCCCTCTCTCTCTGGGAACATGTGCCCCTCTAGCCAAAGCTGGCTACTCTCTTGTTTTCATACACAGACTCTTCAGAACATGAGCTGGGTTTAGAATTTGTTTGAATATGCAACTGCAATCAACTAGAAAACTTTTAACTCCCAGAACAGTGCTTCTCCAAGCTCTCAGTCTCAGGAGCCTCCACATTCTTAAAAGTGATCGAGGGACCCAAAGCGCTTTTGCTTGTGAATATCACATTTATCAGTACTTATGTTATTAGAAATTCAAGCCAGGAAAATATAAAGCTATGTATTTCTTAATCATTAATAAATAATAAGCTCAATGTTTACATGTTAGCATAAATAATATTTTTAAGAAAAATAACTGTTTTTCAAAACAAGAAAACTTAGATTTGTTTTATACATTTTTGCAAGTCCCTACCGTCTGGCTTAATAGAAAACAGTTGAATTCTCCCATATGTGTCTGCATTCGGTCTGTTGTGATACATTATTTTCATTGAAGGATACAAAGCAAATCTAGCCTCACATAGGTATGTAATTGGAAACAGGAGGTGTATTTAAATAGCTTTTCAGGTAATTTTGGGTAGTCTTTTTGAATACTTTGTTTAAAGTTTAGCTGCAACTGGAATATAAGACAGTATCAACAAACTTTTGTATTCTGTCTAGGATCAGAATGAATCTTTCATCTATGCATGATTTTGCAATATTGTGTATTGATCATTTAGAAAATACCTTCTTGGTTCACTGAGTTATGCATCGCTTACAGCCCGTAGCACATTTATTATACTGTATCAAAACATGACATTAGTTAATGTCACTACTGATCTTATAAAAAAAAGTCTTTAAGTCTTGGGAAGTTGATATTCATGGTGGCAAAAGCAAATTTTCTAAAATTTGAATTTTTGCTTGAAAGCTTAAATCTTATCATTGGCAACAAATACTGTCTTCCTTATAGTGATAGGCTCACTTCAGTCAATTTTTTAATTCAAATTTTATTTTAAGATAATTATCAATTCACATGTAGTTATTAAAAAAAAAGATAAAAACAACAGAGAGAGATCCCTGTACCCTTCTCGAAGTTTCTCTCAATGGGACCATCTCGCAATGCTATGGTACAATGTCACAGCCAGATTATCTACAGTGTTACAACCAAAATACAGAACATTTTCATTACCACAAGGATCCCTCAAGTTGCCTTCAAATAACCAGTCCATTTGCCTATTGTTCACACCTGCTGCTTAATGCCCAGTGACCATTAATCTGTTCTCCATCTCTGTCATTTTGTCATTTATTTATTTATTTTTAAAAAGATTTTATTTATTTATTTGACAGACAGAGATCACAAGTAGGCAGAGGCAGGCAGAGAGAGAAGAAGGGAAGCAAGCTCCCCACTGAGCAGAGAGCCCGATGCGGGACTTGATTCCAGGACCCCGGGATCATGACCTGAGCCGAAGGCAGAGGCTTTAACCCACTGAGCCACCCAGGTGCCCCCCATTTTGTCAATAAAAAAAAAAAATGTCACAAGAACAGAATCACGCACTATAGAACCTTTGGGCATAGTTTTTTTGTTTGTTTGTTTTGTTTTTAAACTCAGCATAATTCTATTAGAGTCCTCCAGATTGTATATACATTAGCTTGTTCATCTTATTGCCTAGTACTGTTCCTGGTATGCATTCACCACAGTGTAACCATTCATTGTTGAAGGATATTTGGGTTGTTTCCAGTTTGGGGCTATTACAAATAAAGCTGCTGTAAACATTCATGGACAGGTTTTACAGACACATAAGTCTTCATTTCTCTGGGATACACACCCAGAATAGCAATTGCTGGGTCATATGGTAATTGCATGTTTAGTTTTTTAAGACACTGCCAAAGTGATTTGCAGAGGGGCTGTCCTCTTACATTTCCGACAGCAGCATATGAGCAATCCAGTTTCTCTGCGTATCTACCACCTTTTTATTATTTTTTATTTTCTTTTTTTTAAAATAGGCTATTTCTTTAGAGTACTTTTAGATTCACAGCAAAACTGAGCAGAAAGTACAGAGTTCCCATATGCCCCTTCCCCCCAACACACCCACAGCCTCTCCCACTGTCAGCATCAGCAGAGTGGTAAATTCATTGTTGTCAGTACTTTCCATTAGGATTCACTGTTGGTGTGGTATAGTCTATGGGTTTGCACAGATGGATAGTAACATGGATTCACTGATTATAATATCTTACAGAATAGTTTCACCACCTGAAAAATGCTTCTGTGTTCTGTCTACTCCTCTTCCCTTCACTTAACTCCTGACCACCATTCATCTTTTTACTGCCTCTGGAGTTTTGCCTTTTCCAGAATGTCACTGAGTTGGAATCAAACAATGTGCAGCCTTTCCAGATTGGTTTCTTTCACTTGTCACTATTTTTATTTTAGTCATTCTGAGAAGTGAGTAGTGATCTCCCATTGTGGTTTTAATTTGCAGTTCCCTAATGACTAATGATATTGAATGTCTATATTTATCCATCTATCCATTTATCTCTAGTGTTTCTGTGTGCATCTCTTTGTGTAGCTTTTATAGTCCTTACTCTGGGTATCACAATTTTTATATATAAAGGTATATAGATATATATGGTTATAATTATATATTAAATATAACATATAATGCATATGTTATATATAATATATACTTATTTAGATATAAATATGTATACCTAGCTATACAGAAATGTAATATATAAATTCTATTATATATTATTATATAAATTATGTATAAGTATATATAAATGTAATATATATAATTTGTACTTATAAAATTTATACTTATATACAAAAAAGATGTCTATTCAGTGGTTAAGCTTTCATAAAGTTAATAATGTCTACTGCTTCATTAGGGACATTCTTAAGTAAAACTGGCTTTAAAATTCTGTATTTATTTACTATGAATTTCTGTATTTATTTACTATGAATGTACAACAGTGAAAATTACAATGACTACCAGTGATAGTCTGGTACGGCTGCCTTGATTTGTGTTAAGATACCCCAGTTTTACCCATGATTAATTTTTGCCCCTAATTTTTTTATTGTGGTGAAATTTGTAAACTAGGGGCAGCTGGGTGGCTCAGTTAAGTCTGAGTGGTGGTTAAGTCTCTGCCTTTGGCCCAGGTCATGATCCCAAGGTCCTGGGGTTGAGTACTGCATCGGGCTCCCTGCTCAGAAGTCTACTTCTCCCTTCCCTCTGCCCTCTACCTTCTTGTGCTCCCTCTCTCACTTGCTCTCTTTTTCAAAGAAATAAATGAAATCTTTTAAAAAATAAAAAATAAATACAGGGTCTCCTGGGTGGTCTGACTCTTGGTTTTAGGCATCTGACTCTTAGTTTTGGCTCTGGTTGTGATGTCAGGGTCATGAGACTGAGCCCAGAGTTGAGTCAAGCTCTGGGCTCAGTGGGGCGTCTGCTTGAGTCTCTCTCCCTCTGCCCTTCCCCCCATCTCTCTCTCTCTCTCAAATAAATAAATAAATCTTGAAAAAAAACCATAAAATTTTTTAAAAAAACTATAAAATTCACCATTTAACCATTTTAAAGTGACAGTACATTTAAAATGTTATACAATCACCACCATTCTCTAGTTCCAGAACATGCTTATTACCCCCAGAAGAAAATTATCCACTAAGCAGTTATTCTCTCTCTTCCCCCACCCAGAGCCTGGCAACCACTCATCTGCTTTCTGTCTTTATGGATTTGCCTATATCTGGACATTTTGTATAAATGGAATCATACAATATGTGTCCTTTGTGTCTGGCTTCGTTCACTTAATATAAGATGTTCAAGGTTTCACTGTGGTCTTTAGAATTGTCCAGTATTCCTTTTTACAGCTGGATAATATTCCATTGTATGAATATACCACACTTTTTATCCATTCATCAATCAGCTGATGGGCATTTGGGTTGTTTCCTCCTTTAAGCTATTGTGAATAATGCTGCTACAAACATTTGTGTACAAGTTTTTGTTTGAACATCTATTTTTTAATATTTTTTTTATTAAGTAATCTCTTTGTCCAGTGTGGGGCTCAAACTTATGACCCTGAGATCAAGAGTCGCACACTCTCCAAACTGAGTCAACCAGGTGCCCCTGAACATCTATTTTCAATTCTTTTGGGAATGTATCTAGGAGTAGCACTGGTGAGTCATATGGCAATTTTATGTTTAACTTTTTGAGGAATTATCATATGCTTTCCATGACAGCCACACCATTTTACATTCCCACCAGCAATGTGTGAGGGGTCCAATTTCTTTACATCCTCACCAGATTTGTTATTTTCCATTTTTGTTGTTGTTCTTTTTTAAAAAGTCATCTCCACACCCAAGGTGGGGCTTGGACTCATGATCCCTGTGATCAAGAGTCAGATGCTCAGATTGTTTTTCAGAATCCATAGTCTCTCATGGTTCACCTTCCCTTCCAATTTCCCCCAACTCCTCTGAAAAACAATCTGAGGGGGTTGAAGCGGCGGTGGGTGGGAGGTTGGGGGAACCAGGTGGTGGGTATTAGAGAGAGCACGGATTGCATGGAGCACTGGGTGTGGTGCAAAAACAAGGAATACTGTTATGCTGAAAAAAAAAAAAAAAAGAGTCAGATGCTCTACAGACTGAGACAGCCAGGTGCCCCTATTTCCCATTTTAAAAAATTATAACAGTTCTAGTGGTGTAAGGTGGCATCTCATTATAGACTCACAAACACTTTTGTCCCAGAAGTTCAAATATCACCATAGAAGAGGCAAATAACATTTTAGTATTAATATGACAATATTTTTATCTCCATGACCCCATGAAAGGATTTGGGAAGTTGTTAGGGGTTGGCGAGCCGCCCTTTAAGAATAGCTGCACAAGGGGCGCCTGCGTGGCTCCGTGGGTTAAAGCCTCTGCTTTTGGCTCAGGACATGATCCCAGGGTCCTGGGATCGAGGCCCGCATCAGGCTCTCTGCTCGGCGGGGAGCCTCCTTCCTCCTCTCTCTGCCTGCCTCTCTGCCTACTCGTGATCTCTGCCTGTCAAATAAATAAATAAAATCTTAAAAAAAAAAAAAAGGAACAGCTGCACAAGTGAAATTGCAGGGAGTAATGGGAGACTTTCCTTTTCATAGCTAGTGACATTTTATTTATTATTTTATTTATTTTTTTAAACATTGTATTTATTTGAGAGAGAGCGAGTGAGAAGAAGCAGGAGGAGGGACAGACAGAGAGGGAGAAGCAGACTCCCCACTGAGCAGGGAGCCCTACATGGGGCTTGATCCCGGGACTCTGGAATCATGACTAAGCTGAAGGCAAACACTTAACAGACTGAGCCACACAGACGCCCTGGTTAGTGGCCTTTTAGATGATTTTTCTTGGCTGCTTGCCTTTCAGAAGGGGCAAAGTTAGGATAGTGGTTAAAGACATGAACTTTTGTAAAAGACAGACCTGGATTGGAATCCTGGCTCAGTAAACAGAACTTAGTAATTTTAGAACACTTTCCCAATATCTCTGAGCCTCAATTTCCCCAGCCATAAAATAGGGACATTTACTACATATGGGAATTTTTATGTGGTTTAAATGTGGTCATTTCGTTTGGTGGTAAATTTATGTGGGAAATTGGTGCACAGTGGGCACTCAACAAATAGTAGCTATGCAAATACATAGCATTAAAAGTGTGATAAAATTTATTATCAAAGCAGGGTACTTTTGAGGGTAAAGAGTGCTGTCAGAAAAGACTACAAATGGGGTGCCGGGGTGGCACAGTTGGTTAAGTCTCTAACTCTTGGTTTCGGCTCAGGTCATGATCTCAGGGTCGTGGGATCGATGGCAGGCTCCACGCTCAATGGGGAGTCTGCTTGAGATTCTCTCTCTTCTTTTCCCTCTGCCTCTCCCCCAGCTTACATTCTCTTTCTCTAAAATAAATAAAAGAAAAAAAAAAAGAAAAAGAAAGAAATGACTATGAACAATAGGCTTCCCTTGTCTCAGACAAACCTGGAATAAAAAAGTTGTAGGAAGTCCCTTTAGCAACAGAAGAGACAGTGTTCCCCCCATGCTGCTGGGTAAGGATGCAGTTCAGGAGCCAGACTGTCTAGGCTCGCATCCCACCCCACACTCGTTGTATGACCCTGCGCAGACTACTTCAACTCCCTCTGCCTTAATTTCCCCACCTCCGTACTGAGCAATAACAATACTTTTCTCAGAATGTTGTTGCAACAGTTAGACTATCTGATGTATGTGAAGTGCTTTGAGCAGTTCTTAGTACATCACCAGCACTTTGTAAGCAAGAGCTGCTATTGTTACAAGTGGGAATACAAAGGGAGGGTAAGAAGAGAGAGGATAAGGAGGCAGGAGGAAGTGTCTTGGAGGATAATGGGTTATTTTCCCTAAACTGGCTGGAGTAGCAAGGGGATTAGTTAAGAGCAGGTTTTTTTGGTAAGTGTCTAATTAGCAGCTTTGGAGTTGTGTATGTGCCTTTCCTCAAAGTCCATGTTCATGGCAGTTTGTAAAAATCCTGCTTAAGAAAATTTAGCCCTTTAAGGGTTGATTTTATTGTTGTGTTTTTGCACAGAATCTTGACCATTTGTGTGGCAAGCTTTACTGGCCTCCCACAGCGTGGTTCTTGGTTGATCGATGCCACCAAGTCCTAGGCAAGCTGTGACAGCTCCATAATCAAGGGTTCCCAAATTGAGATAGAGATCATTTTTGAGCATTTTGTATTTTTTAAAATAATTTATTTACTTATTAGAAAGAGAGTGTGCCCAAGCAGGGGGAGTGGTAGGGAGAGGGAGAAGCAGGCTCCCTGCTGAGCAAGGAGCCGGAGGTGGGACTCGATCGGAGGACCCTGGGATCATGAGCTGAGTCAAAGGCAGACGCTCAACCAGCTGAATCACCCAGGCATCCCCCATCTTGTATTTTTTATTCTAAGACAAATAGAGGCAATTCTTCCCATTTCTTATATGTGAATATAATCATATTATTCATATGTAGTACATGAATATATCAGAAAAACAAGGGAATAAGCAGGTATACATACACTTCGGTAGAATGCCGTTCATTAATATTGTAAGGGCTCAGGGAAGACTGCCCCAACTTGTCCCACTTTGGCATAAAGATTATTTTGACTTAAAAGTAGTGAACACCCCACAGATGCAGAAAAAGCTGACTGCCTCCCCCATAACTGCCTAAATCTACACTGGAAAGGAAAGGCTGCAACAGGAACAGAACTATTAACAATGGTCCCCCTCTTACCAAAGAAACTCCGCTGCGTAATGGAACAATCTTATTTTTCCAAATGTCTCCTCTCATCGCGGGCCTCTACCTTTTCCCTTAGTTTCATGTTGCCTCAGTGTCTTTGGAATTTAATGTCCATGTGGACTCCTGAACAAACAAAGCCTGTCTCTTAAATGTGATTTTCTCCTGGTAGCCTGTCTCATGTCAATGTGACTCTACGTCCAGCTGGAAGGACCACCGGGCAGAGGAAGTTCTTCCTCCCCAACAATACTGCGTAGCTATAGGAGGTCCAAATTGTATTTAATACACACACACGTGCACACATTAATTACATATTACATATAATATATTATATATAATCTATTGCTGGCTACATAAATGCTCATTTCAGATCAACCCAGGAGGCAGAAACAGGCCTGCCAGAGATGGATAGCTCATAAACTTCCGGGACCTTAGAGATTAGCAGGATCAGAAGAAGAACGGACTTTCCAACTGGTCAGATAAAGGGAACTAACATTTTGGGGGTGGCCTTACTCAAGGTTCTGTGTAAGGTGTTCTATATATTTAATTCTCAAAAAATCCATTGTGATAGGTAATATTATCTGTGAGGGCCACTTTCTGTCAAACAGCCTTGAGCAGTGGAATGTAGAAAGGGCCCATAGCGACCACCTGGTGGAACCCAGACAAGCCCATCAGGGGACCCACATGGAGATTTCCATAGGCCCTAAGTTAACAATAGGCTACTCACAACCTGGCACAGTTACCGCAAAAGGGACATTCCTTACGTCCTCATACTTCCTCACCTTCGTTCTTTAAAAAACAGCCCCACCACTGCCTGGGGCAGACCCCTTCTCCTCAGGGGTCCTACCTGCTGCTTCCTTGCAGTTGATTCAGTCAACTTCTGTCTCTTTTGTTCTGCCTCAGGTGAATTCTTTGCCACTGGCTTCCACCTGTCATCATCCCATACTGGGGTCCTCATAGGATCAACACCCCCCCTCTTTTTTTTTTTTTAGAGTTTAAGCTACTTTTTTTTTTTTAAATTTATTTATTTGACAGAGAGAAATCACAAGTAGACAGAGAGGCAGGCAGAGAGAGAGAGAGGGGGAAGCAGGCTCCCCGCTGAGCAGAGAGCCCGATGTGGGACTCGATCCCAGGACCCCGAGATCATGACCTGAGCCGAAGGCAGCGGCTTAACCCACTGAGCCACCCAGGCGCCCGTAAGCTACTTTTTTAAAAGATTATTTATTTGAGGGAGAGAGAGCAGAGGGGAGGGGGCGAGGAAGAGGAAGAGGAAGAGGAAGAAGCAGACTCCCCGCTGAGCAGAGAGCCCAGTGTGGGTCATGATCCCAGGTGACCTGAGCTGAAGACAGACAGTGAACTGACTGAGCCAGCCAGGTGCCTGAGATATCCCCATTTAGACACCACACTATCCTTATTTGGCAGAGAAGAGATATTTCTAGAATTAGATGAACTGGCCTTCACCTTGTGCTTCTTCCATTCTGCTGTGTGTGGGGGGCGCAGGTGGCTGATTGGACCTCAGCAGTGGTTGATGGCACATCTAAACTATCTTTTAAGATCTGTATCTAACAGAGAAGCTGCATGGAAATCTTTGAGGGGGTCAACTATCAAGTAGAGCCAAACCAAATCAGCCCTAGAACAAACAGAAAAGAAATTATACTGGGAAGTGTGTAGTGATATAATGATTGCTAATAAGAAATACATATTTGGTATTCCTCTGGTTCCTGCCACAGAGCTCCTAAAACCCCAGAATTTCCTACATGATGAAAGCAGGAAAGGTGTCTTTTGCTCTGCTAGTGAGGTTATCTTGGAAAAATAGGGATAGGTGCTGGTTGCCAGGGGAACCAACGAAGATTAGGTAGGTTCAGCCCTATTCTGGTTTCTGGGCATGGTGGGGGTTGAATCAGTCACCGGTGGCCAATGATTTCCTCAGTCATGCTTATGTGATGCAGCCTCCATTCAAACCCAAAAAGACAGGGTTCGGAGAGCTTACAGGCTGGTGAACATGTGGAGGTGGGGGGAGACTGGTGGGTTCAGGGAGCGTGGAAGCTCTGGGCCCCTTCCCTACTCCTTGCTCTGTGCATCTCTTCTGTCTGGTTTCTCCTGACTTATATTCTTTCATGATAAACTGATAATCTAGTAAGTAAAATGTTTGAGTTCTTTAAGCCACTCTAACAAATTTATCAAACTTCAGGAGGCAGTCGTTGGAACCTCTGATCTATAGCCAGGTAGATAGTGTCAGAATTGAGTTGAGTGGTAGGACACCCAGCTGGTATTAGATCATTGCTTGGTGGTGTGGGGACACCTTCCTCATGCCCTACATAGCAAAATTTATTAGCAAAATTTATTATTGGACCTGACGCCTTTGTCATCTCTGCTTCTCACTGCTCTTGACCTCCTTAAGACTTAAGGCCTGGGCTCCAGGTTCTGAAGCTCAGTAAGCCCTTTTGTCCCAGAGCTGATGACCATCGCTGCTTCTGAAAGAATATCTTGAGATGTTCATGGGAAGACCCCCTCTCCAGCCACCCTCATGGACAAAGCACAGACAGATCTCCCAGAGGCTTAGGAAAAGCATACATGGGCAGGGAGAAGGTACAATATTTCTTATCTAATTTTCTTTGAAGTAAGCTTTACGCCCAACGTGCCACTTGAACTCAAAATCCTAAGATCGAGAGTCGTACATTCCCCCAACTGAGGCAGCCAGGCGCCCCTCCTTTTTAATTTTTTAGGTGATGAGGTTCTTTGCATGTGTTCCAGTAACTACATTAGAGTGTCTAAACTGTAAAGAGAAGCTTTAAAAAAAGTAATCTTGTGCATCTTTCATATAACTACCTCACGTGTGTATAGTCTAGTGTTGAGTTAGTTAGCTAGTGGAGTTTTTAAAATTTTCCTTTTCTAAGGATTTTCAAAAATGACATGATCTTTTTGGGTTTACTTGGGTTCTTACTCTACAGATCACAACAGAAAGATTTAAGTTTTTGTCATCATCTTCTGATGATTGCATAAAAAACAAAACAAAAGTCATCCCCAAGTCCTTAAGAACTTATGTTTCCTGGGTGATGTCCCTTCCCTGGGCCATGACTCGGTCACCATAAACGTTAATGACGGTGACCTGGTACACCCTAAAGCAGCTGGAGCCTCGGAAAGCTAGCTCAAGCAATGAGTAACTGGGATTGTCAGGATGGCACAGATAAAGCGCGAGCGGATAAGGTCCTGGGACTCTCAGCAACGGGCGGCAATGACTTCTTAGCTGTCAGCCTTCCTCCCGGACATACCCTCCTCACGAGACAATTCTTGGCTTCCTGAGTTCGGCAGTATTTCATGAATCAATTTTCAGTCTCTCTGAAAGCTCCCGAGCCAGTACTAGGATACTGTATAAAATGAAGTTAATATCGGAAAAGGGCCGAGTATGTGTCTCTCCTTGGAAACTCTGACAGTCCCAAGAAACTTTCTATTTTCTACCCTTAATCTTCTGTCCAATTTGTGTCTTCCTTTGGCTGGCACTGCCTCTCTGTGTCTGTCTTTCTGCAAGTTACAGCCTCTTGCACCATTTCTTTTTTTTTTTTTTTAAAGATTTTATTTATTTATTTGTCAGAGACAGAGGGAGAGAGAGCGAGTGAGCACAGGCAGACAGAGAGGCAGGCAGAGGCAGAGGGAGTGTAAAGTTTTTTCCGGCGAGATAAACACAACACCAGGCAAAGTGGGTGCAAGGCAAGATTTATTAAAAACGCTCTCTGGCGAAGTTTCAGGGCTCAGGAGAAGGGGAGCCGAGTAAGTTGCACCGGGAGGAGGTGGGCACCCTCCGGCGAGGTTCCGCGACTCTGGAAAGCAGAGTGGCGGAAGTCGCGCCCAAGGCAGGGAGGAGGGGGCTTTTAAGGGGTCTTGGAGGAAGCTCAGGGGGCTTTTGGAAGTTTCCCTTATTTGGATATCTCGCCTGCTCGTCGGGATCCCATTGGTCCACAGGAGTCCGGGGCGGGGGTCTCAGATTCCTGCCTAAGCGACCCTGCAAGTATCAGAAAAGACAGGGAGCAACTGAGATTAGGAGGAGGGTTATGCATATAGGTCCTGCCAGAGGGAGCAGCCAGGTTACCCAGGTGTAGGGGTCCAGGCCCCAGGAGGACGTGTCTCACCGCTGTGCTTGGATCTGATCCCTGAGTTCTTTGATCCTGGAGGTAACTATACCTGATTGGTCAACAAAGTAACAACATTCTTCATTTAAGAATAGGCAGGTCCCCCCTTTTTCATTGGTCAGAAGGTCTAAGGCCGTCGGTTCTGTAGAGCTAAGGCTGCCAGGCTGGTGACTTGCATCTGTAGGACTATGAGGGAGTCAGCAACCCGTTCCGTGTCATCATTCAGGGCTTGGGAGAGTTCGTCAAGAAAGTCTATGGAAGTTCCTATCCCCGCTGTTCCAGTTGCCACCCCTGTGGCTATTCCTGCCCCTGTTATGAATGGGAGGAAGGCAGCCCTTCCTCCATGGTGTTGGGGGAATAGGATGGATAGCAGCTGGGATTCAGAGTAGATGGTGGTAGAAGGAGATAGTAGAATGAATATACAGCCCAGGGAGTCATTAGTGGTCAGGCAGCGATAGGTTCCCTGAGGGCACGAGAGAAATATTCCCGAGGGAGTACAGTACAGGAGGGAGGAGTTAGTGATGTTGGCAGCTGCCGTGGTAAGGGGGGAGGACACATTAATAATAGGTATGTTTCCCCCATGCAGCCAATATGGACCGTATTATTTGTGGCCCTGAAGTTGGGGAGTGGCCAGTCAATAGGGAGGGGTCGCCCTACAATGTAGAGTGAGGTAAGGTAGATAGGATAAAAGAGGCGGGGAAATGGCCCGAAGGCTATGATTTATAAGAAAGGGACGGCTGAATAGTAATTCAAATGGCCTTAAGCCCGAAGGCTTGCGCGGGGTGTAGCCAGGAGTCTGGTGAGAGCCCTAGGCGGAAGTGTAGGCCAGGAAAGATGGGTTTCTAGGGTAGGTTTGGTGAGTTGGGCTTTGAGCAGCCTGTTGGCCTTTTCTACCTTACCGATGACTGTGGGTGGTATGGGATGTGAAGTTTCCAGGTTATGTTGAGGCTCTCAGCCACCTGTTGGGTTACACTGGAGATGAAGGCGGGTCTGTTGTCCAACTGGAGGGTCCGGGGCAATCCGAACCTCGGGGTGATGTGTTCGATGAGTATTGTAGCCACCACGTCCACTGTTTCCTGAGCCGTGGGGTATGCCTCGATCCAGCCTGTGAATGTATCAACCAAGGTTAATAGGTGGTGAAAGGTTTTATGGCAAGGCATCCGAGTGAAGTCCAGTTGCCAGCTTTCCCCCGGCTGATGACCTCGGAGCTGATGGTTAGGCCCTGGCCTGCAGATTCACGGAGGAACACGTTTTGCAAGCCCTGTGGACAACTTTAATTACCTTAGATAAGGAAGGGTGATAGAACAATGGCTGAAGAAATTAGTGGAGAGCCTGTGGGCCACTATGGAGGGATCGGTGGATGTCAGTAATCAAGGTGTGCCCCAGATTGCTTTGCAGGGCAATCCTGTCCTGAATGTAGATCCACCCCTTATCTGGCAAGGGTGTAGGCAGTAAAGTTGCAGGGTTTAAGCAGGGGGGAGGTAGAGAGAGAGAGATGCAGGTTTTCTAGGAATAGCAGATGGAATAGCTGGAGATGAGGAGGAGTCAGATGGGCCAGGGATCGGTGGCTAAGGTCTGTGAGTTGGCGGAGAGTAGACCGTGATGGGCTGCCCTAAGGTCATGTTGAGGGCCTTAGAGGGGGTGACTTGATATCCCTTGGCCCCCAGAAAGTTAAGTAGGGTGGAGGTGTCGTCTTGGGAGACCAAGAGGGAGGGGCTACAGAGGAGGAGGTCATCCACATATTGTAGTAGAGTACTGGCCTTAAGGACGCACTGCTGTAAATCTGTAGTCAAGGCCTGGCCAAAAATGTGGGGGCTGTCCCTGAATCCCTGGGGTAGAACAGTCCGAGTTAGTTGTCCAGAAGCGTGCCTGTCCGGATCCTCCCAGGTGAAGGCAAAGAGAAAATAAGAATCAGGGTGCAGGGGGATAGTGAAAAAGGCATCTTTTAGGTCCAGTACAGTAAACTGAGAAGTGTTTGGGGGAACACGAGACAATAGGGTGTAGGGGCACGGCCTCGTCGATAAGCCTAAGGTCTGGTACCAGTCAATAAGCCCCTGAAGGCTTGCATACTGGGAGGATGGGGTGTTACAGGGGGAAATGATGGGGATCAGGAGTCCCTGACGTTAAAGCTGTTCTATGATAGGTTTCAGGCCCTGGCGGTGGGCTAAGGAAATAGGAAACTGAGCTCAAGAGGGAAACTTAGAGTTATCCTTAAGCTGTACTTTAACTGGGGTAAGGTGGGAAGCAATGATGGGCTCTGAGATGTCCCACACCTGAGGATCTACAGTAGGTAGGTTATCTGGAGCAGGGGTCGAGGGAGTGGAGAGGTGTAGGATGAGACAGGTTGAGGTGGATAGAGGGGAGGAAGGGGAGAAGCAGATAGTTGCCCTTAGTTTCTGGAGAATTGTCCCTACCCAGTAGAGGGACCGGGCAGGAAGGAATCATAGGAACGAGTGGGGGAAGGGGAACCCATCCAGGCTACAGGTAAGGGGAAGGGTCACCCTAGGACTGGAGGAGGTCCCATCGATCCCCATAACAGTAATTGGTGAGGTTTGAGGAAGTCCCGAATAGGAAGGCAGAACAGAGTAGGTAGCCCCCGTGTCCAGCAGAAAGGAAATGGACTTACCCACTACCTGGAGCGTAACCCTGGGCTTGGCCTGGGTGAGAGGGGTGGCCGAGTCTGGGCTTCGTCAGTCGTCCTCCAATCCAAGCAGTTGAAAGGCCGGACTTACTGTCTCGGGGGGTCCCCTACGTTGAGGTGCCGAAGATACCCCGAGGTTAGGGCAGTCGGATTTCCAGTGGCCCATCAAATGGCATTGAGGGCAAGGCCGAGTTGGCGGCTTTGGATTGGGGCACTGGCGAGCCCAATGTCCCTCGGCCCCACATTCGAAACAGGCCCCCGGGGGGGGTGCAGTTGGTTGCCCCTCTCTGCTGGCTCCCGGAGCTGGCCAGCCGCAGGGCTGCTACCAAGGCTTGGGTCTGCAACTGAACCTTTTGCTGGAGTCTGGCTTGTCATTTAAGCTCAGCCGCCTCCTCACGGGAATTAAAGACCTTAAATGCCATTTTCACCAAGTCAGAAATGGGGGTCTGAGGACCCTCCTCAGCCTTCTTGAACTTTCTCTGTATATCCGGTGCCGATTGAGAGATAAAATGAGTAGCCAGTACCGTGGCCCCTGCAGGAGAGGTGGGGTCCAAGCGAGTGTCCTGGGTTAAAGCCTCAGTCAATTGGTTAAGAAAAATGGTGGGGTTTTCGTAGGGGCCTGGACAATCTCCCTAATCTTGTAATTAACGGCCTTATTAGAGGCTGCCCGCATGCCGGCTATGAGACATTGGACCTTGCGGTCACGGCGCCAGTGGCCATCTTGGCCATCCTGATAATCCCAACCTGGTTCTACAGCTGGGACCACCTGGGCTCCAACTGGCATGGCAGCATCAGTGAGCTGGACCTGATCTTCGTGCTCCTGGGCAGCAGCCTGGGTGCGTTCCCTCTCCTCTGTGGTGAGGGTGGTGGTCTGGACCACATGTAAATCATGCCTGATGAGGTCATAGGCTTGGGCCAGATATTGGAATTCTTTGATATAGTTATCAGGATTGGCCGAAAAGGAGCCCAAATGTTTCTCAATTTGGGAAAGGTCTTGTAGAGAGAAGGGCGCATGAACTCGAACAACTTCCTCAACTCCCGCAACTCCCTTAGGGGGCAGACTAACTCGGGGGGGGGTGGGGGGCTTTCGAGCCCTAGTGCGGGTGGAGCCATACAGACACATTCACGCAGTCAGGCACTCTTCAGATTCAAACAGATTGGACACCCTCCCCTTTGGGTATCCCTGGCTAATGGGAGGTGATCAGTCTCCCCTTCCATTCTTTATGAAAGGATCTAGCTCAAACAGTAGCCCTGCGGCTGTTACAACAGAATTCAGTTAAGCACAAAAGATGTTTACCAACAGATTTGAAAAGTGTAAACCTAGTTCTGGCGACCAGCGCTCTGGTATTTTATCCCATTCTGTTAAAGGTTACCAAAGACTTTGAAAGCTACCTTAAGAATTACCCATTAAAACTCCAAGACACACAATTAACCATCAGTTCTAGTCATCTCTTTGCTAGCAGATTTTAACAAGTAACAAGAGCCTATTTGACCTTCAGTAAACTTTGATTGGAGTTTCCCGTTTACTGCAGATAAATTTGTCAGGAGTTCCGAAAGGAGTGGGGAAGGAGAGGGGGTGGGGTAGACGAGGGCGCCGGTTCAGAAATCCTGAACTTAAGGGACCTTGGGGTAAGGATCATGGTAAGGAGGAGGAGGAGGAGGAACAACCAGGGGCCCTCTTGTCAGTGGTGGGTGAAGCTCTCCGGGGGTTCAGAGAGAGGAGACAGGGAGGAGAGTCTTTGGGAGCAGTGGGTGGCAGGGTAGGGGGAGGGGAGCGGGCCAAGAGGACCTGTGAGGTGGAGCAGTGAGAACAGAGGAAGGGGCGAGAGCGCCGAGTCCAGAAAGCCTGGACATAAGGGACCTTGGCCCATCTGCCTTGGTGTCTGCCGAGGTTATTTAGGTCCATGAAAATCTGATAGTTAAACGTGCCTTCCGGAGGCCATTGGGACTGATTGTCTAATCGGTATTGTGGCCAAGCGACAATACAGCAATGTCGTTTTCACAGGTCCTGGTCCAGTTCCAGGGTTTTAAGATTGGACAGCAGGCCCAAAACACCCCCGGGATGTTTTAGGGTCGAATTTGGATTGGGAGGTCCCCACGATTCGTTGCTGGGCAACCCGAGGGCTGGAGGAAGGCGTCCCCTCGTCCACCACTGGGTTGCGGAAAAACTGTGTCGACTGCCCTAGAGGTTAGGACGTCTCCCAGCCTCTTGGAGTCACGGAGGTCACCTGGTGAACGGCCAGGTCCGCCCTGACGCCGCAGCGACTAGGGCAGGGCTTTCCGGAAGGAGGCGCGGAATCGGGGGAAACTCACCACAGCTTTAGAAGTGGCGGTCAGAAAGGCAGGTCCGGTTCGGCCAGGGAAAGGAGAGAGCCTCCCCACTGTGTGGGGGCTCAATCTCCTTCCCAGGTTTCGGCACCAAATGTAAAGTTTTTTCCGGTGAGATAAACACAACACCAGGCAAAGTGGGTGCAAGGCAAGATTTATTAAAAACGCTCTCCGGCGAAGTTTCAGGGCTCAGGAGAAGGGGAGCTGAGAAAGTTGCACCGGGAGGAGGTGGGCACCCTCGGGCGAGGTTCCGCAACTCTGGAAAGCAGAGTGGCGGAAGTCACGCCCAAGGCAGGGAGGAGGGGGCTTTTAAGGGGTCTTGGAGGAAGTTCAGGGGTCTTTTGGAAGTTTCCCTTATTTGGATATCTCGCCTGCTCGTCGGGATCCCATTGGTCCACAGGAGCCCGGGGCGGGGGTCTCAGATTCCTGCTTGGGCCTTTGTTCTCCTGTCCGAGCTCAGGTCCTGTGGTGGGAACTTTTCGCCATCTTTAGTAGCCCTTCCAGCCAGCCCAACAGGGAGAAGCAGGCTCCCTGCCGAGCAAGGAGCCCGATGTGGGACTCAATCCCAGAACCCTGGGATCATGACCTGAGCCGAAGGCAGCGGCTTAACCCACTGAGCCACCCAGGCGTCCCTCTTGGGCCATTTCTAAGGACAATAAAAGAAGGAAGAGGGAAAAGAATGGATGTCCTGAATGATGGAATGGGAATATTTTCTGAAGATAATGCTCTGGGGGTCAATGACTCATCACTCATGTGATCTGCCAACCTACTTGTACCTACAAAAAGGACTCCCATCCACGCCATTCATAGACTATATTATTCTCGAAGACTTCAGGTAGAGAAAGTAGTTAATGGCCCCCCAAATTTGGCGATTCCACAGGCATGTCCCAAATACTTACTCTTTAGAGATCTTTTTCTAATTTATTAAAAGAAATGAAAAACTGCTGCTGTGTTCAACATTTGAATTTCTAATAGTTAATCACATATTGTTCTTTCCATTTGATCTTAAAAACTGTAGTAATTTTAAAAATGCTAAATTTAAGATAGAGATAGTCTTTAAAAAATTTTTTTGTTTGCTTTTTGTTTTTTTCCTTAGGTAAACTCTATACCCAACATAGGGCTTGAACTCACAACTCTGAGATCAAGTGCTACATGCTCTAACGACTAAGCCAGCCAAGCCCCTCAGACATAATCTTATTAAAAAGGAAACAAGGGGCACCTGGCTGGCTCAGTCAGAAGAGCATGTGACTCTTGATCTTGGGGTTGTGAGTTTGAGCCCCATTGGGTGTAGAGATTACTAAAAAATAAACAAACTTAAAAAAAAAACACACACACAATAAAATGTGCCTTAAAAAAAAAAAAGAAAAAGAGGGGTCACCTGACTGGCTCAGTCAGTGGAGCATGTGGTTCTTGATCTCCAGGTTGTGAGTTCGAGTCCCATGTTGGGTGTAGAGATTATTTAAAAATAAAATCTTTACAAAATAATAAAAATAAAATTAAAAAAAAAGAAAACAAGCCTCAGTTACCATTCAAAAATACTGATGATAGTTTCTTTTAAAAGATTTTATTTATTTGAGAGAGAGAGAGAGAGCACAAGCAGGGGAAGGAGCAGAGGGAGAAGCAGACTCCCTACTGAGCAGGGAGTTTAACGTAAGGCTCAATCCAGGAACCCTGTAATTGTAACCTGAGCTGAAGGCAAATGCTTAATCAGCTGAGTCACCCAGGCGCCCCAGACTTCTGATGATAGTTGAGAAGGAAAAACAAGTTATAAAGAAAATACAGAAATGAACATTTTAATTTTGTATGTTTTACGTTTTATGAGTCTACTGTTGGAAAATGCAAAGGACTCTATCAAAAATTATCAGAGGCAATAAGTTCTTATAATTATATATATATATATATATAATAACTATGCAAGATTATTTGTACATGTGAATGCCATAGTGCTAAAATATACAATGATAATGAAATGATAATTTGGATTCTGTATCCAATTCTAATCTATGCATGTGTGCATGTATGTGTGTGTGTGTGTGTGTCTGTATAAGGATGGGGGATTACACACAAATAAGTAATTCTCAAGACATCAGCTGGTATTCTAGAATTCAGTTTGGTTTCAAACTATCTACCCAGAGACAGCATCAGATTCTACAGGTTAAAGGATACAGTCCTACAAGACCGTCCCTCACCCTCCAAGTCAGGTGTCTGTTGTAAGCCCAGGTTGATACCTGTGCTTCCCACTGAAGGGCTATAGACTGGAGGTTCCCATACCTCCACTCCAGTCTTGGGTTTGATTAACTTGCTAGAGTGGTTCACAGAACTCAAAGAAATATTTTATCTACTAGATTAATGGTTTATTATAAAAGAATATAACTCAGGAACAGCTGGATGGAAGAAATGCAAAGGGCAAGTATATTGGAAGGGGTGTGGAGTGTCTCTGCCTTCTCTGGGCATGCTACTCTCTCTGTACCAAGTTCACCAACCCAGAAGCTCTCCAAACCATGTCATTCTGGGTTTCTATGGAGGCTCCGTTAAGTAGGCATGACTGATTAAATCACTGGCCGTTGGTGGTTGAACCCAAATTCCAGCACCTCGCCCTTCCTTTGAAGTGGGGAGAGAGGTGGGACTGAAGGTTCCAACCCTCTAATCACAAGATTGTTTCCCCCCACCACCACAAGCCCCCATCCTTAGGGGCTTTCCAAAAGTCACCCACCCAGCTGGGGTGGAAAGGCACTTCTTATAAATAAGACATCCATTTCACCATGATGGCTCTAAAGTAATTTCAAGAACTAAGGACAAAGACCAAATATTGTGACAAAAACCATCCCTGTTTCTCTTATCAGCTCAGGAGATTCCAACAGTTTTGGGTGTTCTGAGTCACAAATCATGGACAAAGACTAAATATAATGTGAACTATATTTTGGCCATTCAGATGATTTCTTATGATTCATAGTATCACTGATTCCTTTTTTTTTTGTTTGTGCAAATATTGAATTATTGATAATTAACTCAAGACACACAACATTTATAAAATCCCAAGATTGTAACAGAAAAAATAAAAAGAATGAATGGATGGACAGATATGTAATATTCCAAGTTGAGAATTTTAAATACAGAAGACAATAGTTCCTAACTGAATGTAATACATAGGTTTATGCATCATTGATGCATTATCAATGGAAGTTTATAACAGAATAGAAAATAGAACTTGACAATTTGATAGTCACCTGGAGGACCAAAGAACTCAATATGAATTAAAAAATATGTATCTATTTACATACAATTGTTCTGTCATATTGAAACATTTTAGAAAATAATAAAACCCAAAACATTACAGTGCTGGGTTAAAAGAACATAAATTGCCCAGGGGATTCTATTCCATTGTTCATATATTATCAAATTAATGCATGGTGAAACAGAAGCAATATGACAACTGGGGAGAGAGGCTGCGGGGTTGGGGTGGTTGATAATTCTGCTTTCAGCGGGCTTCTCTGCCTCCCTGTCTCCACATCTAAGTTCCTGCCATTTGCTTGGCTAAGTGGGTTCAGGGCCTACCGAGTCCCTCTGTTCTCTATCTGCACATTATTGTGTTGCCATATCTGGTATCTGGCCAGAAACTGGTTATTATCTTAGGTTCTGGGGTCAGGCTTTGGTTGGGAGAGTCGAGCTGTATGCTCTAGCTCAGCTTCATCACGTGGAGATGCTGGGAATATTGGACATGAACCCAGTTCTATCAAAGCAGTACTTCCTGACCTGCAATTTCTTGGAGCATGTTCCCAAGTTCCTAAGTTCTTGTCCCAAGTTCCTCGGGAACCTGTGGTAGAAGGGAAGGTTTGGATGGATATGGCTGATAAGGTGCTTTGAGAATTCCTGACCTTCTGACTATAATGCAATAGAAACTCACTGCAAACATTTCCCAAATCACTACTAAAGAAAAATTATTGTGATAACTGGATATCAGGATAGGAAAAAATTAATTTAGATTTATACCTATTCTATATACTGCAATGAATTTGAAACCATTCAGAGGACTAAACATTTAAAAATATATGAAAAAAAAAACAGAATAGCAGATGAAACACGTGCCATGCCCTAGCCTGGGCAGTAAAATATGAAGTCAAATTCAGAGTATCCTCAACATAATAAAGTCCATATATGGCAAACCCACAGCTAACATGATACTCAATGGGGAAAGATTGAAAGTGTTTCCTGTAAGATCAGGAGCAAGACAAGGGTACAATTCTCACCTCTCCTATTCAACATAGTACTGGAAGTCCTAGCCCAAGCAATCATGCAAGAGAAAGAACTAAAAAGCATTCACATCAGACAGGAAGAAGTAAAATTGTCTGTTTGCAGATCATGTGATCCTATTTATGGAAAATCCTAAAGACTCCACCAAAAAACCCTGTTAGAACTAATAAATGAATCTGGTAAACATATAGAAGTCAGTTGAGTTTTTATACACTAACAAGGAAAAATCTGAAAAAATTAAAAAACAAAGAAAACAATCCTATTTATAATAGTATCAAAAACAATAAAGTCCTTGGGAATAAATTTAACCAAAGAGGTAGAGGATTTGTATACTGAAAACAGTAAGACTTGGATTTTAAAAAATTGAAGAAGACACAGATACCTGGAAAGATATTTAGTGTCCATGGGTCTGAAGAACTAAAATTGTTCAAATGTGCATAGTGCCCAAAGCCATCCAGAGATCCAACGTAATCCCTCTTAAAATTCCAGTCGTATATTTTACAGAAATAGGGGAAAATATTCTAAAATGTGTATAGTCACAAGAGACTACAAATTGCCAAAGCAAGCATGAGGAAGGAGAACAAAACTGGAAGCGTCACACTTTCTGTTTCCAGCGACACAGTAAGGCTACAGAAATCGAAACAATCTGATACGGTCATTAAAACGCATACCTAGGGGCACCTGGGTAGCTCAGTGGGTTAAAGCCTCTGCCTTCAGCTCAGGTCATGGTCTCAGGGTCCTGGGATCAAGCCCCGCATGGGGCTCTTTGCTCAGCAGGGAGCCTGCTTCCTCCTCTCTCTCTCTGCCTGCCTCTCTGCTTACCTGTGATCTCTGTCTGTCAAATAAATAAATAAAATCTTTAAAACGCATACCTAGACACATGGGATAGAGAGCCCAGAGATACATCCCTGCATATGCAGTTGGCTAATATTTGACCTGGTAGTCGAGAACACTCAGTGGGGAAAGAATAGTCTCACCAGTAAATGGTGCTGGGAAAACTGGAAAATCACATGCGAAATGATGAAGTTAAACCCCTTACACCACCCACAAATATTAACTCATAATGAATTAAAAACTTAAATGTAAAAGCGGAAACTATGAAACTCCTAGTAGCAAATATGGGGAAAAGTGTTCTTGAAAGTGGTTGCAACAAGTTTTTGGATCTAGTATCACAAATACAGACAACAAAGGCAAAAATAAATGAGTGGGATCATATCAAACTAAAGAGCTTCTGATCAGAGAAACAACCAATGAAAAGCAGAGGCAACCTGTGAAATGGGAGAAAATATTTGTAAATTATCTGATAAGGGGTTAATATACAAAATATATAAGGAAATCACACAACCCGATAGCAAAACCAATTAGATTAAAAATGGGCAGAGGGCCCAAATAGACATCTTTCTAAAGAAGACATGCACATGACCAACAGGTACACAAAAAGATGTTCAACATCACTAATCATCAGGAAAATGCTAATCAAAACCAAATGAAATATCACCTCACACCTGTTAGAGTAGCTGTTATCAAAAAGATAAGAGATAACAACATTGGCAAGGATGCAGAGTAAAAGGAAATTCCTGTGTGTTGTTGGTAGGCATGTAAATCCGTGCAGCCACTATGGAAAATAGTATGGGGGTTCCTCAAAAAATTAAGAACAGAACTACCATGTGATCCAACAATCCCATTTCTGGATGTATATCCAAAGGAAACAAAATCAGGGTCTCAAAAATATATCTGCACTCCCATATTATTGCAGCAGTATTCATCTGGAAACACCAAAATATGGAAATGAATGGAGAAAGACGATATGCTGTAGATATATAGTGGATTATTAAGTAGTGAGAGAAAAAGAAAGAAAGAAATACCGCCATTTGCAACATCATGGATGGACCATGAGGGCACAGAAATAGACAGAGAAAGGCAAACATTATAGGATCTCACTTTTTTTTTTTTTTAGGATCTCACTTATTTATGGAATCAAAAAATGCCAAAATCGGGGTGCCTGACGGGCTCAGTTGGTAGAGCAGGTGGTAGGGCAGGTGACTCTTAATCTCAGGGTTGTGTGTTTGAGCCCTATATTGGGTGTAGAGGTTACTTAAAGATAAATTCTTAAAAATAAAAAGGACAAACTCAGAGACACAAAGAGTAGAATAGTGGTTACCAGGAGCTGGGAATTGGGGGGGAAAAGAGGAGATGTTGGCCAAAGGATACAAACCTCCAGTTATAGGATGAGTAAGTCCTTGAATACAATGTACTGCATAGTGACTATAGTTAACAATACTCCATTATTAATACTTCAAGGTTGTTCATAGAATAGATCTTAAATGTTCTCATTACACACACAAAAATGGTAATTATGTAAAGTGATGCAGGTGTTAACTAACTTTATTGTGGTAAACATTTGGCAGTATATACATGCATGAAATCATCCCATGGTATACCTTAAACTTACACAATGATGTCAATTATGTGCCAATAAAGATGGAAAAAAAGTAAAAATAAAAAATTGTATTTTTCCATCTTTCGTCTCCATTTATTTCTGTGGGACCTCCCCACTACTTCCAAGACCATGATAGTTTTTGAGAATTTCCAGGGGCTTTCTCACATGAGTTCAGCTGCATATGGTATCCATCACTCACCCTTTCCACGCAGCTCCTACAAGTGTTTCCTCTGTATGGGTTGGATTATGTCCCCCAACCTTTATACGTTGATGTCTTGACATCTGGTTCCCAAGAATGTGACTGTATTTGGAAACAGAGTCCTTGTAGATATAATTCGTTAGGATGAGGTCATACTACAGTTGGGTGGGCCCCTGATTCCAATACAACTGGTGTCCTTAGAAAAAGAGGAAATTTAGATACAGACGTACACACAGGGAGAAAGTCACGTGAAGATGAAGGCCCTGATCAGGGAGATGCTTCTCCATGCAGAGGAATACCAAAGATTGCAGTAAACCACCTAGGGGAGAGGCATGGGACAGATTCTCTTCCATAACCCTCAGAAGGAAACCACCTCACCTGCACCTTGCTCCTCGAATTCTAGCCTCCAGACCTGTGAGACAATATATTTCTGTTGTTCCAGCCACCCAGTCTGAGGTCCTTTATTACGTCACTTCTAGGCCACTGAGACCCTTGACCAGTGCTTTCTGGAATTGAAGCCCTATTAAGGCAGCCACCAAATGCGCCTCGTTTGTCCTTGAGCCCCCGGGGTTGAGCCCAGAGTCTGACCCATGGTACACAGTTATTCTTTACTGAGTGAAAGCGTAAATCCCTGTGTTGTGTAATGCTTGTGCCAAGACACTAGTGTGGCGGGGCAGCTGTGTCCCATCCTGTCATGTGCCAGGCAGGACATGGTTGTTGGGAAGAAGGTGTCCTTTCACGGAGGCTTGCTGCTGAGTTAAGCTGGAGCTGGCCTGTGTTCTCCGAAACCCCGCGAGGCTGCGAGGCAGTGTTCCCAGCGTTGTGTGGGGATCTTATATAAGGATCACTCTTTGGGTCTGTCCTTTGCATTTCCGTTTTCCTAGGGTTTTGCTATGAACCTAAGAGAGTGTCCCAGAGAAAAAATATTGGACTTACTCCGAAGCTTTGAGTTCTGCACAGAACTCAAAATACCACCTCGCCTCCAAGAAACCTGGTATTATTTCTTTTTAAACCAATCATGGAGCCTGATGCTTCCCTCTTAGCGTGTTCTCACAGCAAATGCCTCGGTGGCCATCGGTGACCGTCTCCCGGTTGGCCCATCCCAACTGCCCTCTAGGCTTGTCTATTGTTATCAGATCCACCCAGGAGGACTGTGCCAGTGAAGCAGTGGTTCCACCTCACATTTCAGCTCCCAGGGCTGTCTGTGTGTGACGGTAGGACACTAGAACTTATGTTTACACATTCACACAACAGGAAACTGTTTTCAAGGTCTACTACTGAACGCAACTGCGCAATCCCTTTCCTCCACCCATTCATTCATTCAACAAAGAGTTTCAAATTGAAAAGCGTTGGTTCTTGGGGTGACTGGGTGACTCAGTGGGTTCATCCTCTGCCTTCTGCTCAGGTCCTTATCCCAGGGTCGTGGGATCGAGCCCGGCATTGGGCTCTCTGCTCAGCAGGGAGCCTGCTTTCCCCCTCTCTCTGCCTGCCTCTTTGCCTGCTTGTGACCTCTCTCTGTGTCAAATAAATAAATAAAATCTTAAAAAAAAAAAAAAGAAAGAAAAGAAAAAAGAAAAGTGTTGGTTCTTTTAACGGCAAGCTTCCTCACCTAGATAGCTCGTTTCCAGCTGGCAACAAATGGTTAGTACGCTCGGACCTCTACGTCCTAGAAATAAGCTATGTTAACTGATTGACTGATTTCATTGGCCCGTATCGAAATTTAGAGTCTTACAAAATGCCTGTGTAACTCACCTTGCGACGTGACGTAATGCTTGCTGAGATTTACCGGAAACATCCAGTATTCTTACCCACAGAGTGCTTATCTGTATCACTTTACAGCAGTTCCTGTCTGTCTTTTTTCTGACAGCAAACTGAAAGAGAAGGACTTCGAAATCAAAAAGAAAAGGCGTCTGTCTGTGGAAATATGGGTTATTGCTATCTTCTGAAAAAAATTCAACCTAAAAATTCTATGTTTCTCCTTCTGTTCAAATCTAATTGTCCATCTGCTCTGCATTTCTTGCTTCCCCGTGGGTCCCTTTGCACCTTTTCCAGGGCTCATTCACACTTGTCATTCAGTCATCTGTCCTTCCAAATCAGCGGCAGCCGCAGTCTAATTTAACAGCGAGATGACAGGCTGTTCCTCTGGCTTTAATGTAAGCTAATTTGAACAATCTGCAGTCCTCTGTTTATTTTATTTTAATTTTCAGCTTCTGCGGATGTTATCTCCTAGCACAGCAGAGGACGTTTTTGTTTCTAAGCTCAGTGCAACAGATGCTCTGTTGATTTTCCCATAGAGAAGGCAACCAGAAAAGCTAGAAGCATGACCGTTTTGGGGAGCTGGGTGAGCCCGCACCGGCAGAGCGTGCTTCTGTGACAGCAGGGCACCTTTCTCTGACCTTGTTTCGATTTTAATACTGAAAACACGAGTGAAGAGAGGCAAGATCTCTTAAAATATGGCATGTTTGGGGTGCCCGGGTAGCTCAGTGGGTTAAAGCCTCTGCCTTCAGCTCAGGTCGTGGTCTCAGGGTCCTGGGATAGAGCCCTGCATTGGGCTTTGCTCAGCAGGGAGTCTGCTCCGCCCCGCCCCTCCCGCCTCACTGCCTACTTGTGATCTCTCCCTCTCTGTCAAATAAATAAATAAAATCTTTTAAAAAATATGGCATGCTTGCACAAAAATATTCTGGAACACATGGCAGGGTACTAGGTTTTAAGATCCTTGAGGTTCCTCTTCAGCTCTACGTTCCTAGCCTTCCCCCCCCCACCCCATTCCAAGTTCTCAAGACTACACAGTCAATATTTGCGGAATTGCATCAGATAGATTAGCACAATCAAAGACATGGTAGAAGACAACAACACATTTCGAAGAATTATTTTTTAGCTAGAAGCTTTAAAGTTGAAACAATATCTCATTTGGATCATTGTTATTAGCTTGTTAGGCATAAATAATATTTAGGGTAATTTTTTCACTCATCTATCACATACAATCGTGCCATTTTTCCTCTTCTCAGATTGGCAGTCCTTCCATTCGACATAAAATGTTAGGAAATGAGCAAAACACTCCATCCCAGATTTTAATTTTTCATGATATTTGAACTAAAACCCCCCCCATAAACTTATAGCAAAAAGACAACACTTGCCTATAATCCAGAATGCATTTTATTTTCTTACATTGTATTCTTTATTGTTTAAAAAGTATATTCTTATAGTTTGATATCTGTGCAGAATTAGCTCGGGTTTCATGGGTGTCCTAGGCCTTGTCTCTGGCTATGACCCTTATCTGAGGCATCAGAGCACAGAGAGGGCATTGGTGCGGATGGAATGAATATTTTGTAAAATTTTTGTTTTGTGGAACAATACTGGCTATTGATTGATTGAGGGCTAATATGGGTGCGGGAAAAATGGGTGGATTATGAAGTTTTGAGAAAGCAAAAGGGGCCTGGCCTCAAAGCTGATCTGAGAAAATTTTGTGCATTTACCATTCATCCATTCAAAAATATTTTTGAGCATAGGATTCTAAACAATAAAAAAAAGTCTGATTTTCTTTGAGCTTATAGACAATGCATAAACCCACAAGAAAGAGATGCTGACAAATGCTAGGCAAAGGTTAGGGGAAAGTGAGTGACCGGCGGGATGGCTATGCTATTTAGGATATCTGATTCGGTCTCTTGAAGGGGACAATTAAGTGGAAATCTGAATATGTCACAGCATCAAATGTGGGAGATACTAAGGAATGCTTGGAATAGGTATTCTTCAGGAATACTTTTCTTTTCTTTTTTTTTAAGATTTTATTTGTTTATTCTAGAGAGAGCAGGAGCACAAGCAGGGGGAGTGGTAGGCAGAGGGAGAACCAGGCTTCCTGCCGAGCAAGGAACCAAATGTGGGACTTGATCCCAGGACCCTGGGATCATGACCGAAGCTGAAGGCAGACGCTTAACTGACTGAGCCACCCAGGCGCCCCTTAAGGAGACTCATTTAAGGAGTCCTTAAATGACCATTTGAGGGAAGTGTTGAAAGCTAAAGTCGTGCTCTTGAAAACTTCACCACCCTTCTCACCAGTGTGGTATTTTTCTTCTCTGAATCTCCTTTCTGCTAGGTTCTCGGGATGCCCTCGCAGCATTCTGCTTAGACGTCTGTCATGGAGCCCGGAGCACGCGAATGCACTGATTTCTTTACAATGTGTATCGTCTTATACTTCCTCTTACCTTTACAATGTGTATCCAAGCTTTGTGTCTTCCACTTTTCATCTGTGCCACTCCCTGGCACAGAGTAAGTACTTAATAATTACATATTCAGTCACTATATTCCTCTCATCGCCACAGCTTGACAGGAAGGCAGACCATGAATCATGTGTATTTTTTTTAATTTGTAGTGTTTCATTTATATAAGTAGTCTCTACACCCAATGTGGGACTCAAACTCACGACTCCGAGATCGAGAGTCGTGTGCTCTACTGACTGAGCCAGCCAGGCGCCCCCACATGTGTTTTTGCCTCCCCAGGTGCCCAGTAGTTGGAGGCACGTGGGGCAAGCAGTTGGGGCAAGACTGGCCAATTGCAGGTTTTCAGATGCAAACACTCGAAATCCTTGCTGAAACCCCACTTGGCTTTTGAATCTTTGCTCAAAGGCTAAAGTGGAAAGATGGGGAACAATGTGGGCAAGAGGGAGATTTAGACAATAGTCCACTTTTCTAGGTGTTTTTGGATTTTTGACTAGATCGACTTAGGGCTAGATAAAGGGGGAGAGGTAAGGAAATATGTGGGGAATGTGGGGAAAGGGATTGCTATATTGGACACAGGATATTTGTTACAAAGGTCAAATGATACTCTCAAGGATAAAAAATGTTTCTAATAAAAGGCAAGCACGTTTTTACACAGGAAAATGATGACACCATAATTGTGCTAGTTTGGCTTTTTGTTTTCTTGCTAATATTACATCACCGAGTCACACAAGCGTGGTGAGGAGGGGACAATAAAAATAAGTTATCAATGCACTATTAACTCAGCGTGCTCTTACCTATTAATAAGACATTGATGTCTCCTCTTATGCGTGTCCCATCGAGAAGCACTTTCTCATTACCTCCAAGCGGCATACACAAAATGGCTTTTCTAATATACTCATGCCTGTGGATGCTTGGTGCTAAAGACTTGTTTAAATGGTCAAAGATATCCTATTTAAGAAACAGGAAACACTTACATTGCACATTATCAACATTAGAATAGGATCTCATTATCCATTAGCTGGTATTTGTGCGATTTATAACTCACTTTAGATTGAGTTTTGCAGAATTTCATGATCTTTGCCACATCATCAGCTGAAAACGTAGGTGCTATGTCTTTGCTCATCAGTTTGATATTATTAGCTGGGATTATGGCTTTGTGTTTTCTAGACTGCAGAGATCTTTTAAGAGATGCTGCTAATTAACTATTAAATAAACGCTTGGATGAAGTTATCTTCATAACAGATAAGTTACTTGGAAATTGCTTTCAATAAAATGGAATGAGTTAAATTTCTTTCTTTCTATTTTTGTTAACCTTTGCCTGTCTTCTCTAAATCTCAAAATGTTATACTGTGAATTTTATTTATTTATTTATTTATTTTTTTAAGACTTGTGCTCTCTTAAAACTTTCGAAAGAAGGAACTAGTAAAGAGATCTTCTCTGAAATGGCCTATGGGAAATCAAGATGCTTCCAGTGAGTACCGATGCTTTCTCTGCCTTGAGACAAGTCTGGTACAATACACCTGGGTGTTCATGTAGGGGAAGAAGCAAATCTAACAAAGGCAAATGTTTTCTACCATAAAAAGCAAATCACATTGTAATTTAGAGAGAATTATATATCCATTAAGTTGCAGAATTTTTTTATACTATTTTCAATGAGAAAAGATAAAGAAAAAGTAAAAAACTAGGGAAATTGGGCACCTGCCTGGCTCATTTCGTACAACATGCAACTCTTGATCACGGGGGCGTGAGTTCAAGCCTCATATTGAGTGTAGAGGTTACTAAAACAAAGAAACAAATAAAAAACTGGGTGCCTTGTGATTTTTTAGAGCTATGGCAGATAATTTCATTGGACTGAAAACTAAATGTAGGCTTCAACTTTAAAAACAAAAATGAGGGGTGCCTGGGTGGCTCAGTGGTTTAAGCCTCTGCCTCCAGCTCGGTTCCTGATCTCAGGGTCCTGGGATCGAGCCCCACATTGGGCTCTCTGCTCAGCAGGGAGCCTGCTTACTCCTCTCTCTCTGCCTGTCTCTCTCCCGCTTGTAATCTCTGTCAAATAAATAAATAAAAACAAAAATGATACCTTAAACAGCTAAACACAGGTATCTTGAGACATATAATATTTTTGGCAAACATTGATCTTGCTTTAAAAAAATAAATGACTTAAAGAAGAGTTTGTTGACAAAAGTGGATTGCAAAGGTTCATTTGTTTCCATTAACTGATCCAACAACAAATAGTTACCACATTTGACCAGAAGGGGCAGGCTGAGGGGCAGGCAGGTGGGCAAGTCTTGGGGGAACCAGGACTAAGATAAGTAAGACATGGAAGCCTACAATCCAGTGACAAAATGGTAAGGTTTAGACCCCAATTCACTTTCTAGAGAAGAATGGCCATTGTAGTACTAATACAAGGATATGGTATTAAGGACAAGGCTGTGGGAAAGCATCCATGGGGGTAGAGACCAGGAGAAAGAAATTGCTGTAACAGTGGAGAAGAAAAAAGAAGAAATGTTGATGGAAAAAAAAAAAAAAAAAGAAGAAATGTTGAATTACTCTACCCTTAGCCACCCTGCTCACCCATGAAATAACCAAGTGATGCTACTGAACACCCACTACCAACAATAACTCGCTGCGGTGGTTCCTCTAGAAAGGGTAAAGACATATTAAGACCCACTTCTCGACTCAGAAGAAGTCTAAATGCCAACCCTTTCCTTCCAGTGAAAAGGTCAATCCCTCGTGGGTCATTATCTTGCCATTTTACATGACAAATAATGACAAAGAGCCTCCTTTCCCCCTTTCTGCTCATATTTAAGTCTTGTTGCTTTTTTGTTTTTCCTTTGGGCTCAACTTTCTTCTTTCAAGGTAATTAAAGTCCAGCTCTTGCTTCTTAAAGTCAGTTTTATTTCTTTAATATTGTTCCTGAGACTCTGTTTAGGCTTTTTATTTTATTTTATTTTATTTATTTGAGAGAGAGAGAATGAAAGAGAGAGAGAGAGCATGAGAAGGGGGAGGGTCAGAGGGAGAAGCAGACTCCCCACTGTCTGGGAGCCCAATGTGGGACTTGATCCTGGGACTCCAGGATGGCGACCTGAGTTGAAGGCAATGGCTTAACTGACTGAGCCACTCAGGCGCCCCTTTGTTTAGGCTTTTTGAAATCAGATCAAGTTAGACATAGTTATCCTATACTGAGAGGCAGCCTGACCTATCAACCCTCCTTTGTGGAAGATACCACTTCTTTCTCTCTGTCCTGCCTTCTCGCATTCCCTTTATGGAGTATATGGTGATGGGGGTTGTTGGGATAAATACATTTTAGGCTGGAAGTGGAAGAACAGGATGAAAATAAATGAAAAACTGAAGATTTGCCTGGAGCTAAGACTAAAGAAATCAGCTTCTGTATTATTTTTGTTTCTTGCTTTATTTTTTTAAGTAGGCTCTACATCCAATGTGGGGATTAAACTCATGACCCCAAGATTAAGAGTCACATGCTCCACTGACTGTACCAGCCAGGCATGCCAACTATCTTACTTTTAAGAGTTTGCTTTAAATTCCTCTTCATATGCATTTATGATAACAGAATGAGTCTAATTTCTTTTTTTACTATGTTTGATATAAACTTGACATAACCCCCTTGACAGGAATCAGGGAAGGATGTGACTAGGAATGAGAGAACACTTCTAAAGTTTTAACATTTTCATATATGTTTATGTATGTCAGTAAGAAGGGCAAACATACTTACACTAGCAAACAACTGCTTCTTCTGAAATAAGAAAAAGCTAAAAATATAAATCACATATATCTGATTTTTATCCTGTTTGCCCAAGATCAGCTACATAGCTTTCTGGACTTTGGGCAAAATGAAAACATAAAGCCCCTTGTTCAAAAATTAATTTCAAGACAGCAATGGCCAAGTATTGGCCTGAGTGTGGGACACATGCAACATGAGGCCCCAGGAGACTGTACAGGTTTCATGCTCAGGAACTGGCATTGGACCTACAACCCTATGGGGTGGGAATCCCATATTTCTTATATCCCGCTAACAAGTTTAATTATGAGTGAACCACATGGCCATGAAGAACTAACCTAGGTGATCTCAAGGTACTGACTCAGGTCAGCATTTCCAAATCATGATCTGGAGAGTGTTGGAGAAACGTTGGGTTAAGTAGAACCAAACAAGTTTTTATCGCAAACTTCTCAGAGCCTTTAATATACTAATATGCATTAGACATTTCCAGGAGGTGAAATATAACATGCAGCACTTCTCAAAAAATTTTTTTGATGGGTTTGAGACCATCGCAAATACAGGCAAGAATAAGAGCATTAGTGGTCTGACTCGTTCTGGAGCGGAGTTCTGTCCTCAACCTCTGACTCATGTATCAACAATCTCCCAAGCAGGATGGCCTGCATTCCTACAGCCAGTGATTGGGCTATGAATATGTATTGCACAAGGGCCTGTGCAGATGCTGCAGGTGGCTGATTCAATGTCCGAGCTCTTCTCCCTTGCTCAGAGAGCCCTGATTAGTTCTGGGTAAGAAATACTCGCCAATGTCACGCTTGCCATTAGGGTGGTCATGTGACCTGGTTTTAGCCAAGTGGAAATCTGTGGAGCAGAGCTTCCAGGAAATACGTTTCCTGATTAAAAAGGGATGGAGTCGGTTGGCAGGGCTCTTGTAGTCTTCACACTTCTGAGCCTTTGTTCTGCTTGCAACTCAGGAAGAATGCTTGTCCATACAGGATCATCTTGAGGTATCATCTTGAGGATGACAACCACAGGTGAAGGCCATGGAACAGGGACTAGAAGGATCCTTTGGTTGCTGCACAAGAACTAAGCTGCCTTCTTTGGCCTTCTTGTTACTTGAGAAGAACAATCCTCTACTCAACAAAGTTGCTCTAGTTGGGTTGTACTTACGTCCAGCCAAACACAACCTCAACTGGGCGACTGTCTGAAATGCAGCACACCCAAAGCTGTTGCAGCAACTCCTTCCCACCCTGCTCCCCAGGTTCTCCTCTACCCACTTGCCCAGGTGGACAACATGGATGCCATCTTCAATCCCACGTCTCCTTCACTCTCCATAAGCTGTGATCCTTGTCCCATAGCAGCTGCTGAAGGTGCTCTGGGTACAACCTCTGTTCCACAGCCCTAGACCGACTGAAGTGTGGTCTCTAGTGGCCCTGGTGAGCCCACTGACCTTGGGAAATCTCGGGCTCACTAGGGTTGAGGAGGCCATGTGATCAGTGGACACACAGCAGGGTATCTCCACCCAGCTTGTCTAAGAGAGATGCTGCCTGACAAGACCCCTGTTTTGTCATTCCAAGCAGAAGGAGGTCCAGCAAAGATTCTAGCTTGAGCGCAGTCATTAGTCATAAAGTTAATATTCCATTTCTTTATCCTATACTCAGACACTGAGACAAGACACAGCGATGTTCTTCCCTATTTGCTCCCAGAGCACCTTCTATGCATCTCCCTGTAAGAGCATGGGTGCCAGATGAAAGCTGTGGGTTTAAAACCAGGACTGGCCATTTACTTGCTATGTGATGGATGTCTTGGATGAGTTACCCTTTAAGACTCCGTTTTCTCATCTATAGAAATGGAAATAACAGTAGTAACTACTTCTTGTTGCTTCTGTGTAAATTAAATGAGATAATGCATATAATTTCCTAAGTTCCAATGAGTGGAACACATTAAGTACTCAATAAAAGATTTTATTACTGTGCTAACTGTAAATTAGCAGCTTGTAGACAGAGAATTTGTCTTATTCACTAGAGTTGCTTTTGCACTCAGGTCTGTACTGAAAATCTAATATATGCTCAAAAGCACTTGCGAAGTGAATGGATGGCCAAAAGAAGAATTTAAGTTATTCCCATCACCACCTTCTTTCTCATTTCTTTTCTTACTTTCTTCTTTCTTTCTCTCTTCCTTTTAAAAAGATTTTACTTATTTATTTGATAGAGATATAGAAAACACAAGTAGATAGAGTGGCAGACAGAGGGAGAGGGAGAAGCAGACTCCCCACTGAGCAGGGAGCCCAATGCAGGACTTGATCCCAGGACTCTGGGATCATGACCTGAACTGAAGGCAGACACTTAACCGACTGAGCCACCCAGGCGCCTCTTCTTTCTCATATCTAAATGGGTTTAGTTCTATTTAAAAACAGAATTAAGTTTCATTTAACTCATTTAATTTCCATAAATGCTCTAGGAGGTAGCTGTTCCCATTCCCATTTTGTAGGTAAGATAATGAGGGCAATGGTCACACTAATAATAAGGAGCAAATCTCTAATCCAAATTCAGGACTAGGTAACTCCGCAGGTGTAAACTTATCATCACTAGAGGGGTGCCTGGGTGTTTCAGTTGGTTAAGAGTCCGACTCTTGCTCTCAGCTCAGGCCGTGATCTCAGGGTCATGAGTTTGAGCTCTGCACTGGGCTCTATGCTGAGCACAGAGCCTACTTTAAAAGAAAAAAAAGAAAAGAAAAAGAAAAAGAAAAAGAAACCCTTCTTTAGGATATAGGATAGAAGTATGTGCGAGAATATAATCATGCCTCTATGGGTGGTATATCAAAGCTTTCACAGGGCATTTGGGTAGCTAAGGGGGCAGTCATGAAGAGGTCTGTTGTTCGTTATTGGGTCTACTTCCTTATGGATTTAGGCTGTGAGTCTTTGAGAGCACATTTGTCTATTGCATGTGTGGGTGTATGTGTTTGTGTATTTACCTGCTGGACACCTGGGATTATAAGGAAGCATAGCTGTAACTCATGCTGATGAAGCAGCCTATATACTGAACCTTTATGATGCTGCTGGGGAGAGGAAGGGCCAGAGAAGGACAGGAAATGCCCATATGCATATCTCAAGTGACAACTGTTTGCAGAGGCGGTGCCCACCTAAGCAGAAGGTGATGCGTAGCGGGAAGAGATCCAGTGGCCTTGGCGGGGCATGGTGCAGTGGCCCGGGCTGAGACTCAGACAGTGATTGAGTGCTGGTCAACCAGGGAGCAAATGAGACACACTTTCCCCTACACACACTGTGCATGTGTCTTAGGGGCATGCCAAAGGGTGAGAGGCTGGCTGATAAATAATTTTTTGATACTAAAAGTAATTTCAAACCTGACTTTAGCATTCATACATCTAGTATTGAAAAGGCAAATTTTTACTGCTTGGGAAAGATATTAGGCATTTCCCCCAAATTACTTCAATTAATGAATCCATCCAATGCCACACCAGTCACACTTCCTTCTTCCATTTGCCCATGAGATCAATCCCAACTCCAGTATTGTTTGCCTGGTGGACCTCTTTGGCTGTGATAAGAACAGATTTATGAAATCAAGGTAGACAATGTTTTCAAGCAGACTCACGAGCTACATGGAGATAGAATAAGAGAGCATAAAAGGAATTCAGGGAAATGTGAAATTTGGGCTACGTCTGGCTAAAGATCTAAGAAGGTCCAGGAAAGGTATGCGAGAAGAAACTGAGAATGGGGGAAGACAGAGTAGATGGGACTCTTTATTTCAGTGAACAGTAAGAACCACGGTGGTCAGTGAGGAGAGCAGCTGAGCTAGGTGGGGAGATGAACAAGTCTGGCAGAGGGAGAATCCACAGCTTGGAACATGGCTTCTGGACGTGTTCATGGGTCCTGAATCCTGGTCTCCAGCAACAACTGCCCACTTTGCCCTTGATAATCCTCCTACCAGGGCTGGCATGGGGGGACAGTCAGGAGGAGACAAAACCCAAGGACGGAAGATGAATGCTCTAAAGATTGGCACCATGGTAAGACTAAAAATATAAAGAAACAGCACGTCTCTCAAAGAAGCCAGCAAGGGTTAAATACTAGCATTTATTTTTTTCATCAAGCATTAATTCTGGTGAGACACACCTAATGGCTAACTGAATAAGGAGAACATGGACCTCATTTTCCCATTTCATATTTCAAACTGTTCTTTTATAGTTAGTTATCTGTGAAAGATAAATGAGTTATCTCAACCTTCCAAATAACAAACTATCAATGATTAACTAATTCATGGATTCCAGTACTTTATGTTACTCTAATAGTGTAATCTCTACAGGTTGTCTTTTTCTTTCTTCCAGCAAAAATGATTTCCACATCTTTCTGTCATCCAGGATAATTGGCATAGAGAGAAATTTCACTTCTTCAAGATGTGCCCCAGATAACTAGCGTACAATAGTGCTGAAGCCTTGGTGACAAGTCAAGGGCTGTTCTTATCATGGGGAAACTAGGAACTACGTGAACAGTCTCAGGCCTGAGAAAGAATGTAATAGAAAATGGCCCAACTCAAAATTAATCACATGGAGGAATAGGTAAGCTTTTAAAAAACTGTGATGTCACTAACTTACATAGCACAAAACCGAGGGGATGATTTAAGTTGCAAAATGAGGCAGAAAAGGAAGCACCCTGGACCGTACGATGTAGAAATGGGAACTTCTCCTCTGGAGATCTCTACACGTGTGAATAAATCATGACAATGTTTGAGGGTCTTTAAAGTCTTGTCCAGGACTCAGACTTTGAGCGGGTTCATGAGTAATCCTGGCTCAAGGATAGATCAGTCAGAGCACCTCTCTGCATTGCATTTGCAACATTTGCCTTTTTCACCTTTCGAATGGGCCAGCTAGGATGTACATGAAGTACTGGCATCATTCTACGATGATCACTTAGATGAGACACCAAAAGTGAAAGCATCTTTGTGTAGGCCAGGGGTAATATAAAAAGAGACACAAAACCAGGAGAGCGGACCATTTTACAATGTGAAGAACAGTGTTTCTGTGACCTGTGCCCCAACTCCCAGAACAAAGCCATTGTCCCATGACGCCTTCATCTCCAATCACTGACATGTGTTAGAAACAGGTAAGTGTGATTATATGAAAACTTGTACAATGATACTATTTCAAGATGGCAACCTAAACTTAAACTGAAAGTATTTCATTAATTTATTTAAAATTTTAGTTTAGTTTAAATTTTTTTATAAACATATAATGTATTATTAGCCCCAGGGTTACAGGTCTGTGAATCACCAGGTTTACACACTTCACAGCATTCACCATAGCACATACCTCCCCAATGTCCATAACCCCACCATCCTCTCCCCCCGCCCAGCAGCCCTTAGTTTGTTTTGTGACATTAAGCATCTCTTATGGTTTCTCTGCCTCCTGAACCCATCTTGTTACATTTATTCTTTTCCTACTCCCCAAACCCCCCACATTGCATCTCCACATCCTCATTTCAGGGAGATCATATGATAGTTGTCTTTCTCTGATTGACTTATTTAGTTCAGCATAATACCCTCTAGTTCCAACCATGTCATCGCAAATGCAAGATTTCATTTCTTTTGATGGCTGCATAGTATTCCATTCCATAGTATATATATATATACCTCATCTTCTTTATCCATTCATCTGCTGATGGACGTCTAGGTTCTTTCCATAGTTTGGCTATTGTGGACATTGCTGCTATAAACATTCGGGTGCACGTGCCCCTTCGGATCACTACGTTTGTATCTTTAGGGTAGATACCCAGTAGTGCAATTGCTGGGTCATACGGTAGTTCTATTTTCAACATTTTGAGGAACCTCCATGCTGTTTTCCAGAGTGGTTGCACTAGCTTGCATTCCCACCAACAGTGTAGGAGGGTTCCCCTTTCTCTGCATCCTCGCCAGCATCTCTCATTTCCTGACTTGTTAATTTTAGCCATTCTGACTGGTGTGAGGTGGTTTCTCATTGTGGTTTTGATTTGTATTTCCCTGATGCTGAGTGATGTGGAGCATATTTTCATGAGTCTGTTGGCCATCTGGATGTCTTCTTTGCAGAAATGTCTGTTCAAAATTTTTATTTTATTTTTTATTAAAGTATAGTTGACATATGTATTACATAGTTTCAGGCATACAACATACAATTGTTAAGTCTATATGTTATTCTGTGCTCATGACAAGGGCTACCATTGGTCACCATGCGTCACTGTTACAGTGTTATAGACCGTATTCCTTACGCTTTACCTTTCATCCCGGCGACCTATGCATTCCATAACTGGAAGCCTGTACCTCCCACTCCTCTTCATCCATGTTGTCCATCCCTCCACACACCTACTGTCTGGCAACCTGCACTTTGTTCTCTATTTATGTATTTCTTTCTATTTTTTGTTGTTTTTTCATTTGTTTTTTTAGATTCCACATATAAGTGAAATCATATAGTATCTATCTTTCTCTGTCTTATTTCATTTAGCATAATACCCTCAAGGTCCATCCATGTTGTTGCAAACTGAAAGATCTCATTCTTTTTTTATGGCTGAGTAATATTCCATTATGTATGTGCATGTGTGTGTATATATGTGTGTGTGTGTGTACACACACATATTTATACATACATGTATGCCATTTCTTTTCTTTTTTTTTTTTTTGCCATTTCTTTTTTATCCATTCATCTACCAGTGGACACTTAGGTTGCTTCCGTAATTTGGCTATTTTGAATAATGCTGCAAAAAAATAGGGGTGCCTATATCTTTTTGAACTAGCATTTTTTGTTTTCTTCAGATAAAAAACTGTAAATTCATCTGCTTAAAAGTTAAATTGAGAGACTTTCACCTTGTCAAAAAACTGTGCTACTGAAAATAGTAAAAAGCACAGAGAATGAAGCATAAACATATTTAGGTAAGAGCTGAAGTTTGACATTTCCTTTGTTAATCTTTCATTTATTCTTTCTTCCGGGACCGATTAGGTGGGTTCATGGTTTGGCTAAGGTGAAGGAGGACTGAAGGAGATTGACTTTTCCAATCTTATCTTGGAAGTCAGCTTTAATGCAATGATACTTGCTAGATTTTGTTTCTGGTTGAGGGTTTTGCTGCTCAAAACCAACAAACAGAATTAAAAAGAAAAGAAAAGAAAAGAAGTACAGCTGCTTTTTTTTTTTTTTTAAATTCACAAGTACCTTTTAGTTTCAGAATTCCAGAGACTCAGAACCAAGAAAGGGACGAGGCATGTGACAGGTCAATTTTGCACTCTGAAAATTCCTGTATCTCTTCTGCCATGGACATATGTGTTGGAACCAAGGGTAGGCCCGCCAAAATTTGCCATTTTAGCATATAATTATTCTAAATACTTAAGAGGTAGCTGGGGCGAGGACACCCAGACCGTCCTCTGTTCTCTGAAAGCAGGAAATATATCTCCCATGAGAAAGCTATCCTCCTTATGCCAGGAGAGAAAGAGACATCCTTATCACCACAGTGAGAAATTTAGAACTAAGAAGACTATAAAGACTGTTACTTTTTACTAACTTACTGCCCCAGTCCAAATTCTGTTTAGAATTCCCTATTGATTCCTTAAAGATTTATTGTCTTTTTGTCTAAAAAGTATAAAAACTGCCAGTCTTGATCATTTCTTTAGGTCTCAATTTCATTATTGGGCCTCCGCGTGCACATCATGAAAGTTTGGTTCTTTCTTCTGTTCATCTTTTAAATTTAATTCTTAGTCCAGCTGGATGACTACGAGGGGTAGAGGAAGAATTTTTCCTTCCCTACATATGGCTTGGAAAATTGACAGTGCTCTATTTTCAAATGCCTTATCTTTTTTGAGCCACTTCTTTCTGTTTCCATGACTTCAGGATTCTAATGTGTTTGGCTAAGGAAAGTGGAAAACTGAATGAGGGGAAGATGGAGACCACCACCACAGGCCGAACTTAAAGTTTTCCTCCTTGCCCCGCTGTTGTACTCCATCTGAGTTGACTGGAGTAAGCCTTGCGTTGTCGTTAGCTGGTTGGAAAAGCCCGACACCCTGCGGCCATGTTTAGAACTACCGTTGCTTCTCCACGTTGGTGTCTCCATCTGTAAACTCTTCCAAGGGGCTGGCATGGCTAGATACAATGGGATGAAAGGTGTGTGTACTATGTGTAAGTTTTTGTTCGTTGACATTTTTTCATTTTATACCTGTCTCACTATCTCCATGGAGTCATTCCTTCTGATCAAAAAGCAAGAGACATGCTCAGAGCCTCCATTTTATAAGCAGGAGAGGTTTCTCTTGATTTCCAGCTAGCACTGGCTGTGTAGCATCAGTTCAAGATCTTAGAAGATAGAGAGCTTGGAGGACCAGGATAAGAAATTCTTTGCACTCAAAAAACTTAATTTTATCTCTATGCCCAACATGGGACTCAAACTCATAGGGCTTGGAAAAATGACGGTGCTCTACTATTGTATGCTCAACCAACTGAGCCAGCCAGGTGCCCCACCCAGGGGAAAAATATTATTTAAAAAAAAAAAAAGTCAAGGAAATTGGGAGACAATGTTGTAATACAACAAATACATAATGGGAATCAGGGGACTTTATGTCTAGCTCTGATTCTGTCACAAACCATATGCAGTCTGGGGGAAGTCATTTATCCTCCATGTGCTTCATTCCTATAAAGTAAAGAGGTTGGGGGTGTCTGGCTGGCTTAGTTAGTAAAGCCTGTAACTCTTGATCTTGGGGTCGTGAGTTTCAGCCCTATATTGGGTGTAGAGATACTTAAAATAAATAAAGTTAAGAGATTGGACGAGACCATTTTCAAGGTTCCCTCTGACTTTAAACTTCTGTGATCTGTCCATGGATTTTCTATGCCCTGCATTGTTGGACTTCTAAGCACACAGAAACTGTTTATTTTCTTTTTCTTTATCTTTTCTTTCTTCTCTCCCTGCCTCCTTCCCTCCCTCCCTCCCTCCCTTCCTCCTCCCCTTCTCTTCCTTCCTTCCTCTCTCTCTCCCTTCCCTTCTTCCTTTTAAAGATGCCATCTTTAAGTAATCTCTATACCCAACATGGGGCTCGAACCCTCAACGCTGAGATCAAAGTAAAAACTTTCACCACCTGAGCCAGCCAGGCACCTGACTCTTCATTTTCATGGGTCATTGCCGGTAGTCCTAAAATCGTGGCTTGGTCACTCTACCATATCTACTACTCAATTGCTTGTGTCTTTCAGAACCAGTATTTCACTCAGTTGATGGGTACACACTGATCTTTTTTAGTTTGTTTTATATCCATTAGAGAATTGAAGTCATTGGCTTAATTAAACTGTTGGAAGAAAATGAACTCATTGGCAAATCATGCAAACAGTCTGGGATGTCTAAACAACTTCATATCTTGCCCTCTTTTAAAAAAGTCTACTCAAAAGTCTTAGGATTGATACAAGTTTCATTTGTGTCTTTTTTTTTTTTTTTACTTTATTGTTATTTTGATTTTGAGGGCACAAAGCCTGCCCACCAGCAGGAATGTGATGGTATTCATGCTGTCCTTCAGAACTCCAAATAGCATCTACTTTTAGTATATGTGCTGCCTAAGCGAGCACAAATAGCATCTACTTTTAAAGACACAACAATGGAGACTTAAGCCCTGATATGAAGAGCTTGTAGCTTACAAAGGGATGGAGATAATGCACGCAGGAAGCTGTCAGCAGAGTGAAATCTCACTGGCTTGGGGGGATGGTACTGGTAAATCCAGAAGGAAGTGTTGAGTCAGCTTAGCAAGGAGGACCTGGGAAAATTCATTTCAAGTGAAATGAGAATTTATCCAGTACTTAATCATTCTTTTCAATGATTTGGCTTTTTCTAACGTCCTGATATTTGACTCTAACCCCACTTATTTCTGAACTCAAATTTACTTTGCAATTTTTCAGTTTGGGGGAGTCATATGTCCTAGTGTCCATCTGATGTAAGTACTCCTAGGACCTTGAGATAGATCCTTGCATGCTTTAGCCAACCCCATTCTACAGGGTCAACCCTAGATTTTCTTCTAGTGCCTATCTCCGAAATCCAGAGAAGTGGTCACCTATGGATTTAGTCACAAGCTTTATCCCTGTGAAATAGGATGGAGTGTTGAATGCTTGAATAGATGGGTTGAGAATGCTCTGTCTAGTAAAAGAAGTCGGGAAAACTGCCCGATTGTGAAGCTGTTGCGGGGGGGGGGTGGTTCCTGTTGGAGGCCGAGGACGTGGGTTCCTTCTGTCCTCTCAGCCCTTTTGACCCTCCCCCAAAGCCTCTCCATAAAATGGTCTGAAGCTATTTCATGCTATTTCGAGTAAAATGGAAGCTCTCTTAAGCAACCCCCACTTGCCATTTGACAGCTTCTCTGTAAAACTCTCTGGTGGATGTTGCAGCAAGATGAAGACTCTTGACTTTCTCTAGTGCCCACCACCATCTCTCTCACCGCTTACACGGCCTGTAATTACATAAATTCAACCATATATAAACGCGAAAGTGAGGAATATGTATTGTTTCTTTCCCACACAAACATGGAATTTTTTTTTTTTTCTTTTTCCTTAAAGCTCATCTGTATTTGTCTTTTGTTCTAACTCCTGACCACACAGGTACTGGGTTTTCTTTGAATGCCGTCGGGTGACCCGGTTCCCAGCTTCTTCTTTGTACGATAGTCATTGTCTTCTACCTCTTAGTGTGGAATGGGCTTGTGGCATTAAAATTCCTTTCAGATGCCTTCTCATCTCCTTCATGAGGATGGGGAAGAAAATTCTAGAAAACTATGCACTAGGTCCGACTCACTGAGGAACGGCAAGAGGAGCAACTTTTAAATTTTCTTTATTTATAGACATTTTGGAACCATTTAAATCAACAATGAATTTTTTTAGACATAACATACTATGTTTCTCTTGAGGTACACATTGGGCCCATTAGATAATGCTCTGGAAAGTAATACAACCATTAACTCGTAGTTAACACCCCCCCAGTTTTCCAAGCAAAGAACCTATAAAGACAGTCACAAAATTCTTCGAAAAGAATATACCCTTTCCATTTAAATCAAGGAACACTCTCCTAATTTTTAATTAATTGAGTTGAAGTTTCAGGCTTAGCTTAAACAGCATTTTAAATGGAACTTAATACGAAAATGGGAGAAGAGGCTGATAGCTAAGAAACGATCTGAGCCGGACTACATGAGATTGTAAACAAAGGAAATTTGTAATCTGATAAGCTCATTACAAAATTCATAGCCTAAAAATTAGACAGAGCAGCAAAATTACATAAGATATTTGTACACAGTTTTAACTGAATCATGTTTACCCCTTGTTTCTGGTTTTCACAACGAGATAAATTTTAAAACACCAAGTTTTAAAGACTAAACTGCAATGGGACTGGACAAGAAGGGGCCAGGAGAATTCCACAACATGACAACCCCACAGCATAAAAAATCCTACTTTCCATCATTTGCACTCTGGGCATTTTCCTCTTCTTGCCCTAGGAGCCCATTGCCTTTATTTACTAGATAAAGAGTGGGCATTGACAGAAGGGTCATAGTTTCTGAAAGTCTTGTGTGTCCAACAGCAAATTTAACTTTTCTGGGGGACTGATGTTGAAATTTCCTCTAAATGGTTCACGAGATACTTTGGAGAACTGTTTTGTTTTGCAGTTGGTTATTCACAATGTTAATTTTATGGTCTTTAGACATGATGAGTAGTGACTTGTTACACGAAGTGTTTGGAAAATGAAGGACCCTCTCTCCGTCCACATCCAATCCCTGAACTTCTCAAGGAGTTGTACGGATAGTGGGCAGGTGGTTCTGGAATGTGAGCAGAGGGTGTTTATGCCTGTGTCTGAAAACAGTTGGAATGGATTGTCATAACAGTTTCCCGTAAGATTGTTTTATTTCTACATGAGACAAGAATAAACACGGCAATTTAGTCGAATGGGCAGCTTGCTGCAACTTCATAAACTTGAATGGTACATGTGGGTTGAAAGAGTATAAATGTAAATTTCACAGTTCATAAAGTTGAGCAGCTCAACTTCAAGGAGAACGAGCCGGCATTTACAAGGTTCTGAGAAAGAACCGGTCTGGAAGTGTGTGAGTTCTCCCTTCCAGCGTGAGTCAGGTTCATATTCTACACTTAAGCTGCTTGGTTTGGCTTACTGCTGATTTTCTCTTCTGATGGGGGCCATGAAACCACAAGAAGGGTCCTGTTTAGACACACTTTCCCCCAAGCCCCACGGTCACCACACTGACTGCAGGGAACCTGCCAGAAAATGCTCAGTCTTGACCTGGTTGGTTACAAAAAATTCTGCTTCTGGGGATCGTTATAACATCATTTCTCCCTGCGAAACTGCAGCTCTCTGAAGGCAAAGGCCGTTTCCTCCTGAACCCCACGCTGCGGCTCTTGCCGTGACTCTCTCTGCCTACGTGTGCCGTGTCTAGTCAGGGTGCCAAGGTCCTCTACAGACTAGTGTTCAGCTCAGGAATGGCAACTACGTCTATCTGTGCCTTTAGAGATGCCAGAAGATAGTTACCACAGTTAAACATTCCCAGTCAGCAAAAGAGAACATTAGCCAGTGGGAGTCCGAGATACTTTCTGCCTCCAACATAGTCCAAGTTTTCACGATCACATGGTGTTGATTTTTTTACCCCTTTCACAGAGGCTGCCATTTCTTCCATCTGTGGATTCTTTAAAGACAGAACACACTTAACTCTCCATACATCCAACGGCCCAGAAGATTTCGCGTCTCTCTTACTCACACATATGCAGTCTCAGCAACTGTGATTTTAAATATAAACATTATGAGCTCCAAGAGGTCTTTTTTCTCCCCCCCCAGCATTGTCGAGTCATACTAGCACAGTGCCTGGCAATAAAAGGTGCTCAACAAATCTGAATACCTGACCCAAAGGGCCTAGCGCCTGCCCCCAAGTAGTGTCTGCGTTGCCACCAATACAAACTTGATATAAACATGCCCGGACGAAAACCAGAAACTATTTGTGTCGAGTTTTTGCAAAGAAGAAACAAACAAACAAACAAAAAAGTAAAGAGAAACACACAAAGAGTCAACTGTTCATGGGGGGCAGCCTTCAGAGTAAACCCAAACCCACTGTGTTCCCCGCACCTGAATTCGAGAATTGTGTCCAAGGGTCAGGTGCTTAAAAGCAGATTCAGCAAAAATTTGCTGGGGGGGCGGGTGGGGAGTGCAGCATTTCAACTGCATCCCGTTTTTATTTTAAAAGAAAGTGCTGATAGGTTAACGTTGCTAGAGAAATGGCTGTTCACACAGAAGGATGTTTCTTAACCATGAAAGTCACTGAGGGAAGGTCTCATATCACGTGACCACAGGACCGGAAACTTCCATATAGATTTTTTGGCTACTTCTGAAGGGGCGCTTCAGTTTCCCTTTATGGGATACATTTTACCTAGAGTGTTTATATTTTGGGAGATGTGTTAAGAGAAGGAAGGAATGCTTAAAAAAAGATTAAGGATGTAAAATGAAAAGAGGTGTCAGTTCACCTCAATTCTAAATCAGGACTGAGAGCATCATTAATGTCAAGAAATAAAGGCATATTGCATCCTGCGTGTTCTGTTACCATGGGTCTTGTCTTTCCCCTTGTGCATTTATTTTGGTGAGCAGGAAGAGTGGGTAAGAAGCTAGAAGCCAATCCTGCAAGTCCTAGTGGCCCCCGGTTGGCTGACGTCAGTCACAGATGTCTGCACATCCAGAATCAGGCTGGGGGGGAGGCAGGGCTAGTGCTGGCGACTGGCTTGGAGAACTAGAACTTTTCTAAGATTTACATTCCTCCAAAAAGTCAACAAGGATGATGAGGCCATTATATTTTGGACTATTCAATCACATTTGGCAAGAACTGTCAGAATCATGTCCTGGAATTCTTGGAATAAAATTATGGTAATAATATGTTTTCTTTGGAAGAGATGGAAGAAGAGGTTTATGAACGAACCAAGTGTACTTACTGATACTTTATAAAAATTTACTCAAAAGATGAAGGTCCTAATAAGTCTGATTTCTGAGCTCTCCTGAAGCCAAGCATTGGATACCTAACATGCTTTGAGAAACACTCTTCAGACCTCTCACTGTTAGACACCAGGAAAAAAGATAACCCTCAAACCGGAGATGAATTACCCCGACAAGAAACTATCATTTTCCCAGACATCGGCATGCAAGTATTATTATAAGCAAACCACCGCCCTTGGGCTTACAATCAAATTTAATTCTTTAATACAGACCCCTCTACTGATTTCTTCCAGGCTTTCCATGATGAAGCGGAGTCAGACTGAGCTTCGAGGGGAAGGGTTCTGAGAATCTTTGGAATCATTCTGTCCACTCTTCCTAAAATAGTCAACTTAGTTAACAGCCCCAAACCCAAATTTTTGAAAGTGAACAGATGTTATCTAAAATATCTGACTAATGATGTTTAAAACACACATGTGTATTAGGTATACATATATGCACATATATGTATATGTTCAGGGTTTTTTTTCCCCCACTGCTCAATAAAATCAGCAGTAGTTATAGATAAATTATTGTGGTCATGATTTGTATTATTTCATATATCCTCTATCAACACATGACTTTTGGAAAATGTCTCTTGATGAAAAGATCCCCACCAAGCATATAACAAACAGTAAAGTGTCATTTCATATCACTAACATTTTCAGGCACAAGAGTAAAACGATTAGCACTGAGCAATCCAAACGACAGAGCACAGGACAGTTAATTGTCTAAAGTCGATTCCCCCAAAGGAGAGAACTGTTGTTCAAAAAGTGTTTTTTGTTTTTTGTTTTTTTAAGTTTTGTTTGTTTGTTTTGATTCTTACAGTTTTCAGCTTTGGCTATTTTGTAATAAATATCATACCTTCTCACATAAACCTCCTTGGGTGAGAATTACTTCTCTGCACATGCCTTTTGTCTTTTAGCAGCTGTTGAGTGTTGAGTGATGTACAAGGCACACCTCTAAGTGTTCTGTACAGCATTTTTATTGATGTACAAAATAGCCTGTTCACCATTCAAAAACGTAATCTGCATAGTAAGAGTTTCTCTTATCCCTATTTACAGAGAAGGTTTCTAGTGCAAAAAAACATGGAATTGTGTCCCAGCCCACCCCTTCTAGCACACGCATTTGTTCATTTTGTTCAATGCTAGCTGGGGTTATTTGGCTATATTTTGGGCCTCCAGCCATTAATGAATTGCATTATTTTCTTCACCTGCAGTTTGCTCAATTTGAAATCCTCGGAGAGGATTTCTTCGGTCAGCTGAACGAGCAAATTCCCATCGATCTTCTCAGTAACAAAGAAGGATATGACATCTTCAGACAAACCAATAAACCGTAACGACTTGGCCACTTCTTCTATGGAGAGTCCCGACAGGTCCGCGGGCGGCTGCCACGGGGAGCCATCGCCACAGGACCTGGGGGCCAGCTGGAGGTGGAGCGGAGATGCGAAAGGGTAGGCGACGGAGAAGATGTCCTGCATGCCCTTTTTAACAAAGTACTGGTCCTCAGAGAGGTCCGGTGACCCAGACTTGGGGTCTTCCTCAGCACCATCAATTTTCAGAGGCAAAGGAGAAGTGTCCGAGGCGGTTTTCTCTTCCACGGGTTTGGGAGCCCTGGGGGGTAAGGCAGGGCACGAGATACTCTGCTTGGTCATGTCAGCAGCCAGAATTTTCTCGTCTGTGCTCTCCACAGAGTAGCTGGCTGACTTGGGACAGGCGGAGACGCTGCCGCTGAATTCTGAAGTGATGGAGCCGGGGGGACTGGCCGAGAGCTCGAGGCTGTCCAAATCAAAGGGTGCTGGGCAGTTTCTCTTTGGTGTGCCTGGCGTCTTCTGTCTGGGGTAACTGTAGCTCCTGCTGGGACCCAGCAGGAAGTCACTCCTGGTCTGGCTCTCCGCCGCTCCCGAGTAATGGTTGGGCCACGAGAGCCTGGAGGAGAGCGTGTCAGCAGAGGGACTTCCCATCGGGGACTTGAGGTCCACGGAATCCATTTTCACACGGTTACAGGGGTAGCAGGACACAGGAGCGCTTTCGGGAGGACTTGTGTCGCTTTTAGGAACGCTGCTTAAGAGCAAACACAGAAAGGGAGGTGAGTCAAAAGGAAAAGCCAAATATCGAGCCGACCCTGATCCCCCAGACGTCACTTCTGAACGAAAAGGACAGCTAGGAAGGAAAATACAGTATTTCTTATGAATTCGATCAAGCACCTGCTAACTTCACCGGGTTTTTTAAAAAAAGTCTTTAAGTTACCAAAATATACCAATAATTACTCAGATTTGTGAATTATAAGGATTTAAAAGGATATAGTAGAGGTGACCAATAAATATATATATATTTTTAAACTAACAAGAAAATCACGGTGAGGAGGGTGCCTGGATCTTTACGATGAGAAAAATTCTTAAGCCATGTTGAGGCTTACCCCCATATGACCCCAACAGGTCATGTAAATGATGAGTAATGCCTACAGCGGGTCAGGATGGCATGAGAGCTACAAAGGGGGGCCTCATGCCTGTCATTCCTGTGCCAGGGGACAAGAACACAGCACCAGCACCTAGGACTCTATTTCTATCCCAAAGTCGGAAGTGAGAAGAAATGCGTCAAACACAATGCTTGCCTTGGCTTCCATTCAACTGAGTAAAACTAGCATCAGGATTTAAACGTCCAGAGAACAAAAAAAAAATAATGCAAAAGAGAGCTATTTTAAATGGTGAAGACCATATACGGAATGGTGCATTCAGCTCGGGCGCCACATTGTAAGAGTGTCAGGGAAGCCAGGCTGTGCTCAGAGGTGGGGCGACCAGGCTGACGGGGGACCAACCGGGCAGCGATGCCAGAGCAAACAGCTGGCAGAACTGAGGCGATCTCTTTGGAGAAGAGAAGACTTACATCTTAGCCGACTTCAAATCGTTCATGGGCTGACAAAGAGAAGCAGGGAGGATCTATTTATTTATTTATTTTTTTCTAGATGTAAGAAACAGTTGCAAGTTACGTGGAGACAGATTCAGCTGGGTATAGGGAAAGATTAGCAAAACATCACGGGCGTTTGCCAACCATGGAATGAACTGCGGTGCAAAAGAAGGAGCTCACAGCTCTGGAAGGACCCAGACAGAAGCGAATGGCTATCAGACCGCTGCGGTCAAGAAGGGACTCCCATACTGGGTGGAAAGGCAGAGCAGAGCCAACAGGACCCTTTCCACGGCAGGTCCCCGCTGAAGGTGCTGCCTGTCTGCTCGTGCAGAAGTGGGAGTGGAAAGAACAAGATGCTGGTCTGAGGGAGCTGGTGGCACCCGGCGGCTTGCTTTAGAGAGAATCTAGTTGGCCTTTATCATGGTTTCTCACATATACTGTGGTTTCTTTTCTTCCTAGGACCCTGGCTCTTCCATTCTAACCTGAAACCAACAGGGGCCCCATCGTGCTTTGTGTCAAAGTGTGTCAAAGTGTCAAAGGACATTTCCTCTCCCACCTCCTGCCTAGGCTGCGGCTACCTGGACACTGCTCTCAAGACCCGGTGAGCTGGCCGACAAGAAGACATGTCCCTGCGTGAAGACTTACATGTCGTGCAGCCCTGAAGAATAGTAGGACAAGGTGGGGCTGGGAGAGCGAGTCTGCTGCCGCGCTGGCTTGGCTGTGCGAGGAGGGACGGAGGGGCTTGTGGACAAAGGCTTTGCGCTTCGGGGCGGAACAGGAGGGGCGTTCAGGAGCCGGCACTCTTCCCTGACCTGGCGCAGAAAAGAACACTCTGGGTTAGCAACAGACTGACAACGGGTCAAGTTGCTACTCTTAAACAACAGTAGCAGCAGGTGTACGGAGGGAGAGTGAAGACCGCAGCACGCGAGGAGGACGACAGACACAGATGCTGCCCGAGATCAAAGCTATGCCTGTCGCAAACTTGCTGGGACAGACCGATTTTTTTTTTTTTAAAGATTTTATTTATTTACTTGACAGACAGAGATCACAAGTAGGCAGAGAGGCAGCAGAGGGAGAGGGGAGGAAGCAGGCTCCCTGATGAGCAGAGAGCCCGATGCGGGGCTCGATCCCAGGACTCTGGGATCATGACCTGAACTCAAGGCAGAGACTTTAACCCACGGAGCCACCCAGACACCCCCGGGACAGACCGATTTTCAAGGAGACTGCTTGGCAAACACCAGCGGCTGCTGAACCACGGCCAATAACGTGAACTACAGCGAGTTAAAAGGCTAGTGATGGGTGAGCTGTGTAAAAGGGATGCGTTAAGAAAAGAAGGACGTAAGGGCAATCGTGACCTTCATAGAGGATCAAACTCATCGACTGGGTTGTGTTTATCCCCTGTTCAAACTGAATTCAGTGTGATCCTTTGGGGCTGGAGGCTCTTTTCCACGGGGGAAGCTCCTTCTGAAGTTATTATGCTCAGGGCTTCTCACTCCTAAGGGTGCATATGAATCACCCGGGTTCTTGACGATGGGCAGAGTCTGAATTGGAAGACCGAGGGCGGGGCCCTGGGAACCTACATTTCTAACAAGCTCCCGGGTACCATAGATGCTGCTGGAACAAGGCTGCAGATGGGGTACTGAGGCAGACTTCCAAGCCCCGGGACCTGGCACTTTTCATGAGAGCTGCCTTTCACTCCCTTCAGCTTCACCTTGGAGAGCATTAGGTGACCTGTGATGTCTATGGCTTGTGTGAGTCTGCAGGCTGTAAGTTATCCCGTTTCTTTTCCGTTCACAGAGGCACTGGAGAATAGGATTCTTTTTAAAAAGGCGGACATTTTTAAATGCACTTCTCTGTGTCAGGCAGCAGGGGGCAGTTTATACCTGGTTCTGCTAGTCCACCCTAAGCCACACAGGTAAAACCCGCCAATTCTGACTTAATCAGAAAGGTCCTTGCCTGATTTTAGGTCGTGTTCCCAACAATTTTTTCACCTTTGCCTTCAATTTCTTTCTGTCCCTGTCCCAGCAGCTCTGGGGTAATCAGGACAATGAAACAAAAAGCTTCCATTAGCTTTGGTACTGAGTTTGCTTAAAACCAAATAAAATACGTGCACGTGACTTTGTATCCTCTACCACCTACATGGCACACTGGGCCTCTAACTGGCTTCCCAGACCTGAGTAGTTTGCCAGAAAAAAAAAAAAAAAAAAAAAACACAGATGTTACAAAAAGTCACATGACCACGCAAACCTCAATTCTAAGCGAAATGGAAGCAATTTAAAATGTCTCATCTGGGGCGCTTGCGTGTGGGTTAAACCGCTGCCTTCAGCTCAGGTCATGATCTCAGGGTCCTGGGATCAAGTCCCGCATCAGGCTCTCTGCTTGGCAGAGAGCCTGCTTCCCTCTCTTTCTCTCTCTCTCTGCCTGCCTCTCTGCCTGCTTGTGGTCTCTCTCTGTCAAATAAATAAATAAAATCTAAAAATAATAATAATAATAATTAAAATAAAATAAAATCAACTTTGTTTAAAAAAAAGAAAAAGTCTCATCTGTTGCATTTCTTCCTAGCGCAGAGGATCACTGCTCCCACCCGGAGAACCCATAGCCCGGTGACTGGGACCCACGGGTGATCGTTTTCTGGAAAAGCTCTTTAGGCTGAAACAAAGTAATTCTGAGCAGTGGATTCTCTCTCCAGTACCTGCAGACTTTTCCCTTTTAAGTTTTCTAAGGAGATAGTGGATGACTATAGAAGGAAAATCTGGGAAGACCTGGGTTTGGATAAGCAAGAGAGAAAGAGGATCACTCAGCTGGGGGGGGGGGGGCTCTCTCGCACCACGGCAGGGTCTCCTTTTCTTCAGGAGCTGAGAACCAGCTAGGACACTGAGAAGGGCTGGCCGGATCACCCCACTGGCTAGCTTTCAGGAGTATATACCAGTTACAAAATAAGTAACTGAGATAGTGAGTCAGCTTCCGTCTTGTTAGCGATTCGTACAGGAGCCAGCTACATTTCTTTTCTTTCTTAGGGAGTATCTACAGGATGGGTGTTGCTTTATTATACATGTGCCTGATTCTGTTTATGCGTACGGTAATAGGAATCAGGGAAAACACAAGGAGCCTGTCTTATAACTTTTCAGTTTTTAAAATAAACAGTCCCTTTTCAATACTGGGTTAGAAAAGAGCATGGGGGAAACATGGTTAATGCTGAGTTTGATTTAGAAATTTCCAAGTTCTGGAAGTAGTCATGGACTGTGATGTTTCATTAGGGCTCACTTACCTAGATGTCAATTATGATATGCTGAGATATCCATGACAAGATGCATTTTAAGTGGCTGACTTAGCTCTTAGAACACAGAAAAGCAGCCGCCTATACTTGAATTTGACCTGTAGGAAGTCCCCTCTTCCTATTCTTAAAACTAACCCCAGGCACTCAATCAAGGTTGTTTTGACCTGGTTCTGCCACCTACTTCTGTAACTGGGAGTCCTGAAGAGCCTTCCGACAGGTTTCCCCTGTGAGAGGAGGAGCGGAGAGGAAGTAGTGAAAAACAGCACTTGTAGGGCCCAGGGCCCAGGGAGGTGAGCTGTGGCTGAGTGTGGATAGCTCAACTCCAGACTGTAGTGGAGATACAGGAAGTGTTTGGGGTGGTCACAGGACTCTCGAAAGGAGGAAGAGTGTGTGCGTGTGTGAGGTTCCTGCTCTTAGGAGACGGGGAGCAGTCAGTGAAGAGATGCTCACAGAAGGCCAGAGAAAGGTTCTCTTCCACTGTGAGGGGAGGGCTGTTCGGGTGTCATTGCAAGCTCAGCGGCAAAGAATTACACTGATTTGAAAACCATCTGAAAGAAAAGGTAGTTGAAAACAAAAATAAAATGACTTTAAAAGGACCTGGTTCGGGGAGCCTGGGTGGCTCAGTCGTTGAGCGTCTGCCTTTGACTCGGGTCATGATCCCAGGGCCCTGGGGTCGAGACCCGCATTGGGCTCCCTGCTCGGCAGAAAGCCTGCTTGTTCTTCCTCTCCCACTCCCCCAGTTTGTTTTCCCTCTCTCGCTGTCTCAGTCAAATAAATAAATAAAATCTTATTTAAAAAAATTAAAAAGGACCTGGTTCATAACAAGAATTCAGGTGTTATTTTGTCAAGGCACAAAAGGGCTGGCTTTGGCTCTTCCAAGTGGGTGCATTAGGACTGAGTGGGGCTGAGCACAGCTGACTACCTGCTCTCTGTGTGTTGCTTTCATCTAGTTATTTCCTTTCTTTCTATCAGAAAGATTTTGTTTTAAGTCATCCCTACATCCAACGTGGGGTTTGAACTCACATTCCCGAGACCAAGCTTGCACCCTCTACCCACTGAGCCAGCCAGGAGCCCCTCAACTTGTTACCTTCAGCTTGTTGCTGCAGATTTTCAAATGAAGTCATATGCAGTTTATGGGAAAAACTATATGCTTTGGTGAAATACATGCATTTTGGGATCCAGAAGTTACAGACAGTGAGGGTTCATTGCGCCATCTTCCCTCCTACCTCCTACGCCCGTTACAGTAATTGTTCTACTTTGCTTCTTGATTGGATTCCACATGGGACATGAATCGCCCAGAGGAGTGTAGTTCTATTTGAGAGGAATTTTATCTGACAATAAAAGGCAATTTACAAGACTGGAAGGCCAATCACCCTATTTCCAGGTCCCTCATATTCAATTTCACTTTCAAGTGCTACATTTTCAGCGGATTCCTTCTAAAAGTCACAGCATGTGGCTTTCATCACGTTACTTCCCATCTCCGGTGACACCCTCTGATGGCTGGATCAAGTCCAGCCTCTCCTGCTTTCCACTAAGCCTTTTGTAGTCTTTCTAGCTCTCTCTGGTAGCCACAGAAATTACTACACCTTACTCTATCCTTCTGGTTATTTCTTCCACCACTCCTCTGTATGAACACGCAGGTCCATCCAAAGCGGCAGACTTAGCGTCACCTGTCCACGCCTGTCCTTGTCCGGTCCTCTCTGCTGTGCTTCTTCCTGCCTGTCTTCCTAAATGCCACTTCCCCAGGCCCAGTCCCAAACATTACATGCTCGGTCTGGGACCACTGCACAGGGCCACCAGTACATGTCACTGCTTCTGAATTCAGCTCACACTCTTTGTATTTACTTACTTCCCATGTATAGCCACTGAGCCTGCAAGTGAAAATGGTAGGCACTGGCATTGTTGTTACTGGTACACTGTGGACGACAGAGTTCGGGGACTCATCACCTCAGGTGCAAATGTGTCCCACGGAATGCTAGGCAGAGGTTAACAGATGTCACACACACACAAAATACAACAAAAAGCTACTTTTATTTTAAAATATGTAAGAATGCCTTTTATATTTTTATGTGGGCATTGTTTTTGGTATGTCACTTGGGCTGGATGTTAATTTTGTGTGTGTCCTCCTATTAGTGTCAATCTTGAGAAAAAAATGCACCAGCAGACCTGGCGCATATGACCAACCTCAACTCTACCACCACCACACTTGCCGTAGTAGGAGTGTGAAAATGACAATGACGGTATTTCTAAACTGGGAAATGTCAACCCCCCTTCGAATAACTACTATTCTAAATGGGGATATTACAGAATACAGCATGGCTGGCAGGCTAGAGTCCTTCCCTTCCTCTCCAATGTGGCATGTCTGACAGCACAGTGAGGTTGGGGGTACCTGGGTTCTCAGGAATAAACCTCCAGCCCTGGTCCTAAGCGAGGTGCTGGCATTGTTTGGGGGCAGGTGTTACTGTCTATCCCAGATTATGCATGACCTTGGCTACTGGTTGATCATTTCTGGTTATGGGTAGTTTGGGTGTTTGCAGAGACGCTCCTGGCACCTGCTGGTTAGGACAGGGTCAATGACACGACATGGATTCAGGGGGCAGCAGGGAAAGCTGGCTCCCTGCTGTCCCCAGAGCCTTGCTTCATGAATTCTCGGGTCTAAGCTCTTCTTTCTGGAGCACCTCAGTGGCTCCAGTCAGTTGAGCATCTGACTCTTGATTTCAGCTCGGGTCATGATCTCAGGGTCATGGGATTGGCCGGAGCTGGGCTCTGCACTCAGTAGGGAGTCTGCTTGATAGTCTCTCTCTCCCTCCCTGTCCCTCCCCTGCCCGCAGGCAAGCACACACACAATCTCTCTATAAATAAATATTTTCTTTCCAGCAGTCACTTACACCTCCAGTACAATTACCTCTTCCCTTTTGTAAAATGCTCAATGATTAAATTCTTTTTTTTTTTTAAGATTTTATTTATTTATTTGACAGAGAGAGACACAGTGAGAGAGGGAACACAAGCAGGGGGAGTGGGAGAGGGAGAAGCAGGCTTCCCGCTGAGCAGGGAGCCCAATGTGGGGCTCGATCCCAGGACCCTGTCCTGGGGATCATGACCTGAACCAAAGGCGGTCGCTTAACGACTGGGCCACCAGGCACCCTCAAGAATTAAAAAAAAAAAAAAATCTAAAAAAAAAAATTCTTATCAAATGTAAGATACCACCACTCAGGATTAAGACAACATCTCCTTAGTATTCATGCAGCAGACTGCTAACCCAGGGTTAAATATAAAGGTCATTTACTGGAAGGTGGAAATGGTGAGTTCTGCTCTTTCTAGAACACTCTCTAGTCACCTTTCTTTAATTCAGAAGGCCTATTCCTGTGACTGCCATCTAACACACTGACACAATTTAATAGTCAGTAAACTATAAAATGTGTCTAGGGGCTCAGAGCTGAGATCAGAGCCATTATCTACTTCCACTGTCCCCAAATGTCTAAAGAATATGGCCATCCCTTTCCCTTTTCCTACACAGTACATTAATTCCATTTTGCTACTGATACATTCAAAGGTATGATAAGTGCCTAGCACATGCTCACTGAGCTAGTGTTAAGTATACAGAAATTATTAGCTCATGGAATTTGTTGGGAAGAAGGGAGACAAACATAATCAAGACACAAATGGACTTGTAATAACAGAAGTAAGAGGAAAGGTTAGTAGGAGCCCCATTAACTTACTCAAGGTGACAGAACAAATTCATAGGAAATTGTACCAAGAAAGTCTCCAGGAAGGAGGAATATATGAGTGTGCAAAAGGCATAGAGGCATGAAAAAAACCAACTAAAGTGATGCCTGGGCCTGGAGGCTTCAACGATGAGGCAAGTATTGTTTCCATTTATCAGACAGAAACTTAGAAGGAAGAACAAAGCTTGGAAGAAAACAAGGAGTTCAGTTTTGAAAATACGGAGCTTGAGTTTGATGTTCTACCAACAATCTGTGCGACGGTGGATTGGGATCTCAGATGAGAAGAAAAGAAAGCTGAACCCCTACGGAATGGGCAGAAGAGGAGACGAAGAAGGAGGAAAGAGGTGACTCTCTCTTACCACTCCCAGAGCAGAACCCTCCCAAATGGTGTCAAAGAAGTGAAGGGAGGGGAGGACAGCAGGAGAATGGCGATGTAAGGATGGCAGCATGTCAAAAGTCAGGAAAGGTCTGGAAGATATGTTAGAGTTAGCAGGTCACTGGGAATCTTAGCAAAAGTCAGAATGAAAACAAAACAAAACAAAACAAAAAACCAACTTGGCAGACAGATTCCAGTGAGTCAAGTGTATAACAGAAGTGAGGGTGAATGAAGTTGGGAGGGCACAACACTCTTTTCAAGAATACTGACTAGAAAGGAAGGGGAAGAGGCAGTTACTAGAAAGGGATAGTGGACTGAAGAAGGCATGGCTTTTTTCACCCCTAAGCTTGGAAGAACTTTAGAAATATGCCCAGATATAAACATGCACACACATAATAACCTGGAGGCTAATGGCTTACTGACCCCTAGGACGTATGGTTTCCCTTCATTTAAGAAGACAGAGAGGAGAAGAGACATTTTCCCGGTTGCTTTCTGCTTTGGCCGTACCATCACTGGCCACTGTAAAGCCAGAAAAGAAATCAATGGTAACTTACTGTCTAACAGCAAGAGCAAAGATGCACCCAACAGAATGAATGACTTTGGAAAGCTTCGTGTTTTTAAAGCGAAGATGGTGAAAAAAGTCAAAACCCAACCCCAATCTTTGGTCAAAACCAAATGTGTCATAGAATGGGATGATGTTCTTTGTTTTCAGAATACTGTCCACAAAGCTTAACTTGCTTTCCTGACTCTGGGAGTAGCATTTAACTGTCCTTTCCCTTCTCCATTCCCTTCAGCTCCAACTCTGTGTGGCTGGGAGGGAACTGAGCACAGTGTAAAGGAACAATAATTTGTTAAAAATGGAGAAAAGGGTCTTCTCCCTAAATAGCCACATGTTAAAAGTGATGCATGAGAATTTGTTCCAATTACAAAGCTCATTAGTACCTGGTTGGAAAACAAGGTTACACATATTTATGTATATTTATGATATGTTATGTTTATTATATGTAACATTTGGTACACATAATTGGAGCTTTTTATATATATTACCTGTGATCTAATTTCTTTCTCCTGTGACCATTAAGTTTTCCCGACACTTCCTAGGGACTAAAAGAATACAAGAGACTGAAAGTCACACCAAGTATTTATGAAACAGCACAGTGTAGAAATGGGGGGTTTTGGTATAATATTACTTGTAAAGTTTTCATTTCTTGGAACATTCTACTTGTCTTCCACGGAAGCAAGAACACTTTTTATACCCTCTCACTAGCTGGACCAAAGAGACTGCTTAAGAAAAGTAAATGGAACACTTACTGTGACATCTTTTGTGTAGCCATCTTTTGGGGGAAAAACATCAATTTTATCGCAGTGTACTCAACTTTTAAATCCATGGCAATGGATCTACTGACAAGGCCACCCATTTCCCTTGTCTGTGGTTTAAAACCAACACACACGCACCATCACAAGCCTGTGGGTGGAAAAATTCTGTCTCAAAGATCACGCTGCTTAGAATTGTCGGCAGTCACTGAAGAGATTTCGGCATCACTCAAGCAGGGTAAGGATCATTTTGTTTCTTTTTGACAGTAACTCAGAAAACACACAGATTCTTTAAGTGAGCTTGACCTACAACCGCACTCACCTGTACTGTGAATTTTCTTCTCAAAAAGCCAACTTCAGGATAATGTCAGCAATGGAAAGAAAGGAGTTTTGTAACCACGCTTCCTTGAACTTTGCAACTTTGCCTTCAGTGCATGCCCTCTGCCCTGGATTTTATATCGCTTCCCACACTCCCTCTCCCAGATAACAAAATCATTACAGCCTTAAGAAATCTTATTTATAAAGAGGCTTTTATACAAAGAGTTCATAACCCTGTCACATACCCATCAGGGTATTTTCAGCCAAACAGAAATGAAAAGTTTATAATGACAAAATGGCAATAAATGAAACTCTATGTGATTAATTACGCAAGGGCAGATGTGATTTACAGTCAAAATCCTGATTCTTAGATGAATACTTTTTTTTTTCCCCCTTCCAGTTTTACACACTGACGATAAGGACCTAAAGACAGACCTGGGTTTGAGACAACCTCCAATCTCCAAGCCTCCGGCCAGGGAGGCAAGGCAGAGGCCACTCACGAAGGGCAAGTGGTCCTGAAAAGAATACTTGTTCAAATTCTAGGGTGCTTCTATGGACTCAGAAGAAGGAATATGCTACTGGGGCAGAGAATAAAGCCCTTTTCTGAGCAAGGAATATAATACATGATACATATATTTAAATAGTATATAACCTTCACATTAATGTGATTTTGTGCAAATGGCACTCAAGAGGCAGATTTGCAACAAGAGCTATCCCACAGAATATTGTAATTATTAGCGTACTCACCAATGAGACTTTCAAATGGACACAGGAGAAAAACATTTCTTGGTTTAGAAGGTTTCACTTAAAAACAAATAACTTACATGAAACCAGAGGCAATTAGTTTCAAAATTACCAAAACACAGTAATAATTTAGTCCTTATTTCAATTAACATATGGGAACGTAGATATGGCTTGTTCTCAGAGAACTCCTCAAAAGTCGTAATTAAAATTAATTAAATGTCAAATGCCTTAGGAGACCTCATTAATTAGTGGAATCCTGAGTGAATCTTTTTGTAGAGCAATTACTCTGAAAAATAAATAGTCACTTCCAGATTAATCTTTTTAGTACCTAAACCTGAATATTAATATGTCAGATTTATTTAAGAAAATCTGTCTCTTAATGCCTTTTCTAATGTTAACAGTTGATACAGGGCAAAAGTCCAAAGACAAAATAAAATAAAAACTCAGTCAAATTAGTTCTCATAGCCACTTTCCTTAATTTATAAACAAACATCTGTTGATAGCTTTTTCCCAACTTTGGTAGTCACGTGACGTCTCTAATTCTGTTGCGTGGATACTTCCAGGTGCTGCAGAACACCTGGTCACACCATAATCTCGTCTAGCCATGCTGAGGAATAGAATTTGCCAAGGCAACTTGTCAATACCCCCCACCTTTTTAAAAAGATTTATTTATTTATTATTTATTTGTCAGAGAGAGAGAGAGAGAAAAAAAGAGGGAGGGAGAGCATGAACAGGGGAGGGGAGCAGCAGGCAGAGGAAGAAGCAGGCTCCCGGCTGAGCAAGGAGCCGGATAGAGGACTTGATCCCAGGACTCTGGGGTTGTGACCTGAGCCAAAGGCAGACGCTTAACCATCTGAGCCCCGCAGGCATCCTGGCAACTTGTTAGTCTTAATATTTCTATACAGGTTTGTCTGGGAATTCCAGTTTCTTGACATGTGTTTGCAGCCTTAGAGCCACACGCGGCTTCTTCACAGGTACTCTACAGCTCTTCAAAACCCCCAACTGCCCCCATGAAAGGTGACACAGTATTGGGGTCCAGGCTGCTGAGCATTTCTGTGTCTCTTCGATGAGTACAAATCTGGCTCCACAGCTGGGTAACTGTAACATTAACACCTAGCTTATCAAATGGGTATTTTAAAAGTCAGATGAAAAGAATGTTTTTTTATTTTTAAACCCAAGTAGGTTTCTGTAATACCTTAGAGACCAGGAAAACGAAGCTATCACACGTGCTTTTGAATGTGCGGACCAAGGGGCCCTGCCTGGGTGTTGGGCTGACTGTGGAGGGAGAGGCGCCTGTTTCCGTCAGCCTCCTTGACTCTTCGAAGAGGCCTCATACCCTCATTAAAACCTCCCAAAATCATTTTCCATCTGACCCTAAATTGGAATCTGCCCCATATTAAGTTACAGCTACTATTTATTGAACACTTCTCAAGTGCCACAAACCAGTGCCAAGTACTTGGTACAGTACAACGATGCAATGAAGAAGCTGTTATTCTCCCCACAGGAACTGACTCAGGGAGGTTAAGTATTTTGCCAAAGGTACAAAGCTACTATGTGGTAGAGTGAGGAAGATTCAAATCTGTGGCTTTTTTTTTTTTTTTTTTTAAAGTAGGCTTCACACCCAGCATGGTGCCCAACGCAGGGCTTGAACTCACGTCCTTGAGATCAAGCGTTGGATGCTTAACCGAGCCACCCAGGCATCCCTCAAATCCACAGCTCTTAACCTAATGTCCTATGCCTCTAATTATCTACCACATAGTGTGGCTGATCACTTCTCTCCCCGCTTCCAGTTAAATTCCACAGAAAAGGGGAAATGAAGACTTCTGGGAGGCCTGGCATTTCTTCACATTTTCTCATCAATTGTTCAGCCTGTCTGAGGCAGACCAGATACTCCGACTCACTTCTGTAGAGCTCAGTCCATTTTTCCAAGCACCTACTGGACTAAATCCACCCTGTAAGTCTTATTTTTCCCAAAACCAACAACACAGGGTGCTCCGCGCCAGGGGCTTTATTTATGATGGACTTTCAGCCTTATTCAGTGAGTACGCCAGCAATCCGTCTTACGACAAATCCCTGCACCTAGTTTCTCTGGGGCTCTGGGGCACCCCTGTCGGGCACCACGGTTAACAAATTCTTCATCAATTTGGCAGTAATACTTGGTTTAAACCAGTGGCTCGCAACCTAGCTCCTTTATGATTTTCTTTTCATGAACCTCGGGAATTGCTCTTATGTCAATAGCCAAGCAGGAGTGAATATACTTCTTTTCTTCTGTTACTGAAGAGGAGGGAGGAGCCTAATCCCTGGGTTCTGCGGTCTCCAGGTTGGATACTGCTGCATAAATGGTTTCAGAAGAATCGCGATCCTGTGGTTTTGATAATGACTTGTAATTCAGTGTGCAGCCCAGAGCAGTCTGGGACTCAAACCTTCTATGTACAGAATTTTACGCAATATAAAGCCTTTCTATTATTGCTCTCCAAAATGGCATTTTTTTTTTCAACACCGTCCCTTGTTGAGTGTATCTGGGTAAATGTTTTAGACTGATCAGCCAGTACCCAGAAAATTAAGATTATGGATAGAGGCCCATGATGTTACGAAATAGAGGATGTGTTTAGAATAAACATATGAACTAAAAGGATAATCCACTTAACAAGGACTGTCAGGTCATTCTGATCTGAGGGCCCTCTGTGCAATTTAAAAAAGGGACAATGTCACCATTCAATGAGCTGGGATGCTCCCTCAGTTTGGGCTCATCTGCAACAATTCTGAGGGAGACAAGTGGCATCCCTCTTCAACTAGAACTATGCTTACTTTTTCCTGGGCTATTCCTGTTGGGAGGGGAACAGCCTCTCCTATTTTGGAGAAGTAAGTGGCAGAGTATTGCTTTAAAAAAAAAAAAACACAATCTTTACATTCAACAATCTTTACAAAGATACCTGAAGACTAGAACATAGCCCTCAACAGCCACATCAAATACAAAGTGAACGAGGGCTACACCAATGACTCAATCCACTGAGGATTTTCAATTTGGTCCCACCAGCCAGCTTTCCACATAAGTAAGATGTGGGGAGGAAAGTGCTGAACAGCATGACCCCGATGTGGCCAGAATTGCAGCACAATGAGGGAAACACAGTGGTATCGCCGAAGGGGAAAGATTTACTCTCCTGGTTACAGAAAGAAACAAAGCACACCAAAATGTGCTGGAGACAGAGCACGAATGTGGGTTACAACTTCGGTCACTGAAGTAGGAAGTGAAGGAGGAAAAGAAGAATCAGGAGAGAAGGGACAGGCAGGCATGCAATGGAGCCATTGTAGCCCTGGACATTAACACAACGGGGTCACGCACTGTGGCAAACAGAGCGCATTTGCCAGTTACCAGCTCTGCTTCCCTTACCATGAAAGATAACTCTGTGCCATTGTTTCGGCACCTTCTATCCCTAAAGACATGGTGGGAGTTGTCCCCTTCCCAGATGATGTCTCACTTGAAAGCTTATCACCATCTTTAATGATCGGCAGGATAACTATTAGGTACACGGCGTGTCTTTCTCCCAGGACTCACCCCAGTGTAACTTTCCAAAGAAGTTTTATTTAATTCTGTGGGAGCGCTTGAATTTATGCCCCATTAAAGCTCCCTTTTGAAAATTACAAGCTGAAGCCACATCTAACAATTATGACGTTTCTTTGGATCCCACATAGTTCCTAAAAATGGAAAACTCATTTCATGGTCAAAGAGCCCATAAAAAATATGACTTCATTTGAAATGCCCAACTTTTTTTTTAAAAGTAAATCAAGTGATTTCAGGTGTTTTAAAGTTTTTAAAAAAGATTATAGCATTCTATAAACACTGGACATGCTCTGAAAAGAGTCTCTTGTAAGACACGACATCGGAGACCGGAGACTAACATGTTTTCTCCCCCTCTGAGGTTTGCTTTTGCTTTCAAATTTAACTCTCGTATTTTTTAGTACCAAGGTCAAGAATAGAGCCTCTTAATATTTATGTTCTTACTCATCTTTTATTACGCCACAGAAAAAACAAGTGGTGCTAGCCTCCTATTTCTAGACTTTGTTACATAATGACTTTGGATATGACCATCATGGATGAGTCAATCCATCATTTAGCCAACATAAGTTTCCACTATGTGCCAACTAGGACCAAAGTCCTATAGGAACAGTTCACACAGTCACACTCCTACTGAAGAGCAGGGTTCTAAGTTTCCAGGAACATCAAGTATATAGTTGAGACACACTGAACACTGCTTACTTTCCAGGAGGACCATCCCCTTACTTTTTACCTGCTTTTGGGGGCTGGGATGGGATGGGGGATCATCCTCTGACATGAATAAAAATACTAAGGACATCCCTCAAATTTTTCATGGCCCCTACTAGGTACTGGGATCCCTGGGCTTGTGTCTTGAGGGCTATGGGAGATGCTCCAAAGAACAAGGAAAATCCAGATCTGCAATCTCTGGGGAGTTCTTGTGTCCTAGAGTGAACAGCTGGGTTGGGGGGGGCTCCCCTCAATAATCTCTGCAGCAAGGAGGGCCCCACACGGACAGCGAAGTTCAGGGCTGTCCATGATGTGGCTCCAGCCTTTTCAGCCATCATGGCCATTCATCCATTCTAGTCACCCTATTCTACTGACTCTAGAGTACTCCCTGTTTTCCCTTCACCTGTCCCAGCTTTCTTCCACATCTTTGCTCATGCTGTTCTGTCTGGAATGCCCTTCTTTCTCACCTCTCTGCTCTTCCAACTCACCTGTGTTCTCTCAGCTCATTTAAAATGCCATCATCTCCACGAAGACTTCTCTCATGCATCACCCAACTAGAAGTTTCTTTTTCTGAATTCATTTTCCTCTGAATGAAGTCTATCTCTCTTCTATTGTTTATCACATTTTAACTTATATGACAGTCATTGCATTTCATCTGTTAACTTCCCTATAAAACTGAAAGATACCAGAGTCCAGAGTGCACGTCCTGTTTCTTGATCCCATCCAGTATGTCTACGGGTTTGCAACTAGGTTCTGCACAGCTGCAGGGTTCCACAGAGGTGTCCCAAGACCACCACAGGGAGCAGAGAGAAGAGACACATATGGAGACATCCTCCCCCTAAATGTGCTTCAGTCAGATAGGTCTGAACTCTTCTATTTACTGGGATTTGTGTAAGATTTTTTTTTTTTTTTTTAAGAGTCTGCTAGAGATAGGGGGAAAAAAAACCCACTGCAGTAGCCACTGTCAAATAAACAAACAGAACTATACCCATCGTCTCTAGCACTTTCTCCGTTCAGATATAATGAAATCCAATGATTAAAAACAAGGAGCAAATGTTCAGAGTGCCTGTCAATCAAAGAACCCAGTCAAACAGAGGGCCCTTTTTCCTGTCCCATACTGACCTTTTTTATAGTAAGATTTGACAGAAGCCCCTCGAGCCTTAACTGAGTTACGTTTAAGGGGTTACACAGAACCCGCTGTGGCTCGGGTTCTGCTCTGGTGTGTGTCTATGGACACTGGAGCACCGACCGTGCTTTGATCTCAGTGTAACTTCAGGGAAGTCAGAAGGGTTACAGATGACGCTGATGTCTCTTGATTCCTCCTCCCATCCCGCACCCCTCCCCAGCCCCCCAGTAAACCTACTCTTCCTTCAATCTGCCCCCCCACTGTAACTGGCACGTAATAACCACTCTTTGCCCAGGCTAAAATTCTAGGAGTTTTCCTTGATTTCCTTCTTTCCTTCACTACCCACACCCAATTTATCAGCAAGTACTGCCGGGTCATTCTGAAGCAGCTCATTTCTCCCTGCCATCCGTGGCTTCCCGCTGCTGCGGTTCAAGGCATCGTCATTTCGGACCTCCCCCAACCGCAATGCCTCTTCTCAGGTCTCCCACCGTCCGCCCCCTCCTCCCTATTATTCTATATTATTTCTTCAAAACTCTCAAGGTTTAAAAACGTGGAACTCCTAACTGGTAAAACTAAACTAGCCAGTACTTCTATTTCATTCCAAATGAAGCAAATCTGCGGCTCCCAATCATTTCCCACCGGGAAGTTTCCCTCTCATTAAGAAAGAAGACAAGCTCGTCAGGTGACGGAGCGCAGAGATGGAAGGATCAACATCCCCTGAGAACGGAAATGACTTACGGCTTCAGACTTGGGAGGCACTGGAGGTGGAGGTAGGGCGATCTCTGAAGACTTCATGGCTGCTCCCAGAGTTCCGGGCACTGGAAGAGGAGAGGTTGCACATTTGGACCGGACAGAACCTCTGGACTGATCGCATCTGCTCTTCTCGCTCAGGGAGCGCGTGAGAGGCTGATGGCTGGGCTTGCCGTCCTCCAGCCAGAGCTCTTCGTAAGGAAGCTCCGACTTCCCCAGGACGCCCGCCGATTCTTCCCCGGCTTCCGGGAACAGGTAGTCGCTCCCACTGTCCCCCAGGTCCTGATAGGGCAAGATGTCGTGAGGGAAGGGCGCCCACTCTCCCCCCAGGTCCCTGCAGCCGTGGAGGTTCACCTCACTGTTGCCATGGAGATTGTTGCCATACACGCAGACGGACAGCCGGTGGAAGGACTGGGTGAGCTCATCGCGGGCGTAGCTCAGAGAACTGGGCACGTGGTTGTGGCCAGAGCACCGGCCCTTCCTGGGGCTCTTGCAGTCCTCATTCCAGTCGGTCTTCACATCTCGGACAGCCCGGGAATACTCGTCGATGTCGAATTGTTCTTGGCAGATACCCAGCCAGTGATGCACCAGGGTCTCGGGCCACACGTCTCCCTTTACCAAGTGTTCTGGGAGGCTGAACTTGGGGACCGTCAAGTGCAAAGGGAAGTGCATGGGGAGGATCTTGTTGTTCCGTAGCACACAGCAAACCACAACTGTCTTGGTCTGGATGTTCACGAACTTGTAGCGATGCCCCTCGCGGATGAAGTGGAGGTCATAGGGGTTCCTGGGTGGAGGGCTGGGCACCGTCACGTTCACGGGGAGCCTGGTTTTCTCCACTATGTTGCGGATGGTGTGCTCGCCCTCCTGCATCTGAAGTTCCAGGGGACTCCGAGTGCTAAATCTGCCCTTGCACTGGAATGGCAGGCTAATGCTTTCATTGGTCCGGTGATTCATGCAGATCAGGCATGGCATTTTGCCCTTCCCCAGCTTGCTGATGGAGTTGAGCTTGCCGATCTTTTTGAAGATCGTGTTGAGTCGTGACTTCTCCTTGAAAGTCTTAGCGTACAGGATTTCTGCCTGCCCCATGAGAGTGAGTTCATCCCCAGTACAGAGGGTGATATTATAAACTTCGGTGTCCTCATTGCATTCACCTGAAGCAACCTATAACAGGAGAAATCAGTTTTACATTAGTTGCCTTCAGTCCATTCCCGCAGAAAAGCAGAGAACTTGCCATGAAGACAGACACACAAGCACGTGTACAAGGAAAATGCTGTTCCCGTACTAAATTTAGCCACTCCATTTCTTTTATAATATTTATATGGCTAACAGTAATAAGAAGATATTCTTTTAGACTTGTAAAAACATACTTTGTTCTGAAGAAATAAGCAATCTGTTCGTTAGTAAAAATTTGGGAAATACAGAGAAAAGACACAAGAAGAAAGTAACACCCACGGGCCTGATTCAGAAATAGCCACCATTATAATGGTTTGATAAACATTCTTCCAGTTTCTTTGTCCACATAGAGGAGCCTATCATATGGATAATTATTTTGGGATAGTAATATCATTCTGTCTCTTCCAGCTATTAAAAAAATGCTTTCACGAACACCACTGTAGAATATTCCTTTTTCTTTCAACTGTTAAAAAAATTTTTTTAAAAGATTTTATTCATTTTATTTGTCAGAGAGAGAGAGAGCACAAACGGAGGAAGAAGCAGGCAGAAGGAGACGCAAGATCCCCGCCAAGCAGGGAGCCTGATGCAGGACTCGATCCCCGGACCCCGGGATCATGACCTGAGTAGAAGGCAGACGCCCAGCCGACTGAGCAGCCCAGGCATCCCACTTTACTTTTAACATTTTATGCAATTTGGGGCGCCTGGATGGCTCAGGGGGTTAAAGCCTCTGCCTTCAGCTCAGATCATGATCCCAGAGTCCTGGGATCAAGCCCCACATCAGGCTCTCTGCTCAGCAGGAAGCCTGCTTCCCCCCACCCTCTTCTCTCTCTGCCTGCATCTCTGCCTTCTTGTGATCTCTATCTGTCAAATAAATAAATAAAATCCTTAAAAAATATTTATGAAATTTTCTAAAATTGGAATTGGGAGAGAGGATGTAAAAATGTTTTATTTCTCCCCGTCCTTTAATTTTATTATACAAACTATTCATGTTCTTTGGCAGAAATATTAGAAAATATAGATGCAAAGATGAACAAATTCTATAGTCTTACCACTGAAGATAATCTACGTTAACAATATATAAAAATATATAAATATAAATATATAATTTTATATATTTATATTTATATATATAAACTTACATATATAAATTTATATAAATAGAGAAAAAGAGAAATGAGATGCGTCATCTCTCTTGGAGACTTATAAATACACGCATACAATTTTGTTACTTTTTTCTCATTATTTTCATTTTCTCCTGTTAGGTCTACACCTTCAGTTATAATACTGAGCTTATGTATCTGCTTATCTGGGCATATGCCTTAATTTTTCTGACTAGTTCCTTATTGTTAGACAGATGGGTTTTCCCAATGTTTAGCAATTATGAATAGTACTGCAATATATTTTTTTACAGTTCAACTATTTCCTTAGGATAAAGGCCCAGAAGCAGCATTGCATGGACAAAGCTATTGATATCTATTTGGAAGGTCTAATATGCATTTCCTATCGCGCTTCCTCAATGTTGTATTTACTCACATTTCTCCCACTTTATGAAATTACAGGTCTCTCCATACCCATGCTTAATGAGTTTAATGTCTGCCAATATTAAAGGTAGAGCACATATCCTGCATTTATTTATTCACATTTTATTTTATTTGATTATTAGGGTAGTGGATCTATTTTGGTACTCATGAATCTGGCCATTTAGATCTCTTCCTTGTGAATGTCTGTTTGTGCCCTTCACCCATTTTTTTCTATTGGGACGGTCATCTTATTGATTACTTTTTGTCACGTGAATATCATCTATTCTATATATTTTCCAATTTGTTGCATGAATTTCAACTTTATAACTTCTTAAAGAGCTGAAGTTTTTTCTTCCGATGTAGCAAACATTTTCAAAATTTTCCTTTGTAATTTCATTCTTGGGCAGTATGCTTCTACTAGTGAGATGACATAAATCAGTGGTTCTGAGTTAGGGGTGATTTTGCTCCATCTTCCCTAGCCCCTGGGGACATCTGACCATGTCTGGAGACGTTTCTTGATTGTCATGGCTGGGAGGGTGCTACTTATATCTAGCAGACCAGGTATGTTGCTAAACATGGAACAGTGAACAGAACAGCCTATCACAGCCAAGAATTATCTAGTCCAGATTTCCGTAGTGCTGAGGATGAGAAAAACTGAGATGATTATTTTCTTCTAGAATTTTGACGGTTTTTAACTATTTAACTGATTTAATTAAAATTTCTTTGATGGACTATTAAAGGTAGAGATCGAACTTTAGTTTTTTCTTAAAGATTTATTTATTTACTGGGGGGGAGGGGCAGAGAGCAACAGAGTCTTAAACAGACTCCACACTGAGCACAGAGCCCAATGGGGGGCTTCAACTCATGACTCACAACCTGAGGGGGAACCAAGAGTAGGATGTTTAATCGACTGTGCCATCTAGGCACCCCCAACTTTAGTTTTTTCAATAGCTAACTGACTGTTCAGTATATTTCTGAAATAACTCTCTCTTTTCATCATGGATTTGAAGTGCTACGTTGATCATGTACTAAATTTATAAAACACATACACTAATTCGTATACTTATATTTGCATCTACTATGAGGCCATTTATCCAAATTGACTGTTCTATTTTCTCATCATAACTATACTGTTTCGATTTCTACAACTTTATCTTACATGTTCAGATTTGATACAAAAAACCCTTATTTGTGGTTATTCCAACTCAAAAAGTTTTTGGATGTCAAGAAACAAGAGAAGCAAAGTCAAAATCAAGTAACGGTCTGAGAGGAAATATGTGCAATATTTTCACAAGAGTGAACCTCCCTAATACATAAGCAACTTTTAAGACATGACCAGAACGCCTCCAGAAACAGGTGAAAGTAATGAAAAACCAAGTCACTAAAAAAGGCGCACAACAGACTTCAAATCCACGGAATGATGTTCAACTTCTTTTATAATTAGAGGAAAGTAAATGAAAATTTTACTGAGATACTGCTTCTTACTTAGAACACTGAAAAATATTCAAAAGCTTGACAGCATTCTCAGTGGGTGAGGCTAAGGGGAAACAGGCACTCTTTACCACAGCTGGTAGAAATGCAAATGATCCAAGCCCTGTGGCGGGGAATATGGCAACTGAACCAAACCATGTCCGTGTTTATCCCTCCATTCAGCAATCCTACTTCTAGGAAATTATCTGAAGACATTCCTCCCATGGTGTGAAAATGCAAATGTACAAGGTTATTCACTGTAGCATTATTTGTATTTGCAAAATCTTAGAATCAATCTAAATGCTCAAACATAGCAGATTGGCTGAATGAACTACGGCACAAACACAAAATGTATTATGCAAATAAGAACAAGAATGATGAGTTCAATGAATTAATAGAAAACAATGAACTCATAGGAAAATGACTTTCAGGAGATATTAAGTAACCCTCCCCCCAAAAAAACCACCCAAAGTGCATGAAAGATTATACAGTATACTACACCTTCGGAAAAATCAGTATATATTTTTCTGAAATTAAAAAACAACAACAACAAGGAATACAAGAAAAATAAACCAGAAAACCAATGAAATTGTGGGCGCCTGGGTGGCTCAGTTAGTTAAACATCTGCCTTTGGCTCAGGTCATGATCCTGGAGTCCTGGGATCGAGCCCCACATCAGGGTCCCTGTTCAGAGGGAAGCCTGCTTCTTCCTCTCCCACTCCCCCTGCTTGTATTCCCTCTCTTGCTGTCTCTCTCTCTCTGTCAAATAAATAAATAAAAATAAAAATAAAAAAAGAAAACAATGAAATTGGTCCTTAAAGGAGGGAGGAAACTAGTAGAAGGGAGGGAGTGATACCTCTGTGAGTGTACTTAGCTATAGAGTTTCGATGCTTAGGAGGTACGCCAATGTTCTAACATATTCAAAAAATAAAATTACATCAGCAAAAAGTTAAAAGAAACTGAAAGCTAAACATAAATGGAAGCAGATGAATCCAATCTTATTTCAAATGAATAAACTAGCCACATAGAGGAGAGACAGAGAAATCATCCAAGTGACTTCAAAATGCTTTGACTACAAATTGCCAGTAGGGAAAAAAGACCAACAAATATTGTGTTCTTTTTGGGAGATTTGTTTTGCATATGAGAATGGGTACAGGGATTCTGAAACAACTTTTATGCATATTGTAGAAATAAGCAAATGAGTAAACATGTTCTGAGAATCGGAGTTTTCACTGTGGAGGGAAGACAGAAACTGGAGGTATTGTGTTATAACTTTAGAAAATTATACATGCGCACACACATCTTTAGCTTTGTTCTCTCTAAGGGACTAGTCCACAATAGCCAAACAGTGGAAAGAGCCAAGATGCCCTTCAACAGACGAACGGATAAAGAAGATGTGTTCCATATACACAATGGAATATTACTCAGCCATCAACTTTTGTATCAACATGGATGGGACTGGAGATTATGCTGAGTGAAATATGTCAAGCAGAGAAAGTCATCTATCATATAGTTTCACTTATTTGTGAACATAGGGAATAGCATGGAGGATATTAGGAGAAAGAAGGGAAAAATGAAGGGGGGGGAACAGAGGGGGAGACGAACCATGAAAGACTGTGGACTCCGAGAGGCAAACTGAGGGTTTTAGAGGGGAAGGGGTTGGGGGGATGGGTTAGCCTGGTGATGGGTATTAAGGAGGGCACAGACTGCATGGAGCAAACAATGAATCATGGAACACTGCATCAAAAACTAATGACGTACCGTATGGTGACTAACATAATAAAAAATAATAAAGAGAAAAAAAGATGACTCCCGCTATCACTAAATATACCTAGCGCCCCAATATCATGGCTCCTTGAAGAAGAAATGCCTGACTTCAAGGGTAGGGCAAGAAAGGTACAAGATGAGCATGGAACACTGTATTGTGCCAAAAAGTAAAGAAATGCTCTTAAGATGACAGCAATGTGTCAAAAGGACACAGGAGCCAGGTTGAATTGGCCTCCACGGACCAAATCCTGGACAATTTGAGCAGCACAATACACTAAGACTGCAATGAAAAAGTCTACTGAACAAAGTAGGAATATCAAAGTCCATATGTTAACAAAAATAGGAATGAGTGGAAAAAATGAATGGAGGAAAAGCCAACAAATGTGGAGGACTGGTGGGTCCAAGATCGGTACATAAAGCAAACATCAATGGATGCTCATTTAGACAGTCTAAGTTTGACTGAGGAGTAGGTTATGGGCATGGTCTTAGTCTTAAAGTGTCTTTGCTCAGAATGCTTACTGATTGTGAAGGGAGAAAAAGTAAATACAGAGTGGAGAGACTGGACAACACCTTAGCCAGATGTTCAAATGTAATATAACCAGAGAAGCATCCTCATGTGTGTGCCCCTGAATGTGATTCCCTGAGAAGGTCAGGACTTCAGTTACAGAACATTCTACCTAAAAATGCATCACGAGAACCCCAGTATGAAGAAGTATCAGACAAACCCTAACTGAGAAACACTGTATAAAATACCTGGTATGTATGCATGAAAAACGTGCATGGGATAAAAGACAAGAAAGGTTGAAGAACTACTCCAGAGTAAAGTGAATGAAGGACAGAATGCGACATCAAGCAATATGTACTCCTGGAATGGATTCTGAACTAAAGGGAAGCAACGCCATCAAGTGCTTTGATAGACTGTAAAGAAGAGTAGCACATCACTGCTAACGCTCCTGAATGCACTGTTTTTACACAAGAAAATATCCTCATTCTTGGGAAGTAGACACTGATGTATTAAGGTGCAAAGGGCATAATGCATGTAATTCACTCTGAAATGATTCAGAAAAATATAAGTTGTGTGTCTGCCTATGTATGTGTATGTGGGGGGTGGAGGATGAGAAAACAAATGTGGCAAAATGTTAAAAGTTGGTGATCTTGTAACAATTTTTTAGGACTGCAACTATTTCAGAATCAATTAAAACATGACAGCAGGAAAATCTTAGATATCTTGGCCTATTTTTCCAGACAAACTTCACAATCATTGTGTCTATGGTTTCCATTGATAATTTTATTGAAAGTACTTTTACCTGCTGTTTTGGCAAGGAGTGACATCATCAAAATATTTCTAAATAGGCACATGGTAATTCTCATCATCTACTGAGATCTTTTATTTCCCCTATTAGTAATTAAATTTGCCTTCGTTATTAATCCCTGAACATTGCTGTTTGTTCATACATACGGTTTGTTGCTATTTTCCAAGATCAGTAACCTCACTGTAAGTTTTTTCCAGTGATAATCTTAGGATTCTTAAGTGATTAAATCTTATATAACCAATGCAAAATTCACCTTCATCTTTTTAGTCTTCATCCTTTCTCCCGACAACAGTGTGGTGGTGAGAATGCTGTTCCATATTTAATGTGAATTATTTGTTATTAAAACTGATCACATGAGAAACTCATTCGTTTGAGAAGGATTTTATCATGTTAGTAATGTGTGTTTCCAATTCTAGTTTTCTAAAAGTTTCTACGAAGAAATTTTAAAAACGTTTTTATTTCTTAAAGATTTCATTTATTTATTTTAGAGAGAAAGTGCACGCATGTGCGAGCAGGGGGGAGGAGCAGAGAGAGAGGGAGAGAGGGGGAGGTCATCTCAAGCAGACTCCATGGCTGAGCAAAGAGCCCAAGATGTGGCTTGATCCCACGACCCTGAGATCATGACCTGAGCTGAAACCAAGAGTCGGACGCTCAATGAGGTGAGTCATCCAGAGGCCCTAAAATAATGTTTTAATCAAGTGCCATTTCTGCACCCAATAAGATAGTCATATGTTTATTTTTTATTTTGATGTCCTGGTTTTATATTAAAATAGTAGATTCCCAAATAGTAAAACAATGCTACACGCCTGAAATAATCTGTGTATGACCATGGTGCACTTAAAAGTGTATTGCATGGGGGTGCCTGGGTGGCTCAGTGGGTTAGAGCCTCTGCCTTCAGCTCAGGTCATGATCCCAGGATCCTGGGATTGAGTCCCCCATCAGGCTCTCTGCTCAGCATGGAGCCTGCTTCCTCCTCTCTCTCCCCACTTACTTGTGATCTCTGTCTGTCAAATAAATAAATAAAATCTTTTTTAAAAAAGTGTATTGCATGACTCTTTGATACTACTTGATCTCTGAATTATGTATCTTAGTCACAGGTGAAGTTAGTCTATTGTTTTATTATGTTATCTTTATCAGTTTTAGTACCAGGCTTACTTTACGGCTGAGATTGTTTTTCTTTTATGTTAATGAAAAAGCATCTGGGTAAAGTGATTGGCCATGTTCATGTTGTTTACTGAGCAGTAATCATCAGTATGTGTATAGAAGACTTGAAGGTGGCAGTCTTTGTAAATAATTTCTCACGCACTATTCTAGGTCATCTCTATATAATTTTAAACTTTGGAACAGCAATTTGTCAATCCACATTAGTGCTATAAAAAACAAACAGTTCTGTTGTCTCTACAGTGACAACTGTAGCAAGCCATTACCAGTACCTAAATGGCGGCACAATATTACTTTAATGGCAGTTCAGGCTCATGAGGTTTAAAGTCCATTTTAGGTGATTCAGAGTAAGTGTTGTGAGTATTATTTTTAATAAGACCACACTTAACTGTGTTTACTTTCAGACTCAGTATTCACTTGGGCTCCTACATTGGAGTTACGTTTAGGAATCTAAATAAACAAATTAATAATAAACACAATTTAACTTTTTATTTGCAATAATTCCAGATTTGCAGAAAAGTTACAAAGCTGTATACCTTTGTCTAGCTTTGTCTAGCTTCTCTTGTTAACATTCTGTACAAACATGGCACATTATCAAAACCAAGAAATTAACACTAATACAAGATGACTAACTTAGCCACAAAGCTTTATTCTTTATTTGGGTTTCATTATTTTTTTTCCACTAATGTCCTTTTTCTCTTTCAGAATCAAACCAGGATATGACACCACATTCAATCCTCGATTTTGTGAGTTTCTTGGTCTTTCCTTGTTTTTTATGACCTTGAGAGTTTTAAAGAATATAGTTTAGGGTTTGTTTGTTTGTTTGTTTTTTAAGCTAATGAATCACTGATAAATTATAGTACTTGGCCCATATGATGGCTGACTTTCTTTACCTATAGGACCTGTAATTTCGAGGTTTCAGTTACTTCATTTTGTTGACTTTGGTCACCAAGAATCCTAAAAAGACTCATTTGCTATTAATTCTCATTTTAGTTTATCCCTAAGGCTTTTGTTTTCAGCCAGCATCTAGTTATGTATATAACAATATAGATCAGAGCTCAGCAAACTATTAGCACAGTCCAAATCTGACCCAACACCTGCCTTTGTAAATAAAGTTTTATTAGGACACTGCTGTGTCCATTCATTTATGCATAATTTATGGGAGTGTTGAGTAGCTGTGATGGTAACTATATGACCCACAAACTAACATATATATCCTTTGTCCCTTTATAGAAAGTTTGCTGAACCCAGGTATCAATGAATGAAAAGAACTATGGCCTTTGGAAATTAACTGGGCCAATACTATTAACTTAATTACCAGCGAAGTTTGAATCTGTCTTCACTATTAGTGACCTCAGAAAAAGTATTTCATTTTTTTGAGCCTCAGCATCCTCTCCATAAAATTAGAACATGATTGTGTACTTCACAAGCTTAATCAATGTATGTAAACAACCTCCCACAGTGGTAAGCTCTCAATAAATGGAGGCCATTACTCTTGTTATTACTTTTGTGAACAATAAAAACATTTAGGTTTTTTTTTTTCCCCCAAGTAAGCTCTACGTCCAATGTGGGGCTTGAACTCAAGACCCTGGGATCGAAAGTCACATGCTGTACCAACTGAGCCAGCCAGGTGCCCCCAAAACATTTAAATTCTTTTTTTTTTTTTTTTTAAGGTAGGCTCCATGCTGGGCTTGAATTTACAACCCTGAAATCAAGACCTGAGCTGACATCAAGAGCTGGATACTTAACTAAGCCACCCAGGTGCCCCAACATTTGAATTCTTAGTAATTCTGTTTCTCATTGCCTTTCACATCTCTGTATTTTCATGCTGGTTTCTATTTCTATCCACTACTGTTTTCAAGCCCAAACCACTACTTGAAGCATTATCCTTTCTTCTATACTGAAGAATTGCTCAAGTTTTTATTCAGTGTGTTATCCCAGAATAAAACTTAATGTCAGAAGAGGGCTTGAAATATCCTTACAGTTATATCCCAAAGGAAGTGAACATATTGAAATGATTCAAAAAAATATACCATTTTAAGATAGACTAGCCTCCAAAACATTCAGCTGCACTGCTGTACTTCCCTTCTGGTGAAACTTTGTAAAAAACTTGGCAATTCATCCATTTGGATCAGGATGGAGACAGAGATGTTGAGAGAGAGGGTTCTCAGGAGACTTGAGAAACATACACACACTCACTCATACAACAAACTATTTTCAGTTAACACACAAGGAGCCAACAGTGCTTCTCAAATGTGAAGCAACAACAGAACATATGTTTCTTCCCAGCTCTTTAAATCAATCCTTAATATATTTTTTCCTAATTTACCTTTATAAACATACACCTTATAAAATGAAGAAATCATATAGACTCGTGAGTACCACATACCAGATGAGCTGAAAGAGAACGTCGAGGCTGCTCAGGAGACACCCATCAGCCACTACATGCACAGATGAAACAGATCAAAATTGTCCTTGCTATATGTCACTCTCTGGGCACATTCAACGGTTTTGTCTGTGTTGTTGTGTATGTGTATACTTGTAACGGAAGTTACTCCTACTTCCATACATAAAAATGCCTAACATATGTGAGGACAATCTGTAATTCCACGCTCCCAAACCTGATGTCATCATTAATGCTAGCAATTAGCTCTGCATAAATTATGAGACTAACGTCCCGACAGATCCTGTGGTCACTGTCAGCAACAGATGAAGAATCCGATATATAAATGCCCTTCCTTTGGCAGCTGAGCCCAGCAGTCTCCTCTGGTTTCCACAGATGTGATTTATTTGCATAATTTCTTTCCTTTTCTATTTTTTTAATAGCAAAAGAAACAATGCGTTCTGTCTAAGTGCTTCGGTATGCGTGCCTGGTTAACATTTCCAGTTTCAGTGTTTCCTGAGAGGAAGTAATTCAAAGTGTGTTATCTAAACAACTCTAATAGGTCTAATCCAGGAAACTATCAAGGTTTTACTGTTCGTAATACCATTCAGAATTAATAATACCCTACGGTCAAGCAACATTTTAAAACACTGATAGAAAATTTTACACACACCCACACCCGCAGATGTCTCTGGCAACAGATAATCTGTTTTCTAAGAACAGTTGTTCTAAAGATCAAACATGGAACAGAGGTTAAAACTGCAACCCTTGGGAAAAAAAAATCAGGACTGATCTGACAGTTAGATTAAACAGCTAATATTTGATTAATACTAGATCATTTCCCCTAAAAGTTCAATTTTTCTAATTCTTTCCTTTGGGAAAATGGCAGAAAATGGCAGAACAAAGGGGCATGAAGGGTTACTTGTCAATCCTGAGTATCTCTTTCCTTCTTTTCAACAGAAAACAGGGCAATGATGACAAGTACAATGGCAGTGATTTAATCTGTGATGGTACAGCAGAGGGCTTCAAGTACTGCTTCAAGCAACAAGCTTAGTTTTTTCAGACAAGGTCTCAAAACCTCAGATGACACCCCCCCCCGCCCCACCAAAAAACAAAAAACACTAACCAAAACAAAACTCACTGGCCCATGGGGCTATCTTCAAACAAACACTGAAATAATTAACCTCACAACTGTATCCAATTTGTCATTCTGAACGAATTCTGAAAATAAGTGACATGACTCATGGTAAAGAAAACATGCAATTTTCAACAACTGGCAAGTAAAAATACAAGTTGGCTATCTCCAAATCCATTCAATCTTCATTTAAGAAATTTGTTCTTACATCTGACAAAATTCAGGTTACACAGTAATCAATAATTTCTGATCTCTCTGGAATACAGCCAAGAACAAGGCAGTGTTGCTAAAGGCCCCTGAGCAGGCAAAAAGATGTGATGTTGATGTTAGGGCTTATAGGAAAGCCTTTAAGGCCATAACTCAGCACACTTCCTCCCCTACAATCAAAATTCCATCTAACCTGGTTACCAGCCCACAGCATAACTAAAGTGAATATTAAAACTGGAAACAGGGATGGTTAATTAAGGCAGCTATTCTAACTAATGTAAGAGGCGACAAACAATTTGAATCAGACCATAAAACACCCATTCTCAGTGTAAGGTCTCTCCACATAAAGACTAAAGTCAGAACACATCTCAGGAGATGGAGAGAAGTTTAACTTTTGTTCAAGTACTTCTCGTTAAGATGGAAGAAAAGTATTACACATTTCAGGAAACTGAAATGAAATTATAGTTCTTTGGATAGAACTTTTGATAAAATTCACAGCTCCCCCAAAGGCTGGCTAACTAAAATTACTCGTGCTCTGAAGGTGCCAGAGAGGAGGGAGAAAATAACAGAGCAAATGATTCCTATTCATTTTGAAATCTCATAAGAAAAACCCACCTCTCTGATTATTCTAATCTTAAAATGTGGAGGAGATGCTTTTTCTGAACTGTCATGACAGACATTAGGAATGGTATTTTAAACTAGGAATGGTGGTTATGCCTGAGCTACACTCTTAAAACCACACACACACACCACACACACACACACACACACACACACACAATTCCTCAAAGAACACTAATGCTTCAACACCACTGTTTTGTATTCCTTTACAGGACGACCACAGGACGGCTGACAGACACAGAACAAAGTCTACATAGCAAGTTGTTTTTGCCTAAAAGACAAAATGATCAAGAAGATGTCAGAGAATAAAATAATTGTGACAAGAGTAGAATCACAAACAGCCCCAAACCTCTCCATTAATGTATTCTCAAGGCCTTGTGTGTAGCTCTTCTGTTAAAAGGAGTAAAGAAAGTAACAGGACATATGTTTGATTTGTTAACTACTTTATACATGGAAATAAGATATAGTCTCACGAGTTGGCAGAAGAGGAAGAGCTGTATTTCTTCATCTTTTTCAGATGGCAACTTTAAAAGGGGTAAGTAACATGTTAAGATAAAAGGCACCTGAACTGCCTCTAATCTGTGACTTGGGGAGAAAAAAAAAAAAAAGCTGATTCTCAGTAACTTGGAAGCCCTGGAAAAAATCCCAAGTTCAGCATCAAGTTGCACAAGCCATTCACCTTAAACTTAGAACTCTTGCTTATTTATTGCGTGGTGCTGTGTTGCCACCTTTAGCACTGCTTCAAGGGGCCAACTGTATGAAGCCCAGTTTCTATGACAATACCGGTTCATACTTAAAAAATTCTGGGTTCATACTTTACAGGGGTATTTTTGTTGTTTTTAAAAGGGTTCATTTTGACATATGCTGCACTGATGTTGATAGTAAGTTTACTTGTAGGATTTTCTTTTTTAAGTACTGGCATCAGGAAAGATCTAAAAATCTATACGTAGAACAGTCATAAAAGCTCCCAAGTCCTGTGTGTGAGACCATAGCTGTTTCCAAAGTACAAAAGACAGAAGAATGTGGCTGCGTAATAATTACAGGACACATTTATTTAGATTTTTAGATAAGAAAATGAATGAACTGTACAAGCTACAGTGTCACTGTGAAAGATATTCCGATGACAATCATGAGCCTTAGCTCAATCCACAAACGGCATTCAAGGGAGCACAAAGATGACCGATTGAATCAGGACACCCAGCTTTTGCTGCTAAGTAGTTCTGTGGCTTCGTGTGAATCAATGAAGTCAGCTAACATCTGTTTCTTAGTTTTCCTATTTGTCAAAAGGAGGAGTAGGGCTCAGCGGTGTCTAAGGGCCTTTCCAGATCTAAAATGAGATGATTATAAAAACTCTTGTCTATAAACTTCCTTAGTTGTGCTGGATTATTTATAATATTTCATTTTACTCTCAGTCATGTTTCTCAGTATCGAGAAGCTCAGTTATCGTTCAAGTTCTCTGACTCTTACAGGATTTTTTTTCCCCCCTATTAAAAAAAGACAGCACTGCAATTCTTCTCCCACTGGGATAGCTCTGCTGCTAGACACTGCCACCCCTGCCAAAAACAGGTGCCAAACCCAGTAATCACGAGCTGATATGCAGGTGACAGGAATGTCGGCTCAGCTCTTGCCCCAGACCACATGGTAATGGTTCTGGAGAGGTCTGTGCCGGCAGAAGCAGTGACTACACTCCCGGTCTGCCTGAAATCTCACTATTCCCCTGTGAGGCATTTCCCCCAGTTGAGACAATGCAAACTTGTTATTTTGCCACTGGGGAAAATCTATGCTGGAACAGCTGAAACCTTGGACCTCACTAGCTGGAATGAAAATAGCAACATTATAGCATCGAGATCAGGGTATTTGGACTCTCTGTGACTCGAGAGCACTAATTTTAATGTAGAAAGCTTTTGGGCGAGAGCCGTGAAGTCAGAAGGCCTCTTACGTGCTTACCAAGGGTGGCAGGTTAGCCAAGGCCAAATTGAAGGCCATTTTTTCTTCCCTCTGCTTACGTCTCAGGAAGGACATTAGTGAAATCAGGGTGTAATTTGTTAGTCATTATTTTGGTGGCAGAAAGTAGATGTGTGGGAAATTTTCTCACTATTATTGGGCTTAGTTCAAAAGGGGGGAAGACGTTTGAAATAATTCACTGGGTACCAGTATAATAAGTTTCCAAAAAAGTATCTGAGGTGAAGGGGTACTTCGAAACAGCAACAACAACAGTTACTAGGTACCGAGTTTTTAATATCAAGTCCAGGGTACAAAGAACTAAATAAAGAGTAAGTGAAATAATCTGTGGTGGGATTTTTTTTTTTTATGTGAAACTTAATTTAGTATGGTTTTATGTTCTGAATCAGAGGTTGGCAAACTTTTTCTTACAGGGCCAGACAGTATTAATTTTAGGCTTGTGTGCCATATGATCTCTGCTGCAATGACTCAATCCTACTATTGTATTGTGAAGCAGCCACCAACACTGCACAGCCCTATGCATGGGGTGGCTGTGTCCCAATAAAACTTTATTTGCAACACACAGTGCCTTACCCAAGGGTATAGTTTGCCAACTCCTATACTAGGCACCTGCAAGGTGCAGTAGTGCATTATTTCATTTAATTCTCATGAAAAGTCTCTGAGGAGGATAGAATCATCCTTGTTTTGCAGATGATGACCCCCAGACTCAAGGAGCCATGTGACCTTTCTGTGGTCACAGCCCAATACCTGGACTTGGGGTGTGGACTCAGCTCCGAATTCAGAGTCTGAGCTACACTACACAGTCTAATACGCTCTTTAGATCACGGGAGCTTGTTTAAAGGAAGGTGCATGCCTGAAAACTGTTTGTGTGACTATGTTTTTCTTATTAAAAGGTAGAGGAATGAGTCTTTAGTTGGGGTTAGCCAACTGACACAGGAAGTAAGTGTGATGACAGTGATGGCTGATGAAAAATTAAAACAAATCATTAAGAAAGAAAATGCCTGTTATAGTTAAAAACAAATATGCTTGGGTGGTTGGGTGATTTCAACCACCACATCATCCACTTTTGATTTCAGCTGATCGGGTGTCCCACCTTTGATTTCAGCTCAGGCTGCAATTGCAGGGTTGTGAGATCAGGCCCCATGTGGGGCTCCATGCCCAGTGGAGAGTCTGCTTGAAATTCTCTCTCCCTCTGCCCTTCCCCTCTCCCTGCTCACATGCTCTCTCTCTCCCCCAAATAAATAAATAAATCTTTAAAAAAAAAATGCAGTAAGCAGGTTAAAAAAAAGAAGAAGAAGAAGAACTATCACCATGGAAACCAAAACCTGGATGGATAAAGGAGACAATGTGAAAGAAGCAGGTGATTGCTGTCTTAACAATATTGAATGCCACTGGCTTAGGAGGGACGGAGCCAATGCACACAAATGATGAGCAGGAGGCTAGCTGTCCACACATTCTTTCATTTCCTGGACCATCTCATCTCCCATTTTCTGTTCCTACCACCTTCGCTGCCCACTCAAATGGACATACTTAGAGTTGTTTTCATCTGTTTTTTTATTTTTTTAAAGTTTATTTATTTAAGTAATCTCTACACCCAACATGGGGCTCAAACTCACAACCCCGAGATCGAGAGTCGCACTTGCCCCCGACTGAGCCAGTCAGGTGCCTGGGACATACTTAGATTTGAAAAAACAAAAAAATAGCTACTCCTGTCATTTCCTGTATTATTGCCTAAAGTTCAATTTCAAGCATTTTATGCACTGCCGCCACTCCCACTTTACACATCACTTTCTTCACCACTTCAAAAGTTCCTTAACCCCGTTAAGATCCCTAGTTTTTACAGGGGTTACAATTCTTGTATTCACACTTCTTTATTCAGTGAGGAGTCTACAGCTCATCACTACCTGTCACTCTAGCGCACACTCCGTCCATACCCTTGCTCACTTCTGTTACACTGACCCAGTAGAGTCCCAGCTCCAATTAAACCTAAGGCTCTGTTTACTCTGTATCTCCATCTAGGAAGCCAAAGATGGCTGGAAGAAAAAAAAACTGGTGCTGAGTAATCTCCCTTGAAATGCATACCTTGCCAAAACTCAGCGAACATCCTATTATACTTCCCTGGTAAACTTCACTTTCTAGGTCTCTGAGCTGATTATTATTTTCTTCCTATCGAGGCTAACAAGGCTTCCATTCTGCTGAACTTTATGGCTAGTTTCCAGTCCTCTTCTATTTTAATCAGCAAGTAGCATTTGACACTGCTGTCCATTCCTCTTTGAAACACTTTTTAAAGCCATTTGGCTTCTGGAACATCTATCCACATGCTTCATCATCTTTCTATCTTGCTGTTACTGCCTGTAATCTCTCTTGGACCCCAATGCTGGGGTGTTCCAGGGCTCAGTCCTTGGTCTCTTCTCTTCTTTATCCAGTGTCCAGGTCAGAGTTTCTCAGCTTTGGCACTACTGACATTTTCGGCCAGATCCTTCTTTGATGCGGGGCTGGTCCTGTGTACTACAGGGTTTTCAGCAGCATCCTTGTCCTCTAACCACTAGAAGCCAGTGGCACGCACCCTTCTCCAAGCTGTAGCAATCAAAATTGTAACCTGACATTGTCAAATGTCCCTGGGAGGAAAAAAAAAAAATCACCCCTGACTGAGAACCACAGACGTATATGAGCTCAACTAGCTCTGTGACTTCAAATACCATCTAGGAGCTGATGAGATCCAAACATATAAGCCCATCCCTTGCCCCAAGCTCCAAACTTGTACACCCAACTGTCTCCTTGATCTCTTTATTTGGACATAGTATTTGTACCTGTATATTTATTGTCTGCCACTTCAACGACACAACCTCCAGGGTTTGCATATTCACTACTTATTCCCAGTGGCCAGACATACAGGAGGTGCTTAAAATGTATTTGCTGGTTAAAGAATTAAACATTTAACATATATTAATTCACTTCATGCAAGTTCATCAATGATGGGCCAATCAGGAAGATAATTTCAAACACATCAAGGCCTCTTAAAGACATTTAACTTCAAAATAAAAGGAATGGCTTATTTTTAATGTTTTAAAATGTAATCTTTTCACCTAACATGGGGCTCGAACTCATGACCCCATCAAGAGTCACACACTCCACCAACTCAGCCAGCCAGGTGCCCCAGGAATGACTTAATTTTAAATAAATTGGTGAATAATATTAATCCTATCCATTAAATTTTAGATAAAATTCTGCTACAGTCTTGAAAGTAACAATCACTATAGAGTTCCCAATCTTTGAACACCTCCGTTCTATTCCACGCCATTACTACATTTCATTTCTATTTGTTATTTTAAGTATGTATGACTTCATATATGTATTTCCTTATTTCAAATAATAATTGTGCCTTTTGACTCCTAAGACGCCTGTTACCTGGCAACTCTTAGCTGCAACTCATTTAGTTTTTTATCTTCTTGGTCTAATTTAAGCTCTATTTAAAATGGAGAGTAGAGGGTGAGGTTTTGCAAGGAGGTCTGAATTCTGCTATCACTTAAAAAATTGCTTTCTGAATAATATCTATATTTATATAATATTTAATACTATTTATAATAGCTATATTTATGAGAATGGGGTACTGTAGTGTTTTTTTTTAAAGTAAGTTCTATGCCTAGTACAGGCCTTGAACTGTCCCATGTTCTAACAACTGAGCCAGCCAGGCACCCCTGCTGTACTGTTTCTTATTCTTTTTCTCCCTCTCCAGGCAAAGCAGGAACCAAGTACACCACTTAGCTCTCCCATTAAGCACTGCACACGTGCACATTACGATCAATTTTAAAGATCCTACTTATTCATTTGACAGAGAGATCACAAGTAGGCAGAGAGGCAGGCAGAGAGAGGAGGGAAAGCAGGCTCTCCACCGAGCAGAAAGCCCAACGTGGGGCTCGATCCCAGGACCCTGAGATCATGACCTGAGCCGAAGGCAGAGGCTTTAACCCACTGAGCCACCCAGGTGTCCCACGATCAATTCTTATAAACCATGACCAACACTGTGTTTGGTGGGGGGTGGTCAGGTAGTACCCAGACATCTTTGCCATAAACCTCCCTGGTTTTTTACTTACTTATATTTACTTGTTTTTATTATTATTTTATTATTTTTATTATTTACTATTATTTTATTTATTTTTTATTTACATGTTTTATTTTTATTTACTTGTATTTACTTTTATTTACTTATTTATATAAATAACCTCCTTGGTTATTTATTTACTTGGGTGTTTATTCACTAGGCACATATTTTTGTGTATTTCTTTCTGGAAATTTCCTGAGGTTCCTTGATCAATTCTTCTTTGAATATAATCGAACGATGTCTTAAATGATTAATGCCGGATAGATGTGATAGCATCTTAAAACTTTATAAGTAATAGACAAGAAGTAGTAAATATTTATGTATGCCTAGCACAGGAACTCAACCCAAGTCCAGACTGCTCTATGGATGCTGTAAACTTTGTAATCCATACATACCCATTTGTCTGTGCCTTTGAACTTTTTTTTTTGGCTTTTTTAGAAAAATTGTGGCAATATATACATAACATAAAATTTATCATCTTAACCATTTTAAAGTGCACAGGTCGGTAGTGTTAAATACATTCACACTGCTGTGCTGAATTTTTTAAATGGCATCTCTATTACGTATGTTTGAATAAATAAAGTCAATTGTGGTATAAACAATGAATCTTGGAACACACAAAAAAATTAAAGAAAAAAAAGCCCATCAAACCTTATTGATTTCAGTATTATTGTTCCAATCACTGCTGATGTTCATACAAATTCACACACACACAAAACAGCTGCGAGAGGCATTTAAAAAAATCTTTCACAAGTACAATATGCCACAAAAGACTTAAAAATTTTAATACTTGACAAAATCTTAAAAAAAATTAAAAAATGTTTATGATTACTTTCTCATGATTCACCAGCAAACGCAAGGTTTTCAAGAAAACAGTTTTTAAGAAGTATGGACTTTCCTTTCCAAACAATTTTTTTTTTCCATTTAGAAAATTTAAAATAGAAGCTTTAAGGAAAGATTTTAATCATATCAAGACAAGAATCAAACAGGATTTGATTAGCTTCTGACCAACGACTCTTGGTACGTTTAAAAATGAACATGTTTTCACAAATCCTCAAGGTAAGTTCAAGTTGCCTTGAGGACTCACAGACTAAGTCACTGAAGGGCTTAAAAGTTATAAATATTTTTGAGTACCAGCATAATTTCGGTAGTAAAGAATTTGACAGGACACAAAATGGACCCATTTTCCTCATAAAACCAAATAAAGTAGATGATAGCCCCTCTATTTTAGAACTGGAAGGACGACTTGGCTTGGCCGATCAAATGGGCAGAACCACTGCTCAGTAAGGAGGCCGTCTTGGGCACGTTTCCCCCTTTCCTGAGGCGTGTGGGTGGAGTGACTCATCCACAAAGACACTGCTGCATTCTTGGACTAAGATACCCCACAGTCTGTTTTTCACATAGAGCGGATTTCTAACAAACAGGCATCTTGCCCCCAAAATATTGAAATGTTTAGAGAATGCGACTTAGTTTGGACTTCCTGCTGAAAGGAGGTTAATGGTTTCAATGGGAACACTTTCGAGACTGTTGTAGCAGGACTGTGGGTGTCGCTGGAGAAAACAACGGATTCACAGGCAAAAAGGTTGGGCCTCAGTGACACCACTTCCCCAGTTAGTCCCTCTTCAACAGCGAGTCTAGTCAAAGGAGCTCACGCACTCCGTAGCCAGGGACAGAACTGTCCCTTTAAGAATGCAAAATGAATACAGCACAGTAAACACTATTTAGCTTTTCTCTGAGGGACAAAGATCAATAAATACCTACGAAGCCACACTCAACACATCCATCTTCCCTGTGTGTACCGACAGAGACAGTCTGCAAAGAATGGAACGAGTATGAGCGGACGTCGGGGAGTACTCTGGAACCTTCTCTCTTTTTCTTTAAGTGTTCGGTATTCGTCGTGTCATACGCCTTTTGCTTGCTCCCACAAGTGAAGCATCCAGCCTCACAGAAGAGCCGGTCAAACAACCATTACACGTTAGAGAATAAAGTCCAAATTAAAAAAGAAAGAAAGAGAGAGAGAGAGAGAGAAAGAAAGAAAGAAATCTTTTGATCTGCCTTGACAATTAATTGTTCAAGCCAGAGATAATGTTATCATTGTAACCTGTTGGAGAATCAGGTCAGCTCACACGGTTCTTAAAAAGATCTGTTTTGGCCACTGACACGAATCCATGAGGAGGATGGAACTCTCCTACGAGGCACAGAGGGGAACACACTGTGCACGTCATGACCTGAAAGTTAAATTATTTCAGTGAGGATAAATATTTGGTTCTTCGAGAACTACCTTCACGTTGAATGTTATTTCCTCCATGACGTACACACGTTCAGGAAACGCTTTAGCCACCTCCTCCACACTGTTGAAATATTGCACTGGCTCCTTTATATCTCGGTCTTGTTCCAGCAGCTTGAATTGCCCTAAAACACACGATAAACGGAAGAGATGTGAGATGTTTACGCTAGACAGCTGTCACCGTGGCGACAGCATCCCCCTTTCCTTTACTCCCACTCTTCTTTGTCCAAGACTCCTGATCATTATCATTGGGGGAAAAAGTTACCATGGCAGAAGGTTTTCTTCAACGAGAATATGTATCGAAGAATCAGCTTACAGATGGAAAAACAATTATGAACGTTTCTTTTTCATTTTTTGTTCACACCAAGAGTTTGTTACCCCATGACCAAAATCAAATGGAATGGATGCCTGTCTGTAATTTGGTCTCAAAGCGAAAACCTACTCTGTTACAAATGATGGTTCATTTTGTTTTTCACAGGAATCACCTTGGCATTTAGCTGTAATTAACACCCACACAGGTGATCTTCTGAAACGAAGGCCGAGTGGCCTGGGGGAGCTCACTGTTTAAAAAATGAGTATTTAAAACTCTTACAGGTAGGATAAAATAGTACAGTGGACCTTTGGGCTCTCACAGAATTGATATCCTTGGTTTCAACAATATGCGGGCAACGCCGAAAGCTCGTGAGCGGCTGTAATGTGGGGTGTTGCTCTGCACAAGCACAAAAAGCCTGAGCAGAGCGATGCTGGGCCACGGGGTGAGCCTCCTTCCGATGAGTGAGGCTGGCTACGAGCCAGGTGGCATCTGGAACCACATGTGGCTTCCTTCTTTCCTTTATATTGTTCTGTGGGAAGTTCATGAGAGAAGAATATACCATCACAGTATCCATAATTTGGGGGATTTGTGAAGACCTTTGAACATATTCCTAAAAATTTCAAGCATCTATGGCTGTTTATATACTTTCAATATTGATGACACTTCTGCTCCGTCCTAGAGGAGTTGTTCACAGCTTAGGATAAAAGACCGTATGTACTCAAGCCAAACACAGTGTTTCTTGGTAGTCATTTTCTGAAGGCTGCTTACAATCTAACACTTGAGAAACTTGAAAAGGAATTAAAAGCTATAATGAGGCAAATCTCTCAGCATGCGTCTATGGGGCATTGGGCGGAAATAAACTTTCATTCATATTCTCGGGACTTTTTTTCACCATCTGTTAGGTGGAGGCATTATCCTAGATGCTGGAGAGAAGTCAATAAATAGGCCAGATAAAAATCTCTATCCTTCTGAATCTTACGTTGTAGCAGGAGACAATAGTAAATAGGATAAATGACTAGGGTATGTAACAGGTCGGGGGTGAGAAATGTCGTTAATAGGGCTGGGTGAAGGGGACAGAGGGCAGGGTGGCCAGAGGAGGTATGGCTGAGAAGGTGAGCTGTGACACCACTGGGAGGTGTGTTCTACGGATTCGAATCATAGCCCAAAGTCTAGGCAAAGATCTGCAGGTGGATGGGTGGGTGGCTGACCGCTTGGCACACTACCAGTATGGCTGGAGTGGGCTGAGTACAAGGGAAGAGGGAAGAGAAATAAAGTCTGAAAAATAACAGGTGTTCAGATTACGTACAGCTTTGAAGACTTGTAGCTCTATCTGAGTGGGATGGAGAGCTGCCGGGGGGGATGCACGAGGAAGTGATCTAACCAACGTTAGAGAAGGACCACTCTGGCTGCTGTTTTGAGAACACACTGTGGAGGTACAAGGTGGAGGGGCAGACAGCTGTGAGGCGGTCCTGCAATCATCCAGCTGTGAGATGGCAGGGGGCTGGAAAAGGTGAGAGTTTGGCCCGAGCAGCTGAAGGAAGCAGGTTTGGAAGGGTGGGGGTAGGATCTGGAGTTCAGTCTGAGACATCTGCTAGGCAGGCAAACAGAGATATCCCCAAAGCTCGTAGATGAACATAAACGTGTGAGCTCAGAGAGATGTCTGGCTGAGAGAGCCTAGGAGTCATCAGTACATAGATGATCTTCAAAGCCACGGCACCTGGTGATGATGCGCGTGGGCTTGAGTGCAGACAGAGAAGAGGTCTAAGGCTTGAGTCCCAGGAGACTAAGGAGGACTGGCCAGGGGAGTGAGAGGCGAATCCAGAAGGGGTGCATTCTAGAAGCCAGCGGTTTGAGCACTTCAAGGAGCGAGAGAGAGGAGGCCTGACAACTGTCAGGTTTAGCAACTTCACTTAAGCAGTGGAATGGTTGAGGTCAAGCCTGACTGAGCTGGATTTAACGGAGGCTGAGAAGGGAGAAGTGGGAGTAACAGGAATGGACAGCAGGTGACGTTTGGGGAGTTTGCCTGTGAAGGGGAGAAGAGACATGGCGTGGTAGCTGAAGGGAGCCCACGGGATAGGATCTGTAATGTGGTGGATGCTCATGGGAATGACCAAGGGAGGGACAAGACTATGAGGATGGAATTCTTCGGAGTATGTCCCAGGATAGGCAGAGGGGACACGGGAGTGGAAGGGCTGGCCCTCAGCAGGAGGTCACCTGTGAGAGCTCAGTGGGAGCGGTGGAAGCTCCCTAGAAAAAAGGCATCTGTTGAGAATAAGATCGAGTGATGAGCTATGGGAGGCCTGAGAAAAGAGAAGACCACAGAAAAGTCCACTGAGAGTGAAGGACACATCCTGACTGCCGGACAGCCATAAGTTCTCACCTGAGGTTTACAGTCATGAATTAGAAGCAAAACCAAACAGTAGAGTTGTAGGTTCTTCCTCCAGCCAATGGGCAACGCAGAGGGGCTGGCACAGAGTGGACAGAGATTTGGATCCAGCCCAGGACTGTAAAACTGCCAAGTGAGGACGAGACACGAAGGAAGGGCAGAGGAGCCCAGATGTATGCAAGAGAGAACAGAATCACTGTCTGTGGCACCTGCGTTGGACACAATATCTTGGGAGGGAGGAATGAGGGTGGAAAGTAATGGAATCAATGGATAGTGGGTTCTCAACTTTTGTAGCAACATGGATGGGACTGGAAGAGATTATGCTGAGTGAAATAAGTCAAGCAGAGAGAGTCAATTATCATATGGTTTCACTTATTTGTGGAGCATAACAAATAGCATGGAGGACAAGGGGTGTTAGAGAGGAGAAGGGAATTTGGGTAAATTGGAAGGGGAGGTGAACCATGAGAGACTATGGACTCTGAAAAACAGTCTGAGGGGTTTGAAGTGGCGGGGGGGTGGGAGGTTGGGGTACCAGGTGGTGGGTATTATAGAGGGCACGGCTTGCATGGAGCACTGGGTGTGGTGAAAAAATAATGAATACTGTTTTTCTGAAAATAAATAAATTGGAAAAAAAAATGGATAGTGGGTTCTGATGGGGCAGGATTTCTGGAGGGAGGGAGCTCAAGAGCCAGGCAGAGGAGTGGTCAGAGAGGCAGGCGTGCACTTTGAGACAATGGAAGCATGTCGTGGTCGGTGATGACACAGTCTAGGGGGCAACCATGGGAGGTAAAGGTTGAGGTGAGGAGAAGCTGAAGGATCTAAGAGGCCAGGGGTTTTAAAAGGATCATATACATGTGCACTGAACTCCCCAAGAATGAGGAGAGAAGGAATGGTGGAGAGAGAGGCAGTGAGCCAGGAGTGAGAATTATGGAGAAACGACGGAGGGATCCTACATGTGGTCGATGACAGGACAACAATGGGATAGCGGTGAGTCTGAGGACAGGTGAAAGCGGAGAGTTTCTAGGGAGGGGAGAAGTGGAATGGTCAAGGGAGCAATGAAGAACCCAGCTCCTCAACTGTGGGGCAAAAAATGGAGCTGCCACCAGAGAGGGCTTCAGGGAAGTGGTGTGTTCAGGGCATACCCAGGTTAGGGTTCAACAAGATGAAAGTAATGTCAGAGAACACCTTAAGGACATAGGGAATTTCGTTGGTGATGGACTCCAAAGGAAGAGTTTTCAGGAGTTACGGGGCAGGCGATGAGGACAGTGTAGTGAACATACCTAGATACGACCGGTCATATACCTTTAGAGACAGGGAGGAGTATGAATAAAACATTCGAAAATATAGTATAAAATGTTAGATTATACTCTGTTCACAAAAAACAACAACAGAATTCTTAAAAATTTTAAAGAAATTATAGCAATTATCCGTACCACTTTAACAGATTCTGCCATGAGAACAAATCAAACTTTCACATGTCTCTATTCTACTCCGTCCTTGTACAAATTCGTAATAATTATGGCGAATCTCCAGTTTCATCTCCATTCCTCTCTACATTTTCCGACATTCCCCCAACATGACTACACTTACTTAGAATGTTTGCATCCCATTTCATAAGGGATTTAACTATTTTTCTGTTCTTACACAATGAGTCTGAGTTAGGGTAAGACTGACGTTAAGTGCCAACTCGGCCACTGACACATGGTTAATCCGTCTGAGCTTTGTTTCCTCACCCACAACGTGGGGACCCTTCAAAGGGCTTCCACGAGGATCAACAGCGAGGATTTTCAGTATTTAGCACAACTAACCATCTAGCAACCCTCCGCTTCCTTTCCTGTTCTCAAGATGCACAAGATTTTCTTTCCTCTTTTTTGGCTTGCTTTTGTGAGATAAAGTTTCTAGTGCTGGATTACTAAAGCCAAGGGCGCCACACAAGTCTTTGTGTTGAACATGCCAGGCTATCCCGCTTTCCAAAATACCTAAACCAATTTGTATTTCTACCATGTGCATCTTAGTTGGGCCACAGTCTTGCCAGGAGCAAGTATTCCATTTTTTTTTCTTAAAGATTTATTTATTTATTTGAGAGAGAGAGAACACACAAGTGAGTGCGGGGAGGGGCACAGAGAGAGGGAGAGAGAAACTTTGGGTCTCCTCTCTGAGCTAGGTGCCTGATGTGGGGCCTGACTTCATGCCCTGAGGTGAAAGCAAGAGTCAAATGCTTAATGACTGTGCCACCCAGGTGCCCCCTGCCGTGAGTACGCTTTAAGTTAGATAATTCACTGGGTACTAAAAAAGCATCTCTTTCCTATAATCTGCATTTCTTTGAAGATCAGCAACGTTAAACAGTTGGATTTTTCTCCTGCAAATGGCTGTATAAATATATAATAAATACATCTGATGTGATCTAAATTTCTTTTAACCTCCAGAGACATATGTCTAGGAGTCTATTGGATATTTATACTTGCGAGTCTCATCAGCCCCAAATTCAACATGTCTCAATGCAGAAAAGCATAATACCTCACATACAATAGGCCCTTAATAAAGGTCCACCGAACAAAAGACAGAAAATTGCTCTGGTCCCAGGACTCGCAAACAATGAACCAACACATAAATAACTGCAGGTTTTCAAAATTATAAATAAAAGTGAGCTGCATGACTATATACAAGGTTTGCCTGTTTCTGAGTATTAGCTGAATGTTTTCATTCATCAGAGGAAGAAAGGAACGGTGTGTTATGGTTTACTTAAAAATCATTATCTGAACTGTGCACAGAGCCTCAAGTAACACTTTTTAGGGACCAGCAGAATAGATGAGATTAAATAAGCAGTTGAAGTTATCTTCCAGGATGAAGCAGACAGTATTTGGGCACTGGAATGTGATCCTCAGGAACACAAAAGTAGTTTTCTGTGAGAACTCAAACTTAGAGGTCCACTTGGTTAGAATGTCCAGAACCACCTGACAGAGACACCAATTTTTGCCCAACATTTCCAATTTCTGTACTAATCTGTACTTTAGAAGACTCAAAAAAGAAATTGCTGGTTTGGAACCCGAACATAATCAAACATCATTAAACCAGGTATAATTTATGAAAACCTACCAATGATATCATTTGTCCATAGGTATGAAATACGTTGCTTTAAATTTGTGATTTTTCTAATTTTTCTAAATAAGGGGGAAATAGGACGGGGGGATCTGCATGTATGTCCAATAGTCATTACATGGTGTGCAGATGTTCGATCTCTGAGCTGAGACCACTTGAGAACACACAAGCCTGTACTCAATTCCACCCCGTCCCTTCAGAAATGCATTCACAGAGCAACCGTGTGCCACTGCAGTCACTTTCCTGTATCACAGAAGACATGACCCTTTAGAATCAGGGCCGCTTCACCAAAATACAGCATGAGCCACATATGCAATCATATATTTTCTAGCAGCCACGTAAAAAAGGCAAGTAAGAGGTGAAATTAATTTCAATGTTTTACTTAAACCAATACATCTAAATAAGAGAACTGTTAATGAGATATTTTACCTTCTGTTTTTACATTAAGTCTTTATTATTATTATTATTATTACTTCTTGCATTAAGTCTTAAAAATCCTGTGTCTGTGTTACCCTGCGGCACAGCTCCCCTCACACCAGCCGTGCTACAAGAACTCAGCAGCCCCATGCGGCCAGTCGTTGCCCTGTTAGACAGTGTGGGTCCAGAACATCTCTGCATTCCCTTAAAACTGTGATCACAGGGGCACCTGGGTGGCTCAGTGGGTTAAGCCGCTGCCTTCGGCTCAGGTCATGATCCCGGGGTCCTGGGATCGAGTCCCGCATCGGGCTCTCTGCTCAGTGGGGAGCCTGCTTCCTCCTCTCTGCCTGCCTCTCTACCTGCTTGTGATTTCTCTGTCAAATAAATAAATTAATTAATTAAAAAAAAAAAAACTGTGATCACAGATACTGTTCAAGTCCTCTCTCGGGTGACAGAGTCCTTCTGGGGAAAAAAAGGTATCTCCTGACAAAACACGATGCTTCCTCTCATGAAATAAGAGCTTTAGGACTCTCATCCTTTGTTTTCCTCGCCCTGTTTGTCACGATTGCTGATAATCTGATTTGTGTAATAGAGGCAGGGACTCCTGATGTAACTGTCCCTTTAACACCATTTTTCTCCTCTGCCAATTTGGGGACTTGACCTTTAAGCAATTCTTTAGTTCTTTTTCTATTGTGTTTGTGACCTTAACCTAGCAGTAGCCTCAAATATATTTTGGATTATGGACCAAATGAATAATCATCTTTGGCATGGTTGTCATGTCAATATTCAGCTGAATAATTTTTTTTTAAAGATTTTATTTATTTACATCAGAGAGAGAGAGAGCAGAAAGAGAGGCAGAGGGAGAGACTCTCAAGCAGACTCCCACTGAGTGCAGAGCCCCACTCGGGGCTCAATCTCATGACCCTGAGCCGAAACCAAGATTTGGATGATCAATGGACTGAGCCGCCCAAGGCACCCCTCAGCTGAATAAATACTAAACTTCTAGTCTCATCAGTGTTTGCCACCTATGCTGAACAGGAAGACCTTAGGAGCACTTATAAAAAACTATTCTGAGACCGATTAACACACACAGATGCAAGAAAAAGAACAAGAAAGGAACAACTATGACCAAATTTTTTAACGTTTGAACATACTGTACCTCAGAAAAATAGATTCCTTTCATTCGTTGTTTTAACTGTTCATTGGACAGCCAACAGTCAGTTAATGTCCCTTTCCTCTTTTCCCTACAATTCCTCCAGACTACCCTGGAAGATTTTGGTTTATATGTTTCTTTGTGTACTTTTTGTACATATATCAAAGATTTTTTTTTTCCAAGATTTTAGTTTTAAGTCATCTCTACCCCCAATGTAGGGCTCAAACTTACAACCCGAAGATCAAGAGTCACATGGTCCACCACTTGAGCAAGCCAGGCGCCCCCTAAATACACCAACTATCTTTTTTTTTTTTTTAAGATTTTATTTATTTATTTGACAGAGAGAGAGATCACAAGTAGGCAGAGAAAGAGAAGGGGAAGCAGGCTCCCTGCTGAGCAGAGAGCCCGATGCGGGGCTTGATCCCAGGACCCTGAGATCATGACCTGAGCCGAAGGCAGCGTCTTAATCCACTGAGCCACCCAGGTGCCCCTACACCAACTATCTTAATGTAACTATCTTAATGTTCTCAACAATGGGTTATGGCATATATGTGACGTTCTACAGCATGGGGTTGGCAACCTTGTTCTGTAAATATTTTAGGTTTCATGCGCTAAATGGTTTCAGTTGCAACTACCCCTCTGGTGACCTCTCCTGAAACCGGCCACAGACAATCTGGAATCAAAACTGGACAGCTATGTCCCAACCAAACTTCACGTACAAAAACAGACAGCAGGTCAGATCTGGACCTCGGGCCCCACACTTTGCTGACCTCTGTCCCACTGGAAGGACTGCAAAGTATGGATCAGGGTAGTGGCACGAGGACAGGACATCAGACTGACAATGACCAGTCCCTTATCTCCCAATGGGTGTTAATAAAATAAAGATTTTATTTATTTATTTTATAAAATAAAATGAAGATTTCATTTATTTATTTGACAGAGACAACAGAGAGGAAATGTAAGCAGGGGGAGTGGGAGAGGGGGAAGCAGGTTTCCTGCTGAGCAGGAAGCCCGATACGGGGCTCCATCCTAGGACCTTGGGATCATGACCTGAGCCGAAGGCAGACTCAATGACTGAGCCACCCAGGCGCCCCATCCCAACACTCTTAAATAGTTACACTGAGGTCTCTTGGAAGATGCCTTGCGAGGTACCATCCTAAGCTGACCCATGTTTATATTAGGATGGCAGTTTTTCCTTTCAATAGGAGCTTATAATGAAAAAGTGTAAGCTGCAGAAGTAGATTGTACTGGAATAGTCCAAACGACCACCAAAGATGTGTGGCTACATTCTCTTACTGTATTAAGACCAGTTTTCTACGAATTTTTACTTAGCTTCTGTTCTTTTACAAAAGAAATATGACGCTCGCAGATGAGTCAACTTTAAGTACTCTGGGAAAGATGCTGAGCTCTTGTGTTACTATACTCCCTGGAACTGCTATGGCCCATCAGAGGCCAAGCCTGGAGACAATCTAAAGGGTTGAAGAGCCAGTTCCCTGCCAAAATGTGAAATCGATTTACAGAGCACATATTCCCACAACCCCCCCACACGAAGGAACTAATTTTTTAACGGACCGTTTCATGAATAACAGAGTCTTTGTGCCACCAAATAAAAACATTTGGAGATCATCGAACATCTGTTCTGAGATGTTACTGTCAAAGCCTGGTCTTAGAGAGGGAGGAAACTGCATTGTTTTTCAACAGCTTTGATGATTTCAGGAAATGTCTCCATTCTGAGAACCGTTCTGTCTCCAGAACCCAGAAACTCACAGGAACTAACTCAACACCAATGACATGCCCATCAATTACAGCTTACCTAAATTTACAGTAATATTTATTTATTTATTTTTTAAAGATTTTATTTATTTATTTGACAGAGAGAGATTACAAGTAGGCAGAGAGGCAGGTAGAGAGAGAAGGAGGAGGAAGCAGGCTCCCTGCTGAGCAGAGAGCCCGATGCGGGACTCGATCCCAGGACCCCGAGATCATGACCTGAGCCGAAGGCAGCTGCTTAACTCACTGAGCCACCCTGGCGCCCTACAGTAATATTTAAAAAAGCAAAGATCGGTACTAACTGCACCGTTTTCATGATCCGTTTCTAAAACTATACTGCATAGTTATATGTTGACAAGAAGTAACTGTCATCCAGAAAATATCCATTTCTATGGGTGTGTTCTTCAAGATAATCAGTGATTGGCCTCAGAAGGGATGAGATGTGAGGCACAGCTAAGAGGCCCCTCCCAGAAGCACCTACGTTTCAGGCACCTGTAGGATGCTATGAGGCTACACACCTTCTCCTTTACTTGGAGGGACAAGGTCCGCTGTAGGAAATGAAAATGGAAACACAGTAATTAAGAAGAGAGAAATAATGCTGAGACGTGTAGAAATAACAGAGAAAGTCAGAGGTGTCCGTATTCAGATCTGTCATGGGGGAGAAGGAAAGTAAAGAACAAACATCAACCCACAGGCTCAACATGTAAATACAGAAAACAGGAATTAAAGCCAAAGAACAGAAAGAAATCATTAGTCAAAATACGGTGAGTTTCTCCATAAATTACCTGTGGGTATTTTTATTTATTTTTCCTCCTAAGAGTATACAACACCAAGTAGTCAGACCATTAGTTTCAACTCTGAAACTCCATCCCTGAACTTAAGTAGATCTGGATTCAAAATGGCGTCATTCTACTTCACACCATGCAAATGGTTTCCCTGTTTTTTTGAAAATGGGAAAACTGCATGTTTCGTTGTATCTAATTGGCCAGTTGCTTCTTCAGAATTATCAGAAATTTTCTGGGGCACTATTATTGTAAATATGATGGAACCCCTAAATGTCTTAGATTTGAATGTGGCTGCTGACGAGTTAAGGTGGAAATCTTGGGGTCATCTTCATCTTTCTTCTCCTATACTCATTCTCCCCTAACTCACCCTTTGGACCCTTGCAATCACTCTGCCTTCAGCCCTCCCTGCCACTCTCCTGGCTTCGATCCTCATCACTTCCTATTGGTATCACAGCTTTAGGTGTGAAGCCCATTCTCGTTTCTGCCCGTCCAGGATCACTATGCTCATCTTAAAACACAACCTGAATGGATTTCCTCTGACTCAAGTGTTCAGTGCTAATAAGTAAGCGTATAACAGCCCTTCAATTTCTAGCCCCAATCACGCTCTTCTGCCTTCGTTTTTAAGTCTCTCCATAAACTCACTCCACTTTGTTTCTGCAAGGGTTTCCCCCACCCCCTGTGCAATCAATACTCATTCTCTCCCTCTCTGCCTTTGTTCAAGCTTCCTTCTCGGTCTCTGCAAAAATATGGGTCCTTTCGGTGCCATTCTAAGTTCTGGGCATGACCATCTTCCCCCTTTTTACTACTTCTTCTCCTACCCTCTCATCTCTCCTGGGCGAACCCCTCTATCATCCTGGCTCCAAGGACCACCTAAAGACTGACAACACAAACCTTCCCTCCAGCCAGACCACCTGAATTCCACATCAATGCTACCTTGTCCCTGCTGTGTAATCTCCAGCAGCTCTCCCACAAAGCTCTAAAAATCCGCAGATGCAAAACCAAACCCATCTTTTTACTTCTTGAACCAAGCAGCCACTCAAGTGAGAACTCTGGGTGGTCATCCTCCACCCCTCCCTTTCCCTAATCTTGTACATCTAGCTGGTGTTAATTCAACTTCCTGTTATCAATCAGTTCCTTTCTATTTCCTACTACTCTAAGTTCCCAACTGCATCATCCCTCACTTTGGCTAGCTTTCTAGTGGGCTGCTTTGCCCCCTGACTTCCATTCTAGGAAACTATTCCTTACATTCCTGCTTAAAATTAAAATCTAGTCATATTTTAAGTGAGGATGATTTGCAGAGGATTTATTTATAATGAGACTATTGCTAAGGGTCTGGGTGGGCTGCAGGGAAGCACAGTGATAACCTAGGAACAGTAGCAGAGAAGACAAGGGGATGGACTAGTTACTAACGGAAGGAGAAAGTGGTGTAAATAAGACCGCCTTGAGAAGGGGAGAGACGGCTGTTTTCCTGGTGATCCTTCAAGGGAGGAAGCCAGAAAATTAAAGACCTTGACTTCATTCTCTTCCTGCTCATCTCCTGCTGGGGCTAGCAATCCACTGGCTGAACTTATCTGGAAATCAAAGAGCAGGAGAGTCTGGTGATTCAGCCCTACAGCTGGGATGGAGGCAATAAAGAATGGATTGGGCTGTATGCCCCTCCATCCTCTGACTTTCGTGGCTCTCTATCTACTTCTGCAGCCACGTTCAAATCTAAGCACTGAATACCTGAGTCAGATGAAATCCAAGTAAACTTCACTAATGAATACACAGGCTGTCCAAAATCTGGCCCTCACTTTCTTCTCACTGGGCTAAAACCCATCTAGACCCATCCATGGGGAACTATGGTTCTTCTCATCCTGAATTCAGTATATGGAATGCTTCTCCTCTATTCCCTGGCTTAGCTACTCTATTTAACCAGAATCAGTTCACTCATCACCCACTCTATTAAAAAAATCTTAATTCAGGTATGTAGTTGACCATACTCTTTAGTGATCTCATTATCTGTCGACAGATTTTTATCCAAACATATAAAATATTTTACTGTCCTTATTTACTTATATGTCTATGTTTGGACACTAAACAGTAAACTCTCTAAAGAAACAGGGGATGTGCCTAATACCATTTTTTTTATTCCCAGCGCTCAATACCATTCAAGACACACAGCAGGTACTTAATAAATGACTTCCGAATGAGGGAACAAATTTAAGCAGCAGCTCAAACCCAGTCACCCATGCAATTTCCCCTGATGACCTCAGCCCATGCTGATCTTCACTCGTATTTATTCCCAGAGTCTAACACTCAGTGATTTCCCACCGACTTCACCTGTTTTTGTACTGTTTTCTTAGCTGACCAACAAGCATCCTGATAGCAGAAATATGTCTCCTGACAGCACAGGTGGAGTCCACACTAGACACTTAATAAATGCTTGCTCTGAAGAGCAGGAGAAATACACGTATTTTGGAGTTTCAAAATCAAGCACTTACATGACCAGAAAAGTCTTGTGAATTGGTAAAACTGATAAAAAGGTAGAGACGTTAATCTGATAGCTCTAGCACCTGCTGATTTCCAGAGGCAGGAAATCTGAATTTTTATGGAAACATGTCCAATTTTTAATGGTTGGCTCAAATAAAAATCTCATCTAACCCAGGGACTACTCTGTATTTGTGAGAGGAGGAGGGCATGGCTGTGGTTTGAGCAAGGCCTTCTAACATCACTGATCTAGGTGGTGCCGTATGTAAGCGGGTCAATATCCGTCAGGAAATGTTCAAGCCATTTAGGTAGAAGGTCTAGGCTCTTGCAATGCTTAATTTCTCTCTTAAGCTGAAACAATGACGTTTAGTGGGAGGCCTCTTGTTTATAGCCTTTCAAACAAGGGTTATGAGCAAGCTCTCGGAAGACCTAGACTGTTGACAGCCTCCTGTTAGGAAATATCCTGAGCTCCTACTCCTGCCCTGACAGATACATTCAATCTGAAAATGTAATAAAGGATGGTAGGTCCTGCCTGCTTTCTGAATGCCAGAGTATGTTAAATGTCAGCACTGGCAATGATGAGAAGAGACAATCACATACTAAATGACCAGCTTCTTCCTTCTTAAGATTTTATCTGTTTATTTAGAGCATGAGCAGGGGGATGGGCAGGGAGAGGGAGAGACACAGAAAGAGAGAGAGAGAGAGAGCGAGCGCACACAAGCCTGAAGTGGGTTCAACGTGGGGCTTGAGCCCAGGACCTGAGATCATGACCTAAGCTGAAACCAAGAGCCAGATGCTCAATTAACTGAGCCACCCAGATGTCTCCTAAATGACCAGCTTCTTCAGAAAGAGACTCAACACAGGAGGTGGAAAGACAAAACTAGAAAAGAGAAAAATCCAGAAGGGACCCAAGCCATCTCACAACACCTGTTCCCAGCCAGTCTCTCTCACACACGTTATCTCACTCAACAATCGGTGAGGGGGTGGGGATTACTGGAGACTTGACCTATGAGGAAATGGAAGCTGGCAGAGATTAAGGACTATGCCTTTGGTCACAGCAAGTCAACAGTAAACCCAGGATGGTACCTCATGCGGTGTCATCCTGAGCCCGACTTTATTTGGCTGCTTCCCCAAACTACCCATAGCTCTCAGGATGAGTCAACAGGGCAAGGAGCTCGCTAGGCCCTGTGCGTTGCTGAAAAAATATCCTCAAGATAGCAGAAAGAAGGATCGTGTCCTATTTATTTATGCAATGAATTCTTCTTTGATAGAGTTTGGAGGGCTATTCAGATTGTTTTGTTTAATCCCCCAAAATGACCTTGGCAATTGGTTAAATGGTAGAACAGGTCCTCACTCAAGGATAATTAAGGTTATGGAAGGTATACAGTGTCCCTGATAACTCACCCCATTTTGTGGAATGAGAACCCAGCCACTCTTTTTAATCTCTGGCATTGTACTTGTCAATGGGATGAAGCAGCTACTTCTATTAAGGATCAAAAACCTAGGTTAAAAAAAAAAAATCAAGGGGTGCCTGGGTGGCTCAGTGGGTTAAAGCCTCTGCCTTCGGCTCAGGTCATGATCTCAGGATTCTGGGATTGAGCCCCGCATCGGGCTCTCTGCTCAGCTGAGAGCTCTGCTTCACTCCCCATCCCCCACCCTGCCTGCCTCTCTGTCTACTTGTGATCTCTGTCAAATAAATAAATGAAATATTAAAAAAAAAAAAATCAAGCTTCCAGTGAGTAAAAATTAACTTTAATTGAGGTGGGATTCTTTTGGAGAAATATAATCTATTTACCTACATAACAAGTTAAGAATAGCAAAATAAAGCTTTAATTTCTTTTTATTTTTTTTTTTTAGTATGCTCTACACCCAATGTGGGGCTCATGAACCCAGGATCAAGAGTTGCATGTTCTACTGACTGAGCCAGCCAGCTGCCCAGGCTTTAATTTTTACTTGTAGAATTTAAAATTATATAGTATAAAAAAGTGAGGAAGAAACAGAAAATGGGAAGCAGGGAAGAGAAATGAGGAGAAAGGGAGATAGAGAAACAGATTTTAAAAAGAAAATGGGCTGTAGAAATTGACACAAGAAAAAAACATTAGACACAGATAAACACAATTTTAACCCAGACAAAGGAAAGGAAGAACACCCCAATGCAGAAAGGCAAAACACTGCTGTACACGGCCAAGAGGCTTCAGAGTTTAGACCTACAGGCAGATAGGAAGCAGATATGGAGTCAAAGCTGAGGTCTCGGAAGTTTTCAATACTACATTTCCTATGATATATGCTTCTTTCCCATGCCTTATGGAAGTATTTAAAAAGGAAAAAGAGAGCCAAACTGCATGTCCAAAGTGTGTGTGTGGGGAGGAAAACACTCAAGGATTTTAACATTCCATCATTATTTCTCTATTGAAACATGACCCCATTCTTGGCTTCTTATTTGCTCCCTTTTCCACAGCCTAACAGTAAACTCCCACACACCAGTGGGACCACAGAAGGGAACAATAATACAAGCAGCTGCTCAAGCTGTGGTTTCCATTAGGGAAAAAAAAGCGCCTTGATTATAAGGGATTTAGTTTTTAACCTTTCGGCCAAAACTGAAGTGATTAAAACTCCATGTACAGAAACACGAATGGTTTCTTAAACGTACGATGTAGAGCAGACGGAGTATTTTTATTTTATTTTATTTATTTATTTGACAGAGAGAGCAAGAGAGCACAATCAGGCAGAGCAGCAGAGGGAGAGGGAGAAGCAGCTCCCCACCAAGCAGGGAGACCAACATGGGGCTCGATCCCAGGACCCCGGGATAATGACTTGAGCCAAAGGCAGACACTCAACTGACTGACCCACCCAGGCACCTCTAGAGCGTACTCGGTATTATCAAAGCGGGGTGGGGAGGGCAGTCCAAATCCTGACACCCACCTTGACTTACTGCATGGACTTGGATATGGGAAAGCTAGCAGAGACACAGAATCAAAACCAATCGCACAGGTCCTAATGTTGTTATAAAGGTCAGGGATACATTTTCACCAAATTCTTTTTTTTTTTTTTAAGATTTTATTTATTTGACAGAGAGAGATCACAAATAGGCAGAGAGGCAGGCAGAGAGAGAGAGAGAGAGGAGGAAGCAGGCTCCCTGCTGAGCAGAGAGCCCGATGCGGGACTCGATCCCAGGACCCTGAGATCATGACCTGAGCTGAAGGCAGTGGCTTAACCCACTGAGCCACCCAGGCGCCCCTTCACCAAATTCTTTAGCTACAAAAAGCAAGGTAATCAAGCCATAAAACAATACAGAGGAATCTTGAATGCACGTGACAGAAGAGAAAGAAGCCAATCTGAAAAGGCTACATATTGTATGATTCCAACTACAGGACATCTGGAGAAGGCAAAACTAGGGAGACAGTAGAGGGATCAGTGGCTTTCAGGGATCAGTGGAGAGGGAAGGATGAAAAGGTAGAGCAGAGAGGACTTTTAGGGCAGTGAAAAAAATCATTCTGTATGATGTTATAATTGTGGATAGACTTGCCAAACAATGAATGGACAACACCAAGAGTGAACCCTAACATAAATGACAGATTTGGGGTGGTCACGATGTATCAGTCAATGTAGTTAATCAATTACAACCCCTTTGGTAGAGGTACAAGGTCTGTGGGATATCTGGGTACCGTCTTCTCAATTTTGCTGTAGACCTAAATCTAGTCTAAAAAATTCAGTATTTAGGGACACCTGGGTGGCTCAGTGGGTTAAGCCTCTGCCTTCGGCTGAGGTCATGGTCTCAGCGTCTTGGGATCGAGCCCCGTATCAGGTTCTCTGCTCGCCAGGGAGCCTGCCTCCCCCCTCTCTCTGCCTACTTCTCTGCCTACTTGTGACTTCTCTCTCTGTCAAATAAATAAATAAAATCTTTTTAAAAAATTGGTATTTAAAAAGAAAAAGTTGCAAGGCAACTCCTGAAAAGCTTGCATTCAATACAAGAAAGCAGAACTAAGGGAGAACACCCTCGAGGCCAGGCACGTTCTGTTCTCAAGGCTCAGCACATGGGTGGCCCTCTCTGACACTCTGCCTCCACAGCTTCCTCTGCAGGACAGTTACTGGCCAGAACTTCTGTAGTTGAAATCCTGGCTTTCCCCCGTACTGGGCAACTTCTGGTTACATCATAACTTTTATACTTCCATGGCGCTCCTGCTTCCACAATACAAGGGCAATAAAACCCGTATGAGTTATTGGGATAAAACATAGTAAACGACTTAACACAGTAAGTGGCTCACGATAAGGGTTCAATGAACATCAGATGTGACAAAGATACACTTGTCACAAATGGAAAGGCGTGTCATCATGCCACTATTTTGAATTCCTTTTTGTTTAGGAGAACAATATTAGCTCCTGGAATAACTCCATCAGAGATGAGCCATTCAAAAGTATCCTATGGGCGCCTGGGTGGTTCAGTCGGTTATGCCCTTGACTCTTTTTTTTTTAAATTTTTTTTACGATTTTATTTATTCATTTAACAGAGAGAGAGAGAGAGCACAAGCAGGAAGAGCAGCAGGCAGAGTGGGAGGAAGCAGCAGGCTCTCGGCTGAGCCAGGAGCCGAATGTGGGACTTGATGCCAGGACCTTGGGATCACAACCTGGACGGAAGGCAGCCGCTTAACCAACTGAGCCACCCAGGCGTCCCTGCACGTGACTCTTGATCTCAGCTCAGGTCTTGACCTCCGGGTCTCGAGTTCCAGCCCTGCGTTGGGCTCTGTGCTGGGTGTGGAGCCCACATTTAAAAAAAAAAGAAGAAGAAGAAGAAGAAGAAGAAGAAGAAGAAGAAGAAGAAAGTATTCTAAACTGGACATAGGTAAAGAAGTGGCCTAACTGGCCATCAGAAAGATGCGAAAATGACAGAACGAGAAATACAGAGAACTGGATTTTGGGGGGTTGCTGCTGACCATTAAGAGACTCTTGTTCTGGGAAAGACAACAAGCCAGAGATAACAAATGCTACCTATTGTATGACAAGCCGCCTGATGCTTAAGATGTAATTACTTTTTTTTGAGATTTTATTTATTTATTTGACAGAGAAGTCACAAGTAGGCAGAGAGGCAAACAGAGGGAGGGGGGAAGCAGGCTCCCTGCCGAGCAGAGAGCACGATGCGGGGTTCGATCCCAGGACCCTGAGATCATGACCTGAGCCAAAGGCAGAGGCTTAACCCACTGAGCCACCCAGGTACCTCAAGATGTAATTACTTTAATATATTTGTGACCACCATGACTGTGGATGGAGTCCCCTGCCCACCAGGAAATCAGCAAAACTGCAGTAAAGAACGGAAACTCCAGCAAAATGAAAAGGACCTAGGAGACAAAGAAGCCTCCTTCTTCTCAAATCTTTTCCTTTTACTTAAAAAATGAAGACGCAATAATCAGGCTTGCTGGTGCCCTGAGACCGGAGGCTCCATTTCTGTTGAAGTGTTTAACAAACGAGCCTGCTTCCCAACAGTCATACATACACTTCCAGAACCAGCGAACGGCTTCCCCTCCCCCACCCCATGTCAGAGCCACTCTCTATTCTTGTGTTTTCGCTGCTCTCTGTGGGCAAAACGCCCCATTCCTGCTCAGCTCCCTTCTTCCAACACTTTCTTTGTGTCCAAATGCCTCCACTTCTATTCACCACACATCTAGCTTACTGAGCCTTCCCTGGTGCCTTTCAGGTTTTGTCTCCCAGTCCATGTCATACAGGCTGCGGAGCGAGTGCGGGACGGTGCTCAGGAAAACGGTCCATCCCACAAGGGCAGTTAATGTAAACAGGCTGCTTCTGACAAGAACGTCCGCCGGGATCAACAAGGCTGCGGAGAAAAAGTACCCCACGAGCAGTCACTTTGTCAGGGCACAGAGACATATTTCAGATAAAGAATTCTTGTTCTTAATGTAGGGACCGGGGCCGGGGGGAAGGGGGAACAACCCTAGTAAGGACTGAGTCAGCAACTATGATTTCTGAAATTGTACTAAGGGGACGGACTTTCATTTTCTGATTCTCAAATTTTATTTTTTCAAAAATAAAAACCAAAACCACTTAAAGTGCCAGGGAAATGAGAAACCTATTGTAAGAATCTGTAACATTTAAGAACCTATAGAGATGCTGAATGGAAGTTAAGGCTAATAATTTACCGATTAAATAAGATACGTAGTCATGAGAAAATGAATAGTTTGTATCTGTGATGTGTTGGCACAGAGGCTTCTCGCTGTCTTAATACTTGGTCCGTGGAACAGTGATGAAAAGGCGGTATTTAGCCTTGCAAACAGGAGCTGATACAAACAATTCACTCTAGGAAGGTGCCCATAGCTCATAATGGAGAAAACAGGTATCAGTAAAGAAAACAGGTCTTGTAATACCTGAAACCAGACACCCACTAATATGTGTGGCAGGGGAAGAATGCCTAGAAAAGTTTTCAGCTTTTGTTTACAAATTTCCTGTGAAACAAACAATGTGAGGACAGTTCATGTCTGAACTGCAGTGCTCGCTTTGGGATGTAGAACGTGTTAGTCAAAATCTTTTTGTGTAAGTATAAACGCATGTTCATTCAGCAAAATATTACTTAGGCTTCCCTTATTACGTTAATGTTAGGCAACCTGAGTGGCGGAGAAGAGCCCAGCCCGAGTGCAGGCAGACCTGGGTTTGAATCTCAGCCTTGCCCCACAGGAGATCTGGGACTCTGGGGAAAAGACCTCTCTCTCTCCGGGCTTCAGTTTCTCCTATAAAACTGGGATGGAAATACCTATTTATCATTGCAAAAACTGGTAAGACCATGTATTATTATTGCAAAAACCAAGTAAGACCCTGTATACACAACACTCTCAAAGGGCAGCTTGCAGTTGATGAAGAGGAAGAAAACTGACATCGTTTCATACTATCAAGATTCAATAACAGAACAAAAAACAAGGGCTGCATTATTTTCCCTCCTTGTTTTAACCATCAGTCAAAATAATCTAACAATTCCAAGCATATTTATTTACTTACTACTCTGTTCAGGGCACTATAGTGTGCAAAGCGCTACAGACATTTCAGGTACTCGGGAGATTATCCGGCAGAAAAATACTTAAAAACCTGTTTGTTTGTTTGTTTTCTCTTTCATTTACATATAAACTTGAATATTCCAATGCCGGTTCAATTTTTAAGATGTGAATGATGTAGGGTGACATTTTTTTCTTTTGCATGTCCCACAACTAATTCATGAATCCAAAATAATGGGATAGTTCATAAACTCAATCACTGTTAAGATACAGTGAACTGGGACCTTCATTTAGGCTGGCTGCTGTGGAGGACCTCCGGGACGTAAAACTGCCCACATCAACAAATAAAGGTTTTGTTTGGTAATCACACTGGATTTCCACCTCGGGTCTAGCTGAAAACTTTCCAAGGCTGGGATAGAGTGTGTTGACATTGTTTTCACGAATATTATTCTTCCTCTTCACAGAGTGCCAGCTCCCTCCCTCAGTCCTTCTGAGTCACTTCAACTTATACAAACATGCGTGTGCAATGAATGAAGTTAGAGTGGGTTAGAGAAATGGAAAAAATCTTTATATGCCAAAGAAAAGGAAAAGAAAAGAAAAGGAAAAGGCTATACAGTCTTTGGTGTTTGTAAAACAGGATCACTATGTAGAAAAAAAACTAAAAATGAATCACTACGTGACTCCATCTCTGGGCAAAGAAGGACAGCAACAATTACATTAAAGGATTTCTGTCCAGTGAAGGGTATTATGGGAAAAGTTGACAGATCGGTGGAAGAAGAGATGATGCTTGCAAAGCCTAAAAGTGAAAAGAGATGACATCCAAACTATTCAAGGAGATCCTGCACATCACACACACACACACACACACACACACACACACACACACCACTGCCAGTAGAAGCATGGACCAATGTTAAGTGGGCAACTTACTATGGAGGTAGCCTAAAGACGAGCAAGCATGTGAAGAGAAGCTATATGGTCAAAGAAATGCTATTCAAGAGCTCTTACTTCACACCTATTAGGCTGTAAATTCCTGATGGGGGTCAGGAATCCTGCTAGACTGTGGTGAGACTGAGGTTGTGGCAGCCACCCTGGAGAGCAGTATGGCACCATTTAGTCAAGGTAACTCTACTTATTTCTAAGACACAGCAGCAGTTCCACTCCCGCGTCTGTATCCCAAAGAAATGTGCACCCAAGGCCATGGGGGCATCCGTATGAATGCCCGCTGCGGCACGATTCTGGCTGTCCACCTTTGGGAAACCACACAAATACACGGCAGTAACAATGGATTTTTAAAACACAGTGTATCTGTAAAGCACAGTGCTACGTGGAAGGAAAAAGAAATGCGAGATTTAAGACACAGTATGGTTTATGTTAGTTTAAAATATTTGCACATAAACCCTTGCACTTTTCTAAGAATACACCCACAGTTAAAAGTTACACTGAACACATTTAAATGGCTGTATATGGGAAGTTAGGAGGGTGACATACTACCCAGGATGAAAGAGAATAAAATCAAATCTACCCCCCCCACATTTATTTCTAAAGAGAAAACTTTTTTTTTTTTTAAAGATTTTATTCATTTATTTGACAGTCAGAGATCACAAGTAGGCAGAGAGGCAGGCAGAGAGAGAGGAGGAAGCAGGCTCCCTGCTGAGCAGAGAGCCCAATGTGGGGCTCGATCCCAGGACCCTGGGATCATGACCTGGGCTGAAAGTAGAGGCTTTAACCCACTGAGCCACCCAGGCACCCCTCTAAAGAGAAAACTCTTACCACTAATATTTTTAACATTTACTTAAAAGATCAGGAAGGGAAGAGAAACGAGTGAAGGAGCCTAAAAGGTAGGAGGGAAGAAGGGAAAGATGTGTGTTTTCTTACAGGCGAGGCATTGGGTTTGACCGACAAATGAAAATACTCTTTCTTGAAACAACAGCTGCCTTCCAGCACTGCCTTCAAAATTCCACACAGCCCCCACAGGGCTACACTCTGATATCAAGTCACCCTTGCCTTTGAAGAGAATGGGAAATACTTTCCAACCTCACCAAGAGCTTTAGTTCACAAAAAATGTGTTTTTATCATTCCCACCAAATTGATGTCATACAGAAAACTTTAGCCCGTCCCCCCATTTCTATTTCATGCATTTGGGGGGTAGCAAACATCTAATGACCTCAAGAACATTTCCTCCTCACATTTAAAAACCTCACATTGGGAGTTACAACCCTTCCAATTCTGGACTGCTTTTTATACCAATTGGAGGCTATCAACGGGTTTCTTAGGTTGTAAGAATTTAACACTGCCCTATATATACCATAGATTACTAACCAAAATGAGAGATGATGAGTCCTATGGAAGTAGGTAAAAACTGACTGTTACAGCTTTAGGGATGCATCCAAATGTATATTAAACTGTTACATATAATGCTGCAAAAATACAAATGCTGTAAAAATAAAAATACAAAACACAACTATGAATTTATAATTTTATTTTAGAAGCGACATATTAATATATGCCATAAGAAAATAAAGCAACACAACATTAAATTCTTTTTTTTTATAAAGTTTTTTTTTTTTAAGATTTTATTTTATTTATTTGAGAGAGAGAGACAGTGAGAGAGAGAATGAGCGAGGAGAAGGTCAGAGAGCGAAGCAGACTCCCCATGGAGCTGGGAGCCTGATGTGGGACTCGATCCTGGGACTCCAGGATCACGCCCTGAGCCGGAGGCAGTCGTTTAACCAACTGCGCCACCCAGGCGTCCCCACAACATTAAATTCTTAAGGAGTAACATAACTCCTGGTTCTCAAATGGGTGTGCATGAAATTTACCCGGAGGGCTTCGGAGAACACAGACCGCAGGGCCTGATCCCGCTCCTGGATTCAGATTGGGGGCGCCGTGGGGATTAAGACTCCATTTCTACAAACTTCCAGGTGATCCTGCTGCTGGCGGTGCCCACTCCGAGAACTCCATACCAGCTCAGGACGGAACTGGCATTAACCGTAAGAGCGGAGAGATCACAAAGGCATGGTTGGGACAGAAGAGAAACTGGGACACCAGGGACACCCTGAAGCCGCGCTGGGCTTTGGACAATTAGAGAATATGGGGAGGTAAGAGTATGTGAGCACAGGCAGAGCCGGGGGAGGAAAGGACAAGCAGTAGGGACAGCCTGATGGGCCTGGTGACAGGAAGAAGGCAGGTGGGTGAACTCGATCTACTGAAATAGTGTGAGCAGAGGACTGACACCAACTGTGGCCCTGGACAGCCCTCCTGCCCACTGGGTTTTTGCACCTTGTCCCACTGTTATCCTCCGATATGACAGCTAAGAGCCCTCCCTGGCGAGAGCTTCGGCCCACAGTGCTTCTGTAGCACTTCTTATCATTCTAAGTAAGCAACTATGTAAGAAGTTTTATAATGTGTATTTCTCCCAGTCTGATGTGAGACAGGGGGTGACATTTCCAGCACTTTCCCCCACACAGCCCCGCACTGTATTTAACAAGCTGAACGAGCGAGCACAGGGGCAGGACCCAAGCTGCTCAGAGCACAGTGAACTCTTCCTGGCCCTCTCGAGGGCTCTCCTTTGGAGCTCAGGGCCAAAGCCTATGCTGAGCCTTGTGTTTCTCACCCTCCTTTGGGCAGAGCCAAAGGCGCACGGTGCAGGGAAAGCTCACCAAAACCAAGTCTGACCACCCTAAAAAGGGAGGATGAAAGAGGGAGGGAAGGAAGGTACTTGAGGCTCCAGTCTCAAAATCCCCAGGTGAGTTGTCCCCACTATGTAACTAAATTGACCATCCATTCATCCTTCCATTTCAAAATCTACAGTCAGTCCTGTGATGTTCGAACAGTCATTGGGGAAGAGTGGTGCCTGTTCCTGTCTCTGGGTAGAACCCAGTTCTTCCTCTTGGAAACCGTGCAGACTCAATGAAATGAGCCTAGCAGAGTGGAGCGCAGAGCTTGGCCCTCAGCATGTCCCACATGGAAACGACCAATTCTAAGTTCCTAATGCTGGTCCCTCACACGTGTACCCTGGAAGGCTGCTTGGGCCTGTCTCTGAGAATACTGGAATGGAATGATATTGAGTCACCAACATGGTGGTCTAAGACATGGACTAAAGTGACGATGACCAAAACAGACACAGCATAAGGAGCATCCAGTTTAGGACGTAAAAAACAAAAAACAAAAAAACCCACTTTTCCTTTGGAGCATCTGAGGCTGAAGTGATAGTAAGAAAGTAGAAATGCATCCAGTAGGCAGCTGAACCTTGCCAAGGGAGAAGTCGCAAAGTCAGACCTACAAGAGGCACCAGTGGAAGCTGTGAGGGTTAGGTTTTCTGCAGAGATGGCAATAGCGAAGACAGGCACTGAGTCTTAAGGCCAACACGGTAGGAATGAACCAAAGAAGGAAAGGAATGGAGAAGACGGAGGGCAGTGGGCCGTCAGGAAGGGTGGCAAGAAGAGTTTCGAGGACAGCCCCCTCTAGTGTCTGCTATTGCAGACGCAAGGAGCAGACACAGGAAAGACCACGGTTCTGAAAACCGGAAGTCATGTGACATCGAGAACAGGTTTTGAGAGGGAAGGACCCACTGAGAAGACCAAGTCCCCTACAGAATGGCTGTGATCCATCCTCTAAGTCAGAACTTCAAGAGTTTTTGAGTAACTCACACTACTTCTCAAGGCAGGTATACAAACTCCAAGGAAGTGGAAACCTAGCCCACTCTACGAGCCCCAAATACAGCGAGTCTATGTGATTTCCTGGGAAGAGTCAGTTGGATCATGGCATTAGAGCTCATCCTCTGAATCATTAGCTGCCCCAAATACTCTTCCTGGCAGACGACACTTAACCTGGTGTTGATTTTTCTTTTTCTTTTTTTTTTTTTATGCTTTAGACATTACCTCTAGTGCTCATCATTAGTGTAAATAATGGAGGGAGGTACATGGGGAGCAGGAGCGACTGGTTTGGAAAAAAGACTCAGATCTCTATGCAGGCTGGTGTGTGATGTGCAGAGTGAAGAGTTTAGTCTATTTTAGTCTATTTCTATTCCACGTGAGCATGAAGCCATGACACCACACAAGTCAGCCCCTGCCGTGCCAGCAGGCGGGGGTTGGAGGGAGATTCAGCCAAGGATTCATGAGGGATGCTCAGGGTCATATTGTGCACTGAGCAGTTAAGGGCATAGTGAAATTACAGTTAGAAAAAAGCAGGTGTGTGGAGAGAGGGAGAAAGAGCAAAAACCTACAGAAACTGTAACCAAGCCAAACACTTCAATTCCCAATTCAATTTAGCCCCTTTCCCATCAGAAAAATCTCTGAGAGAGAGCTTTACAGAAGGCTTAGTCAATCAGACCCCAAGGGGTGCAAATTTCCAAGGCAGTTCTGATGAGTGATGAGAAAGCCCAGTGGTATATTTAGGCTCCACTGGGAACAGCTTTGAGACAGATGACACCCTGAGATGTCAAAATGGTTATTTTTGTGGAAATAAAATCTGCTGCCAAGTTTTTATTTACCAAAACTTCTCACCTTAAAGGGAAAATAAACAGAAAATTGCAAATACACTAAAACAGTCCCATTTTTGCAGGAGAATGAAAAAGTGAAAGCAACGATGGTTTTGATAGTTTTCCAGACTGATTAATATATGCAGAGGGGAGCTCCAACTTCATGAGGCAGAAGACAATATCCCCCTGAGTGAGTTTCCACTTGGGAAGAGGGAAACAAAGGACGTAGCAAAATGGTAAAAATGGAGTTGTTTCAAAGGGCACAGGCTGTCCTGACAGGACATGACCTATTACTGGTATTTTGGTCTCTCATTGATGTTAACTTTGATAAAAAAATAACAATACCCTTGTCTTCTTCCTTTAGAACATCTCTCTTGGGCTAACCCGGAGATTATTGTGCCCATTTGATTCTCCCTTCTCTGCTTTTTCTCAGTGAAAAATCCCGTGACCGTATTTCCCTCCCCTTAGTAGAAGTGGGAAACTGGTTCAGGTAGGAGATGTGTGGGAACTAGCAAGAGAATGACAGAAATACTAAAGGGGTGGCCAAGAGCACCCTACGTTTGCCACTAATGCCCACTCCGACCGGGGAGCTTTTAGGAACGCCCTTTTCGCCCACTCCTTCCTCCCTCCTCAAATATAACCACCTCCTCCCGCTGCCAATTTTCAAATTGGCACAATGATTAATGACCCAGGCAAGAACTTAATTTCCTGTCCAGTAGTACAAGGCTGATTTCCAATAAAAGAACTCACTCAAGACAACTATTTCCTCTCCACAGCTTCTAATCTTTTATTCAGTTGTGGGCATTCTTCCCTCTCAGTGTGAAAGCAGAATCAATTTTTGAACTTCCATTTGGTGACTATTCCAAAGAATCACAGAATGTGAGAGCTGGAAGGGACCTTAAAGGCGGTGTAATTCGACCTCCTCTTTTCTTGCAATTCAAGCAGGACTTAAGATGAAGGCTTTGACTCACATCTTCTGTGTGCACATGGTCAAGCTGCAAGCAGAGAGGGAATTACTATCATTAAAGCACACAGCTTGGGTCCTCATTGGTCTCATTATGGAGTTACCTTTAATGAAACAGTCTATTTTAAATGGGGAACTAATCACCATGGGAGAATATTTCTGCAATTATGGGTTCAGGCAAAACACAAACAAAACAAGTGTCAGTGAAACCCGTCAGATATAGCAACACAATTACCATGTTCAATTACCTCAGGACTCCTTAAATACCCATTGCAGATGTAATGAGTTGTCCTGATTTGAACTACATGTATCCATCTCTTGTCTTTATTTCTCAGAAATGCTTGATAGATAACTCCATTGCTTTCTGTGAAATTAATTCTGAAAAACAGAGGTTCCTAAACTAGATGCTAATGACTGCATAACATAGTACCTCCTTTAGATGCATGATTTCCCATAGACAATCCCAGTTACAACTCAGGAAATGCTCTCCGGGTTGCTGCCTAAATTATCTGAAACTCACAAGTGAGGGTATGCAAATGGCAAGGAATGGGTTCAGCTGATGGTGGGTTGAGGGATGGCAGAATGACCACAGGAGTGACATGGTGTGCTATAAGCAGTAAGCATTAACACTGGAGAACCAGTAATGGGCAGGATCTCAGGGCATATTCTGGTCTGCTTACTAGCTGTGCACTCTTCCCTAAGTACTGTATTCTTTTTGAGGCTCAGTTTCCTTATCTGTAAAGAAGCAATACTTGAGGCCTGCTGGAATGTTATAAAGATCATATGACATAGTATGATGGGGAGCACCAACCACAGCACCAAGCAAATACTGGTGCTCCAAAAATACCTGCCGAATTTAAATATCTTAGTCTCACGTTATACCTTCTTCTTAGCCAAGACATCTTGACTGCCATAAAGATGCATTATGGCATTTCATTATTAAAGTTAGCATACAGCAATCAGAGGATGCAACTGGTCAAAAGGCACTGGCTCTGGCCTATTTCCCACTCGAATGCTCTAATGAACTAAAAATCAAATGTGGGTCATACATGGTCACAGAACTTAATGACATCAATCTGAACACTGTAATGAGGTGAAGCCTGAGGACTAGAAAAAGCATGGGCTTCAGACCAGCTGAGTTCCACTTACCAGCAGCAGGACCCTGGACAGATGACTGAACTTCCCTGAAACCTGCCTTCTTCATCTATTAAGTGAGAACCCTACCAGGGACTTCACAGGGAGTTATGAGGATTAAATCATACTATAGCAGATGTGTGCAATCCAGCCAGCTGGAATCAGTTTCCAGACTCAACACAGGTGACTCAAAATGGCAACTGCTAAAAATATACAGTCCAGGGGGTCTTTATGTGAATGCTATTCCTCTGTTTCCACTTATTTTATAAAAGAGTAAAGACAGGGGTGCCTGGGTGGCTCAGTGGGTTAAGCCTCTGCCTTCAGTTCAGGTCATGATCTCAGTGTCCTGGGATCGAGCCCTGCCTCTGGCTTTCTGCTTAGCGGGGAGCCTGCTTCCCACCTCCCCTCTGGCTGCCTCTGCCTACTTATGATTTCTCTCTGTCAAATAAATAAAAAAACCTTTAAAAAAAAAGAGAGAGAAAGGTTTCATGTTAAAAAAAAAAAAGAGTAATGACACTAGCTGTTCTACCTACTGCACAGATTGGTCATGAAAATCCAATGAGACAATCTAGGGAGAAGTTCAAAGCTATGAAGTATTAGCTATTGACAATATACAAGGCAAAGATTACTGCATTTTGGTATTGTCTTTGGGAAATCAATCCCTGGAAAACATTTTTTTAAAGACTTTATTTATTTATCTGAGAGAGAGGGAGAAAGCAAGCAGGAGCTAGGGGAGAGGCAGAGGGAAAGAGAGAGGGAGAAGCCGACTACCACTGAGTAGGGAGGCCAATGTGGGACTCGATTCCAGGACCCTGAGATCATGACCTGAGCTGAAGGCAGATGCTTTACTGACTGAGCCACGCAGGCGTCCCCCTGGAAAACATTTTTAATGGTCTGTTTTGAAGCTCCAAGAAGTTCAGAAAGGTGTCAAAATTGGGACTGATGAAGCCATACGCAATTTGTTGGGCAAGATTAAATGCAGCTCAGGCTATAAACTTAAACTTCATCCCCACAAACCAAAGCAGATGATGTACATAAGGGAAAGTTTTGAAAATTTACAATGTGAACCTAAGTACGGCCAATTAATACACACTTTGCACTACAACCCCGTATCTGGTATACAAACGTGGGAGTGGTAACTCCAGAAAATTTTGTCGGCCTGTGTGCTCCTACTCAGCTTATCCAGTTACAGGGGAGACAGTTGTCTGAGGGTCATTGCTTCCCTCTACATTAGTCATAGGAAAGAAGGAAGACCTCGCTTTTATAACCTTTGAGATCCAGATGATCTAAGGTAGAAAGTTGCATTTTCCAAACTAAAGTCTTTACCACACTTAATATGATAATGGGTAGGGATATGAACCTTCAAAACAGCCAAGAGCTAGAGAGTCCGAAGCTATTTCCAAGGGTTATAGAATGTCTTAGCAGGATGTTATTTTCTATTGAAAAATCCATCTGTGCTCCAAGCTTTCCCAGCCTAAAATTAGTGGGTGGCTCAGTCATCACCCAGAGAACTCAGCCAATCTGCCATTCTTAAGTTGGACAGCACTTCTACCCTAGCTGGCTCTCTCAGAGGCAGTATTTGGAACTTCCTTGGTTGAATGCAAAACACATTAGCTAACTAACCAAACAAACTGGAAGAAGCCAGGACACAAGACCCAAACCTGGCAAACCTGGGGACTGTGAAAACATGCTCAGATGCTCTGGGGCAGCGGGGAGAGTGACCCAGAGTGAAGGAGCTGGTTTCTTTAAAGTTTCGATCCTCATGTGTCCACAAATATAGTCACCAAAAATGCAGAATTAGAAAGGAATGAACTGCAAACCTAAATTCCTCTAACTTGAAATATCCACAACCTCGAGGGACCAAAAAGGGCACATAATCTGGTAAAATTTTTCTCCCTCCTATCCTGAATTCAGGTAGGAGTTCTCTAAGTATTCATTCTCTGCACCCACCTTTCTTCTCCTGTAGGGATAAGGTTGGGGGCGGGGTCCAGAGGGAAGGAATGGTTCAATTTAAAGTGAAAGGACCTAGGTTCAAACTAGCCACTTAATAGCCACTAATTCGGCATGGAACCTAATGTTGCCAGCCTCAGTTTTCTTATCTGTAAGATGGAAAAACACATGAACTGCTGATTTCAGTGTGTGAGTGTGTGTGTGCTCTGCTTTTGAAAGGCAATGCCAACTGCAAAACAGAACACAGAAATTATGATGCTTAAACACCTCCAAAGCAATAACAAAGCTCCTGAACTAGGATAACTAACAAGGGCCTCTGATTCTTTAAGGATCTCAAAATTTTGGATATTTTGGGTACTTCACATGTAAGCTCTAGATGATCGCACTAAAGTCTGAACCTCCCACAAAGGCTGTCTTATGCAGACCGGCAGTAGACCAGAGCGTTCCTGCAGCAGGCTAATGACACAGGCAAGGACAGCTTAATAGGTGTGATGGTTAATTTTGTGTCAATTTGGTTCGAACATGGTTCCCAGTTATTTGGTCAATGATTACTGTACGTATTTCTGTGAAGGTATTTTTGGGGATGCAATTAACATTTACGTCAGCACACGATAAGTAAAGCACATTGCTCCCCATAATGTGGTGGGCTTCATCCCATCAGTTGAAGGCATTCAGAAAAAGGTGGTGGTTCCTTGAGAAGGAGATTCTCCCAACAGACTCTCTGATCTTGAAATGCAACTCTTCTCTGTATCTTCAGCCCACTGGCCTACCCTGAAGGACTTGTGAGCCTTCACAAATTCTCTGAAAGCTATCTATCTCTCCCTCTCTGTACACACATACAAATACCCTACTGCTATTTCTTTGGAGAAGCCTAACATATTCAGTGTCACCCTCCTTAGTTTTAACACTAAGCCATGAAAATTTACTTTACGTTGTCCTTTGCTTCCACTCCAGATGTTGACGTGAATGCTAGTCTGAGGGACCAGGATGAACCGCTCCAGAAGCATACCTACTAGGATTCCTGTACATCTGTTCTGTGAAAGCCTTGTCCTGGTACTGCAAGGAGATCTTGGGGGGGGGGGCGATACAACACTGCTGTAGGGAATGCCTTTTCTGCAGGCCTTTAAGAAACTGGAAACCCTGGAGACAGAAGTTTTCTTCACAGAAGATGATGGGCTTGGGCTGGGCCTGAGGGGAGGGCTGCTGCCGGAACCACTCCATCCCTACAGACCTGTACCTCCTAAGGCCTTCTCTCCAGCCTAGCCTGCCTGAGCCTCTACTGGACAAGTCGCTGAGGATGCCTCACAGACAGGGAGCATACACAAATCTCATTTCATAGGATTTCTCTCTCTAATCTGACTTTTCCCCTCTGCTTCTTAACTTCCCAAACAAAGTGAAAATCCATAAAGGAATAAAACCAGGAGGCAGGACTGGACGTCACCTTCATCACCCTATGGCTCCACATCTACCCCATCATATAGTAATATCAGTTGTTCATATGAATCTTTCCTGAAGCTGTTCCCTTCGCTCCAGCCCTGCTGCCTAAGTTCTGACTCTCAATATATACTGAGATATGTTCATCTCTTGGATTCTGAACTCCACCCACCCACCCATCCACCCAACACAGTGGTGTTGGGATGAGCACTCTAAAATGCAATCTGGGGGGCCTGGGGGGCTCAGATGGTTAAGCATCTACCTTCGGCTCAGGTCATGATCTCCAGGTCCTGGGATCGAGTCCCACATTGGACTCCCTGCTCAGTAGGGAGTCTGCTTCTCCCTCCACCTGCTGTTCCCCCTACTTGTGCTCTACTCTGTGTCACTCTCTATCTCTCTCTCTCTCAAAGGAATAAATAAAATCTAAAAAAAAATTAAAAATACATAAAATGCAATCTGATTCCATAGTCATGGCCCTGGCTAAAATCTTTCACCAGCTCAAAAACATCTGTATACAATTCAAAATCCTTGGCAGAAATGACATTATCCTTCAAAATATAACAGCTCCCTCCTCTCTAGCATCACTTCTGCCAAGTCTTCATGGAGCCCAGATCTCTCCACACCGACCAGCATTCTTGGTTCTGGGGACACCCTTTTCCTTCTCAGTTTGGCAAAATGCTGTCCTAGGCACTGGGGGCAGCATGGTGAGTCACACAGACAGTGTTGGCCCTTTTGAGGTTCTCGTCAAGTGATGGTGTTGGACAGGGTGTCAGTTTTTTGGTTTTATTTTTTTTTTAAGATTTTATTTATTTATGTAACAGAGAGAGAGAGAGAGAGAGAGCACAAGGGAGAGGGAGAAGCAGGTTCTCCCCCACCCGCCCGCCGCCCCGAGCAGACAGCTGGATGCAGAGCTGGATCCCAGGACCCTGGGATCACGAACTGAGCTGAAGGCAGAAACTTAACTGACTGAGCCACTCAGGTGCCCCCATGGTGTCAGTTATTCAACAAACAATAGCCCAAAGAAATATGTAATTATGACTGGGATAAATGCTGCAAAGAAAAAGTGCTCTGAGGTTATTTCAGCTCAGGTGTTGATCTCAGGGTTGTTGAGGATGAACCCCACATCGGGCTCCATGCTCAGCACAGACTCTGGTTGAGATTCTCTCTCTCCCTCTCCCCCTGCCCCTACCCACTCTCAAATAAAACAGAGGAACAAAAAAAAAAAAAAAAAAAAAAAAAGACTGTCTTCCTCTCCCTCTTCCTCACTATTTACACTCCCCTCTCTTTAAAAACAAAAACAAAAAAAATTTTTTAAATGCACTGTAAAGGCAAAGTATGTTATTTGAACAACTCAACAATAGAGAGGAAAATAAATAATAACAACAAACACATAGTACGAACTAGCTGCTAGTCACTTTCCAAGTGCCTTCCTGCTCTCATGATCATCAGTAACAAGGTACAAAAAGGTTACGTTTACTTACCCTGCCTGAGGTCACGTAGTTGCAAGTTAGTGCTGGGTAGGGACTCAAGCTATCCAGACCAGTGAATACTCGGTGTGCAAATACTTTCTCCCATTCTATAGATTCTATAGATTGCCGTTGCACTCTGTGGCTTCCTTTGCCATGCAGAAGTTTTAATTTGATTGAGTCCCACTTGTCTATTTTTGTCTCTGTTGTCTATACTTTTGGTGTCATATCCAGGAAAATAAATCACTGCTAAGATCAATATCCAGAAGCTTTGCCTCTATGTTCCTTCCAAGAGTTTTACAGTTTCAGGTCTTGTGTTTAAATTAAGTCTCTAATTCATTTCCAGTTGTGTTTTGTGTATGGTGTGATGTAGGGGTACAATTTCATTCTTTTGCTGGGGTATCTAGTTCTCCCGGCACTATTTGTTAAAGAGACGATCCTTTCTCTGTTGTGATTCTTGGCATCCCTGTCAAAGACCAATTGATTGTGTATGTGTGACTTTATTTCTGGGCTCTCTATTCTGTTCCACTGGTCTGTATGTCTGTCCTTATGCCAGTACCAAACTATTTTAATTACTGTGGCTTTTTAATATACTCTGAAATCAGGAAGTGGGATACACCTCCAGCTTTGTTCTTCCTTCTCAAGACTGATTTGGCTATTCATCGTCCTTTTTGGCTCCATACCAATTTTAGAATTTTTCACAAGAGCACTTTTAAATCATGCTAGTTAAAAGAAAACCAAACCCAACCTGCACTTCATATAATCCATCTCACAGGTTCCAGATTATTACATATTTTAGTATAACATATTACCACTTGCCTAACATGCATTTACATCATCTTCAGAGGAAACGGCGGTTGCCAACTTGTGCGGCGTCTAGATCCATCTCAGCTTAGAAAGACACCCAGTGTCAGCGAGCCACCCCTGCCCCCAGTGGCCTGCTGAAGGCAGCAGTCCAGGATATTCACGGATGCCTCCCACTCCCAGCTCTTCTGCCCAATGCCTGCATGCAGAAGCCACGTCCTAGTTCCCACCCATTCCTAGCACTGGGCCAGGGGGTTCTCCAGTTCCTTCCTGGGCACAAAGGCAGTCTTTGGATCATCTCCGGCTCTGTTTCTGGCAAGGTTCAGGTCTCCAGGGGCCTGTGTGCATCCTGTTCTGGTCTTCTCACATCCTACCCTGGAGGAAGTCTTGGAAACGCCTTCTGGTAACTGGTATTAATATCACCTCTGTATTATATTCACACAACTGTGATGCCTCCCCCATCCCACCTCCAGACCCCATCTGTCAGACTTCGTTTCTTTTGGATTTGATCTCTTTTGGGACCCAGATATCCAACTAGACTTAGACTGGAAAGGCTACATTCTTATTAAAACCTGGGTTGGCGCTGCTGGCTTCTTCACAGAAATTATCAATAATTATGTCTAATCATGTTAAATGGAAAAAAGAAGTTAAGCAGTCACCATGCTGAATAAACAGCAATTTACTATATCTAGAAATGCCTAATTACTTCCAGAATTTCAGGGAAATTAAATTATACGGGTAAAAAATGAAGCTTAAAGGTTTCTAATACAAAACCATTTAAAAAGTAAAACACTACCGGGGTACCTGGGTGGCTCAGTCAGTTAAGCGTCCGGCTCCTAGTTTCAGCTCAGGTCATGCTCTCATGGGTCGGGACATGGAGCCCCCACATTTAAGTCCCACATTCGGTTCCACGCTCAGTGGGGTGTCGCTTGAAGAGTCTCTCCCTCTGCCCTTCCCCCCACCCATGCGTTCTGTCTCTCTCTCTCTCAAATAAACAAATCTTTAAAAATAAAACACTACCAAATGATAAAACACATGCATATACAGATGCTTAAATTTGTAGTAATGAAGTGACAGGTCAGAGAGCCAGTAAATGGTCTGCAATAAAATAATAGTCTATAAGCAAACCAGACAAGTAAAATGTACAAGCAAATCAAATAAATTCACAGTTAACTCTTCATTACCCAGAGAAAAATTAATTATGAAGTCACAGCATTTGTGAAAAGGTTAAAATGACAACAAATCAGTGAAATGTCTATGTTCTAGAAGACCGCTGTTGGGTATCCAGTACTACTATCAGAACAGGGGCAATCTTTTCACTGATCACACTTCATCTAATGAAACTGTTTAAATCTGAACGCACAGTAAAATTTGGCAAGTTTTTAAACTGATAACTTGAAATACCATTTAATGACAAACCAGTAAAACAAAAAAATCACGACATAAAAAAGGACAAATAATTTCATCTTAATCTATGCTTGGTTCTTCAGGAGACTGAAAAACGGGAAAACCTTTAAGAAGTCTCACTACAACCTGGATAAGGCAATGCTAATCTGGTTGAACTGGCAATGGGTATAAGAAATAACAGTTTCTGGTTAAATGTGCTCAAAAAAGCAAAGGCTTATTTAGTTCTCAAGATGAAAAGTAACTGATAAATTTCTGACTGGGATTTACTTGCGAAGGTGATGAAAATGAAACTGGGGACAATGTGGCCTGGGTCTCAGATTCAGGTGATGATGGCACTGTGGACTTAGGTAGTCAGAGGAAGGGTCCAGCCAGCCAAAAGCAGATTACATGCGGTCCAGCGGTTAATCTTCCCAGGGGTCTAAACACTGGATGTGCTTGCCACTAAGATCATATTAGGTCTACATTATATTACACTCTGGTCTGGTTTTATTTTAACTCTGACTTGGGTTAAAGTCTGACAGTCCCCGCATAAACTGCCATGTTGATCAAAGGTTGACAAGATCAGTATCAACATATTGCTTAATTATAAATAAAACTGGAAAAGAAGCAAAGTTAAGCAAGTATAGAATTTTAAATGCTAACAACAAGATACAAACACTAAGGGATACTTTTACACAAAATAAAATCACTGGCTTACATCTAGCAATACAAATGCACAATACCATTCGTTTGTGAGAATTCTTTTAGGTAGTCTGCTCTTGGTTTCAGCTCAGGTCATGCTTTCATGCGTAGTCTGCAAAGCTTCATCAATATAAAGCAAATCATCTTATAAAGTGATGGATATTATTAGAGGTAACTCGCCATATGAAGAATATGTCCAAGTCCTGGTTGATGGTTCTTTTGTTTCAGACTCTATACAGAAATAAAATTCCAATAGAACCCAAGGATTTGGGCTCTCCTTTGGTGACAGAAGAACAAATGGCTTATTGTTCTGCTTATTTTTTTTGTTGCATTAATGTTACGGGAATCAGAGAAATGATCAACTTATTACTCCTCGTTGTGTTTCAGATACTGAAAGGTTTTAGATACTGAAGGGACGTGGCCTCATTTGATTCTGGAGAACTTCATAGCATCTGATTCAAAAACTTCTAATAAAGGTTTCCAAAACACAACCTGAACATCAGAAGAATATTTATAAGGCAGAGGTGAACTGCAGGGTGGGAAAAGGTCCTGTGAAAGGCAGCAGATCTGAAACGAACTTCCCACTATGGGGAAGGAGGTCGGTGCCAGGGTTAAAGAGGGAGGAGATACAGTGTAGGCAGCATCTCCATTCAATTGGAATTCAGTCTCCACTTCGTTTACACTACACTGCTGTTTGGAAACAGAATTTGGAGATGTCTGAATATAAGCCCACCCTGAGAGAGCCAGGTCTGAAGCCTTTACTTGAAGGAACTATGCATACATTGTGTCTCCAGCTGCTAGCAATGCACATACAATTAAAAAAAAAGAAGTGATTTTCAGACAGTTAAGGATAAGAAGCATAAGATAGCTGAGAGAATATAAGAATCAAGTTTAGTGATAAGAACATTGTAACAAACACACATGGTTGCTCTGGTCTACAGAAAGCATTGCTCTGTAGCCAAGGGAAGCCCCCTCTCCTAGCTGAACAAGAAGAATCTCCCAGCTTCCCATCAGCGGCTTGTGAGCGATGGGGTCAAGAAGGAGCCCCCATTGGAAATAAGGAAATGAGAAATAGGAAATGTAACCAAACTCAGAAAAACAGTCTTTTCGAAGGTGAATGGAGGAAACGGTACTAATCGGGTGACAGGGAATGAGTTTGTGTGTCAATTTGGGAAGATGTCTTGCAGAAGAAAAGGGATCTTTCTTCTTTAGGAAGTGCCATGAGATGCAAAAAATCAACCACTTGAACTCAAAATCACAGGCAAACCCAATCAAGGTCAATTAAAAAAACTATGTATGCTGCACAATATATCAAAGTGGGAAAAAGGAGCATAATGGGGTGTGTAAGACAGTGCTTGTCCACAGACAATGGTTGTAACTAACAACAAACTGTGCAGTGTAGAGACTTTTCTTGCCTAACCTTTCATGCCATGAAAGTATCTCATTTGCTTAAAGACCTCTATGGTATTCCATTATATAAGTACGCCTTAAGTACTCCCTAATTTTGAGCTGTTACTGCCACGAGTTAATTTCAGGGAAGGTAAGATCTGGAAGTTTGATATGGCTGGGCTTCAGGTCCCTCTCTAGCTCTGCAAATTCACTCTTGAAATTCCAAAGACCGTGATTCTAAGACAGGAATGAAACGTTGGTCCAGGCCTCCTTGCTAATTTGAAAACTACTTTTGGAATCTGCAATTATTTCTTAAAATAGAGATTTAAAAATCGCTGAATTCAAACTAGACTTTAATTTATCTAGTTCAAACCTGCTTTAAAACTTTTGTGAAAAGCCACAAGGGAATGCTGTACAAATTATCAAAAGGATATGTTATGTTGCTCAATGAGAACAAAGGGCAGAGAGCCAGGGTTCTAACAATGATTAACACCATTTGTCCTAGTTTTTGGATAGTAAATCTGTCTCAAGAAGTTCCATTATTTTGAATGAATTAAAAATTTGGGGCTTGGAAGAAAACTATTTATACCTCACATTACCATAAGAGAAATGAAGAACAGTTAATATCTAACATCAGCCTAGAAAGTCAACCGAAAGTCAATTTAAACATTAATATTAAAGGACACTTCTCTTTCCCACCTCGTAAATATGTAACGCACCAACTCAAATGAGAGGATATAAGAGAAGTCAAATATATTTATGATATCAATATCAACTAACTGGCATTTTATTTTTAAGGTTAATTAGGCCCTTAACGTACATGAACTCTAAGAAAGTCATATAGACATCATCTGTTTGGTAATTATAAAGAATCATGTCTGAGGACAAATAAACTTCACAGAATTTATCATATTTATTCCAAACATCCTAACATGCAGTTAATCTGCCCAGAATTATTCAGTTATCCAGGACTTACCTAAAAAATTTGAGTCAGACTGTATGTTCTTCAAGGATCATTTCAGAACTAAAATTTTATACACTGCTTTGGATTATATCAGATTACTAGATCAAATGTAGTAGATATAAAATAAAATCGGTTTTATTTTAAACCTTGGTTCTCTGAAAGTCCACCAATTTGAACTTATACACATTTTAAAAGGTGGAGGGACTGAACTCTTTATGGTCTTCATAATTTCTCTATAAATGATAAATCCATTACATTTACTAGAACCAGTATATACAAAGTCAAACTACACCCTTCAACTGTAGCCATTTCTCTAAATCTTCAAAAGCTGTCAGGGTTTTCTAATGTTTTGTCTTACAGGCTGAAATTATTAATTGAACATTAAAAATAAGTATCTTGAGCACAATGGTTTCCAATCAGCTAACCAATAACCAAGAAATATCATAAGATACCTGAAAATTGTGTACACTGAATAACTTTTACATATAAGGATGTCTTTCCAAAAATAGGTAGAAGCCACTGTTCCTTATAAAAATTTAAAAATCAATAAATATTATAAAAATGTATTATCAATATAGACAACATATTTGATGAATGAGAGAATACTAAATTCATCAAAATTCCACTTATTAGATTAGCCAATCTTACTGGTTTTACCACCTGATAAACATTTGGTCATTCCATATTTCCTTAACCAACCAATACAAAATATTGTGGCGTGGGCCTCCAAACTGTCATGCGGTTAAAAATGGGTCCTTGATTTTAAAAAGGTAGCATAAAGTACCGAAAACAATGCATGCTTTTTAAAATCCAACCCTAAAACTTCAATGAGCTCAAAAAGGACATTTGCTTGAGTCCAGGGAATGTGAACACAGCATGAGAAATGTGAACATTCTTGGTAAGCTGACATCATCATGACAACTTTGGCCGGGCTCCAAGCGTCTGAAGCAGAACCAACCAAGTCTTGTTTATGAAGTGGGAGAAAAGAAACTTGGACTTTCTGATTTACACCTTGGCAGCAAGGAGAGATAGTTAAGAGAAAGGGAACACTTTTTATGTACAGTATCTGGCAACATTCACTGAAGAAATAAAAAGAAATGAAAAGCTATCTGAAAAGTTAAAATCCTCCCCCCTCTTTTTTCAGAATGAGTCATTCAGAGTCTCTCTCCTCCCTAAATATATATACACACGGAGACATAAAAAAGTCTATTTATGAAAGTAATATAACCACTTTACAGTTTGGAAAGTAAGAAATAAAATAACCCATAACACTCCAACCTCAATAGAACTACTCTTATACCATACTGATGAGGACTTTTGACTAATATTAGAACATTCTTGCCCCAAGTTTTTTAAATATAGAGCCACTGTCTTTAAAGATATTTTAAAAAATGGATCCAAAGACATTTAATTTAGGTTTAAGGAAGGCTAAACATTTCTATTCAAACATGTGGATGTCAGTATTTCTGCCTAAAGATGTGTTCTGGCTGATACTGCTTCAAACTAAACACAAAACCCCTTTGCTCTAGGAAACTTAAAAACAGTATTTAAATGCAGTTTTAAAAATAGCTTTACATGTTAACTCTTGTAGGCTGTGGGCCACTTTTTAAAGTTCTTATTTGGACGTCTGTCCTTCATTGTTTAGCAAACTATAAACGGAAGAGTTTTCATTTCTATTTTATGCAATAAAAAGATAACATGAGTTATAAAAACATCAAAATGCATACTGTAGAAACAAACCAAGCAATGGCCTACTGGTTTCAAAATACACATGACATCCAACTGGTGAAGGTTTTACATTTCTGTTCCACATTAAGTTTTATGGCACATCAGGAATGTAAAGCATGATGTTTTTAATAAAATTACAATTTATTAGGTAAGTTCCTACGTTTTGATAAATGTACTCTGTTTTCGAAAAGCATGCCTATTTTCCACTGGAAAGAGCAAACATTAGCAAAATAGCGTGTGAGGAAGTTGTCACAAACCTTTACCTACGTATCTGTATCTTCAATTAAGTTTTCAGTCTTTTGGCTGAACGTCTGGTACTTCTGACATTCGAACTTTTAATTTTTATGGTGCACTGTTGTATTTCCTTACATTATTTAAAAAACGCTGAAAGTAATCAATGATGCTATTTTAATGTAACTAGGAAGTAATTTTCATTCCATTGCGTTAAACTAGAAAGAAGCACCTGAACACCATTTCAGTGCCTTAGTCACATATCCTTTTTAATCATGATTATATATTCCCTTTCTTAGCTCTCCAATGGTTTTAAAAGGTTATCTTTGGATTTATTACTCATTAATCTGACTCAAATTTATCAGCAGAGAAGACCTAAATAGAACTATATGATGCAAGCAGGAGAACAACAATTCCAGTTCTTGGCTCTAGTTTGACTCAGATATAAATGATACAGTAATAAAGGTTCAGATATTTTCCACGAAAAGCTTTACAGTGTGTACCAAAGGGTCTATCTGACATGAGTTTCATACGATTCAACCAAGTTTATGAGTCACACTTCATTTGGCGAAGTTGGACCAGGAAGCGTGGAGATCGTTATTTCAAGGATGACCTTAATTAACCATTCAATGTCCTAGAAGCCTGGGTAATAAATATTCTAATTAATACTTGAAAAATGAAAATTAAGTAAATCTAAAGCAATTACTTCCCTTTTTTATCAGGCCTCTTACTTAAACAGAAAACATCACTAATACAAAAACCCCAAATTTTGTTCAGCATGATCTAATACATCCCACAGTTTAAACCTGACCAGCCACCCCATGTTAAAACTCTTAGCACATTCTTTGAAAAGATGGATTAAAATATTAGTTTCCATGCCATAAGGAATTGCCTGTGAAAAGCAATCTTTTCCTCAGTGGAGGTACACAGCTGTTGATATGTAGATTTAGGGAATTATCTGTATCTGAAATACACGTTTTTTGGTGCAAATACATTAGATTTAAAATGCTCAAAGTTAAGTGGAGATACAGTATCAATGAAGATGATTCAAAAGTGCTTTTAGAGCTAAGTATTCTCAGTGTTAAAAACAAAACCAACAACCCCCCTTTTCCCCTCTCAACCCTCAACCCAAACAAAGCCCTTCCCAGCAGCTGTAGGACACATCTTATCAGAAAACAGGCAGGCACCAATTTACAAACTTTTGGTGTTGCAAAAGTTCACTTATTAGTCAGGTCTTCAAAACTTTATCATTTTCCCAGGAAAACCAAGATTACAATTGGGGAGTAAGTCGCCAGATCAGCACACAAAACCTGATTTAAGCTCTGATAGTACTAAGGCAGGGCCAAGAGTGTTACAGGATACTGGGAAAATGCATCCCCGGCCAATCCCACATGGGGTGGGAGGAACCCATCTTCTTGAGCGGCCACACTGGTCTGTCAGTGGGAGTCCTGTCCTCCTCACTGCCCGTCACTGTTGGAGGAAACGGGGGTGTAGGCTCTCTAAGGCAGGGCTGTGGAGTGCCCTTTAAGAGGGCCACAGTTTCAGGAGAGGAAGAGCAGAACTAGGGGGTTTGGGTTGACAGGTTGAATGGGAACATGGAGGTATGTAGACAGGGGTAAGGAGGTGAGGAGTGGAAGGTGGAATAGAGAGAGGAGTGGGACTGGGTCTCGGGGTAGGCTAGTGAGGATGGATATGAGCCAAAGTTTACCCCCCCTACCTTTCTGTGAATCTGCCTTCTCTTTCCCTAGGATCGGATTAAAAGACCAGACCTGTGAACATCTGTGATTATGAGAGAAGGCAAGAATCTCCATGGAGGACGGGTCTGGAGGGATGGGAGGACAAAGAAATCCAGGCTGATCTGGGGTCTACGGAAGACAAACACTCCCCACCTGTGGCCGTGGGGTAGAGGAGTCCCCATTACCTCCCTTCTGGTGCTGCTACTTATGGAAACTGGTATAAATGGAGAACACAAAGGGAATTAGAATATAAATAACAAAACAAAGCAGTTCGATGAATTTTTTATTAATAACAGACCAACTCACACTAAATCTTTCAACCATACATTTCCCCATGCCAACTAGATCATCTGTTGTTTTTGACAGAGTACTGAGTTCTTAGAAGAGGCAGATGTTAACATGGAAATAAAAGTTACATTCATTTTCTATTTAGGAAAGGAACCTACAGGTACATCTTTCTTCACTGAATTTTATTCCACTTATGATGAGTGAATATTTTTAAATGTCCTCACATAAGAAATGGACAAAAAAATCCTAATCAGATGCTGATAAAGTCAGAAGATTCATTGTTTTCAACAAATACCTTCTGTGGGCCTACTGTGTGTCAGGAATTTTCTTGGGGTAAGGGATTCAGCAGTGTTGAGTCAGAGAAGTTCTAAGTGCTACTTTTATTTATTAGCAACAATACTGGACCAGACCAGAGATATCTCAACTCATAACTGGTCTTTGGGAACTGGTTTGTGAACCACATACAAGCTACTTCATTCATGTATGGCCAACTTTTTTGACCTTGGCCCAGCCATGAGGGTTGAAAGAATCTGCCACACTTTGTTAAGTTCTCAACTCACTGGTATAGTTTATTGATTTTCTTGCTTTGATTACATCAGGGTCTTCTTTAATGCAACACTTTAACTTCTTAGTTACATTAGGCAGAAGTACATTAGAAAGAACACAGAGTTTGCCAACAGATATCTGACTACGCTGTACATTGAAATCACACCACAGTTGGCAAGTGGATTCTGAAGTGCTTTCTGATGGTCAATCAATTCTGTGCTATTCTAGGAGAGAGTGAAAATACTGGCCAGTGGAACCTGGACCTTAAGGATTTAGAACTGTTAGAGGGTGAGGAAGAGACTGACAGAGGGATGAAGGGGAAGTTATGGAACTTGGGGAAGCGAGCGGAGAGGAGGGCAGGAGAGCAGAAGAAGGGAGAACTAAAACTCTCTGAAGTTAAGAAAACGAAGTTCTGTCCTTAGAGTGATTATATAATTTTCATTTTCAAAATTATTTTTATTTATTTTTTTGTTTGGCGGGGGAGAGCAAGGAGGGGACAGGGAGAGAGAGAAAGAGAGAGAGAGAGAGAGAGAGAATCCGAAGCAGGGCTCCACCTCACAAAACTGAGACCATGACCTGGGCCAAAATCAAGAGTTGGACACCCAACCAACTGACCCACACAGGTGCCCCTATACAATTGTTATTAATAAACTGACTAGTTAGAAATGAAGGATTACAAATAAAAGATGTCCTATATGGGTCTATGTTAAGAAACTGGTGAATACTGTTGATGCCAGAGGAACCACAGATTAACATACATGAGGTGCAAACCCTCTTATAACCTAAACTGACAGATTCATTAGCATTGTAAGGTTCCAGGGAAAAAGAAAGAATCGTTTAGGACCAGAGGCCCCTCCACATTTATATTTTGTGTTTTCTATATTGAAATTCCCATTAGTGTTGAAAACATTATTTAACAATAAAACAAAATTAGCAAAGGATTATGTGAGTTTTCATCGATTTTGTGTGCACCTCTAAATAGGAATAGCTTAGTATGAAAAAAATCATTAAAATACAGAGATGTGCCAAGTTTAAAACCACTGTATTATATAATACATTCTATTTCAGTGCCTAAAAGAATGTCTGGCACATTATGAATGGTAAGACAAAGGCAAGATCACTATGGCTAGAAAAACTGTGGTTTTCATCTGGGAGAGTCCAAAAGTAACTCAAATTGCCACCAGCACTACCTCTCCATGAAAATTTGTTTCTTTTCTCCCTACAAGGGAGACTTAAGACTTTAATAACACATTGTAGCTAAGAGAGAAACAAGTTGTAATTTTCTCTGAACCTCCACAAAATCAGGATTGACATTCTAATCATCCCAGAATGGACTCAGAGATAGCAAAGTCTACTTCTCTCAACTCACTGCTCAAACTTGGCCCAGAGAGGTTAAATGATTTACTTGAGGTCACATGGCACAGTAGTAATTAGAACTGTACTCCTTATGACTTCCCTCCAGTGTTTTTCCTTTTTACTGTATTTAAATAAATGTTTTGTAAGAAATCAGAAGTCACAGGCAAGATAAGAGGGAGTGACAAAAGAATTTACTGTATTTGTCTGATGATCAATTTACCACAGAGATCACTGTTTCAACAGACTCTGTTCCAGGAAATTCCACAAACAAAATTGTCTTTATAGCCTTTAAAAGAATGAAAATTTGGAATCAGAGATGGAAGAAAATATTTTTGAGAGAAGACAGTCTCAGGATCTTTAACTCTATTGACAGGCTCATGTCTAATTATGGTATTCCAAGTGTTTTTTTTTTTTTTCCAATTTATTTATTTTCAGAAAAACAGTATTCATTGTTTTTTTTTTCACCACACCCAGTGCTCCATGCAAGCTGTGCCCTCTATAATACCCACTACCTGGTACCCCAACCTCCCACCCCCCCGCCACTTCAAACCCCTCAGATTGTTTTTCAGAGTCCATAGTCTCTCATGGTTCATCTCCCCTTCCAATTTGCCCAAAAGCACATACCCTCCCCAATGTCCATAACCCTAGGTATTCCAAGTGTTTTTTAAAACTACTGATCAGTTATATAATTTTACAGATCTACATAAAATTCCTTTTAAAAAAAAAATCTCAAAAGCAGCCCATGATGAAGAAGAGAACAGTACAACATAGAATCTTTGGATTCTATGAATAGAGTATCTTTGGATAGTAAGTAAATAAAAATTTCTTACTTTGCATCCTTGGAAAAGATAAATTTTAGGTACGGCTGTTTTATTTGGATTTCTGAACTATTCATACATTTTACTTTATGAAATCAAGCACAGAGAGAAAAATGGTGAAAACTACTAGCTTCCCCCTCACGTTTCAAAGCTTTACACTCAACGTTTCAGTTACTAACAATAGTCAGGGGGAGTAAATTCAACCAACACATAAACATATTAGAAATTTCTTATTTCATTTTTACCTTTCCAAATAATGACAACTGAAAATCACTGATTTCATCCTGCTATTTATAGCTATGGGGGAACTGAGGACTTCTTTCTTAGTACCTTGTCACCCTTAAGTTCAATTTTAATTCACAGAAAGAAAAAAGAGGGTGTTAACAGGTAAAAACCACTCTAGGAAAGAAATGGAGGATTTGGAAGCAAACAAAAGCATTTGAAAGGTGATAAGCCTACCAAACTGAGTATGACTTAGGTCCACACAACCGCTGGGAAAAAAAGAACACTCAGTACAGTGAACAGGAAAATTCCACACACACTTATTACTAGAGGCTTATTTTTGAAAATGAACATATCTATAAGTGCTCTTCGTTGCTAGGAGCAACATTGTTACCACCACATCCTACTGCCTGAATCAGGTCATGATTACCTTTAAACAGACCCTGCCATTCTAGAGAAGCACTTTTTCTTTCATCCAGGATTTCTAAGGAAATGGCTTTCAACGTAGGCAACTAAACATCTGGCTTCTTGGTTTGTTTTAAGGAGCAAAATGGGAAAAGACTGAATCACCATGAAGCAGGTCAGGTTAGCAATTTTTTCCTACCTCAAAAAAAAAAAAAAAAAAGTTATAGTCTCCAACAGTTTTTCCTTGAGAAAATGAGTAATGCAAAATGCACTGGTTAATTATAGTTCAGGGATTTTCAAATATCTCTAATGACCATTCACACTAATCCCCCATGTTTGCTTTCTAAACTCTTACATACAAGCTATTTAACTGTTGATTCCACAAAATAAAAACGCCAGGAGGAAAAGGAGTGCAAGTATTCCAGTCCTACTGCTGGGCTTTCCGAGTCTTCCATCACAAAGACGATGAAGTGGGTGTAATTTTGGGGTGACTCTCTTTGATTCTCAGTACAGACTCTTCGATTTATCCCTTTCCTACTTCAGGGCCGGACAGTTTATTTATTCCTCTGCCCACTTACACTTGTTTCAATTCCTCAAGTACATAATAACACGGACAAAGAAGACTACTATTATTCCCATTACCATTCGATATTGAGAGCTTATCAGATGTCTGTTACTGTACATGGGCCTGATATAGGTCTTTCCATCTCTACTATTGTATTTGCTATTATCACACCGATTTTCCAAGAAACTGAGGTCACATAGCTGGCAAAGAGCAAAACCAGGATTTGAACCCAAGTTTTATCCGAAAAAGCCTAAAGTCTCCAGTAAGTTGTGAAACCTACCCTGCTTGGATATGGGATGGTCCAGTTCTATCTATTCCTCATGTATGCATGACTTCAGTTGTATCTATAATTTTAAAATGATAACCTTAATGGGCTTTGGGGCCTCACTGCATGGCCCCACCCTGCCTTTGCAGTTTAAACCTGTGCAACTCTACTCCTTCCTTTCTGAGCTCTAGGGACGCTGACCTTCTTTGGATTTCTTTCACACTTGTTTCAAGCCCTTTGCACATTCTGTTCCCTGTGCTGGCAATACTCTTCTCCTAACTCACCTTTTAGTTATCAGCCTACAAGTCATTTCCTGAACTCAACCTGAATTAGCTCTTGCTTTTTGTCTCTCAAGACATCTTGAGCTTTTCACTGACAGGCTTTATCTCAATGTGCAGTGATTAGCATCTTTTCCTCCCTGCACTGTGAACTCCCCCATGACAGAGACTGACTTTATCCTGTCCAATCTGCATCTCCAGCATCTACCACACTGTCAGGCATGGGACCAAACAGATGTTCCGGAAAAGCCACTGCAGACTAGGACAAAGGAAGGCCTTTGGTTGTTCTGCTGGCTTTACCTAGTATCCTAAGGCATGCTTGAGTTAATGTAACAGGCATGGGAGCTGTCACCCTTTGCAAAACTGTTTTATCCAAAATGTAAAGAGAGAAAGAGCTAATTCGTCTAAGCCACGGGTCACAAACATTTCCTCATACTAAACAGAACTATCTCTAGAACATTACAATTTTAAATAATTTTAACAATAAATCAGACAAAACTAGATATAAACTCTTTTAAGAACTAGAGCAGAACACGTATATCCAAATTAGCTGTCTTTGAAATGCATCATTCTGGGAATGTGCAGTGACTGTGGTGACACTCTTACTGCTCTAGACATCTCTAAAGCTTCTCTTTGGTAACTGCCTTTAAAATCAATTTGCTAAACAAACAAGAAAACCTGCCTCTTCACTTTATGGTGACAAGTCATTATTCCTTCATTGGTACTGTCTGCCCCCTCCTTCCACGCAAAGGTGACAAACCCAGCTTAGCACCTGCCACTGAGTCTGAATGATTCCCACCCCACAATGCATGGGCCTTTCGTCAGAAGCGTAGTCAAGATGTGCAGCAGATTTGACAGGTTCAGTCAGCCCATGGAGGAAGGGGACAGGGGAGACCCTTTCAGAGAGCACCAGATATGTGTGCTTCCCCCAAACTGGTGTTCTCTTTAACACAGGCGGGACAGGCAAACCGCCAGGGAGTGACCTGTCAGCAAGTGGGAATGGCCTGCAGAGGGCGCTGCTCGTTATAGGAAGCCAAGTGAAGTCTTCGCGTTGGCCCAAAGGGGCCAAATTTCAGTCCTCTTTGCTTGGTGGGGGTCCTCTCACACCTCAAAGTCCCCATAAACTTTCTCCCAAAGTCGTGCCAGCATAGCTTTCCACTCCTCTCCTGCGCAACGCTGATTAAACTGCCACACTCAGTACACAGTTCGGAATTAAAAACTGGGGCTGGGGGCAGGGAGGGACGGATAGACAGAGCATAGAGGAGTCTTCGCGCAGTGAAACTACTCTGATTCATAACGATGGGTATATGTCATTGCGAAGTTGTCTAAACCTATGAACTGTACAGATGGAATGCTACAGACTGAATGTGTTCCCCTCAAATTCCTATGTTAAGATTTTTTTTAAAAAAAAGATTTTATTTATTTGAGGAAAGAGAATCTGAAGCAGGCTCTTCACTCAGAGACATGGGGCTTGATCCCACGACCACAAGATCACGATCTGAGGTGAATGTAAGAGTCGGCCGCTTAGCCAACTGAGCCACCCAGGCAGCTCCCTATGCAGAGACTGAATCCCCAATGTGATGGATTGAAAAGTGGGAACTTTGGGAAGTGATGAAGTCATAATCCCTCATGAATGGAATTAATGCCCACATAAAAAGGACCCTAGAGAGTTCCCTCACCCCTTCAGACATGTGAGGACATAGGCCAATGCCTTGATCTTGGACTTCCCATCCTCTAGAACTATGAGAAATAAATTTCTGTTGTTTATAAGCCATTCAGTCTATGGTATTCTGTTATAGCAGCCAGAACTGACTAATACAAAAAAATAAATGAATGCCCTATTATTTGTTCTGTGGACTCCAGTTGAAAATGATGCATCGATGTAAGTTCATCAAATGTCCCACTCTGGTGGGGGATGTGGATAGTTGGGGAGGCTATGCATCCACTCGGGCAGGGAGTATAGGGGAAGTCTCTGTATGTTCCTCTCAATTTTGCTATAAACCTGAAAACGTTCTAAAATATAAAGTCTATTAAAAAAACCCTCTATGTTAAGTATCTTCTTTAAAAGAACAAAGAACTAACTAATAAAAGATGACAGGACAGTTTTCTGGGGTGCATTTAAAATACGACTTCCAAATTCCCTTGTGAGCAATGTCCATTGACTCCATTCCCTGTGGCCATAGTGATTTCTGGGTGGTGAAAACAACAGGCCACTAGAAGGTCAGGGTCAAAGGAAGTAGTAGCAACCTCATTTGGGCCAGAATTCAAACAATGTATCTATTAGAAGCAGGTCTGGCTGCACAACTTGCCAGGCACAGTGCAAAACGAAGGGGTAGGGCCCTGAGTCCCTAAATTGCTTAGATTTTCAAAATAGTGACGGCAGACCGTTAAACCAAATGTGGGGCCCCTGTCACCATACAGGATGCAAGCCCATGAAGCCAGACACGAGAAGAACCAGAGAACCCTCCCTAAACTTCCCACAGCACATTCTGTTAGCATTCCTCCTGCTGAGACATTCATACGCTGTTTCAAAACTCCATGTGGTTAGCTTTGCAAAAACAATAAAACAAACAAAACCTCCTTTGCCTCTTGCTTTAATTTTGCATGCAAAGTATTAGATATGCCCATAGTTTTAACAGTCAGAGGATACTGATCGTCATATAATGGAGAAAGAAAAACAGCAGTCCGTGTCCCCCTCCTCCCAACCGGATTCCCGCTCCCCACCAAAGTGTACAGTTTTGTTTTGTTTTTCATTTTTTTAGAGGTGTACATTTTTAACTGACCAGTTCCTTCTGACATTTGTCTTTGTGATTCTACATATGTATGGCTTGTATGTATCACTTACTGATTTCCTGTTATGTAGGAGGCTTAGTACACTACTTCTACTCACACCATGCTCTCCCTCCCCAATCAGCCAAGTCAGTGTGGGGATTATAATCAATATGCAATGTTTAAAATGATTCAGGTCACAGTGGAACCAAATGGATTACACATCTTTTCCTGTGCCACATTTTGTATTTTTTCCCCTAGGGAGATGACGGTCTCATTTCCACATTTACTTTGTTTTTTAAGTAGCTATCAATAATTCTTGTTGATCCAAAATACAAATTCTCTATGTGGGCAAACGCACCAGGTAATCAATTGGTTCTCTCTTCAAAAGCAAAAAAGAATGCTGAAGATCATTTCCACCCATTCCTTTTCTGAATACCTAGTGTTCTAACACTGAGCCTCCTGAAGACATTCTCTAATTCTTTTTCGCATTATCTTATACTTTCCTCCTGTAGAAAATTTTACCTTCTAAGAAAATTCCTCATATTTAGCTACCCAATCATTCCACCACCAATCATTTGGGGAATATTTTTATTTTACTTTATTTATTTATTTTTAAATAAGCTCTATGCCCAACATGGGGCCTGTACGCATGACTGTGAGATCAAGAGTCATATGCTCTACTGACTGAGCCAACCCGGTGCCCCTATTTAGGGAATATTTTTAATTTTCTAAAAAAGAACTTGCTTATGCTGACTCCTTCTTTTTTTATTTTTCAAGATTTTATTTATTTATTTAAGGAGAGAGAGAGAGAACAAGCACACATGAGCAGGCAGGGGTGGGGGGTGCGGCGCAGAAGGAGAGGAAGAAGCAAACCCCGCACTGAGGAAGGAGCCAATGTGGGGCTCAATCCCAGGACCCCAAGGTACCCCCATTCTGACTGCTTCTAAGATTTTATTTGTTTAGTTAGTCAGTAGTCAGAGAAAAAAAGAGAGAACACAAGCGGAGGGAGTGGCAGGCAGAGTTGGGGAAACAGGCTCCTGGCTGAGCAAGGAGCCCAATGTGGGACTTGATCCCAGGACGCTGGGATCATGACCTGAGCTGAAGGCAGACGCTTAACTGACTGAGCCACCCAGGTGTACCAGGACTGTTTCTTTTAAAATAAAATAAAATAAAAAAAGGAAAGGAAAGGGGAGAAAAATCTATCTATCTATCTGTCTGTCTATCTATCTATCTATCTATCTATCTCCTGGGGTCACCTGGCTGGCTCAGTCAGTTAAATGTCTCCCTTTAGCTCAGGTCATGATCTCAGCATCCTGGGATTAAGTCCTATGTTGGCTCCTTGCTTAGCAGGGAGTCTGCTTCTCCCTCTAGCTCTGCCCCCCACCCTCCAGCCTATGTGTGCTCTCCCTTGTATAAATAAAATCTTAAATACACACACACACACACACACACACACACGCACACCCTCCTGTTTTTGCTTAATAAACATCCTCTACCCGCCCATCTCTTTCAGGCAGTTAAGGAATTCTTGATTACAGGAAGGCATTTCTTCCAAGATTCTTTTTCTTGGGACCATCCTGTTGCAGACATTCTCCCAGGCCTGAAGCTCCCGTCCGCCAGTTCGGATTTAAGAGGAGCACTAACACTCAAACAGGAAGTTCTGTTGGAAGGAACGGGCTTGCTGACTGGTGATCAGCTGAACAGCCTACATTTCATTCAAGGACCTCCAAATGTTAATATCCACAGACCTTTCTTGAAGATCCCTTTCAAAAACAAACATACATCACCTCCCGCCTAGAGGACTTACACCTGACCAGCAAACTTCCCGGGGCAGCGGGGTCTGGGAGTCACGGTGGGTGCTGTGATTTCTCAGAACTGCTTCTAGTACAGGTATCTTTCCTCACTACGGCTCCATTCTGCTGAAAATCTGGTTAGGTTACAGGTGACATTTCCATAATTTATTCTAGACATTTGTTAGTATCTTTCATTCTGTTACTTCCTCTCCTCTTCTGTTTATTCCTAAGCTCCACATGTGTTCCTTTACTTCATTTTCCTGGGCTCGGGGAGACAGCAAATACTGAATTCCCGGGCTGCCTTCTGCACCTTTAAACAGATTTCTCCCTTTGCTTCAGACTTCACTGTTCGCTTCAGAAATACTGTTATTATGGCAGCATTTCCAGTTATGGGGAACTATATTTCTACTTAATAGTCTTTTAAAAATACTAAAATGCTCACAGATGACGGGCTTCTGATATCTCGAATCTAATTGTTCAATCCTGCCCTGCAGCCATAAGGATAAAAAAAGCACAGCCCTGGGAGGTCCTCTTGCACAGAGGAGTTTTTCTTTCCTCCCTGTCATCCACTACCACCAGCTTCACTACCCCAGCAGTAATGTGTTCATACACAGATGATCTACTTTGAGGGGATCACCTACAGTTAATTCTCAAATCTCAGACTGGCTCCTTACTTCCCACATCCCTCCATAATAACCACATACACCCGGGCTACTACTTCCTCTTTTCTTTCTTTCTTTCTTTTTTTTTTTTCATCTTATTTATTTATTTGAGAGAGAGTATGAGAGATAAAGCATGAGCAGAGAGAGGGAGACGCAGACTCTGAGGAGCAGGGAGCGCAACGTGGGACTCGATCCCAGGACCCTGGGATCATGGCCTGAGCTGAAGGCAAATGCTTAACCGACTGAGCTACCAGGTGCCCACACCTGGCCTACTTCCTCATGTTGACTTGGGCTATTTTTCATGTTAGAACCATTCAGTCATGGTGAGAGAGGCAAATCTGTCACAAAAATCAATCAAAAATATAATACTATTAAATTAAATTATTTCTGGATATTTGCTTCCCTTCAATAAAATTAAAAAAGAATAATCAACTAAAATACTACCTCTGAACAAAGGAATCTTACAAACTTTAATAGTGTGATTAACCACAAATTTATTTGGGTATATAGGCCAACTCTCGTTTATGTTCTGATTTTAGAAAGAAAATTGTTTTTAAGCAAAAGTGTTTGAAAATTTGGCTCTCCCCCACGCCCAACAAATGGGAAATGGAATCAAGACATTTTATGAAAGACTTACATCCATATTTTGTGTTTTCTAATATCCTGTTTAAGCCCATTAATTTAGAAAAGTTCATAAGCTATTTTTATTTTCTAGTAGAATTTATAAAAGGTACTATGTTTTACCTCTTATCAACTCAACATCAAGAAGTTAAATCAACAGGCAGAAAATGGAATGGAATCTCTCTTTTTGAATCCATTCATTCATTTCTCTTTTAAAGGCATCTTAATAACCAAGATGTTGAGTACAGTATAAATATCTCCATTTTAAGGGTGGTCATCCACATGCATTGCTCAGCCAGGACTACTTTCAAGCAACAGTACAAAAATAAAGTGTATAAGCCATTGTTGCTACCTTCCACAGCTACTAGAAATAACCACAGTTGGTCTGGAGAGGGAAGGGGAAAGAGGCGGAGGTACAGAGGGACAATAACCATGCAAATCCTCAATATTTGGAGTGGGTAGCTGTGATCTTGAGTATCTCCCACACCAGATGTTGTGGTTCCTATCCCAGGACACACTCTCTCATTCATTCATCCTGACATCAGTATTCACTATTCACACTTCCTTTCCATTCTGGTGCATTTACCCTTAGGGTAATCAAAAGTTCTCTCTGGAAACTGTCACCTTCTAAGTCTAAGACATTTTCATGCCCTTTGCAACTGATGATGAAATTAAATTCTCTCTTGGAGAATTTTTGTGGGTTAATGATCAACATCCACTGTCATGTACTTTAAATTACAAATAATATTTGAAATTGTAATATTCCTTCAGTTGTAATACAGATCTGTAATATAAATACATGCAGTTAATCAATGATGGAAAAACTGAATGTGAAATTTTCTCTGTTTTTCATCATCAGTTATAAAGGCCAATTACAGAATAGAGAAATGACTGGAGATCACGAAACACTCAAATATGAAACAGCTGAAAGAAACCAATTTACATGGTTTGACTGAATGATGGCCAGGCTAGTGTTTACTAGAATAAAACACACAGTGCAGAACATCAAAGGGACAACCTAACCATCTACTCATTATTTTGAGCTCCCCTTCTGCTTTCAATTTCAAAAGAGCAAAATTCAAGATATTTTAACTACCAAAACAAAAGTGTATTCTAATAAGATCTTTATCAGTAGCGATTGCATTTTTAAAACAGTAATATCCCACTAATTATATAGTTGCCCAATTATGCACCTCTCCTTTAAACTGTAAATCTGTATCCATATTAAACTGCTTTTGTACTGACAAGCCAAGACTGCTCTTCCAAACAATTGTATGGCAAATATGTCAAGTATATAATAATTTAACTCATTAATTATAATTTTTAAAGAAATGGGAGGAGCAGAGGGAGACAGAGAACCTTAAGCAGACTCCCCACTGAGCGTGGAGCCCAATGCTGGGCTCAATCATGACCTGAGCCAAAATCAAGAGCCAGATGCTTAACCAACTGAACCACCCAGGCATCCCATTTAATAATTTAATTTAATTTAAACACCTCTATATCTGGATTCGTGTATCAAATTTGCTTAAATTGTAGAGGTAAACTGGAACTGTAGCTTCTAAGTATTCAGTATTGTCAATAAAGTATATGAGGGTTTGGTTTTGAATCAAAATTGATGGGCCTGCCTCAACAAAAGGAAATAATCCTGAAAAATTAGATGTATCACAATTTCCCTGATGATTATTACAAAAGTATACTTTTGTATGCTTCTTAAAGGAAAAAATATTTTCCTGTCTCTAGTCAAAACAATCTTACTTGAGAACATAGTATATCTTTAAGGAACCAATTATTTTAAAGTTATTAAAAACAACTGCCTAACCACTAACTTTAACCCATAGTTCCATTTTTTTTTATATCACCTTTCAATTGTTTCTTTATAAAATGAATATGGTGTCATAACTGCATAGTTAACCATCTTGGTCACAATTATCATTATCAATGATCATCGATGTATTATATGTGGCAGGTAAAAGTGAAATAAATAATTTTTTTTTAGAATTTCCTTGATTTTAGTAAGATTTTCAATTTTTGGTGGGAAATCCCTTTTGATACAGGCACTGAAAACCTAGCTCTCAGTCTTCATTCCTAACACATCAGGCTTTAATAAAAGATGTGAAAATGTGTAAAATTTTCAAATCTAAGTAAGAAAAAGCTTATAAGCTAACTCAATGCCCCATACCCACACTAGGAATACTGAAGCATCCTGAACTTTCTTTTATTTTTTTTTTAAAGATTTTTTTTTTTTTAAAGATTTTTTTTATTATTTATTTATTTGACAGACAGAGATCACAAGCAGGCAGAGAGAGAGGAGGAAGCAGGCTCCCCGCTGAGCAGAGAGCCCGATGCGGGGCTCGATCCCAGGACCCTGAGATCATGACCTGAGCAGTGGCTTAACCCACTGAGCCACCCAGGTGCCCCCTTTTTTTTTTTTTTTAAATTTAGGATTTTATTTATTTATTTGAGTGAGAGAGAAGAGAGACAGAGCATAAGCAGGGTAGAAGGGCAGAGGGAGAAGCAGACAGGCAGAGAGCCTGACAAAGGGCTCAATCCCAGGACCCTGAGATCATGACCTGAGCTGAAGGCATATACTTAACCAACTGAGCCACCCAGGAGCCCCCATCCTGAACTTTCAAAACAGACGAAGCCTTACAATTGGTGGATTTCCAGTCATCAACACCAAGAAGGGGGCACTGTTTTGAAGAGGCTCAGGTATTTTTCCTGGAACTTTCTGTAATAACCAAAGGAGAAGCCCTTACCAGATCCAACTTTAAAGTGTATTCTGGTCAAGGTTATCATTCTGGTACCATGAAAAGAGTAATTTCAACATTTCCCTTCCATAAGCATTTATCCCAGGCCTCCCCTTCCCAACACACACCATGCAACACAGAAACAGTACATGTGACAGAAAAACAAAATCGAAAGCAAGAACTGTATTTATGGGTTTTTTTAAAGTGTGGTACGTTAGTGTTACCAAACATTCTATCTCATGACCACATTAGTGTCAGTAAAACACATTTATAAAATTGTCTAATTTAGCTCACAGAATTGATGTACAGAAAACTACCTTATAAACATAAAACAAATATTAGCAGGAGCAGAAAAACATTAAGAGATGTACACGAGATGAAGATAATCAGATCAAAATTTTACAATAAGAGAATATACCATGTGCCAGACACATATGAGCACAAGAAAACATCGAGACCTTCACACATACATCATTTTAAAGTAAACTAAAGCAGAAACTGAACTTAATGAAATCACAGAATAGTGAGTGGTAAAGCAAAAACTCAAACTCAAGACTTCTTCAAACCTGTGTTCTTAATCATTTATAGGAATTAAAAATAGGCAAAGGGCAGTGAGATGGAATTGTTTTTATGTCCCAGCCTTCAGGAAGAATGTTGGTTCAAAACAGTAATTTCAAATATAAACAGAACCTTTATATATACAAATTGATTTTAATTTTTATTGAGAAACAATAAATATCATTTCAGTTGGCTTTAACGCTGATGTTCTACTATTCTGGCAATGATAGATATTTCAGTTTACCCAAATGGAAAGAAAAATACTAGCCATTCACATCATCATGAAATACTGTCATTCCACACCCATAGTTACACTAAAGCAACAGAAACTATTTTGATTTCAAGTATTCTGGTCCCTGTACAAATGTATCATGGAGATTTCTTGTAAATCCAGTAGTTAAGAGTCCAAATATCTTTCAGGAAGTGGCACAAAAATCTTTTAGAAGATCATGGTTTCAAATTTTAGTTAAAAAAATATATATAGACCCTACACATAAATGTTATATAAGTAAATATCCTTTACATATTATGATGGGGAAATGGGAAATAGAAATGAGGAGGTGGCGTTGACCAAAACCTGCCCATGTGTCATTTCAAGACTCCCTCTGCTTCACACTCCAACTGCCTTTTAGTTATTCAGCCACGCCACCCCTCTCCTTCCCCATGCCCCCAAGCCCCTCACCCAGAGGCCATCCTCTCAACACTAATCTTAACTCCCTCAGACTCATTTTGGAAGGAGAGCAACATCATTAAAATAATGCAAAAGAAGTGCGATTTTTTTTTTTTTTAAGAATGAGTTAAACCTAAGGATATAATGCACTTATCAAGGAAAAGTTAATAAGAGAAATCCCCGTTAAAGGGTTTAAGGCAGGGGAGGACTCATGGAGTTGGCTAAGTATTTTCAGAATCCCTGCAAATAATATGCCTTAGATGTCGCTGAAAGTCTTAGTAAATCACATATGGTCCTCCAGACCAGACTCCTGTTTACCAATTCTGCCCCATCTCCCCACTTTTCCTTCAAACTGTTGGCTCAAATATATAATTTTATTTCATTGAAATATACTGCTATCTCTGTAACAATCTTCTCCTGTCCCCACCCTGTGACCCAGCAGGAACACCCCCTGTAATTCCACCAATTCTACTCTAGCTTGCTTAGGAGCCTTTTCCAGACGGTCCTAGCATCTTTTGTTTGCCCCGCTAGTGCTACTTATTACCTTATGTTGGAACAGTATTTCAGATAGGCTTAGGATTTCCTTGTACATCCGTGACTAACACAGTGTTTGTCACAGAAGAATCCTCAACAAATACTGGCAACATGGATGAACTTAGAAGTTAAGTTAGGCAAGAGCTACTCCAGGAGAAGACAGGAAAGAGCAATGTCTTTAGACCATAGTTTTATATATTTATAGGAAGAGATCTGCATATAAAAGAGAACCATTCTCATTCACTGAGATCCATCCATCCAAAAACCTAAATAAATGGTTGGCAGACTAGAAAAGCTGTGACACTGCAGCTTTTAATCACTCTCCCAATCCATTTTTACAAGCAAGTCTAACCACCATATCTTAAACATGAGATAAACTCTGGTTAAACTATTAACTAAAACTAAGTACCACAGTCAATTGGCAGCTATGCAACAAAGAAGAGTGATTTAAATCACATTTTGTTTCCGCCTGGCTGGGAGGTCTACATACCAAAACTGGGCTGGCAGCTTTTAGGTGTTGAGAAAGTCCTACAAATACTCTGGAAAAACCAGTGGGTGGGAATTTAGGTCTTCAGTAATACAGCTTTTACTGTCAACAGGTGAAATGCGAAGTTGAGAAACCAAGGATCCTCATACTAGGGTCATGTGCCTCACACTCAACACACTGAATTTAAAAAACAGCAGCCAAAAAAACCCAATGCTGAATGCTAATAGCTCTATTTAAATTTTTTTTTTAAATGGAGACGTTATTGATGTTATTTAGGCTACATGGAAAGGGCAAGGTTGGGAACCTACTTAAACATATTAATCTCCCCTAAGCCTTCTTACTCCCACAGCCACTGAGCAGTGTTAATGGTCTTTTTTTTTTTTTTAAAGATTTTATTTATTTATTTATTTATTTGAGAGAGAGAGGCAGAGTAAGAGAGAACACAAGCAGGGAGAAGGGCAGAAGGAGAGGGGCAGTGGGAAGCCTGACATGAGGGTCGATCCCAGGACCCTGAGATCAGGCCCTGAGCCAAAGGCAGCCGCTTAACCTTAACCGACTGAGCCACCCAGGCATCCCTCAACCTCCGTTTCTAATTTTCAGATGGATTCATGTCAAATAAAACCAATGGCAACAACAACAAAAATGACACAAAATAAAAGCAGTCAACACTGTCCAATGTATTGACATAAATCCTTTCATTTTTTGCAAAGCAGAAGGAAGAAGGTAACCTCTAGTTAAACGAAACTGATCAAGATAATACCAATGAACTAGCAGCAGAAACATCAGACACTGATTTCTGACTGGTAGAAAAACACTACTTAGTAGATAGGTATGTGCATATAATACCAACTGATACGGGTAAAAGCGTGTTTTTTCTTACTATAAATTCTGAGGCAATCAACTGGTTGTTTCAGACCAAGACTATAATTTTGAGTCTAAGACTTAGACTACGCCTTTTTCTTCTCCTGCCATAATATCTAGAATTAGCCCGAATTCCATTGATTTATAGAAAATACACTCCTCTGAGAAATTTCTTATACTTCACATAGTATTGAGATTAGCTCCCTGACAAGATAAAAACACAAGAAGAATAATCTATAATAGGGGCGCCTGGGTGGCTCGGTGGGTTAAAGCTTCTGCCTTCAGCTCAGGTCATGATCCCGGGGTGCTGGGATCGAGTTCCACATCAGGCTCTCTGCTCAGCAGGGAGCCTGCTTCCTCCTCTCTCTCTCTGCCTGCCTCTCTGCCTACTTGTAATCTCTCTCTGTCAAATAAATAAATAAATAAATCTTAAAAAAAAAAAAAAATAATCTATAATATAAGGTCCTCATTGTCAAAGTCCAAATTTTGTTTTGCTTTGTTTATCAAGCATTTGCAAGCCAGACACTCTCCTAGGTTTCCGGGATACAAGGATGATGTACAGAGTCCTGCCCCAATCCTAAACCAGCCAGGGAGACACACATGAATTGCAATGACCATATGAAGTGAAAGGCTACGTGGCGGTAAGAAGAGTGAATTCCCTTACAGGAGGGATGACGAACTGCTCAGGGAAGCCAGACAACATTCCGCATGGGAAGTGACATTAATTGGGGTCTGAGGATGCACAGCCAGAAGGGCATTCCTGTCAGGTCACAAAGACTATGACATGTTTGAGGTGTTCCCATCTACACTAATCTCCTATTCCAGGCAAATCACATCTACTTGCCTTTTTTTTTTTTTTTTTTTTAGAACAGTGTTAAGTTCACAAGCAAAACTGAGAAGTACAGAGTGTTCCCATCTATCTCCTGCCCCCCCCACACACAAGCACAGCCTCTGCCATTATCAACAACCTCCACCAGAACGGCACATCTGTTATAATCAATGAACCTACAATGACACACCATAATCACCCACAGCCCACAGTTTAATGCTCACTCTTGGTGTTGTATAGTCTATGAGTTTGGAGAAATGAAGGATGACATGTATGTACCATTGTATTATCATACAGCATAGTTTTAAGCCTGTCATCCTCTTCCTCATATCACCACTGCTTGGCCCTCCACAGGAAATCACTGTTTAATAAATGTCCACAGCCCCCCCAGTGTTCATAGCAGCAATGTCCACCATCACCAAAGTCTGGAAAGAGTCCAGATGTCCATCAAGAGATGCATGGATAAAGAATATGTTGTGTGTACGCACACACACACACACACACACACACACAGGAATACTATGCAGCCATCAAAAAGGAAATCTTGCCATTTGCAAGGATGTGGATGGAATTAGAGGGTATTATGCTAAGCGAAATAAGTCAATCAGAGACAATTATCATATGATCTTACAGGTATGTGGAATTTAAGAAACAAAACAGAGGACCATAGGGGAGGAAAGAAAAAAAATAAAATAAAACAAGATGAAACCAGAGAGGAGACAAACCATTAAGAGACTCTTAATCATAAGAAACAAACTGGCGGGGGGGGGCGCGTGTGGAGGGATGGGTAACTCGGTGATGGACATTAAGGAGAGCATGCGATGTACTGAGCACTGGGTATTCTATAAGACTGAAGAATCACAGATCTGTATCTCTGAAACTAATATCATGTTAATTAACTGAAGTAAAATTTCAAAATGTTTTAAAAAAAATCAGAAAACCTTTCTGAGATAAGACTGAAAATAAATAAATAAATAAATATGAGACTGACGCACTACCTACTGTGCTAATGAGGTGCCTTGAAAATAAGTAAATAAATGTATGTCTGTAGTCAGGGTGTCTAGGTGGCTCAGTTGGGTTGGGCCTCTGACTTTTGACGTCAGGTCTCAGAGTTGTGGGACTGAGCCCCACACTGGGCTCTGCACTCAGCACAGAGTCTGCCTGGCATTCTCCCGCTTCCTTCGTCCCTCCCCCTGGTTGTGTTCTTGCTCTCTCTAAAATAAATAAATAATATCTTTTAAAGAAATAAATGTCTGCAGCCAATGAGGACCACTGATCAAAATGAAGCTATTTACTCTTTGAAAACTTGACCAAACTTCTATGAACCTATGGATTTCATATCTGTTGGCAGTGTGTCATAGCTGGCCAAGTAATTTTCATGGACTATCAGGCAAAAAAGCTACATAGTAAAACTGAAAGAGAAGTTTCAATATTTCTTCAGTTAGTAAAAACACCCATTCTCCTTTTAACTCTGAGTCATTGTTCCCACTGCCTCACTGATAACCTCTAGATCACAGGAACACTATCTTTTATATATTAAGGTCATAAAGTCTCTACAGACCCTAATGCTAAGTACAGAGATTAAATTATTCATTTTAATGAATGGAAGTGGATACATAAAGACCCTTCACAAGCCAGCCCTAGTTACTTTCCTAGCTCATTCCTGGCCACTCTTTCTCATTCTGTCACACAGTCCTCTCTTCTTCCCCTTCTATCTCCCCTTCTTTCCCATTTCCTCCCTCTCTCCCACATATGCACACACAATATGAATGTGGCTTTTCAAAAATAGGCTCTGCATTTTGATCAGGAATCTGAGAAACACAGTTCCCCGGCAATAACAAATAACAGTGTAATTCAACAAACAAAAGCGATTGCTCAGCACTTTCATTAAGAAAAACTGGCTTGGGGCTTCAATATAAAATGTAGCAACTGTCCTCACAGAAGGTGGGCGAACAGTCTGCATTTGATCTGAATGGTACACCTACCCCATTGTTCTAAGGGAAGACAGATCAGCATAGGCATCTGCACGATATTGCATTGTCTTGCCTTTCCAACAAATAAGCGTTAAGGAGATGATATTCCAGCAGAGCTGCAAGTTATCAGACGTCCTGAGAACGAGTGAGTGAAAGGCATAACTAATTCCCAAAGTATATTCACATTTCAGGGCCCATATGCTTCTTTACAAGATGTAGAATGGCTTTCACATCATGAATTTGGGTAATGATCCAAATTACTTGAACTATGCATATGTTAAGCATATATATGTATACTTCACATATATACTTTTTAAATATTTTTATACTTTGGAGAAAAGATAGTTATAATTGGCCTTGTAGAGAGTTTTTTTTAAAGCTTACAGATCTGAAACTCTTTCCTTCTACTTTCAGTACTAACAAAGGAAAAGATACTTTGTTGACAATGTTATTTGTTGCAGGCTCTGTGTGTGTGTGTTTACAGCCTATATATATATATATATATATATATATATATAGCTTAATACATATTAAGCTTAATAAAATACTTAGCATAACATATATGTTACATATACATAACACATAACGAATGTTATACCAAATATATATATAATAAATAAATACATATACATAGTTGAAGACCACATAGTCTTTTAAAATGAGAGAATAGTTAAGTGAATGGTTGTTAATAAATAAAACTTTCAGTTGAAAACAAAACAAAAAAAAATGGGGGTGTGGGGGTGGGTCAGGTATCATTCAAAATGAAGACTTCTTAATTTCTTCCTGAATAACTAAACCACATCATGGGGCACCTTGTGTGTTTTCAGTACCAAGGACCTTTCTGGCTACTATGTGGGTAGCAAATTTGGGGGCAATAAATCTGGAGGCAGTTCAAAGGCTACTGTAAATGAAAAGGGAAGAAGGTTTGAATTAGGGCAGCAGGAATATCTTTTTTTTAAAGGACACATTTGATATGCAGAGTAGATAGAATCAGTAGACTTTTAATCACAGGATGTGGGGGATGAAGTTGTGGGCAGATGACCAAATTTCTGGCTTGGGTGGTGAAGCCACCAAACAGGATACAGGAAGAAGAGCAGGTTGAAGGGCAGGTTGACTAAGATGCTCCTAAGGACAAATGTCAGGGAGGGAGAAGAGTGGGCCAGGGATGGCACTCTGGGTGACAATAAGACCCGATGAGGGGGCGCCTGGGTGGCTCAGTGGGTTAAAGCCTCTGCCTTCGGCTCAGTTCATGATCCCAGCGCCCTGGGATTGAGCCCCGCATCAGGCTCTCTGCTCAGCAGGGAGCCTGCTTCCTCCTCCCTCTCTCTCTGCCTACTTGTGATCTCTGTCAAATAAAATAAATAAAATCTACCAAAAAAAAAAAAAAAAAAAAAAAAAAAAAGACCCGGTGTGGGTGGCCCCGAGAGCCAGAGCTCGGGGAGGAGCCGCAAGCGGGTCCAGAATTCCAAGGAGCAAAACAAACACTTGTCTTGAATGTGGTAGAAAGGTCCAGCAAGGAAAGGACTGGCAAGTGTCTCAAGTAAGTAGAAAGCAGGATGCACTAAGGATCTTCGTAAAAGCATTTCAGTAAAGTTCTAAGAACGAAAGTCAGAGCAAGTTAGGAGATAAATGAACGGGGAGGAGTGGAGGTGTGTGACACAGAAATAGGGTTAAAGGAAGGGTCTGGGTTGGTTTGTTCTTTTTTAAATCCATTGCTATCTCACCACCTAGAGATGGCCAATGTCGACACCTTGGTGGCCATTCTTTCATACACTCCTCTATGTGCTTCTACGTGTGTGTATGCGTGTATGTAAAATATAAACATACGTACTCATATATACACACAGCAATGCAAACACAAAAAGTCTTTATTAAGATTATTAGATACTAATAAAGCAAACTGTATCTTTACACTTAAACCACCCCTCAAGTTATAAGGATCACAAACAGACACAAGGACACACTCTCTCTCTCTCTCTTCTAAATCAAAACCGAAGACCTCTATGTGCCTCACTGTACCATTTGACAAATGTTTCTTACTTCTGAGAAACACAGGAAACGGACACACCCAATTCTATTGATTTTTTGAAGATAGAGAACCATTACCCACTTGGAATGTTTCCAGGGGTTTGAAGATACCATCTGAGGAACAGAGCCCTAGGAGCTCTACCTCCGTGGGCAAACCACCTCCTAGCAAGGGGGTACACCTGAAGAGTGACACCCAGTGAGTCATCAGAGAGGGACAAGTTCCACCCTGTGAAGCCTCCACACCTGTCTATCTCACCATGACGAGAAAGCACAACACACAAAGCGCTCTACTGTGGTGCTACCGTGTCAACAGAGCTGGGAATACTGGTTAAACTGGCCGTGTAAGCTGAATAGCCACTGGAGTTGGCTTGAGTTCCCTCTACCAGGAAATGGGGCAAGAGGTCAGAACTGGAACATAATAAAGGTAACCCCCCAAGGTCTTCCAGAGAAGAAAGCAGGTCAAGGGTCCTTACTGGAGAAAGCTGAGTGCGGTGCTGTTTTTTAAGCCCCGACCTCCGAGCAGCTTCGTTTTGGTTACAGCGCTCTCCGCTCTCCCTCGAACTCCTACGCTCACTGCTCCTATGCCAGCTTCCCTCCCCTGAAGTTCTCCTGGCGGTTATCAGAACGAACGAGTCTGATAAAGCTTTCTGTATTAACCACTCTTCCTAGTCTGTAGACAGCAGAAAGATTCAAAAACACTAATCACAGATCTCCATAAAGAGTAGATAAGTATCTGAATTTTTATTTTTAATTAGAGGATAAAAAAAGGAAACAAACAGCCTAGCTGAAGGAGACATGCAAAACTGCTGTTATCAACTTGGAAGATAATACTATTTATTTATAATGTCAAACTCAACCCTTTCTGGGTATCTTTTAATAAAAGGAAATTTTATCTACCTAGATAAAAACCACGTTCCATTTGTGGGAAGCAGGGATTTCTTTCTATTAGCATGGAACAGACACAGGTATAAAAAAATCAATGGAGGGGCGCCTGGGTGGCTCAGTGGGTTAAGCCTCTGCCTTCGGCTCAGGTCATGATCTCAGGGTCCTGGGATCGAGCCCCGCATTGGGCTTTCTGCTCAGTGGAGAACCTGCTTACCCCTCCCTCTCTGCCTGCCTACCTCTCTGCCTACTTGTGATCTGTCTGTCAAATAAATAAATAAAAATCTTTAAAAAAAAAAAAATCAATGGAAAAAAAAGGGGGGTGGGCACCAGGGTGGCTCAGTTGGTTAAGCAACTGCCTTCGGCTCAGGTCATGATTCTGGAGTCCCAGAATCGAGTCCCGCAGGGAGTCTGCTTCTCCCTCTGACCTTCTCCCCTCTCATGCTCTCTCTCTCAGATAAATAAATTACATCTTAAAAAAAAAAAAATCAATGGCACCCTGGGATACAGGAGATGAGACTAGGTAGAACTCCCAAAGCAATGAGTTTTTTTTTGGGGGGGGGGGCACAATGAACAGAAGGAGTAACAGGCACTTCCTGCCAAACATGTCACTTCCTATGCTCCCTGGCTGAGTTCTCCAGGGAACAAGAGAACATAGAGGTGCTCATGTCCCTCATCTACCTTCACTCACAGACAAAGTGGAAAAAGGTGTAAAACATAAAGAATGCTTTCTCTCCTTGGGTAACAACTGTTCATTATCATCTGGTTTGGTCAAATTATAAAAAAGAAAAGGGGGGCCTGGGTGCCTTAGTGGTTAAATATCTGCCTTCGGCACAGGTCATGATCCCAGGGTCCTATGATAGAGCCCCACATGAAGGGGGGGGTTCCCCTGCTCAGCGGGAAGCCTGCTTCTACCTCTCCCACTCCCCTGCTTGTTTTTCCTCTCTCACTGTCTCTCTCTGTCAAATAAATAAAAAAAATCTTAAAAAAAGAAAAGAAAAGAAAAAATATCTATTATTTTTCTCTTCTTGCCTATTTCCCCAAGAAGACTTGACAAGAAACTGAAAACATGAATTTTCACATGTTCAGGGTATATACCTGAGAATAAGGCCACTAGAAGAGGACGCCAACATGGAACAGCAGTCATGTAACAGGCTCCAGCTGCCCTCAGTATTTCCAGATCACCAAGGCTGGTCACTATGAGCTGTCCTATTTTTTACCCTTCAGAGATAGGGGAACCTGGTCATTTTCTACCATGTGCTTTTAAAGTGGCTCAGATTTGCTGTCGGTGGTATGTCCATTTATGGCAAGTCTCTTATAATTGCTTCTGTTAAATCAGTCTTTAAGGCCTTATAAAACTACAAATGAGAATTTCTAGAAAATGAACCCAAAAATGAAACCTCTGGGTTTCACCCTAAATAAACTACAAACACAGTGCTCAAAACTGATGGAGAACGTGTTCACAGATTTCATTTTGCCAATACACCAATTTGCTAATACCAAGCACGTGATATCAGCCGCTTTCATCAGTAACAGAGGTAAGACTGGTCTGAGTTCTCTTACGTGAAATGCCTCCGCTTCCACTGAAGAATATGAACCCAGCGTTCACACTACGTATTTCCTAGCAAATGTTTTAAACGTGGTCTTAAAAGACATGAGCAACACCCAAGTAGATATTAGAAGGTAAAATGAGGTCACATGGTCATCAATTTCTTTTCTAGGCAATTGGCCAATTTTGTACAATGTGTGCAGTTATTACATACCTCTCCACTCCTTGCTCCGTACAGTAATTAGAGTGCTTCCTTTAATTTGCAGCTTGGTTTTCTAAACGTAAATGTTTATGTTCTTGGATCAATGACTTAACTCTCCATTTCCCCTGCCAGTAGGATTTTCCTTGTTTACCTACGCCTGTTTGACAATGTTCTACCTCCAGCTTAAACTGAACTGATAACACGCACCTTATTCGAGACCCTTTCTTGCATTCAAGCAAAACAATGTATCTCCAACAAAAGCAAACTGAGCATTAATTTTAAGCAGTACCTCTAGAAATATATATAAAAATTATATATCATGATGATAAGGGAAGACAGAAAAGGATGAACAGCAAAAGGAAAATGCCTGAATGATTCTAAAACTAAAAGTTTGAAAATATGAGCCTTTGAGAACAACTCTGAATGGTAAATAAGACCTACATCAAGCTGATCCTTGTTTGTGTGCCCATTTATCCAACCATTCAAACATCTACCATGTACCTGGCACACACTAAGGGACTATGAAGAACGCAAAGATAAATGAACTACTATACTCAAAAGCTTTTAATAAAGGAGCAGACACACGTAAGAGGCATTTTAAGTACTAAAGTCCCAGACATGGTTTCAATCAAGTGCAATGAAACTTACAAGAAGGAAAAGCCCTTCCAACAACGGTATTTGAGGTGAGGGATTTAGAATGGCTTTAAGAACAGGTACCATTCATTTTAAGCACAAAAGGCACCCATTTTTCCTACAGGAGGAGCTAAGTATATGAAAAGCTGGGAAAATCTCAATCTACTAAAAGCAATGCTTGGCAAAATGATAGTTCATTATAGTTTGTAAAGCTTCTACATACAATTTATTTAATATCGTTAAGTATTACCATCACTCATTAAAATTTGGGACCAAAGAAAGGATAAAGATACCTTTTGAAGTTACAGATATGGTAATGTAAAGCGCAGAGGCAAGCACTAGAATCTATAACTTCTGACTCCAACTCTAAAACCCACTACACCCCACTCAGCCACCTAAGAGGCTGCATAGTTGAAAGTACAATTCTTAAGACTGGTGGGACTGTAAATCTTAGACTATATGGGTTTTTTTTCACAGGTGTGTCTGAGTTTGGGGAACCTCCCTAATCTTATACAGAGCAGTTAAAGTGAGTCACGAATCACTTGAGAAACTCAATCCATTCAAAAGCTGCCAAGTGGAGTAATCTATTCCTTGAAACGGGTCTCGGGCAGGTACAGCATCATCATGCTCAATACCCCGCCTATCCTTATAGGCAGGCAAACTGGAAATCATCTCATTAAAGACAATGGTTATATCCAGTGATGGAGAAGTGAGTCTAACACTGAATAGATTTTAGTTTATTTATTACTTTTTTAAGATTTTATTTATCTGAGAGAGAGAGAGAGAGAGAGAGAGTCAGAGAGATCATGAGAGCAGGTTGAGGGACAGAGGGAGAGGCAGACTCTGCACAGAGTAGGGAGCCCAATGTGGGACTCCATCCGGGACTCCAGGATCATGACCTGAGCTGAAGGCAGCTGCTTAACTGGCTAAGCCACCCAGGTGCCCCAACACTGAATAAATTTTAAAAAGACAATGGCACACGCCTGCCTCTTCAATCCAAATTACATGTACTCTGTACTGAAAATGACTAAACAGGGCCATCTCAGAGTAAGAACTGCCACAGTCACCACTCCGTAGCCACAAGTAGACTGCCAGGAACCGTAACTTCTAACAGAGGTCTATGTGTACTTAAAGGAATTTGAAAAAAAAAAAAATCTGGAAAATGATCATAAGAAACTGTCTCTGCTTAGCCAAAGGGCTGAATAAAAGTACGGTAGAAAATAATCGGGGTCTCTCAAAACAAGTACTTAGAGGCAATCTGTAAATAAGATCCTTCACGTAAAGGTAGGAGGGACATTTTAAATATTAAAACGAATCCATACATAACATTTAACATGTTCTCACATGCCAACAAAGAATCACTGTCTTACTGAGTAATGGATGTGTTGACATTTCACGGCTTAACCGTCTTCATTTAGATCAAGCAAAGATCCTGTACAACAGAAACAACGGTGTGTTCTGGGGATGCTGCTCTGCACTACTCTGCAAAAATGACATTCGCTATTTGGTTATTTCTAGAAAATCAGAAACATTATGGATTTTTATAACCTCATCTTATACCTGACCACTAAATTCTGATACTAATTATAATCTTTGGTTCAGTTGATTTACTTAGATCTTCTGAGAAGGAACTTTCCTCTTCCTTGTCAAAATTTGGAACCTTGTTTCCTTTCCTGTCTGACTGTATCACCTATAAAGTAACAGCAACAGCAGCAGAAACTACTTAGAGACAGACTATAGTCAGGATAGACCGGATGCTCTTCTCCCCTTATTAGTTACATATATGCTCATTTCAGCCTAGCGGTACTTAAATGAGATAGGTATTATTATCCCTATTTTATAAATGATGAAACTGAGGCACCGATAAAAAGTCACAAAACCTCAAAGTTGAGCCAGGTCAATGAAGCACCTCTCTACATGGTCATTTTGGTACAGTATGCACTCTAGTGGGAGAGGGGGGCAGAGTTCAAGTTGTCAGGCCACTGGTATGAACTCAGTGTGTTCCCCTGGCCCTGCCAAATTCCTATTTTGAAATCCTAAAGCCCAATGTGATGGTATAAGAAGGAAGGGCCTTTGAATGGTGCTTGAGTCATAAGGGTGGCGTCCTCATGAATGGCATTAGTGCTCTTATCAGACCTCATGGGATAGATAAGTCCCTTCCACCAAGTCCCTTCCACCATGACGGCACAAGCCTCCAGAACTGTGAGAAACAAATTTCAGTTGTCTAGAAGCCACACAGTGTGTGGTATTTTGTTATAACAGCCCAACAAGACTAAGGCAGCCACAGAGATCGCAAACATGAACATGGGAACCCTCATCTTCTTCCTGATTCCAGCTGCTGCTGTTTGCCACAAGGAAGGAGGCAATAAACTTGAGTCTGCCAGGAACCGCGGAACTGATTCAAGGGTGGTTCCTGCCACCTTATCATCTCAGAGCCCACGTCATTCAGGGTCTGGTATTACTACTAAGCCAAGTGTGGCACTGTCTGACTGGTCAAGCGTGAAGACGGTGGTCCAGGGACGAATGGACACGAGCCGCAGCAGTGGGCATCGTTCTGCCACAGCAACACGCTCAGTGGGAATGATGAAACTCACCAGGAACACAGTATCAAAGAGAAGACAATTTCTGAATCATTTCAGCAACAGGTAAAATGCGTCATCTCAGCATCTGACTCTCCCTCTGTCACTTCATAAAAAAGACGGCTCCCTCACTATGTAACAACCTACGTGCGTGAATTCGGAAAGAGAGGAGGACTAAGGCAAAATGAAGTTAGATATGCCAGGAATTTCGTCGGTTCCTTTCAATGTCTTTTCATTCTTGAAGTTTCCAGTGGTCTGCCCTACGATCCAGACATGGCATTTGGCTCAAACGAAAGGACTGCTCTTTCCCTCACCTTGGGAACACACAGACCCCTCCACATAGTGCTCCAAAGGGAGACAGGGGGAATAAAAAACCGTCGGATTTGTGAGCTTTTCCTGCTAGACAAGCAGAAGAATGAGACTAGATAAGCCGAACAGTATGTAGGTCTTATGGCTGACAAGCAGCTTTGTTAAATGTAAAGGAAAGATCAAAACACCCAAAGAACAATTACAGCCTCAATCAAAATGCTTTCTCATACCTGACATTATATGCTCTTCGTGATTCACCCAGCCTGCCCTGAGAGACTCTGGCACAGTCCCCAAAAACAATAGAATGTATTATTTGTTATTTCCACCTTCCTTATGCAATGTGCGAGTCACAAAGGGCCACCCCCACTTGCTGCCGAGTTATCTCTTAAACACAAATATAATACCACAGGAGTGAATTCACTGCTGACAAGACACAACCCAAACCCAGAAGGTTCCTGAGAACTCTGGGATCCGCCTACTGTAGCAGGACGCGGGCTGAGTGCTCCGGCTTCCCAGTCAGGTGGCTCTGGGTTTAAATCTACATTTCATCTTTTGACTGTAGGACCATGGCTAAGATCCCAAAGCCTTGGTTTCCTCTTCTAGAAAGGGACAGTTTGTACGATTAAATATGAGATGTGCTGTCCGGTGACCACACAGTGGGCGCCTCTGAGAGCTCACTGTTGTGGGCCTTGCGTGCCACAACACGTTAAGACTCCCTGCTTCCACCTGTCTCTCCATTCTCTGCCCCACTGCCCAGCTCAGTTACTGGGCTGGGTCAATTACTCAGTCAATATCCGAAAACCTTCCTGGACCAGCAGGTCTGCTTCCAGTCTCTTTCTTAGATCTGAATTCCCTGTCACCTGAACTTTAAAAAAAAAAAAAAAACTTTTGTTAAAATGTTGGGAAGAGAGAAGATATAGCAATGAAAGAAGGAAAACAGTGCTACAATTCCATTTAGGGAGCCTGGGAGGAGGGCCCCCGATCTTAACCCCACACAGGCACACTGTGTTAAATTCTTAATTTCAGCAGCATTTTAAGAACCATACATTCTGTGGATGTATACACTGCAAGCCAGAGCAGGAAGACCAGGTTTTATGATGCTGTTTTAATTTTTCTAGAATCTGTTCCTGCTAGGCATTGACAGACATACCCTTTTTTAAAATATAAAGCTAGAAGTCAAGAGCCAGGGTAGTCGTGAAGAATAAACAAACAAAGCTTTGCAACTCGAGGGGCTGCCCCCTGAATTTTTCTGCCATGACACCCACGTCTGCCGTCAGTCTCATGCACTGTATGCAGAAAGTCTTGTCTAGTCACAAACCATTTAAGTGACTTTTTTATTTTTTTTAAAGTCTGGGCAATGGCTTGTTATGTTTTAGAAATTAACTCTGACACTGGCTTTCTAGACGACGTCCATCTGGCAGCATCTATACTCCAAGTGTGAATTTTTGATAATGCAGCATGAAACTGATGACCAACACTCGTCCTAATAACGTCTGGGATCTCGATCTCGACACCACTGTCACTGCAGGCTGGAAAGCTTTGCTGTGGCGGCTGTCCAGCACGTCGCAGGAGGCCGGCAGCATCCGTCGTTTCTGCCCACAGATGACAGTAGCTCCTGCTCTCACTGTGACAACCACACATGTCTCTAGACCTTGCCAAATGTCCCGGGGATGGAGAAGTGGGTGCAAACTCTCAACTCGGTTGAGAAACTTGCTTGAGAACCACGGGTCTGGGTTATAGAAAGAAAACAATCATTTGTTTTCTTAAAGAAGTAAGAGAGTTATTAAGAACTGTGATAAACTGCATGGCCCTGGATGACTCAGGAGGCTGAGCACCTGACTCTTGATTTCAGCTCAGATCCTGATCTCAGGATTGTGAGATCGAGACCCGCATCGGACTCCGGGCATAGTGTCAGGCCTGCTTCAGATTCTCTCTCCCTCTGCCCCTCCTGCTTGTGCTTTCCTCCCTCAAATAAAATATATCTTTTTAAAAAATTGTGATAAATTCTGTTAACAGATGTTTTGATCTTAAGCCCACCTATAATACGCACATTCTCCTCCACAGAGGAATTTATTACAGTCTTCAAAATATGTGACCAGGGGCGCCTGGGTGGCTCAGCTGGTTAAGCAATTGCCTTTGGCTCAGGTCATGTCAAGTCCCGCACTGGGCTCCCTGCTCAGCGGAGAGCCTGCTTCTCCCTCTCCCTCAGTCTGCCTCTCTGTCTACTTGTGCTCACTCTCTCTCTATCAAATAAGTAAAATCCTAAAAAAAAGAAAAGAAAAAAAACAAAGTATATGTGACCAGACTATTTCATTCAATTTATCAATATTTCCTAGATTTTGACACATGGAAGAGACAACTCTTTTTGAATGAAGGAAATAAGTAATCGTCAAATATAGGCAAAACTATCAAATCTTTAAGGCATCAGTCTTCCGAGACTGAGATTTTTGTACATCCTTTTCTCCCTATCACCCGATCTCTTACTCCAAACATACTTTTCTGTGGAATTATCTGATCTACTTGGGATCAGAACTAAACTGGGGGCACTTTGGTGGCTCAGTTGGTTAAGCATCTATCTACCTTCAGCTAGGATCGTGATCTTGGGATCCTGCGGTCAAGGCCCACGTTGGGCTCCCTGCTAGGTGGGGAGTCTGCTTCTCCCTCTCTCTAGGCCCTGCCCCACCAAGCTGGTGTGCACTCTCTTTCTCTCTCAAATAAAATCTTAAAAGAAAGAAAGAAAGGAAGAAGGACGGACGGACAAAACTGAAAACTATAAGGACAAGAACATTCTTCCCAATCTGGAAACCCAGCACCTGAGATGATGGGAAATTTCTATTAGAAGACCCCGAATCTTGACTTTCCTATTCTATTTAGTTTTAGGAGGAACTTTAAAGAGGTTTTGTTGTTGTTACCAACATGTATTTTAAAGGAAGACAATGTTTTTAGCAAAAAAAGAAAACGACGAAAATAAATTAAAACCCTTAAGAGAAAGTGTGCATGACCACTTTAAACTGCGAGGTTAAAAACAAAAAAGGTCTGTTTCCTTAGAAATGGGACCAAAAAAACCTCTTAGAATTATGCTTTTCCTTTTATCTTGTTCCCTACATCTAAGTATCAACTTTTCGTTCATCAGCATTTCCCCCAGCCTAGCTGAGGGCTTCATTATCTTTCATCAGGTCTATTTCAACAACTACCTTATCTGGTTTCTCTCACCTTCTTCTCATCCTTCTTTCTGGATCAGTGGGGAAGGTTACAGAGTGTGGGGGGAGGCAGCCTCATGTCATCATCATCTAGAAACAAAGATTAGGTGAGTGCTCCCCAGGAGTAGAGATGACAGTTCCCAATACCCATCCTAGAACTCAAATCCCTTCGCCACTTGCTCTAACCTTATTTCCTAACGACTCCTTTCTCCTCTTCCCCACAAAGCACTGATACTACCTTCACTCTTGCCTACAATCCAAATCTTGTTCAAGCTGGTACTGTCTACAATGCTCTTTCCTCCTTTGTTCACTTGCAGGCTTCCACCAGCCACTCCCAGACAGCAAGACCTCCCCTTATTCAATAGCTAATCGCCATCTGTTTGCACCCCTATTAGGGCAATTGCTTACTGGCTTCTTCTAGCCCTTGAGGGGCTCAGGTCTCTGTATCCCTACTCCAAGGGAATATGAGACCAGACTGGTTCTCCAAGCAGTTCTCAGGCATCTTCTGTCAACTTGCTGAAAAAGTCTGTCCTTTAAAGATGCATCAATTTCAGATAGGTCAAAAACATTTAGTTGAGCCCTTGAAACTGTCAGATGTGTGATGTAACAGGACTGCCCTCCAGGAGCCTTTAGCAGAAAGAAGGGCAAGATGGAAACACTGCTGGGCACAATCTGTTGGATTCCCAAGTGGAAGGAAGGGGAAGGCCCTTTTCTCTATACATGGTGTGGAAATTTCTGAAAAGCTTCTTGAGGAAGGTGGTGTTTGAAGTAGGATTTCGCAGCTGGGTGGTGACTCTGATGTTTGAGACCTTCAAGTACAAGAAGTAGCAAGGGATAAGGCCAGGCAGGTGGGGTCTGAGGAACAACAAACAGCCCAGGGGAGTTGGCACCCAGTGGGGGGGGGGTCTACTGGACAGCGGTGCCCTTAGTCCAATAGATGCTAGGCTCTGAAAGGCTCTGTGTTAGATAGGAATCTGCACTCAGTAGGGATGCCTTTGAAAAGTCCAAGCCAGTGGTCAAGTAACAGAACCATAATGGGGGAAAAATATCTTAACAATAGCACTCAGATTGACTAGAGGGGGAGAGCAGACGCTTGGGTCTTTAGAGCAGGTGAGACCCAGTGAGGGGAGTTGGGAAAGGGGAGCAACTTTGACAGGGCCTGTGGAGACAGCATCAGGAGGATGGGACACACAACTACTTTAGGGGGAAAGGGGTGGACAAGGTCTAAAATTCCCACCCAAGGTGACTAGCTTTATTGCTAGAAGTAAGAAAGCCAATACGAGGAAATGAAACGAAGAGCCGTAAGAAGAACATAATGCCGCTGAATATTCAACTCACAGAATGCCAAGGCAGGAGGGGAGAAATGGAATAGTTCACAAGTCTATGTGCTCACAGCATTTCACTTACCTACAATGATTTCTAATGTCTAGAAAATAAAAGCTCTGTGTTTATTTTGCTTGTCTCATGCTCTCTCATTGGTCTGACTCACTCCTGGGGACAAACCCCGGGATGATCTGTAAACCCGTCCTAACAAGTTGGAGGCCCCAGTAACGTATACTTCACTAAAAACACACATGGATGGGTCTGAATCATCTCTCTTCTTGCCCTAAATGTCAGAAAAGTCGGCCTGGTCGGGATCCACGTGGTTTGTTGTTTTCCTGTGTAGAAATACACCTGACAACTTCCCAGATGGGGAAGCAGTTTAACAGAAGGCCAGCACACCACCTCACAGAGAGTGACTCATAAAGAGGTAAGGGATTCCAGTTCTAAGCAAGGGTGGTGTGACTTCAGGAAGTTTGACCAGCACTACAATCAGTTTGGGAACATACTATTAAGTCTGTTTTCTGCAAAGAAAGAAGGAAAAACAAACAAACAAACAAAAAAACCTCCAAGCAATTCCTCAAAGGCGAAAAGGAACCTTTAAAAAGGTCACCTTTTAAAAAAAGATTTGCACTCATTTAGAGGTACAAATCCAACATGGAAATCAAATTATGAAGTGAGACAAGCCCATCCCCGCCCATGCTATAAACACTCCATTAACAGTGTGGTTTCAGGCAGCCTGTTCAAACTTTCCACCCGATGCTAATCGCATTATCTCATAGGTTAAATTATACTTGAACGGGAGGTCTCCCATTCAAGTACCAACTTTCCATTCAATACTAACATACCAGAAGAAAAGGTCTAGAAAAGAGCAGCCCAAGAGTTTTAAATCCCAAACACCATGCTGGTTTTGTGCCTCAGATTTTTGTTGTTGTTGTTGTTTTGGTATTTTTAATTCTAGATTTTTTTTAAGATTTTATTTATTTATTTGGCAGAGAGAGAAATTACAAGTAGGCAGAGAGGCAGGCAGAGAAAGGGGGAAATAGGCTCCCCACTGAGCAGAGAGTCCGATGTGGGGCTTGATCCCAGGACCCTGAGATGACCTGAGCCGAAGGCAGAGGCTTAACCCACTGAGCCACCCACGCGCCCCAATCCTGGATTTTCTACTTGTAGAGTCAGTGTATGATTTACAAGAGTAAACAGGCTGAAATGTGAAAAGAGCAATTGAGGCATTCCCAAGGTTTCACTGAAGTCATTTCACCAGCGTTTCTAGATCAGGAGAGGCCACACGGATGACATCCAATAGCTCTCCATGGAATTGGCGCACATATTCCCCCTTTCCCTATCTCCTGTAAAGCTCCCATTTTAAGAACAAACTAATAAAAAAAAGTTTCCTTCCTTCCCCAAATCTTTACACATACCCCGTTAACCGTTTTACATAAATCACTACCACCAGCTTGGGCACCCCCTGGAAACTGGTCCCTGCTGAGAGCCATCAAGTCTCCTCAGGAAGCCATGAGCCGGATGGCACTACCATGCTGCAAAGATGGAACTTCTTCCCAAGTTCACCTTTCACCAGGTCGGTCCACAAACACTCAACACCAGAACAAAACCACCCAGTGAAAGGTGAACTTTCACCCCTACAGAAATCACCCAAGGCTACGAATAAGACTCAAGGATTGAGGCAGCATGTTTTGGTAAGAAAACCACTTAAGACTTTTTTATCACAATTAACTTTGCTACCAGTTGGTAAGTCACAGTCCTTTTTATTACAAAGTTTCAAACATAGAAAATTAGGGTAATAAACACCCCATTTACTCTTCATCAAAACTGAACAATTTTAACAGCCTCTCTTATATTCACCTATTTTTATGTTTGTTTCAGGCAAAGTATTTTATAAATTATAACCACATTTCCCCCTAAGTAATTTAGTATGTATCTCTAAAAAAAACAAAGACATCTTCCTCATAACTATAAAACTAGTATCACCCCTAACAAAATCAAAATAATCCCTAATATCATCTTATCACAAGTATCATTCATACTCACATTTCTTGCAGTTATTGTTCTTAAGCACTGAGAAGTGAGACTAGAAAACTATACCAATGGTTGGTGACGGTCCATTTCCTTTTTGAGCCATCCTTTTTCTCAAAGGTAGCTGCTTACCTGATTTCTTTATCCTTGCTTTGAGTTCAAGTGTCCCAAAGATAACATCCACCTAAGCTCCAACTATAGATCTGTTATTAACAGCGACAACAATGACTTCATGAAGCAAAGAAGTGGAGGGAAAGAGAAAAAATGCTTTTCAAGGAAAAAAAATTGACAAGGACAATTTTCTAGACACTGGGCTATTATATTACTCAAATAGTCTCCCCTTCTTTTCCCTTCTGAATCATTCCTCCTAGCCTCGATTCTTCAGAATTCATTATTCTTAAAAGTGAATATTAGAAACTTTTGGCTCTTACGTCCTCCCTCTGGGTTTCTTTTTAATATATCATAACAAGTGTGGTTACTCCTTGCTTGCTCTCACCTTCCACTCATTTTTACCCCCCTTAGTTATATAATTGACTTGCTTTCCTTCACTGACAGCACCCCTCTGGAGACAGACAGTTTCCTTATCCACAATTACAACATGCTTTCCCCAGGCCTCAACCTCCCTGCTCTCACCAGGCTCCACTGCACTGCCCTCTCCAAGTCCAAGGGGCTCCTTGGGAAGCTCTTCTGTCTTTGTTTCTTCCTGGTAATTTATTCAGAGATGGGAATGTTACCTGTCTGCAGATGACTTATAAATCTGGGAAAGGTCAGGATAAATACATATTTACTTAATTTTCCTCTAGAGTCAGAATACAAGTACTGAGCTGCGTGTGAAATGGGAAGAAAGTGAAAGTCACCTTACTAATTCTAACAAAACTCTCTCCTATACAATGGTTAGAACGCCCTAGGTGTGGACAGTGCCTTCCAGCGCTCTCCAGGCAACAGCAGTGAGGGAAGCAGACTCTGGAGCCACATATCCTGGGTTCGAATCACACTTCCTAGCTGTGTAATATTGTAAGACACTTAACTAAATCTTTGAACTTCAATTTATACTTGTGAAAAATGCAGGTAATAACAGAACCCATCTCCTGGCTTTGTTGTGAAACCTGCATGAATAAATAAAAGTAAAACCTTGAGTTAGCAAAGTGTTTAGGTAATAGCACTAAATAAATGTGAGTAGATTATGCTAACTGTGACCTAAAGATTCAATTACGAAAAGTAGTTATTTCTTCAGTATCTAATATTTATCACTGGCAAAACTGGCTGAGATAATGTTCCTTGGCATACTCTGTTAGTCCATAGGCCTTTTTGAAAGAAAGTTTGGTTATTTTAATTTTAAAACCCAGGCTTTATCTCATGTAATACAGAAAGTACCCGAAGTGTTGTTCAATGCTAGTAGTTACTTTTGTAAATAGATGATTCATGCTAATTAAACTCGCAACCCAGGAGAATAAAATTAGCTTGTTTCGACATTTCCTTTTGTTCAGTAATTACACTTCAAGGTTATGTAGATACCACATTACTATAATTTTGCCTGAGAGACAGACTGCACACCCACATCTTTAAAAACAGGCACTGCCGACAGAAATCCAGGTGCTTGCTGAGTAAGAGCCCTGCAGACTTCATAAGCAAACCTTCCACTAACCTTGTGCTCCACTGTTACTTCTTTCTGCACATATCGTAGCTAGTTAAGGAAGGCCTGAGATCATTTTTGCTTGTTATAGATTCACCGGATTTGCAGGAGGATGAGAATTTAAAAATAGAAGCCAAACGTGGCTGTCGTTTCTCTCCGATGCGTGTGTTCCAATAGCAATCTGTTCGCCCGTGATGACAGCAAGCGTTCCATCAGATGACTTAGATTTTCATAGACCCAGTCAGAATTCCACTACTGCTCAAATGGCATGGGGGGGTGGGGGGAGACACCTGAGACCTACAGATACATCACATTCTGATCCATTTGGTTTCTCCAAGCATCGTCTTTATAGACAGCTATCTGGGGATGGCTTCCATGAGAGGTGATAACAAGGCAGTAACACTAAGAGTGCTCATTATGTGCCTGGCATGGCACTGAGTCACTGACTAAGTTAGGTCACAAAGAACCTTCATGACATTGCCTAAGTAAATCTCCTTTCCACAGATTGGGAATGCAGAGCTGAGGAAGAGAAATGAGATTTCAGAGGCAATGGCATGCATACCCAGGTTTTGGGGAAGCCTGAAGTTTATATTAGTTTTAAAGGGGGGGGGAGGTCATATTGTGAGTACAAAATTTGGTTTAATGCCCTAGAGGGGGTCGGCATACATAAGGAATCCCGAGGTAGGAGCTTTCATGGTAACCAACTTGTGTCTGCCTGACGGACCCCGCTGAGCTGCAGAGACAAAGAAATCTGAGGAACAGAAATGTGAATTGTAAAGCAAAAATCACTCATCTTTAGAAAAGCTTGGCTATAACAAAGTGGCACATGGCTGAAACAATTTCTTTTTAAATAGATCTGGTTTTTGGTTTAGTATATCAGGAGAGACCGGGCAGTGGGGAAGCAAGCATACAGGATGAATGAGCCATCTTTGAGGGAGAGCCAAGCAGTCATTTACATGGTCTGAGTCTGCATAATGCATAAAAATTCTGAGTTGTGCACTGCACGTTCCTTAGGAAATCTCTGCCCTTTTGGGTGCACTGAGAAGTCAGAAAGTTTAGACACGATTTATTGGCGATGCCTTGTGAATAAAACTTGTGTGAAAGCAGCAATTGCTTTTCTAAACACGATGCCAATTTTTCTCTACTGTTCGCGAAATATGCGATGCGGAATCAATTGTTTGTTATACCAAGAAAACTCTTACTTATCCAAAATGAGAAAACTGTTTTCCCAGAAGGAAGGAAGGTCTTTCTTTTTTTTTTTTTTTTCCAAAACACATCTCCTAATTTTAGAATTCAGTTTAAGGCGACTCTTAGTACCACTGTTATCAGAGCGTGGCTCTGAGAAGAAGTTCAATTCATATTTTATCTTTTCTCAAAGTTTCATGAAACTTTTTTTTCACATGAGGAATTTCATGAAAATTTCTGATGAAGAATATGGGAAAGGTGTTCTGAACTGTGATTTTCCTAAAAATACTGAGCTGTCTCATATTCTGAAATACACATGAATAGAGCTACATACAGCTGCCCAAGCTGTGCACTACACAAATCCAAGGGCCACCATTTACACAAAGTGAGGAGCGCTGCCTGGAGCAGGATAGTGCAGGGCCCCAAGGGGAAGAATGGTTGCTGCTTCTGCCAGAAGGACCTGCTTAGGAAAATGAAGGGGGCAATGTCAAGAGATATATGGGCCAGCTGGATGCAAATGGCTAAATCTGGGACAATCTGAACATCAAAATAAATAAGGACAGGAATAGATTATAACCCAATGATTGAAGTAACAATCCGTAATTCTGTAATAGGTGAGTAAGCAAATAAATAAATGGGAGAGAAGGAAAAGCTCTCCTTGCAGTACAAAGACAACAAACAAAGGAAAGAATCAACAGTGGGGTCTGGTTAGAAATGGGCCGTTCTGCCCCATCTTCATGGTAAAAACCGAATCAGACCGAAATCAATAGCGGCACAAGGACAGGGTTGGGGAGGTTTAGAGAAGGACCACTTTTCCTTTCAAATATCCTAGTAATCACTAAGTCATCCTCACAAATGGGATTAGTGCCCTTATTGAAGAGACGGGAGAGAGACGGTAGAGTGTCTCCACCAACTGAGCACACAGCGAGAAGACCACCACCTACCTGCAAACCAGACACCAGACCCCGGATGGTTCCTGTCTCCAGAACGGTGAGAGATGAACTGTTTATAATCTCCCCCATCTACAGTATTTGTTATAACAGCCTGAACTAAGGTGGTCCTATTTCACAGTTTTTTTTCCCTTTAAGATATTTTCTTTCACGTGAGGTAGTATGATCTTAGAGTCTATGTTTCCCTTTAGCTTTGGCAACCTCAAATGTTCGACTAAAAAAAGTATCATTTCCTTTTCTTCTTAATTTTAATTCCAGTATAGTTAACATACAGCGTTATATCAGTTTCAGGTATACAGTCTAATGATTCAACACTTCCATACATCACCCAGTGCTCATCATGGCAAATGCCCTCCTTAATCCCCATCACCTGTTTAACCCATCCCCCTACCTACCCACCTATCCCCCTACCCACCACCCTACCCCGTTTCCGAGTTAAGTGAACCACCATCTTCCTTACAGATAAAGACTAAGCTGTTGAACATATCATATCTTTCTTCCTAGTGGAAGCTGAATGGCTGTTAATTAAAAAAAAAAAAATGTTCAAGACAATAAAACACAAATTCTTGAGGAAATCTTTTCTTCTGACACCATGAATGTCCTACCCAGAACAGCAGGTCCCAACCTCAGCTGCATAATTTAACTACATAATTTAAAATCCTGATGCCCAGCCCACACTCAGGACTAGTTACAGCAGAACCTCTGGAGATGGAGTCTGGGCACTGGTCATTTTTAAAGCTCTCTAGGACACTTCAATGTGTAGCCAGGTTGCGAGCCCTTAAGCATCTACAGCAATAAAGAATTGTTATCTTTTGTGGACAGATCCAAAGGATTCACAAAGGTTTTTTTAGAATGAGTCTCACTGCCTTAACATAAAGAGAACAAGCAGATAGCCAGAGGGGAGACGGGCTGGGGGGATGGGAGGCGGGCGGGGGAGGCGGAAACAGGTGAAGGGGATGAAACGTACATTTACCATGATGAGCAGTAAGTACTATATATGGAATTGTTGAATCACTATATTGTATACCTGGAACTCACATAACACTGTATGTTAGCCATGCTGGAATTAAAATTTTTGTAAGTTAAAAAAGAATCAGGCTCACTTGTTGAGGAATGTACAGTCCAACTAGCAAGTGAAGTTATATGTGTATCCAGAAAAAGGTAACTGAATGAAGACTGGGGTCTGTGTCAAATGAACGTGAGACACCATACATACATGTGGGCCACCCGCAGAGTGGGGACGCCCGCACCCACCTGACGCAAGGACAGGCCCTGATGATGATAAGAACAAGGCTGAGGAAGGCCACTCCGGGCAGGGAATCGCATGCTTGGAAAAGTAGCTGGTATGTCCGGCTAACAGTGAGGCAATCGGGCTTACTAGAGGGAAGGTTTGCTCGCCAGGGCAGAAAAGGTGAGTGTGGAGAAGCGGACTAGAACCAGCCCCAGGGGGCTTTGAGAAATAAGCCAACAAGTCCGGTGGCAGTTTGGAGTCTCTATGGAGATTTAGGCTAAGGACCAAAGGAAAGCATTCCTTTGGGAAGACCGCATTGATAAGCTATTCCCAGTGAGATCAAGGAAGACTGAAAGAGAACACAATCTATGACGAGAAGAGCAAGGGTGTATCCGGTAAAGCTGCGTAGGTGAGATCAAGCACAGACTTACACCTTCCTTTACAGTTTTCCTTAAAAGACAAGCACCAGGAGTTTGGGCTTCCTAAAAATAGCACAGATCTCACCTGTCATGGGACCTCCTGGCAGGAGAGACTGGGCAGGCCAGAAGGTTTTCTTATTCTCTGGTCCCTCTGCCCTGGTTCCCAGTCCGACAGTGTTAATACTTTCTGCTGCCATACGTTCCTCCTTTTTCCATGAACGCAACTCCTATGGTCAGCAAACGTAACTCTAGGGGGCAAACTTTCAGGCTAGACAAATTCTTTCAAATATATATATATATATATATATATATATATATATATATATATATATATATTTTTTTTAAAAGAAGAGTTTTGAGAAGCTGGGCAATCCTGAGGTCATACTGGCAATTTCAATCTCCTAGGGGTCAAAATGGGGGCCAAAGTATTCATTTATACAATACATATGAAACACTTACATTTGTGCCATTCTAGCCAGTGCAACCACAGTGAGGTCCCTTTTCCTGAAAGGCAGGCACCTCTCTGGGCATTATAAACGTTTCACTCAAAAACATAATGGTAGTCTAGGGCTGTGTAATTTCTAAGTAATCGATCAAAGAGTTCTCCTACAGAATCTGAAAAACTGAATAATTACAGAGAAAAAAAAAATCAAGATTCTTTACATAATGATCTATAAGCCACAGAGATAAATACAGGATCACATGTTTGTTTGTTTGTTTTTTACAATGCATTTGTAAGCCAGCACTACTGAACCTGTATTTAAGCCACTAGATGTATCCCGAACTCCTAGACAGGGCTGACACATACAACACAGTAAAGCTGGTTCAATGGCATCGCTGAACCGAATGGCATTCAAAGTGAGGTGAAATGGCAGCTCTCACCCTGATTTATTCACTAAAGCAGAGAGGGCATCTTCACTACCTATATCCCACATGCCTTGTTGCAAAGAGGGCCATGCCCAGGTATCCGAGCTTCCACCCCAGTATTCCTAAAGCCAGCCCACAATGCTCATTTGCCAAGTGGCGTCTTGTAAAGCCATGCCCCAAAGCAACACCCAAGTGGTGCCCAGGGTTACTCAGACACGGCAGCTCACATACGGATGCCATCCCAGGACGACAGAGACGTTCTCTGTGTTTGTAAAGGGTTCATTTTATAAATGTCTAGTAAGAATCCACATATAACTACATGCAATTAATCAGAAACTGCCTATGACAAAATGAAACTGAACTTTCACTGACAGATAAAATAACCACAGAAACACATTTGATTCTTCTTTTTCTAAGTCATCATACTCTAGTTCATAGACAAATCCTATTTTCTCATTCAGGAGGGGTAAATTTGCATATTCAAATCCCTTCCTCTGCCTTTCTCACCCCTTGAAGGGAGCTGTACCTGCATAATGTACTGGGATCTCTATCTTTGGCCCAATGACGTAGTGTCCCTCCTCCAGGCTGTGGGCAGTGATGGTGGTCCACTGCCGGCACGAATGAATCAGAAGGTATTCGTTTTCCCGCAGCCCTTCAATGCATTCTCCTGAAAGACATAATTTTGTATAAGAAACTTAGAATTAGCATCTGCTTGCTTCATACTCTGCAGTAAAATTTCCTTAGTTAAAACTTCACTAATGCAGAAATCGATAGTTCATCCCAACATGACATAGGCTTCCCTCCAAATGAGTACAAAAAAGGTATTCTACAACAAGCGGACAAAGGCACACAGGATTCCCTAAAAATGTTTCCACTTACCTGCGAAGATATGCTGAAAACCTCATTTTATCTAAATGACTGAACTGAAGGATAATAAAACATTTATTAAGTGACAACAATATGTTGGGTACCACCCAGGTGCTTTGCATGCATTATTACATGGGATGCAATAATATTATGAGGTAGGTATTGTTCCTTCTTTACAGGTGGGAAGAATCGAGGTTCAGAATGTTAAGTGATAGGTCTGAGCTCACAGATTTAATCAGAAGGAAAGTGAAGATTCAGGCCCAGCTCAGACTGACTCCAAGGCTCATGCTCTTAATCACTAAAATACGACTACCAAAAATATATAATAAACTTCTCTGTTGAAACAGTACTTGATATTAAATGCTAGTATCTCCTTTGAAATTGTGTGTTTTGCCAGTTCTTTCTGGCCCCCTACCAAATTTCCCAATTAAAAATAATGACACTTTACAGCATGCAAATTAAATTATTTTTTTTCATTTTGATATTTTCTGAGGTACATTTTTAGCATCTGAACCAATGGCAAATAAATTATTTCAAGAGAGATATTCATCCCCTGAAACTTAAAAAGACTTTTTTTTTTTTTTAAGATGCTGAAACGATCTGTCTCATTAATCCCGGTTTAGTCATTTTCAATGCTCAGATAATATCTGAAAAGGCTCATTTCTTTATACAGAAAACAGTTAGCCTTTCTTATTTCTGAGGGTTAATATATCACAATAACCAAGAGTCAGGGATTTCACTGGGTGTTTTGAATGGAATTCAAAGTTCACTAAAAAGTTTCAGTACTTTTGCAATACAAAAGAAGTCGAGGAAGCTGTAACTGGTTATCACAATCATAAGCCATCAAATCTGTTTCTAATGCAGTAAGGCCATAATCTTTCAAATAGTCTTAATGAAAGAATACTTCACCTTGGTCGCTGGAGACACAGATGGGGAGGAGGGATGAGAAGGATGGAGAAAAAGCTGCAGATCTGGAAGAGGTCCTCTAGCAGGAATGAGAGGTCCTACTCCCAGAGAAACTGCCGCCGAAACCAGACTACCCTGCTCTTCACACTTTGGGAGACAAGGTTCACAATGTCCTCCCGAGGAGGCTGCTGGACCCCTCTGCAGACCCCTCAAGCATGCTGGAGCAGGAAACAAATATCTGGAAGCGCTACTCCCAAGGAGGAGTCCTCTGGTTTCCCCTGAGGCTTCCCACCGGGAGGCAGGAGGGGTTACAAGCACCCGCCAGGAAGTCCAAGTCCAACAGACCTGGTCTAGTCAAAGCTCTGTGCCCCACCACTATGCGGTCTTGGACAGAAACCTTTTCCCCTCCGTGAGATGGGGCAACAACAGCACCCTGCTTCACAGAGGGGCCATGAAGATGCACTGTGACAGCGATGGGAAATGTGGCTCACCAAATCTGTCACATGATGTTAAAAGGGATGAGGAAACGTCAACTATTAATTTTATTTACTGTGCGCTTTTTCACCCTAGAATTCCATCCTTATATAAACTTCATAATTTAAGTCCTATTATCTTCCTACAGGTGAGGAAATGCCCTAACTTCAGGGCAGTTAGGAAACGTGCCTGAGGCCGCATAGCAGAAACGGACTGTGGGTCCCTCTATGTCTTCCCCTGTTCTTTCAACACCACACTGACTTTTGCCTTAAAAACTGCCAACCATCTTCTAAAAAACTGACCCTGAGCTCCAAGTCTCACTCAAGGAAGGAGGGAGACAGTAACAGCAACAAAAATGAGTAATGAAATCATGAATGCATTAGAAAGTGAAGGGAGCTATGGGAAAAAAGAAAAAGTAAAGAGTAAGAGGATCAGGAGGACTATACATAAGAGGAGTAGTTTGCAAGGTTGGCATTTTAAGGTATCTTTAATTCATTTATCCAACAAACACGTATCTCCTTATTTGCTTAGCTTTTTCTGAAAATAGCTTTATTGAGGAATACGTGATCTACATATTTAATGTGTCCATGTCGAAGACTGGCAGTCATTTATGGAGGATCTTTCATGCAACAATCCATGGAGGAGTGGGCGAAAATGTAAAGAGAGCTTGGTCCCTGCAAGCAAGAAGCTGACATCCTCGGGGTGAGATGTGCTCACATGTGATCTGAAGTAAAGTAGGACATGACTGATGCTAGGCAAGAGGAATAAAGAATCTGGAGTGGAGACGGTGACTTTGGCAGAGAAGATCAAGAAAATGTCAAGAGGAATAGATAGCTTTGGGGCTGGTCCTACTTCTCTGGCAATGGGAGGAGCCAGAAAAGGGTTTGGGGATGAGAGACTGGCCAAAGCTCTCCTTTAGGAGAATTAATCTGGCAGGACTCTAAATGCTGGATCGGAGCAAGGAGAAACCAGAGCCATGGCAGGTAGGTAAGGAAACTCAGAGGAAAAACACAACCACCATTCAGGGAAAAAGAAAACTGTCATTTTCTGCAACTAAACTGCTCTATCATAAAACTGTTTTAATTTTATTCCACAGTGGGCTCTAAAGAGGCAGCCAAGAAACAATTGCAGTCAAGTTAATCAAAATGAAAATTTAATGTTAAGTCCTACGGCTAGCTGATGTAGTAAACACTCTTGTCAAGAGAATTCAGGATGATTTTCAAAGCTATAAAGTAGTAAGAAGCCAGTGTCTGTTTTTGAGCTTATGCCTTTTTGATTTTTTTTTTTTTTTTAAACAACTGAACCATGTGCCTGCTTTAGGCAAAAGAAGTTTCACAAAAATTGTCTGGAAATAAAATTTAATATAATCACTTAAAATGTCCAAAGGTAGGCCCACTAATAGAGACACTACATTAAATGAATCCCTAAAGTAAACATTTTTTGTGTGGTAATAATTATCCTGTTTGCTTAACTACTATATGTAACCTGCTAAAACTTATATATTTAGCTCAAAGATATAGTAACAAGAAGTTTAAAAGAAATGGGTGTTAAATTCCAAAATACGTTAATATCCCTCTGAAATTTCCCCAGATCCAGAATGCTTCTGGGATATACTTTTCTTGCCTGGTTTGGCCTTGATCCCCTCAACATTAAGTCTTACACACTTGTCAAAATCATTTTTAATCCTGGGGAAACTAGAACCCATGAATCCTTCAAAGGAAGTCTGCTTTAAACAAAATCAAATTCAAAATTTAAAATGAAAATTTATAAGCCGGACATGCCCAGATCCAGCTGGTTTGGCTGCGGGGCCACTGTCATCTCCTAATACTCCTTTTCTGGTCTCTCCTTGTTACCTTCACGGTTTTCCCCTTTTACACAGGAGCTGTAACAACTTAGGAGTTAATCAAGGTTCTACTCTCAATGTGTTCACTGTTTCTCTCTCCTTTCCCATTTCACGCACCCCTCAGGGCTCACTGAGTTATGGACAACTCCCATATCCACGCTCTCAGCTACCAACCTGTATTCTGAGCTCTTCATCCAGACCTTATCTTCTAACCTTGTCTACCTGGATGTCCCCCTACCATTCATTCAGGCATCCTACATTCATCCAACACACATAAACGGAGGACCAGCTATGTTCTAGAACCTGGCAATATAGTACTGAACCAAGTCCCTGCTCTCACGGAGCTGACCTCTTGGCCGGGTTTTCAACCCTCCGTTCTTCACTCTGTCAACTCGTTTAAATATTGCTGCAGATAAAACTTCCAAGAATACAAGGTTCGTCTTATTCTTCTGCTCACATCTGCCTTCAGGGGTTCTCATTCATACAGGACGAGGCTTTAAGTCTTTTTGGCTCAATACTCAAGGCCCTCATGATCTATCCACAGAATATAAGACCTATATCCCCACACAACACACGAGAGCCCAAAGGACCTGCCTTCTGTGCCACACACGGGGCTCAGTGTCACTCCCACGGGCCCCTCACTTTCGTTCCTTTGCCTGAGCCTTAGCTCCCAACCCTTATTTACTCACTACGCATCGTACTCATTCTTGAAAGTGCCACTTTCACAAATATCTTCCTGATACAAATCCTAGTATTTTTCATTCGGACTACAGTAATTCTGTAGTTTTGCTAATACCCTATGCTGAATATATAAATCTGTAAGAGCTCAGAGCAGGAGGAACTTAGACTGCTGTTTTAATGTTTGTGTATATTTCAATGACAATAAAACTAATTTAACGATGTGGGAATTACAGGCATTTTTTACCTTCTGGGACTGGTCTACACATTTGTCCATTTTGAGAATCATGGTCATAAGAGTTAAGGAAGAAAGATAATTCAGGATTAAAAATGCTGTTAGGTAAGATCCTCTCCAAACTGGGGCACCTGAGTATCTCAGTGAGTCAAGCATCTGCCGTCTGCCTTGGGTTCAGGTCATGATCCTGGAGCCCTGGGATGGAATCCCACATCGGGCTCTCTGCTGAGTGGGGAGCCTGCTTCTCCCTCTGCCTGCCCCCACCACCATGCTCACTCTCTCAAGAGTGCTCTCTCTCTTTCTCTCTCAAATAAATAAACTCTTAGGGGGGAAAAAAAAACGATCCTCTCTGAACTACCTTGTCTTACTAGCATCCACAGCCACACAAGGGGGCTGCCTGGCCTCACTGCCTCATGGTTTTGATTTGCCTTTTTAATATTCAAATATAATAACGTTTGCATTTGTTTAGATGATTTCCCCCTCCCACTGAATCTTATATTTTCATGCTGCTTGTAACTATTTTAGCCTGAAACTGTAATTAAATTTATTACATTTGAATATACTGAAATAGTGCATAACGATACTGCCTTTTCTATAGGTTACTTAGGATGTGTCTCAATCAGTTCAAATAGTTGTATGCCTGTGACAGTAGAATCCAAAGCTCTAATAAATGCTTTTTTGTTTTTAAATATGAAGTATGATGTACTTGGATGACTATTTATAAGGCTTTGGTATTAGAACTCCTAGCTTACCGCTGATGAGTTTTCTATTAAGATTGGGCTGAATGGGGCACCTGGGTGGCTCAGTGGGTTAAAGCCTCTGCCTTCAGCTCAGGTCATGATCTCAGGATCCTGGGATCAAGCCCCACATCGGGCTCTCTGCTCAGCAGGGAGCCTGCTTTCTCCTCTTTCTCTCTCTGCCTGCCTCTCTACCTACTTGTGATCTCTGTCAAATAAATAAATAAAATCTTAAAAAAAAAAAAAACTTAAAAAAAAAAAAAAAGATTGGGCTAAATCCCAGATAACACAGACACATGCCCACATTGGTTTGTTTTTTTTCTTTTCTTTTCTTTTTTTTCTTTTGGCTATCCTCATGTCATAAAGAACAAATGCATGATTTTTACACAATTCTCTAAGCTGTGTTGTGATTTTGGCAATTAGTAAATTAAAGTGTTTTTGATTTTCTACTTTTGTGTCTCTCTGTTCTTCCCATAGGCACTTCACACCAGAGTAACAGATTCAGTCAACAATTTGGGCTGTATCTCTACAGAGGGCATGCACTCTTAATCCTTTCAACTTCCAGAATATCTGGTTTATCAATTTGCATAGCAAATATATAAACTCACATTCCTGCTTATCTTTCTTTTTAAAGTATGTCTTTATCCCCATTTAGTTTGGTTTCTTCTCAGCCCATTAGGAGAACCATGTCTGTGGTGGATCCTCATGGATTTGTTGACTGATTAATGAGGCCCCATTGAAATAATCTGATTTGTTAATACATGTGTAATAAGAATCAGATTTACTAATCCTGGCATTGTTTTTATCTGTTATGGATATAAACTGCTCCTTATGCTGTAACTAAATCTATCAACAATGAATAAATGAATAGGTTTTATGGTCTCTGTTACTACTTATTATAAATCTAATTTAAGAGTTGTGCATTGTTTTATTCTAGGAATGTTAAAAGGAGAGCTGGTCAAGTGACAACGTTGTATTTTACCTCCTCCCTGTTAATAGAGTTGCTTAATTTTAATTATGTGTTTACTTGATCTTACAATCCTTTTTGTGCAGATAGGAACCCTACTGAGTCAGTTACATACTCAAACCACTGCGTTCTCTTACAACTTGAACTTTTTTTTACAGTTTTATTGAAAAATAATTGACACATATCACTGTGTGAGTTCAAGGTGTCCAGCATGATGGTTTGATTTACATGTAGTATGAAATGACTATACACTAGGTTTAGTTAATTAACCTCCATCAGATACAATAAAAAGAAAAAAGATTTCTTCTTGTGATGAGAACTCTTAGGATCTACTGTCTCAACAACTTCCTTGTGCCTCACATAGCAAGTGTTACCCATAGTTAGTCATCATGTCATACACTACATCCCTAGTACTTACTTATCTCTAAGTTTATACCTTTTGACCACCTTCTTCCAACCCCCCCCAGGTCCCCTCCATTTTTTAAAAAAATACCTTCAGTGAGCAGAAATGCCATTTCCCACTTCCTGCCCTTAACCATGAAAAATGCCCACAAACCATCCTCTCTGCTCTTTTCTCAGGAAAGAGCTGAATACTGATTCCCAGGAAGACCCTGGAACAAGCCGAAGAGAGCACAGCTGCCAGCAGTCTGGGTCCCTTAATCAATACACAGCGGCACCAACGGCCCGCAAGTGCCCTCCTGACCCACTGAGCTGGGATGGGAGAGCTACGCTTTGATGTGATACTGTGTCACTGATGTGTTGTAGTTTTCCTTTTTTGTTTCGATAGTTAGATTCCGTTAACTAAGACATCCATATGCATGATCTCCAAAACCAGCAAAGCCTCCTGACTGTAGTGATCATGGAGGTCTTGTTACAGAGGCTATTCCTTTAAAGTACTTTTCATAAATACAAGCTTCAATTTGCCAAGGTGGCTTCCACTAAAAATTCCTTTCCGCAGCATCTTTTAGTTACATTTTATCCCATGACCTGAGGGATATAGTTAAATGATACTTAGTTCCCATCCTTAGTAGTCAGTGTATAAGGTCCTGGTTACTTTATTGTCTTCCAAATAAACAATATTTACTGTGAGAAGACAACATGGCACTACCACAGTATTTCTGTATCCCAAAGAACTACAATCCAAATGACATGGTAAAGAAAGAAAGGATATGGGGAGTGGGGAGGTAAAGGAGGGCAAGAAATGATGTCATAGCAAAGTGCTCTAAGACTGTTAAAGAATAATCATGAAACCATGAAATTAAAATGCTGTCTGCAGTGAAAAAGCAGTAAGGTGTTCTAAAAAGGAAGTAACAGAAGGGGAGGAAAATCCTAGAAGGAACTAATTAACTAATTAAGATAGAGGAACTATAAAGTGGTCAGGGAGAATGTGGTTATAGGAAACCACAAAAGCACAGGTCCTAATTTTGCAATCAATGGAAACTGAAAAAACGAAACAAAACAAAATTTTGCCAATGGAAAAGAAAGCTCTAGGAAGAAGAGAAGAAACTGCTTTTAGTCTAACAGTTGAAGTGTTAGAAGAAAGGGAAGGGCCGGAGAGGAAGGATCAGACATAGGTTATCAATCAAATAAAGGCATCTTAAACCGCTTAATAAGAGCTTCTCAAAAAGCATAGTAAGGAGCAAACAAAAATCAAGCTTCTGGCACAGACACCATGAATGCAAAGGAAAATGAATGTTCTACTTCTGGGCAGACACAATGAGTAACTTTAGCAACCTAAGAGTCCCCTATAATGTCCCCTGTTCTGGCTATCATGCACTAGCAGGACCCTCCGGAGACAAGCGCCCCTGCATCTGTACCTCCATCCACTTCACAGGACAGTCCATTTCTAGGCAATGGCATCTTGTGACTGCTAAGACATATCTGGTGGGACAGAGAAAAGCCTCGGTGCACGGATGGGGATGGGAACAGTAGAAAACAGCATTACTTGAGCTTAGCTGCTGTCCAGTTCTAACCACTTCTAAAAGGAGACCGTATCTGCTGTCTTACCTTACCTTCTTGAAGGGGCTGATCATCCCTCAGGGGTTGGGGGAGGAACCGACCACACTAAGGAACACAGTGGTTCCCACCCAGCTCAACAGTCACTGTCAACCTCTGGGAACTTGTAAAAAAAAAAAAAAAAAACCTCCAGTGGCAGGGAGGTTAAGGGCACACACCAGACCACTGAAATCAGAATCTCTGAGAGCGAGATCTAGAAACCAGCAGTCTCCTGTAATCTCCTCGCCCGTCCTATTGTGCAGCCTGGGTTCAGAGCACAACTGAGGCATGAAAGTGCACGGGCCCTGGAGAGACATCACCCATCGGGAGACTCTATTCTTGCACTTAGTGTGAGAAGGGGACAAGATCAAATTTACCAGATGCTTACAAAGCATCGGCCACACAGTAAGCTCTCCAAAAGTATCCTTATGCTTACTGTCCTCAGATATGTCAGGTTATAGGATTTTTCTCAGGCTAATTAAACTTGCATAGCATTTATTGTCTGCTTTTTTGCATTTTGTAGTTAACTATAAACTATCCTATGTTATTTAACATTTTATGCATATACATTGTATTTCTTTTTTTTTAAGATTTTATTTGTCAGAGAGAGAGAGAGAGAGAGAATGAGCACAGGCAGACAGAGTGGCAGACAGAGTCAGAGGGAGAAGCAGGCTCCCCGCCGAGCAAGGAGCCCGATGCGGGACTCGATCCCACCACGCTGGGATCATGACCTGAACCGAAGGCAGCTGCTTAACCACCTAAGCCATCCAGGTGTCCCTACATTGTATTTCTTTAATTAGACTGTGACATTCTTGGGTACCAGGGACTTTTCTTATCTTCTTACCAGACCAGGATCCTACACCCTGCTGGTATCAATAAAGGCATCACTGATGATTACCCGACATGGTCACTTTTCACTGCTGAGTCCACACAAACAAATGGACATACTGAGCTAGCAGATGTTTTGTTCCACTTTTTTTTTTGGGGGGGGGGTCTTCAACATTGCAATAAAGAATAAGGGCAATTCTATTTTCTCAAACCTCTCTGTATTTAAAGCTTTTTTTAAAAATGAGGGTATTATTTCAAGCTACTAGGAAGCTCTTCCTCAAAAATGACTGTTGACTTAACAATAACTTGCAGCAGTTTTGTGATGGTTCACCGTCAACTAGAAGATGGTAGAAATTACTAGATGTCCAGCCGAATCTCACTCACTCCTTGTCCTCAAGTCATAGTCCGCTTTAGGTTAGTTGAGCACATGGATGCCCAGAATATAGAATACTCTTTCCACCTTCACTGTTCCTACCCCCACGCAGAGCCAAAAGGATATAGTAGAAATCATTATGTGCCACTTCCAAGACTTACTTTTTAAAAACATCTTTCATATACCAGAAAATTCACTGATTGATATTTACACTTCAACAGTGTTAGTATAGTCACAGAGTTGTGCAAACACCACAGTCTAAATATAGAACATTCCCATCATCCCAAAGAGACCTCATACCCATTAAGAGTCCTCACCCTACTTCTCACCCCAGCCTGAGGCAATCACTAATCTACTCCCTGAATCTATAAACTTGCCCATTCTGGACATTTCATATAAATGGAATTATGAAATACGTGACCTTTTGTGTCCGGCTTCTTAGCATAATGTTTTCAAGGTTCATCTATGTTGTAGTGTAGATTAGCACTTGATTCCTTTTTGGCCAAATAATGTTTGAGTGTATGGATACACCATGTTTTATTTACCCATACAGCAGAGGATGGACATTTGGGCTATTTACAGGTTTGGTACAAGTTTTTCTGTGGACATTTGTTTTCATTTCTCTTGGAAACATACCTAGGGGTGGAACTGCTAGGTCACATGGTTTAACTTTCTGAGAACTCCCAGATGGTTTCCAAATTGGCTGCACCGTTTTACATTCCCACCAGGAATGAATGAGGGTTCCAATATTCCACCTCCTCTCCAACACTTATTACCCATCTTTTTAATTACAGTTATCTTAATGGGTGTGAAGTATGCCTCACTTCAGTTTTGATTTGTACTTATGAAATGCTAAGTGATGCCGAGTCTTTTTTCATGTGCTTACTGGCCATTCCTATATCTTTTTGGAAGAAATGTTTATTCGGATCCTTTGCGTAGATCTGGTTATTTGTCTTTATTGTTGAGTTGCAGGAGTTTTCTGTATATTCTGAATACAACTTTCTGATCAGATATATGATTTTCAAACATTTTCTTTCATTACAGGGACTGTCCTTTCACTTTCTTCATAGTGTCCTTCGAATCACAAAATTTTTCACTTTGAAGTCAAATTTATTTTTTGTCATTCGTGTTTTTGGTGTCATACGTAAAAACCTATTGCCTAACCTAGCGTACCAAGGATTTATGTCTACATTTTAGAGTTTTTATTTCTTACATTTAGGTTTGTGACCATTTTTGAGTTAATTTTTGTGGATGCTGTGAGGAGGAGTCCAGCTTCATGCCTCTGATGTGGATATCCAGCTGTGTGAGCACCAGCTGAACTGTCTCACCGTCCATTCATAGTAAGTCTAAGGGTTTATTTCAAATATAAGGGTTTATTTCACCTTAAATGTATGGATATTTCTCTCCTTATGCCAGTACCACAATGTCTGAATTCCTGTAACTTTGTAGTAAGTTCTGAAATTGGAATGTGGGCCTTCCAACTTCATTCTTCAAGACTGGTGTGGTTTTTCTGGGTCTCTTAAATTTCTGTATGAGCTTTATGGATCAGCTTGTCAATTTCTGCCCTGCCCCCAAAAGCAAGTTAGGTTATTGTGACTATGTTCAACCTATACTTCAATCTGTGGAGGACTAATATTTTAACAATATTAACTCTTCTGATCCATGAACATGGAATGTCTTTGCATTGAGTTAGATCTTTATTTCAATGAAGTTTTGTAGTTTTCAGTGTGTATGGCTTGCATTTCTTTTGTTAAATTTATTCCTAAGCATTTTATTCCTTTTGACGGTATTACCAATAGAACTGTTTTTAAATTTTATTTTTTGGAGTGCTTATTGCTAGTGTAGAGAAGCACAAGTGATTTTTGTATATTGAGCTTTCATAACCTGAAATGGTACTGAACCCGTTTGTCATTTTAACAGTTTTGGCTTGTTTTTTTTGTAGATTCCTTAGGGTTTTCTACGTACAAGTTCATGTCATCTACAAATAGAAACAGTTTTACTTCTTCCTCTCCAGTCTGGATGCCAAATTTTTTTCTCTGCTTGTTTTTCTTGCCTTAATGCCCCCAGCTAGAGTCTCCAACACAACACTGAACATAAGTGGCAACCAAGATGGATGGTTAGGAGAGGATGTGCCCTTCTTTTCCATCTTTATTCTTCCTGATAGACGGAGTGTGGATGTGATTACTGGAATTGGAAGGGTAATGACCATCCTGGACTTGGGGGGAACTCAGGACCGGAACTGAGTCCATGACATAGCAACCACTGAAAAGAAACCTGGTCTTTGCCACCTTGGGCAACATGCAACCTGTGGTCTTTGTCTTTGGGTCTCCGTGACTTTAGCCAAACTCAAGGCTAACATGATACAGGAATATTAGAATAAAGTAAGAATTGCGGTGCCTGCCGTATTCAATCAAAATACATGAACTAGGTTCAAAAAGGAAAAGAATTTTTGATTTAAAAAAAAAAAAAAAAGAAGAACAGTAGTACTAAAGGTGCCTATATAAGGAAGTACTGTCTAAGCCTGGCTCCTGGTTTTAAAATCTGAGAAATGTCTGATAGCTTTTTGTTTTGTTTTTACTTCAAAATAATGCCACAGAACTGAGAGGAATAGCATTCCTCAATATTATGCTTCTGAGAATTTCTCTCAAGCTTCCCAACTAGTCTGTGATTATAGAGGTTCTATTACCAGCCCAAGTTTACTTCATAAAGACCAGAATATTACTCAAAAGTCACTAAAAACATTATCACGCATTTAACAGAACTCTTCATTTGTACCTAATTACAGATAGGAGTTATATGTTAGCTCCCTTCTGGATGATTAAATTGATGCCTATGATGAACTTTGGCTCCAAATTATTTATGAAACCAAATCAGGCTCATGGATTTGATGGGGTGATATCAAGAGAGAAAATGATGTTTTTAGATTAATGGTCAGAAAATGTTATGAGGAGTACAGATGAAACAACTTTCCTAGAATTTACCATCAATAGGAGAACTAATGTCAGCATTAAGTACCTCAGTGATGACACATGCAGGGTACTATAGAAAGGAAGTCATTCCACAAGCTTACCAGTTATGCATCCATTTGACCTGTATTAAGAATAAAGATGCAGAGGCACCTGGGTGGCTCAGTGGGTTCAAGTCTCTGCCTTCAGCTCAGGTCATGATCCCAGGGTCCTAGGATCAAGCCCCGCATCAGGTTCTCTGCTCAGTGGGGAGCCTGCTTCCCCTCCTCTCTCTCTGCCTGCCTCTCTGCCTAATTGTGATCTCTGTCAAATAAATAAATAAAATCTTTCTAAAAAAAAAAAAAAAAAAGAATAAAGATCCAGGAACCAACAACTCTCAACCATTCCCCTTGCATCTCACTTTGGCTATGGCATAGAAATTCCAGTATCCACGTTCGTGGCTGCCTGTATTCTGAAAATGTGTTTGAATGTAAAAGAAAGCAATTTAATTCTTTGAAGCAGAATCCATAATAATATGCCAACTCAATCAGGGATGTTTTCTTTCCTTTGAAGCCTCCAGGATATTTCTATTTTTGGAAAATAGTCTGATTAAGTTAAAACAAGTATGTGCTGTCATAGCAGGTTGACTAATCTAAAACTGGTTTCCAAGTCCTTTACTGACTAAAAGTATCAAAAGTTTAGAGAGATAAAACAAATGGTAAGGAAGTCCTTAAATCCCCACAGCGGGTCTTTCCTTCCTCGCTCCCGGCCACCTCGGAGGCTGCTCTCGGTTGGTGCCGTCCTGAACCTAAGGCAGGAAGATGGTGGCCACAAGGAAGACGAAAAAGTCACTGGAGTGGGTCAACTCTAAGCAAACTCTTAGAAAAAGCAGGAAATATGTGGGATACAAGCAGATTCTGAAAATGATCAGACATGGCAAAGTGAAACTGGTCATCCTCGCCAACAAGCGCACGGCCTTTAGAAGTCTGAAATAGAATACTACACCATGTTGGCCAAAATGATGGCCATCACTGCAGTGGCAATAATACTGAATTGGGCATAGCGTGTGGAAAATACTACAGAGCATGCGCACTGGCTATCATTGATCCACGTAATTCTGTAATCATTAGACGCATGCCAGGGAGAAGTAAACACACAAAATTTTTCTTTAATAAAACTGACCAGAGCTTGCTTTTTTAAAAAAATAAATAAATCCCCACGGCACCTATCTTCACCTGAGTGCTATGCATGGAATGTCTAGGAACCTTCCTGTCTCCCCAACTAGATCATGTCTGCATTCATGCCAGTGGACTGCTGGGCACAGACCAGGTGTGTGATAAATGCTTGATGAATGAACAATCTTAGGTAGAAATCGGTGAGCATTCACATCAAAGTCATCTAAGTACACATCAAGCAAGCAGACCTTAGTTAACATTTAAACCCTTTGAAGCAAGAGTATTTTAAAAAGGCTATTTTTTTTCCCAGTATCTCCTATTGATCTCTTTCTACCCTAAACAAACAAACATCTAGAAATCCACATTGCCTAAGATCCCTTCTTGAGATGAATATGCTACTCAAAGGCCCCAAGACTGTAGTCTTGGGTTCTAAGCATGTGAAAGAATTGTTGTATTTTTACGTTCAATGGTTTACTGTGAAATCGCAACAGGAAGAGAAGGAACTCGAGATTACTTTAGACTAAGTACTAAGTGGTAATGTCGTCAAAGACCTTCACAGTGAAATCTAAGCAAGAAAGAATGCATGTAACAAAAGAGAAAGATGCTTAAAATGAGAGAGAGAGAGGTTAGGGATATATTATTACCTCTTTTCAAAGGAACCCTTGGACAAAAGACTCCTTTGTCAACAGACTGACCAGGAATAATAGATCCCTGCTGTACGAAACAGAAGTATGCCTACTTAAGTCAAATCTGAAATGTTATGCTCTGAAATAGTAAACTGAACCTAATATTTAAAAGATAAGAATTCTATGCCAAGTGCTTTTTGGAAAAACAGGTGAGCGACAGTAGTATCAGTATTTCTACAAACATTTAAGATAATACGAAATCTAGCATGGTACCCGACAAATACCATGGAATCACATTTCTGGCAGGTGAGGAAGGGGACTCAGATTTATTATCGGAAAGCTGACACAGGAAAACTACTCTTTGGCAATCCATAAAGGGCAGTGACAGACATTCCTCTCTCAGTGAGACACTTCCAGTGTGTCCTCCAGAGTTGGGCAGTGCCCTTAAGACGATGCGTTCGGTCGGTGTGAAGTACGTACTTATCACACTGTTTGTGAGACGGGCACACACATAAGCCCTCGGAGACCCGGAGCAACTGAGAGAACCAGAGAAGCAGGCAGGCCTTGTTTCAGACTCTTCCCAGACATCACGCTACCAGAGAGGGGCAAAGGTCAGATCACCAGGCACATATCTAGGCTCTCCTTACCCCCTGCCCCCATGCTCCCTGTTTCCACTTATTCAAATGACTATATAATGACTCCGTAAGTTTGGTGGGAGGCAGTGTGAAATGTCGGAAATAACCTATAATCTGGAGCCAGAGTTAGGTAATCGCGGTTCTAATACTTCTTAACTCTATGACCATGAGCAAATTACTTAATTTCTTTGGGCGAGGATGTTCTCACACTTACAATTATAGTAATAATACTGCAAGTAAGTTGTAATGACTGAATGAGAATAAATATAAGGAACTCAGGATAGTAGCTTGTAGATAAAAGGCTCATGAAAAACAAGACTTTGGTTTTATTTTCTTCTTCAGTAAGTGTCCTCTTCCCTTAGACTAAATCAGGTACATAATAGTTTTTTTGTGTCCAATGAGAAAATACTCTATAATGTGCAATGATTTGCACTTTACATTTCACTTCTATTTCAGTAAAATAAAAGGAAAATATTCACCAGGTATAAAGTTATGTTAAAGCCAACAATTTTATTTCAAGAGGATAAACTGAGCCAGAGGTCAACTTAAAGGAATTTTCATTGTCATTTTTAGTTTCAACTTTGATCTAGATCCCCTTGAACTTTATTACGTGACAAACAAAACATAAAATACTAAAGAATCAAATTTACAAATGATTCACTGCCATCGAAGTCCAGAGATATATTCTTAAAGAAAAATATTTAAATTATGTATTTGACAATTTTTAGAATTTTCTATTAAGCAGATTTCTAAAAATCCTGCATAGCCTTAAAAACAAAACCAAATTTTGAAAAAAAAAGAAACAAAGACTCACGCGTATACCACTGCTGAAAATCTCGTGTTTCTAGTACCAACACACAAAAACACTGAATTTTAATATTCACTGAACACATGAAAGAGGGTTAGTAAGATAAATGCAAACACCAAATAACACCTGAGTTTTTAATTTTTCCAAGTAGGTTGCCCTAAAGGCAAAAAGCCAGACAACACTTTGCCTCTGTAACTTTAAAATACATACAATAAAGAACTTCAATATGAAAAAACATCGTATACTAAAATACCAGAAATAAACAAAAAACTTCAGAAAAATCAGATCACCAAATTTTATAGACAGGTCCATAGAGATATAGTAGGCCTAAAGGAAATGCAAAGCATGTGTGATAAGGAAGGTTCAACTTCTCAAAACAGAACTGGAAAACAAAATAAAAAACTATCTGTTCTTTCCAAAAATCGAAAAAAAACCCAAACCCAAAACACCAGTAGTTTACACACTGGAAGACATCATCAATTAAATTGGTACTGTGGTTACTTACAACTCCTAACCAACTCTCCCGCTTACAGATAAATTATTAATACAATTTTCCAAGGCAAAATGTAACAATGAAAACCACCTTGACATTGAATCCTCTGTATACAACATCTCCTAAATGCATAATCTGAGACATGGAAATATTAACTGGCTTCAGCAGAGGCAAGGTACAGTTTCAAGAGTTCTCAAGTGGATTATGTATACATATACTTTTTAAAATAAAAAATCTATTTTAGGGGCGCCTGAGTGGCTCCGTCATTAAGCGTCTGCCTCTGGCTCAGGTCATGATTCCAGGGTCCTGGGATCCAGCCCGTATCGGGTTCCCTGCTCAGTAGGAAGCCTGCTTCTCCTTCTCCCAGTCCCCCTTGCTTGTGTTCCCTCTCCCACTGTCTCTCTCGGTGTCAAATAAATAAATAAAATATTGAACAAAACAAACAAAAAATCTATTTTAGTGGACTAAAATGACATTGGCAATTACAGATAAAAGCTCTATATTTGCAAAACTTAAATTAGGTGAAATTTAAATGACATTTGAAAATTTTTCACAGACATTGACAAGGGATAGCACAGCCCGACTCAAAAAATGTCGGGGGGGTGTCCCCATCCAAGGTCTGATAGTGAGTCACTATATGAATGTAACCAAATGGTTCAAAGTATTCTAAGCTTGCCCAGATATACTGAAAATTACAATGTACTTAAGCATCTATAAAAATATTGGATTTTTTTTTCCAGACAAGGGCAAACCTAATTAAAGAAGTTTACCTGAATAATGTGGATACATTAAAAACCAAGACAAAAAGCTTTCTACACCATCCCCTTCTCCCCTCCAGATCTAAGAAATCAAGAAATCTATCACTTTACAAATTACTCAGTAGACCATTCAGTGTCCAGGATGTTATTTCATTACTTAGTAGGAAGAGAGACTATCTCCTTCCATTTCAGCATGTTTTTTTCTGGATCCAAGAGAAATACTAGATAGAGGGTCCAAATAAATCCAAGGAAACGAAAATAGAACAATTACGCACACAGAAGGCCTTCTTTTCCCCTGAAGTGAGACAGTCACTTGGCATGCTTACAGATTTCCCTAGCGGGACGTCAACGTCGACGATCGCTCAACTGTTCCTTGTTGCTGGGTACTCTGAACACCCACCAGCACCCCACACGTCTCTTCCTGTTCTCGGTCCCCATCCCACCTTGCTGATGCGATAGCCACGTACCGCTCTTCCGCTTGTTCTCTATCCATGAAATGGGAACAGCAGACCCAGTCCAGTGGATAATGTGAGAAACAGTGCGGTATGAACAACATCACCAAGAATTAAATCACAACAGTGAAAAGGAATCAAATCTTTAAGGATGACACTTTAACAGTATCATATCAACATGGAGAAATTAAGACCTTCCCTATCTAACCCCACAGGATGAAACCCATACCAAAAACCATAGTAAGACGGAACCAGTAAGATTGAGCTCAGGGTTTTATTTTATTTTATTTAAGATAAAATTTATTGGGGTGCTTGGGTGGCTCAGTCAGTTAAGCGTCTGCCTTCAGCTCAGGTCATGATCCCAGGGTCCCAGGATCGAGCCCTGCATCGGGTTCCCTGCCTAGTGGGGAGCCTGCTTCTCCCTCTGCCTCTGCCTCCTGCTCCCCCTGCTTGTGTCCTCTCTCTTTCTTGCTCACTCTCTCCCTCAAATAGATAAAGATCTTAAAAAAAATTTTTTTAAATTTACTTATCTTAGAGAGAGAGTGAGTGCACTCACACGAGCGGGGGCGGGGGGGGGGCAGAGGGAAAGAGAGAGAACTAGAACTCAGCACTGAGTGTGGAGCCCCATGTACGGGCTCGATCCCACAACCCTGAGATCATGACCTGAGCTGAAACCAAGAGTCTGATGCTTAACTGACTGAGCCACTCAAGTGCCTTTGGGCTCAGGGTTTTAGAAGAGAAGAGGAGAAAAAAGACTGGAACCCCCTTAGTTCAATGCAATAGCGGCTAAGGCAACGAATGGAAAACATACACCACAAGCCTGAGAGATACTAACACCGCAACTCTGAAGACCAATGATCAGCATTCGTAGAGAGAAATGGAGCAAGGGACTGTATATTAGTTTTCTCTTGCTACATAACAAATTACCACAAACTTAGCAGCTTAAATATAGCACAGAAATCTGGCACGCATGGCCAGGTTCTCTGTTCAGGCTGAAATCAAGCTCCTGGTTGTCCAGGTTCTCATCTGGAGCTCAGGGTCCCCATCTAAGCTCACTCATGTGTTGGTAGAATTCAGTTGCAGTTGTGAAGCTGAAGTCATTTCCTTGCTGGCTATTGACTGGAGACTGACCTCAATTCCTAAAGAGCACATGCAGGTCCTCCTTACCTGGTGACCCCCTCCTTCTCTGAGCAATGGAGAACCTGGTTCACCTTGAATCCCTCTCCTGCTTTGAGCGTGTTTGACCTCACCTCTGTAACTGGCCAGAGAAACTCAGTTTTGAAAGACTTGTCTGACTGGGTTGTGTTCTCCAAGGATCATCTATCTTAAAGTTCACTGATTGGGGACTCAATTATGTCTGCAAAATGCTCTGTGCCATATACCACGACATAATCTGGTATAACACCAGGGCATGGAGATCAAGGGGCCATCTTAGAATCTGGTCTACCACAGAAGGTAAGACAGAAAAGAAGCCAGTTATTCTAGCAGAAAGCAGATACAGAACTTAAGTCAAGGGTATCAGGGGTAGAGGTGCCTGCCTTCGGCTAGGGTCATGATCCCAGGGTCCTGAGTTCAACCCCCGCCCAGGCTCCCTTCTCAGTAGGAGTCTGCTTCTCCCTCCACCATTCCCCCTGCTTGTGCTCTCTCTCTCTCAAATACTAAACAAAATCTTTTTTTTAAAAATTCCAAAGAAATTTTTATAGCTAAAAGCAATCAAAATCAACTTACACTTTGAGATATTGGGGTATGAAAACAGTCGTTACCTTGACCAAGAGGAGTGTGATTCTGCTTTATTTGTAACAACTTGGGGAGGCTGAAGGAATATAGTTCACTCAGACTCATGGTAAGTAGAATCTTATAATCAGATAAATATCATTGAAAAATCAATGTAGCAAAAACCTATTAGTCTACACTTAAGAACAGAATCTTAAGTAATTTCCAACAATTTCACTAGGCTTTTTAAAGTTAACTGAATATAACTGTCAATGCTTTAAATTGTCTCAAAGTTATTATTCTATATATGATGCTTAGTTCTCAAAATTTCTTTGCTATGTTCCTTTGGTTGTATTTTTAAACCTTAGATTAGAGGAGGAAAGAAAAGAGGAGTTTTGGGTTTTGTTTTTTGTTTTTTGGGTTTTTTTTTTGTTTTTTTTTTAAAGGAAGTGCTCGCCACTGACCTGAGAGAAAACACGTACTTCCGTTAAAACCCCTGGGCATCTCTACCTCCCAGAATGATGAGTCCTACTCCCCAGGGACACTGGCTCCCACTGATTCCTCTGCTCTTTGGATTCCATATTCCTGATCCCATCAGCCTGGCTGGGATTAAACCCATGAACTTGCTCATCCATTCGAAGGACCACCAGGAAGCCACACACTCTTGGAAAAAGGCTTGTAAAGAACATTTCTCCTTTAACTGTAAAGATGGAATCCAGAGCTGGATGCAAGAGAGCTGCTAGTTTTTAATCACCCTGGTTTCACAAACATGCATGTTATGTGGTGTGGAGCTGTCTTCATTACAGAAAAACTGGCAGCCCTGGGGTTCCTTAGACTCTTCCCACTCATGCCGATGCCAAGAGTTTCCTCCCTAGCATTTGTGCTGCACGTACCCACGCAGAGGAAGGGCATAAAGTTCTACCCAGTCCTTCCGAGACAGGGCCAGTAGGACTAGTCTGTCCTGATACCAACTGTACTTAGAGTTACACATCACCGCCAAGCACAGACCCATCCTGAGCTCCCGGTCCGGATGCTGACCCTTGGACAACATGGGTTTGAACAGTACAGGTCCACATGTATAGGGATTCCTTAGAGTGGTATAAATGTACTTTCCTTAGATTTTCTTAGTAACATTTGCTTTTCTTGAGGTTACTTTATTATAAAAATACAGAAAATAGTATATTTAACATATAAAATATGTGTCAGTCAACTATTTACGTTATTGGTAAGGCTTCCAGTCAATAGTGGACTATTAGTAGTTAAGTTTTTGAAGAGTCAGGGTACCTCAGTGGGTTGAGCCTCTGCCTTTGGCTCAGGTCATGATCTCAGGGTCCTGGGATCAAGTTCCACATCGGGCTCTCTGCTCGCCAGGGAGCCTGCTTCCTCCTCTCTCTCTTCTCTCTGCCTGCCTCTCTGTCTACTTGTGATCTCTCTCTGTCAAATAAATAAATAAAATCTTAAAAAAAAAAAGTTTTTGAGGAGTCAAATGCTGTATGAGGTATTCTGACTACACAGGGGATTGGTACCCTGAAGCTCCACACCGTTCAAGGGTCAGGGGTATATCCTGTTGCATTCTGGACATCAACAGCTGAATGTCCCAAAACAACCTCGAAACTTGATATGATCCCCAAATTATAATTCCTCCTAATGCCCCTCCCTGCTCCTCCTATCTCTGTAAGTGGCATCTGTGCCCTCTTTGTCAATCAAGCATCCACATCAATGACTCTCCTTCTCTAGTCACCTACATCTAACTCCTCCCCACATCTCAGACACGCTTACTGATTCAGTAACAGAATGCGAGAGAATGCAGTAACTCCAAGTGTGGGCTCTAGACACAGCCAGCCATAGCTCACACTCCCAAACTGCCACACACTGGCTGTGTAACTTGCCAAGTTATTTAGTATCTCTGTGCTTCAGTTCTCTCATCTGTAAAATGCAGATAACAACAGTACTAGTGCCTACTTCACAGGGCTGTTGTGAGGATTAAATGAGTTAGTAACTATCAAGAACTTAAAGCAGACATCTGGTATACTCAGTAAATCTCAGCTAATGCTATTGTCGTCATTACTGGAACTGAGTCTCTCTCAGCTCTACCCCCTTCTCTATCTACTACAACCCTTCTGCTCTTGGCTTCACATATGCTCCCACAGCCTTCAGTAGGAATACTGTGAGAGTCTCTGTCAAGATTCTGAGCCCTCTCATCTAGCTTCCATTCTGCTGCCATTAGTCTTCCAAAAGCAAATCTACTATCACTATTACTCTGCTTGGAAACCTTCAAGGTTCTCCACTGCTCAGAGAAAAAAAAACCCAAACTCCATGGGATATAGTATGAAACCCTTCCTGAGCTTCCACAGCAATTACACTGGGAAAGTCTGAGGTATGTAAGGGTCACAGAAGGGCCCATGTGCTATCTATCTTGGGTCTCCAAGGTTTTTTCCTCACGCTTATCTTGTTGCCTAGAATGCCCTTCCCCCACAATGTGCAAACTAGAAATTTCAGAGTCTAACACTGCCTCCTCTCTCGTCTTTGTAAGAGTCCACTTTTCCTTACTTCCTTAAAACGTCTCCTTAATTCCTAGGATAGTCTCAGGTCTGTTTAAGACTTTCCCAAGCTCGCTAAGACTACCTCTTCAGCATGTCATCCTCCCCTCACATGTGACACAAACAGAACTACCAAAGATTCTCCACAGCAGTCTCTGTACAGCTTCTTCTCAGCACATGCCTCCTTTTATCTAAGATAGGTCTAAGATCCTTTCTGGTACAACCCCTTTCTTGGTGAAGTCTTGGTGGGTGCATCTCTTCTATTTTCCACTCCACAGATGCCGCTGTTTCTTTTACTCTTTTGCCACTCTGTAGACATCTTTCCCGGGACTTTTTGTTTTTAATATTTTATTTATTTATTTACTTACTTACTTAGAGAGCAAGCCAGCCAGCGCACAAATGCGGGGGAGGGACAGACAGAGAGGGAAAAGCTCCGTGCTGAGCCGGGAGCCTGCTGCAGGACTTGATCCCAGGACCCAGGGATCATGACCTGAGCTGAAGGCAGATACTTAGGTGACTGAGCCACCAGGCATCCCATCATCCTTCTAATTACACTGAGATTTCACATTTGTGCGTCTGCCTTCTTGCTAAGCTGGGAGTTCAAGGTCTTGGCAACCCAAGGACTTAGTACTGCTGCTCAATTTACATTTGCTGAATGAGCTCCTATGTAACTAGCATGCTGTTGTCATTTTCCACTCTTCAAATTCAGGATGAGTGTTCTCACCATGTGACACTATTTCTTACAGAACAGAATTTGGTATATGAAAAGTCTTCTCAAGAGTCACCACAAAGAGACTGCTGCTACACTACCCCAAATCCAAAGTTTATCAATTCCTGGCATAGATTGTTAGGAGAGACTTAATGCAAAAGTGTGGGCTAATCATGTGAGGCAAGTAATTTTTTTAAACAATTCTGAAAGGAAGCGTAATCATTAAATTTGGAATTAGAGAATTTTAGAAACAGAAAGGAGTCTGGAGAATCTAGTTGCCAACTGTCTTTCTTTTCTTCTCTTTTCTTTTCTTTTTTAAAAAAGATTTTATTTATTTATTTGACTGAGAGAGAGAGCATGAGAGGGGAAGAGTCAGAGGGAGGAGCAGACTCCCTGCCAAGCCGGGAGCCCATGCGAGACTGGATCCTTGGACTCCGGGATCACAACCTGAGCCAAAGGCAGTTGCTTAACCAACTAAGCCACCCAGGTACCCCTGCCTTCACTTTCTAATTGAGGAAAAATGTACACAAAGTCCCCAGTCAGCCGGTGGCAACTGAAGACTAGCATCCCGCTTGCTCATTTCGTCTTCAACCACTCTATCCCATCATGCCCCATGTGAAGGAAAACTACATTGCCTATTTCACAAACGTGATGCTCAGAGTTCACACAAGCACATCCATAGTTCACCTACACTGTGTATCTCAGTGTAGTTTTAAACCACATCCAGTTTAGATAAACCCTGTGAAACAACAGAAAGACAGATAACTGGTCTGGAAGTCTGAAAACAGAGTCTGACTCCTGGCACACTAGCTATGTGATCCTCGTTAACTCACAATTACGCTGAAGGTGGTTTTCAAATGGAAATGCAGAGAATGGTGCCTGTTTCATAAATTGTTGTGAGGAAAGAATTAGAACATCAATGAATGCATTCTATAAATCATAAATGCCACATGATTGCTATATATTAATAAAATGAAAGGTAAGGTACTAATTTACACTGCATCTCTTTTTTTAGCATTGAAGCTCTTCAGACTAGTTAATTATTGCTTATCCTTATACCTTACACCCTTCTCTCTTTCCTTTTTTACTCTGGCACTTGCTCTGCTCATTCGAACTATACCAGCTCCTAAGTATGTAAAGGAAAGGAAAGCCAGGTATTAACTGAATATGCAAAAATTCGGGTTTTTCGGGGCGCCTGGGTGGCTCAGTGGGTTAAGCCGCTGCCTTCGGCTCAGGTCATGATCTCGGAGTCCTGGGATCAAGCCCCGCATCGGGCTCTCTGCTCAGCGGGGAGCCTGCTTCCTCCCCTCTCTCTGCCTGCCTCTCTGCCTGCTTATAATCTCTGTCTGTCACATAAATAAATAAAATCTTAAAAAAAAAAAAAATTCGGGTTTTTCCTGGGGTTCTACTGCCAGTGACAAAACATAAATATCTTTTTAAAATAAGGTCACAAGTGGGGCACCTGGGTGGCTCAATAGGTTGAGCATCTGACTTTGGCTCAGGTCATGATCTAGGGGTCGGGGTCGTGGGATTAAGCCCTGAGACAGGTTCCATGCTCAGTGGGGAGTCTTCTTCTCCCTCTGCCCCTCCCCCTGCTCATGTGTATACCCTCTTGAGCTCTCTAATAAATAAATAAAATCTTTAAGAAAAAAATAAAATAACATAAGGTTACAGGTATAATCACCCAAAACCATCTAACACAAATTGCTTCTTACCCATATCTTCATACAGATTATAGGTCTCATACAAGCTCGACTTCAGTGAAGACTAGAATCTTCAAGGCTTCAATGCAAAAGGCATTAGGGAATCATCTAATCCCTATCTTTTCTTTTGAAAGAATTTTTTTAAAAAAACTTTATGTATCTCTTTGAGAGACAGAGAGAAAGAGCAGGAGCAAAGGGGAGTAGGAGAGGGAGACTCCCTGCTGGGCAGGGAGCCTGATATGGGGCTGGATCCCAGGACCCTGAGATCATGACCTGAGCCAAAGGCAGACACTAAACTGACTGAGCCACCCAGGTGCTCCTAAACCCAATCTTTTCTTTAAAGGGTATTTAAGTGAAAAGCACAACTAGGAAAAAAAGCTACAAATTACACTATTGTACATGTTAATGATTTCATAGGTTGTAACTGACTATAGATGTTTATTTGTAAGTAGAACAATGTCTGAATGTCCCACGGTAGTACTCTCATATGCTAAAATCTATAATAAATTAAACGAGCTAAATACTTAGCTTGTGACATTGAAATATAAATAGAAGTACTATAAAAATTTTGACAGTTATTTTTCCCTTCCGACATTAACTCTCACTGACCTTTATTATATTCGTCTACATGTAGATATGTAAACCTTTAAACAGTATAATTTCCACTTGGGATTCCATTTTTAGGGGAAAAAAAAACATAGTTACTGAAGATTATTAATGAAGATAAGATACTAGGATAAGCTCAAAGTCAAATTTGAGAAAAGGATATAATCGTGAATGTGTCCCATGTTACAAATCAGTATTGCATGAATCTGGTTAATATAAATCAAATTACCAGGGCCTGATACATTTCAAACCAACAAGGCAAAAAATTGGATTCTGAAATAGCATCAACTATATCAAGATGTGGTATATATCTGGGACCAGATAACATCATTTTCTCTCAGCGTACATATTCATATGTATTGAATAAAATTTTAAAAATAAAGTTTTAAGCAAGGCTTTATACTGCTATCAAGTTACATATAAATAGAACTTGAAAACATCAGATGTTTTACCCACTTTCCTTTGTGAAACATCCTTACAACATTCCCTTAATTCAGCATGTTGTCAAATAGTACTTATTAAGCACTATTCTCAGTAAATGAAACAGAACAGTCCCTTGTTCTGTGTTGTAATTTGGCACAGACAACGTCCACACAGGCCAGCCTTCCAAAGGGTATATCAGAACTGTTCTAAAGAAAGATCACAACAGCAAGGCCCAAGAAAAAGGCACTTAAAATTCTGTACCAGTCCCAATTTAGTGTTTGTGATTGAGTGAAGTGTCAACCGAATGACCATGCGGCTCCTCCCTTCCACCATTTTTACCCCCCTGGGTTGGCATATGTTAATTAGTTACCACTCACTTATATATTCCACTATAAATGTGCTTAGGAGTTTCAAACTACTTCGCTTTTAAACTCTACCAACTCACACGAGGCCCTATGCTCAGGGGTTAGAGCACTGGTCTTGTCAACTCTACCAACTCAGCAGCTCCTCCCTTTTGAAAAAAGAACCTTTCCCATATTTCGTGATAGGAAATATAGTTACTTAACCAGTCTACTCTACGGGGGCACAAAATTTTATCTGGAGTCTTTCCCCATTAACAACTGTGAAAATCTCCCTCAGAAAGGAATTTCTACTTTCAAATGGAATTTTCTTCTGTTGGAGGTGATGGTGATTGCAACTATGCTGATTCAACCTTGGGGGGGGGGGATTTGCCTCCACAGTCTGATAATTGCTGAGTGTCTTTCGGTGGGTACAAGAATTCATTTTGTGTTCTGTACGATTTGAAGAAAGAAAGGAGTTGAAGAAGCAAAAGAGAGGGACTAACATCCATGAAAGAACCAAGAAATACAAGACAGTACCACATAAAGTGATACCTTTCAGGGCTGAGATTTTAAGTTTATACAGATGTTCTGTCCAGGCACATAGCCGACCTCACAGGGACACACCACAGCCAGCCAAGGACCAGGGCTGTCTTGTCCCGTCAAAGATGCGCAGAACAGCTAGCGTGACCACAGAGTTCACGCCTCACTCTCCCCTTTCCAAGCAGTACTTCTTTTTATCTAACCAAAGTCTCTGTGAACCATTTCCCTTCAGTTCTTAGTGAGAAAGGAACAACTGCTCGGCACCCTCCTCATAACCCCTCACATATCTGAAGACAGTTATTAAGTGGCCTCTTATACATCTCTTCAAACTAAAGATTCACAACTCCTTTACCCTTTCCTCATGGGTCTTATTTTTAATAATCCTTTGGCTCCTTCCACTGCTCTTCTTTGGATCCTTTCCAGCTTTCTTTCTTTAATTCTAGAGTCCAAAAGAGAAAATAAAATGTCCTACTAATGGCCGGGCCAACAAGAGGCAAAGCAGGATTATTTTACTATTCTTAAAAATAATTTTTTTAAAAATGTATTATTTTATTGATAGTAAAAGAGGAGTCCCAGGATCTAAGGTAAAATACATGCAACAGCAATTCTCACGTCAACTTCTACTTTGTTCTCTCGGCTTCCTTCTTCCACTTCATGTATATGATTTTGAGTTTAATGCACTACCACCACTGTCTTTATTTTATTGGAATTTGTCTTTTAATTCTTAGTGCTTTCGAAATTGAATCAATTCAATCAATTCCATATTACCTGAATACTATGGATCTTGCCACTTACTCCATCCTTCCACTCCTAAATCTGTAGGAGTGCCTCACTCCTCACTGCCACAATTTTTCATGACAGCCCCTGGGAGCTCCAAGTTTTAGAGAGACCTCTACAAAGCAACAATGCAGATAGCAAATAAAGTAGGATGGGACGTTTTGTTGGCGAAGTTACATTTTGCAAGAAACACATCATTTACTAATAGTAATTACCACGTTTTGAGCAATGATTATTTTCCAGGAACTATGTTAAGTATTGTTTTTAAAGATCAGCAGCTCAGGTGACATAACTAGCCCAGGGTCACCTTGTTCATAAATGACAGAGCTGGAGAGAGAACCCATAACGCGTGCCTTCCACAGGTGACTGTGGAACCAAGAGCTAGCTCAGTCTCAACTGGTGGCAATGGTGTTATATGTAAGGTAGCTGTGGTCTGCAGGTAACACCACGACCATCAGAAGAATCCACAGCTTATCCCCCACAACCACACATGAAAATTTCTATCCAAAGGACTGTATTATTATACTCGGTCATGTTGCAAAAATTAAAGTCAGGCATATGGAAGTAAGTGATACTCTGCATTTAAATTAAGCATCTAACCTTACAGGAAAACTGGCATTAAACTCAGACAACTAAAATGATTCACAAATATTTCCGATTTTCCTTCCAACTATAAAAAATGTGACCTTTTGGGGCGCCTGGGTGGCTCAGTTGGTTGGGCGACTGCCTTTGGCTCAGGTCTGATCCTGGAGTCCCGGGATCGAGTCCTACATCAGGCTCCCTGCTTGGCGGGAAGTCTGCTTCTTCCTCTGACCCTCCCCCTTCTTGTGCTCTCTCTCTCTCTCTCTCTCTCAAATAAATAAATAAAATCTTTAAAAAAAAAATGTGACCTTTCAAAAATTCTACATCATTTACTGATACATTAAAGCTATATTTTCTAAATTTGAAAGTTAAATTTCTTTGGTCTTAAAAAAAATTCCAACACACAACAGCATGAGGAAAGACAAGGGAAGGAGTCCAGTGCAATTTAAGGAAAATTACATGAAAGAACAGGCCTATATATGGCAGGAAAGTGTACTATAGAGAGTTCTGAAAATGGTGATGGATTCTGTAAGAGGAAAGAGAAATCATCCCTTTAAAACATATAATACCACTTGGGGCACCTGGATGGCACAGGTGGTTGAGCACCTGACTCTTGGTTTCCCCACTCAGGTCGTGATCTCAGGGTTATGGGATCAAGCACCGCACTGAGGTCTGTGCTCAGCACAGAGTTTGCTTAGGACTCTCTCTCTCCCTCTACCCCTGGCCCCTGCGTGTACTCACTCTCTCTTTCTCTCTCTCTCCTTCTCAAGTGAAAATATAATATAATATAATATAATACCATTAGAAATGCAGTGATCTTTGAGAGACAGAGTAGTCACCAAGGAGAAAAACTGTTAGTACAGTATATCTTGTGAATGAAAATGGCTGAAAAACATAGTTTATTTGCAAGTTTGATAAATTTTGTAACATTCCTAAAGGTCACACACCATTAGAGGCTTTAATTACAATAAGCTGGCAAATTTAAACATGGTTTTTGCAAGAGATCACGTTGAGGGGTTGTCTAGTTTTACCCGTCACCCTTAAATGTCACCCTTCCCACAGAGAGGAAGAGCCCCTGATGGCAACATGTGGACTTCATGCCCAATTTCCCAGACACAGCTGATTGGCTCAAGGGTGGACACATCACCCAAGATGAGCCAATGAGACCATTTCCCATCTTTTCAGTTCAGTCCTTTGCTCCATCGTGCCCTTGGATTCCATGAGACTCTTGTATTCTTTTCTGATCAAGCAGCTTGAATTTGTTTTTATCACTTGCAATGCCGCAGCAAAAGTGCGGAAGTTTCCATTTTCAAAAGCATTTATACAATAAATTTTGTCTCTTGTACTGCCTTTCCCTTGTACCCTCCCCTAAAAAAAAAATAACTCTCAAAAAATGAAGTCTGAAATGATCGCTTCCTTTTATTAGTGGGGAAAAACAGGGCAAGGTCAAGTTTGGGGATCCCGAATCCAGTGCCCACATTACCATGTACAGTCTCCATGAAAGAATAAAGAGAAATGCCCCAGTTCAAATTTGTATTGACCATTAAGCTTATATACATCGGTAACAATCAAGTTAATTAAAACTATGTATCATTCTATACTAGCTATTAGAAATGTATTCCTCTTGGACCTCCTCAGTGATATTCTAAATCATTCAGTAACTTTGACACCAATGATCTACCACCTAGGATTGTTTCTATCATGAGAATCATTATATAAATAAGAACTTCAGCATTCTAGGTAAAAATGTTCACCCCTGCACCCAGAATCACTGTTTCCAGTACTCAATAACCAAGTCTAAGCCTTTGTTCCCAACAAAACAAATCCTTTCTTCAAAGGTAGTCAAGCTGTAGTCACCTCTAAGGGAGAGGCCCTTCTGAATTCTGGGGCTGCCATGATATGCTTGAACCTCAGGACACAGTACTGTCAAATTCTAAAAGTGAATTCAAGCTGTAAAGACAGGCTGTTGAGAGAAGCCAGAGAGCACTTCAGCTCGCCAGCTGTGTTTCCGGTGTGGGTTCTTGATAACATTTTAATGTATGCTGATAAAGGACACATTACATCTTTAATGAAAAGCACTGATCCAAAGCGAGGTCAACTTCAATTCCAAATGAACAGACTTTCCAGTTCATCCTTCCCTGGGGCAGGGGAAAAAGAACATTCTTTAATTTTTTATTGCTGTTGGCCTAGAGTATGCATGTAAAAAAACCCAGATAATTATCTGGCCACTTTCTGCATACAAGGACTGGGTAACATGTTCAAAAAAGACCCAGAATCATGGTTTGTCATGGATAATCCAGTAACATCAAACTAAGGAACACAATACAGCAGGAATTTTGTTTCAGACACCATGGCACAGGGTAACTTCATTTGAACTCAGAAACACAACAGACGTCCTAGGAGTTTTTAAAAAGCCCAGTCCTCTTCTGTTGGCAGAAACACTGTAGGTCAAATGTGTGGCATCATCAGCAATCAAGTCCTAGATACTGTGTACATACCAGTACTACAGTGCTGCCATCCGAATGGACAACAGTTGTGCTGAGGGAGGTCCAAAGTCAGAGCAGGGTGGTAGCTAGAAACAACTTAGAGAGAAGTACAACTTTGCATGCCCTCACACCCAGCAAACAGACCAAAGACAGTCATGTTAGAGGGACCTGGTGTTTGAGGGGATCTAAAAAATGTGAGATCCAACCTTTAAAATGTTGTCTTACCAAATGAATCTATCTCACAAAAGAATGTGGAGGCGCCTGGGTGGCTCAGTGGGTTAAAGCCTCTGCCTTCGGCTCAGGTCATGATCCCAGGGTCCTGGGATCGAGCCCCACATCGGGCTCTCTGCTCCACAGAAAGCCTGCTTCCTCCTCTCTCTGCCTGCCTCCCTGCCTACTTGTGATCTCTCTCTCTCTCTGTCAAATAAATAAATAAAAATCTTAAAAAAAAAAAAAAAGAATGTGTACTTACGTACACTGAAGGGCTGAAGGGAGCTGACCCTAGTTAGCAGCTTTAGATGCAGTGTTTTTGAGTTGGTATTATAATGTTAAATTTAAAAAGACCTATATGCAAATATTGCACTCTAACTGCAAAATTTGTTTCTCATTGGGGTGTGGGTTCACAAACTCCTCTTTTTCTCTCTCTCTCTCTACACACACACACACACACACACACACAGGTTAAACAAGAAAGCAAATATACTGAAAGTAAGGGGGACAGACAGCCTGGCTGGGACTCTCAGAAGAACCACAGCCTTCCTAGATTCTTTCAAGATTCCAGGTAAGATACAATAAGAAACACCACTCTGTCTCTCTACTGAATGCAATTACAAACTGTGGACAGGATGCATAGATCAGGATTCTGAGGGCTTTGAAAAATAAGTGATCAACAGGCTGACTGGAGAAGGGGACAAGAACATGGCGTAACACCAGAGGCTTCATGCAGACTGATGGTAGTGGCCATGGGGCAAGAGCGGGGCAGGTCCCTGAACCTCGGGGGAGGGGAATTCTCACTGACCAAATGAGTGGTGGTCCCAGGAAGATGGACAAATCATTGCTGCTTCTTCGTTTCTCCATCCTCTTGCAACATGGCCCTGGACACAGATGCAATCCTGAGACGTGCAGGGAAGACAGGAAAAACTAAAGCTTGCACTTTTTGCCTAGAGGACTGAGAACAGTATGCCAAGGAGCCAGTATGTGGCAGTGATATGACAGAGAGAAGGGAGCTCAAGAGAGCAATCCCATAAAGTCATAAAGAACTCGTGGGCTCACCTCCAAGCTGTGGGTGATCTGAATTTCAACGAACTACCCATGCCTTGAGAAATGAAATACACACTGGTTAAGGGGTGGGGCATGAGAGGTCAGGTCCAATGATCACAGCCAAGGCAGTGAAAACTGAACTGACATTTGAACCACACCCCATGAAAGCAGGTTAAAACCTGTCATCTGAACCTAACCTGTTGACTGCCTGCTAATACAGAGGAAAACAAACATCAATTTTCTGCTTAAAATTTAAACAAGACCCTGAATTTCATAACAGAACATTCGACATGTCCAGATTAAAACCAAAATTATTTGGCATACAAAAAACCAGGAGTATTTCAACTTGCAAGGGAGGAGACAGACAGTGACCCAAATATTGGAATTACGAGATAAAGACTTCAAAGCAGCTATTAAAACTATAGTTTAAGAAGTACTGTGTCAGGGTGCCCGGGTGGCTAAATGGGTTAAAGCCTCTGCCTTTGGCTCAGGTCATGATCCCAGAATCCTGGGATCAAGCCCCTCATCCGGCTCTCTGCTCGGCAGGGAATCTGCTTCACTTCCTCTCTTTCTGCCTGCCTCTCTGCCTACTTGTGATCTCTGTCTGTCCAATAAATAAATAAAATCTTAAAAAAAAAAAAAGAAGTACTGTGAAACTCATGGAATAAATAGATAAAACGTCTCTACCTTCCCCTAAAAAAAAAAAAAAAAAAATAAGGAGCAAATGGAAACACTGGACTGAAAAACACAGTAACTACAATAAAATATTAACTGTTAGAGTCTATATAGAATGGAGATGACAAAGGATAAATCTAGGGAGCTTGTAGATAAACCAATAGAAATTATCCAACAGAAAAGAAAAAAAAAGATTGGAAAAAAGCCCGAACACGTTCTCCATACCAAAGTGTCTAATAATTATTGTCATCAGAGTCTCAGAAGAGAGAAGAGCTCAAAAAATGTCTGAACAGTGACTGAAAACTTAAAAAAGTTGTGGATATAAATTTACAGATTACAAAATCTCAGCAAATACTGCACAGAATAAGCTCTAAGAAACCCATGCCCTAACACACACAAACTGCTGAACACTGAAAACAAAGGCAGAAATCCTGAAAGCAGACCACTTATAATGACACACTACCGAGAAAAACCATGGCTGAAATGATTACTGACTTCATCAGAAATCATGGAGACCAGAAAGAAACAACATTTTTCAAGTTCTCAAAGAAAAGATTTGTCATCCAGTGAATTCTATATCCAGGGAAAATACTCTTGACAAATAAAGATAAAATAAAGCCATTCTCAGGGGAAGAAAAACTAAGAGAAAATTTGTTGCCAGCAGATTTGCTCTACAAAAAGTGGTCAAGAAAGTCCCTTGAACAGAAGGGAAATGGTACCCAAAGGAAATGCGCAACATTGGGAATGAAGGAGAGCAACCAAGATGGTGATTATCTGGGTAAGTATAGACTGTTCTCCCTTAATTTCTGTAAGATATGTATGATGGTTAAATAAAGCAAAAATTTGAAATTTTCAGTGTATGTGGGCTGCTACGACAGCAATGATTAGAAGGGTAATTAAAAAGCACAGTGAAGAAAAAAAAAACAAAACAGAGTGAGGGGTGCCTCTGTGGCTCAGTCGGTTAAGCATCTGCCTTCGGCTCCGGTGGTCCTGGGATTGAGTCCCATATCCGGCTCTCTGCTCAACAGGGAACCCGCTTCTTCCTTTCTCTCTGCCTACTGTTCCCCCTGTTTGTGCTCTCTCTGTCAAATAAAACAAATATTAAAAAATAAAAAGCAGAAGGAGAGAGGGATGCCTGGGTGGCTCAGCTGGTTAAATATACAACTCCTGATTTTGGCTCCAGTCATGATTTCAGGGTCGTTTTACTCCACAATAAGCATGGAACATGCTTTGGATTCTCTCTCCCTCCCTCTGACTCTCATCACACATTCACACACACTCTCTCTCATTCTCTCCCTCAAGCAAACAAACAAAAAAAGCAGAGTGAGATAAACCCTAAGCAGTCGGAAGGAAGGAAATAATAGAAATTTTTAAAATGTTAAAGAGAGGAAAGAAATGAGAGCAGAAATCAATGGAATTAAAAACAGAAAATGGGGGATCAATCAAATCTAAACCTACTTCTCTGAAAAGATCAATAAAATTGATAAATCTCTAGCCAGACTGACCAGAAAAGAGAGACAAAAATTATCAGAAGCAGAAAAGAGGGGTTATCAATAAGATCTAGCAGGCATGAAAGGGAAAAAGTAAAACTTAAGAACAATTCTGCCCACGCAGATCCAACAATTTAGATAAAATGGAATAATTTCTCAAAAATCACAAACTACCAAAACACACTGAAGGAAAAAAAGATAACCTGATTAATCTTCTATTAAAGAAATTAAATTTGGGACGCCTGGGTGGCGCAGTTGGTTGGACGACTGCCTTCGGCTCAGGGTGTGATCCTGGAGTCCCGGGATCGAGTCCCACATCAGGCTCCCAGCTCCATGGGGAGTCTGCTTCGCTCTCTGACCTTCTCCTCGCTCATGCTCTCTCTCTCACTGTCTCTCTCAAATAAATAAATAAAATCTTAAAAAAAAAAAAAAAAAAAAAAGAAATTAAATTTATATTTAGAAAAACCTTTCCAAAATATAAATCCCAAGGCCTGGATAGTTTGATTGGAAAATTCTACCAAACATTTAATGAAGACATAATACCAATCCTACAATCCCTTTAAGAAAACTATCATAAGAGACGGGCACCTGGGTGGCTCAGTAGGTTAAAGCTTCTGCCTTCAGCTCAGGTCAAGATCCCAGGGTCCAGATATTGAGCCCTGCCTTGAGCTCTCTGCTCAGCAGGGAGCCTGCTTCCCCCTCTCCCTCTTTCCCTGCCTCTCTGCCTATTTGTGATCTGTCTGTCAAATAAATAAATAAATAATAAAATATTTATAAAAAAAGAAAACATAAGAGAAAGCATACTTCCTAACTCATTCTATGGGGGCAGAATTACCATGACACCACAACCAGACAAAGATGGTACAGGAGAATTATACCAATATCCTTCATCTACCCCACAATTAAAAATCCTCAATAAAATATTAACATTAACAGAAATACATCACTTCCAACTGGAGTTTATGCTGGGAATTCAGGGCTACATTAATATTTGAACTCAACTAATATAATTTCAGCACATGAATAGACTGTTTAAAAAAACCCACACAGGATCATTCAACTGAAGTGGAAAAGCATTTCACAAAATTCAACACTCATTCATGATAAAAACTTTCAGCAAACTAACCTGATAAAGGGCATCTATAAAGAAAATCCAGAGCTAATATACATCATGGTAAAAGAGTGCTCTCCCCTTTAAGATCCATTGAGAACAAGGTGAGAACCTTTATTCTCCCTACTTTTTTAAACATAGTATCAGAAATCCTAGCCACTGCAATTAAAGGGAAAAAAAAAATAAAGAAGGATATGACTGGAAAGGAAGTAATAAAATTGCTTCTATTTACAGAGAACATGAATTTTTACAGAGATAAAGAATCCACAAAATTCTTAGAATAAGAAAGGTTGAGGAATATTAAGTTAACCACAAAAGTCAGTCACATTTCTGTATTGTAGCAATGGGCATACTGGAAACAGAAATTTTAAAAATGTAATTTATCACTTACAATAGCTCTCCCCCCCAAAAAACTTACTTAAGTATAAATCTAATAAAATATGTACAGAATCTCTATGTTGGAAACTATAAAACCTTTGCAGGAAATAGAATGATGTCAATTAATGGAGAGATAGCAGGGTTCATGGGCTGGAAGACTCATTCTAGTTAAAAACATCAATTCTCCCCAAAATGATTTACAGACTTAATGCAATTACAATCCTGGCAAAAGTTTGTTTGTTTATGTTTTACTTTGTTTTTGGTAAATATAGACAAGTTGATTCTAATATTTACAGGGAAAGGCAAAGGAAGTAGAACAGTAAAACAATTTTGAGTAAAAAAATACATAGGGACTCACACTACCTAACAACAGACTTATAATAAATCAACATTGTAGTACTAGTGAATGCACAGATACAAAGATGAGTGGAACATAACAGATAATCCAAAAATAGATCCAGACACGATCAACCGGATTTTGAATAATGAGAGACAGTTTCCGATTGTCGGAAAAAGAAGTCACAAATAAGCACAGAGGATGGTTAAAATGAACCCGGTGCTAGAAATCAATGGGAGGTTATACATACAGAACCACCACCCCAAGATCATATACAGATAGATATGGAAACATGCAGAGATGTGTATGTGCACACATTTGTTAGTTTCCATACGAATACTTCCTAACTCTACCTGCTGAGACGCATTAAAATGACACTTCCAGTAGCAATAAACATATTTTCATTAAAAGAAACTAAGGCTCCTTGGTGAAGAGGCTGATTCCAAGGATGACACAGAGAAAATACAAAATAAGCCTGGAACACCTTGTAGGATCAGAAAGTGCTTTAAAATAAAACAAAATGGGGCGCCTGGGTGGTTCAGTGGGTTGGGTCGCTGCCTTCGGCTCAGGTCATGATCTTAGGGTCCTGGGATCGAGTCCTGCATTGGGCTCTCTGCTCAGCAAGGAGCCTGCTTCCCCCTTCTCTCTCTCTCTGCCTGCTCCTCTGCCTACTTGTGATCTCTGTCTGTCAAATAAATAAATAAATTCTTCAAAAAAAAAAAAAATGGGAGCACACTGAAGGACAGAGAAGCCAACATGAGAACTCCCTTATAGGCAAAGCTGGAACAATCTTGGCAACTGAAGAGGCAAACAAAGCAAGAGGCAACAAAGAGGCAACAAAGCAAGCAGCAATAATACTGGATTATAACACAAAGGATAAAATACATATCCATCAGTCCATTATAAAATAAACTAATGATAATATATAAATGAATAAATGAGAAGACCAATCTTCCTTATAGAAGAATTCCAATTCATAAATGCAGTAGTGATGAGGTAAAGAGGAAACCACCATTAAACCACTGCTGTTAACACTGCTGTAGGATAGATCTGCAGATCTAAAATGAGTGGCAAGGGGCTCCTGCATGGCTCAGTGGGTTAAGCATCTGCCTTCAGCTTTAATCATAATCCCAGGGTCCTGTGATCGAGTCTCATGTAGGGCTCCCTGCTCAGCATGGAGTCTGCTTCTCCCTCTGTCTCTGCCCCTCCCCCTGCTCCTGCTCTCTCTCTCTGGCACTCTCTCTCTCAAATAAATAAATAAAATCCTTACAAAAATACAAAATAAAAAAAAATCAAAATAAAATGAGTGAGAAATGTGGAGAAAATGGAACCCTCTTGCACTGTGGTGGAAATGTAAACTTGTACAACTACTGTGGAAAATAATAGGGAAATTTCTAAAAAAATTCAAAATAAAGATGTCCTATAACCCAATAATTCCACTAATGGATGTTTACCCAAACAAAATGAAAACACTAATTCAAAAGATACAAGCACCCCTATGTTCACTGCAGTATTATTTACAGTGGCCATTATACGGAAGCAACCCAAGTATCCATCAATAGATGAATGGATAAAGAAGGTATGGTATGTGCGTGTGTGTGTGCGTGTGTGTGTGTGTGTGTATAATACATATATCACATATATAGTATATAGTAATACAATAATACTATATTTACCATGAGTATTAAATACTATATCTGTGTACATAGTAATAATCCATGGTGTATATATACAATATATATACATTGTATATACATTCTTGCAGGTCCTGTTGCTCTGACTATTCATTTTGGGGTGAGGGGGCTGTGTGTGTGTGTGTGTGTGTGACTTCCAATGTTTTAAATCACAATTAGAAGAGGGCATATCTTTATTTACATCTTTCTAATGTATATATATTGTATATATACATTAGTATATATGTATATATAATATATATAGTATATATACATTATATATATACTATATAGTATATATATATACTATATAGTATATATATAATGTATATATACATTATATATACATTATATACATATTATATGTACATGTGTATGTATATGTATATATACATATTATGTATATCAACATATTATATATAATGTATACATACACTAAAATATATTATATATATACTCCATGGACTATTAGCTATAAAACAGAATGAAAGCTTGCCATTTGCAACAACATGGATGGACCTAAAGGGTTATTATAATACGTGAAACGTCAGACAGAAAAAGACAAATACTATATGATTTCACTTACAGTTGGAATCTAAAAAACAAAACAAATGAACAAACAGACTCTTAAACACACAGAACCAAACTGTAACTGCTAAAGAGAAGGTGGGTGGGGGCACAGGCAAAACAGGTGAAGGGGATTAAGAGGTACGAACTTCCAGTTACAAAGTTAAGTTACGGAGATGAAAAGTACAACACAGGGAATATAATCAATACTATTTTAATAGTGTAATATGGTGACAGATGATAAGTATACTTACTGCAGTGAGCACTGAGTAATGCACAGAACTGTTGAATCACTATGCTATATGCCTGGAACTAACCAACAACATGGTGAACTATACTGCAATTAAGTAACATGAATGGGCAAAAAGAGAAAGAAGATATATGCACAGTCTCAGAGTGTCCCCCCAAATATTTGTTCATAGCCAAGGGAATAACTAACTTCACAATGGAGAAATCTGGGGGAGACCACCTCACCCAAGTGATCAAGGTTGGCATCACCTGTAGTAAGCTAGAACGACATCATGAACCCTGACAGCATGTTGAAAAGAGAAAAGCATCTCTGCAGTACTCACAACCACGATTTAATGAAGTGAAAACATCAGACGAACTCAAACTGAGGAGCATTCTACAAAATAAATGACCGGTAGTCTTCAAAAGTGTTAGGGTCATGAAAGACAAGGAGAGACCAAGAAACTGTCACAAATTAGAGAAGCCCAAAGGGACAGAATGACTGAATGTAATGTGGGATCCTAGATTAAATCCTAGAACAGAAAAAGGATGAAGGGGGGGGAAACTTGTGAAATCCAAATGAAGCCTATGGCTTAATTAATAGTATCAGACCAATTTTAATTTGGCAGTTTTGAAGATGGTACTATAATTATAAAAGGAAGATGGGTTAAGGGTATCTGGGAACCTGCTATACTATTTTTATAATTCATGTGAATCTAAAATTATTTCAAAATACAAAGTTAAAAAAAAAAAACAAAGCAGAAGTTTTCTTTCTAACATTTGTTATTAAACTGGCTGTCTGAATACTGGCTCATTTTTGTCTGCAAAAACTTTATACTTGGGGGCAGCTGGGTGGCTCAGCTGGTTAAGCATCTGCCTTCAGCTCTGGTCACGATCTCAGGGTCCTGGGATCAAACCCCACATCAGGCTCTGTGTTCAGCAGGGAATCTGCTTCTTTCTCTCTTTCTCTCTCTTTCATTGCCCCTCCCCACTGCTCATTCTTGCTCTCAAATAAATAAATAAAATCTTTAAAAAAAAAAAAAGAAAAAGAAACATTATAATTGATGCTCAGGTTTATAGGATATCCCACAAAGTCTATTTAACCAATAATGGAATTCTTTTAATGTACTAGGAGAAGTCAATATAGTTATAATGCTAGTAATTGAAGATAATGGTGACACAGAATAAAAACCTGTTTAACATGTTGCTACATAAGGAAAAGCTATATAAAGTACATTTAAGGAGACAGATGTTGCTACAGATGTAAAATTTCATGAAATCGCTGAAGGTTTTAATGTGTCCAACTTCACAATGGAACTGGGAAGGAGACAAAGGACAAAGGTGAGGAGTACTCACGCCTGAATTCCTAGAGTGTGCCAAGCACAGTTTTAGGTGCTTGTAATGCATGATCTCAGCTCATCTTTCTGATCACCTTGTGAAGGAGGGATTGTTAGCCCTGTTTCACACATTTCAAAAAAAAAAAAAAATTGCCACTGAGGTCTCATGACTAATTAAAGAGGAGAACCAAGTTTGAGTCCCAGGTCTGACTCATTTCAATGCCTCTTTCTCTGCATGTACTGCATCGAACGAAAACGGAGAGTGAGTCTCCAAGATAAACAACATGTTGTCAGAGGCTGAGAAGGAAAAGGCATTGAAGGGGCGGACGATCATGAGAGAATCAACAAGAAGGAGTTAAGTGTGAAAAGGTCAAAGAAAGATGCTGGCAGAAGAGGTTTTAGGCTAAGCACACAACACAAAAGCTACAGGGTTGAGGGGATGGGAAGGGATGTTACAGAGGCAGCCCAGAACAAGCAGGCAGAAGGGCTGTCCTCTAGAGAACCCCTGAAGGTCAAGGAAGGAGCAACACAGAACACAGAGCTGGTACAGCGCGGTTACATTCTTGCAGGTCCTGTTGCTCTGTCTGACTATTCATTTGGGGGTGAGGGGGCTGTGTGTGTGTGTGTGTGTGTGTGTGTGTGACTTCCAATGTTTTAAATCACAATTAGAAGAGGACATATCTTTATTTACATCTTTCTAACCTAACACTTCAGTTTAACAGCTGAACATCAATCTGAGTAAGGTTTACAAAATTAAAACAAGGTCTCTTTTTTTTTTAAGCCAAATATTGATGTCATTTCTTATCCAACTAATTAACTCGATGAAGCAGCTCAAGTCAGATGTCATTTCTGGAACTTCAAACAGCTTCATTATTAGGACTGTTTACATGCATCACCTCACTCATTCCAACAGTTTCCTTTGAATTTTTATTTTAAATTAAAGCAAAGCTGGAATATAACAGTGTAAGAAAAAACCCATTACTCTGGTTAGACATTTTCAGTTTAAAAATTGATAAAATCTCAAGTGCTTATTATTATTCTGAATATGTAACTGGGGTACTGAAGGGGCAGAGACTTTGAAGACAGGGAAACCATTTCAAATCCTAGCTCCCTCACTGATCCACTGTGGGCCTTTAAGCAAGATGTCTTTTGAGCCCACAGAGGTGAAAACCTACTTTAAAGGTTATCATGGAATCACCGAGAAATACCTCGTGTATCTCTCAACCCTGTATCCTCGTGCAGCAAGCCTTTCATAGAGGAGTTGAAAGAAAGTAACCGTATCACATGGTTCTTCCCACATGGGCCGTAGGCCATTATAATGATACATAATCATTCACACTTGATCTTAGCCGAAAGGCTGAGAAGCGATATGCAATCAAATGACAAAAGTGACAGCTGGGCAACAAACAAGTCCAACCGACCAAAGCAATCTGTTCTGGTTAAAATAGCACTAGACAGAGCCCGGAGACATGGGCTTTAGTTAGATTCGACTGTTACTCAGCCGGTGACCTCGAGGCGAGGACGCAATCCCTTGCACTTGCCTCCTTCATCATACGAAGGGGACAGGGTGGGCCTGTCCTGGTGCTTCCTTCTAGCACCAAAGTCCAGACCACCCATCATGCTCTACTGTACTGGGGAGCCTGGGAAAGTGTGGAGGGAGAAAACTGACGGGAGTTCTATAAGGAAAGGAAGGAGGAAGAAGTACCCTGCCCATCAGCAAGCATTCCACAGGTGTGTCTTTGGGTCTCAAACTCTACAGTCAGAGATGCTGGTGTGTTGAAACAGTCTCCCGTGGTTATAGGCCAAGGAGAGAGTGAGCATCGGGGATGATGCGCGTCAAGGATATTGATCGCACCTTGCAACAGACTGCCAGGCAGAATGTTCCTGGAAAGTCAAGGACATCCCATCTCTGTGATGACAGATTTACCTACAGCCAGACCTCAAACTAGGAGGGAGTGGTTTACATACAAAAATGGGGAAAAGAATGATACCTAAGTTGCTGTATCTGCTTCCATCTTAAAAATTCAATACAAATAATCAGATGTTTTAAAGAATGTTTCAGTTTTAAATTTGGAAGCTTTTATTTAGTTCCAGTGCTCTTCACACTCTGAAACTAAGCAAACTGGGCTTACTTTTACGCTGTGTTTATTACCACCATGTTTCATCTAAAAACAGCTGGACTGATCTCTTTAAAATAGTAAACCAGGGGCGCCTGGTTGGCCGGTCGGTTGAGCAGCCAGCTCTTGGTTCCAGCTGAGGTCATGATCTTAGGATCATGAAATCGAGCCCCCTGGCGGGCTCCGCACTCGGTGTGGAGTCTGCTTCAGATTCTCTCTCCTTCTGCCTCAGCCCCTCTCCCTCGTGCTCCCTCTCTTCCTCTAATAAGTAAAGAAATCTTTTTAAAATAAATAAAATAAAATAGTAAACTAAAGTCCAATAGATCAAAACCACCCAAATCCAATACTCAGGAGCCTAGAATAAAAACCGTTTATCGAACAGACTACTGCTCCTACCAAAAATGTGAGGAACTAAACATGTACTGATCCCTCCCTTCCCCCATTTCTTTATTCTTTCTTTCTCACTTGGAAAGGAATGAACTTCAGCTGCCATTTCTACTCTCAGGAAAAAATAAGGGAGAAGTCCTATAATATATAACTAAATAAGAGACAAAAATAAACACGCTTTATCTGGCAAAGAAAGTCTGTTTGCTCTGGTCTAACTAAACCCAGGCTCACGTGCAAGCTAGCAGGCTCAGGATGGCCACCAGCCCTGTGGATTTAAGACCCCAATCAGTGAACTTCCTTCCATGGGTCCTGCTAAGCCCTCATACTTCCCTCCCGTTGGCCCCCTGCCTGGCTAGTGCTCCACCATGTGGCCCCGTTTGCTCTAGGGGCAGCGAACCCCTTAACAAACAGACTGTTCCCCTCAGGGAGCTGTGAATCACAATCAACCTGACCTTCAGCTGAGAGAGATGGTCAGAAACAAGGACAGCCCTCCATTCTTTACTGACCCTGGAACAAAAGAGGGTCAAGAACAAAAGCATGTCAAATCCTCATCCTCATTAGATGACAACGGACAACAGGGAACGGACTTGGAAGGATTTCGAAGTTGATAATGGAACTTATCTTTCCTCTTTAGGCAATTACCTAAGTGCTGAATCTCGGTTTTCTTATCTGTAAAATGAAAAACTTTTAGGAGTAGCACCTTCCAAGGCTGCTTTCAAGATCTCTATGGCTATCACTAGGAATTCTAAAGTGATTATCACTAAAATAGGTGTTAAGTTTCTCAAAGTGACCAATCAGCATAAGGTACCCCAAGCTGGAGTTTCAGGGTTGGAGGATGGAAAGAGAAGGGGCACAGATTTGACTTTTGTACCCGCCCCTCCCCTCCCCCCGCCAGCCATTCCCATGGGTAGTAGCGGTTCATTACAGTAAGGACTCTTGATGGGCTGGGGGTGGCGAATATTTATTGTTTGGGAAAAGCCATGACCCCTGCCTTAGAGAGAGGTGGGATATCCAACTGTGACCTAGCTTAGCAACTGAATGGAACAGGCACTAGTACTGGCAAGACAAAAAGCTTAAGCTACAAGATTTCAGAGCACCTTCCCAGAGCTCTCTGAAGTCAAGGCCAGTATTCCTTCTTGAGAGACGACAGAACGGACTCGAAGACTGCCAGGCACGGAAAGGCAGTTCTGTAGAATTCTAAAGCCCACTGACTTTGCACTATGGTGACAACTTCTGTTACTGAACAGGAGGAGTTGCAGAGACGTGAAAGATGCATTCTTCTCCCAAAAGAACACAGAAGAAGAAAGAATTATATGAAGTAAGAGCCTTGGTTCTGCCCTAGGTAAAACATGGAATTGGCTCACAGATCAGGAACTCGACCGAAGCAGGAGAACTGTCTGTGAAAGCAGAAATTCCATGACTGCTCAGGTAAACTGACTTCTGATACGGCGATGCTTTGGGTTTCTCCAACTGAAGAGGGCTCCACAGATATACACACCTGTGGGTTGCCTCTTATCCTGGGTCATTTCTGAACCAAATGATATTGAAGAAGCAGTTAAAATGCTTTGGTGGCAAAGTCACAGAATGGACAAGCTATCTCTGATTAAAAAGCAAAACAAAACTGTACTAGCTGGGGTTATTTTTGACAAGAATAATCCCAGTCCGTGGTTGAAAGCAAGCAATGGTGGGTGTTGCCACTGCTCCTTACAGTGGCCACCAGCCACCAACCTCTATTCCTGGCATACATGTATGTGACCTTTATCTACACTTGGGTTAACTGCTGTGTAGACTAAGTTGTAAGCCCTGCCTCCCATTCCCTAGCCCCCAACCGTGCCATGGGATGCCCATTGTTAGGCTCCTTCAGCAGGGAAGGAGGCCCTCATGGCCCTCATGGGCCTTCTCCTACAGTTTCCGCTCGTCTGCTCCATTCTCCTCTCTGTTGGCTGGCCTCTGTTTATACCTGGTTTCCCCTACTTCCTGGTGATATCAGTCATTTATTTGTTTGTTTATTAATATACATAACATAAATAGTACATCAAGGTATAAAGCGATGTTTTAAGGCGCTACAGAAATCAACTTACTAAATCAAAAAACCCTGAGGTGGAAATCATCATCCTTATGGGCCTTTTTTAGATGAAAAAATGGGGCACAGAGAAGTAACTTCATTAAGATTAACACAGCTTCTGCTTGACTATAATGGGCTTCTGGCAACTCTCTACATCATGATATTTTAGTTTCAGATCCCAGTTCAAATTCCTAGTCACCATGCTTAATATTTGCCTTAATAACGAACACTTATACCTACTTAATAATAAATACAATAAATAAATAAAATATATAAATAAAATGCCTGGGTGGCTCAGTGGATTAGGCCGCTGCCTTCCGCTCAGGTCATGATCTCAGGGTCCTGGGATCGAGTCCCGCATCGGGCTCTTTGCTCAGCAGTGAGCCTGCTTCCTCCTCTCTCTCTCTCTCTCTCTCTGCCTGCCTCTCTGCCTACTTGTGATCTCTCTCTCTCTCTGTCAAATAAATAAATAAATAAATAATCTTTTTTTTAAAAAAAATAAATAAATATATAATAAATAAAAATCTAAAATAAAAAATTTTAAAAAGAAAAAGAAATCTGAGCTTTTAATTTTACGTCTTCCTCTGATATTGCAATACTACATTCTGATTTTACAATGAATCTCCAATCACTACATCTCATGATGTATCATTTCCCATGCATATCTGCTAGAACTTGCAGTTTGGAAGAAAAGCCTGGAGAAGATGGTAGAGCATTCGTAAGAAATGCTGTCTCCCTCCTCAATGATGCTCTTGCTATCACAGAAGACCATAATATTTGAAAAACATGGACATATAAGGCCAAGTGCAAAAATAATGCAGAGGAGATCAACTTGAAAGGTAAAGAAGACTTAGAAACACCGTAATTTATTTCACCTGCGTTTTCTTGTTTATATGGCCCAAGAATTTTCATCTACATCTAAGCAAGCCACAAAGAGCTTATTCAAATATAAAACAAAAATTTTAGCTGATAAAAAGCACTGCTGGAGTTTATTGGGTATCTGTTTTCTTTCTTTCTTAGCTATATGTAAAATAATAGCACCTCTTACAATTGATGCTTTTGTAAGATTTAATAAACTACAGAAATTATCATCATAATTAGCCGAAGGTGTCTCAGAGATGGAAGAACATCAAGATGCCAGTCCTCTACTTTGAGAGGGGGGAAAAAATCCTCTGAGGAAATCCAGAGGTACAGATGCAAATTCTCAGATAATAGGAGTCAATATATGGGAAGCAGTATCTATTGTAAATAGGAATACTGAAAAAAAACTTCCCCAAAGTTCACCAAAGAATTTGGGCTCCGGCACCCCAATTCCGTAGACACCCTTCCTTCCCCATTCTCCCCTGGAAGATGGGGATGACAGTCCTTCACTTGGTGCTGCAGCTGTGGGAATCAAATAAGCCACCCAAGGAAAACATTACCATGCAGTACAGATTAAACACTGAATCAAAGTTAGCTGCTACTACGAGCCACCAACTGAGAAAATGAAGCTCTTCCAAAAAAAAAGAAGGAGCAGATAAGGAAAGCTGCTACCTGTTACACCCAAGCACATGACTTCAAATTCTTCTGTGATCATGTTCTCTATTTAATGACTACTCACCCAGACACAAGCAATTCTTAGACAGAGCCCTCCCTTAGATCCCAAACAAAAAGCAGCCCCCACTGCAGTTTTATTTCTCTGCTTCTGTAATCACATCCAAATCTGAAAGGGTTCCTTCTTCGGACACAAGCCAACCCACATGGCAAACCTCTCCATGCACAGCCCACCCTCCCAACCCCATACAGAAAGAAAAGTACTCTTAAAGTCATCTGGAGAGACAATGTGCCAATATTTTTGCTTGCATTCCAAACTACAGCAAACTTCCTGTCCCTGGTGCAGCCTACCAAGTTCCTTGGAAAGGTCATGGTAATAGCACTGGAAGCAATTCACAACAAGCCCGGGAGCACAACCTCAGCGGCTGAACGCTGCTGCCTCTGCCCAATCTCTAGGCAGGTGCAAACTGCAGTTTCTTGCCACAGAACAGATCCCTCCAAAGTGGCTTGAGCAGCTCTGCCAAAAAGTAAACTAAATTACTGAACTGCTACAAGAAAATCATTATTGATCCATCATTTAAAATAAAAATCAGTATTGAAAATCTGTTGTTCTATGTCATACTGCTAAGTAAAATCATTTTACGGTTTAGTATAGCACGCGTTACCTTTAATATGGCAAGTATGACAGTGTCAGCTAACTTTCAATTTTTTCATTCATGGCCATAAAGTGTGAAACTAAGCTATGTACAACAACACAACTTTTTTTACAACCTGAAAAGCTAAGTATACCAAGATAATAACAAAAGAATACAAACCAATTAATGTGAATTCAGAGCAAAGATTCCGTCTCAGCTTCTTATTCAGTGGGTGACATTTCAGGGAAACTGAAGCTCTTTGAAATATAGGTACATTTTAAGAGATATTGACACCCTGAAATTTAAAACACGCTCTTTACAAAAAGAGCAGTATCATTGAAGCTGAACAAAGCATATCAAAGAACTAAAAAACATCCTGATTTAATCAAAAATAAAAATAACAGAGGGCTTTGCTAGAAATTTTTGTAGCATATTATTTGAGGAACAGAACAGAAAGTGAAGTTTCCCAAACTCAACTTTGGTATGGATGCAAATTTTCCGCACACAGAACATATGGGATGTGGCAGTTTCCAAGTCACCTGCATGTCTTAAGCTTTTGCCCTCTACTCAGTAGCTTTGTTCATTGTGTAGATAAGAGGCTGATGGGAAGAGAGATGCTTTCATTAAAAGATCCCAAACAAATGTTCCCAGAAAATGAAGATATTGTTCTAGAACAGAGACCAACTGTTCAGGTTAACAGAGCGAGAGTCTTCAGTACTACACTGTCTTATATTGGCTACTGTAAAAGAGAACATGTGTATTCTTCAGCTCACAATAGCATTAGCTTAAAAAAATGGAAATTAATCACTGTATGTCAGTAAGCTGAATCCCCCAAATGACCAACGGAAGACACAGAAGAGTGGAAAGTGGAGTTTTTCTTAAAACTTCTCATGTAATTTCTCGTGGACTGAAACACCAGAAATATTTTCAAGATAAAACAGCTGGAAAAAGATGGATAAGCCATTATTTAAAAGTAATCCATACAAAAATCAACTCAAAATGGACAGACCCGAACCTAAGAGTTAACACTATAAAACTCTTAGAACAACATGTAAAAGTAAATTGTTGTAACCCTGAAGTAAGCAATAATTTTGTTTTTTTTTAATACAATACTAAGATATGATACTAAAAGCATAAGTGACAAAATAAAGAGCAAATAAACTAGAAATCACCCAAACCTAAAATTTTATGTTTGAAAGGATGCATCAAGAAAGTGAAAAGATGACTCACATGTGGAAGAAAAGATTTTCTTTTTATTTATTTATTTATTTATTTATTTTAAAATATTTTTATTTGTTTATTTGTCAGAGAGAGAGAGCATGCTAAGCTCAGGGAGAGGCAGACAGAGGGAGAAGCAGAATCCCCACTGAGTATAAGGCACCCGATGTGGGACTCAATCCCAGGACCCTGGGATCATGACCTTAGCCGAAGGCAGCCATTCAACCAACTGAGCCACCCAGGCATCCCAGGAAGAAAATATTTTCAAAACATATCTGAAAAGAGCACATATTTACAATACACAAGGAACTTCTACAATTTAACAATAAAAAGGCAAATATAATTCAATTAAAAATGGGTAAATAATCTAAATACACATTTCAGAATTATTATATATATATTATAATATTATATATAATATTATATTATAAGAATATGCACAAATGGCCAATGAGCACATGTAAAAGATGCTCAACATCATCAGTGATGACGGAAATGCAAATCGAAACCACAATGAGATACCACTCCACACTCTAGACTATGGCTATAATCAAAAAGACAGACAGTAAGAATATGCAGAAACTAGAACCTTCATGCATGGTTGGTGGGGATGTAAAATGGCACCGACATTTTAGGAACGAGTCTAGCAGTTCCTTACATGACTCAACATAATGTTACACACAACCCAGCAAGTCTACTCCTAGGCATATATGTAAGAGAAATGAAAACATGAACATCAAAAGTTGTACACAAATATTCGTATCCGCAGTATTTGTAAGCCAAAAGTAGAAATAACACAAACATCTGTCAACTGATGAATGGATCCTGAGACTGAGCCATACAGGGGATGATTATTCAGGCACGAAAAGAACGAAGTACTAACACAGGCTACAATATGAATGAACCTTGAAAACATGATGCTATGTGAAAGAAGCCAGTCACAAAAGACCGCCTGTTGTACGATTCCATTTATACAAAATGTCTAGGACAGGCAAAGCCGTACAAATAGAAAGTAGATGGATAGTTCCCACGGGCTAGGGAGAGGAAGGTGAGAGGTGACCACTAACCAGTACAAAGTTTCTTCGGGTAGCAATAAAAATATCCTGGAATTAGACAGTGCTGATGGTTATTTCACTCCATGAGCATACTAAAAACCACTGAATTGTACCCTTTAAAAGAGTGAGATTTATGGTTTGTGAATTATTCCTCAATAGAGCTGTTAGTAAATTTTCTTTAAAAATCACCTACTCTGTGCAAATAGCATGGGGATCAGAGGTAGGGGGTCTCAAGTCCTGTTCTGTTTATGTCCCCACGCTTGCTCAATGCTAGTGGCTCTTTGAGTCTGTTTCTGTATCAACTGCTTGACCCATGCTCTAGGACAGGAGGCCCTCCCCAGCTTCAACGAGGTGATCATGCCAGATCTCAAAACATAGCAACAATCCCACTGGCTATTTGGGAGTCACTAGAGAGTTCACATTCTATCCTAATTAAGGTCCAGTCATCACAAGAGGTGTAACTGTCAAGAAAATTAATACTTCCAAAAATGAAAAAGATCAAAAAAGAAACAGTAAAACCAGCTGAACCAAGTCACTGCTGGAAAGCCCCACCACCCCACAGTGCCAGACAATACCCCAGCTCTTTCCAACCTGCCCTGATAACTTAATCCAGCACTGGCAAGGAAAAAATTCTCTGTATCCCTTTTCCTAAAGGGATAGGGACTGGTTCAAAAAGATCTATACTGAATGTGTATGTACTTATGGCACAAGCATTTAAAAGGGCATAACTTTCAAAGGTTAATACAAGACCACATCCAGGTAAGAGATAGTCAAGACACAGAAGAACACAAACCGGCCCTCTTTAGCTGGCTAATTCCTTTCTGTCTTTCAAGACTCAGCACAGGCAACAAGTCCTCTGGCAGCATACCCCAACCCTCCTTCTCAATTCCTGCCTTTATGCCATTTTAGAACACCACAGATGGGAGCAAGCAACAGTCTGGAGGATATCTCCACCTGGACTTCCCACCAACTCAGGCTTACCATGTCCAACCCTACCATCACCCCGTCTCTCCACTACCTACCCCAAGGCTGTTTCCTTATTTTTCATTTTGGAGAATGGCATTGCCATCTATGCAGACTAATGAATGCAGACAGAGAAATCTATACACATTAGTAAAAAGGATGTATGATAGAATTTTTTGAAAAGATAATATAGCTTTCATTCAGGATCACACACACGAAAAGGTCAAAGAACTATTACAGATTTTCCTGAGCATCTTTCAGGAACAAAAGAGAATATATTAAAAAATAGCATCCCTACTATTTATGTGTAAAACAGTTCATCAGAAATACTTAACATCAGTCTGTTCCTCCAAAGGAGTTACAGTTGGTCCTGAAACAACACAGGGATTAGAGGCGCTCACGCCCCTGTAAGTAAGGAGACTCTCTGGACACTGAATTACTAATAGCCTACTACTGAGCCTTACTGATAACATCATCAGTTAACACATATTTTGTGTATGTCCTACTGTATTCTTCAATAAAGTAGGCTTCGGAAAAGAAAATGTTACTAGAAAATATTAAGAGAAAATACATTTATAGTACTGCACTGTATTTGTAAAAAAAAAAAAAAAAAAAAAAAAGAGAGAGAGAGGGAGGTGGGGGGACCCAAGCAGTTCAAACCTGTGCTGTTCCAGGGCAAATAGTATATATTCCCCTAGTGTACCGTTCACATTGTTACTTGAAAAACAAGAAAGAAAAGAAAAAAGAATGGTAGAAATAAAAAGTTTTGTCAAAATTACTATCTATGGTAATATTCAGATTTCATGAATCAATCATTTCTTGCCTCTGAATCTAAACCAGAAATCTTCCGATGACCTATGACTATTTCAAGATGAAAGACTGAGATAAAGACTCCTAGTTAAAAATCACTGAAATTCTATGTGTAAATATAATTTAGTTTATTTTGTAGGATTTAATGCACAGTCATCTTACTATAGCATAACAAATGATTTCCACCTCCTAAACATGTTTAAAATCTACAGTAAATCCCATTTAATTAGCATATATGATAATCCCAGAATCAAATCATATAGATGAAACTAGATTAATTTTTCTAGCAAAAATATAAGGCAATGGTCACATGCCAGAAATTACTCTCACAAATGATCATTTCAATAGAAAAACCATGTTATCCCAGGAAACATATTGTTGAGGTAGAACTGCTTAGAACTGCTCTTTTAAGTGACACTTAGCCACAAAGTTACCACAGCCTTCAAATTAGTTCTGTAACAGACAGGGACACTGAAACAATGATTGAAACAATGATACACAGAGCTGTGCAGGTAGAAATTCCTATTTTTTAAAATATAGTAGTAATTATTCCTTTCAAAATACTGAATGATTACCCAAACACAGTAAAATGTTACCCAAATATTCTCTCCATTTCTTAGATAGCAACTTCCCCATAGGATGTATGTTTTATACACACACACACACACACACAATGAAATCAATCAGCTATACTACAGAATTTATGATTTTCTACTGTAAAAAAAGTTTTACTTTTGTAAACCAGCAGAACCACGCCCTTCATTTTCACTTCCTTTCCTATCATCATCACACGTCACAACAAGACTAGGAGGGGGGTATTACATCACTTCACCTATGAACTGGTTGTCCATATAATGTGCTGCCCAAACAAGGCACTTCAGAGAGTGAAAGAAGTGCTATCAAGAGTCATGCTGAGGGGAGGCTGGGTGGCTAGGTCAGTGAAGTGTCAGCCTTCAGCTCAGGTCATGATCCTGGGATCTTGGGATGGAGCCCCCCCCCCCAGGGCTCCCTACTCGTGGGAGAGTCTGCTTCTATCTCTCCCTCTGCCCCACCCCTCAACTCATGCTCTCTGTCTCCAATAAATGAATAAATACAGAATCTCTTAAAAAACAAAAAAACAAACAAACAAAAAACACGGGGCACCTGGGTGGCTCAGTGGGTTAAGCCTCTGCCTTCGGCTCAGGTCATGATCTCAGGGTCCTGGGATCAAGCCCCACATCAGGCTCTCTGCTCAGCAGGGAGCCTGCCTCCCCACCCCCACCCCCCCAACCTGCCTCTCTGCTTAATTGTGATCTCTCTCTGTCAAATAAATAAATAAAATCTTAAACACACACACACACACACATTTATTTATTTAAAAAAAAAAAAAAAAGTTCTGTTGGGGGCAAGAGGTACAAACTGGAACTATCCTAAACAACCAAGATCATCCATACAAGGAAACGCACTGAAAAGTTCGTTAATTTCCCAAATTTACACACAGAGTCCAGAGGGAATTGAGATTGAAACCCATGTCTGACTGCGGTCCAAAACAATTAACGATTTCCAAAACAAAACAAAAATCAGGAGGAAGGCAACTCATGTAGTACCAGGGCCTGGGTTCCATATATTGCTATAATCATGAGCTCCGCAATATGACTTATACAGGCTTCTTGAGTTATTATTGTTTCCACTAATACTTGCTCAAATCCCCTTGCAATTCCTATAATTATACTAAAAAACTACACATGGAACTTAAATTTTCAAGACACTAGGAGGAAGAAACACTATGAAGTGCAGAACAGAAACAGAAAAATCTCACCCTGGTGAGTGTTACCAAGCATAATCTTCCAAAAGTTACAGAGTAGCAGTATCTTATTAAGGGACGTTTACTGTATATATCTTCCCAGGAGGCTTGACTGCCCTAAGACATCAATGGCTCTAATTGTGCTGTATACACAGAGAGCACTAAGTACATGCAACTTTGCTGCCTTCACAGCTATATAGGCTGTTCGAACCACAAGCATGAACAAACACCACTCACAACTGCTTCACACAGATTAACAGTATCTGTTACCATCTCATTTACATTCAGTAGGAAGCTGTGAGTGGGTTTCCCATAATTCATTTACATTTCCTACACAAATTATTCCTCCGTATTTTAAGCCAAAGAACCCCTGAATATGTATTACCAAATTTAAGACAGTTTTTTTTTTTTTTTCTGGTCGGACTTTGGTACATATTGCTCTAAATAAGAAAACAGTTAATTTGGCTATGTCAAAACACCCAACTACATTCTCTATTTTGAAATTTTGGTTTTGTATATTTAAAATCTTATTAAACAAAACCGTTCACCATATAAATTTCTAAGTCGTAGTCCAACTGATATTATGATATATACTCCTCTCTATACCATAAAAATCTTTTCTTGGCTTTACAGAAAAGTAAACTTTTTAGATTTTTTTTTTTTAAAAGATTATTTATTTATTTATTTGTCAGAGTGAGCACAGGCAGACAGAGTGGCAGGCAGAGGCAGATGGAGAAGCAGGCTCCTGCTAAGCAAGGAGCCCGATGTGGGACTCGATCCCAGGATGCTGGGATCATGACCTGAGACAAAGGCAGTGGCTTAACCAACTGAGCCACCCAGCCGTCCCTAGAATATTTTTTAGAAAGATTTTATTTATTTGAGAGAGAGGGAGAGAAGAAGAAAGTGCACACAGGTTGGGAGGGGCAGGGGTAGAGGGAGAGAGGGACAAGCATACTCCCTGCCGAGCAAAGATCAGCCAGATCAATGCAAGAACCCAGAGATCACAACCTGAGCCCAAGCCAGACACTTAACCAACTGAGCCACCCAGGTGCCCTGAGAAGTAAACTTTTTAAAAGAGGAAATATACACACATTAATGCAACTTTTCCTTTTTTATTCTATCGATGTGGTGGTGAAGTCTAGGTAACTACATTTGTTTTACAGGAATCAATGAAGGCTTTAATTACCTTTCAAGATTGGTAAAGATTCAGTTCCCTTTCTTAAATCTTGCTATAACAGCTGTAAAAAAAAAAAAAAAAAAAAAAAAAAAAAAGATAGAATGCTGGCACTAAAAAATAAAGTACTAAATTTTAAGTTTCTTGAGGATGGGGTACTTGGACTTGGTTGTGCCTCCCATCTGCTTTGCACATCACAGGCACGTTCCCAAGACTGCCACTTCTATTTCTAGACAGTTCTTAGTGACATTAATGAAAAGAGGCACTCTGGATAAAGCAGGAAACCATACAATTTAGCATTCATGTTGCTGAAATTCATTATGTGTAATTACTGAGGTGGTTTTGCTTTCCTGAGTCTATGCGATGTAGTGTTATACTAAATAATTTAGTTCGTATTGGCAAAGCAGACTCGGAGAGGGCACTGGAGAACCGGGCCTAGGATGAAAATTAGGCTGTTTCACAAATTAAGCCAGGATACAACCAATAAAGAATTTTATGCTGTGTTGCTAATGGGGTTTATTTTGGGATCTCTCTGGCCCCGTTGTCAAAGAGATATGCACGGTGTAGCAAACCCACCACTAAACCAGCGTACAAGAGACTGGACTGTGCCCACCGGAGTTTCGCCAGCCGTACATACATCTCTACTTTCATCTCCGTAAATAAGTAATACTAGTCTCAAAGAAAACTGAGTAAGAGCAGATGGCTTAGGATAAGGGTTGGCAAGCTGTTTTCTGTCAAGTGCCAGAGAATAAAAATTTTAGCCTTTGTGAGCTATATGATCTGTGTCCTAAGTACTCATGACATACAACTCATTGACACTATCTGATGACAGGGGTGTGGCTGTCTTCTAGTAAAACTTCACTTGCTTCAACAGGCAGCAAGATGTGGCCGCGCCTTAGGTAAACTCACTAGTATTTGGTGGGCAGAAGGGGAAAAGCGGGGGGGGGGGGGCTCAAGTAGAGCAAAATCAGATTTGTGCGCAAAGTGCATGTTTCCATTTTCAGAAGCCTTCCCTACTACTTCCCACTCTGGGGCACCTCCTCCTCGCCCACCCGGGTAAAATGCCATCCGGAAAAGCTACTAGTAAACTGAAGATTTTAGGATAAAATGAATACTATGATGAGGTGTGTCTTTCCCTTCCTAGTGGCATCGGTGGCTGAACCGCGCTGCACGCCCACGTGCCCCATGGCAAGCGGTCAACCACACACTGTGCAGTGACTGGAACAGAGTAGCTCAGGGTTTCAAGTCCTTGGCTTCGGGAAAGAGGTGGGGCGGGCAAGAAACCCTTTGAAGTTCTGTGACAACCTCTGTGTTCATACATGTGTCTATTTGCAGCCTTCATCAGATCTCCAAAACGTTAAGCAAGAATCCCTGCTAAGGGCGCCTGGGTGGCTCAGTGGGTTAAGCCGCTGCCTTCGGCTCAGGTCATGATCTCAGGGTCCTGGGATCGAGTCCCGCATCGGGAGGACCCTCTGCTCAGCAGGGAGCCTGCTTCCTCCTCTCTCTCTGCCTGCCTCTCTGCCTGCTTGTGATCTCTCTCTGTCAAATAAATAAATAAAATCTTTGAAAAAAAAAAAAAAGAATCCCTGCTAAAGTTGTTCTAATCAATACATGATGCAAAAATACGGTCCAGTAGAGAGGAAATTTGGGGGAAGGGGATCAACTGCTGGTGTTGGAGCCTAACTGTGTGTGCAAACGCCCTGACCACGCCCTTCTGATGGCACCAGCCCATCTTGGTTTCCACAGTATTTGCTTGGATTCCATAGCATTTGCTATTTCACTTCGAAATTATAAAAGACAGGACTCTCCAGTTTCAGGATAAGGACCTGACTCCAGGTGTGGGCTCTGGGACTGACGCACATCAGAAGCAGAGCCCCTCGGGAAGAAGGCTGCAGTTCTGCCAAGTCTCAGCCCAAGGTAAGGGAAGACTTTGACGACACTTAGGAGTTTACGTATAGAAAAATCACATATATGAATGTGCAAATGGAGACGATTAGAGAGCTATGTTTTACCTGTCACATTCCACCCCCAGTCTTTCTTGTGGGGGAGGGCGCGAGAGGAAGACATCCAACATTTAAAAATGGAAATCCTGGCTGCCTGGGTGGCTCAGTCCGCTGGGCGCCTGCCTTAGTCTCAGGTCATGATCCCAGCCAGGGTCCTGGGATCGAGACCGGCACCCGGCTGGCTGCCTGCTCCACAGGGAGTCTGCTTCTCCCTCTGCCCCTCCTTCCACACAGGTCTCTCAGTCTCTCTCTCTTTCTCAAATAATACATACATAAATATATATTTTAAAAAATCAAATTAAAAAACCCACCTCAGTAAACCCCAGTGTCCAACTTGGTTCCCATTGTCTATTAACAGTTCTGTGGGGCTCTTGTGGCTTTCATGAATTCAATTAGTACAACCAGGCCCATCCTGGGTACCTTGCCTATTAGTGGTTCAAGTCCAATAATGATGACTGACAAAAGGGTTTCTCGTTCTATAATGTGCAATATGAGGGGGAAGAGACTCCTGTTGGCCTGAGAATTGGGAGAGGCAAGCTAGAAGAACCATTACAAGTCACAACTGACTAGCTGCTGGCTTCACTTTCCAGCAGCAGCTAATTATTGCCTTTCTCTCAGCCTTCATCCCTTGTAGGTTAAGCTTATATCCAGGAGTACTTGTGAAAATTAAATGAGATAATGTACATAATGCATTGTACAATAGCTAGCACCATAATTAGTCCTCAATAAATGTTAATTATAATCATCATCCAGGAGTAAACACCAATGGTGTGCCTTGTTTGGGGAATACGGAACAGTTACTTTTAATAGTTTTATGTGCCCACTGCCAAGAAGGTAAAAGTTTTATATGCCTATTGTCATGAAGATAAAAGCTGTAATTTTCTTCCTCTTCTTTTAATCCTTCCCAGTTTAGTGCTATCAAAAAGTAGTTCTTTTTTTTTTTTTTTATAATTTTTTAAATAAACATGTAATGTATTTTTAGCCCTAGGGGTACAGGTCTGTGAATTGCCAGGTTTACACACTTCACAGCACTCATCATAGCACATACCCTCCCCAATGTTCATAATCCCACCACCCTCTCCCTATCCCCCTCCCCCCGGCCCCCCTTAGTTTGTTTTGTGAGATTAAGAGTCTCTTATGGTTTGTCTCCCTCCTGATCCAATCTTTTTTTTTCCTCCTGATCCAATCTTGTTTCATTTATTCTTTTCCTACCCCCCCAAACCCCTCACGTTGCATCTCCACTTCCTCACATCAGGGAGATCATATGACAGCTTTCTCCGATTGACTTATTTTGCTAAGCATACTACCCTTTAGTCTCATCCATGTTGTCGCAAATGGCAAGATTTCATTGCTTTTGATGTCTGCATAGTATTCCATTGTAGATACATACTACATCTTCTTCATCCATTCATCTGTTGATGGACATCTAGGTTCTCTCCATAGACTGGCTATTGTGGATATTGCTGCTATGAACATTCGGATGCAGGTGCCCCTTCAGATCACCACGTTTGTATCTTTAGGGTAAATACTCAGTAGTGCAATAGCTGGGTCATAGGGTAGCTCTATTTTCAACTCTTTGAGGAACCTCCATGCTGTTTCCCAGAGTGGTTGCACCAGCTTGCATTCCCACCAACAGTGTAGGAGGGTTCCCCTTTCTCCACATCCTCGCTAGCATCTGTCATTTCCTAACTTGTTAATTTTAGCCATTCTGACTGGTGTGAGGTAGCATCTCATTGTGACTTTGATTTGTATTTCCCTGATGCTGAGTGATGTGGAGCACAAAAAGTGGAAGTTCTATGACTACTTGTTCACCTCGGGTACAAAGACCAGAATTACCACTTTACCATCACTACTATGGTAATTCTGCAAAATCTCCTTCAAAGAAATAACGGTGACATGCATTAAACCAGGTTTGTCTTTTCATTTTCCTGAGGAGTGCATAATCCTGAATGGGATTTGGGGTAATCAGCTGGGCAGGCAAAAGCACAAGAACCTTTTAAGAGAATGAGAACAGAAAAAGCATGTCTCCTTATGTAGATACACTGGCCAACAGGGAAAAGTGCTATTTAACTACCTCCCTTTGCCGGTAATTGGAGCTATAAAAAGAGCATCATTACAGCAAGGGTAAGCCCATAAATTCTGTCTGAGCACACACAGTCAGAAATTTTATAAGGATTCTAATTTTCTGAGTACTCAGCAATCTTAGTATTAATCAACTTATAACTGTTCTTCAGATCAACCTACAACTATCTTTTGCAATACTTTTTCTTCCCTGCTGGGTCAGAAAATTGGCTGAAATCCTACTGCAAAATCTAAAAGCACCTTTTAAATTACTAAATGCAAGTCAGCAATTTTGAAGTCTGAGAAAGCTAAATTCCGTTTAAGTGATTAATTCAATTCCTATGCCAACAGTTACTTAAAATTATTTAAAAGTTATAACAAACTGCTAAAAAAAAATACTGCTTAGGGCTGCAATATTCATAACCACAAGCTTATTAACCTTGATCTTCTACCATCACTAGCTCAGCTTCTATTCCCTCCTGATCAATGTCATTCACTCCTGTGGCTTGTTCTATGACCTTTACATTGAAATCTTCCAATACTATTTCTCCAGCCCTGAACTGCCAAGATGCAAGCCCAGATTTCTACGTCCTTTTGAACTAAATTTTCCTGAACTAAATACCTCAAGTTTAACAAGTCCACAAATTAGCATACTGCCTTTCCACACCTCCCCTCGCAAGGACCACTGGAGTCACATTGCTGGTATAGGGAAAGACTGCACATCTCTACCCTCTGGAAAGTTATGTGTAGCCATGAGGTCTGCCACTAACAGTGAAGCATGAGAGGGACATGAAGGACATCACTTCTCAGTAGAAGCTTTAAGAGATCAACACACGACCTGCTATATTCTCTCTCGTGCCCCAACTAGCATGGAAGCATGCACAAGGACTTCTAGGCTGGGTTCTGCAGTGAGGACAGAGCAGAGCCCCCTCCCAAACTGTCATAAACACATGGCATGAGAGAGAAATAACCCGCTGCTGTTTTAAACTAGTGCCATCTCAGCGTTTCTCTGATGAGGGCATCAGCACCCAAGGCAGTTAACTCGGGACTACTGAATGCTTCCCTCTTGCTCACAGTCCCCGTATCCCAACGTAAGTCCTGGAAATCTCACCTTTGAAATATTTCCAATTCACCCCCTCCTCTATATTCCCACTGAACTAGTTTTGGCAAGAGGCCATCTTTCTCCTTGATTACAATCCTACAGCTTCCGAATATTATCATTCGAGTACGCCGAACTTTTCCTGCCCTAAACAATCTTCCGAAAGGACACCACAACGATCCTTCTAGAAACTACATATAATGGAATGCTTCCCATACCAAAAGCCCTTCAACATTTTCCCACTGCTCCTATTAACAAACACTTGAGGAGCACTTCTGTAAACAAGCACTGTGCTTGGTACTCTGGGAACAAGGATGAGTCATTTGCTTGACACTGATCTTCGGACTGAGATATGGTTGACACGGCTAGTTGTAGGATGAATTGCTCAATACTAGTATTTAGTAAAATATTAAAGTTTCTCAGATAACTTATTCTTTTAAAAAGAGATTTGGGAGAGAGAGAGAGAGTGTGTGTGTGTATGTGTGCATGTGCGTGGGGGGAGGGGGGGAGGAGAAGCAGACTTCGGAGTACATGGGGGGTGGGGGATGAGTGTTTCCATCCCACCACCCTGAGATCATGACCTGAGCTAAAACCAAGAGTCCAAAGCTTAAATGACTGAGCCACCCAGGCGCCCCTAATTTATTCTTGAAATAAAAACTAGAGTGCACTCAAGTTACTCTGTGAATACTTGCCTCACTCAAATTCTTTTTTTTTTTTTAAAGACAGAACATGGGGGGGGTAGGCGGGGAGAGAATTCCAAGCAGGCTCCACACTCAGCATGGAGCCCAGTGTGGGACTCGATCTCAAAACCCTGAGATAATGATCTGAGCTGGAATCAAGGAGCTAGACGCTCAACTGCCTGAGCCACCCACACACCCTGACTCTCAAATTCTAAAATGTTTTCGTGAGAGAAACAAAAAAGGATGGGGTTTAGCAGGGCAAGGATGTGCACAAAGCCCAAGATTCTACAGTGAGCCTCTCTGGAGACTGCTACTGACAGGAGTAGCTTACACGTTATCAGAGTACGTTATCAATGTTGTTCATTACGTACTAATTTTTACGCTGGAGTTCATCAAAATTTCAGACCCGAGTGGATTCTGTGGCAGTTTACAGGCAAAGCTAATTTTATTGCACTTTGCTTTATTGTGCTTTGAAGATACTGCATTTTTACCAATTGAAGGTCTGGGGCAACTCTGCACTGACCACACCATTTTTCCAACAGCATATGCTCACTTCATGTCTCTGTGTCACGTTTTGGCAATTTTCACCATGTCAGACTTTTTCATTATTGTATTTCTCATGGTGATCTATGATCAGTGATTACGACTCCCTGAAAGCTCAGGTGATGGGAACATTTTTTTTAATAATTTATAATTAAGGTATATACATTGTTGCTTTAGACATAACACTTAACGGACTCCAGTACAGTTTAAATAATAACATTTATATAAGATGAGCAACCAAACACATTCACTTGACTTGCTGGATGGTGATACTTGCTTTACTGCGGTGGTCTGGAACCAAACCTGACATATCACCAAGCTACGCCTGTATTCTGTTCAAACACCCTCTGTTATCTCTGTCCTGGAAAAGGGGCCAAAGGCTAAGAGCCACCAGGTTAGCCACAAGATAAAGGTCAAACTCCAACATGTTACAGCTCTTCAAAATCTGCTTCCAACTTGCCTTCGGGGCCTCATCTCCTATCACCCTCCATCAGCTGCCTCTGTTCTGGACGTTCCTAACCTCTTTAAGAAACAGCACTCCCCCTCTTCCTAACCCACCCAAACTCGACCCCCTCTTCAGGGACTAGCTCAGTAGTCAATTAACATTTTCTGTGCAACTTTCCTCAAGAGCTCTGGGCAATAGTAAGCTGACCTTTCGATGGGAGCATTTTGATGCTTATTACATGTTATTAGTTGTGGAAGAATAGACAAGATGCTAAGTCAAAGAATAGTCAATAACTATGCTCCCAGCGGGGCTCTGAACTCCAGTATCAGGACTACACTTATGCCCCTTCGTGTTCCCAGAACTTAGTACTATGCTTAGAAGACAGCAGCACGCATGGGATCCATCGTTGTTAAATGAACACCATTATGAAAACCACAGTCCATAATCCCACATGGGCATCAGCCTACTGATGGGTGCTAGGGTCAACTATTACTTTGCAAACCTAGAAAAGGTGGTTATGTATTTATAACGTCTAACTCTGAAAAATCATCTGTCATTTTTTGAAACAACAGGCTAGCAAAAATCGTGTATTTACCTATACGCATGCTTCTGTGCGTGTGTGTGTTTATGTATGCGTACTAGTTTCCTTTGGCTGCTGTAATAAATTTTCCCAAAGTGAGGGACTTACAACAACAGAAATTTATACTCTCACAGTTCTGGACGCCTGAAGTACAAAATCAAGCTGTTGGCAAGGGCTGTACTTCCTTGAAAGGCCCTGAGGGAGATTCTGTTCCCTGACTCTCTCAGCGTCTTGTGGGTTCAGGCAATCTTGGTTTGTGGCTCCTTCACTCCAGCCTCTGCCGCCTCCTCTTCCGTCTCAAGTCTCCCTCGGCCTCTCTCCTGTTGGAATGGCACTTGTTATTGGATTTGGAGCCCACTCAGGTAATCCAGGATGATCTCATCTCAAGACTCTAATTACACCTGCAAAAACTCGTTTTCCAAATAAAACAACCAATGACTTACAGCTTTGGACATGGACACATGGAGCCACCATTCAACCCACTACACTATGAGTGTGTATGTGTGTGTGTGTGTTGTAGACTGTGCCAAAGAACAGTCCTCAAACCAGACTTGACTGCACATGTACATGTAGCCAAGGTGACAATCTGGAAACTTCTGGGTGCTGGGAACACCATGATGAACACGAAAGTCAGTGCCTGCCCCCATGGAGGAGAGAGTAGGGTAGGGGATAGAGAAATCAAGTTATTTTGGGGGTGCCTAGGTGTCTAAGTCGGGTATGTGCCTGCCTTCAGTTCAGGTCACAATCTCTGGGTCCTGGGATAGAGCCCCACACTGGGCTCCCTGCTTCACAGGGAATCAGCTTCTCCTTCTCCCTCTCCCTGCTCACGCTTTCTCTCTCTTCCTCTCTCTCTCTCTCTCAAATAAATAAATTTTTTTAAAAAAGAAATCAAGTTATTTTTTAAAGTTTAAAAATGTAGTAGGAGGGAAAATTACACCATGGTTGTACAGAACAGGGAACCTTGCCTTCCCTGTTAAATGGAACCCTGATATTTTCTTCATTAGAGATGGCCAGTTCAGAGAACATTCCTGATTTTCAGCTTAGCTTACCCTGTAAGCTTACCCTTACATCCACTAGAAGTCCTAGTTTCTGACTCAAAAACATTATCTGACGCAAAGATACTCTATGGAACGACCACAACTTGTGTAACTAAAGATGCTATCCCTCGTAATACAGTCATTACTTCACAACAATCAAGAAAGAATAAACATGGCTGATTAAACTACGACGTACCATTAATTATAAGATGCATCCCAATTTCAGGGCTATTAAAATGCATACTTTGGAAATGGTGAAATATGTCCATTTCCATTTTCAAATACATTCTCACAACACATCAGGACAAACAGCTTTTGATTAAATAGTATCACCAAATCTCAAGGTTCTTCCAGCAAAATTTTAATGCTGAGTTCACTTCACCCAGACTCAGAATATTTTTCACCTTCTTTCCATGAGGTTAATATATGTAAATATAATTCAGTAAGTCCTAAAATAAGACATAACCTCATATACTGAGTCTCTTCTAAGGTTGAGATAATTTGAGAAGTCAGAGATTGGGAAAGAACTCTGAAACCCTTGAACTGAAAAGCAGGAAGGAGTGGCCGGCTGCTGGAATTATCATTCCTTCCTTGCCCAGAACTTGCTAATAGGTCACAAGGTGAAGAACAGAGTACAGAAACCTATGTGTGTAGTGGGGCTGAGCTTGCAAATGCTTTATGGATAAGCTGGGGTATCCCCAAAACCCTGTGCCAGAGTCCTACTACACCCTGTGAAATGTACAATGGAAAGAGAAGACAGGACGCCTGCTCTCAGATGGCTTAGAAAGACATATCTAAAAAGAGCAGTGATAAAACTTCTACATATGCCTGACTCCGACCTACTAAAGTTCCTCATAGAATGCAGGATTGAGATTTTGTTGTAGTTTTATGCAGAGGTCATGCAGGAGAAAAGGTTTCAGAGAATAATTTGTTGAGTCTCTTCTCATACTACTTATTTTCTCCTTTATTTATGCAGTCCGGGTTTTGACATTGAGAAGGCCCATGTTGCCCCCTGTTTTTCCTAAGAAGAGTTACTGTTGGTCCTTGCATATGAAATTAAGAGGACTCAAGAAGACAATGCATCAAAGATTCTGTGGGAAGTAAGGAATATGTAAGAGAAATTTACTTTAAGTCTTTAAAAATGAACAGATGTGGGCCATAATGAAATTTTTAAACACACGTAACACACGTAAACACACGAAATTTTTTTTTTAAAGATTTTATTTATTATTTATTTGACAGAGAAATCACAAGTAGACGGAGAGGCAGGCAGAGAGAGAGGAGGAAGCAGGCTCCCTGCTGAGCAAAGAGCCCGATGTGGGACTCGATCCCAGGACCCTGAGATCATGACCTGAGCCGAAGGCAGCGGCTTAACCCACTGAGCCACCCAGGCACCCAACACACGAAATTTTTAAACACCATTAAGAATGGTATGTGAGGGGCAGCTGGGTGGCTCATTTGGTTAAGTGTCTACCTTTAGCTCAGGTTATGATCCCAGGGTCCTGGGATCCAGCTGGGCATTGGGCTCCCAGCTCAGCAAGGAGCCTGCTCTCCCTCACTGGCCTCCTGCTCCCCCTGCTTATGCTCTCTCTGTAACATAAATAAATAAAGTCTTTTTTTTTTTTTTTAAGATTTTTATTTATTTATTTGACAGAGATCACAAGTAGGCAGAGAGGCAGGCAGAGAGAGAGAAGAGGAAGCAGGCTCCCTGCTGAGCAGAGAGCTTGATGTGGGGCTGAATCCCAGGACCCTGAGATCGTGACCTGAGCCGAAGGCAGAGGCTTAACCCACTGAGCCACCCAGGCACCCCAAATAAAATCTTAAAAAAAAAAAAAAAGGAATGGCGTGTGAAAGGGGTACCTTGCTGACTCAGTTGGTGGAGCATGTGACTCCTGACCTCAGTGTTGTGGGTTCAAGCACCCAGCTGGGTGTAGAGATTACTTGAATATAAAATAAAATAAAAATAAAAAATAAAATAATGAAAGTGTGCCCCAATCCAAAAACAAATGGAGGAAATACACTTTCAATTAATTAAGTAGTCTAAAGAATGCAAACTGCAACTGCTTCTTAAATTCTGAAAGGCACATTCTCTGCTCTGCTCTCTCTCTCTCTCTCACAAACACACACACACACACACACACACACACACACATACACACACGCATGCACCGCAGCTTAGTAAAGTATCATTTTAAAACAGATTCTTCCCTGGAGAAAACTTATTGCCAAAGCATCTGGACTATATTCCAGAAGGCATTTAACAAGTTACTATCATTTCCCAGACTCACCAGGGTAGTGCTGGCTTTAAAATGAATTAAAATTTTCTTTAGAAAAACAAATCTCAGGCCTCCCACAGCCATTGGAAAAGAAGAGTAAGTCAAGACTGGGGTGGCCCTAGCCACTTCTCTTTGAGGAATAAAGGACTGTTTTCAGATTTCATTAAGTACAAGTATTCTTAGATCACAGCCCAATGCATTCCCCAAAAGACAGGTGCAGCTGAAATACATTTTTCTGCTTTTAAAGAGCAAAATAAATTTGACAAAGATAGTTCAATTCAGTAGTTAAGCAAACTTTTGAGTAAATGGGCTGGCATAACAAGTCTGGAAGAAAATAAAAATCTTACATCATATGCAAAAATTAATTCCAGACAGATTAATGACATAAATAAAAAAACTTTTTAAATCCTCCTGGAATAGCTAAGAAACTACACATATATTCCACGGGTTGGGAAGATCCTTCTTAGCCAAGAGTGAAAACACAAGAGACTTGTCTGTCCATATAAAAATTTAAAACTCTTTAATGGATAAATATAACATAGTCAATAGATACATATAAGTAAGGAAAACTCTCTCTGTAACATACAAATAGCATCTAGAAACTGGAAAGAAGGAGTCAACAACAGAGAAACCAGCAAAAAGTATGATTTCAATTTGCAGAAGAGCATTCTAAGTGGTAAACAATCATATAAAAAGGGCACAGAATCCTAAGAGCCAGGGAAATGCAAATTAACATAGCAATAAGATCTCATTTTGTATCCATGAGGCTGGCAAATAGTTTTTAAAAACTTTGTAACAGGGGCACCTAGGTGGCTCAGTAGGTTAAGCCTCTGCCTTTGGCTCGGGTCATGATCTCAGGGTCCTGGGATCGAGTCCCACATCAGGCTCTCTGCTTGGCCGGGAGCCTGCCTCTTCCTCTCTCTGCCTGCCTCTCTGTCTACTTGTAATCTCTGTCTGTCAAATAAATAAATAAAATCTTTAAAAAAAAACTTTATAACAGCTAATGATGACATGGACTTGAAGAACTATTATTCTCCTACATCAGTGATGGAAATGAGAATCATTATGGACTTTTTGGACAGCATTTTGGCAACATCTATTAAATCAATTCCATTTCTGTGAATTGCGGTACTGGGATAGAAAACCCACTTCCCCCTATATTTTTTCTAAAAAGATTTAATTTTGATCTCTGCATGTATAATTAAGAAAATCAGTAAGACAGTGCTATCAAGGATGTTTTAGGAGAGGAAATAAAAAATGAGATAGAAATCACAGACTTCTATAAAAACAGTGAGCAAATGAATGACTTAAGCATATGGAGGTTTAGTGAAGTATTATTCAGAGGCTAACAATTAGAAACAAACCGAACACCAAATCAACAGAAGGAGTAGTTCCACACTGTGGAATATTATGCAGCTATGAAGAAAGAATGACTTTGTATTTCCGAAAAATTCCCATGAGTGATATAAGAAAAAGGCAAAAAACAATATGTAAAAAATAATCCCAGTTTTATAAAGCAATGACACATTTCTTTTCCAATATGTACTTTTGTATGTGTATCTAATGTCAACATGGGATTGTATGAGGATGGAGAAAAGAAGAGTATGTACTGGATTATTAAAGTGGGTTGGTGGGTAGGCAGGGTTGGGTTGGAGGAATGGGGGTTGATGTGAAGGGAGGAAGAAAAAAAAAACCCTAAAATGCTTTGTTCATGTAAAATTGTAAGTGTGTGTGTGCCTGTGTAGTGTGAAGAGAGGACACATGAGAAGGACAGTCACTAGAATGTTGATGGTGGTTATTTCAAGGTGGTAGGAGCTCAGTTTATCTTTAGTTTTTAAATATTTTAAATATTTTTATGTATTCAAATTCTTCATAATGAATACATTAGGTTTACCATCAAGGGAAATTAAGTTTTGTTTCATTATGACAATTTAGAAACTAGATATTTATGCTTAGTTCATATATTTTCCTCCTTCCCTTCTCTCTGGTCTCCAGTTATTAGCATAATAAGTGTAGTAAGTATTGTATTTTTTTTTTTTTTAAATTTGAGAGAAAGACAGCACAAACAGCAGCAGCAGCAGGGAGGGGGTAGAGGGAGAAGCAGAACTCCCCGATGAACAGCAATCCCAATGGGGGACTTGATCCCAGGGCCCTGGGATCATGCCCTGAGATGAAGGCAGAGGCTTAACTGTCTCAGCCACCGCCCCGCACCCCGCCCCAGTCCCCTGTATCACAGTATTCAACTGCAGAGTCTACTCAGATTTGCATCTTCCCAACTGACTCAAGAAAAGGAGAGTGAGCAGGGTATCTTGGCAGCCAGGGGGTTAAGCATCCAACTCCTTGGTTTCCGCTTAGGTTACAATCTTGAGGTCATGGGATGGGACTCCGCACTCAATGGGGAGTCTGCTTGGAATTCTCTCTCTCCCTTTTCCTCTGCCCCTCGCCCACCCCACCCCCTCCCCGGCATTTTCTCTCTCTCTCACCTAAGTAAATCTTAAAAGAAAAAGAAAAAAGAGTGACTGAATGAGAGTGAGGGGGAGAGGAGGGCGAGAGAGGAAGAGAAGGATGGAGAGAAAGAGAGAGAGAAGACTAGAGGGAGGGTAAAACAACTTATAAACTACCTGATCTACTGTAAAGTTAATTTGAAATTTCTTTGGCAAAATCATCTTTTTTTTTTTAAGATTTTATTATTTATTTGACAGAGAGAGATCACAAGTAGGCAGAGAGGCAGGCAGAGAGAGAGAGGAGGAAGCAGGCTCTCTGGGGAGCAGAGAGCCCGACGTGGGGCTTGATCCCAGGACCCCGGGATCATGACCCGAGCCGAAGGCATAGTTTTTTTTTTTAACCCACTGAGCCCCCCAGGAGCCCCTGGCAAAATAATCTTAAAGTCATCTTGTACTTCACTTTTAGCAACTGTCACCTCAACCCACTGATAAACAGAACTATTCAAAGAGTCCTCTGGGCCAAGTGGGTAAACAGATACGCATTTTATTCCCCATCAATCACTGCCTATACAAAAAGAATTAAACTAGGCTTTTTCTCCTTGTCTGTGGTTCCCTTCTTCTTAGACGTCACACTGAAGCGGACACTGACACAGACATTCAACAGAAGAAATGAAATGACACTCAAACGATCTCGTTTGCTTTTCTCCCTGGTTGTCTGGAAGCTGTCTGTGAATCTCTGTTATTTATTCTCTCACACTGGCACTCGGGCTCTAAGCTTCAACAGGCTCTCACAGTCTACCTTTGGTGAAAGACAGAACAGGAAACACCAACTGCCCCAAATGTAGTAAACTTGTCAACTTATTCTTAGCCCTGAAAACCAAATACAGATGAACCTTATTGGTTAGCTTAAATTTCATGCAATGCAGAGGAATTATCAACAAAAAAGTATCCGTGGGGTCCTCTCTTCTCCGTGACCTGAATTCATGTTGTGAATACACAGCATGGTTTTACCAAGACTTTCATGAGATTATTTTATTTTATACAGTGGAAGAGGATTCCTTTGTCCAGAGGACTGGCCACAAACGCAACAAAGAACATAACACTTAAAAACAATATCCAGGTTGATAAGTATAGCTTCGAAAAACTCGACCAAAAAAATGGAACAAAGGGCTCATAAAATTCACAAAACATGATAAAATTAATGGTGATATTCTACTAGTAATCAAAGAAACACAAATGAGAAAAAGTGCCAGTATTTAAATTATCTAAATTGGCAAAGACTAAGAAATAGCTATGATATTCAATGATGTACAAAGTGATAAACTTACCCATTCACTCCTAATGGTACAAACTTTCCTGGGTACAATCTGGCAACACACATCAACAATCTAAAAATAATAAATTCTAAATCATAATCCCATTTCCAGGAACCCCAAATAATGAAATAATATATAACTGACCAATTCAATTACATAGATATCCTTGAAAACATGATACTCAAAACAACCAAATGTCTAACAACTAAAAAATGGTCTAAAAATGTCTAACAACTAAAAAATCACCAAATGGTGGTTTATTGGTAGTAACGGAATCCCATTCAGTCCTAACAATTTTATTTTTAAGAGATACTAATAATGAAGGAAAACACTCACAATCTATTGTGAAATCAAAAATGCAGTTTTATACAATTTGGTCTGACTTTTTTTTCCCCCCACTTTTATAGTCTCCATTTACATGCCATGCCTGCGTAACAGGAAAATGTTAATAGTGGTTACATAACAAGTTATATAACTTCTGGAATTAAAACTGATATTCATTTTTGTCATTTTTTGGTCTATAGTTTCCAAACTCTCAATAATAACGGTATCTGGAAGAAAATAGCAAATACCTTTTTAGACCACCACCACCAAGCCTCTCTGGCAAAAGAAAGCAAGAGGGGGAAGAAATGCATCTTTAAACAACTGGACAACTATTTCCATTGTGTGCATCAGATCAGAGAGAAAAACCCAAAAAATATGCAAGCCAAAAAAGAATGTGAGGAGTGTCCTATAACAATATTTTTTTTACAAGTATACAACTATTCATGGCTTACTTATAAAGTACTTTCATGTCTAACAGAGGGCCTTTCAATGGAACTGCTTTAAGATTTTAGCTCATGCTCAAGGATGAAAAGAGAAAGGCTGGGGCAAGAGGTTCAAACTATCTGAGCTAAAGAAAAAACCTGTACAAGAAGATGTTAAGGAATCAGGGCCGAATGTACAGCTGTTTTGCTAAGATTTTGTGTAGGGGAAAAAAGGTGAAGAAAAAGCATCTAAGCACAAATCTAAATGGCAGAGACTGCTAAACAGCACCCTGTGTCCATGCTCCCCTTCCTGTGGTAAGAACTCATGAGTACTGTATCCAGTTAAGACATCAGTTCCTTATGTGCCTGCCTATAGTGGAGTAAGTCCTGGCCAATGAGATGTAAGTGAAGTGCTGTGTTAGGTTCCTGCTGTATGAGATGTACACGTGATGGCTAGAGCTCCAGCAGCCATTAAGGACCATGAAGTGAAAACCACCTCCTAAGCATGAAGAGCAGAAAAACACGAGGAGCCTTGGTCCTTCACTTCCCATCTGCCATATCTATCTTGGAATATATGACTTCAGACTCCTTTTATATGAAAAGAAAGAAATCTCCATGTTGTACAAATCACTATTTTTTCTCCTGTTATGCACTACTAAAATCAACCTAAACTGATATAACCTGGCCATGATGAACTTGTGAAAATTTCTTCTGATCCTCTCTATTATCAGTGGCTCTCTGTTTCTCGCAAAAGCTGGGACCAAAATAAACAGGGGAACAAAAAAAAGGTTAACAGAATATCTGTAAAAAGCCTCCTGTTTCTTTCTTATGTTTAAGTAGGTAATCTGCATCTTCTAGAGCTCTCTCTCTTTAGACATGACTAACTAAACTTTTTTTTACTTGCCTCTGGTGATTGATTTCATAGGTCAGTACGGTTCAAGGTAAAAAGGGATCTTGCATTATTTCAACTGTTAACCTGAAACAGACCAAACTTAAAGATCTCAAGCATAAGCTCCCTGAGGACTACCAATGACAATGGAATGGATGCTAGTTCTTTGATTCCAACCATCTTTTGCTCACACGTTGCTGATAAAGAGAGAGGCCATTCAAAGTGAGTGTCAATCGTGTGTACACGTGTACAGATGGATGTGTTTCCTGAGGCATTTCACTAATCCATTTTGGAATGCATGACAGACTGTTATAACCAGTGCTTCCTAATTACCTACAATGTAGCAAAATATTAAAATAGGAAAGTAAACGTTTACCCCTTTTTGGTCACTTTTAGATATCTGAATCCGTTCCCTGCCACAAGGAAAACACCGTCATTGTGAACTAATTACCTGAACTAATTATCAAGAGCAAATCCTCATTTCCAACATCATAAACTCTGGTATTGAGAAAGCCATCATATTTGAAAAATAAAATGTCTGACCAAGGAAGTTTTCCTCTACTGAGTGGAGAAAAACAACAGAACATAACTTATTTTAGATATTCACAGGGATACATCTTTAAGCACTGTTCACAGTCCCTCCTAATCCTAACAACTTACTGAAGATGTTAAATATTAACCTAAATAACAAATATCTTCATTGCTATAGGACATCCTATTGCATTTTAAATTTAATAACTTGGTATTTATTAAACAACCATTAAGTCATCAAAGCCCAAGTGGTATTTAAATACTTCAAACTAGGTTTAAGAATTAGCAGAATCAATTAAAATGACTTGCCCTTTAATAACAAAGTAATTCATCCACAAAACTGGAAAAAGCCTCGGGAACATTGTTTTTTACCCCTTTTACCACCATGTAACACTTCCACAAGGGCATAAAAGGAAACTCATTGTCTGGGATTAAGACGCTAAGGTCTCAAGTCAATCTTGCGGCTATTCTAGGAAGATGACAACTGTACCAAATTAGCAGTTGTAGTTTTATAACCAAGTGGCTTACTTTGCTTAGAAGTAAAATCCCTGGTACCCTGAGAAGATGAAATATTGGAGAGTTAAATGGTTAGCTGAGTATCTGATCAGTCCTATTCTTTATTATACTGTAAGAGTTGACTGATTCCAAAGACTGATGGTATTCCAGTCCATACAAAATTAAACATTCAGTGACACAGCTACATGTAATATGTAAAGGAGGCATTTTAATTTTGGAACAAAAGAACAAGTGAGAGAGCAAAGAATCTAAAAAAGAGTTGTAATTTCCAGAAATAATTTTTTGAAAATATTAATAGCTAATGATCCTAAGAATCACTATTTTATCATGACGGTCTACTAAGTCTTTATTTTCCCTACTGCTAATTTGGGGACCCACCATCTTAGTTCAATTTATGTATTTACGAATATGTCTATCAAGCTGAAACAAAAGTGAAATTCCACTTCAAACATGCAGAGGTCATAGATGCTTTAGTAATACAGACATTTGGGACCTGAAATGTTTAATTCTGAGGTTTGCTCATTCATGTAATTAACTGCTTATGAAATATCTCTCATATGCCAGGCATTGTGCTAGGAGCTGGGAAATAGCAAAAATAATTATAGATACCTTTAACCTGAAACTCAAGGAAACATTTTTGTGCCACTAAGGAGCAGGGCTGGGCACTGAAGTGTGGGGGAGCATCTTCTTGTGGAAATGTCTTCTAAATGGCTTAAATCCCATGACATTTAAAATATTTTAACAGGTATTTCCTATTTTGTCAAATATGACAAAATACTACATAAGCCAGCAATAAAAGTTATTTTTCAAGTTACACATAATAACTGATGTTCTTAAGACTGATGGTCCCGCAGAAGACCAGAGGGAGTTTAAGAGTCTGCCTAGAACTGTAGCTCAGTAAGTACCAAGACAGATACCTCAGGAATCTCAAAAATAATGAGTTTACAAGCTGGCCTACTAGGACTTGCTATTTCAGTAAGGCAGCCAAAAGAGCAAAAGAGACTCAAATATGCTCTTTAAACTATGACACAGTCGATCACAATGGTCAAACCAGTTTCCTTTCACAGACAGCCAGAGTGTGTTAGGGTTTTCAAAACAGCCACCTCACTTGAAAAGCAAGAGGCTGAAGGAGCAATGTCCAAATCTTGTCTTGTGGGTCTGAATGCATACCCCTGCCCACCGCCCCCCAAAATATCCCTTCCCATTCTTTTTTCATGAATTCATAGGCATGGCCAATTAGAGGAAAGTGAAAGACTTTGGTATATGAAAAAATATTTGAGAGACTTTCTTTAGCACCCACTTGGTATATGATATTATTCAAGGCACTCCCTTCCTGCTAACAGTCATGTAAGTACTCAGAAAACCATCACCACACGAAAAGTAGCAATGAGTATCTACTAGAAACATATCTACTAGAAATAGGCTCAAGGGTCTTGGTAGCATTTGGTCAGACTTACATGTGATGCTGGATGAAGTGAAAAGTTTCTTTCCTAAGTTCCTTCTCTGGTCTCTCCCAAACCCAATCTTGGGTTAGTTATCTCCTAACACTTTCTCTCTGATAAAGACCTTAACACCACCTTTTTATAACTGGTGGATGACCAGATCTGAAATACTCAGAAGGAAACAGAGTGATGTCACCCTGAGCATCTCCCTTGGTATCTTTAGCTGTACAAAAATAATAAAGAATTACTCAGTGCCTGATACATCTGAAGCCTCCCTCTCAACTGGACTACACCTCCACTACTCCAATCTTATGGGTGCTGCTTTGCAATACATGCGTATTTCACATATATTATTGCACTTAACTCATACTAAGCAGATACCCAAGAATGCTGAATGCATGAGGACAGAGATTCCTGATTTGTTCAGGTTTACCAACCCCAAACTTATAACAGGGCTTGACACATAGCAGGGGCTACTACTAAATATGAGCTGACTGAACAAACAAATTAACCAGTAACTATGAGATACATGGACTAGGGTAATGTACATCTTCTTCTGCATGAGATTTCTACACATCAAAGGGATATCACTAAGGTCCATAACTATGAAATGTCAGTTTGTGAATCTGAGTGGCGAGGTTTCTAGGCTCCAAATCCAGCATTCTTTCAACTACTGTCTCTCCAACCCAGGGCATATGTACCCTCTTACAACACAGAATGTCAGGGGTAATGAAGCCATGGAGAAGCAGATCTTCCAGGAACAAGACTGACACTAGGGGCGCCTGGGTGGCTCAGCAGGTTAAAGCCTCTGCCTTCAGCTCAGGTCATGATCCCAGAATCCTGGGATTGAGACCCACATGCTCAGCAGGGAGTCTGCTTCCTCCTCTCCCTCTCTGCCTGCCCCTCTACCTACTTGTGATCTCTGTCAATAAATAAATAAAATCTTTAAAAAAAAAAAAAAAAGACTAAGTTAATTTAGAAAAAGAAATTATACATGCATACACACACACACACACACACACACACACACCAGTCATGGATATTTTGAGAACAGAAACACCTTTGACATCTGCTAACGGCCACATGGAACCTCGCCGGGTTCAAAGCGTCCATGCCTCTGTTCCTTCAGCCTTCCAGGCACATGCTAGTTAGCGAAGCACTTCGGCACAAAGCAAGGACCAAGCTCCCCAGCACCAACACACCTGGGGCTGAGCACTGGCTCTGATTCCTCTGCATAGCTGGAAAGGAGAGGTTGGTCCTGATCCATCATTGCAGCTGCCTCCAAATCCTACCGTCGTCTTCTCCCTCCTAGTCATTCCAGGACTTGGTAGTCCTCTTACTTTCAGCAAACAGGGCCATGAACTCATTTTTCATTGATGGAGGCCAGCATTCTCAAACAGGGCTACATGTTTGATGCAAAGCCAATACTTCCCATCACAGCTGTAAGGGTGTCAATTTCCAGCGCCCCAACTTCCCAATATTCTTTTGGCTAAAAATTGATTAGTCTGGGATCAAGGCTATCATGGAGGGACATCCATCCCAGGATGAAAGGAAGCTGTCCTCCACCACCTACCTCCCCATCACAAAGACCCTTCACCTATTTTACAGAAACAATGTATCTTTAGATCCTTCTCAACTGCCTTACCCCAGGGTGTCAAGACCTCAGGGTGAGTAACAAAGAAACAAATAAAAAGGCTAATGCTGTAGAGGAGGGAGTCTTCAGCATCTGGGTTGCAATGCCTTTTCTAAATCAGGTAATCTGCAATTCTTCATTTCAAATGACCTGAAATATTCAACTAGAAAGAGCCCTAAGGTCAAAAGGAAAATACGATACTAGGTTTCAATTTATATATATTTTTGTTACAGAAAGAAAGTATGACTGATAGATAAGACACTTTCAAGCATAAAAACAGATTAGATTGGGATAGAATTCTGTAAGGGAAGGAAAATGAATATGTGAATTTAAAAAGACAAAAGGGCATAAAGATTTTAACTGTTTAAGAAGAACTTCATGCATTTTTTAAAAACGAATGATACTGGGAATCCATTATAGACCTACTCAAGTATTTTAATGATGTAACAATTTAAAAGGTCAAGATTTATAAGATGCTGAAAAATGTCATCCTTTGCAACTGTTTAAACTTAAGATGAAAAGTTTTAGCAATCACGTTAAAAATGTGCCTAGGGTACAGACTTCTATAGGATTTGTTTGGAGCTACAGGAACAAAAAAAGTGTAAGAACACTGCTATAGACTAACCTTTGGAGACGTTCCAAGACGAAATAACAGAAAAGACAAAGAATGAACAATTTCCCACCTACCTAGTCGTGAGCTAGGATGGGTGGGAGATGGGGAGGGGATTAGCATTCTCTCCACCCTCTTCCTGTCCATCTGTTGAACATGGTTCTACAGCCAACAGTTTCTAAGCCATAGGACCAGGTTAAATAACTAATCTCAACTGCATTGCTGATGGGGCTATAGCCCTTGGCTGACAAGCTTGTATCTTACTTCCTAAGGAGAATTGCTACTTCTTGAGTACTCTTCTTTGTTTTCCAGAAAAAATTATGAGGCAAGCCGATGAAGGCTCTCTATTTTGTATTTTTCTTATCATAAGATGACAAATTTCACTGCTGGGGATGCAATATTGAATGTATCTATCTGACTGGCATTTCAGGTGTTAACATGCATTATGCAAAGAACTGGAGAGTTCTTTCCTGTGTAGTTGATGTTTTAAGCATGGCAAATGTACTGAGGAAGAATCCCAACAGGCACAGCTACGTACCCAAGCCCTCAGATACCGTGTCTTTCCTTCTTTCTCTGATTTCATACTCTCTTCTTCCCCACTGCCCTTTCCGTCTTGTCAGCCGCTCCTTTGGGAAGCAGAAGGTAGTCTAAATATGATGGATGAGGCCAGCACTTAATTCGGTGTCTACACTGTTTGAAAAATATTGACTTTCCGGTCCTCAAGCTCTCAGAGAGACAGTGGGGCTATTTAGAGTAGACATTAGACCTACTTTAAACCTACTCCCATTTAGTGTGAAGAGGTAAAGTTTGAGATAAAAGGTCTTTCTTTAGAGTCAGAAAGTTGGCTGAAAATCCCACTCCGCACATTTACCAAGTATGTTACTCAATTTCTCTGAATCTCAGGTTCCCAAAGTCCTTAAAATGGGATGCTGAGGATTTGAGACAAATATGCGTCAAGCACCTAGAAACGTACAGCACATAGTAGGCACTCAATAACCAACAGTTATTTAGATGTTTAATGTTCTTTAATGACTACTTATAATTAGCCAATAGTTCCCTCTTGGCATCACGTCAGCTGGTGGCATGTTTTTCAGTTTCCTTCTAGCCTCTTTTAAAATAAGTGATTTGAAAAATAAAATAAAATAAGTGATTTGGAAAATGACTACCTTTCATGTCTAAGTATGGGGTGTGTGTGTGTGTGTGTGTAAAATGTACCTGTCGTGCTAAAACTGGCAAAAGGACACAGAATGAGGAAAGCACAAAACCTGAGATTTCAGCTACAGCTTTTATAAACATGGCGACATACCCTGAATATGTTGCAAGCATTGCTGTGAAATGTGATTAAAAGTAAGCATGGAATCAATGATCGACTCTTTGAAAGGCTATCCAAATTTAATTGGTAAGCTAACACTTTCCTCTCATAGCATTAGCAAAGTTTTTGTTTGTTTGTTTGTTTGTTTGTTTAAGGATAACTAATATTGTAAGGCTGCGGGGGAGAATGGCACTCCCAAAATTCTCGCAGTAGTTGAAATGAGTATCACCTTTAGACCCTGAAGCAATTTGACAGCGGATCTGCAGGACTCAAAAAGATTCACATACTTAGGGGCGCCTGGGTGGCTCAGTGGGTTAGGCCGCTGCCTTCGGCTCAGGTCATGATCTCAGGGTCCTGGGATCGAGTCCCACATCGGGTTCTCTGCTCAGCAGGGGGCCTGCTTCCCTTCCTCTCTCTCTGCCTGCCTCTCTGCCTACTTGTGATCTCTGTCAAATAAATAAATAAAATCTTAAAAAAAAAAAAAAAGATTCACATACTTATTCAGAAAGGCAGGAATATATTCCAACCCAAACAGATTTATGGGTAAGGGCCTTCGTTACATCACAACTTGTAACAGTAAAAAAAAAAAAAACGAAGCCATGGGGCACCTGGGTGGCTCAGTTGGTTGGGTGACTGCCTTCGGCTCAGGTTATGATCCTGGAGTCCCGGGATCGAGTCCCACATCCGGCTCCCTGCTCAGCGAAGAGTCTTCTTCTCCCACTGACCTTTCTCCACTCATTCTCTCCCTCCCTCATTCTCTCTCTCTCACACATAAATTAAAAAAAAAAAAAAAAAGTCTTTAAAAAAAAAAAACAAAGCCAATGATGTCCACCATAGGAACTTGATTATACAGTACAGCCATCCCCTGGAATAGTATGCAGCTATTAAAAACAAGAAAAATTTTAAATAAGATGGGACTGTTAAGGAACAAGGTATAAAGCTGTATTTGGCTATGATTCCTAAATTGTATGTGCCACTGTTGATTCTCAAGGCGTAATAAGAGAAAATTTACAATCAAGAATGGGAATTACACATGATCAAAATCCATTCCACAGCTTGAAAGGACACAGTGTTAAAGACTTGCAACCCACGTCCTAATTTTAAAAAGAAGTGTGGGATGAGTACACTGCTGATTCAGATCCTTCTTATGAATGACAGGGATAGGAAACCAGATAATAAAGCTAAAAGTTCTATCTGCAATTGACATTCAGGCTCTTTAAACTTTGAATTTAATGAAGCTTTTGGGTGACTTTTATACCACATGCATCAATGATCTCTGCCTAGGTAATAAGTTTTGGCAGTGTGCAGTGATGAGAGAAGGTTGGAAAAGGTGACGACTCAAAACCTTCCAATATACACAATTTTGCACAGTGGAAGAGGAAATGAAACACTGTGAATATGAATACACACACACACACACACACACACAGAGATTCAGACCTGCATATACATAGTTAAAGCACAGAACACTTTCCCACCCCACTGCATGCGGAAATGCTTCAACACACACCACCTCTCCTTCCTGGGTTCATCTGTACTTACTAGTAGTTGGAAAACTCCTCGTTTATTCCCACCACTACCATGTCCAACCAAACAAGGCTAGAAAGCATGGCCAAAATTGCTTTCATGAACTTTCTTGCAGTTACTTCTCACATCAGTACTTCAAATGTCTCATCGAACCCCACAGATAAGAAAAAGAAAATGCCTTTGGACATTTACACATCTCATGTTACACACTCCTGTACTCCAGAAAAGGAGTAACCCAAATCCATGTGACTTGAAATGACATCTTTCTGCTCAGTGCTCCTCCTTTTGACTTGGCCTGTGTGACCGCAGCTCTATCTGCTTGCCTGCCAGCCTGGGCCCAAGGGCTTCCAGCAGCCCCACAGCGAAGCACGTTCCTGAAAACAGCCTGAAATTACATGAAGCCCTAATCATCTGAAGTTACTGTGAAAACACAAGACAAGACACACCTAAATTGCCACCTTACGGGTTACAATTCAAACTGAAAAGGGTCTACTTGCTTGACAGTATGCACTTGTTTGCAGATGTCACACTGCAGAGCAAACAGCTGGGGGGGGGGGTTGGTTGGTTTCTGGTGGTCAGTTTCAGGAAATATAAGCATTCTTAGTTCTGAGCTCAGGTTCCCAATCAATATAGGTTTTGGAGACTTAAATGTTTTCCAGGCTCAAGATGTGTTAATAACGACCTTAAGCATACCATCACTTCTGCTAAAAACATTTTCTACACTCAGCCCCAAATTACTTTCAGTTCGGTTAAACAAAACAGACAAGCTGTAATAAAAGGTCTCTGAGAAATGTGATCCCTTTCATTGGTCACCCAGGAGCTTTTCCTCTTAAATCTGCTGCTTCTGGGGGAAGGGGTGGGGGGAGAGCATCCAAAATAATGATGCCACCCAAAGCACAATGATTTTGTAAGAAAGTTGCCTAAGATAACTCTTCAGGATTTCCCAGGTTGAGTAATTGGAGGGACAGCTCGCCTCCAAAATTACTATCTGCAGAGGTTTCCCCAATGTTGATTTTTTTAAAAAGACGTCCTTTTTAATTATACTGCAAGGGCTCTGATTTTCACATCTCTAGCTGCTGCTGGGGATAGCTGAGAGCAACGCGCTAGGGCTGCGGCAGCCGCTCGGGCCAACTCCAGCGCCGGAGGGGCGGGCAGCCCACTCCCCACCCGATCCCACCCACCCCAGCACACGCGCGCACACCCGCGCCGAGACTGCGGTCCGGGCCGGTCTGCCCTAAGCTGGCGGCCGGGCCGGGACTCACCGCTGTCCAGCCGCGCGATCTGGGGCAGCCGGTAAGTGCTGACCAGCAGGTCGAGCGGAACGGCCACCGAGCTCCACTTCACATCCTTGAGGCTGCAGCCCAGCGAGGGCGCCGGGTCCATCTTCCCCGCCTCCTCCTGCCCCGCGCTCCCGCCGCCGCCGCCGGCACCACCCGCGCCTCGGCGGCCGCGACTGCTCGCGCTCGCGGTCTGGGGCGCGCGGGAGGCGCCGGGCACTCCGGCCGCGGGCAGTCCGGGGGCACGGCGGCTAACGCGGCCGGGAGGGAGGGGGCCCGCGCCCGGCTCAGCTACCAATGCGGGGCATGGCCGGGGCGCCCCGCGTGCCCTCAAGCCCGGAGAGGACTCGCAGCAGCCCAGCGGCTGCGGGCGGCGGCGGCGGCCGGGGTGGCTGCGGCGGCTCCCGCTCCGCCTCCTTCTCTGGCCCCGGGTGTGCAGCTGCGGCGGCCGTCCGCGCGCCTCCTCCTCTTACCCCTCCTTCCCTCCGCCTCGAGCTTGTGAGGAGGAGCCGCGGGTCTGAGAAACGCCATAGCAGCGCTCCCAGCACTGACCAACAAGGTGCGAGCAACGCCTGCGCAGCTCGGGGAGACGCCGCCTCCGCCTCCGCCTCCCCGGCGCCGCCCGCTCCGCCTCCCGCGGCCCGGCGGGCTCGGCTGGGCGTCAGCCTCCGGGCCGCGGCCGCCGACGCCTGCGGCTCGGCGCGCTCTCCAAGCTTTAGCTCTCGCTCCCCCGTCCGACGGTTCCCGCGCCCTGCAGCCTCCCGGGCGTCACCGCGCGCCCAGGCTCCTTCCTCGCCCGGGGCCCTTCCGGGAGCCCAGCAAGACCAGAGCGAGCTCGGAGTCCTTCCCCCCTAGTCGTGGCGTCGGGCACTGTCCCGTGCTACCCCCCACCCTGCCGCTGGAGTGGCTAATACGGGCCACAGGAGAGACCTCTTCGGCGTCCACCTCTTGAGAGTGTCATAGAGAGACCGGGAGGGAAAGGCAGGCGTGGAGCACTCCTTGGCGTTTCTCCCCCAACCCCACAGCTCTACCACTGGGGCTGGAAGTTAATCCTACCAGTCTACACTTTGCTGGGCAGCCCGGACAACGCCAAAGCACCGAGATGGAGAAGGGGGATGATGAGTGAACAGTGTCTACAGAAGGGAAGGTGACCGTTGGGTTCAGTACCTTCGTTGTATGAACTGTGATGCTGGAGACCGCGGGGTAGGAGGTCACCAACCCCCATAAACACGTCCAGGGAAAGAGCAAACTACCGGGAGCCTACTGGGGCCAGCTGTTTTCACATAATTTTCTCAGTTCTCTTCCAGTCTTTAAGGTCGGGATAATTCCCTTTTTCTAGATACGCATACCAAGACTTTAGGTACTTGGGCAAGATGACACAGCTTGTACACAGCAGTGCTAGGATTCAAATCCACAGCTTACTTTCCGTGGTAAATCGTTGTTTCCCCCAGTATTGCAGTATGGCCTGCTCTCTGCAGACGCAGCTCGGAAGGGAAAGGTAACGTCGAGTTCCTCTTTAAGCAGATCCTGACCTTTGTGTGCTCATCTTTTTTTTTTAGCATTATTTTACAGTAGCAGAGGTGAGTGATTACCAGGTGAAACGGTTGCATATCAACTCTTTCTGTTTTTCCAACACGTATCCAGTGTTTCGTGCGTGACACAGAACAAGAGCCTGCTTCTCCAACCCAAGGGAATTTGAAAACACCCAGCTGCCTTTCAGTGGGCTGACTTAGGTCTGTGCCAGTGAACAAGCCCTTCCATTAGCAACTGAAGAACAACACCGAGAATCTTCTACACCCACCTTCCTTGCCCTCTCACTTGAAGGCATTGGCCACAGTTTTCACAAATTTTTTTTGCTGAAAGTTTTGACCTCTGTGTCACGCACATCAATTTTTTGAAAAAGTCTTAGGGAAAAGTGAGAAATATCTTAATATATTATTTTACTCAGAATCACAGGCCAATTTAAGTTATAAGGTTTTGCTCATAGAAAGAAGAATTTTGAAGAAAACGCAAGAAATAAGGGGTGCCTGGCTGGCTCCGTGGGTAGAGCATATAACTCTTGACCTAGGTATCATGAGTTTCAGCCCCACATTGGGTGTAGGGTTTACTTAACAATAATAATAATAATTTTAAAAAATAAGGAGCTAAGTGCCAGCTAATTTTCTTCTATCCAAATTATTGTTTTAAAAAATTATTATTATTTAAGTGTTTGTTTTAATTCCAGTTGGTTAACATATAGTGCAGTATTAGTTTCAGGTGTAAAATACAGTGATTCAAACAATTCCATACATCACCCCATGCTTATCATGATCTAAATAATTATTTTTGGAAATAGAGTTCAGATTCCAAAAATGAAATAGGAAACATTTAAGAATGGGCAGGGTGGCGGTCCTTCAACTAGGTAAATCCTGAAACCTTATATGACAGAAAGACTTCTTTAAAAAAAAAAAAAATTTCTCCTGTTATGATATCCTCTTTAAAAGCTTCAAGGAGGGGCGCCTGGGTGGCTCAGCGGGTTGAGCCGCTGCCTTCGGCTTGGGTCATGATCTCAGGGTCCTGGGATCAAGTCCCGCATCCTGGGATCAAGTCCCTCGTAGGGCTCTCTGCTCGGCAGGGGGCCTGCTTCCCTTCCTCTCTCTCTGCCTGCCTCTCTGCCTACTTGTGATCTCTCTCTGTCAAATAAATAAATAAAATCTTTAAAAAAATAAAATAAAATAAAAGCTTCAAGGAATAAAATTCCCATAATTCCCTCTTATACCAGGATTGGTGACTTGTGACCTAAAGAGAAGATAAAAAGTAAAAAGATTAATACAGTCAACTTTTTTTTAATCAATAAAAGACTTACATTAGATTTGCTCTTATTGCTGACCTCAGAGAAAAAGGTTTCATTGTAATCTTGAGTATTAGAGGGAAGACACTTTAATGAGCCACAAATTCTTACGTGAGTCTTCCTGTCCTAGGAGAATGCTTACAGAAAGATCTTACGTGTGATATGGAGAGAGTTTTGGTTAAGCTGTAAGGAAAATCATTTAAGAAAGGGAATTTTTCCGCCTAGCTGAACTGCACTTCCACACATGGTATGAGGAATTATGTTTCTTAAGATTGTTGGACCAATACAAGCCATGTAGATAAAGGCATAACAACTGGGTGCAGGGACAAAACTTATAGGATCTGTAGGTTATTAAGAAGGGAGTATCTAAGAAAAGCTTTCTATAAGGCAAAATTCCATGTGCCGGTCCCTTTTCTCCTACGAGGTACTTATAAAATTGAGACTTGTGAGAGGCAACATATTATGGCGATTAAAAATACCAACTCCAGAGCCTGATGGCATGAATAGGATTAGTGCCTCTGTTCCTGTGTGGGATCCTGGGTAACTAGCTATTTCCTTCTCTAAAAAATGAGGGTAATTGCTATAGATTTGAATGTGTGTGGCCCCCCCACCCCGCATTCTTATGATAAAATCTAATCCCCAAAGTGATGGTATTTGGAGGTGGGGCCTTTGGGAGGGGACTAGGGGTATGAACCAGGAAGACACTCTCTTTAGACATGGAATCTTCCAGCACCTTGATCTTAGACTTGGCAGCCCCCAGAACCATGACAAATGAATTTCTGTTGCTTTTAAGCCGCCCAGTCTGTGGTATTCTGTTATTACAGCAGCTTGAACAGAGTAAGATAATAATAATAATGTCTCATCGGGTTGATATGAGAATTTTATCACTTAATATATGTGGAGCATTCAGAATAGTGCCTGGCACGTAGGAAGTGCTACGCAAGTAACTACTGTTCCTATGAAAAGAAGTAGTGGCTTTGAATGGGGGCAAATTTTAAAGAAAAGATGAGACAAACGGAAGAACAATTTATATGAACAAGGACTAGAGGAACATTCCTCAGATGGGAAACGGAGGTGGCTGCTCTAAGCTGTGCGACCTCACTCCCCAAATCAAGAGTCTGTGGGGTTAACCTTTTCCACAGTGAACCAGCCCTGCTACATAGCAGATCCAGGCAGTGACCTCGATGGCTCTTCAGATGCTGATCTAATGATGTTAGATGTTGATCTACCCAAGGCTGATAAACCCAAGGCTGAATCAGGCATACAATACTATAGGACTCTGTCTGAGGGACGCTTCACAGCTTCCCAACTGTGAAACTACTGTTTATACATACATAACTTGTTAATTCCCTGTATTATCAGCTTTGAAAGATAAAATTATTACATGTTGGTTTTCCTCATATCAGCGTGTCCTGGGGCACATCATATGTAGCAGTCAAGTGTGATATCAAAGTTCACAGCCGCAGTGGTTTTCTAGGTCTCTCAACTCTTTTCCCTTTCTCCCATCCAAGTACTAACCAGGCCCGACCCTGCTTAGCTTCCGAGATCAGACAAGATCGGGCGCGTTCAGGGTGGTATGGCCGTAGACTCCCTTTCAATTCATTTCCACACCATTGCCAGAGTTGACTTAAAAGTTACTCCCTGACCAAAATCCTGTACCATATCTGTATCCTCCTTGTCTGTGGAATATAATATAAAGCCTTCTGCATGATAAAAGAAGTTCTTCCCCTATGTGACAGTCTGCCTCCCAACTTCATTTGGGTTGACCACCTTCTGACACCCTAGGATCTAGCAGCAGTATCTTCCTGGAGTTGCCCAAAGGTGCCATGCAAAGGCACACCCTGGAAGAGGTCGTTCTGTCCCCATGATATGCCTTTCTCCCTTTCTCTTCTTGTGAAACTACTAGTCCGGCTCTGCCTACAGTAGTTCCCCCTTGATCCGTGGTTTCGCTTTCCGTGATTTCTGTGTCCCGATCAACTGCAGTCTGGAAGCCCATGATCCTCCTTCCGACCAGTGGTGGGAAGGTCAGTCGCAGCCTGTCCCTGTGTCTCAACCCTGCAAGGCTCACCTCCGTTCATCTCCTCACCAAGGCTTTTTAGTGTCTCACATCATCACAAGAAGAAAAGTGAGTACAGTACAATCAGAGATACTTTGAGAGACAGACTACACTTACATAGCTTATTGTAGGACATTTTAATAATTGTTCTATTTTATTAGAGTTGTTGTTACTCTCTTGTGGTGCCTAATTTATAAATTAAACTTTGTTGTAGGTGTGTACATATAGGAAAAAAACATATTCCCCAGTACTCGAGGGTCTGGCACTGCCCCTGGTTTTCAGACACCCACTGGCATCTTGGGAGAATCCTCTGTGAACGAGAAGGGACATCCTCCGCGATGCTGACCAGTTCTTTTCCTGTATCACCACTGCACCTGGCAATACCCCTTTTTAATTGTACTAATTGCGCTATGGTTTATTATCTGTTTTTATGTTACCTTTTGCTCCTAGACAGCAATTAACCTTGGCCGCTGGAAAGTGTATTTTATTCACCTTTGTTTCTCTGCCTCCTGCCTCCCAGCCTGGCACATGGAAAGTACTCAATGAATGTTTGTCAACTTGACTAACAAGCTGAGTCATGAGTCATCCTCTCACTCTAAATGACTTAACAGGTCACTGCATCTTGGAATTATAAACAATTATTATTCATTTATCGAGTCTAGAAAACAACAATGTTTACTACCAGATTGGCACCGGATTTTGTTCATTCACCTGAAAATTTGAATTTCATTGAGATCAAGATGTGCACTTTTGCCACTGAACTGGAGAGGTAGCTCTAGACTATCAGTTACAATATTTACTAAAACTGTTAGCATGTTGTTAGCTTATTGTTTGTTAATTTGTAGTCTCCCTTGGGCGCCTGGGTGGCTCAGTGGGTTAAGCCGCTGCCTTCGGCTCAGGTCATGATCTCAGGGTCCTGGGATCGAGTCCCGCATCGGGCTCTCTGCTCAGCAGGGAGCCTGCTTCCTCCTCTCTCTCTCTGCCTGCCTCTCTGCCTACTTGTGATCTCTCTCTCTGTCAAATAAATAAATAAATAAATAATCTTAAAAAAAAAAAAATTTGTAGTCTCCCTTGCAGAGACTTTACCTTCAGAGGGGTTTGCTTTACTGTCTGCAGCCTAGCACCTGGCAATCAGTAGGGATACTCTCTCAATAGATGAGAGAGACAGATAGATGGGTAGATAGATAGATCAATATTTCTTTCTTTAATCTACCTGTCTGTCTATCTATCTAATCTAGCTTATTGAGAAAATGGATAAGTGAAGTACCATGAAGAAACATATTCCATATGAGTACTTTCAGGAAGGATTTATAAACATATTCAGAAATTTACTTTTCCATCTGTTCCTTTCTTGCTTTTGGTAGAGGATATGCCTTTAAAAAAAAAAAAAAAGATTTTATTTACTTATTTGAGAGAGAGCATGAGAGGGGAGAAGGTCAGAGAGAGAAGCAGACTCCCCGCAGAGCTGGGAGCCTGATGTGGGACTCAATCCTGCAACTCCAGGATCATGACCTGAGCCAGAGGCAGTGGCTTAACCAACTGAACCCCCCAGGCATCCCAGGATATGCCTTTCTTAAAGAGATAATCAAATAATACAGATATTATAGGGATGTTCCAAATATCCAAAATATCCCTAGTTACAAACTGGATATCATGGGGCATTTGTTTTTCAAAACAACACACAACATACTGTATCCCCATTTAAACATACACTTGGGATGCTTGAGTGGCTCAGATGGTTAAGCGTCTGCCTTTGGCTCAGGTCATTGTCCTGGGGTCCTGATATCAAGTCCCACATTAGGCTCCTTGCTCAGTGGAGAGCCTGCGTCTCCCTCTAACCTGCAGCTCCCTCTGCTTGTGCATGCTCTCTCTCCCTCTCTCTCTCTCTGACAAATAAATAAATAAAATCTTTTAAAAGCATACATACCACATTGTAAGCCAGTACACACATTCCTATATAACTGAAATTAGTTTTACAAAATAACACTTTTTTGTACTTTTAATGTGTACTGCATCCTGTAATCTATTCTTTTATGTTTAATTTTTTAAATATTAGTCACGACCCACTAATTTTGTTTAGCAGTCTTTAATGCAAGCTATAGTATTAAAACCACTATTTATGCTTGATCTTAGCCAAAAGGCCAAGAAACGATTTTAAATAATAGTTCTTCTTGTGCATTAGGTGTTTATGGCTCACCAAGAGAGGGAACATGATGACTGAAGTTAGCAGGAACTTCGAAAATTCTAGAATAATCAGAAATGAAAAGGCAAATGGTAATTTAATCATTCAATTTACCAAAATCATCGTGGGGCTATGTGTGTATGTGTATAGTTTTACAGGTTATATGTTTGGGTTTATGGAAGCTAGCTCTTTGGAAGTGGTGTTTTTCCTCCCAAGAAAGCACAAGACCTCAGTCTGAGAAGCTGGTGGTAATGAGTAGTGGTCCTAGGTCTGGTGTGGTTTTGTAAATTTTTAGCAAGACTTTCCAAAGTAAGTAATTCATAGGTTAGTGATACAACTCTGCAGTTTCTTTTTTTTTTTTTAATTTTTTTTTTTAAGATTTTATTTATTCATTTGACAGACGGAAATCACAAGTAGGTGGAGAGGCAAGCAGAGAGAGAGAGGAGGAAGCAGGCTCCCCGCCGAGCAGAGAGCCCGATGCGGGGCTTGATCCCAGGACCCTGGGACCATGACCTGAGCTGAAGGCAGAGGCCTCAACCCACTGAGCCACCCAGACATCCCACAACTCTGCAGTTTCAAGAAATCCTTTATCAAAATAAAGCACAATTATAACTAACTAATTAGTGCCAAAATTAATTCGTATTACCAAATATTTCCTAGTGTGAGAATCTTTCCAAGGTATATATAAGTTTGTGGCTGGCATTCTGGTGATTTGAAGCTTCAAATGAGTTTTAATGTCAGAGGCTGTTATAGATAGCTTCTGTTTTTGAGCCTCTCTCTAGAAAGATAATGAGATTTTAGATCCCTGCTGATAAGTCCTCTAAAGAAAGGCCAACATACAGGTTTCCATTCCTCTTTTTCCATAAGCAGTGAAAAAAGAAAGACGGGAAAATTGTGATTATGCTGGGCACCTCTCCTATTACGTGACTACCCTGATCCAAGCTGGATGTGTTTTTCCTCCTTAACAGTTCCCAGCATTTAGGATCCTGGTTGTGAAGGCTAGAGCATGTTACTGTAATTTATTTAGAATTGCTTAAGATCACTCTTAGCTATATTCTATTCACTTTTAAACCTACTTCTTAAAGAATTTGTCTTTCATCTCAGAAACATTTAAAAACTCCCCCAAATGATGTTTAAAAACATCTTTTTTTAGGGGTGCCTGGGTGGCTCAGTCATTAAGCGTCTGCCTTTGGCTTAGGTCATGATCCCAGGTTCCAGGGCTTGAGCCCCAGCATCCAGGCATGGCATGGGGCTCCCTGCTCAGTGCGGAGTCTGCTTCTCCCTATGCCACTCCCCCTGCACGTGTTCCCTTTCTCACTGTGTCTCTCTGTCAAATAAATAAATACAATCTTTAAAAATTGTTTTTTAAATCTTTTTTATAAAATGTTTTAAATATAGAAAAATGCCATAAAGGAAAAATATGACCAATAATCCCACCACCCTCAGTTTCACTATTTATCAGTCTCCATATCTGGCGTCTACTCTTCTACTTACAGTATACATGTATGCGTGTGTGTCTTTTTAATTGGGATCAACCTATAATCTACCTTTCTCACTTAACAGTATATTGTGAATGTTTTTCCATGTCAGTAAGTATTCCAAAATGTGACTTTTTTTTTTTCCAAAATGTGACTTTTAAATGACTGGATTCATTCATTCATTTCCTATTATATGAACATACCATAATTTATCCAACTTTTCATGATTTGGCATTTATGGTTTATATATTTTCTGTTATTAATAATGCCTCCATGACTGTCCTTCTAAATTAATCTTTGGGCATATCTGTGACTTATTTTCTTAATATGTGTTTTTACACATACTTCCAATTTACTTTTCAAAAATGTATGAATTTTCACTTCCATTGCTTTAAAACTAAAACTGCTGTGTTATCTTGTCCTTTTACATCATTAGGCAAAAGCTTTAAAAACACTTAAACAATTAATATGAAGTGACAAAAATTGAGTATAGTTAGCAATTAGTCCATACAAGTCTGTGCAAGGAGAAGAGTATTTAATAAGAAATACATGAGGGGTGCCTGGGTGGCTCAGTGGATTAAGCCTCTGCCTTTAGCTGGGGTCGTGATCTCAGGGTCCCGGGATCGAGTCCTGCCTCGGGCTCTCTGCTCAGCGGGGAGCCTGCTCCCCCCTCCCCACCCCCCGCCTGTCTCTCTGCCTCCTTGTGATCTCTCTCTCTCTCTGTGTCAAATAAATCAATAAAATCTTCTAAAAAATTTTTTTAAATAAAAAAAAATGAGATGCGTGAACCTGGATAACATATTCTTCCTAAATTCAGTAAGAATGCTTATTAACAGAAGAATAAGAAAAATTTTGGAACTATTTGGGGAGGCCAAATTTAAAGAGAAAATTCTCAGATAAGGTACTGGGGTACAGTAGGAGACTATCGATGTCAAGAAATAGGAGGAGAGGAGCACCTGAGTGTTCAGTCAGTTGGGCGTCTGCCTGTGATTCAAGTCAAGTCCCCGCATAGGGCTCCCTACTCAGTGGGGAGTCTGTTTCTCCCTCTGACCCTTCCCACTCTTGTGTTCTCTCTCAAATAAATAAGTAAAATCTTAAAAGAAGAAAAACGAAAAGAAGCAGGAGGAGAATATTTATGTTTATAACTATCTATTAAAAATGTAGATGTACTTTGAGAGACGCCTGGGTGGCTCAGTTGGTTAAGCCACTGCCTTCGGCTCAGGTCATGATCCCAGGGTCCTTGCTTGGCAGGGAGCCTGCTTCTCTTGCTGCCTCTGCCTGACTCTCTGCCTGCTTGTGTGTACTCTCTTTCTCTCTCTCTGGCAAATAAATAAAATCTTTTAAAAAAATGTATATGTACTTTGATTAAAATACTATGTAAAGGATATGCTTCTGTTTCAGATCTACATTTGTGGATTAATAATATAAAAAGATAAAACATATCTAGCTTAAGTTGATCTACCCTCGAAATCACACAATACTTAAGTAAGTGCTTGGGAGTCATAGAGAAGACAGAAGCCAAGTTCCACTTTGCTCTACACTATTTAAGCTAATGTGGTGGGAAAAGGTACCTTTAGATGACTGTGGAAACTCTACGTGTCATCAAAGGGTCTGATTCAGTACGTGTGAACAATATCTCTGTTTTTCTTCCCAAGCTCCCCTTCACATTCTATTTTGAAATTCATTTAAATTCATTTTATCCCAGATGATTAAAATATCTTCATTGTTTTCACTACTTCTGTAACAACAACTTACAGTCCTATATACTCTTTTCCAAATATTTTATCAGTATGTATCATCTGTACTCTGTACTTTCTTTTTCCTTCCCTATCACATTCTTCGTAGTCATATCTGGACTTAGTACCATCAGTCTTTTCCAAGGACACAAATCATTTATTATATTTTCGTTGAATTGATATAATTGGGAATTAATTCATAAGGAGAAAGAGAAGAAAAAGGAGCGCAACATATTAATATATTAATATTAATATAGACTCTGTTCATTAATTAATATATATTAATATATTATTATATATTAATATAATATATAATATTAATATAGACTCTGTTCATTATATACTTGAGAATTATAAATGCTTCACATATATTATTTTAAAAGAGGCTAAAGATACCAATTTGAAAATAATAACTATGTCCTACTTTATCCATTATATATTTCTAATTTACCAGCTTAGGGTCTCTGGCTAGCTCAGCTGGTAGACCATACGATCCTTAATCTCTTGGTCCTGAGTTTGAGCCCCACACTGAGGTAGAGTTCACTTTAAAAAAATGGAGAGATGGAGCACCTGGGTGGCTCAGTGGGTTAAAGCCTCTGCCTTCGGCTCAGGTCATGACTCCAGGGTCCTGGGATCGAGACCTGCATGGGGCTCTCTGCTCAGCAGAGAGCCTGCTTCCTCCTCTCTCTCTGCCTGCCTTTCTGCCTACTTGTGATCTCTGTCTGTCAAATAAATAAATAAAATCTTAAAAAATAAATAAATAAAAATTAAAAACAATTAAAAAATGGAGAGATTAGCAGGAGAAGAAGAAAATATTTATAATAATTACTGGAACAGCAGCCAGATCTATCCTATTGTTGATATGTTTATCATAGTAACTAATGCCCTTTCAGTGGAGCACCGTGCTGTAGACTGTCCACTTTTCCATTCATTAAAATTTTAAATGTACTTTGATTAAATTTCTGTATAAATATTCATAGCTCACATCCCACTCTTTATTCATCCATCTACTCATCTACCCATTTATTCAGTAAATATTTATTGAATATTTATGTGCCAGATACTATTCAAACCAATAGGAATGGAAAGATGAGCTCTTGCTCTCAAGTATCTTACTCTCGTGGAGGAGCCAGAAACACAGTAAATACATGTAATAACAATCCAGTGTGTTAAGTGTTGGAGTTTGGTAGTGGTGTTTTGAGAGCGCAAGCAGGATCCTCTTACATGGGAAGGATTTGGAGGAGAACACCATGGACTCCTTTGAAGAGATGACCAACTAGAGAGACATGCAATAGACCATCTCCAAGTCAAGACAGAGCGTGGGGAGAGGACTAGGAAGTGAACACTAGGGAAAAGGAACAGTGTGGGAAATGGCGTGGAGAGGAGAAGCATGTTACATGGGAGGAACTTAATCATTTTAATTTTGCTGTATCTTTTTTTTTTTTTTTTTTTTTAAAGATTTTATTTATTTATTTGACAGAGAGAGATTACAAGTAGGCAGAGAGGCAGGCAGAAAGAGAGAGAGGAGGAAGCAGGCTCCCTGCAGAGCAGAGAGCCCGATGCGGGACTCGATCCCAGTACCCTGAGATCATGACCTGAGCCGAAGGCAGTGGCTTAACCCACTGAGCCACCCAGGCGCCCTAATTTTGCTGTATCTTGAGATTTAAAGTAAGAAGTGGCGAGGATGATGCTAGAAAGTTAGGATTCAGATCATGGAGAGGTTTGTCCATCCTATGAAGAATCTTGAACTTTATCTTGAAGGACCCATAATAAATTATCTGCAGTGTTAGTGATGGGAGCGACTGGGAATGGGGGAGGGGGATCTTAAGCAGGGGATTTGTAGTCAAGTTTCAATTTTGAAAAGAAAATTTGAATGGAAAGAGTATACAAGCTAGATTTGAAGAGATTAAGAGTGAAGAGACAGGGAACACATAGGAAGCAGTAGAAGCTGGTGGTAGGTGATTAAAGCGTTGAACCAGGATAATGTATTCCCAGAGATGGAAAAAGGGGAACAGATAGAAGATACTTGCTATTCTCAGAACTTGTTTATGAATTCACTTCATGGAGTGAAGCAATTCTCCAAAAGTGATGATGATTCCATTGGAGGCCGGGGCCAACAAGAACTTTGAAATAAGAATAATAATACTGGGGGCACCTGGGTAGCTCAGTTGATTAAGTGTCTGCCCTTGGCTCAGGTCATGATCCCAGAGTTCTGGGATCGAGCCTCTTGTTGGGCTCCCTGCTCAGTGGGGAGCCTGCTTCTCTCTCTCCCTCTGCCCTTCCCCCTGCTTGTGCTCTCTGTCAAATAAATAAGTAAAATCTTTAAAAAAAAAAAAAAAAAGAAAGAAAGAAAGGAAGAAGAAGAAGAATATTGAACTATCAAGTCAACCAATAATAGATTGGAATGGAAATAAAGCCCTTCTCTTTGAAAACACAGGACAACTAACTCCCAGGTCAAAAGTCTTTATTGAGAGTATCAACATGTAATGGGTTTCAGCAGCATAGTTTATTTTAGACTGATGCTATCAAACTAGCTTTTCTTTGCTCTGATGGCATGCCTCCCTAGCAATGAGAATTCTTTGAGGATTTCTTGCCTGAGGCCCTGGGAATGGTTATCCCATTAACAGTTATCAGGAGGAAGAAACAATTGAGTACATCAGGGAAAGAAAGAATTTTGGGCATGTTAAGTTTGAGTCACCTGTAAAATATCCAGTCACCTGTAAAATATCCAGTAGGCAGTTGGAAACAGAGAGCTGGAGCTTGGAAAGAAATTAGAGACAGGCATGCATATTTGGTAGCTGAACTCATACAAATGGATAGAATTTCCCGAGAAAGAACATATATTACAAAAAGAAGGAGGACAATGACAGAATGTTGGGTAACTCCAACAGAGGAGGAACCCGTAGAAGATACTGAGGAAGAATGGTCAGAGAAATAGGAATAATTTATGCTTCCTTTTCCTATATGAGTTTCTTCTCTTCACTTCCTATAGGAAAGGGTAGGATTCTCTTGGACAGAATCCATTTTAGACAAAATCAATTTTGTTCTTTTTTATAGTATATTGGGTAACTGTTTCCACAATAATAACATAGTATGGTCATCTGTGTGCTTTCTTACATTTTTATTAAATAGTACATTTTTGTTGGCACTGTCAAGAACTGTGAAGGTTTAAGAATTACCTCCTTACAGGCTAACAAGTTAGTCTGCCACAGCTTCATGGATACTGGCAGTAGACAGGAGACTCCTGGATCAGAAACAAAGAATTATTCTTAGTATATCAGGCAGCATAAACTTCAGTTCTCCTTGTTCCAAGTCCCATGCGGTGACTCCCAAATGCCCCAGGTGAATACTACATAGACAGTAGGTTTCCATTATAGCAAAAAAAAAAAAAAAAAAAAAAAAATCCTGAGATTAGGGAAGCAAATCTTTGACAAACAAACCTGGCCTTCCTTTTCTCCAGAGGGAGATGTTCTTTTTTATTATACTAGACATTACAGAAACTGCCTTCTGCTCTAAAAGGAGACATCATCTTTATCTTCCAAGGCTGTTGACTCTATAAACATCCTTGAAAAGATGATCCAAAGTAAAATCTCTCAATGTCTCTGCTCACAAGACATGCAGAAACTTTGGAGACCCAAGGAGATTTGTCTCCCTGTAGGCACACTCAATGTCTTCTGTATTTTTCCATACCCCTTGCATCTCCCAAGTTAGTGCCTTGCGTATGACAGGTGCTAATAATTATTTGTTGAAATAGTGATTTAGAAATAATGTCAACAATAGAAATAGTTTACAAGATGTTTCCTCAGAATTATTTACCATGGACCAGTACAAAGGTTGCCTTTAACTTCCACCATATATTTACATAAGCAGTTCATTTAGAACTGTAACCTTCTTGAGAACCACAGAGTGTATTGTTTTTTGCTTCCTAGAGTCTAAAACAGAGCTAGAACATAGTAATAGAGAAACAAAGATTTGTTAAATAAATTGAAAAATGTGGACCATCACACAGTTGCAAATGAGGCAGAATTCAAAGTAGGCTGTTTGCCCTTTTTTAGCTCTTCTGCTACTGCTTGGTAACAGCACTAGCAGTTTTTATACTCTTCAAACCATCTGAAGAAAGGAAGATGAAAACACCAATTCCTGCTAAATGCTAGTAACTCGGTAGAGTGATTCTATGCAAAGTTTTTTGTTTATTTGTTTGTTTTGTTTTCCTTATCTCAGGAGAAGTCTGGATGTCCAGGATAGGATGAAATGGACTTTCTCATACCTGTTGGTGAACGTGTAAACTGGTCTTTATTCACACATTTGGCTATTTCCAATGAGGCTTTAAATGCCTACCCTGCAATTTAATTTTCAGAAAACCGCCCTGATTAAATTAACTTAACTACCGAAAAGAACTTTTATGTATAAATATAGCCAACCCCCAAACTTTGTTTATGATAGCATAAAATTTGGAAATTCTTATTCAGCTGAAGAAGGAGTTCCTGCCCTGAAGTGTGAATCTCTGTTTAGACCATGAATAGACACTGCCAAGTTTTCCTCCTTGGAGATCTTTAAGAAGAATAAATTAACCCCATTCCTAGATAATTTAAATATTGGTGCCATGTGTCTTTCCCAAGGTCTTTCCATTTCATTTGGTCTGGGTTTTATAATCTGTACTTCTCTATAAGGAAAGGTAATGTGGTTTTCTTTTCTTTTTCTTTCTTTCTTTTTTTTTTTTATAAGATTTTCTTTATTTATTTGACAGACAGAGATCACAAGTAGGCAGAGAGGTAGGCAGAGAGAGAGGAGGAAGCAGGCTCCCTGCTGAGCAGAGAGGCCGATGCGGGGGCTCGATCCCAGGACTGGGATCATGACCTGAGCTGAAGACCGAGGCTTTAACCCACTGAGCCACCCACACACCCTGGTAATGTGGTTTTCAATTGCGTCTCATATTTAGGGGTTGATTCTCTTAATACAGTGATACTCAGCTACAGGGAAGGAATTGAACTCTCTGGGGATGCATGTTCAATATTAAACATTTTACATTTCTAATAGTGGGGGAAGGTATTGGCTTCAAAATTGTTTCAGTCTAGAAAGTTGCTTTTTGGCTCGGTGGGTTGAGCTGCTGCCTTCGGCTCGGGTCATGATCTCAGGGTCCTGGGATCGAGTCCCGCGTCGGGCTCTCTGCTCAGCGGGGAGCCTGCTTCCTCCTCTCTCTCTCTGCCTGCCTCTCTGCCTACTTGTGATCTCTCTCTGTCAAATAAATAAATAAAATCTTAAAAAAAAAAACTTTGTTTTAACATGGCATTATCCTGGGGTGCCTGGTTGGCTTAGCCAGGAGAGCCTACCACTCTTGATCTCAAGGTTGTGAGTATGAGCCCCATGTCGGGGGTAGAATTTAGTTAAAAGAATATAGACTCCTCCAGTATTGCTTGTATTTACTCAAAGACATTGAAGAAATCAAATGGGATCTTATCAGTTTATGACCTATTATTCTGCCCCCCAAAGTGTCACCAGTTCATTTCTAATCAGGAAGCAGTAGGCAGAGGACAAGAATACTTACTTAAGGTTTATTTCATGTAAAAATATAAAATCCTGATGAAGTCTATTTAGTACTTTCAGGATTTCATTAAATTAAGTGTTGCTAGCTACTAGGTTTGTGCAATGTCAAAAAAGCAAATCACACATCTGGAGGGAAGATGGAAGTAATTTAATAAAGCATTTGACCTTTTCATATGAGTCATAATTCTATCCAGAAAAAGAGTTAACAGAGTTCTTTTTATTAGTAAATCTCATTGAGGCCAAGATATTCACTGGTTTATTTAAGTTGCCTTTATTATGCATTTGTGGGTCTCATGGGTATAAGTGTGAGTTTTGGAGTCCGATTCCCGCCCCCCGACACACACACACACACTCAGTGAGCAGTTTATACCACCTTTCTCAGGATTTTTTTTAAAAATAATTTTTATTTTTAAGTAATCTCTACACCTTATTTGAGCATCGAACTTACAACCCCAAGATCAAGAGTCTGGTGCTCCACCGACTGAGCCAGCCAGGATCCTCTATATCACCTTTCTCAGGGTTAAAAGAAACACAGGAGTGCAGTTGGCCACTCTGGGTTTTTCTACTCTTTTTATACATTTCTGTGGTCTATGTATAAAAGGAAAATGATAGGATTACTATCTTTTGGGATGAATCCATTTCAGGCTCTCCAGGAAGGAAAGAGGAGAATATCATATTACTTTTCTGACAAAAGTGATAGAGAAGGTAAAAGACAGGGTAGGGGTTGAGAGAAAACCTGAAAATGGGAACATGGAGAGGGAAGGTCCAGGCGGAGCAAAAGAGATAGAGAACCTCGGGATGTCTGAGGAAAACCTACTGGAGATGACTGAGCTATGACTCAGAAAGAAACTGTGTCCCTGGGGGTATGACAATAGTGAAGAGTAAGTAGAAACCCTTGAGATGAAGAGGAAGGGGGCTTTGTGAGAGGGAGCAGGGGCGGGGGGAGGAAAGAGGGGAAGAGAAATCATTAGATAAAATCAAATTTGTGCTAAAGTTTTCTTTTCTTTTCCTGGCATGGAAGTGGGCACAGGAATGTAAAATTTTCCTATGTCCTGAGAAATCCATTATTGGTTTCTGAGACCCTCTGCCAAATTTATTTTAATCCGTAATTGTCAATATTGCTTTATTACATAAAGTGGCAATATTGCTTCAAACATATAGAGAAGATAATTTAAGCCAATAAATATTCCATGCTAATTACTGAAGTACAAACATTTCACATTTTCCCTTTGATATCAAATGGAAACGTTTACTGGTCCAACAACATGGGCTATATTATATACCACCTGACAATACTGGGAAAGATTGAGTGAGTATTTTATTATGAAATATTACTGAGATTTTCCTGGATTACTGTAAAAGTCATTTTAAAATTAGTTGTTCTTCTAGCTTTTTTTAATAACATGTGAAATTTCAGAAATACAATTTATTTAGAGTCTGATAAAGCAAAATGCTGAACAGCCACCATTTTGATCCACTTGAGCTGAAGTAGTCCTTGGTATCCATGTAATATTCCTACCCACCAGTCTATACGTACCTTTGGATCTGCACTGTGCCCTAAAGAGACACCATGCTATTACCTTAAAAGAGTTATAAAGAGCAAATTTTTTTAATAGCTTTAAGGATAGAGTCCTCACTCTCATTTTTTGCTTTTTTTATGTATTAGCATAGATTCAAGGAAGGAATGAAAGGTAGTCAGCAATTAATATAGAAAAGTTTTTGTCATTAAGTGTATTTATACAGCTGTTAAGTACCTTAGTATAAAGGCAGTGTAAAGTAACTTTAATTCTCACCTTGAATAATTTATGACCATTTTAAGAAGTCCGAGGATTTTATTTGAAGTACTTTCAAAGAATTATTAAATACTAGATTCTGTCATATTTTAGATGACTTGCTTCCAGTTGGATTGAAGACAAATCCACATTTTTCTCAGAAGAGAAACCTGTTTCACATGGGCTATGGGGGGCAAAGAGCATCTTGCATCTTCCTCGCTTACCTGCAAGGCTGAGTAGGGTGTGGATTGGGCTGGGGAGCCACAGGCTGTGGGTTGGTGTGGCTCAGGGAGCAGACTGAGTGGAAGCAGAATCAGTGGCAATGATCCCAGACGAATTTGCCTGTACCATGCCTCCAGTAGGGTGGTTTAAGAGAAACAGGAGTTTATCCATTGGAGGCTGTGTTGGTAATTGACATGAAAGATACCTGTGATCATCCTTTACTCATCATAATCTGAAATTACTTCACACTTAAGGTACTTTGGGGCTTTCTGGTCAACCTCTGTTACCTTATAGAACTGGGTGTTCTGGCTAAACCTCCCTCAAAAGGCTTACGTGACTCTAATAAAGTAGGCAAAATAGCCCTGGGAATTTCCTGAGAAACCTGAAGACGATTTGAGATCTTTCAGATATTCAGGTGGAGGTGAAATATATTGACATTTTTGTAACTTCATAGCTGCATAAGCTGATGACATGTTGGACCTCTATATTATAGGTATGGGGCAGGAGAGGAGAAAGATAGGAAAGGGGATATAAAAGCAGCAAAAGATTAAATAATTGAATTGATTTTTTATTTTTAAAATTTTATTATGAAATGTTTCAAATAATAGAAGCATATGGAGAATTATATGACAACCTGTATCCCCACAACCCAGTGTAAATATATATTAACTTTTTGCTTCATTTACTCCAGATGTGTTTAAAGAAAAAATAGTACTGTTACAAAGCTCCCTCCCTAATTTCATATTCTCTCCCCACTGCCTTTTTTAAAAGATTTTATTTATTTGAGAGACAGGGAGAGAGAGAAAGCAGGAACATGAGCAGGGAGAGTTGCGGAGGGAGAGGAAGAAGCAGGCTCCCCAGAGCAGGGAGCCGGGTGTGGGACTCTGCCAGGACTCTGGGATCCTGACCTGAGCCAAAGGCAGACACTTAACAGACGGAGCCACCCCAGTGCCCCTCCATTTACTATCCCTTGTTCCCTTTTCTGCTTGTGGTAATCTTTACCCTGTTTTGGGTTTCTGTTATCCCCATGAATGTTTCCATATTTTTACTACATGTGGTATGTGCCCATAAATAATATAACGTTTTTTAAACATTTGCATATTTTTAATATTTATATAAATGATGCTTCACATATTTTTTTAAAGATTTATTTATTTGACAGACAGAGGTCACAAGTAGGCAGAGAGGCAGGCAGAGAGAGAGAGGAAGAGAAGCAGGCCCCCTGCTGAGCAGAGAGCCCCGTGTGAGGCTCGATGTGGGGCTCGATCCCAGGACCCGGGAATCATGACCTGAACCGAAGGCAGAGGCTTTAACCCACTGAGCCACCCAGGCGCCCTGCTTCACATATTTTTAACATTTATATAAATGATGCATTTATACATATGCACAGCTTGCTCTTTTGGCTAACCTTGTTTTTAGGATTTACGCATGCTGATCATTAATCTCTAATCTTCTATTATATATTTCATTGCATGAAGAGTCCAGAATTCTCCATTGATAGACATTTTAAGTTGTTTCACACTTTATGGTGACCGTTATTGTCTCCTTATATTAAATATATATTCTATCAAGGCTTTTGTCCTCTTTTTGATTGCTAACATAAGTCAGTCATCTTTTTCTCTTTTGTTCTTGGTAAATCTTGCTAAAGAATTATGAATTTGTGAGTTGCTGATGTTGTTTGAAAGAACCAGTTTCTTTGGTTTGGTTGAACTAATTTTTGATTTCATAAATTTCTGATATTTGCTTTACCTTTTACTCTCTTCAGGTTTACTCTTGAGTTGATTTCTTAACTCATTTGGTTTCAATCCTTTTTTTTTTTTAACAAATAAATCTAGAGGTTCAAAATTTCACACTAAGATCAACTTTGACTTCATCCCATAAATTTTAACATATGTACTTAATCATTTGGTTCTAAATATTTTGTAAGTTCTATTGTGGGTCTCTAACAGATGGCTTATTAAGAATATCTGTAAAGCTAGGGTCACCTTGGTGGCTCAGTGGGTTAAGCTGCTGCCTTCGGCTCGGGTCGTGATCTCAGGGTCCTGGGATCGAGTCCCACGTCGGGCTCTCTGCTCGGCAGGGAGCCTGCTTCCTCCTCTCTCTCTCTCTGCCTGCCTCTCTGCCTACTTGTGATCTCTCTGTCAAATAAGTAAATAAAATCTTTAAAAAAAAAAAAAAAGAAAGAAAGAATATGTGTAAAGCTTTCTAGGGGCGCCTGGGTGGCTCAGTCAGTTAAGTGTCTGCCTTCAGCTTAGGTCATTATCCCAGAGTCCCAGGACGGGTTCCCACATCAGTCTCCCTGCTCACTGGGGAGTCTGCTTCTCCCTCTGCCCTTCACCCAGCTTGTGCTCCCTCTCACTCGCTTGCTCTTTCTCTCAAATAAATAAAATAAAAATAAAAGAATATATTTAAAGCTCTCTAAATATCTGGAGGTTTTTGTTTTTTTAATATTTCATTATTTATTTAACATTTCATTACTTTTTAAAAGTAATCTCTACCCCCAAAATGGAGCTCAAACTCATGATCTCAAGATCAGACGTTGCATGCTTTACTGACTGAGCCAGTCAGGTGCCCCAAGGAGATTCTGACTCTCAGGTTGTGATCTCAGGGTTTTGAGATCAAGCCTCAGGTCAGGCTCTGGACTGGGTGAGGAACCTGCTTAAGATTCTCTCTCTCCCTCTCCCTCTGCCACTCCTCCCATCTTCCCTACTTCTATCCTCTTTACCCCTACCCCAGCTAAGGCACATAGGCTCTCTCTTAAAAACAACAACAAAAATACCCTAGTTTCTCTTCAGATCACATAAATCTTTTGCCTTTTTTAAAAAACAACAACAAAAAAGCATCTTAAAAAATGTATTGGGTTTCTTTGTGACCCACTTGTGATCAGTTCCTCTGTATGTTCCGTGTATTCTTGAAAATGTATATATTCTGTTTGTCAGTGCAGATTACTATACCCATTCCTTTGTGCAAGCTTATTAACTCATTATTGGAATATTTTCCATCCTTCTCACTTTTTTTTGTTTGATAAGACTTTCTGATAGAGATTTGTTAAAATTGCATACTATGATTTTGGATTTATCAATTCCTACTTGCAATTCCATTTTTTGCATTTTGCAGCTTTTGTTTTGGTGTTGGGCCCATAAAAATTTATGATTGTCATATCTTTTTGGTGGCTTATTCCTTTTACTATCCTTTTTTCCATCTTATCTCCATCTGTCTGACTCTATTTTCTCTGAGATATATATATATATATATATATATATATATATATATATAAATCTAGTGAAGGATATATACACACACACACACACACACACACACATTTGGGCAGTATTTGGCTAATATATCTTTTCCACCTTTTTCTGTATATAATTCTGTGCTATCATGTTTTAGGGGTATCTCTTAAACACAATGTATAGCTGGATTTTTCAAAATTACTATCTGATCTGAGAAATAAGAGAGAGCTCTCTTATTATGGAAAAGTGCAAGGTTTACTTAAGCCATTCCAATTTGTTTGTAACCTTAATCTCCATTGTGTCTTTGGTATAAAATTTCTTAGTGAGAAATACAAGATGCTCTGTCCAACAGTTCCAAGGAAACAGAGACTTAAGTTTATACAGTAGTATGTCAAGATGCCCCAAGCAGACAATAAATCCAGCATTTAATTTGGTTTTCTTGTGTGCCTGCAGAAATTAAGGGAGAAACGATTCTGCAGGTACACTAAAAGAACAATTTAATAAATTCTACTTTGCTTTCTATTATTTTCCCCTTTAGTTTTCATAGACAATAAATCTTGGGAAGGAATTTTCGCCATAATCTACACAGATAGATGATTTCATACCCTCACTAAATTGTGAACTCTTCCAAGGCAGACATATCTTATACGTTTTGTCTATCTAATGTGTACAATTGAAGCTCAAGGGTTGACCTAAAGTGAACTCTTGATTTTATGGAGGGAAGAAGAAGAAGAAAAAAAACCAACAATGGAAATGTACAAGGTAATTTTTTCTTCAAGACATAAATTTTCATGAAAGAATGGGAACGTTGCTAGAATTTTCACTGTATTTTGTTACTGATCCTAGTTATGGCTCCAGTAACCATTTTTACAAATATGCCCAACTGTATATTTAATACTTCATAGAAGGATAAATGACAGTAAATTTCTGAATATATAAAGCATCCCTCTGTTTCAATTGTTTTGTTAGCTCATAAAAGGAGTACTATGCCTTCTCATTTTTGTGACCCTACTATGTTGTAACTGTGCCTGGCACATAGCAGGCTTTCAATAATTGTTTGAATGAATAGATCGATGGAGGTCATGCAAATCAACATCACATGACCACAGCTGTACTGAACAATTTGTAAATTCATATCATTTCTTTCTTTAACTTCAAGTGCAGGTTGAAATTCTTTCATTTCTGCACAAGCTTTCTGGCATCCCGAAGGAAGAATTAATTGTTCTTTTCTTTGTGTTCCCACTTTGTCCATTATGTTGAGACAGCGCCCCCCCCCCCTTTTTTTTAAATCACATTACAGGTAGCTATTTGCACATCTGTCCTCATTCTAGCTTATGAGGAATTGTTTCTTAATTACTTCAAAAGTCTACTGTGTAGTTGCTGCATGATATATAATAGAAGTGTCAGCAAATCTTTCTTGAATTAGACTTTAAAAGAGTGAAATTTAAGTGTAAATACATGTTGAACGTCTACTAAGTTTTAAACCCTGTGTAAGAAAATTTAAAGATGTTTTTCCTTTGGTTCTCATAATAATCCTATGAAATACCTGTTATTATTAAGGACAGAAAGGTTAAAACAGCCACTGAGTTAAGGCCTAGGTGTTCAGTAAGTGAGGAAGGTGGGACTAACCCACAAGCTCCTTTTACCTGACCATGCTACCCCCAGCTTACTCCTAGAACAAAACTGAGCTTGTAATGAAACCTACACCTGGAGATTGTGTCACCAGAGTCTTTTTGGATCATACTGCTTACCTCAGAATGTACACTATTGTTTTCAGTTGAGACATGTTCACCTCTAAAAACAAATATCCCTCCTAGGATCCAAATACCTGGAAAGGAGGTTTTATGTCTGTTTTACTACAACCCAGTCAGTTGTCCAGAGCATTCCCTGATGCAGTACTTGAGCTAGAGATCTGTCCTGCAGTTGCTTACAATCTATGAGAGAATTGAGGGAAATTTCAAGTCTGATAGTGAATGTTGATGTACTTGATGATAATGATAAAGAATTTTCTCCACTTTTTTGGCTTTATGGTCAGATATGCCTTGCTTGAATCTTTGTTCTAATTCTTTTCTAGCTGAATGCTCCTGGGCAAGTTACTTTATCTATCCAGGCCATAATTTCCTCAACTATTAAACAAGGATAAAGATACCTGCCTCAAGGGTTATATAAGATCATGCCCGTCCTACAAATGGTGGGAGCCATTGCTGTTATTATTAACTCCCCTCCCCCTTGGAAAAGCATGTTGTCCAAAAACAATGAGCAAGTTAAGTTTGGGTGAATGGGTTAAATGTTTAGCTAATATTTATTTACTTAATACTGCCTAGTGGTCTCAGGGCTACTCCCAACCCAATGCAGAGACAAATGAGTAGAGAAGCTCCCCAGACAGAGGTTAATGGCCCAGACAGAGACTGAAGAGAACACAAGTATCATTTCCTTCTATTCCTGTACAGCAGTTTATAAGGGCATTAGAGTAGGATGTGACATAAATTTTATAAAGATATTGTACATTAAATATACATACTATTACACCCCATCTAGAATTACAGCAACATCAATTATGAGCCTTACTTGTCAGTCACTATTACTGGTGTTCTCTCTATAAACAAGCTCAAAAGTCCTGTGGTGATCTATTAGAGGTTTTCTGTATCCTTCCTCCAGCCCCTTCTGATCCTTTTAGGCTCTTATGAGCAAACTGTTGATCATGACTAAAAGCAGCTAAGTGCTTTCATTCTTGGTGCTTAGCAGTTTCTCTGGAAGTCAGCAGACAATAATGTAGCCCTTAATACAGACTCAGACCAAATTTAGTGAGTGGGGGAAAGAGCATGAGAGAAAGTTAAGGAAACATGGTCTTTCAAGAGACAAACGAAGACAAATATTTTCAAGGTAACCTTTAAGTCACATGCCTGGGAACATTGTCCTTTGCAAATTTCCTTTATAAATTTCTTCTTATAAAAGTTCCTTCTGAACCTTTAGTCCTGTAGGAAAAAAGTACTAAAAGAAATGGAATGGGCTAGTTGCTTAAATGACAGAAATGGAAATTTGTAAGTTACACACACCAGGTATCAGTTGGTAAAATGGTGGAACAACTCCTGTAAGTCTTAGGGTAAAAATAAGAGTAAACTCTGAATTAGCACCCTCTCTGTTCATTATAGGAGGAAAATCCCTTCAGTAGAGAGGAACCCTGTGTTTTGCAGGTACCCTATCAAACAGGAACTGCTTGGGCAGTATTCTTGCCTTTTCTCTTGGTCATCCACTCAGACATTATAGTCACCAAGAAAGTCTGGGGTAAATTCCAAAGAGGAATCTTAGTTCTCTTCTGGAGCAGAGTCAACCGTTTTCCCTCCTGCCCCCGCGTACAATGGTATTGTCATTCTACCAATAATTCAACTCTGGGTGTAGAATTACACAATTAGGACCACAAAAGATAGATCATACTAGTGTTAATATTTTTGAAGTAAACATTATAGAGCTGATTTGTTTTATCAATAATGTGTATTAGGAAAGGAAAAATTGCTGTGAATCCTCCGGTGATGAGTTTGCTTTGTAGAGAGGCTGCTGTACCTTTTATCACTCATGCTTTGTGGTTCTCTTTGGATTTTTGAGGCAACATAAACTACAATTAGGGATGCTGTACCAGGCCATTTCTTGGGTAACCCCATAAGATGAGTTTCTAGTAGGACCGGAAATAGGAAAGAGCTCTGAAATAGTTCAGTTGCAATTCAGGAAGTCTTTCCATGTGGACCCTGTGGCCAAACAAAACCGATGGTCTGCTCTGTCTGCTGGTGGCAGATAGAGATGCTATATGACATCTGGCAAGCCCCACCAGCAGAATCACAACAGATACCCTAGAGCTTTGGAATAAGGCTGTATTCTATTCTGCCAACAACTATTCATTAGAAAAGAAGATCCTTGACTGGCTGTTGGTCTTGGAACAGATTGGATGCTTGACCATAGGATATCCAAATTGCCAAACTTGTGCTTTCTGATTCACTGAACCATAAAATTGGATGTGCACTGTGCATTCTATTATAAAATAGAAGTAGCATATATTAGGGGTCAGCAAATTTTATCTATAAAGGGCCAGATAGTAAATATTTTAGGCTTTGCAGGCCATACGGTTTCTGTTGCGACTGTTCCATTCTGCTGCTGTAGCTCAAAAGTGGCCATAAACGATATGTAAATGCATGACTGTGGCTGTGTTCCAATAAAACTTTATTTATTGACACTGGGATTTGAATTTTGCATCATTTTAAATGTCAAGATATATTATTCTTATTGCGATTTTCCCCAAGCATTTGAAAATGTAAAAACCGTTCTCAGCTTGCAAAGATGCATGCTACAAAACAAATGGTAGGCTGGATTTGGGCCACAGGCAGTGGTTTGCCAATGTCTAGTATATATGAAACTAGAACCAAGTACGTCCAGAAGGCACTACAAACTGCCCAAGCAGATCCAGCGACCCAGGCTCTCTTGGTGCCTGCTTCCTGGTTTTCCTTTTCTCCTTCAGTCCTTTCTATAATGCACGAACAGGAAAGAAGATGTGGGCTCAGCATGTGAATGGGTCTCATGGTATCCTGCAACAGAAAGACTCCTGCATGGCTCCTGCATCACAATCCCACTGCCTAGCAGCTCAGCCCTGACCAATACCTATGTTGCTCACTTCCTGTGGAAGGAAAAATGGCCCGAGAAGTAGTTCTATACTGACTCAAGAACAGTTGAGAATAGGTTTTTACACTCAGGAACTCTGAAAGAAAGGTGTTGAGATATTGGTCCCAATGTGAAAGTGGGGAGAAGTATGTGGAAGAATTTCTTGGAATGGAAAGGCATGAAAATATTTCTGTCCCATGTAAATATTCCATCATTCATGGTGGAAGAGGTAGACAAGATGATTCATTCCATCAGTGTCAGTTAGTGTCTTTCTCCAGACAGCCCAGTGTGTGCTTAACGGGCAGTAGCAGCAGGGACGGTAGCTACAGGCTCACCAACTTTGTCTAACCTTACCGAAATTGATCTGACCAGTACTATTTGCAGACTGGTGCACAGCTTATCAGATTATGGTTACTATATTTGTCTATTAATAGTTAAAAATAGAAAGGGATTAGCAGGAGATGCCACAGTGGATCACTTGAGTGATAAACATATTCTTCCATGCCAGATTATATAGTAGCAACCCCAGGTCCTTTATAATGATTAGAGTCAAGTGTCTCTTCCAGTATGTTAACTCTTTTCGTGCCTACTGATCTACTGGCACAAAAACCCCGAAGTAACTGCGTGCCAGCAGTAGCTTTAAGTGTAATAGGACTCTTAAAGTGTGAAATCACATTCCCTTTGAGAATCAAATGTGTAGATACACAGGTCTTTCTTAATCTGTATGTGCTGCTATAACAGAATGCCACAGACTGGCTTATAAACAACAGAGATTTATTTTTCACAGTTCTAGAAGCTGGAAGTTCAAGATCATGGTGCCATGTTTGGGTGAGAGGGCGTTCCAGGTTGCAGGCTTCTTGTGTCCTTGCATGGCAGAAAACAGGCAAGGAAGCCCTCTGGAGTCTCTTTTATAAAAGCATTAATCTCATTCATAAGGGTTCTCTCATGACTTAATCATCTCCCAAAGGCCTCACTACAGCACTGGGCATTAGGATTTGAACATAATAATTGGGGCAGGGAAGGGACACAAACATTCACAGCATAGCAGGGCCCAACATTGCAGAGATGGAAAGCATGCATTCTCCAAATGAATTATTAGGAGTGATGGTGGACAGGGCCACTCCTGGTTTTTCTCCCTGATTCTCTGACCCATATATTTTACCGGAGACAGAATGACATAATGGCATTGGTTTAAGGTACCTAGTGTATCCTGAAGAACATTGTATCCCAATGAATGTCATCTCTAAGCTGGTACCTTAGCTTCACCTTTGAGAGACCACTCTAATGTTTTGTCAGGCTGGCAGGCTCTGGATCCATGATAAGAGCCATAGAGTCCATGGTTGTGTGCTCACTGACCTACCTTCCTGGCGAAAAAGTGTCCTTTGATACAAAATAATCAAACAACAAGACAGGAGGAGGTGGATGTCTCAACTCTCGGCAAATAGAGCAAATTTGCCCTTCTTCCTCCACCTTTTTGTCCTTCTTGCCCTTAATGGATTGTATGATGGCCAACGAGCATTGGGGACAGCCATCTGCTTTATTTAGTTCACCAATTTAAATGCTAATCTCTTTCAGAAACTCCCTCACAGACACACCCAGAAATAATGTTTGACTGGCTTCCTGGGCATCCTTTCGTCCAGTTAAGTGGACACATAAAATTACCTATTACACAAAAGCTTCCAGAGTCCTTGTAGCTTCTTGCCCATCAGGTTTGATTAACATGATGTCACCAACGTAGAGGACCAATGTGACATCCTCCAGAATATTCAGGTGGTCCAGGTCCTCTTAGATCATATCATGATGAAAGGGCAGGATTTCTGTAGGACAAGACCGTGAATATAATTGGTTATCCATCTCATTTAAATTTCAACTTCTTCTGACTGTCCTCCTATGGATCCTAAAAGAGCTTCATTCTCTAGTGTATTCAATACTGGAAGCCGACACTGGAGTTCCCCCTTGGTTCAGTTTGTGGTAAACCACTATTATTTACCATGATCTGTCCATTTTTTCCAAGACTCAAACTGATGAAATAAATGGGAGCGTAACAGCTGAACTATTTTCTCCATCCTCCCCAGGACGTGTCATGATTTTTAGGTTACTGTGTCGGTAGAAGTAAGGAAATAAATTGGACACAGAGACTTTCCCTTGATCTTTTTAGCCTCCTCATGGCACAGAGCTGATAGGGGAGCAGGTTATTATTATTGTCAGAGAGGGCTGCCTGATGTCAAGGTGGTCGATAAAGACAATGAGCCAAACTGAAAATAAATAAGACTTTATTCACTTATTGTGAAAGTATAAGCAAGAATCTAAACAGGAAAGGGTGACAATTCTCAAGTGCACTATTTTCGGGGGTATGGTGGGAAAGGATTGAATACTGGGTCTGAGGGGAGAAAAGTGTTCAGGGCCCCCTAAGAAGGAGGTCTTGGCAGAGGCACCTGAACAATTTCTCAGCTGAGACCTGTCCCAGTAGGGAGGCATCCAGCTGGAGGCTTCTGGGCTAGGAATACAGATACGTGGAAGAGCTTCTTGGGCCCCGCTGAGGGGTGGCTGTGGAGGGGGAGCCTCTGAGTCCTGAATGCAACTCCCTCCAGAGGCTGTGCCCCACCCCTGGTGGGGAAGAGTAGTTCTTCAGCCCAAAGGTCTGCCGGAGATCATCTTTGCCATTGTCTCTGGTCTGGCCTCAAAGATGACACATAGGATTTTGACCCTGTACTGTCTGGGGAATTGATTGCTAGAGAAAATTGGTTGCTGCTGCACCAGGGAACAGGACTATGTCTGGAATCCAGAGCATTTACTTTAGGGGGTGTACGCTCCCTTTGGCTTAATATTCCATTTTCCAATAGCCTTACAGTGGAAAACTGAGATAATTGAGAAAGGCAAGACCACCAAAGACTCATATCCTTTGAAGAAATGAAGGTTTGGGTCACCCTACCAGGTTAAGATGGCCGTCAGACTGAGATGCTAGCAGAGAGTAAGAGGAATATGGAATGGGCAGTGGAAGAAGAGTGTTAGTGTTACCAGCTTAGACCTTTTGTGTGTGTCCATGCACACACACACACACACACACACACAACCAGCAATTATACTCAGGCTATATAACTGGCTGCCTCCCACTGTCTCTGAAGCCTACGGAAGAAGCAGACCATAGACATGGGAACTCATAGCTCATTTACTTATTTGAGAGAAGAGTTATTCCTTAATAATGATCAATTAATTGTGAATATTCCAAGTTGATATCATTTATAATGACTGTGCATCATTTACTAAGCTACTTCCTGACTTACTCCCTTTAATTAAGTGACCACATGGCTCCAGAAGCTATTTCTGGATAAAGAGGCACATTGTTGTAAATCCCCGTTCTCCCTAAAATCCCCCGTGACCCACCTGCATGTATGAAATGATGTTGACATTCTTTGGCAGGCTGCATCAGGACCATTCTCCAGCCTGTTCTGACATGGTTTTCCCCGACCCACTCTACCTTCCCAGCACACTGAACTCACGGTTCTCCCACTGAAAATTCCCAGCGCAAGTAGCTGACTCCTCTCTGCTCTGCAAGCCATTTCTCCTCTTTCAAGACTCAGCTCAAGAGTCCTCTCTTCCCTGCAAGCTTCCTTCCAGCCCTCCAGCCCACTCCGCTTTTTTCCCACAGTAGGAGTAAAATTTTATTTTAAAGTTTCACACTTCTTTTTAAAACGATTTGACCCCTCTCAATAGACTTAATAGTCTTCAAGGGATAGAAGTATCCCTCTGTCTAAAATGTAATTAAGTATTTTGTAACTGTTGGATTAAATACTTTAATATTTAAAAAATGAGCTCTGTGGGGCGCCTGGGTGGCTCATCAGTTAAGTGGTTAAGCAGCGCATTCCGCTCAGGTCATGATCCTGGGTCCTGGGATGGAGACCCTGGGATGGAGTCCTGCATGGGGCTCCCTGCTCAGCAGGGAGTCTGCTTCTCCCTCTCCCCCTGCCCCTCTCCCGCACTTGTGCGCATTCTCTCTCTCTCTCGAATAAATAAATGAGCTACAAGTCCCAATGTCTGTGGTCTGCTTCTTCTTTTAGGCTTCAGAGAAGCTGGTCTTTTTCTAAATCATCTTCCTTTTGAAGTAAAATCTTCCCTTTTCGCCTCTGAGGCAGTCATTTCCTCTGAATTACAATCCTTAGTTCTTTTCCCTCCAGAAAGTCTCCCTCATGAGAGGGAACAAATCTTCCTCTGAAATTCTCATTGTACACTAGAGACCTGTAGTAACTTAATTATTTCTCTGATTCCTGCCAAACCCTCAAGAAATCTTTGAATAGATAAATTATCAGGTTGGAGTTTTAAGCCACACTCTTATTTTAATATGCAACAAATTAATTAAGACCTAATTGTATTCAATTCCAGCATCTATCTAAGGTAAACAGAACTTTGTATACCATCACATATTTCCTATGAATTAAGCTAGTCTGCTGCCTTTAAAACCTCAAAAAATAATAATCGACTTAGGCCAAAATAAAGTCAGGTAGTTGGTTTTAATTTGGTAATCTCCTAAATTACAATGTACAACACACTCACAGAAACATCCAGAAATCAGTTTGATTTTTAGTTCAGGTTTTAGTAGCCAGTGGAGCTGAAGTTAAGGGTTAAATGTTGCTCTGTGGCCCAGAACTCTGTGGCCCCAGACGGTGAGTCCCAACAGTCAACAAAAATTCCAAAAGTATCTGCTCCGAATTGTAACATGTGTATTTAGATGCAAGGAAAACTGGTGTATTTTTCTATCTCTCTTTTTACACAAAAGACATAAACAGGATTGAAAAAAAAAAATAGGTACGGTGTATAAGAGCTCGTTTGAAAAACTATTTTTTAATTTGCTCTTCGAACAAGCTTCTGAGTACTTCTCTTGTATTTCCACAGACGAGATTAGGAAAAGAGCAAAACAGATGATTCATTATATGTGATTTGGAGTTTGTAGGCTTCACCGTAAGATTAATTTGGCTTTTAGTTTAAATAGCTAATGCAAGGTCAAATCTAAATAAGGAAACATACTTACATTAGCATCTTTTCTTTTCTTACCATGTGATTTGGAAAGGTGAAGGGGACTGAATTACTTGCTGGAATTCAGGGGGAAAAATGTCAGTTTAACTCAGTGCAATCATTCAACACCAGTTCTGTATTGAGAGAACAACATATCCTGCCCTACCATTCGATTCCAAATAATATTTAATTGCTTTCTGAATCTCTTCCAACTTCAATTAGTGTTAATTTAGTGTGTAACTAAATATATTACCGTAAAACAATTAGGAATGATACGGTGTCCTCTGTAACATATGTAGTTGTATTAGCAGTTGGTTCACAAGAGTCTTAAAGAAGGAAACAGACAAAAATTCTCAGTATGATCTGTTCTCATCATACACACAAGCATATATGCACACACAGACATGGACTTAACGAGCAGTAGATTCCTTTTGTCCTTCGGGAGACACAGGCTGTTATTTGTCCTGTAGAAGAATATGGTCTAAGTGCCTTGGCAAGATGTACCAGAGCCTCCAAGATTTGACTTCTCCTTCATCTCTGGCCTTGCATTCCGCCCTCCGATTCCACTGATGTGACGTGTTTTGTTCCATCCTTTCACACGTTTGTGTTTTTGTTTTTGTTGCGCTATCTGTTGAAATGCCCAACTAACTCAGCCACACCTGCTCCCGTTTCCAGGCTCCTATCAGCTGTGAGTGTGCTGGTTCTTTTCTATCCGCGGCTCCAGTTCTGCTCCTCGGCCTTTCCCACCCAGCTTTCTGCCCCAGGGCTGATGTGGGACTTCTCCTCCCTCACCCAGCTCCTCGGAGCTCCAGCCTGCCCTTGAAGTTGGCCTGTGGGAGGCCCCGTGGACTGGAAGATTAGAGGGCAGGAGGAGAGGTCTGGATATTTATTCCCTCCGCTTTTGCCTGCTTTCATCCGTGCTGGTCTGTGGTTTGGTGGTGGCTTTGCTCTTCTCCCCATGCTGTGCCTCCCACCGCCCCGGTTCTCACTCACTTGAATACCAGAAACGACACCGGTCTACGGGTTTAATGCTTCCTCCCGCTCTTGCTCACCCTGGAGGCCTTCGTCATCCTTGTTGATTCTCTTAACCCTGCCCATACCTCTGTAAATAGTCTTTTTTTAAAAAAAAATTATTTATTTATTTGACAGAAATCACAAGTAGGCAGAGAGGAAGGGAAGCAGGCTCCCCGCTGAGCAGAGAGCCCGATGTGGGGCTCGATTCCAGGACCCTCGGATCAGGACCTGAGCCGAAGGCAGAGGCTTTAACACACTGAGCCACTCAGGCACCCCAACCTCTGTAAACAGTCTTTACAGTAAACTCTTCTCATTGATACCTTGGAGTGTGCCGTCTCTCCCCTGCTGGAACACTGATAGAGTTAGTGTCTTTATGATCCCAGCTCCTGGGATAGAATTGAAGTTTTGTGCTCTCCTTGAATACATGGTAGGCTTACATCAAACTACCTGACATACCTGATTGTGCCATTTCCTTAAAAGTTCATTTCTTTCTACAGTCAGAGGAATCCCTGTTGGCATCACTAGGTTAGAACTGAGTACCTTGCACATATTTGGTCCTCCTTAAATATTTTTTGGATAAACTGATACATAGTATGGGTGGTCAGGTGTGATTATTAATAATAACATGTTTTTTAAATACATTATCTCATTTAACCCTTACAGTAACTCTACAAAGTGGGATTAACATCTTTTGCAGATGGGTAGAGTGAATTCTAGAGTATAAATAATTGGTTCAAGCAACATTAAATGAAAAAGTAAACCTAGGGGCGCCTGGGTGGCTCAGTGGGTTAAAGCCTCTGCTTTTGGCTCAGGTCATGGTCTCAGGGTCCTGGGATCGAGCCCACATCGGGTTCTCTGCTCAGTGGGGAGCCTGCTTCCTCTCTCTCTCTCCTTGCCTCTCTGCCTACTTGTGATCTCTGTCTGTCAAATAAATAAATAAAATCTTTAAAAAAAAAAAAGTAAACCTAGATCTTTTTTTATCCCAAAGCTTATTCTTGTAACCATTATGCTAAATGCCTGAATAATGATGGGTTCCTACAGAAACCCACAGAGTTGAGTCAAAGAATTAGAAATATTTTTGAGCGGCTTCCTTATATTTCCAAAGATGTCCCAGTCTGTACCTTGACCCTTGCTCAGGGACAAACATCTCTGTGTTAACTATATTAAGATGATTGTTCAGGCAACTGTGAAATGTTAATTTGTGGTATTATATGAGAATTTTCAAAGGTTCCATGGGAAAAGTTCCATACAATTGATACATTTAACTTCTGATTTTTCAAACTTATTATTTAATTTTACTTGGAAACACATAATTCCCTTAGCATTGCGGGTGGGGTGAAATAGAATTCATCAAGAACTAGGAGGGATGGGGGAACAGCCATAATCCAGTTGGGATAGATTTCAGTCATGGAATCATAGTAGAAAACCACACATTGTAAACCTATGCCAGGATCTACCAAAACATTGATGCAAGGTTACTCCTTGACCATTTGATAACTGATACATGGTTTATAGTGTTCAGATTATATGCTAATTTCTTTTATTACTATTCAAATAAAAATTCTTAAGCCTTTTTACTGTAAGCTAGCTCTACATCTGGATTGTGGCCCATAATGTTTACACTCTACCAAATGAATTAGCCCCATGTTTAAAATGGCAAGAGTGGAGGGCCTCGGTGACTCAGTCTGTTAGGTGTGATCCTGGGATCCTGGGAGTAAAACCTGCATTGGGCTCCTTGCTCATCAGGGAGCCTGCTTCTCCCTCTCCTTTTGCCCCTCCCTCTGCTTGGATTCTCTCACACTCTCTTAATACTTAACCGACTGCGCCACCCAGGGGCCCTCATTTGTTTTGTTTCTTAAAAAATGATGGTTAGATGCCACAGAGTAGGTGGCAATGCCTTAAGGGTATATGCGTTGTCAGGCCTGAGGTCTTCTTCCTTCGCTGTCAGGGGAGTGCTAACCTTGTCTCCTTTTGTACAACACTCCAGCACAGATGTTTAAAAAAGCAAGAGAAAGAAATTTGGACCTATTTCTTGACTTCCAGAACTTGTACTTTAAGTGTTCTGGTTATGACAAAGAAAGCCTTTATTTAAGACTGAATAGAATTACCATGATCCCACAATCAATTATCATTAATGATATAATTACAAACAAGAATCATTCTATGTACAGCTATTTGTTCATCAAAATGTGAGACAACTGGACATTTTAATTTTTTAATTTATTGAACATCTACTATAGACTAGCTGTTTCTAACTCTTGGGAATCATCGATGAACAAATAAAAGGTCCTTACCCTTGTGGATCTTGTGCATTTTCATGGAATTATGTTCTGTACATATGGACAATGGAAGAGCTCAGTTTTCAGAATCATAACCTACCCCAAATTTTATTCCTTATTTCTAAAAAACTTAAAAGAACACAGAAGAAATCCATATCAAATGACACATAATACAAGTTGTCAGCACACTTTACACATATCAATTAGTTTAACCTTCACAAAAGCCCTATGACATGACTTTCATTCTCATTTTATAGGTGAGGAAATGAGGCAAGGAGAGGGTAAACAAAACTTGCTAACATCACACAACTTTGCCTCTTGTACAGCTGGGACTTAAACCTGGGTTCTTTGTCCTCCTGGTCTTTGTTCTAACCCACCACATGATTCTGTGTTGCTGGGACAGACCTTCGGTCAAAGCCTCCCAGAAGTTTTAATATGGATACAGATGTCTAAGCCCATTCAGTAAGATACCTCATTCATTTCAGGAATCTCTCAAGGAAGTACTCTCGGAAGGGAATAACTCACTGCTTCTAAAACAGCCTGAGTAGAAATATTTTCTGGTAGCTTATTTTGTTATGTCCTGGGTCTATCTTGAAAATTCTATTGAATAATATCATTCCACCCTCTCATGACAAAGCCCTTCAATTATTGGCAGGTGACCATCATTGCCCATGGCCTTCCCCCACTGCAGCGCTTTTGACGACTTCCTCCTTTTTTTTAGGTCAAACACCTTCTTATTCCACAATTATCTAGAAGTAAAAATTAAAATAAATTGAATGGTGAAAACTTTAGGTCATTTCTTTCAAAGTCATTTCCAGTGCTGCATTAAAAAGAAGGGGGAAAAAAGGCAATCCACCGGCACAACAATAAATGAGGTATGCGATTTAATTCTGGATATTACAGAGAGGCTTAATGAAGCAGAGAAGTAGATTTCTGGAAAAGGAGAGATGAAAGTCTGGAAAGGAAGTGTACTCTCTGGGGATTAAAAAACAAACAGCTTGGGGCGCCTGGGTGGTTCAGTGGGTTAAAGCCTCTGCCTTCAGCTCGGGTCATGATCCCAGAGTCCTGGGATCGAGCCCCGCATTGGGCTCTCTGCTCTGCCGGGAGCCTGCTTCCCCCTCTCTCTCTGCCTGCCTCTCTGCCTACTTGTGATCTCTGTCTGTCAAATAAATAAATAAAATCTTTAAAAAAAACAAAACAAACAGCTTTAAAAGGTCAAGAAACTTAGAAAGGAAGCTCATAAAGGTGACATTTGGATTCCTGAAGTAATAGAAGAGGAGAGCAGTGAGCTGCGAATGGACTTATTGAAGTAAGATGCTGCCATAAGAAATACTTTTCATTGAAAAAATAATTTTCACGTTGAGGAGCCAAGGACTAATTATTAGGGAAGTTGTGGCAGAACTAGAGTTGGTTTGTATTTTTCAGACCCTCTAGAGCATAGTTACTTCTGATTAAATAATAGGTATAAAAAGCTAAAAATACTTGGATAGCAATTTTAATTTTTGTGCAAAATTTTATATTAGGTAGGACAAAAGTTGTTATCTTTTGGAGCATATAAGAAAATTAATGAAATGTTAAAGACTTTCGTTTCAAACTCACTTTAGTAAGGGCTTGAAAGTTACTTGGATAAACCTGAAATTATGGATGAGAATGGGGCATATCTGTGTCTGAATATTTTTCAAATATTAAAACAGAAAACCTCAATAGCACAAGAAAACACATAGAGAAGGTGGGAAAGTCTAATGGCCATCTTGTTCTCCTAAACTTAACCCTAAAAAGTATGTTGTGGCTGAAATGAACTATGGTCCCATATAATAAGGTGTGAAACTTTGTTTAGATATTGAAAATGATTTAAATTTAATAAATAGTTTCTATGGCTGGATGATTATTCACAAGTATAGAGATAATAAGGAAACAAAGAGAAATCTCTTCAAGTCCGGTTTGTTTGCTATAATGTGTGTCTCTGAAATGAGAATTAACAAAATTAGCTCATCTGGGATGCATAAATAGGGGAATGGTGTCAGCAAAGTACTGAGGTCTCCATGATTTATGGCTTTTCTGAGCACATTAATGCTTTGTACCCTCAATTAACAGCAGTTTAACATGAAGTAAGAGGGTTGAGAGCAGCAAGCCATGGGCGAGCACAGTTTTGCAATTTCATACCAAGTTTTCCTCTTGCTCATTTATATGCTCTGCCTTACAAGTGCTTTGTAAGAGTGAGTCTTTTGCTAGTATTCAAAATCTATAAAGAACTTATCAAACTCAACACCCAAAGAACAAATAATCCAATCATGAAATGGGCAGAGGACATGAACAGACAGTTCTGCAAAGAAGACATCCAGATGGCCAACAGACGCATGAGAAAATGCTCCACATCACTCGGCATCAGGGAAATACAGATCAAAACCACAATGAAATATCACCTCACACCAGTCAGAATGGCTAAAATTAACAAGTCAGGAAATGACAGATGCTGGCGAGGATGCGGAGAAAGGGGAACCCTCCTACACTGTTGGTGGGAATGCAAGCTGGTGCAACCACTGTGGAAAACAGCATGGAGGTTCCTCAAAAAGTTAAAAACAGAGCTACCCTATGACCCAGCAATCGCACTACAGGGTATTTACCCTAAAGATACAAATGTAGTGATCCGAAGGGGCACGTGTACCTGAATGTTTATAGCAGCAATGTCCACAATAGCAAAACTATGGAAAGAACCTAGCTGTCCATCAACAGATGAATGGATAAAAAAGAAGTGGTATATATATTTATATACAATGGAATACCATGCAGCCATCAAAAGAAATGAAATCTTGCCATATGTGATGACATGAATGGAACTAGAGGGTATTATGCTTAGCGAAATAAGTCAAACAGAGAAAGACAATTATCATATGACCCCCCTGATTTGAGGAAGTTGAGATGCAATGTTGGAGGTTTGGAGGGTAAGAAAAGAATAAATGAAACAAGATGGGATTGGGAGGGAGACAAATCATAAGAGGCTCTTAATTTCACAAAACAAATGGAGGGTTGCTGGAGAGAGGGGGCTAGGGAGAGGGAGGTGAGGTTATGGACATTGGGGAGGGTATGTGTTATGGTGAGTGCTGTGAAGTGTGTAAACCTGGCGATTCACAGAACTGTACCCCTGAGGCTAATAATACATTATATGTTAATTTAAAAAAAAAAAGAGAGCAAGTCTTTCCAGTCTTCATGCAGTTTACCTTGTCTCCACTATTTATCTCAGCCTCAACCCTTTCTCGTACCCATGTCCTTCAAGCTACTATCATTTATTCTTATGTAATGTCCTATGTATTTTGTAGCATTATTTTGTTAAAAATCGCATGTCTTTTCAACTGTGCAGTGTTTTTAAAAGATTGTTGTTGATACAATTATTTTCCAGACTACCAAGTTTTAAGGTTTTTGCTCCTAATGCCATTTCCCCCATATACCTTGTTACATTCAGTACACTGTTTTGTGACTGACTCTGCATTGTATGAATGGAGGTCTCGGTCCTTTGATTCTCCATGAGATTTATGTGGGGTACCAGCCTTTGAATGAAAACAGCAGAAGGAAAGCACCAAGCACAAAGCAGTTCTTATTAAAGAGAAAGTACCTCTCCAGGTGGGAGATCAGGTGGGTTCCACAGAGTGGGACTGACCTCTAGGTTGTTTTGGGATTGAATATTGCTGGGTTTCTCTGGGCTGGGAGGAGCTGCCTTGTATAGTGAGGTGGTCTCTATTTTTTTTTTTTAAGATTTTATTTATTTACTTGACAGAGAGCAAGAGAGCATAAGCGGGGTAGTAGGAGTGACTCGGGGCTCCATCCCAAGACCCTGAGATCATGACCCAAGCCTAAGGCAACAATCCAACCAATTGATTGGCTCCAGTGCCCTCTAATGGAGGCAGCTTCCAATCATTTGGGGAAACTCCTCCCACAGGTTGGGGGGAGTTTTTGACCTTACAAGCTTTGTACTGGAACCATCAGTTCAGCCTTTCTCAGTGGGATGGCGTGGAGGGGAATATACTTCAATGCAAATGCATTATAAGGAGTCTAGGTTTACCTTGGGGCACAGGTGGAAGAGGAGAACGCATGGTCTGTACCTGTGGCCCTTGATCGGTCAACCCTGGGTCTTGGAAGCCTCAAGGTCAGGATGCTGTGCCAGCCTCCCCCGCACCGGGATTTTAATCTGTAGCTTATTTATCATCATCCTTCCCTCCAGCTCCAGTCTCTACTGTTCCCCTTCAGCGACTTGGGACTCTGCCTCTGGGCATTCCTTCCATGGCTCAGGTCTAGCTTCTACCTACAGTTTTAGAGGATGTGACTTTTTTAAGGAAATGCCTTCTAATATTGTGTCTTCACATGGTCTCCCTCTTTGTCTATGTCTTAATCTCCTTATAAGGACATGAGTCTTGGTTTAGGTTCCAACCATAATGACCTCACTTTACCTTAATTATCTCTTTAAAGACCCTGTCCCCAAATACAGTCACATTCTGAGGTATTGAGGATTAGGATTTCAACATATGAATTTTGGAAGAACGTAAATCAGCCCATAGCCATACACATATCGGAAATACTTTTTTAAAAGTGTTTTTAAATATTTTATTTATTTATTTGACAGACAAAGATAACAAGTAGAGAGGCAGGCAGAGAGAGACAGAGAAGCAGGCTCCCTGGTGAGCCGGACTCGATCCCAGGACCATGGGATCATGACCTGAGCCGAAGGCAGAGGCTTTAACCCAGTGAGCCACCCAAGCGCCCCTGAAAATACTTTTTATGTAGCCATCTCTATCTATCTTAAACTGTTAAAAAAAAAAAATGAGTCCATACTGATGCCTCGAACTCAAGGAACTCTTAAAGAAAACTTTTAATATTAAAAGAATTATAAATTCACAGGCAATTACAGAAATAGTACAGAGAGGTCTAGCTTCTGATTTCATCCAGTTTCTCCTAATGGTTATATTTTAGATAACCATAGTATAGTATAATATCAAAATTTAAAAATTGGCATTGGTAAAATGGGTGTTGTAGTTGGACTTCATTTACCACAAGTGTTGATTCATGAAACCACCACCCAGTCAAGACACAGACCATTCCATCAACACAAAGATCTACCTCCTGCTAACTTTATAGTCACACTCCTTACCCTGCCCCCTTCCTCACATGATCCCCAATCACTGGCAACCATGGATTGCTTTTCATTTTTATAATTATGTTGTTTAGAAAATGTCATGTGAACAGAATTGTACCTGACTAGACTTTTTTTTTTTTTTTTCTGACTAGACTTTTTGAAACTTGACTTTTTTTCACTCGGAGATCCATCTAAGTCATCCATGCTTTTTTATTCCTGTGTAATATTCCATCGTGTGGATGGCCTATGATTTGTTTACGCATTTAGGACTGAGGGACATTTTGGTTGTTTCCCATTTTGAAAAGTTACAAATAAAGCTGCTCTGAACATTAGTGTACAGGATTTGCATGGACATAAATTTTCATTTCTCTGGGAGAATTTCCAAGGAATGTGATGCAACCAGTGGAGAGATTGTAATATTCATGAGCCTGCTAATTACTGCAAATGGCATTTACTACGTACACTTCTGATATGTGGTTCTACCCCCTCAGATCTCTTTATTTTTTTTCTGTTTGTGAAATTCACATCATCTTCCATCACTCTTTCTGATGATGGATGTGTTTGTGTGCAGGGATTCTCAGGGTGAGGTCTGGGGACTCTCAATCTTTTCAGGGCGTCTCTGGGATCAAACAATTTTTGTAATAATTTGAAGATGCTGTTGGTCTTTTCATTCTCATTCTTTTCAGAGGCTACGTGTTGTGTGATGATATTATTACTAGTAGAATGTGTGCTTGTGTATTAAAATTTTCTGTTTTAATTCTTCTACCAGACTGTTGGATGATACAGATACAGATATAACCTACAAACAAGAGGTTTTGTGATCCCTGATAATGTCAACGGCGTAAAGTGGTTCTGAGACCAAATAGTTCGAGACTCGCTAGTTTCCATTATTTGTGGTAAAATTTTTGGTTGTTCTGTATATCTGATTGGATCATAAGCTCTTCAATGGCAGAAAAGTATATTCTTGCAATTCCTTATAACTCTCAATAGCACCTAAGACAGTGATATGGAACACATTAAGTGGTGACAAATGGATGGTAAAATAGAGATGTGATAATCGGGCAATAATCTTGCTTTTCTGGGACACATTTATGAGATATCATTTCAGAAAGTAGTGCCCACGTAAGCCACGAGACAACTTTCATCCATAGTTTTCAGAGAGAGACTTTATTATTCTATTTGAAACAGGACCTTGGCCCATTTCTGAGATGGATCATAAGTAGATTTATTCTGGTGTGGGAGAGAATTTGTGGAATAATCATAGTGGAGAAGTGAGTTGGGGGAAATTGGAGGGGGAGACAAACCATGAGAGACTGTGGACTCTGAGAAACAAACAGGGTTTTGGAGGGGAGGTGGGTGGGGGTTGGATGAGCCTGGTGGTGGGTATTGTGGAGGGCACGTATTGCATGGAGCACTGGGTGTGGTGCATAAACAATGAATGTTGGAACACTGAAAATAAAATAAAATAAAATAAAATAAAATAAAATAAAGTAAAATAAAATAAAATAAAGTAAAATAAAATAATAGTGTAACTTTGAATACTTTCCTACCCAACTATCCCTGCCCTATACCTGTACATCAGAAAGAAGTCATTTTTTCATAAAAATAGTAGATTAAAGGTTTTTGCTGTGCTTTCCAAGGATAGAATAGCAAACTTTTCCTTCTCGAGATTCCCAAAGACTGTCCTTTTAATATGAAAAGACACAAGCAGAATCACTATATTGTGTACCTGAAACGAATGTAATATTATGTTAACTATACTGGAATTAAAATTGAAAATTAAAATATTTTTAAATTTAAAAAAGAAAGACATAATTAAACATATAGTAATTTAGCTTTTATCCTGCACTAGGTACTGTATTTTTTTTAAAAATATGAAGATGAAAGTCATGATTCTTTTTCTTTTTATGATGTGAGTGAGACAGACAAAAATAGAGAGAGAGAGTGAGATCATAAGCAGGCAGGAAAGGTAGAGGGAGAAGCAGACTCCCCGCTGATCTGGGAGCCCAATGTGGGACTCGATCCCAGGACCCTGGGATTATGACCTGAGCCCAAGGCAGACATTTAAATGACTGAGCCACCCAGGCGCCCAAAGCCATGATTCTTAGCATAAATAGATTCACAGTTTCATATTGATTTAATTTTTGAATCCCAAAATGAAGTCTTAGGCCTCTTCATATGCTCTGGTTCTATCCTCGAAGGAAGATGTTTGCCCTGGGACACTCACTTTTTTCCTTAGCTGACTAAAAAGTAGGCTCCAGTCTCCTTATCCTCTTCAAACAATGTAATCTGTAAATAAGAAAATGGCAGAACAAGTCTGAACAAGGGTATTTGGACAAGCCTATTCCAGGTACTGAGTACTGAGGTACCTAGAATAGGTACCAAAGACACCTGAAGTGATAAGACATTTGTGGTCTAGGCCTATTTGAAAACTACAATTTGAAAAAACATTCTGTTTTTTATTATTTGAAAGGATTTTTAAAAAAGGTTTTACAGGGGCACCTGGGTGGCTCAGTGGGTTAAAGCCTCTGCCTTCAGCTCAGGTCATGATCCCAGGGTCCTGGGATTGAGCCCCATGTCGGGCTCTCTGCTCAGCAGGGAGCCTGCTTCCTCCTCTTTCTCTCTCTGTCTGCCTCTCTGCCTACTTGTGATCTCTGTCTGTCAAATAAATAAAATCTTAGGGAAAAAAAGGTTTTATATATCTATTTGAGATAGAGGGCACAGAGGGAGGGAGAGAGAAGCAGACTCCCCATTGAGTAGGGAGCCCGATGCGGGGCTCCATCCCAGGACCTCAGATTGTAACCTGTGTGAGTCAAACACAGACACTGAGCCACCCAGGTGCCCCCTTAAAATGATTTTTTTAATACAAAACGAATAATATATTTATGTATGGTTTTTAAAATACTACGTTTCCAATTCTGCAACCAGAAGCCCAGGTGGAAAAGCTAGTCTGATTATTTACACTTGACCTCTATAATGTAGAATGTCTCTTCTTTATTGTATGACTTAGTTCTTTTTATTTCTTTGCAATGCGTGTATGGCCCATCTCCTTTCTCCTGTTACAGTTCTTGCTTTTTAATTAGGCTAGTGCATGCTAATGCACAGCTGATTGTAGGGGAATATTTGAAGTTTTATTTTAACTGCAATACAATAGTCTTGTGCTAAATATTTGCAAAGGTCAAAATTTTTACACAGAAAAGGCCCTTCCATGGAGAATGAAGGGTATGTTGAGTAGATTTGCATATACTTAGCACTTGGTAGGGACTTGGTAAATATATATCTAGTGTTTGGAACAGAACGTGCACTGAAGTTTCTCTTATGATACTGTTGTCCATTCATTCAGTTATACACGTGTTGTATATTGCATACATTCTTTGTGCCAGGAACAGTGTAAGGAATTGAAAAATTAGTAAGATGTGTTTGTCTTCAAATAACCAGAGTCCTGAAGAGGAGACCTACTTCTTCTAAGCAGATATTTTTGATATCCTATGATACTAAGAATGAGAGTGACTTGCATAAATACTCTGGGAACAAAAACCTGGGGCTACTTAACCCAAATTCAGGGGGTCAAGGATGGCTTCAAAAATAAATTACTCCCTACTGAGTAACAAAGGAATTCATACCAACTGATGAGGGGAACAGGGAGGAAGGGCAGTGTTGGCATAGAGAAAGCAAGAGTAAAGGCACAGAGAGGTAGGCAGGAGAAGAAGCATCATGGAGGACTGGGGAGGGACCGCCTTGAGATGAGAGGGCCCGTGAGGATCCTTGAGGAGGTTGAAAGTCCTTTTTATTGGTCCAGGATGGAAATGCAAAGGTAATGACAAGAAAGGGATAGACAGGACTTACTTTCTTCTCTGCTATTCTTCACCTTTGAGAGGGACCTCAACAACTGCAGTTGACCTTAGAGCTGGCTGTTAATCCACTGGGGTCATGGAAAAAGGAACAGTATTCAAAGGAGGTGTTAATTATATACCTGAACCCTTTGGGGGCATGGGGCTACCTATCCTACCCTATGTAGAAGCCATAGCTACATCCAGATCAAAGATTCCCCTGGAATGCTCATCTTTGATGTGGATAGCTCCTTTTCTGGACTGTTTTCCTTTTGGATTGTCTTCTTCTGGTGGTTGCTTTCTATGGTTTCCTGTCATCATCCTGGTAATTCTCTCATGCTTCTGGTACAGTAAGGAGCGCTCAGGTGAAACATCTCCCCCAAATGTTGCAACCTATGTGTGGGGTTTAATGAAAAAAAGGGTGAAATAATCTGTTTAAACTTGCCTTTAGGGCCGTCTGGGTGGCTCAGTTGTTAAACATCTGACTTGGGCTCAGGTCATGATCTCAGGGTTCTGGGATCAAGCCCCGCATCAGAGTCCCTGCTCAGCAGGAAACCTGGTTCTCCCTCTCCTATTCCCCCTGTTTGTATCCCCTCTATTGCTGTCTATCTCTCTGTTAAATAAATAGAAAAAATCTTTAAAAATAAATAAATAAACTTGCTTTTAGGCCACCTGGCTGGGTCAGTCAGTGGAGCATGTGACTTTTGGTTTTGGAGTTGTAAGTTTGAGCCCCATGTTGGGTGTAGATTACTAAAAATAAAAATCTTAAAACAAACACACAATCAAAAAACCTCTTGCTTTTAATCTAGACCAAACAGAGATGAACAAACTGATTCTCCAGTATGGTGTGGCCAAGATCAGCACGTAAGAGAGTGTTGGGACCTCACTAGTAATAATGAATGTATAGCAGGGTCTTATTTCCCCAACCTGTGTTCCAAACACTCTTTAAAGAAACAAAAAAAATTCCCTCCTTTACTCCTAGGAGGATTATCGAGGTCTTTGTTCATTTGGGGAGCCAGAAAGAGGGTAGAAGAGATCTTGCTGTTTGCATAGTGACAAGGTCTATCTCTGGAGTGGATGTGTGATTATGTGATTAAGTGAAGGAGAAGTAAAGGTCATGGAGGTGAGAAGGTCAGGAAGCTCTATCACATCAAGATGATGAATGGGTTCCCCCGATATGATATAGGAGCTAGGGTGGAGATGAAATCTAAGTTCTAATTACCAAAGTCCTCAAAAGATTGTTAGAATAATCTGGTGAGAGTGCTAAGAAATGTTACAGGGGTGCCTGAGTGGCTGAGTTGGTTAAAAATCTGCCTTCGGCTCAGGTCATGATCCTGGGATCCTGGGACTGCGTCCCGCAACTGGGCTCCCTGCTCAGTGGAGAGTCTGCTTCTCCCTCTCCCTCCTCTCTGCTTGTGCTCTCTCTCTCGAATGTGTAAATAATATATGTTTAAAAATGTTAGAGAACAGTGTAATGGAAAGTGTGAACTTTAGAAGAAAAAAATATTCTTATGGCACAAACATGGAAGAATATCTGAAAGACACTAGTATACATTTGTTGACTCACTTTGTCTAATGAGTGTATGCTATGTCCTGGGTATGTTAGTTTGCTAACCCTACCATCACAAAGTACCACAAACTGAGTGGCTTAAACAAAGAAACAGTTCTGGAGGCTAGAAGTCCAAGATCAAAGGGTCAATAGGGAGGTTCCTTTGAGGGCTGTGAAGAAGGATCTGTTCCATGCCTTTTTAACTTCTAGGGGTTTACTGACAAACTTCAGTTTCCTTGGCATGTAGAAGGATCACTCTGATCTCTTCCTGGATCTTCACATGGCATTCTAGGTGTATGTATGTGTGTGTATGTGTCCAAATTTCCCCCCTTTTCTTTTTTAAATATTTATTTATTTACTTTAGAGAGAGAAAGAGAGAGAGAACCCCATATGAGCAGGCAGAGGGACAGAGGGAGAGGGAGAGAAAGTCCTCAAGCAGACTCCTTGCTGAACATGGAGCCCAATGCAGGAATTAATCCCAGGATCCTGAGATCATGACCTGAGCCCAAATCAAGAGTTAGCCAGTTAACTGACTGGCCACATAGGTGCCACTACATTTCCCTTTATTATAAGGATACTTGTCATATTGAATTAGTGCTCATCTTAATGACTTCATCTTAATCAATTATATCTGCAAAGACTCTATTTCCAAGTAAGGTCACATTCTGAGGTACTGGGGGTTAGGACTTCCGTACATCTTTTTGGGGTGACATAGTTCAACCATAAAACCATCTTGATTTTGAAAATCATGATGTATTTAAAAACTTAACTATGACAGTAAAAATACTGTCATTGGGAACTGTTAAAACTAATGACTTTTTTTTTCAGAGACATGACCAATAAACTCAATTATTTATTTATTTTTCTTTTCTTTCTTTCTTTTTTTTTTTTAGATTTTTAAAAAAATTGAGATAGAGAGATACAGAGAGAGAAAGACTGGGAGGAGGGGGAGATGCAGAGGGAGAGGGAGAACATGGGGGCTCGATCCCAGTTACCAGAGATTACAACCTGAGCGGAAGGCAGATGCTCAACCATCTGAGCCACTCAGGCACCCCTAAGCTCAATTATTTAAACGTCAACTTGCAGGATGAGTTAGCGTCATTCCTCTGTGTTCCATCCACCCACCCATCTGTGTGTTCAGCCCATGTATCCACCTACAATGCAAGCCTGGGATGAATAAGGCATGGTTCATGTTCCTAAGAAATTCACAGTCGTAAGGAGGAAACAGAGATGGAAATAACCACAGGAAACCTTGTAATAAGTGCTGTGAGAGAAGCTATTTCCTCATCAATACATTCATGTTTTAAGAAACTAGTTAAATCTCCAGTGTGAACCTTACTGGTGGAGGTTGTAGCCCCGTTAGAGCATGGGCCGTGGAGGCACTTCTACAAGCCTGCTCAAATTCTGTGTAGCTAAATTTTTCTTTGGGTTGTTTTAAAACTAGAGAACCTGGTGTCTGGGTGACTCAGTCAGTTAAGTCTCTGCCTTTAGCTCAGGTCATGATCTCAGGGTCCTGGAATGGAGCCCCACATCAGGCTCCCTGATCAGCAGGGGAGTCTGCTTCTCCCTCTCCCTCTGCTTGTGGTCTCATTCCTTCCCAAATAAATAGAAAATCTTTTAAAAAATAAACAAAAAATTAAAACTGGGGAATCTGTTAAAAGAGAATATGATTATTTTGTTAAGCCAACATAATTTAGATTTAGGTTTGATTAAAAGCTGTCATGAATGTATGTACCCTCGGGGTTTCTCAACTTTGGCAATACTGACACTCTGGCTGAATATATATATATATATTTTTTTTTTCATTGTAGGGGGTTGTCCTGTGTATTCATGGGCTATTTTAGCAGGATCTCTGGGCTATCTCAGCAGCATCCTACATGACTGCCCCTGCTCTTTATGACAGCTGGACAACATGGCTGCCGTTGAGAACCACTAATGTATGCTTGAATGTCATAAAGCCATCACATCTGATCCATTTCAGTGCGTGCAATACTGATCTGCTGTCCCAATCAATCCCACCTCCCACTTAACGTTGAAGCAAGTAAATCTACTTCAGTTGTTTATTAGTTTTTTGAAGAGAGGGATGGGGAGGTTAACAGCTTACTCAAAGAGCTTCAGAAATTGTACTAATACCTAGCGAATGGGGCCAGTACTTCAAGCTGGCTAACTCTCCGTGTGAAGGACTAACGTTTTAGTACAGGGAATGGAAGCAATGAAGGAAAGCAAGAAAGGAAGGAGACAAATTAGGCCAGAATGGTTTCAATGCTTGTCATCTTTAGGGACAGAAGTTGGAGCTTATAGGGGATGAATGAATTGAGGAAAAAGAGCTCAGTCCTTTGGCCATTCCCTCCCCCTTGCACCACAGCCCATATTTTATCAGCTTAATCTTGAGTTCTTAAAAGGATGTTCCTGTATTCCTGATGCCCTCAGGTCATTCCACTTCCCACCCTGTATAACTATGCTCAGGAGTATGAACTTTGTCAACCCTCCCCTGTCCCACTTGTGCATTCCTAAAAAAGGTGCTAGGCATGGAGATGCATGGCTGGCTCAGTTAGTAGAGCGTGCAACTCTTGATCCTCAGGGTCATGAGTTCAAGGCCCACAGTGGGTATAAATCTCTCTTAAAGAAAAAAGAAAAGAAAGAAAAAAGAAAGAAAGATGCTAGGCATCTCTAGCTTTAGAACTGAGATCTAGCTTGACTATCAGAACTTGAGTGATTTGCTGACAGCAGCCCTGGCCAAATAGTTTTCAACAGCAGTTATTTTACTGAGCTGAACTTTCTTAACATATCAGATCATTACTCTTAAGTACAAATACGTAGTCTTAGTGAAGTAACGGGGCATAGCCTGTATTGGATTTTGATAGTTCTGGCATTTGGTTCAGCAGTAGCTTGACCCTGAGTTAATTAGACTGACGATTCCTGCTGGCTGTTTAATCAAAATACTGCAACTTTCAACTTCATTCGTAATTTAGTTCATTTGTCTTTATTATGATTCCATGATTATTTCTGGTTGGAAGACTAGTATTTTTGATAATTGTAATATTAGTGATGAATGGCAACAATAATTTCTGTGTAAGGAAATATGCATTAGTATATCTACAATAACATGATGGGCTTTAAAAATAAATTTCTTCGAAAGAAAGAAGACAGCAACTGTTTCCTTAACACTCAACCTATCTTTCCTATGTTTTGATTATTTATTTATTTTTAAAAAGATTTTATTTATTTACTTGCGAGAGAGAGAGACAGCGCATGAGTAGGGGGCAAAGGCAGAAGGAGAAGCGAATCCCTATTCCCTAGGCTGATGCAGGGCTTGATCCCGGGACCCCAAGATCATAACCTGAGCCGAAGGCAGATGCTTAACCAACTGAGCCACCCAGGTGCCCCTGTTTTGATAGTTTAAATTACTGTCAGAGATAAGAAAACATGCAGTCCAGGAGAAAAAAACAGTTTCTTCCCCCAAATAATTTTAATATTTAAAAAATTTTAGAGATGTCATAAGAAGTCTAAGAATAGGGGCACCTGGCTGGCTCAGTTGGTATGGCATGTGACTCTTGATCTCCGGGTCGTGAGTTCAAGTCCCATATTGGGTGTAGAACTTACTTTAAAAAAAGTATAGGAATTTTTAAAAAAGATACTCCTCCAATCTGCCTCCTTAACATATCACTTATATTTCCACTTTTTTTTCCATCTTGTTTGCATGCATAACCAATTTTATACAGTTGCAATTACAGTGTAGATTCAATTTTGTATTCTGCTTTTTTCACTTAGCATTATTCTTCCATAATAATTTAAAGAGAGTTTTATTTACGGTTATTTCAAATGTAGAGAATATAATTTTCTAAACTGTAGTTAAGTGCTCGATTTAAATATTTTAATGGCCAACCCAAACCATCAAATGTATTCTAGATAGGGGTGCGTTATAGTTAATGCTTAATATTGCAGGAAGCAACTTGCGTATACATTAGATTAAAGTCAAATGTTATATGCAAGTGGAAATGAGGACATTAAAGGCTGGTCGCCTCTATGTATCTGGACATTTTTCTAAAGTCAGATGTACTTCTAGAATTGGTTAGTCTGGCTGCTAAATTTTCATGCCCTGAACTAATTCAGCCAGTTGTAAAATTGTACCTTTCTGCAGATGACTTAACATGTGCACCTCATTTATACTTGAACTTGGTATGATTCAGATAGCATTATCCTAAATGATGTTAAGAAATTGTTCATTTTCTGTGTCAGCGAAAAATGAGGAAAGGCCAACTACATTTCGCCTGAAGAGAGTCATGTCAGAACTGACATCTTGGCAGATACAAAAATGCAAGTAAGATATTTTAACAGGGCATACTAAAACTAATGAACTGAGGACCAATATACACTGCTACATTGTATTAAAGTGGCATTACTGAATTTACAAATGTTAAAAGACATGCTTTATTAGTTGCTGTAGGAGTCCTGTTTCATTTTAGTTTATCAGTTAAAAAATAAATTTGCTTTCCTTTTGTGCAATTTTTAACCCTTATTCTAAAATGCGGTTTGAGAAGGTGGATTTTAAAAGTTAACTGTTCTAATATAAAATATTAAAGAGAAAGTTGATTATTCACCTATCTCTGTGTATTTATTAAAGAAACAAAATCTGAACACTAAGTTTTTTGCTTGACAAAGTAAGTAGTAGCCTAGTGAGGTCTTTCCTAAACAATACTGGCTTTAATTTAAAAAGCTAATATGATACTTGGATATTTTAAAATTAGTGAATTATTTGCAAGAGCTGGAAAAGATTATTTCTACTTAATTCACTTTCTATTAGGTCCTTATTAATATATGGTGTCCAATTTTAATTTATTTTTAGGATGATTTTTTTTACCTACATAATTTAGGGGAAAGCCGCACTTTGATGAAAAGGATCACAATTGAAAGATTAAATTTGATTGGATTTTTCCTGGAGGAGAAACTAAATGTTTACTTATTACTCTTTTCAGGTATATTGGTTATTATAATGGTCTACAAGAGCAATTTCTATTAGTCACCTCAATTTTATTTAGAACAGAAGGTCTTAAAGTACGGTCCTCACACCAGGAGCATCAGCATCGCCTGGGCGTCTGTGAGAAACGCAAATTCTCAAGGCCCTCCCCAACCTACTGTGTCAGAAATTCTGCAGATGAAGCCCTGCAATTGGTTTTAATCAACCTTCAAGGTGATTCTGATATGCACTAAAGTTTGAGAACTAATATTTTAGAAGTAGTTTAGGGAAAAGAACAAATATTCAAAATCGAGATGAGATTTAAAAAATGGATAAACTAATTCATTTTGACCTCAAGAAGAACCTTTCTAGGTATTGTGGTGGTTATACTCTACCAATATATCTAGGAAGCTGCAGTATTTTTTCTTTTTCAAATAAGCTCTACGTCCAATGTGGGGCTCAAACTCACAACCCTGAGATTGAGTCACATGGTCTACCACCTGAGCCAGCCAGGCGCCCCTCCTAAACTCCATCTTGAGGCTGCCTCAAGAGGGAGGGGGCACATCTTCCCAAGAGAAGATGAAAAACATCTTCATGATACAGAACAGAAGAATTTAGTTAGCTGCATCCTTATTTTATTGAAACATTAAAAATTTAGGGGTGCCTGGGTGGCTCAGTGGGTTAAAGCCTCTGCCTTCGGCTCAGGTCATGATCCCAGGGTCCTGGGATCAAGCCCCACATTGGGCTCTCTGTTCGGCAGGGAACCTGCTTCCCCCCACTCTCTGCCTGCCTCGCTGCTTACTTCTGATCTCTGTCTGTCAAATAAATAAATAAAATCTTAAAAAAAAAACACATTAAAAATTTACATTTTGCCTTAGATAATCTTCTCAATGTCCTCCCTCAAGGTGCCCTGAAGATCTCTACCATGTCTATCCACTTGTTTTGGAAAACTAAGTCATTTTCAGTCTGGAGCTGGAGGACATGAGCTGCGTGTTTCTTCCCTATTTGTAATATCCTGGTGTCCATGCTGAAGGACTGCAGGCGGAAAATCGGGGGAAGTAGTCTCTTCAGACAAGTGAGTAGGGCATGATGGGAGTCCGGAAAGGCCCCCTCTGCCCACACTCTTTAAATCTCTACCCCGCTCCCAGCTCTGATACTCCTCCCTGCTTTATTTTTTTCCCCCACAGCAATGATCACTTTCTAACATTCCAAATCATTTGCAGATCTGGTTTATTTTTATCGCCCTCAGTGCTCCATGAGCAGATAGATTTCTGTACCTACCCAAAGACCCATCAAATGGTGCAGACAATGCAATAAAGGAGGCGGTCAAGAAATAGTAACTGAATGAATGACGAACTGCTGTCCCTTTTATTCAGAAACTACCCATTATGTTGCACACCTAAAACAAATAAAATGTTCCATGCCTATTATCTCTTAGTAAAAATAATAGTAAAAAAAGGACTACTGACTGAGCACTGTGTTCTGAGCTTAGTGCTAAGATAGATATTGAATAACAGAATTCACCCCCTGCTCTCAGAGTTAAGAGCCTGGTCTCATCCCTCCCCACTCTAGGTCCTACTGCCTTTATTCACCTGTAGGATGCACATGTCTGTTACAGCTGTAGTTCTGTCCCGGAACAAAGCATTCCGGCCAAGACTAGAGCAGTGCTTCTCGAGCTCTGGTCCCCAGACCAGCAGCATGAAGAAATGTTAAAAACACATTGCAGATCTCATCCTAGAGCAGCAAAATTAGAAACTCTGGGGTTAGGACTCCATCTGTATTTTAACAAAACCTCCAGGTGATTTGATACATTCAGTTTTGGGAATAGCTAATAGAGGACTGAATTCGAAAGCTCTCGGGTAAGTACTTTGGAGAAAGAAATGAGAGGACACTGCTCCACCGGCAGCTCCACGGCTCAATTCACTTACGGGGCAGTTTCTAGTAACAAGGTAGCAAGAACAGGAAAAGAAAAAAATGGTATTTAAATTAATGTCTTATTACTATTGTATCAAAACACCACAAATTTATTATCTTACAGTTCTGGAAGTCAGAACTCCAAAATAATTTTCCCTGGGCCAAAAGCAAGATGTCAGCAGAGTTGTGTGTTTCTTTTGGAGGCTCAAGGGAGCCCTGACTTTTCTAGGCTATAGACGTTGCCTGTGTTTCTTGGCTTGCAGCCCTTCCCTTCATTTTCAAAGCCAATGGTTCTCTGACTCTTACAGTTCCTTCAGTTCCTTCAGTTCTAAAGCCCCTTATGACCGCTTCCAGCCCACCCAGCTAATCCAGGATCCTGTGTTCTTAATGTAATCACATCGACAAAGCCCGTCTTGCTAATCAAAGTAGCGTAGTCACACGTTCCAGGGATTAGAATGTGTGCTTCTTTGGGGGAACCATTATTTTAGCTACCATAACATTCCCGAAGTGAATAAAATACCAAGCAACTCATGTCTTCAAAATGATAACTTCAGAATGTCAAAACAGTTGCTTGAGGAGTAACAAAAAGCAGCAATCACAGAGAACTAGACAAGAGGAAAGTCTTGAAAACCTATTAAAAATCCACTAGAAATGAAACATTTTGTGTGGTCAGTGATAAAAGAGATAGATTCTTAGACCTGTTGTATTTATGGTGACTGAAACTACAGCGTGGGTCTCTCAGTTCTTTGGAGAGAAGGGATGGGCAGTTCCACTTCTTGGAGACCATAGCTGCAATTATTTGAGGGGTGCTGGGAAGACCCCTCTACTCTAAAATACCTCTACAACTACATTATTGAGCTCTTTACCTGGACATGTTTTTCTTTAAAATGGAGAAATGCCTAGAGAGGGCCATTTCTAATTAAGGCCTGACCCAATTCTTTGCTTCAACATAATTTATATGGGAAATTCAGTTAAAACAGATTTGATTGATTGCTTGGAAGGAGGACAGCCACAAACAGGAAAGTGTGGGGCACTATTTACTAGCAGTATGAGGCTTAATTTTCTTTTCTGTAAAATCCAGTTAGTTATTTTTACATCATAAAGTTTTTGTGTGTACTAGAAGATATAAAACATCTGAAACACTTATCCCAAAGCTTGGGACACAGTGAATTGTTCAGTAAATGCTAGCTGCACTTATTAGTGTGTTATCTTCATTATTATTATTATTATATTTTAATAAATCTAGTCCCTTTTGAGGAAGATAAACGGGAACACTATTGCTTTCCTTTGCTTTGTTGTTGATGATAGATTTCAGAGGCTGTGGCTGCCAAACACTAAGGGCTCAATCAATATTTATTGAATGAATGAATTCTGATCCTTCTTGGGGAGCCCTCACTGTATCCTCAGGTCGTAGACTCCTAATGGCTAAACTGAAAAATGGGATGACCCCAACTTCCGCCCTCAAGTCTTTGGGACTAAATACAGCTTTTGCCACTTTCTTAGTGAAGTATGCTAAGACCTCCTTGGTTTGTACACTTCCTTTATATTATCAACATCTCTTTACCACTTGACTCACTCTTGTATGCCCTACTGGAAGCTCATCGAAAGCAAGGGCCATATTTTATTCATCTTCGTATTTCTAAATCCGAGCACAAAGTCTGGAGCAGAGTAAGTGTCTAATGAAGATTTGTTTACTTTACAGAAATGAATGATGAACAACTTCAGTAAGGTTTTAGTCTTACGAGTTTAGACTACAGTGATGAAAGGATCATTATCACGGATGATCCAATCCACGGAGCCAGGGCTGTGTGTTCGTTAGCAGTAGTGACAAAGGTAATAAGTAGAGAGAAGGGGCTTTAAAAGAAGAGAGGCAGAGGAAATATTTATAAGAAGGATCTTTCCTTCCCTAAGAATCTACCCTGGAAGGAGAGTAATGGAGGGATCATGAGAGAGACTGTTCAAGGTCCTCCATCTTCTCAAAACCAAAATTTCTCTGTTTTTACTTCCCTTCCTCTCCTTCCTTCTTGTATGGAAGGAAAATGCACTGCTTTTTCAAGAGCGATTTCTCCACGTGTGGTGTCATCTTATTCTCTCCTGCCTTCTTGTCCCAATGATCACACGCTTCTTTGTTCCATGTCGATCTTTCTCTTCTTGATCCTTCTCCTTCCAATGAATATGCCCAAGGCTTTCTTAGTTGACAGTTAGCCCTTTAATTGTCCACGTTACCTCCTTTGAGTTTTGCTCTTATTTATTTATTTATTTTTTAAATTTTGGTAGGCCCCATGCCCAATACAGGGCTTGAACTCACAACCCTGAAGTTGAGAGTTGCATGGTCTACTGACTGAGCCAGCCAGGCACCCTCAAGCTTTGCTCTTAATTTTTTTCCACCTTCATTGTTAATCAGGTCATCTACATTCCCGCCTCCATTTCTTCACCACTCAACTTGTCCAGTTTGGTGGCATCACTGTCCTGAAACTGCTCCCTGATCACCATCCATGATCTCCTAATCACAAAATACAGTATAATTTCTTAGCCCTCAATCCACTAAACCTCTCTGAAGCACTTCATGCTTTTTGCCAAAATATAACAATCAGCATTTCTACCTAAAAATGCTCTCTATATTAATTAGCTGATTGATTAAACAAACATTCGAGTGGTTACTATAGACCAGCACCATCCCGGAGCAAGAGCAGATTAGGTCCTTTACCATGATGGAGGTGAAAGTTGAACTGGGGAGCAAGACTGAATCGATCAGCAGGTGATATAACATCGCAGCTGTAAAACGGCCTACCAAGGAATTCTCCAAGAGGGAGATGGGACAAGGATCAGAGAGGAAATGCAAGGTAGCTCTGGCGGAAGGTCATTTAAGCTGGGATCTGAGGGGTGTGCAGGAATTAACCAGATGAAGGGAAAGATGGCAGAGTGTTTATGCCGGGGTGGTCGGGGGGGAGGTGCATGGTCCTCTGTGTATTGTAGGAGGACGTGTGAAATGTACAAGGGACTGAAAAAAAGACCTGTTGGCTGGAGTGGAGAGCACCAGGGGTGCCTCTGTGGGTGCCGGTAGGAAGATGTCATAGGAGCTGGGTCCCCGTGTTCAAGAGTGAAGCAGTAGGAATCCACTGAGGAATTTTAAGTAGGGGGATGTCAAAATCAGATTCATGTTTTGAAAAGGTTGCTCTGGTTGCAGGGTCATACCCTGAGGAGGGGCGGAACGGATGGGGTTTAACAGCCAGCCGGGAGGCGGCCGCTTAGTCCAGGCAAGAGATGAGGGTTGCTGGTACTACAGACGCGGTGGTGAAGGTTTAAATAAAATAATTGATTTCACAGATATCGGTACACAAGGGCAATCAAGAAACATTAACGTTCCTTCCATTTATGGGTAAATATCTTCAATAGTCACAGTACCCTGTGGTTTACTTAAGAGCAACTACTTCTTCCTCCTCCTTGACATTTCCACCCTGATCTGATTTACTTACCTCAGTGTGCTCCCTGCCCTTCTCTCTCACAGCATTTCTCATACTGCACCACATTGCTTGTTTGTCTCCTCCAATAAAATGTAGGCTTCTCGGGGCGCCTGGGTGGCTCAGTGGGTTAAGCCTCTGCCTTCGGCTCAGGTCATGATCTCAGGGTCCTGGGATCGAGCTCCGCATCGGGCTCTCTGCTCCACAGGGAGCCTGCTTCTCCCTCTCTCTCTGCCTGCCTTTCTGCCTGCTTGTGATCTCAATCTCTGTCAAATAAATAAATAAAATCTTAAAAAAACCCAAAAACATAGACTCCTTAAATATGAATGGTGTTATGCTAGTTGTTCTCCAATTTTACGTGCCTAAGAATCACATGGGATTTCATTAAAATGCATATTTGACTCTTTAGGTGTGGAGTGGGGTCTGAAATTATTAATTTCTTAAAAAACCCCAAGTGATGCCAATGCTGCCAGCCTGGGAGGGACCACTTTGGGTAAAAAAGTCTTTATACAAAAGTCTTATGTGCAGTACCTAGCAGAGTTCCCGATACATAACAGATTCTTGACAAATGTCTATTGAATCAATAGTCTAGTCTACTTTTCCAAACTCATCTGCTAATATTTCCCTTCATGTACCTAAATCTCAAAGCACTGGTGGAACGTCAGCCCATATTCCCAGCTTCCCATGTCATTTTCCTCGTTCACTTGGAGAGAGAGCTCCCCTTTATTTCCAATTGAAAACAATTCTGCAGATCCATCTCAGCTACCGTATCCTCTATAGATTTTCTCACTTATCCCCCGAGAGAAGTAATTTTTCTCCTTCTCCCACTGATTTCACTTCCCGATAAAGATAGAAAACAGGCATGTCTGTTTTTCTATGTATTTAACATACTGTCATGTTATGTTTGCTTCGTTCGGATCTTGTTTCAATTGCCATCCCAAACCCAGATCCTCCAGACTACATATGCCTTACGGGGTATGGAGTCTAAAGCTTGGATTCTCCAAGTACTATGTTTGTAATGGCATCCAGTAAATATTCATAGAACAAACCAATCGGTGAATGGGGGTGAATGAGTCAAGGCATAACTTTGTGGAAAGATAGGACCTCTGCTTCCCTTCTTGAATTCTTATATATGGGTAGCTTGAGGGAATTTTTCGCTAACTCACCTATCTTCCAGAATCTAGATAGGTCAGTGGGTAACTAGGCAATTTAGATAAAGAGTGAGTTGCACATTGTATCCATGATATGGAGGATTTTTGCTGTTTGGATATTTAAGGGGTGGGGATGGAGCAAGTATGTCATGGTGTCTCGCCTCGGTTTTGTTGGCTGTCCCTCCTCTTACTCAGGGGACATAATCACCCTGAATCATCTTGACACCTGTTTTTGTGAAAGTATTTCATGTGAATGTAGAAACTAGTGTTCCGGAGGCTGGTTAGGTCTTTTGATCTGCAGTCATATACCTGAAGGTCAGGGGATTTGAGAGTCTCCTCAATAAAGTGTGTTCCTTGGGATTTAAGTAGAAGCTAAACGCAAATTTAATCTCAGAACATAGCAACACACATATTATATACAAATGGAGAGTATGCTTTTAAAATAACAAAGAATTCTGTCTCCGCTGACTTTTATTTTGCTTTATGTAAATAAAAGATAGATGGTCCAAATTTTAAAGAAGAAAAATAGTCTACCACTGGCTCCTTTCATGACTGTGTTCGTGAAAAATAGGCTACATTTTGCCCATTTGAAACTTAGACATGTATAGTTGTGGTATCTGAGTAGGGTGAGATATTGTTTGCTGCGGTAGATCAAACAGTGTCTCTTCAATCCTTTCTTACATTATTAATTGGACTGCCATTTAAAAAAATAAATGAAAGGAGAATTTTCTCAAGGTTAGATTTATCACAATTTCTGAATTAGTGGGACCTAATTTAAAGGGTTTTCCGCATTCATCTACCATCTCTCTCTTCCAGTTTGGTTTTCCATATGCTCCTATCACGAACCAGACAAACCAGATGAGATTGGATCTGGACACAAGCAATACAATTTATAAACACCTAATAGGACTCCTTTGTCTTTGTCTCCAGAGGCAATATTCAAAGAAAAATGGAGAGTGGGCAAATAATCAGATCATTAATTTATTTTATTTGAAATAGAAGAGAATATTTACTTCATCCTCTCCATTAAGATCAGGAAAAAAAAAAAGTTGAGTCATAGCAATCAAGACTTTCCAATGTTTTGAAAAATACATCTATCAAAACATTAAAATGAGTAGGGTTCAAAGCACTGAGAAATGCTCAGAGGCAGGCAAGGCAGGAGGCTGGTTGGATAGCAAGATTTATGTTGTGTTCAACCAAACAGGGTACTTGGGGCAGAGTTTCTTCTGAGAGAGTTATTTTTGGATTCCAGGTGAATCAATCTTTGCTACTGCTCTCTTTCCAGTTCACCACGGCCTCCTTCCCAAGTGCCCTTAATTTTTATAAGGTACCATTTAATAAATTGTCATCATAAGGACCTTCGCCATCAGCCTGCACACGTAGGCTTGTGGGTTTGTTTGCTCCCTGCACTTCTCCTGGACCATTCCCTCCTCCCCGCCCACCACTTCCTGCCCTCCCTTCTCAGCTAGAAATCTTCTTTCCAGCTCTCTTCCCGCCCACTTTCATCTCCGACAGCCTGGCTCTGTGCTCCACGATGGCCTCAGGAATGAGTAGAACCTTTAGTAGTCATTGATGGGACAGGTGCTGCAGTGTACATGACATTAGATCTCATGTGGTCCCCTCCCTTCCCCCAACCCTCCCACATCACATTAAGGAACTGTTCTTTCAAAGAGTTTGGGCTTTTTTTTTTTTTAAGATTTTATTTATTTATTTGACAGAGATCACAAGTAGTCAGAGAGGCAGGCAGGCAGAGAGAGAGGGGGAGAGAGGAGGAAGCAGCCCCATGTGGGTTTTGATCCCAGGACCCTGGGATCATGACCTGAGCTGAAGGCAGAGGCTCAAACCCACTGAGCTACCCAGGCACCCGAGTTTGGGCATTTCTAAACATATAAGAAACATATAAGAAAATGCTGCTATCACCAGTAGGGGAAAATTGCCATCTTAATTCTATTAAAAAAAAAAAAAGATTTATTATTATTATTATTATTATTATTTTTAGAGATCTCGAGGGAGTGTGAGTGAGAGCATGTGTGTGGGTGCAGGTCGGGGAGAGGCCGAGGGAGAGGGAGAGAGAGAATTTCAAGCAGACTTCTGGCTGAGCGTGGAGCCTGACGCAGGGCTCCATCTCATGATGCGGAGATCATGACCTGAGCTGAAATCATGACCTGAGTGAAATTAACTGACTGAGCCATCCAGGGGCCCCAACCTTCTTAATTCTTACACAATTTTAGGAGTCTGTTAATCATAGAGAAAAACATGTTGTTGTTGTTGTTTATTTATTTGACAGACAGAGATCACAAGCAGGCAGAGAGAGAGGAGGGAGCAGGCTCCTCCCTGAGCAGAGAGCCCGATGCGGGGCTCGATCCCAGGACCCTGAGATCATGACCTGAGCTGAAGGCAGAGGCTTAACCCACTGAGCCACCCAGGTGGCCCCAAGTTGTTGTTTTTTAATCTCTCTGTTGGTTGATCTCTTTTTTATTCTTCTCACCATGACATCTCTACTCTCCCCTTATAGTTGTTTTTAGAGTCTTTTACCCACTTCTTACAAACTTTGTGATTTGACTTTCAAAGTCTAGTTTTCAACAAGGGAAATAAATAAATAAGAAGCTTGTTTATTATTCTGTCATTATTGCTTTATCATCATGGCATGAAATACTGAATAATGAGGATGCAAACACCCATTTTATGGGCCTATTGCAATCTTCCCTGTATAATTAATATCTATCATTAGATGAAAGTCATATCATTTGCAAGTTGATGCAGCTTTCTTTAGAATGTCTTGATGACTCTAAGGTAGTTTATATGCTAGTGCACCTGTTGCTTGTAATCAGCTTTTATTAGATAAATAGGCATCTAGTCCTTTGCATGCTCTCTCTCCTTTACTACTCATCTTCTCAAAGGGCCACTTGCAGTGGTGAAAAGCAGCCTTTATTATAGCTTCTTTGCATAATAAGGCTGTCTCTCTCTTCTTCTGCCTCCTCACCTCCCACCAGAAGGAAATATTGCATCTGTCTCACTATAAGGGCATTCAGGCTGGATGGCCTTGTTATAAAGCACAGAAGTTGGAGGGATATATAAATCTAACACACAGCCATAAAAAGAACTTGTCCCCGACTAGACTCAGGGCACTCTGCTTGAGCTCTCTGTTTTATCCTATTCCTGGAAACAGGAACTGTTGCTGACATTAAAAACACAGCTTCTTATAATAGTTTCTTATCTCTTCCCTTAATTGCACAGACAAAGCCAGAGAGAAATTGGGTCACACATTTACAGGGTTTAAGTTTACATGGGAACAAGCTCTTTTTCTTTGTCTTAGGCTCCAGGGCAGCTAAGGTTGTTGCTCATCTCATATATCACAACAACGACGCCCCTTGAATCCTGGTGCCCTCAAAGGTACTTGTCATGGCTCGCAATGCGCCAGAGGAGCCCGTGAGTGCACACAGAGATGAATGCAAATTCATCACCATTACTCAGCTGGCAATTCCAATGTCGTGCCCTCCTGATGGTGGGTCAGTGGCCCCGGCCTCATGTATGAAGGATGGCTTATTCCTTCATTGGGCACAGCTCTCCCCTGACCCAGAACGCTGAGAATGAGTAAGCTCATCCTAAGATTCAGAAGGCCTGGATACTTAAAAGCTGTAGCACCACCCACACAGTTCGGTGTGCCCTTTCCTGGTTTATACAACTCCAGAACCCTCCTCCTTCTTCTCTGAAGCTGCGAGGTTTCACTGGTGCAACAGATAAGAGGGATGAGATGTGCTAGTAAACAGTTCCGCAATTATCAATTAATAAAGCGTACCTTGTATTTGTGGATGAGCCAGAAATTCCAGTAACCAATCCTTGAATCCTGGGTCTTCAGCACCCCATGTGAGGTTAGACAAATATTTAACCTCTCTGAGCCTCAGTTTTTTCGTAAGGGTAGGGGTAACTATTCCTCCTGGAACAGATTTCGGTTAAGAATTATATGCGTTAATATTTATGATAAATCTGGCATATTATAGGTGCTTAATAAATATTAGTTTTCTTTCACATTAATTGCTGGAAACAACCTGGTAGAACTACTGAAAAGCATGAACTCTGTATAGAAATTGATTTGAAACTTGACTCTATAATTTAATAGCATCATGGCCTCAATTTGGACAAATTACCTTTTTTTTTGGGCTTCAGTTTCTCATCTATAACATTATCAGATTGCTATGAAAATCAAATGAAAAATAAAACATACTCTATTTATAGAAAGCTCATTGCTTTATAGTCAATAAGTGTCTCCTCTCCTTCCTTTGGGCTACTAGCAGTCAAGTAGTTAAAAAAATAAAGCAAAGCAGGAAACCTGGGTGGCTCAGTCAGTTAGGCATCTGTCTTCTGCTCAGGTATGATTCCAGGGGCTTGGGATCGAGTCCTGCGGAGCCTGCTTCTGCCCCTACCCCCTGGTGCTCTCTTTCTCACTCTCAAATCAGTAGATAAAATTGTTTAAAAAAAATAAAGCAAAGCAAAACAAACAGCAGTAGCAACAATGTTTTGAATTTTGATAGGAGGGGAAAGTGTAATAAAAAGGATTAGTAGTACTTCGTATCTCAGATAAGAACATCAACCAAATCATATACCGTTGGTCTTCAGATCTACGGTATGTAGAGAGGGTTGTTTATAAAACGCAGTGGGTGAATATTCAAGGATACAATTAGGAATCGAAAATCCCACTTTGATCAGTTTTCAGGACAAAGAATCGAAGAATCGAGGGAGGGAGAACTGCTGGCTTGCCTCAGGCAGATTTCAAGATAGAAAACAACTAGCCCATCTTCCCTTGGGTGTGTGACAGTTTCAGGAAAACCTGACTTACAAGGACAGAATGACATCTTTCCAGGCTTATAAATGGTCCAAGGGAGTCAAGCAGCCCCACCCTTTCTTGGCACGCTTTGGTACTGAAAATTTTCCATTTTATGTGGAACTTGAGACCTTATAGTGAAACCTTGCATTTGAGGCCCTATTCTTTAAAAAAAAAAAAAAAAATGTTGCAAGAAATTATAGAGGGAGCCTGCACAGCTGGTGTCTGTTAGCAAACAAAGCAAACCAAGAAAAGCAGGCCAACATAAATTCTCACCAGAAAACAGAGGGTGTGAGGGCCCTTTGGCCAGAAGGAATTCAGTAAAGCAAGGGATATGAGGGAATGAGATGAATTCTGTTCAGCTCTTCGGGTTCCTCACTTTGACTTTATGAATAAAATGTAAGCAACAAAGACCGTCTACATTGTGTCCTCAGTTCTGAGGTTGAGATATGGATATGGGTTTTGAACTGCAGAAGTTCACTTATTTATAGATTTTTTTTCAATAAATACAGTACAGTATTACAAATGTATTTTCTCTTTCTTACAGTTTTCCTAATGTTTACTTTTCTCTAGCTTTTTTTAATGTAAGAATACATTATGTAATACATGTAACATACAAAATATGTATTAATTAGCTGTTTGTGGTACTGGTAAGGCTTTCAGTAGACTATTAGTAGTTACATTTGGGGAGAGTAAAAGTTATTTGCACAGGGGCTTTAAAAAAAGTTAACTGCACAGGGGCTTAGCATTCCTAGCTTCTGCATCATTCAAGGATCAATTGTACTTTTAATTACCATTATGTAGTAATTATTTTCAGTGTCAAAGACCAAGCAACCCACTGATACTCACTTCCTTATACAGTGTTCCTAACAAAAATGATGGAACCTCCAAGTTGCTCTATTGCAAAGAGAAGGGAAGGCTCCGAACTTGATGGGCTGCTCAGAATCAGGACACACACACACACACACACACACACACACGGTTTGAACATGAGTGTAGAATGACACATATCTATACTTTGATCTCTGATCTGTATTTGTGGTGGTATTATTTGGGGGGCTAAATGTTGGAAAGTGATAGACATAACTTAAATGAAAGTGTAAGTGTTACATGATAGAGGTGACCAACTCATTTTCAAAAATTCAAGAGTGCGAGGAAATGAAACATCTAAAGCCTTATCATTCAGTCAATCTTTGTTCACATTTTGGTTTATGTTCCTCCAGGATCCTTTTGGAGGCAGGGGGAAGCCATTTCTTTCTTTCTTTTTCTAGTTAGGATTACACTAATTATACATCTTTGAGTTGTGTATTTTTTATATGTACATTTCACCGTATTATAAATTCTCCAAAACATAATCTTGATGACCGCTTTTTATTTGGATGAATCCTTAATTTCCTCTTGTACCTCGTCTCCTTCCATGCATTCCTTTCTACGTTTCCATCTTTATGATCCCCAGACACTTGATTTTACAGAATGCCAAATATAGGGGAAAAAAGGAGGTCTGAAAAGGAAGGGGTTGTTTCAAAGCAAACAGTGTAATCTGTTATAAAGCACATTGATATTAAGGATGAGTCTATTATTACTAGCCTGGTCCATAGCAGCTAACATTTTTTTAAAAAGTAGCCTTATTGAATTTTTTCCTCCTTAATAATACATGCGCAATAGTCAATCTAAATGCAAATGTCATATAGAGAATGCAAGCTTCTTTCTTTAAAATTCACTCTTTAGGAGCAACTTCCTTTAGTCATCTGTACAGCCTTCTAGACTTCTAAAAATCCCCTTAAAAACAGCCATGTGAAAATTTTATTCTTAAATACTATGAGATCATTCTAGATGTAATGCTTTGCAACTTACGGTTCTTACTTTGGATATCAAAGACTTCTTTCCACTTGGTTTGTATAGTTCTACCTCTATAAGGGCCTACTTAGCCAGAATGAGCCATTTTGTTGCTTATGCAGTAAACTTATATTGACCCTGCTCCCCTCAGAGGAACTTACTTAAAAACAAATATGGGAAACCAGTAAAATATGGCTAACCAGCCCCTGATAACAGAGCCCATATACCACGATGTGTCAGGTCAGCGAGGGATAACAGAGCCCAGAATGCAAGGATGAGTCAAGCCAGGTAGAGACATCTAATCAGGAAAGCACCTCCCTAACCACCAAAGAATGTGGGCCTTGCCTTTTGGGTGCCAGTTCTGACCAGAGTGATGGGCTAGTTCAAATAGCTACTATAGGGTGAATTGTAATTCAATTGGCCACCTGTGTGTGGCCAGGCTCAACCACATGGTCTTTACTCTAGAATCGTCTATGAGGCTGGGAGGGGTCACCTCTTTGTAAGAAATGGCCCTGGCCAGTCAGTTTGACTCTTGATCCTTGGTGTGAAATAAAGCTTTGCTTGACCTTTGCTTTGTATCAATCTTGTTCCTTTGACCATGGACCCAACACCTCATGCTCTTTTGACAAGTGCGTAGTACTCCACCGTATGGAAGAGGCATAATTTATGTGACTGGTGTGGGTTTGAAATATAGATGAGGTTTGGTGGGGTGAGGTCAGAGCCAACAACCAAGAAAGAATTCTTAAGACATCTTTGGTGCAAAATGGCAGTTTGTTAAAGCACAGGGAGAAGACCCCTGGGTAGAAAGCGCTGCAGCCCAACAAGGGGAGGCAGTGTGGTACAGAAGTAAGGAAAAGGGAGGTTTCAAAAGAACTTTCATATGCTAAAGAGGACCTACCTACAAGATATCTACAAGATATCTGAGGCCTTGCCAAGGTCAAGTTAAGGCTGTTTTCCCCTCTGGCAAGGTATTAACATTAAGATAGTTGAGAGCTTCCGGGAAGAATGTCACATACGTCCCACCCGGGAGTGGGGGGTGGGGGTTGCAGGGTGTCAACTCCTGTTTTGGCTTCAGCCGGCTTCTGTTCCCTCATCATGACAGTCCTCTGATTAATTGACATTTGGGTTATCAATTTCTTTTTTGTGATATTCAGTAGTGCTGTAATCGACAACCTTATGGATATTTTTGCCTATGTACATTTTTTAAAAAAGATTTTATTTATTTGACAGACAGAGATCACAAGTAGGCAGAGAGGCAGGCAGAAAGTGGGCGGGAGACGCAGGCTCCCCGCTGAGCAGAGACCACCCCCCGTCCCCCACTCCTCCTGCCCCCCTCATGTGGGACTCGATCCCAGGACCCCGGGATCATGACCTGAGCTGAAGGCAGCAGCTTAACAACCCACTGAGCCACCCAGGCGCCCCGCCTATGAACATTTTTAAAAGAAACATTCCAGAAGTAAAGTGGCTTGGTTAAAAGTTATGGGGGATTTTATTTGGTTGGAAGGTGGCAGATCGCTCTCTGAAAAGGTCCCGTCAGTGTATCTACCACTAGCAATGCGTGAGACTGCCGGTTTCCCCACACCCGCGTCTTCTCAAAAGGTGGGGATTGCTGAGTCTGATGGAAACCATGTCAAGACACAATTTTCTATTATTTGGTATATCCCTATTTACCCTTTCTCTGTTACACACCAAGTGACAAAATTATTTGCGGGAGAGGCAGAGAACAAATAGAGGAGAAAGGTGAAGAAAGGGTCTGGTCACTTTCGCTTGGTTTTGCAGTTTGCCATTCCTGGGTAAGTAGATTAGAAGCTTGAGGGCATCTAAAGGAGGTTGTAATGTCTTGCCATCTAGATGCCTTTTTATTTAATAAAATATTTTTATTGTGGTAAAATACACATTAATGTGTATTACTCTCTTAACTAGTTTTAAACATAGAGCTCAGAGATATTAAGTATATTAATACTGTAAAACAGTCACCACCATGCATCTCCAGAACTTTTGTTCTGATAAAATTAAACTCTATACACATGGTACAAGATCCATTTCCCCCTCCTCCAACCCTTGACAACTACTGTTCTTCTTTTCATTTCTATGATCTTGACTATTCTAGATACTTCATATGAATGGGATCATACAATATTTGGTGTTTGTGCATGTGACTGGCTTATTTCACTTAGCATCATGTCCTCAAGGTTCATCCATGCAACAGCATATGTCAGCATTTCCTTCCTTTTTAAGGTTGGATACCACATTTTGCTTCTCCATTCATCTATTGATGGACAGTTGGATTTCTTTCACATTTCAGCTGTGCTGAATAATGCTGCTCTGAACATGGGTTACAAATATCTCTTTGAGACCCCTCTTCAGTCCTTTCAAGTGTATACCCAGAGATGGAATTGCTGGAACATTTGGTAAATCGATTTTTGCTTTCTTTTGAGGAACGGCCATATTGTTTTCCACAGTGGCTGTGACTTTTCCATTTCCACTAACAGTCCTCAAGGGTTCTAATTTCTCCACAGCCTTGATAATGCTTGTGACTTTCTATGTTTTCGACAGGAGTCATCCTCACAGGTGTGAGGTGCATTGGAAAGCTTCTTGAATGGCGGCGCTTTCTCAGAGAGGGGCAGCTGAGGTCAGCACAACTGTTAGACTAGAGATGTTCACAGTAGTAACACTTCAGCTTTCTAGGGCATAATGGTCAGTGACATGGTTGAGGGGGATCGGAGGAGGGGGCGAGGGGTGGCTACCACTCCCCTAGCTAGGTGTCTCAACTGCACTGCTAACTCCTTAGCATGCTAATGTCGAAGAAACAATGAGAACGAATGTCAAGGGCAGAGAAGCAGTCCCTCTCAGCTGCTACCTGGGAGACTCTCTCATGGCACCTTTTTTTGCATTTGCTTCAGTGAAATTAAGTACTTACTTAAGTGACTTAGTTTAGTTTTCTTCCTTTCCTTCCAACTGCAGGATTCCTGAGGTCAGGAGCTGGCTTGGTCTATCTGGTTCACCTGTGCTCCTCTAGCACAGCCTTCCGCCCCAAATCAGTGTTTATTAATGGCCTTATAAGCATATGCAAAGGAGCATGCGCCCTGTTTCCTTCCTCACCTACGCCTGAGAACCTACATTACAGAGCAGAAAATAGTCACAACAATGACAGTTTAAAAAGACTCTACTTTTTAGAGCAGGCTTAGGTGGAGAGCAAAACGGAGTGGAAAGTACGCTGTTCCCATATCCCTTGTCTGCACACTGGCAAACCTCACTCGCTATCAACCTCCTACACCAGGGTGCTATGGCTTTAAGATCGATGCACCTACGCTGTCGCGTCATTATCACCCGAAGTTCATCGTTTACTTTAGGGGTCACTCTGTGGGTTGGACAAAGGTATGGCATGTAGGTACCACTATAGGATCTTTATACAGAGTAGTTTCACTGCCCTAAATAAAATGATGCCATTTTTTTTTAACGTTTTTTGTGCTTAGCATTCAAAATGTTATTAAAGGTAAAAAGAAGGTGCATCTATAAACAGAAGGCCTGCATGGGCGCTGGATGCCAGGAACTGCGGAACACACAGCACCCCAAGCCCAAGTGAGCACTCATCAGGCAGTGGGGACTCCCCCAGACAGCAGCGTGGGAGCAAGCACAGAGAACCAGGGAGCCGGCACAGAAGCCTGCTTAACTCTGGTAACCAGGGTTTGGTTAGAAGTCAAGGGTCCCAGGGTGTGGGGAACTTAGGAAGTATCCTCTAGTTCGGTGTGGACAAAGACAGGCAGCAGGGATAGGGCCAAACTCTGAAATGGCAGCCAGAGGCCAAGATTTTCTTTTAAGTACTGGCTGGAGGGCTCGATTAAGCCTCTTAATTAGGGGATTTAATCCCCCAGCAGGTGAAAAGGACTGAGGGCTTTTTCCACGCAGTGCTTTGCCAGATTCTAAGGTTAAGCACAGCTCAGAGGCTATTAGCTTTATGCCAATATTAACGACGGATCGAAATCAATGTGAGGGACTTAAAACCAAGGTTAGATTAAGTTAAACGATTAAAAGCAGTGTAAGGGATTCAGGAAGTTTTGTGATTTCATGAAGTCTTGTTTCAAATAATATGTTTTATATATATAATATAGTATAATATATATTTCAAATATATATCATTTGAAACAAGACTTAATAAGTACATATATATGTATATATAATAGATATTATTATTGTTAGAGGCATGCATGGAGTCTTTTCTGTTTAATCTGTAAAGATTGTTATTTTAGTAAGAGTATAATGCTGTGGGAAGCAGCATACAGGAAACAACTTGATGCTTAGCCCAGAGAAGTTCATGATCTTCCCTGATGTGAGGAACCCCTGACCTAGGGTCCCCTAAGAGGCACCACCACCACCACCTGGTGGCCCTTGAGGACGTTGCAGGTCCACCGGGCTCAGAGGAAGCCTTGAACTTCTTCTGGGGATCACTTCTTGCAAATGCAAATTCTCACGGAGACAATGACTGCCAGGGTTGCAATACTGCCAAGGATGTAGTATTTCCTGAGCATCTATTTTATGACAGCAAATACTGCAGGGCTCTGGGTATGTCACCCCGTCCAGCACTCTAGACGGTGTATGATCACCATTTTTCAGAGAGGAAGCTGAGGCACAGCAAGATGAAGCGCCTTGCTCAGGGTCAGAGAGCTAGGCCTGCTGGACCTGCGGGTTGAAATCACATTTGCCTGACTGCAGGAAGTGTGCTTTTCTAATGCTTTCTGTCTGAATTTTGCGCAACAAAGGGTAGTGAGATGCTTTGTGAAAAAAATTTTTTTTTTTCTTTTTTAAAGGAGTGATCTAGAATTTAGACCTACAGTTAATGTGTTCATTCAGGGAACATTTAACAAGTAGTATTTTAGCAAACAAGATCAAGATATTGTTGGTCTTCTGTTTTGGAAAACTGGATGAGATCTTTTGCAAGGTGGTCTGGAGACACAAGAGAAATAAGGGAAAGTTAAGTCTATTAAAACATGTCTACAAATTAAGACTAACTTACCAAGTATTAACTGAGATTAATTGTGCTATACCAAGCATGATGAAACACACATGAATTGGCTATGATTCCTGCCTGCAGGGGACTAGTTATAGACAGGTAAGATCACATTTTTATACCTTTATTTTGGCACACAATTCCAATCTCTTGGAAACAAAACACAGTATTAATTAAAAAGTGATACCACTCTTACTTGGCCTTCCTCCTACTCTAGAGACCCCTCACTTTCTATTTTTTTCTTCCTCTTAGTAACATTCAGGTTCTGATTTTAGTTCTTTTCTCTTTTTACCTATTTTTTCCTCTTGCTTTAATCACCCATTGCTTATTCCCATTGCTTTAATCACCACCCACTGTAATAATCCTCAAACTGAAGCCCAGACTTTCTTCCCGAGTTCCACACCCTACATTTCCAATGGCCTCTCATACTTCTTACTCAACATGCTCAAAATTCTTCCATTCTCAATTTTAGTTGAAGTCACTCTCATCCACCCTGCTCTTTAAGCCAGATATCCAGGCATCATTTCAGATTTCTCTTGCTCTTTTGCTTGACATTGAGCTGGTCACCGGATCTAGAAACGATACTTGTTAAAGATCTCACATGTCTCCCTGTTCAAAATTCCCACTTTTTAATCTGAGCGCACATTACCTTTCACCTGGAATACTACGACAGCATTCCCTCCTCCAATGTCCTTCCCCACCCTGCCTCCGACTCAGCCTTTCTGCCTCCACACAGGACCCTTCGGAAGTACAAATTCGATGTTATTAGTTCCAGTTGAATAGTTTAGTTGACTCACCCCTCTTACGGTGTAGGTATGGTTAAGAGTAGGAACTTGGGAGCCAGTGTGCTTCAGTGGGAACCCCAACCTCATCCCTCACAGGCTTAAGCTTTATACAAGGGCAACTTATTCAATCTCTGTGTCAATTTCCTCACTGTAAGATGGGGAGGGGAGGGTGATGGTAGCATTTATTGCATAGGGTTTGGTGTAAGGATTAAACAAATAATCACTTCAAACTGTAGCTGGTACACATCAATTTCTAAAGAAGTGTTTGTTAACTAAACAAGGTTTGATGATAGGAGTATATATCCAAGACCTGCTGTGAGTTCTCTGGTCTGTGTTACTTTTCCATTGCATTTATTTCCCTCTGTGCACTTGCAACTGGGTGGCTCAGTTGGTTAGGTGACTACCTTCAGCTCAGGTCATGATCCCAGCATCAGGCTCCCAGCTCCATGGGGAGTCTGCTTCTCCCTCTGACCTCCCCTTTCATGCTCTTTCACTCTCTCTATCTCTCAAATAAATAAATAAAATCGTAAAAAAAAAAAAATCAGCCAAATTGAACCAAAACTCAATGCCGTCATGTACCTCCAGGTCTTTGCACATTCTATACCATCTGCATAAGATTCCTTTTGCTATGATCTCTTAAAGACTCCTGCTTATGCTATAAAGTTTATTGAGGAGTCACCTCCTTCATGAGGCCTGGAAAACAGTTAGTGTCTTCTCTGTGCTTCCATAGCAGGGCGTACATCCATTAGAGCACTTGCCACGTGACTATGACTATTAGTTTCCAAGTGTATCGAACACCTAACGTGTTAGGCCTGCAAGGACAGGGACTGAATTTTTTGTTTTGTTTTATTTCACCATCCCAGATTTGTGCTGTATACATGTTTGTTATTGTTATTGTCTTTTACTATAACGTTACAGTTGGAAGAAATTTAAAATACCTAGCCTCACTTCCTTAAATCGTGTATGTAAAACTGAGGACAAAGAGCTGAAGATTTGCCTGAGGTCTTTTTACTAGAGAGTCAAAAATGGGACTAGAAACTAATTTCCTTTCTTCTCTATCAATGCTTTTTTGTTTGCATCATAGTGTGCAACTCCTGTTCCTCCACTGTCTACGGGTGTGGAAAGAGTTGTGAACCAAATGACCTATACATACTCTACTTGACATTTGCCGGCTTAACACACCTGCAGGAATTTCATATTCTGAGTAGAGACCACACTCCACCTGGTGGCAATTTACCTAAACTGCAAGTACTTCTCCCTTGGTCTTGGTGTTTCTGTTTTTTAATGATTCCTCTTGATTTCTTTCGTGGCTTTCTCTTCTTTTGCCTGTTCAGTAAATATCAAGGCTTCTTTGGGTGATCAGCCCCCTTATTTTACACACTTTCGTTGGTGGTGGTAGGATTCCTCTGTTCTTGAGCTTCAAATACTATGTACTCGCTGATAACCCTGAAGTCTTCCTTTTCAGTGGAGGTCTCTCTCCTGAACCCCAACCAGGGCCACCATACACATTTAGACAGTTTGGGCACTCCCTTCCATGGGAGGTCATTCTCATAATAGTCCATGCAATTGGCAACCGCACCCCCCCCACCCCCGGCCATGTCGGGTAGTATACGTGGTCATATGCACTAGGTTTTCTTTAGGAATCCCCAAAATAACATGAGCCAAACTCTACTCATTATTACCCCTCTGAAAACGACGTGTTCTCCTGGATTCTCATATCAAGGAGGGTTACTTTCTACTTTTCCTTTGTCGTTGTTTACTCTTCCCTTCCTGACCACCAGTCTGTCTGCTCAGTTATCGCGTATCGGGGATCCTACTACCTCATAATGCTTGTGACCATTTTCTTATCTAAGCCCACTTAATTCAGGCCTTGAGTATCAATGACCTGCATTCTGCTACAGTCTTCTAACTGACCTGCCTGAATTAAATTCCGTCCATCTTTAATCTTATCTCCACACTGTTGCCAGAATGAACTTTCTAGAAAATAAATTTGATCATGTCAGTTTTCTGTTGAAGCCCTTACAGTTGTTTCCCATTGCCTCCAGGTTAAGTTTACATTCTTTTCATTCATTTATTTTTTAATTAATTAATTAATTAGATTTATTTATTTATTTATTTGAGAGAGAGAGAGAGAGCGAGAGCGAGTGTACGTGAGCACGTGCTTGTGCAAGCTGGGGCAGGGGGCAGAAAGAGAGGGAAAGAATCTCAAGAAGACTCCCTGCTGAGCGCGGAGCTGTTCAGGATCCATCTCACCAACCTGAGGTCATGACCTGAGCTGAAACCAAGACGTGGAAGCTTAATCCACTGAGTCACCCAAGCCCCCCTACATCCTTTATAGTGGCTTACAGAGCCCTCCAACACCCGGGCCTTGATTTTACTCTTAGTTCCCTTCACCTTTTGCTTGGCTATTTACTCTCTGTTTTGGAAGTAGTTTCCTTCCTTCCTTCCTTCCTTTCTATTTTTTTTTTTTTTAAGATTTTATTTATTTATATGACAGAGGCACAGTGAGCGAGGGAACACAAGCTGGGGGAGTAGAGAGAGGGAAGCAGGCTTCCCGCCGAGTAGGGAACCCCATGCGGGGCCTGATCCCAGGACCTCAGGATCATGTCCTGAGCCGAAGGCAGATGCTTAACGACTGAACCACCCAGGCACCCCAGAAGTAGTTTTCTAAGTGAAACATGATTACTTGTGACCCTGTAGCCTTTACCTGTTCACTCTTCTCAGTATATTATTCTTCCTTCTATTTGTCTGGCTAATCCTAACTGGTCTTTGGGAGCTCAGTGGAGCTATAGCCTCCTCCAGGAAGCCCTCCTTGACTTCCCAAAACTGGGTTAGGCGTTCTTCTGTGTTTCCAGAGGATACTGCTGTCTCCTTGACAAAGCTTTCCTCTTGCTGTATGGCAATTTAGGCTGTTCCCTACCTTCCACATTAAAGTTATCTTCTTTAAGGGACTACTTCTTGTTCACGGTTCTGTTGGTATCACTTAGTGTCCATCTGGGCACACAGTGGGTCATCAGTAAATTTGTTCTGGAGTGAATGAACAAATGACAAAAAGAAAAGAAAATCTTATATCTATTCCTTTGCAACCCCAAATCTTCAAGTGATGGCAAATGCCCGCAGTTTTATTCAAAGGAACAAGGTTAGGTTGGGGAGCAAGAATGTCCTATCTCCTTCAAGGTCCTTCTAGCTGGACTAAGAATCAAATCAATATGGAATAGAATAACAAGAGAATGTCAACTTTAATTTCGTATGCATGGGGAATCCAAACAGACATGAAAATTCCAAAGACAGGCAAGATGAGATGTATTTGTCAATTAACTAAGGACGAGAGGGTAGGGGTCTAGTTCTCCAAAGGCAAAGAATGCAATTCACAGGAAGATGAAAAAGAATAAATGTTTGGGAAACAAATATTTACTGGGCCACTGGGAAACAATGGGACATAGAGGACTTTGATCAAATAGGCCTTGCTAGATTCCTTCTTATCTACCATACCTAGTTCAGAGTATAATGTAGTTCTCTGGGGAGGTAGCTCTTCTCTGGAGCAGGTCCTCTATCTAAATACTTTTTAGGCAGTTGTAGGAGTGGTAGAGAACTTTTCCTGAGTTTGCTGGGGTTTGATAGCTTTTTAACTCAAAATAGTCATCATGCAAAAGTGACCCATTTTTTTTTTTTTAAAGATTTTATTTATTCATTTGAGAAAGAGAGAGAGGCAGAGCGAGCATAGGCACGGGGAGAGGCAGAGGGAGAGGGAGAAGTGAGCTCCCCGCTGAGCTGGGAGATGGACACAGGGCTCAATCCCAGGACCTAGAGATCATGACCTGAGCCGAAGGCAGATGCTTAACCATCTGAGCCGCCCAGGCGCCCCTAAAAGTGATCCATCTTAAGGCGGCCTGCCCTTGGCCCCTACAGTCTGCAGGCTGGGATCTTCCCGAGAAGTGGGAGGATCCTATGTGGGACAGACTAGCCGGCACCATGGCTAATGGCCTAGAAAATGTAGGCTGACTTTAACGATGGGAAAGTACTCTACATCCAAACATCTTTTTCCACATACATCGGTGAAATTCTTACATAGAAAATACAATCTTTTAGCCTAAAAAGTAACTTTCAGTTCAACTAGAACAGTCCCTGCCCCCACACCTTGAAAACAATCAATTTCACTCTAATGTTAATTAGTCCCAAACTGTGTTCCAAGAGGCAGTTATAACAGGGAGCAAGCAAGAAGTTAGTGGGCACTTGACAGGGGAGGGAGGGATCATTTTAAAGTTAGACAAAATGTTCAAAACTAAGAGGCTAAGGCGGTAAAGATAAAGTTTGAATATTTCATAATTTTACTGGACTGGTCTTTGTGTATGCGTCACTGAAAATTCATCAGTTCTATTGAATGTCCTTGGCTTCTCAATAAATCAATTCTCCTAGTCCCCAAAAAGAAACAAATAGAATGAGTTAGCAAGAGTGTTTAAACCAGTATGATTCTTACTGTAAAAAATAGCATGGGAATAGAGAATAAATTTAATCCTTTCAAAAACTGTCACTGTTAAAATGTTATATTAGAATGACATGTCAAGGAGCGAAATTTAAAATTTTATAATTAAAATTAACTTTAAAGATATTAGAAATGTAATGTAAATTAAAATGACATCACTTTTTTCCTTTGTCAAAAGCTAAATTCAGATTCTTGCTTTTAATAATCTCCATGGAAGTTACCTTTGAAGTCATGGTTGTTAAGAACAATATTTAAGTCAGCTGTGTATGTAAGTAATGGAATTTCAGATATTGCGGCTCGATTGCTTCCAGGTCCCTAAAATAATTATGAAACCTCAAGAAACCCTTTTGTAGTGTTGGCAAAGCCATGCAAAGCTTTTTTCTTTCTATGTAGGACTTCAGCTTACTCTCAACCCCATGAAAGATGGATTTGCTTAGGGTAAAAGTAATAATTTTTAATATCACCTTCTATTAGTTCTAGTCTAATGCACAGGAAGGCATAACTCACTTCTGTAACAATAAGAGGGAAATATGTGTATAGATGGATGTCATCAGTAAATGCCTTTGGCTAAATAAGGCACAATTGATTTGAAGGGCATACATCTGAATGGGCCTTTGAGTGGCCCAAGGATGGAGAGGAATTCATAACTGTCAGTGTTCATTGTAGATGGCCCGCCTCCTTTTATCCCTCTCCTTCTTTCTCCTTCTCTTCCTCTCTGTCTTTTGCCTCTCCCTCTCTTTCTCCCTCTTCCCATCCGTGTCTACCTTCCCCTCCTTCCTATCCTCCTCTATTCCCCCCCTCCACTTCTCTCCTTGAGGTGGATAACTGATAAATGAAAATATATATAGTAATTGGAGAGGAATGAAGTCACACCACACATTAGAAGAAATGTAGGTGGAGGTTCAATGAACTAAATGAGTTAAATGGAATAACTATGTCAAAGCACAGAATGATTAGAGGGCGAGGGAGGGGAAAGAAAATGTTTGAGATAATCATAACAAAGGATAAAAAATTTGACATTTTTGAGGAATTTAAAAGGGAAGAGCAAAAATGAATTTTTTTTCTAGTTGTTATGTGCTTAAAGAATTCTAGGATTTGGAGCTCCTGGAGGCAGAGCTTAGCACAGCTTTGTTGGTCAACATCAAGTGAGTCAAGGCCAGTACACAATTCTGGTTGGAGCCTTATTTGCGGTCAAGCAGACTTGTGAAGCAGACCCTGGGATGTGGAAAAGTCGGCTATTAAAAGCAGATGCAAATATGGACCATTACAAGTTCCATGAGATGTAGTTTTCCTAAAAACCACAACAGCAGGGCGCCTGGGTGGTTCAGTGGGTTAAAGCCTCTGCTTTTGGCTCAGGTCATGATCCCGGGGTCCTGGGATCAAGCCTAGCATTGGGCTCTCTGCTCAGCAGGGAGCCTGCTTCCTCCTCTCTCTCTCTCTCTCTGCCTACTTGTGATCTCTGTCTGTCAAATAAATAAATAAAATCTTAAAAAAAAAAACACCAACCACAATAGCACAAAAGTATAGCAGCTGAAATATCCCCATTGTACCTGCCCTGCTTTAGCTTTTTTTTTTTTAAATATTATCTATTTATTTATTTGACAGAGAGATCACAAGTAGGCAGAGAGAGGAGGAAGCAGGCTCCCCGCTGAGCAGAGAGCCGGAAGTGGGACTCGATCCAGGACCCCAAGACCATGACCCCAAGACCATGACCCCAGCCAAAGGCAGAGGCCCAACCCACTGAGCCACCCAGGTGCCCAGCCCTGCTTTAGCTTTAACAGATCTTTTTGGAGTACAGTCAAAATGCAGTTGTGTCACTGAAAAGGAAAGGACACCAAAACAATGGTTACAAGTTGGTTAAAAGTAGATGTCACCGGGAAGAAGAAAAAAAATGCGTCACAAACTTGAGCCACATAGTATACCATTATCCAGAGAAATGTACACATCTATGAAAAAATACATTTGGAAAAGCATCACATTTTGTAAAAAGCATCCACCTCTCAGGTCTGGAGTTGAAGAATGAGTCACTTCTGAAAGCAGGGAAATGCTTGTGACTTAGCATTTTAACTCTTGGGGAAGGGCTTTACTCAAAATAGCCCCACAGATTTAGCAAAATTGGCACCTTCTCTTTAGCGGAGAGACGCTGCAGGATTTCTGGGAAAACTGGGCATGGTGGACACGTATGCTTTAGTCAATGAGTGTTGTGAAAAAAAATCATAGTGATCTTTCAAATTAAAATGACGTCAAGGCTATTAATAATCCTAATGTGGAGATGGTTATGTAGGTAGAGCCTAGTGGCTAGGCTGGTTCAAGATTGCTAACGCGTGGGGCGCCTGGGTGGCTCAGTGGGTTAAAGCCTCTGCCTTCGGCTCAGGTCGTGATCCCAGGATCCTGGAATCGAGCCCCGCATCGGGCTCTCTGCTCAGCAAGGAGCCTGCTTCCTCCTCCCTCTCTCTCTGCCTACTTGTGATCTCTATCTGTCAAATAAAATAAATAAAATCTTAAAAAAAAAAAAAGATTGCTAACGCGTGTGGAGAAAGAACATAAAGCACCAGACGATATGAATGTCCTGCCTTCACTCCTTGACTGCCAGCTCCCTCCCACCCCATCTTCCGCACCCTTAAGATGGTGTGGAACGCTCATTGGTCTTTTTTTCTTTTTTAAAGGATTTTCTTTTTAAGTAATGTCTCCACCCATCGTGGGGCTCGAACTCACAACCGCAAGAGTCGCATGCTAAAGCTCACTCGTCTTGACCTTCCTTATGAGATTAGCCTCATAAAAGCAATGGACTAACAATAATCATGTCACCCAAATCACTGTTCTGCCGGGTACCAGACTCAAATTTCAGTCTTTTTAAAATAACTTCCTCAATCTCATCTCTCATGTCTTGTAAATTGTTGTGCCTTCAGGTTCTTTTCAGAAATATCTGAGCTTTGTTTCTTCTAAGTCTAAAGCCACGCCAGCCAGACACCTAGTTATCTCCTGCCTGGAACGCCAAAATCACTTCCTGGAGGCACTCTGCTATGACAATAAAAGTATGCCCATAAATCTGCAGGGCTTTCATTATCCTTGACGATAAGTCTGTAAATGCTAACAATTTTTTATGCATTAAATTATCTATAAAATTATTGTGTTAAATTGGTCAAAGGCATTTTAATATATTCTAAAATTGGATAACTATTAAATATAAAATGCAAAGCCTATTGAAAATGCATCTGCTATTGAGATGAATGGAGCTGGCTTTTACCCCTGATAGAGTTCAACTTGAAGTTTCTCTTTCTCTGGTTGTTTCTCCTCTCCTTCTTTCCCTTCTCCTCCATGCTCTTCCTCCCTCTCCCTTCCTTTTTTAAAAAAAATTATTTATTTATTTGAGAGAGAGGAAGAGAGAGCTTGTAGGAGCAGGGGGAGGGAGAAGAGGGAGTGAGAGAGAGAGAGAGAGAGAAAATCTCAAGCAGATTCCCTGCTGACTGCAGAGCCCATCTTGGGGCTGGATCCCACCATGACCCAAGCCAAAATCAAGAGTCCATCATTCAACAAACTGAATCACTCAAGTACCTCCTTTCTTTCCTTTCTTAAGCAGATGTAGGACTCAGGAAACTTGCTGGCAGAAGGCTGGAATGGAAGGAATATTGATGTAGGGATATCATTTCATTGTTTGAAGTTCTTTTGAGATGCATGCCAAAAGAATGTAATAATCTATAAATTATTTTTTTGATTATTTAGCAGTGGATGACCTCATAATGACCATTTAATTTGGTAAAAGGCAAGAATTGGAAACCATCTGATTTGCAAAAGGATTTGCTACCCAGCCACTAAAATAATTTAATTTCTCAATATCTTTGAAGTGTATTAAAAAGAGTAATATAATTTATTAGTTATTATTCAATTAGTCTTTAACTTAGAGGTCCCTTGTTTGTGGTGCTAAAATTACATAAAACTGGGGTAAGAAAAATAACCCTGTATAATTGGACTTTCATGCTTTAGGAATTTACCCATCACTTTTGAACACAGATTTATATATCAATGCAAAGTTTAAGTTCTCAAGGAAGTCACCTCAAAGTCTTTAAAAGTTATAATACTTGAGAATTTTTACATATAAATAGATTCTAATTTTATTTCATGACAAAAATGATTTTTTAAACTATATATTTGGTAGAATTGAATCTGTAAAAGAGGAACCAATTCTAATTAAATGATGCTGGTTTTTCTAGAATTTAAGATAATAGATCCCAGGATGCACTTTAGAAACATTTTGTCTCACATCTGCATATAAGAGTACAGTCTGTTTTTAAGAATGCAGGCTTATGTTTTTATAAAAATTGACATTAAAAACTCTATGGCCGGGTGCCTGAGTGGCTCAGTGGTTTAAGCCTCTGCCTTCGGCTCAGGTCCTTATCCCAGGGTCCTGGGATGGAGTCCCGCATCAGGTCTCTGCTCAGCAGGGAACCTGCCTCTCTGCCTACTTGTTTTGTCAAATAAATAAATAAAATCTTAAAAAAAAAAAAAAAACCCAAACAAACTCTATGGCCGCTATTAATTCTAAGGCACATAAACGTATTAAATTAAAAGATGCATCAGGCTAAGAGATGAATTAATATTACTGCTAAGTATATGAGTTGTGGTAGAAAATTCTAACACAATCTCTTTAATAGTAAGCCCCAAAATAAATGGACACAGAAGTAGTTGAGAAATGCAGGCATGTGAGAGAGTTGTGCTCACAGTAAAAATGAATATCTAAGTCCAGTATCTACTCTTTCGGCAAAGGCTAATGAAAATGTTTCTTCTATCGATGTGAATAGTATGAGAAAATGTAAGACATTAACTTGCCTAGAACCCATAAATACTACTTTCACTTCAAGATATACTGTCATTCTACGGAAGTAATCATGGAAATTTTTACTTCTTCTGGAATCATAAAGGTTGTAAAATAAGCAGTGAGACACTCTGGCCTGGGTTCCCTCCCTGAGCAGAGCCTGAGACAAGGTCTTGCAAGCAGGTGGCTTGTTTTAAGACATGATCTCAAGGAATAGAAGGATAGGAGATAAGGAGGAATGAAGGGGAAGGAGGAAAAGCCAATCCAAGAATGTCAAGTTGGGCTGAGTCACCACTGTGGGCAACTGCAGGTCAGTCCTGCTAAGGACTCTTTGAGGTATCATGTGAAATGCCTGAAAATAATCCAACCAGAAAAAGTAGTCACCATCTGGCTCTTACTCTATTGGTCAAGGGTCATCTTATGGAATATTGACTATCTCCCTTCCTGTTTTGTGCGGGTGTTGGTTGTCACTTGTGGCAGCAGTGGAGGAGCTGGGTAGACCGTGAGAGACCTGGGGTACCACTGAGGCGACACCAGTGTGCGCCGTGTGTTGGCCAGAGAGCATGGAGGAGGGCAGATGGGCACAAGAAGTCGGATTGACATCTTGACACCAAATACAGTTATCACTAGAATGGTGAAAACACAGGCAGGCTGGATTTGCAGCAGATTGGTTTCCCAGCATGCTCTCCGCTTTGCTTGGTTTGGTTTTACAAATATAATTCTAAGATAAGACCTGGGATCTTGCTCTGGTGTTGTCACCCAGGTGGAATAAGGTGGCACTCCATCAGCTTTTACCCACACCCTTTTCTTTGCCTTTCCATGACCCTCCCTCAGAAGTGCTGCATCCTTTGACACTCATGTAGGGGGCAGAAGAGGTGAGAAGGTTAAAAGAACGTTGTCTCCACTCCTGCCTCCCCATTCTACCATATAATCAGTATTATAATCAAAGGAGGCCTCGCTCATAATGATATTTGAAATTTCCCTGTTCCTTGGCGTTCTGGACATCTCTACACCATAGTTCAGTTCACAGTGGATGAGAGGTAGGTCTTTCGTTCCTGAAGTGGGGGCCCAGTTGGGTCTCTGTGAAAGGGGGGAGCAGGGAAGGAGAACCAGGATAATCCTTCTGTAGGTTCTCAGGCAGACCAGCTTTAGGGAAAAAACACAAATGGAAGTTGAGGATATGGAAATTGAATTCCTTACAACTATCCACATCCGTGTACACCTGGGGAAGTCTGTCTTTTCCAAGGAGTCTCTCATCTTCGTGGATATCTGAGGTATGTGATGTTACTCCCTGCTTTGCTGTTGCTTCCTGTAACCTGGATAAAATCCTCGGTCTGATACATAGAGGGAATTATTGCGCTGCCAGCATGAGCTTTCATGGGGATCTGGGCTGGGGAGAAAATCTGTGAAGTGTGGAGGTTATTTTCTTGACAAACTTCTGTGTTCTGGGATTGGTGAGAGGATAAACAGACTTCCTTGTCTTCATGCTCAACCGTGTGGTATTTGAATACTTGCTCAGATTCTTTCTTAGAACTTGTTTCTCAAACAATCACAGGAGGTTATTCACCAAAGTCAATGAAACTGAAATGTTCTTTGTCAGCAAGAGAATAGAACTAGATGTGCTCTCATTATATCCATTGGAAGCATTTCCTCTGATCCTCAAAATATATTATTACATTTTGGATGACATTAGAGATAAGTCTTTAGTCACGGAGTTCTAGTAGGAGGGGGAAAAAAAGTAGTTTTGGTTATTTTCTTTATTATTGTTGTTAAAATGTGAATCATGCCCTTCAGTTGATGAATTCTCATTGAAGCTTCAATGGAAGGGGAAGATGAAATAACGTAAATGATAGCTATAATTAATTTTATACTAAGCTTCCTTGATGAAATTAATATTGTCAGATGGAAATGTAATTTAAGCAAAATATGCTTATATGCTCATGTAAGCTGAGTTACACATTTGGACTTTAAGAAAAAAATCACTCTTGCATTTCATAGAACCGCTTACAAAATGATTTAGCTTAATTGTTTGTACAGCTTTCTAGACATTATAGCTCTTTAAAGGAAATAAGGGCACATGAGATGAAGGAGGGAAAGACAAAGGGTCATTTTAAATATGCTTCTATTATTCTGAAAAAGGAGAAAAAAAACCAACAAAAACAACCTATAAGATGCAGGACACTTCTGATTCCCAAAGAAAGTGTTTTTTTTTAAACATGTATGTTAATATAGTGGGGCAGTAGTTCTGTATTTATAAAAAAAAGGGAAAATTCTGGCAATTTAAAACAATGTAAATCTAAACTGAAGTAAGTTAAAGTGGCTTGTTAAGTAAATTTCAAAACATATTGACCGCAAAAGGTCAGCAAATGTTAGTGAAAATATTCTAGTCAATATCTACTGCATGCCTAAATTCTTTGTCTTTATGTGACATTTCAAGCAATTTTCATAACTGTTCAGGAAAATGTAAAAAACAAGAAACATGAAGACAGCTCACTGATTTCAGATAAAATCTTCCATGTTCTCAAAAAAAAAAAAGCCAAAAAACCCCATAAGCATCAGAAACCGACATTGATTACTATTCTGAAAAAAATCCCCAACATCTGCAACTTGTTTCTTAATATGAAACCAAACATCATGTAACATCACGAAAATTCGAAATATCAGTCAGCTGTTCATATTTCTTCCCTGAAGAATCTACTCCCGGTAGATAGTCAATACAATACTTAATAAATTAGCTAATTACAAGAGTGGAGAGCTCCTTGGTGGGACTACAAAAACTCCAGTTTGATGTGCCAGAAGACAGGATGGTTTACCAGTAGTCAGTGTTCTCTACAGCCACATACAGGAATATACCATAATTCTTTACCTTTTTGTCTTCAGAATAAATCTAATCTCTACAGCTATGTCAAGGATACAGTGTGTTTATGAGAATGTAAAGGACTCATAGATGAGATTGCTGTGGTCTTTGTGATTAAATGGCTGGGCTATAGCTTTACTCTTTTTTATTTTAATTATTTTTATTAACATATAATGTATTATTTGCCCCAGGGGTACAGGTCTGTGAATCTTCAGGCTTACACACTTCACAGCACTCACCATAGCACATACCCTCCCCATCAACCAGCCACCCTCTCCCTAGCGCCCTCTCCCTAGCCCCCAACCCCCAGTGACCCTCAGTTTGTTTTGTGAGGTTAAGAGTCTCTTCTTGTTTGTCTCCCTCCAGATCCCATCTTGTTTCATTTTTCCCTTCCCTACCCTGGACAACTGCCCCCCTGCCTCTCAAATTCCTCATATCAGGGAGATCATATGACAATTGTCTTTCTCTGATTGACTTATTTCGCTCAGCATAATACACCCTAGCTCCATCCAAGTCGTTGTAAATGGCAAGATTTCATTTCTTTTGATGCGTAGCCTTACTCTTGATTGCTACACTGTACTTTCTCCCACATATAGCAGACAGTAGGGACATCAAACAGCACTGGGTCCTTATCTTCCTTCTATGGCCATAGAGGTTGGTAGTAAAATCTCAGGCAACAAGAGCCAGTAGGAAGAGACAAAGGACCCAGCATTTACTTAGGGCCCATCCCAGGGCGGGGACATGCACTATGGCTTTTGTCCACAGGTGGCCTAATACTGTTCTTTCAACCACCTAAGAACGGGGTATTGTTTCCATTTTACACACGAGGAAAATCAAGCTCAGATTACACAATTAAAATGCGGTGCAATTAAGATTTTTAACTCAGGTTTTATGTTTTCTCAGTATTTCTTGCATCTGTGATTGTTACAAACTCATCTTCTTTTCAGTTACTGATCTTTGTCTTCTGGACTTGCTGGATTTCTAACACCTCCAATTCATGACTTCCCAAACATCATTCATTACTTTACTTTTCAAACTTGCTCCTCTCTTGCACCCAACCTCCTGAGAAAGATATTTTAGCTGCACCTATTCCTGTCCTTCTCGTCCCTGTCCTTCTTGCCCATCCTTCTTTGTAAATGCTCTTTAGGTCCATCACCCCAAATCAAGTCCCTTCACATTTTGGATCAAGCGTCTAGGTGACAGCTTATTGCAATCTTTTCCACAAAGTATGGTCAGCAATTCTCTGTTGATATCTGTTCCATAAACTCAGAGCTCTCACCTAGCTAATTAGAGGCTCTGTTACACAGTAGGGGCATCTTTTTTTTTAAATGTATTTTTTAATTAAAAGATTTTCTTTATTTATTTGACAGACAGAGATCACAAGTAGGCAGAGACGTCAGCAGAGAGAGAGGAAGGGAAGCAGGCTCCCCGCTGAGCAGAGAGCCCAATTCGGGGCTCGATCCCAGCACCCTGGGTTCATAACCTGAGCCGAAGGCAGAAGCTTAACCCACTGAGCGGCCCAGGTGCCCCTAGTAGGGGCATCTTTGTTGTAAGCCTCTAAGGAGATGCCTGAGTCTTGAGGTATTTAAGAAAAGACAACCCAATTTTGTTACAGATGCTATTTAGGTGACCAGAGACAAGCACACGCTTCCTAGAGCATTGCTTCTCAAAATGGAATTTGGCTGAAACACATATCCGTTCATCTCCTGGGCCCCTTCACCAATCCCATTGTTATTACCTAATAAATGCAGGAAACAGAAACCTCTGGAGGCATTTTCAACATGAAGACATTTAATACAGGGAGTTAAGTGCTTACAAATCATTGAGAGAGGAATCCAGTTAAGCTATAGGCTGGGACCCCAGAGTGGTCCAGAATGACCCTCTAGGGGATCTGCTGCCTTTGAGGCTGCTATGGGAGATAGGAGTCAACAACTCATTGCTGTAGGTGTGACCCCTGTTCAGGAAGTTTCTGCTACTACCAGGGTCACTTCTGTAAAGGACTCTTGACACCCAGCAAGCTGGAAGGTGGACATGTGTAACTGTGAGCCATGAATCAGAAAGCCAGAGTCAAGAATCCACGACAGTGGCAGCTTCCCCCACAACTGCATATCAACACCCGGAAGTGGGAATGTGTTTCTACAACCTCGCTTGCCAGGGGAAACAGTGGCTTAACCCACTGAGCCACCCAGGTGCCCTGGTTTTTGTCTTTCCAACCTCTCCTACCCAAAGGGGTCTGGTCTGCAGTCCCTTTGACACAGTGGTTAATAGTTTCAGAGGTATCCTCATATAGTTTCCCCCACATTATACTGTAGTATGTAATTTATATACAGAAGTCTGTTTAGCATATTGTACTGTGACTTGTGTTGCCCCCCACCAAATGTGTTTTAGAGCTCTTTCTTCATCAGTACGTGTGTCTGTAACTCATTACTGTTAAACAGGACCTGGCATGTGCGTATAGATTGTTTCTAGTTTTTGTTGGAACAAGTATGCAGTGACATACTTGGACCTACATCTGGTGCTCATGTGTGAGCGATTTTATGGTGTAGATTCCTAGAAATCAAAATTTTGTGAGATATGGTCAAATTGCAAGGGTAAAAATATTGTATCAAAGTATTCTCCTATGAATAGTTCGGGAGGTTCTTGTTTTGATCATATTTCTTGTTGATACTGGATATTTATTTTCTGCCAGAAGAATAATATTTTATTGAAAAAATTATCAACTGTGGCCAGAGGGGTCCACCACGAATAACAAGGCCACTCTAATCACTGGAGAATTCTAAGAGTTTAGAGGTTATCTCCCTGGAGCTAGGGCAAAGACCAGATCTCTCTCTCTCAGTGAAGTTTATTCTTTATGACACAGATATTTCATAATTCATAAACAATTTTAGGCTTCTAATATTTTTGGAATTATATTTTTGTGGCTGATACAATACATAAATTTCAATTTCCAATTGAGTAGCTACTATTTGTCTTAAGATCACTTGAGCGTTATGTCCTTTCCCATTATTTTGAAATGCCATGTTTATCATATATTAAATATTCATATATATAAGGCTGTGTTTCTGAATCTACTCTGGCTTATTTATTTTTTTAATATGCCTGCTTTATTATCACACTGTATTACTATAACTTCATACTATCAAAGTGTAGTAAACTTTGATAACTAGTAGGTCAAATGCCATTTAATTGTTCTTTTATATTTCACTTCGTTATTCTTTTCCCCAAATATTTTGGCCCTGGTGTATTTTCTTTTCCAGATGAATTTTATAATTTGGTCAGATATTACAAACAGATCTCAATGGGATTTTATTTGGGATTTTACTGACTTAATTGCCTTAAGGAAATTGGCGTCATTAGAATATGAAAATTTTTCACTCAGGATGATGGCATTCTACTCTTTTTGCTCAGTTCCTTTAAAAAAATGTCCTCCAATAGGGTATTATTTCCTGTCCATATTTCTTGTATGCTTTAAAGATAATTTCTTTCTAGGGATGTTGTTTCTTTGTATGCAATTGTGAATGGCAATTTTTTTTCTATTCCTGCTTTTAACTGATTATTGCCTTCATATAGGAAAGCTATGGATTTATGACTTAAATCTAGTATGTTATTAAATTATCTTTATTAGTTCTAATAAATATACATCATCTGCATAATGATTCTATTGTCTCTTTATGAATAAATTTTGGAATATGGAGGTACAGCAAATAGTGTGAAATAGAAGTCTTACTAGTATTTTTCAGCTCATAATTTTAATGTGAACCGTTCTAATGTTTCACTTTTAAGTAAGGCATTTGTGATGTATATCTATATTATCTCCTTTGTCAATTTTAGTAAGTTTCTCCTATTTCCAGTATTAAGTAAGTTTTAATCAGGAATAACAGCCCTGATTTACAAAGTGTTTTGGAATTTAGCAAGATCATTTTATATTGTTTAATCTTTTAAAAAGATTTTATTTATTTATTTATTTTAGAGAGAGTGCAAATGGGGGTGGAGGTGAGGGGCAAACAGAATCCGTGCTGAGCATAGAACTTGTCTTGGGGCTCAAGCCCATGACCCTGAGATCACGACCTGAGCTGAAATCAAGAGTTGGATGCCCAACCTACTGAGCCACCCAGGTGCCTATCATTTGTAATATATTATAGTAAATTACATGAATGCATTTCCTAATATGAAATTATTTTTCTATACTTTAATTAAACATAGCTGAATCATATATAGTATACCTTAATATACTGTAAAAGTTAACTTGCTAAAGTTTTTATTAGGCTTTTCATAAGTTTTTTTTTTTTTTAAGATTTTATTTATTTATTTGACAGACGGAGATCACAAATAGGCAGAGAGGCAGGCAGAGAGAGAGGAAGGGAAGCAGGCTCCCTGCTGAGCAGAGAGCCTGATGTGGGACTTGATCCCAGGACCCCGAGATCATGACCTGAGCTGAAAGCAGAGGCTTTAACCCACTGAGCCACCCAGGCGCCCCCATAAGTTGTTTTGATCAACAAGATTTTCAGTATTCGCTTCACCTGGAATTGGCATCAGAATTTATTCTGTCCTTGGGATGCCTGGGTGGCTCAGTTGGTTTGGCAGCTGCCTTCAGCTTGGTTTATGATTCCAGGGTCCTGGGGTTGAGCCCCATGTTGGGCTCCCTGCTTGGTGGGGAGCCTGCTTCTTTCTTTCCCTCTGCCTGCCACTCTGCTTGCTTGTGCTCTCTCTCTATCTCTCTGGCAAATAAATAAATAAAATCTTTAAAAAAAAATGCATCTGCCTTTAGTTTGGATCATGATCTCAGGGTCCTGGGATAGAGCCCCACATGGTGCTCCCTGCTCTGTGCCCTGTGTCTGCTTCTCCCTCTCCCTCTGCTTCTCTCCCTACTTATTCTCTCTCTCAAATAAATAAATAAATAAATATTTTAAAACAACAGCAACAAAAAAAGAATTATGCTGTCCTCAGCAGTGAGATTAGAAAACTTCCCATAATTTTCTACTCTTTGGAACAATTTAAATACTATGTGGATTATTTTTTTTAATTGGTAGAAATTACTGTAAAGCCCCTCAAGATTTATGTATCTTTCAGGAACAGAACTATGACTAATTTGTGCATTTCAGATTTGGGGTACTTCCAGTTTTTGTAAATAAAGTTTTATTAGAACATAGCCATGCTAATTAGTTTATGTATTATTTTGGCTACTTTCACACTGTATCGGCAAAGTATAATTTGCAATGGAGAGTAATTGCAATGGAGACCATATGACTTACAGAGCCTGAAGTATTTACTATCTGGCTCTTACAGAAAAACATATGCTGATTCCTGCACTTAGTTCAGCATACATCTTATTTCCTCTGAGACTAAAGTGATCATTCTTTTGAACTCCTGTAGTGGTTTTTTTTTTTTTCCCTGATACACTCATCTGACTCTTCTATGCTTTTTTTTTTTAAAGTAGATTCCATGCCCAGCGTGGAGCCCAATATGTGTCTTGAACTCGTGACCCTGAGATCAGGACCTTAGTTGAGATCAAGAGTCAGATGCTAAACTGACTGAACCACCCAGGTGCCCCATGACACCTCTAATTTCTTGTCACGTGTTGTTATTTTTTTAAGTGAAGGTATCTTGTTTCCAGTTAGGTTAAAACCTCTTCTAAGGCAGAAACTCGGTGCTATTTTTGTTTCCATTACAATGTTATGCACAGACACACACACACATACAGATGTAAAATAACTATTCCTTAATTTATTTGTTATATAGTTGCCTATTTCATTGCTTACTCTGCCCAGAACTTCTAGAAAACTCGCCCCACCTGGAAAAGTCAAGGCTAAGTGCCATGTGATTATTGTCCTAGTCAACAAACATTCAGATTCTTTCTTGAAAGTTTGAACTAAGGCATTGAGTGAATGCTGTTGGTATCTATCAGGGAATTGCTTCAGATAAATAAGAGCTGCCTTTTCTGGGGTCTACACACTAACTTCCCACACATTAGTCCCCTGCCCTTTTCCTGAGAGCATTCCCCCAATAAATCCCTTGAGCAAGAATTCCCCATTTCAGGCTCTGCTTGTGGGGAATCTCACTGAAGAGCTAAGACAAGGGCCTTCAACTCAAACTCAGACTTCACTTCAGGGAGGTTCATGTGTCAAGCCATTTCCAAGTCTGAATCAAATCTCTAGAATATATCATATCTATCAAGACAACTGCTACTGTGTTGAAGAAGTGGAAATCCGTGCCAGTGTCCTTCTCACCGAACACTGGAGAAGGGAAATCCTCCCAGTGGGCAGTCTTTCTCTTCTAACAAGCTTAAAGTAGCTCATTAGCTTGCTAAGGAAGTATCCATAAGCTGATGTAGTTGGGGTTTGCTGAGCCAGTCCCATAACCTACCTTAAGGTAATCATCTCACTTTCAAAGTTGGCAACAGGCCCCAATGCTGTAAGATGTGTATACAAGTCCGGGGTGGGTTGGTAAATGGGGCAGAGTTTTTATTACTCCCCCTAATGTATATGCTTGAAACTGGTGCCATCTTGTAGACATTTTTCATTTTCCCCCCTATGTCCTATCTTTCCTCTTAATATATATTTGGAGGTGGTGATTACCATTTAGTCCATAGGTTGCAAGATTATGAGATGGAGCTAGAGAGGAAGAGACTTTACCTGGAGAAAATACCTCCATGGCATCACCTCAGGATACAGTGGCTAGATAGGACTTTGGATTGTTCCTGATGGATAGAAATAAATGTGATTATGGCTTTAATAGGGATACTCAAAACATATAGGTATGCATACATGCTTTTGAGGATTGCATATTCTAGGGCAAGCGAATGTGCCACATATGTGTGATGGACCACCTTGCTTTGGCCATTTCTAGTGAAGCTACTGTGCTCACAGCTGTTGCTTGGAGCACCACCCCTAAAACATGCGACTTACCTCATCCATTCCCCATTGGGGCTAACTAAACTAGGGTTGGGCTTTAGCCAAGACCTGTTGAGTCAATCCTACGGCTGACCAGTCACCATTCAGCTTCCCTTCTGAGAACTGGAATTAATAAAAAGAGAGACTGTTGGTGGTGACTGGTTCTGAACCCTGGAGCCTAGAGTTCACCTAGATTCAGGGCCTGAGTCCATCCATCTGCAAGGATAGGAAACCAGCTTGGAGAGAGAAGATGAAGATCCTAAAAAAAAGACAAAGAGACTATCATGTTGCTAAGAGATGGAAAAGAAGATGCAGAGATACTACAGGAGAAAGAGACTGAAATGAAAACAAAAAACAAAAACAGAGAGAAGAAAAGACTTCCCAGTATCACTTTTGTGCTTCCCTATTTCAGTTCCCATCTTCTGTCCTCATGAGACACATTTTTGACTTTGGCACCCACCTCATATAAATACAATCTCTGCTCTCTAGAAGCTTGTAAGATAGAAGAAACAGCACTCAGATGAGCTGTCTTGTATGGAAGACTGAGGCATTAAATGCTCAAGGATAAGTACAGAGAAAGCACAATAATACACTGGAAATAATATTCTATTTTACTTGCTGTCCTTAGGGAGTGTGAGATTTCTTCACATTCTCTGAATAAGCTCCTCTTACTTTCTCGATCCAGCATGAGAGAATTTATGTTCCATGTAACGAAAAGAGCCTTGACTAAAATACATCGACTAATGAGAGGACGCTTTCTAAAGCTTGGCAGAACAGACTCATCAAGATTCTAGATCCTTGGGGAGTAGAATCAGAATCCATAGTGACCCTAATAATTTTGAGGAAAGATTGGAAATGTGGACAATGAAAGGCAGTGTCAATCTGCAGGAGAAATAAAAACAACCTTTTAAAAAACTTCAGGAAGGCAAAAGCCAGGCTATGTGAAATATGGCAGAATGGGCAGGAGTGGAATGAAGCCTGGATCTGGGCCAGCCGTGTAGCTTCGTGGTTTCAAAATACAGTTAGTTCAGTGCTAAGCGCAAACAGAACATATTGACAGTGGAGAGAATGTTCTTTTTTAACTTAACATTGTCAAATTCAAACCAATAAAATGGAGTCAGTACATATTTGCCTGTGGCACCCTTCTAAAACACACGATTTCTGCTTTCCGTCGTCTTATAGGCTAGAAGAGACAATGTTCAGATTAGCTTCTACATAAAGAAGAATTAAAACATTTAATGCAGAAGCTTAATTACAAATAAAGCATTGGAATACTTTAGAAAAAATTGTTCCATTAACTTTTAAAAGCACTCTCAACAGCTCCTTTTTTTTTTTTTTTAAAGATTTTATTTATTTGACAGACAGAGATCACAAGTAGGCAGAGAGGCAGGCAGAGAGAGAGGAGGCAGCAGGCTCCCTGCTGAGAGCCTGATGCGGGGGCTCGATCCCAGGACTCTGAGATCATGACCCGAGTCGAAGGCAGAGGCTTAACCCACTGAGCCATCCAGGTGCCCCAGCTCCCGTGTTTTTATTGACAAGCTGTGCAGGCTTTGGACACTGAGCTGGATTCAGAATCTGTCGGTGGTGCTCCTCTCCCGAAAGTCCATAGACAAGCCATTTTAGCCATTTGATTCTTTGTTTCTTGATTTGAAAGCTGGAGATGGTACTTACTACCCGACAGGGTTGTCCGTTTTAGACCTGGCGTGAGCTTGGCACAGTCATGGCCGCCATGACTCATTGGGCTGACTTTGCTCATGGCTGGGAGGCTCTTTGTTCCTTAGGGTTTGCCATCACCTGGGTAAATGTTGTTCCCTAGAAGAGAACTTCCGAGTTGATCTGTAATTGAAAACTACATGATGAAATGGTAGAGGAACCAAGGAAATCTGCGGTGTGGTGGTAAGCCTTGATTAGCTCAACTGTGTGTCCTTGGGCAAGTCATCTCAACTCTGTGGGATTCAGTTCCTTGCTATTTTAAGTTGCGGTGATGGGGAAGGGGTGTGACAATGGGAAGGTCGTTGCTTGAGATGATTTCTAGTATTACTTCCAGCTGTACATTTGATGCTTCTCTAAGATCAGGAACAAACTTAATTTTCCTTTGACACTGAGGGCTCTTAAACAAAAGACAATGGCCAGCTTTAAATTATCTTCCCTGACGATAGAATTATAGGAAATAAACTGGAAAAAAAATTCTCTTGATTTAGGTTAGAGATAAGAAAGGCTTTCCAGACTGTGAGAATTATTTATTGGTGTGAATTAACAAGAGAGAATGGGACATGCCGGCAGGATAGATTTCTCTCTCTCTGGGTGGAGTAGGAGCCTGAAGACCAGGTTTCCAGGGGGTATGGGAGCACTGGGGGAGGGTGGGGTGGGGAGAGCTGTGAGGAGATTACCACTGGCCCAAGGCTGTCTGTGTAACTTGCTGATTTGTTTCTTGTTTCACGGAGTTCATGCACCTAGGAAATGTATAGCAAGCTTTGTGGCTGGCCCGGAGTTACAACTATCAGTGTGCTTTGCATTCAGGCCCAACAAGACGGTTAAGGAAAGCATTAATTAGCACACAGACTAGGACAAGTTTAAACATCACCATTTCCTTAGTTAGTTAGTTTTTAGCTTGTGGCTGAAAAGCCAGGATAGTTCTAGAAGATGGTAACATTCTCAAAGTGGTCAAGGTGGGGGCTCATAAAACAAAACAGCCACTGGCCCCACAACTCCCAGATGAACCAAGCAGAGCGTCTGATAGGGTGACTCCACAGAGAAAATGCTGGGCTGACCAGGAGGACCTGGCAAAGCCGTGACCCTCCGTATTCCAGGTTGCCCTTTGGGAAGGACCACCATTTCCTTGTTAATGCTGGCAGTCCGGTCAGCAATCCCGAGACTGGATGGCTACTTTGATGGTGTTCTTCTGATCTTTATGTTGTGTTTTATTTAATTTTAATTCCATTTTATTGCCTACTGTCTCCATGGTCAGTTTCTCTGTATTCAGCCTCATTGTCTGAACTTCGACTATTGTTGCTATTTCTATGTTTTCTGTGTGACGGACTCTTTACAGAAAATATTTCATTACATCTCAAGACATTCTTATTTTCACTTATAAGATGAATAGGTGACATAGAAAAAAACAAAAACAAAAACGGTAAAGGTTTATTATGTCTGCATTTGGTCTCAGCCAATGCGACTTGGAAGTCTTGTAGCCCCACTAGAGGGCCACCAGTGCCCTAGTCTGAGCCACCATAGCCTGCTCGCCCGCAGTTCCAGAAAGTTAAGACTGACACACGCCGGAGAGAAGAGTGTCGCTGTGACCATCCTGGGCTACAGATCCCTTTGTTCTGTGCTGCAGCCAGTGACAATGGTCAGAAAAAGAGGAGACATAAAAACAAACAAACAAACAGATTTGCTATTTGAAATGATGCTGGGTACTTGGGAACACGGTTTTCTTTGAGACGTAGAGAGGAAATTTCGGGAAAAACCCTGTGTCTCAGCGATGTGTGGCCTTGTGAGATGCTTGAGAAAAGTTGGTCAGGGCTTCGAGGGTTGATGTGTAGGAATCTCTCCTGCCTCTGTTCTCTCCCTGTCATTTACCTGTTCCACTCCTGGCAGATTAATTGTCCCCAAACCTTTGCAGTCATCCCATTATAACCTAACAGTAGCTCTGCCACATTATCTAGACCCAAATTTTCAATTTTTCAGAGTAATAAAGATTCCTTTTAATGTAAAAAAAAAAAAAAAAAAAAAAAAGGAACAGCCACATGGTATTTTTAGAATCATTTCACCACCCTTTCAAATGAATTTGTATTTAAATATTTATGACAGCATCTATGGGCTTAAAACAATGGTACAAGAGGGAGAAGTTATTGAGTCAATCAGCTTGCTTAACCCCTGGATTCCTGGACCCTTTGGAATGACCCCAGGCTCTGTGAACCTTGGGCCAGAAGTATCAGCCTATCATTGCCAAGATGTGTCACCAGACAGATTTCTCTGTCTCCTCGGGCTTTCTGAGTGTAGATGGCTGTCTACATGCATCCGCCTCCTGTCCCATTAGCTTTGGGACATGCCCCAGACATTCTTCCCGCTATGTATTTTCCATCATTCCCTTTTCAGCAACATCTTTCTTTGCTGCCTTAAATATGCTCAGGTATCAAGTAATTTAAAATACTGCCCCTCCCCCATCCTTAATATCCTCCCTAATTCCTAGCCGGCGCTCTGTTTTCTTCTGTGAACTTACTCACACGTCCTCACTGCCGCTCCTCGCGTCAGTCATTCATTGTTTTATTCTTATTGTCTCAGATTATCCAAGATTTAGATCGGTGCCTAAGTAATCCTCATAATATCGTTATAATAGATGTAACACATACAAACTATGTTAATGACTGAAGCTAGAAATAGAGTCTTCAACAAACACCAAGAAGTTTTAATGCTGACATCATTTGCAAGAATAAAAAATAAAAAATTGAGCTCACTTGGTTTGTGCCTCCTTTCTGTTCTCACCTGGTATCTGTGGGCAGCCTCACCTTCGTGGGGTTACTGTACCTTATTTTAATCTGTTTTCCAAATTGCTTTGTTTTCAGCATTCCAAAGATGATCATCTTGGGAGAACTGAATCTACTTCCTATCTACTAACTATTAAAAAATAGCATTTTCAGTGATCAAAGCATGTTTATTATCATGCCATTTCATTTGGGTCAAAGAAAAACAGCAAAAACATGATTATTGTCATTGTCCTTTACATAGTGAATTCGAAGGTGTCATTATTCCTGGCATATAGTACATGCTCTATATGTACTTACAGATTGTAGAGTGGCAATTGATTAACGACTGTTCTTTCAATTCCTACCTATTTCTTCATTTGCTCATTTGGATATTCAGGCAATGAATGTTGCATGCTCACTATGCGACAGCTGTCGTACCAAGTATTTAGGGGGTAGTAATAAACATGGTAGACGTGGTTATGACCCTTAGGGATCAACATTCTGGTGGGTGAGACGGATGAGTGGTAGGCAATTCTCATATGGTGAGGTGAGAGCTATGGAGGAGGAAGGGCAGATGCTGTACACACACTTGCGAAAGTCTCTTAACTGAGATGGGGACAGGAGGGAGCTTAAGGAAAGCTTCCTGGAAGAAGTGATATTTAAGCTCAAACAGGAAAGAGTAGAAAATCCAATTAAGGTTGCCTGGGTGGCTCAGTTGGTTAAACAACTGCTTTCGGCTCAGGTCGTGATCCCGGAGTCCTGGGATCGAGTCCTGCATCAGGCTCCCAGCTCCACGAAAAGTCTGCTTCTTCCTCTGAACTTCTCCCCTCTCATGCTCTCTCTCAAACAAATAAATAGAATCTTAAAAAAAAAAAAAGAAAAGAAAGAAAGTCCAATTAAACTTAATCTGGAATGGCAGTTTCCAATGAGTTAGTTTGGCCTTGAGTCCTAAGGCTACCTTCTGAAAGCTTTAGAGATGTTGCTAGCTGTAGGAGGAAAAGATGGTATTACAAATGCCCCAAAATTACATGTCATGAGGAATATTGATTCTGATACTGGTACTTTGGTAACCCAGGTAAACTTATAAACTGTAATTTAAACATTTAATTGCTGAGGATACCAAGAAAAAAAACTAACTTTCTTACAAACACACCTGAAAAAAATTTCTTTTTTCTTTCTTTCTCCTTTATTCATGTAATTTGTGTATTAAGAGAAGTTACATCATTTTAATTTAAAAAGTTCAATAAATCTTTGTTGAATGAGCAAGTTCTATCTTTTCTATCTCAATATTTCTCAAGTACTTAAGTCTTGCCTCTATGTCATCGTTTACAAGTTTTCTTTAGAGCACTTGAAAGTCTACAAGGAGACTTGTAGATGTGCGAGAGGAACATAAACAATCATCATGACCCAGCCCCCTGCAGATTTTTGTCTCATTACTCCATGCTTCCATCCTGCATATTTGTGGGGCTCTTTCTTGTCTCAGGACCTTGCATCTTCTCCGTCTATAATACCCATTTCCCCCCTCTACCCCAGTCCTCGAAGATCTTTTCCTGCACTGCCCATCTCTTCAAAATGGGTTAGTTTCCATGGCTACAGCTGCCCCACAAAGAACTCCGTGCAATTCCTTCCCTATAGCACTTAATTTACTGCCACAAGCCATTTGTTTCTTTCCCTTATTAGACTGAAAGCCTGTTAAAGTAGGGATTGTGCCTTATTTACATTGATCTTTCGGTGGACAGCATAGTGCCTTATTTACATTGATCTTTCGGTGGACAGCATAGTGCCTGGTAGACAGTAGGCACTCAATACTCAATACCTATTTAATGACTGAATAATAATTGCACAACAAGTTATGTTTTTCATGGGGCTTTCTCTTGCTACAACTCTAGGGCCCAAGTGTTGTTATTAGCCTTGTTTCACAGTGAGAACCTGGACACAAATAGGTTAAGAGACCTAGTCAGATTTTCATAGTTTAACTGTAGCTTCATGCAGAAGTACATGGTTGTCATGGGTGATTTAGGAAGTGGTTGTTTTGGCTATCTGGCTGTCTTGATGGTGGCATCTTCCAGAAATCAAGTGTCACCTCTTTTCCTGATTATTCTAAAAATGTCAAAGATACTATGATTTTAATTCTCCTGGGAATACTCTTAAGCTATGTCTACCATCAAAGGGGGAATGATAGGAAAATCTTCTAACGTGAAAGTCTATCTCTAGAGCCTGTTTAAAACCAAATAGTCCCTGGGCAAGTAAAATAAAATGGTGGCTAATTTCGCTAGATGTTGGATATTACCTTATCTGTGTACAACCGGCTATGAGTAATGTGAAAAGATAGAGCAACTACCCACTTACTATAGTAAATAAGTGGTCTAAATAGTCAGAGGACAAAAAAAATCTGAAAAAAAATTATTTATAGCTAACCAATCTTATATTTGGCCCTTGATATATCTCACTAAACCAGAAAAATTTCACCATGCTGTAGCTAAACATATTTTGTGTCAGAGCTAGATGTGTAGATGATGATTATTTATATAAAGAAAACCGATTTAAAATTTATCTTCAGAATTTGCCTTTTCCCTTCATATTCCCTTTGCTATTCTTCACGATCCCCCAACCCTTTTCTAAGGACTAAAGATAATTGATATTCTCAGGTAACTATGGGATGTCCTATTTCTAAGGATGATGCTGTGGTTTATTTGTTTATTATGGGTGTAAATGACCCAGTCTATTTCACTTTTTGAGGGTTTTTTTTTATGATTTTATTTACTTATTTCTTTGTCAGAGAGAGTGAGCGAGCGAGCACAAGCAGAGAGAGCAGCCGGCAGAGCAGGCGAGAGAGAGAAGTAGGCTCCCGGCTGAGCAAGGAGCCCAATGGGGGACTCCATTCTAGGACCCCAGGATCACAATCAGAGCCCAAAGTAGACACTCAACCAACTGAGCCACTCAAGCATCACCTTTGAGGTATTTTAAGGATGATTGCATAGAAAGGCTAATGCTTAGTTCAGAGGAATAAACCTCACAAAAGTAGAAAGTAGATTTTCAAGCACTTGCTTTGATAGGCAGCTATGTTTTGGGGTCCTGAAACTTTTTGTTGTCTTTGAGTTTATAACGTGTAAGTGAGAGTCTATCCTGAGTATACAGAAGACAAACCCTTTGTAGAGATAAACACTTCACTAAAATCAGGGCTATGCCAAGGCGGGTCATAAACTGCAGAGCTTCCCGAAAGCTGGAATACTTGGGGACTACATAGAATTGACTATATTGGAATTGATTTCCAGTGTGGCTCAGAAGGTCCTGGATTAAGTTGGTCAAGACAGAATCATTTAAGTGGTCATTGAATATGAGAATCTTTCCAGCAACTCAAATCAGCTTGAATGGGATAGGGGTATTTCCCAGGGCTTTCATTCCCCTACCATTGAGCCCCTTTGAGGAAACGGACTTGGGAAGAAATAAGGTGACTTGGTCTAATGACAGACTTCCTGCTACCGAAATAGTGGTATTTACCCCCAGGAGAGCCCTAAACTGTAGAATGCTTTGAGCAGAGTGAACCTGGTTATCTGGGATTCCTTGTGACAAACCAACCTAGAATCTGTGGATTTGGGGGCATGGTTCCTGGAAAATGTTATGAAAACAATGTAACTAACTGAAGATTATGTAGGAATGCTTTATGATCAAAATGACTTCTGGGAGGTGCCTGGCTGGCTCAGTCTGTGCACCATGTGATTCTTGATCTTAGGCTTGTGAGTTCGAGTCCCATGATAGGTGTAGAGAAGCTTAGAGACATCACTTGGTAGATCTGAGTCTAGAGGTCACCCAGTGTGGCAAAAAATATAATCTGGGAAACTGAACTGATGCGCTGAACATGTCTCTGCTTCATCTGAGTTTCACTTATGTCCTTAAGGTTATTAGAAAAGTTTGATATTGTAGGTTAAATATATTTCCTACGTGTGAGCCTGATCTAGTAACCTGAACTTTTGTGTTATCTCACCTTGTCACTTTTGCTGGTATGTTGTCTGTTGGTGACTTTTGGATTAATTTTAGCTCCATTAACTGATTAAGCTTGTTATATCAATTTGGAATACAACTTAAACTATCTCAGTTTCTCTTTGTGTGAAATGGGATTGATAAATAACTGTAATGGATTCCTCTGTCTTCCTCGGGAAAAATCTGTGAAAATTGATTGAATAATTATTCCAACAGTGTTGTTTGAGGTGGATCTTTGAAAGGAAGCAGTAATATAAAATGAATCGAGTCATATTTTAGTAGTGTCTAAGATATCCCCAAGAGGAAGTTGTGCCCTGAGAACTCAATCTGACTCCATTTCATCTTTAATCTTCTATGCCAGAGCTCCATTTTGGGAAATTCATAAAAGCTGCTTCTTCTAGAATAATTTATTTCTAAGAAACAGATGTCTTTAAACATTCTATATACCATTTTCCTAGAAAAGTAGGACAATAGAATTCAAGAAGTTTAATGGTACAATGGTAATAGAAGTAGTTCAATGTAGTTTGATACTCATCCTTTCTTGATGTTGGAGCTAAAATTCTGGAAGGTTCTGGCACCTTCCCAAGCTTACACAGCTACTAAAGTTACAGCCTGGTGTTGAACCCTCTTTCTGTTTATAGAACTCACCAACCTTCTTCTTGTGGGAACTACCCACTTCCCATTCTCACTTCATGTTGTTCTGATGGAGTCCAAAGGTGGGTATATGGCCAAAATCTAGCTAGTCTGGGTATTATATCCTCCTAACAGCTGCTTGACCAATGAGAAGCAGATTTGGTTCCTTCTGAAGCTAGTGGGGAAGAGGAGTTCTCTGTATGCTGGGGATGCTACTCGATGGACTGAGCATAAGCCTGGAGGTCCCTGATGCCAGCCCGTGGGGAAGGTGGGTTTAACTGTGAATAAAGAGGGAGCCACTTAGGGAGGAAAGAGAAAGAGATGTTGACCTTGTTAAGGCAAGCTGAACTCTTCAGTTTTTCAGTTACATAAGGCAATGGATCCTCTTTTTGATTTGAATTTGATTTGAGTTTCTTTTCCATGTAAAAGAAGAGTTCCAACTTACACATCATGTATATGATCTCAAGTTCTATTATAAACATTTCTACCCTTTCTACTAGTGTGAAAATATTTCAGTTTTGCAAGAAGACCCAATGCAATGGCACATGTTTAGCTGTGGATTCAGATATAACTTGGGGAGAACAAAATAGCTTCAGTTTTTCCAGCTGGTCCTGGCAAGTGAAAGATTCTTCTCTTCTCCATTCTTTTTTTTTTTTTTTTTAATTTTTTAAAGATTTTATTTATTTATTTGACAGAGAGAGATCACAAGCAGACAGAGAGGCAGGCAGAGAGAGAGGAGGAAGCAGGCTCCCTGCTGAGCAGAGAGTCCGATGCGGGGTTTGATCCCAGGACGCTGAGATCATGACCTGAGCCGAAGGCAGCGGCTTAACCCACTGAGCCACCCAAGCACCCCTCTCTTCTCCATTCTTTTTTTTTTTTTTTTTTTTTTTGATTTTATTTATTTATTTGACAGAGAGAGAGATCACAAGCAGGTGGAGAGTCAGGCAGAGAGAGAGAGAGAGAAGCAGGCTCCCGCCAAGCAAAGAGCCCGATGCGGGGCTCGATCCCAGGACACTGAGATCATGACCTGAGCCGAAGGCAGCGGCTTAATCCACTGAGCCACCCAGGCGCCCCTCTCTTCTCCATTCTTAAATAGCTTTCTATTGTAGGAATTATGTGATTGATTTCCTCTGTTCACGTATCCTCCTCACATTAGACAATAAGCTTTGTGAGGATAGGGGCTGTATATTTTTATCTCATATCTCTAGCAACCAGTAAAAACAATATCGATAGATCCTAACACTTGTTGAGTGCTTACTGCGTGTGCCAGCTACAGATTCATGTTTGACTCACTTAATCCTCACAGCAAACTTAGGAGGTGGGTACCGTTTTACAGATGGAGAAATGTACTCAAGTTCATAACACGTAAGTGGAGGAGTTGGGATTCAAACCTATACAATTTGTCTCTCACCCAGTGCCCTGCCCTACTTCTTCAGATTTATAATTGTACCCAGCAAATTAAGTGAAAGCAAGTTAAGTGAAAGAATACATAGCTGTGACATTGGGATGGGAAACTTTTACGATGCCCGCTTTACATTTGGACAAGCTGAGTCGGTATTGAGAGGACTAGAATCTGCAACTCTTGACTCCTCCTGGGACACTCTCTCCATCGTCCAGTGCTTACTTATGGATCAAAAAGATAGGCAAGTACTTTAATTGGAAGCTCCAGGTAAAAATTTGGGTGTTTTAGCACAACTTCTATTTTCACAGAAGACTATCTTTTACATTAAAGCACTTAAAAGAACGATCTTCTTATTTAATAAATAATACAGCAATAATAATGAGAAAATCAACTAAAATACAAACAATTTCTGAGCATCTTCCCAAAGAATGAAGGAAAAAATTAATGTGGTTGAGGGGCGATCAGTTCTCCATAAATATAGCAGGTGGTATTACTTGTGTTGTTATATATCATGTTAATAACCTAAAGATAAGCTAAACTGAATATAAACTATTTCTTTTATTTGTAATTTCGAAAGCCTAGAATAAAGGGCTCTAAGACAAAGATAGGCCATGTTCTCCATGAAAGATTCCTGGAAACTGAAAAATAAGGTCTTTTAACATTTTGTGATATAACTGTTTTTCTTGGCTTAAGCGTAGGTTTTAAAAAATGGTGCTCATTGTTTTGCTTCTAGTTCTTTTATGCATGGACAACCGTGCTGATGATGCATTCAGTTTAGGAGAATTTTCCAATTGAAAAAGTGCTCTGGAGAAGTTTAAGCGCCATGAATCACCCAAACCTCATCTAAGTCTCGTGAAGGCAAAGGCTGTGAAAGGCAGTCACAGAGAGAAGACATATTGTAGTTGTGCTGCCTGATTCAACTAAATAGAAAAATATTTTGTAAAGACATGAGAATTTCAGGCATCTGACAGAGTGGTAAGGATAAATGTCACGTTCTGTCAGAAAGGCAAATCCGAGTGACCTGGCGCTCACCCTCCCGCCTCTGCTTTCCCCCCTCACGAGGGGGAGACCTGGAATCCCTGTCTCATTCCTATGTGACATACTAAACTGAAGTCTCTTGGTTACATTAAGGAAAGCATTGTAAATGCAGTGGGGCATTTTCCCCTAATTATTTCCTAATGGCTTTCGGACATCCAAAATGTTTTTTTTTTTTTTTTTTAAGATTTTATTTGAGACAGAGAGAGAGAGAGAGAATGGGTGAGTGGGGAGAGGGGCAGAGAGAGAGGGAGAATCCGACTCCCCACTGAGCAGGGAGGCCCAATGTGGGGCTTGATTCCAGGACTCGGGGATCATGACCTGAGCCCAAGGCAGTTGCCTAACCAACTGAGCCACCCAGGTGCCCTCTTTCAGAAATTCAAAATGATCTTGATCAGGTGAGTAAGTTAATACATTTCCAGTGTGCAGGAAGTAGATTGCTCATAATAATAATAATTGCAGCAACAGCAAACATCTTCTGTTCAGAGAAATTGGCTTCTCTCTCCTCATTTGCCCACGTAGGATTAGGAGCAGAGAGGCAGAGCTCTCCTACTGGCCTGCCTTTTAAACTGGCATTGAATTCTGAACAGAATACATATTTTACTATATCCAAATTATTAAAACAGTAAAAATGCCTGATGTCCTCTTCTTTCCAACTTTACTAGCACCTAATTTTTTCTTAGAAATTTCTCCTTCAGGACTTAGAAGACTTTTTCTTCTCATGCCTCTGAGTCCTAGCTCCATTGGATGGAAATTTTTAGCCAATAAAAATACCTATATGCTGTGGGTATACTGAGATGGTCTCTTGAGTCCACTACCCTCAGTGGGGAATTATGTAGTAAAGGGCTTCACTTTTTGCCCAACTTTCCACTGAGTTCCCAGTTTAAAGAAGGAGATTATGGACAATGTGATCTATTATATCAGATTTGGGATTTTTTTTCTTTTATTTTTCTTTTACATTTTTCTTAGACATTGCATCCCCTGCCCCAGCAAGCAAAAAAATGTAACCTGGGGATACTTTCCCAAAGTGTACAGTGCCTTCTGCAGAATTTGAAATGTACTGTTTTGAAGGGGTATGTGTACTACGGGGCCTTTCTGAGCAGCAAATTACTGGGTAGGCTGGCCTCGGGGCTTTTAAAATCCCCATGTCCAGTAAAGCCTTATCTCCTTAAAGCCACCTCATTTGGGGCTGTTTTTGTCTTTGTTTATTCCACAGGGGCTCTCTTGTTTGTTATTAATAGCTATTTTCGTATGATCATCTCTTAATTCACAGCAAGCAATTCGATGGTTTCGCAAAGGGCAAATAAAAATGGGGTTGCTTTAAAGGCTCAAGTAGGGACTGCAAGTTCAAATGCAAGTTTGACTGGCTATACGCAATCATTGGTCAGGTAAATGTGGTCTTGCATCTGCTCAAGGTACCTTGGTCCTCTTGACATCTTGAGGTACCCCACTAGAACATTTCTGAGGCCTCCTGAGATCTCGAAATGTCAGCCAATAGAACCCTGGTTGAGTAGTGATTGTAGGTTGTGGTCACTGGCAACAGAAATGATATGGGGACTAGTTCTCCAGAAGGTCTCCGTGGATTCTCTTACCCCACCCATTTTCTGGAGCGCATTTCAGCACTATATGGTGTTCTGGCTGCACCGTGTGTTGAGGTGCCCATGAACTCCAAACTGCAAGCTTGCTTTTCCTTTGTCAACAAACAAATCACTGCTGTCTCCAGATTGCATGACCAGGATGCCCTAAGTAAAATGACTGAAGTTGTGATTGTTTGTTTGCACACCAAAGTCACTAATGTCAGTGTTTTATGTATGTTCATTTTGTTTTCCCTGATAAACAAAATTTTCTCAGCTTTCCTATCTACATTGTTTGGAGTTGGGCTTACAACCTGCCCTTAATAGTTGCACATTGAACAACAGCGTGTTCCTAAGTTGCTGTGTGTGAGACTAAGACACACACATTTTAGGTTTAGGACTTGGTTTTTTAACAGAGGTTTAGCTTAATGGATTACGAAATTGAGGGTCAAGAATGATGCACTAATAAAGGGGAAGAGCAAACAGAGGTAGGAGAAGCACGGCTTGCCTGGAAAGCTGTTAGCAAGAGCAAACTACATCCACGGGTCTGGTTCAAATCCCTGTTGTGCCATGGATAAGCTGAGAAGCCTGATCGATCTGCTTCCGCTCAAAGGCTCTCAGTTCCTCATCAGGAATAGGAATAATCCCACCCCTTACCTCATAGTATGGCTGTAAGTGCAAAGAAAATGAAATAATGCCCGTGGAAATAGTTCATAAAATGTAAAGTGCACCGCAGGTGAGGTGGTTGTTAAGATGACTATTATTGGAATGCTCTTAATTCTTCCTGACTCTCATCGTGCCCTGAAAGCAATACAGTATATTTCTAATAAGAACTTGGAAAAATTCAAAGCTGCTTTAGAACCATAATTTCCTCCCAATCCGCCTCACTAATATCTATTCCTTTTCCTTTTCATCCCATTTCTAGAAAAGTGAAACCCACATGAGCCATTTTCTCTGATAACACGTGAACTATGCCCCAGCATGAAGAAGGACAGTTAATTCCCATTACTCACGAGAGAGATGTTCTGTAAAGTTACCAAGAACAATGAATTAATGAATACTGAACCATCGCTCCTGGGAGGAAATATAGGGTTAGGCTTCTAGGAGCTTCTGGTCACAACATATTTATCAACCAAGCAACCCATAACCTCATTTTATGTGTGTTTTTGTTAGACACCATTTTAAACACATCTTGTTGGTTTATTAACATTGAACTCATGGCCCGTAGTGCTTTAACTCATTCATGAACAAAGCTTCTCTAACACACATGTTTTCTCTGTAAGTTAGAGGACAGCCTTCTTGCACTCGGACAGCAGTCTGCTCAGGGGCCATCTGAAGCAGTGAAACCACCAACAAAAACACATACAAATGTAAAATATGGCATTAATAGATGGCAAAAGGGACGTTTGTATGTAATGTGACAGCTGCAGCAAGAAGGCGGAGTGTCCCTTTGTTTGACCTCATTTGGGAGGCTTCCTTGAAATTTTCACCCTTCTGCACATGCCTGCAAATGACCACAAAAGTGTTGGGAGTCCTGATTGTGGGGATACAGAAAAATTTCAGCTTGTAGGTGAATTTGCAAATATGAATCCTCAAATTGTAAGGATCTGCTTTACCTCTGGGGCAGAGTTAGGATCGACGGGTGGAAACGATAGAACAGTTTTCAGATCACTTTCAAAACACATTTCTTGATAATTATAATCATCTAACAAGAGAAAAGACTTGCCAACCAGCATCCATCATTGAGGGTTCCAAAGGAAGACCATGATTTAGACTGACCTGGGAAAAGAATACAGGTCATGAGGGGAGGTCACTGTGCTGGGGTGAGCAATGACGGATGAAAGAATAGGAAAAAAAGCCAAACACAGTTACCATCATTATTGATCATTCCCTAAAATCAATCTCCATTCTCTCATACCCAAAATGGGATTTCAATCAGGCCAATATCTAGCGCTTTAGATGAAGTAAAAAGCAATTCTTGATCTCAGGGTTGTGAGTCCAAGCCCCACAATGGGCAGGGAGCCTACTTTAAAAAAAAAAAAAGAAAGAAAGAAAGAAAAGGAAAAAAAAAAGGAAAGAAAAAGTAAAAAGCAGTGCTGTATTTAGGGTGCCTGGGTGGCTCAGTTGGTTAAGCATCTGCCTTCAACTCAGGTCATGATCCCAGGGTCCTGGGATCAAGTCCCACATCAGGGTCCTTTTTCAGTGGGGAGCCTGCTTCTCCTTCTGCTCCCCCTGCTTGTGCTTTCTCTCTGACAAATAAATAAATAAATAAATAAAACTTTTTTTTTTTTAAGCAGTGCTGTTTTAAATAGGTATGTGTGCATCAGTGTCCTTTATCCTTGCAAGCTGTCACGTGTTAGATGCCACAAGCAGCCCTTAGTAGATTATAGAACAGTGAGGAAGAAAATGCTAAGAGATAAGGAAAGATCATTGAACTGGAAGGAAACATTCTTCAGTAAATCATCAGAACATAAAAGACAGGTCTCAGGGAAGAAGTCACTTTCAGAAATGCCTAACCAAGGTAGGAAGAGAGGGTGCATCTCCATAAAGGACTGAAAGATCCAGAGAATAGGATCTTTATTAGAAAGCAAACTGTAGGGGCGCCTGAGTGGCTCAGTGGGTTAAAGCCTCTGCCTTTGGCTCAGGTCATGATCCCAGGGTCCTGGGATCAAGCCCCACATTGGGCTCTCTGCTCAGAAAGCAAACTGTATCCCTTTGCTTATAAATGAAAAGCAAAATGACATTGCCCCTTCTAAATAAAGATGATTGTTTAATAATCAGGAACACTGGGACCATGCAGAAAAATTTGATGCTTGTTGGTATTTTCAGAGGCTGGGTTAGGGAGGAGAGGCCACAGCCACCTTCACTTGGGTGTCTTCTCCCTTCTAGCTCCTGCAAAGAGGCAAGGGAAATTCTAGAACATTCTACTGGGATCTGAGAGTTCTGTGTTTTTGTTTTTGTTTTTAAAGCAAAGCCCAATAAAGTAATAATAAATTCCCTTGTTTCTGCCTTGGCCTGGTTTGTATTGTTGCATCGGTGACGAAGGTGCTCCTGTGGGGCTCATTCCATTCACTTTTGCTGGGATTTTATAGATTCTGGACTAGTGGGGACATGGCTCCTAGCCACTCAGGGGGCTGGGCTGGGTTTCAGATTTCTTCCCCTCTTTTTCCACTCCCACCTCTAGACAGATAGCTAGCTGGCAGCCATATAGATTCTGGGAGTGTGAAGTATTTTTTTTTTTTTTTTAATTTTAAAAATTCCCACCTTCCGGGGTCCTGGATGCTAAGCCTGGCTGCTCTCTTCACAGAAGTGGGGACCTCATTCCCTTTAGCCTTCAACATCTATTCCTGGTTTGGATGCTCTTGGGCTGTTGTTCAGTTCAGCTTCCAGTCAACAATTTGCCTTTCACTTCTCTTCATTTCTGGAACTTGAGCTTCCTTTTTCTTCCTTTCAAGTCTAGCCATGTATTAAGGAAAAAGCATTCATCCAGAATTTTTGTATATTTTGAATAGGGACTGGAAGGGCTCCCTGCTCCTGCTCCATTTGCCGTAATGAACAAGTCAACAAATGGTATTTCTCAACCCAAGTCGTTAATTTTGAAAAATATCAAACTTTCAAAATAGTTGAACAAATTGGTCGAGTGACTACCCATCTACCCCTTCATCCATATTTGCCAATTTCTAACATGTTGGCCATATTTCTTCTCTGTCTATATTTGAAAGTAAGTTGTAGGGGCGTCTGGGTGGTTCAGTGGGTTAAAGCCTCTGCCTTCGGCTTGGGTGATGATCTCAGGGTCCTGGGATCGAGCCCCGCATCGGGCTCTCTGTTCAGCAGGGAGCCCGCTTCCTTCTCTCTCTCTGCCTGCCTCTCTGCCTACTTGTGATCTCTGTCTGTCAAATAAATAAAGAAAATCTTAAAAAAAAAATAAAAAAAAAAGAAAGTAAGTTGTAGAGAGCACATCACAATTCATAAATACTTCAGCATTTATCTACTTGATAACCACAATATTATTACCACAAACTTGACAATAATTCTATGTATTCTTATATAATACAGATCTAATATCCCCAATTATCACAGAAACATACTTCATAGCTTTCTCAAGAGGAAATTTATGATTCAATTAAATTATTCACACTTGGTGCAACTGATCTAGCTAAGTCTGTACAACCTCCCCTCCATCTTTCTGTATTTTTCGTGACCCTGCTTTTTTTGAATGGTCTAGGCCCTCTATGTTGTAAAATCTCCCACATTCTGAAGTTTCCTGGCTTGATTGTCATGATGAGATTTTTAAAATCATCCTAGAATATGCATATAAGATAAAGGTTATCATTTTAGCCACTCAGGAGTTTACCACTGTGACTTTAACCATGTCTGCATCGCCGTGCAACCATCACCACGTTCTCCAGAACTTTCTCCTCATTTTAACGGAAGCTGTGTATTCATTAAACAGTAACTCCTCATTCTGCCCCCGTGCAGGCCTTGCTAGCCACCATTTTACTTTGTGTCTCTAGGAATGTGATTATTCTAGCCACATCATATAAGTGGAAACACACAATATTTGTCCTTTGGTGTGTGACTTATTTCACATAGACAATGGCTTCACGAGTCATACATGTTGATGCAATGTGTCAGAATCTCATTCTTTTAGAAGGTAAAGTAATATTCCATTGTGTGTATGTACCGCATTCTGTTTATCCCTTCCTCCACTGATGGACATTTGGGCTGTTTTTACCCTTTGGTTATTTTGAATACGCTGCCATGAACTTTGGTCTACAAATATCTGGTTGAGTGCCTGCTTTCAATTTTCATGATTTGATTGATTGATTGATTGACTTTTGTCACAGTGGTGCATAGGTGAGGTTCCATACTTCTTACTGTATCACATTTTGTTAGGAGGCACATATTGTCAGTGTTCCTCTATATCAATGCTAACTTCGACCATGTGGTTAAGGTGGTGACCATCAAGTTGTTCCATTGTAAAAGCACCTTTGTTTTCTGTAATTAGTTAGGAATTTATGCGGTAATATAATGAGATGTGTATATACTGTTCACTCACTAATTTTATCACTTATTAATGATGCTTACCAGAATAATTATTATATTGGTTGTTTGCAAAATGGTGATTTTAAAAAATTCAGTCATTCATTTTACATTTATTATTGGCATTTTTTTGTAGGGGGAATAATTTGAACAAGTGTCCTTCTCCTCTAAATTTATGGAGGTCAGGAAAAAAAGTGGCATTTTCAAGTGCTGAAAGAAAAGAGCTGTCAACCTAGATGAAAGAAAAGTAAGAGAATTTATCACCAACAGATCTATCTTAAAAGAATGGCTTAAAGGAAATTCTCTAAGCAAAAGGAAATAATAAAAAAAGCTTGAAGCATCAGAAAGTAGAAAAAAAACTGAATAAAAAAAAAAAGGGGTGTTGTAAAACAAGCCTCAACAAGTTTAAAATAACTGAAATCATACAGATGATCAATTCTCCAATAATAATGGAACCAAACTGGAAATCACTAACAGAAAGATAAAAAGGAAATGTTCCAAACACTTGAAAACTAAACAAGTCACTTCTAAATAATCCATGAGTCAAGGAGGACGTCTGTAGGGAAGTAAAAAATTAATTTAACTGAATGAAAATGAAAATACAACATACCAAACTTTGTGGAACATAGATTCCAGAAAGGAATGCTAAAGTGGAAATTAAATGCATTGAATGCATGCCTTGGGAAAAAGGAAAAGATTCAAACTGATAACCTAGGTCCCAGTTTAAGAATTTAGAAAAGGAGGGCAGACTTATCTCAAAGCAAATAGAAAGAAGGAAGTAATAGAGATAGAAGTTTAAGAAAAAAATCCATGAAATTGAAAACAGAAATGTTAGAGAAAAATCAGTGAAACAAAATTATGGTTTTCTGAAAGATCAATAAAATAAAAAATCTGCAACAAAGTTGACCAAAAAACAAAATCAAAACCAACCAAGAGAGAAGACACTCATTATTAGTATCAGGAAGAAAAGAGTGGATACCATTACAGACCCAGAAGATATCAAAAGGATAATAGGGTAATATCACAAACAGCACAACACACCTAAACTTACCAACTTAAAGGAAATGGACTAGTTCCTTGAAAGCACGAACTATCACAACTCACCCAGTAATGAAATAGATAATTTGAGTCACCCTATAACTATCGAATCAATTGAATTTGTGATTTGAAAATTCCCTGAAAAAGAAATCTATAGGCCCAGATGGTTTCACTGGAGAATTTTATAAAATATTTGAAGGAGAATTAACCCCAATACTCAACAATCTCTCTCTATCCAATCTTCTTTTCATTTTAAGAAGCTGGTATTCTTGAAGCCAGTTGAAGATAATAAAAAAAAAAGAGAGAACAATATCCCTCATGAATATAGACACAAAAATCCTTAAAATATCAGCCAATTCCATAGTGTAAAATAGATTATATACCATAAACAAATGGGGGTTATTTCAAGGACACCAGCTTGGTTTAATATTCAAAAATCAATCAGTGTAGTACACTATATTAGTAAGCTAAAGAGTAAAAACCACACAATCATACATGGATGCAGAAAAAGCACTTGACAAAATTCAATGCCCATTCATGATAAAAACTCTCAGAAAAATAGGAATAATGGAACTTTTACGTAAAGAGCATCTACAAAAAACCCTACAGGGACTATTATAACTTAATGGTGAAAGACTCAATGTATTCTCTTTAACTTTGGAACAAAGCAAGGATGTTTGCTTTTACAACCCTTCCTCAACATAACACTGGACATTCGCTTTAATTCAGTAAATTGAGAAAAGGAAATAAAAGACATTTAGGTCAGAAAGGAAGAAATACAACTGGATTTGTACATGACATGATTCTATCAGTAGAAAATCCCAAGGAATCTAAAAAATAGCTATAAATGGGTCATGGGACACAAGATAAACACATGAAAGTCGGTTGCACTTCTAAATATTAGCAATGGACTTATAGACATGTAAATTAAAAATACAATACCATTTGCAATCACTCAAAAAAACCATCCATGAAATATTTGGGTGTAGCTCTTTTAAAACATCCAAATGATTTGTTTCCTGAAAACTGCAAAATGCTAATAAAAATATCAAAGTAGATCTAAATAAATGGAGAAATAGAGTTATTATGTTCATAGATTGGAAGACTCAACAGAGTAAAGAGGTCAGTTCTCCCTAAACTGTTACACATGTTTGATGTACTTTGTCTTAAAAACAGCAAGATTTTTTTGGGGAGATATAAACAAGATTATTCTAAATTTTTACATGGAAAGCTAAAACAATTTTGAAAAAGAAGAATGAAGTGGGAGGATTCACTCTTTACAATTTCAAGACTTACTATAGGGCTATAGGAATAAAGACTATATCGGTAGAGGGAAAGACATATAGACCAATGGGACAGAATAGAGGATTCAGAAATAAACCCACACAAATACTCTCATCTGGGTTTTGACAAAGGTACAAAAACGATTCCATGGTGCTGATGCGGCTGTACATCTGTAGGCAAAAAAAATAAATTTTGGCATAAATCTCACACCTTATCTAAGAACTAACTTACTGTGTATAACTGACTTAAATGTAAAACATAAAACCTTAAAGCTTTTGGAGAAAGCTTTAGAAGAATATTTTCAGCATCTTTGGGAAAAGAGTTGTTAGACTTGACATTAAAAGCAGAACCCAGAAAAGGAAAAATTGATAAACTGGACTTTACCCAAACTAGAACCCTTTGCTCTGCAAAAGACAGCACCAAGAGAAGAAAAAAGAAAGAAACAGACTGGGAGAAGGTATTTGCAAACCACATTTCTGACAAAGAACTAATATCTGGAGTATATGAAGAATGCTCAAAACTCAACAATTAAGTGAAAAATGATTTTTTAAAAAATCCCAATATCATAAAATGGGAAAATACATGAAGAGACCTTTCACCAAAGGGGATATACAGATGGTAAGCAAGTATATGAAAAGATATTCGACATCATTAGCTGTTAAGGATACACAGATTAAAGCCACAAGGACAGCTTACTACCCACCTATCAGTAGGGTGTTGTCATTACAAAATAGTCACTGTTTTTTAGTGCTCTCAGGGTGTGGAGAAACTGGATCACATACACTGTTGGTGGGAACGTAAATACAGCCCCTCTGGAAACAGTTCCACCATTTTTTTTTTAAACTAAATATGTAACATTCATAGGACCTAAAAATTGCACTCTTGGGCATTTATCTTAAGAAATGACAACGTATATCTGCACAATACTGTATGAGTTTGTTTATATAACATTCTCGAAGTGACAAAATTATAGAGCAGACTAGGAGTTGCCAGGGGTAGAGGTAGGGATGAGGGTAAGAGGAGGGAAGTGGGTGTGGCTATGAGAAATCCTGGAGATGATATAAATATTCTGTATTTTGACTGAATCAGTGTCAATGTCCTGGTAGTGACAATGTACTATAGCTTTGATAGATGTTACCATTGGGTAAAGCATACATGGGATTTCTGTTATTCCTTAAAACTGCATGTAGAATATACAATTATCTCAATATAGAAAGTCTAATTAAAAATTTGTATTTATAGATCCTGCTCTCAGAGATTCTGCCTAAGTAAGTCTGTCAAGGAGCCTAAGAGACTAGATTTCCAAAAAAAATACCATTTATGATTCTGACTCAGGGAGACCACAGAGCTCACTCTGAAACAGTATTCTAGACCATTTCAGGGGAAGTAAGTTAGAAATTTCCTTCTGAAATCTCTAGTTCAAATTTAACCCACAGTATCATATTCTTTACCACTTTTTATTTCATATTTGTACAGTAAAACTCCATTTCTTATTAATGGATTTCCTTATTTGTTTTAGCTTACAATATATACAAAACAAATAGAAGATTATAGTACTAATACTATTCTATATCCACAAGTAAAGCACAAGATTATTTTGCACTTCTTTGTCTTTACAGTATATCCCACAAAAATTTGTGGTCAGAACACTATGTTCAGAAGTTATTTGAGGGGCACCTCTGTGGCTCAGTCAGTTAAGCATCTGACTTTAGCTCAGGTTATGATCTCAGGTTCTTGGGATCAAGCCCTGCATCAGGCTCTCTGTTCATCGGGGAGCCTGCTTCTCCCTCTCCCACACCCCTGTGCTCTCTCTCTCTCAAATAAATAAATAAAATCTGAAAAAAGAAGTTACTTGAATTGATTCTTTTCTTTGTGTGTTTATTATTCAATCAATTTGATAAACATTTACTTTCTTTGTTTTTGCTTATATTCCAATTTAGCATGTACTTTTTCATCCTTTTTTATTTTAGTTTTTGAATATGTAAAATACTTACATAATTGAAAATTCAAAATAATGTAAAAAGGTTTACTCAGTGAAGTTTCATTCCAATCCCTTCCTCTCACACATCCTATCCCTCATCCTTATTATAGGTCATAAAATTTATTAGTTTCTGTTTTTTAATTTCTGTGTTTCTTTTTGGCAAAAAAATTATATATTCTTATTTTCACTTTTTTAATAACACAAAAGGTAACATACTATATACATTCTTTTGTGTCTCGTCTTTTAAACTTAAAAATGTATCCTGAAAAATCATTCTGTATCAACTCATAGAAAAGATGTATATATATATATGTATATGTATATATATATCTTCTTCTATTTTTTTTTTTTTAAGATGTATGCTTGGGGCGTCTGGGTGGCTCAGTCAGTTACATGTCTGCCTTCAGCTCAGGTCGTGATCCTGGGGTCCTGGGATTGAGCCCAAATTAGGCTTCCTGTTCAGTGGGGAGTCTGCTTCTCCCTCTTCTTCTGCCTGCTTTCCCCCTGCTTGTGTTCTCTCTCTTGCTCACTATCTCTCTCAAATAAATAATTGAAATATTTTTAGAGAGAGAGAGAAAATATATACAAATATATATTTTTAAAGATTTTATTTATTTTTTAATTTATTTGAGAGAGAGCATGCTGGAGAGGGGAGTGGGAGGTCAAAGGGGCAGAGAGGGAGGGAGAGGAAGAGGAAAAGAATCCCCCAAGCAGACTCCAAGCTGAGCACAGAGTGTGGTGTGGGGCTCAGTCTCAGGACCCTGAGATGACAACCTGAACTGAAACCAAGAGTCGGACGATTGACTGAGCCACGCAGGCGCCCCTGAAAAGATACATTCTTAATAAATATTTGATGATTGAAATCTGATGGAATATTATCATTCAGGGACTCAAGTCGATAATAGTAATAATACAGAAGGATGAAATCTAAACATCCTTCATTGGAACTTTGAGGTACACGGCTTATTCTCTGCTCTATTTCATGAATATTTTAAGGCAGTAACCACTATGGGATAAATTTTAAGGAAAAGGTAGTGTCTCCTACGCTATGGAGCATCCTTGGCTGATAAAAGCTTTCATTTTAAGGCAAATGAGTTGTACACAATTTGGGTTTCATCATTGTTAAAGATCCTAGGTTTTTCTTTCTCCTTTTTTTTTTTTTTTTTTTCCCCAAAAGGTTCAGGCAAATTCATGAAAATAGCTTTCAGCCTGTTACGGATAGTTTTTAGCTTGTGTTTAGCTTGCATCTTTGGGAGCGAAATCTTCCCTCTCATTGCAAACTCCAGGCTGATCTCAAAACACTTCTCACGGCTGGCTTTCCTGCTCTGGGGACTCTGCAGGGCGAATTGCTTCACAAAAACCTCTCGACATAGCGGATCTGCTGGGAAAACTGGATACCACTCACAGCTGGAGTGGTTAAAAAAGTCATGGGTATAACTTGAATAGAATCTGTTTCGGATGTGCTTGCTTTTCTTCAGGTTTTAAAGCATAAGAACCAGATCTTACCAGTTATCCAACTGGTTGAGTATGCGTCAATTAATAGGAGTGTACTAATAGATCATGGTTGCTTTCAAAAACCCTTGTACAGGGCGCCTGGGTGGCTCAGTGGATTAAGCCGCTGCCTTTGGCTCAGGTCATGATCTCAGGGTCCTGGGATTGAGTCCCGCATCAGTTCTCTGCTCGGCGGGGAGCCTGCTTCCCTTCCTCTTTCTCTGCCTGCCTCTCTACCTACTTGTGATCTCTCTGTGTCAAATAAATAAATAAAATCTTTAAAAACAATAATAACAACAAAAAACCCTTGTACAAAACAAAAAATGTACCCAAAGTTCTAAGATTACATCTTTAATTAAATTTAGCCAGATAAACACAAACCTTTTAAAAAGATAGTAAAGGGGAGGCTGGGTGGCTCAGTGGGTTGAAGCCTCTGCCTTTGGCTCGTCATGATCTCAGGGTTGTGGGATCAAGCCCCGCATCAGGATCTCTGCTCGGCAGGGAGCCTCTTCCCTCCCCCCCTCTGCCTGCCTCTCTGCTTCCTTGTGATCTCTCTCTGTCAAATAAATAAAGAGAATCTTTATAAATAAATAAATAAATAAAAAGATAGTAAAAATCAGGAATGTTTTTCTATCTTGAACATGACTTGGTCAGTCACCAGACCTTGCCATTTATGTAACATGAGGATTCCAATTTGCTCATGTAGTCCAAACACAATGCTGGAAACTTCCTTTGAGTGGATGTTCAGAAACAAATACATTTAGTGGTTAATAATTGCAATTAGGAACAATTTTGCCACTCGTTATTTTAGATTGATGGTCAATACAAACTTCTATTTATTTTATGTGTTTTTTTCCTAGGATTTTACACTTTGATCCTTAACTTTGCTAGTAGAGTTTGGTTTTGCATACATTTTGTAGCTAAAATCCATAGTACTACATTTAAGTTGTGCAAATTTGTCCAATTGCATTCAGAATAAAGATATTTATTTGATAGGCATTTAAGTCAACCTATAAAGCAGTGGTGTGTGTGTTTGTGTGTGTGTGTATTTAGCCAAAAGCATAGAGGTTAATAATAATAAAATCAACATTTACTAAACTCTGTATTAAGTGCTTTATAATCATCTTATATAATCACAGATTTATCCTTAGATGAGCAAGGAGGCTCAGAGAGGGGAGATGACTCATGCAAGAAGTCGAACACGTGGGGCGCCTGGGTGGTTCAGTGGGTTAAAGCCTCTGCCTTCGGCTCAGGCCATGGTCCCACCGGGGTCCTGGGATCGAGCCCTGCATTGGCCTCTTTGCTCTGCGGGACCCTGATTCCTCCTCTCTCTCTCTGCCTGCCTCTCTGCCTACTTGTGATCTCTGTCTGATAAATAAATAAAATCTTAAAAAAAAAAAAAAAGGAAGTTGAACACATACTGACACAGCTCATAAGAGGCTGCCCTGAGATTTCAAATGCCTGCAGACAACTCCCTGAGAGTCCCAGACAGGTGAAACCGACATATTCTTTGGAAAGGCCATTCTCTACTATGCATGTTCATTACCATTATGGAGTTTTAAGGAAAATTGTTTCTCCAAAAATGTTTTAATGTAAAGATAGCTGGTTCCAAGAAGCAAGCTGTGGGAGACCTGATCTCAGTCAATATGTCCTTTAACTCAATTCACTGACTAAGGACAGGAGAAGAGGCCAGTAAAATGACCAAGTTTATGAAAAAAGCCCATAGACAAAAAGCAGAGGTGACTCTCTTCCATCTTTTTCTAACTAGAAAACTTTTCCAAAGTGAACAAGCGAATACATTCCAGGCAGGATGGAGTCAATTCCCGCATTACCCTCACACTTCCTCCTATTACAGCCACATTATGATGACTACCACAGATTATTCTCAGAGTTGTGTAAGTCATCTCTCTCTCTTTTATGTTGTGACATTATGTGCTGTGAATAATGAACGGAGAGAAAACAGCACTTAGTATAATGTCTGAGACACACATCTAAAAAGACGTCTTCATCAGGCTAGAGCTTGTGCTTAGGGAATGGAAAAAGGGATTCTGTAGTTGATAGCAGGAAATCCAGGCAGGTGATAAAGTTATTCAAGGAATTTAATGGGCATCATGTACCCATCATGTACCCAGTTCTAGAAGTTGGTATCTGTCAGAATGGTTCAGAAAGGGGTCATAAATAAGCTGAAGAGAGCATGATGTCCATGAGTTCCAAAACAGGAGGCATCAGACCTAGAATCATTTATTTAGTCATTCATTAAGCATTAATTAAGTGCCTTCTATGGGATAAAACTATACTATGTGTTATGAATAAAAAATGAATAAAACATGGCCTCTTCCTCACAATCCCATGATGGAAGGAAAAATCTGAACAATTACAATATAATGGGCTGTATTAGAATATAGGTAAAGGAAAGCTTTTATAAATCGAGCAGGGGGGAAAAAAAAGACCAAATCATATTGGGAAACCTTCACAAGTAAGGTAAATGAGGTAAAAGTTGCCTGTTCCTTGAAAGGTTAAGGCCAGGTTAAGAAGAAGGCAAAACATTACAAATATAGCAACAGCTTGTAAAAAAAGTATTGAGGGATGAAAGGCCATCTTGTATTTAGAGAATGGCAACACTTTTAAAGGACTAGAATGCAGGATATGTCAGGGAAAGTGAAAATATAATACAACTGTAGTGATAACCAGGTAGGTGTTTACAAAATACTTTGAATACCATCACTTAGCTGGTGGGGAGCCAGCCACTGAATGGTTTCATCATAGGACTGGCATTTGCTGGGCATGTATTTACCATGAAAGTAATGATGTTAAATTTTCAGAGCTCCTCATCTTCATGGACCTTTCCAAGAACCTTGGAAGATCCCGAGCAATGAGCCCAAGTCCATTTGTTTTTGCCACGTTTGAAAAAGAAATACTTTATTTTACTTTATTTTATCCAACTCTAAATTGGATAATCTTCAGCTTTCACAAAACTTGGATCTTTCCCGGCATGACCTATGACTTATGACTCTGACAATGAGATGGTGGATGGGAGGGAGGGGAAGAGGCTGGTAGGAGTCACTGAGAACTGAACTAAGGCAGTGGTGCAGATGATCAAGAGAAGGGGCAGGCCCTTAGGAGGTAAAATCAACAGGATTTGTGACAGGTTAATATGGGGATGGAGTGGATGCAAAAAATTTTTGGAAGACTTAGATTTTTAATGGATGTTTAAGAGGATGGTGTTACTATAATTGCAAAATGAAATATACATTTGGGAGCTGGAAAGACAGTGGATTATCTTTGTCAGGAAAGAGGAGCACAAAAGAAGGGTGTTCAGTAATGTTAGATACTGAAAAAAAAGATGGAAGAAAATGAGAACTAAGGATTATCTATTGAGTTTGGGAGTTAGGAAGTCACCAATTACCTTAGGAGAAAACAAAGAATGGGACCAACTGGGTGGTGTGGTGAACTCAGAAGGCAGCAGCAAGCAGATTATAGCCCTCCCCATACCGCTCATGACTTTCATGAGTTCAAGGTAGAACAGCAGTGGCTTTTGGGGAGTAGGTGGGAGAGAAGAGCTATGGAATGATAGATAATCCCAGTCAAGGGGGACTGGGAGGAGGTGCTCAGGCTGGGAGGAAAGAGATTCCGTCACAGGGGAACCAAACAGGCTCTAGCAGAGTGTGGGGTTTTTGGAATCAGAAGGCAAGTTACTGGGGTACAAGGTGCTGGGAAGAGTGGGAGTTAGGCTGCTCTAATGCTGAAGAATTTCAGTATTGTCATAAAATGCCCCAAATCCCCAGAATGAAGATAAGGTGGTCTCCAGAGTCCAGGGCATATCTGAACCAGCAAACATCGGACAAGAGAGCTCAGTGATACAGCGGGCAAGATGCGGGGGACCTGGGAATCAGGAAGAGCATAACCAGAAGGAAAAATTTATGGTTGGGTAAGGGATGCGAGGCAGCTCCTCTTGCCTCCAGGCTCTGGAATCTGAAGTCAGCACTTCTAAAATCAGAGGGGAGATTCAGGCCCATTGCCCTTTGTATCTCTAACAATAGAGCTACAGTCTTTTGAGTTTATCATGTGATCACTCTGAAGTTTCAGAGAGGAAAAACTGGAGATTTTGCTCTAAAGATTCCTAAGGGGAATCAAGAAAGACATAGTATAGGTCTGGGACTGTTCACTAAAGTACTCCTAGCAGCAAAAACCAAAAGAAACACAGCTGGAAATCGTTTTATGAATTGCAGGGAAATTGTAAGATTGAATTCAGTCAAGATAATTGGTTTTTAAGTATGTCCTTTTCCCTCTCTCCTATTTGATATTATTAACATGAAGACTTTTTAAATGTCAATAATTTAAATGTAATTTAATTTCTTTAATGAAATTGTTTAATAATTGGAGAATATAAGAATAGCTTTGGAGCAGCAGCGTCAGGGGAGGGTGCTGAGGGCAAGGGGGAGCACTCAGCCTTAGAGGGGAAGGAAGGTGCCTTCCGTTTCTCCAGGGTGACTGGTTGATGCCGCTGGAATCCCTTTGGAAGGCCTTCTGTTTCCAGCTCCCCCAGCTGAATGCAAGGGCACTGCATGCCACATGCCACCTAGGAAATGTAAAGTGCATCAAAATAGGCAGCGATCCAATAGTATTAGATATGGTTGCTCTGCACACAAAATTCTAGGATTTAAGCAAAGTTGGCATCTGGATAACAGACTGGACTGTCACAGCGCCATAGCTTGGTATTTAAAGACCTCCACAATTTACTTTTTGCACAAACACAGAATCATATTCAACTTTGAGTCATATTCTACCTTTTATTTTTTTTTTTTGGAACACAAGTCTGAGTTTATCTATCCTGTAATTTGTAGTTAGGCTTTTGGAACCTGGAACCAAGTAGAGAACTTTATAGTCATCTCTATTTAATGTTATCTTGTTTTTTTGAACTAGGCCATATTTCCAAAGCTGTTCGGAGTTCTTGAATACTGTTTTAACCATCCAGTATTACCTGTTTCTCCCAGCTTTGTGCCACTGATACTTTCATCCACATAATTGATTGAAAATATGGAGAAGACAGGGTTGAAGACAAAGCTCTTGAGCCTTGAAGCATTTCCTGTGGGTTGACATGGATCACTTAATGGGGGAAACAGAAGGAACATCTACCAGGTACCTGCCATTACAAATGATTCTTTGCATATATTACCGCATTCAACCTTTCATAATGGGAACACAGCTAGCAAGTGCTGAACTTGATTTTTGATTCTACATCTGTCTAACTCCATGCTCTTACCAGTAATTAAATTGCCTCTGATTACTTGAAGTTCTTTACTTGAATGGTCAGCTTCCTACAAATCTACCAACCTGCCTTTGCTTCTAGCCCAGATATCTTTCTAGAGATTTCTGCATCTTGTCTAAGGACACCAGGACAGGCCTTACTAAATATTTGGCTGAAATTCAAACACACTACCTGAGTTTCTCTCAGTCTTATTGGGACTAAGATAGTTTTAGGTGTGCTGACAAAGGAGAAGGAAGAGGATAGTCTGAAGTGATAGGGTTTGATTTTTCACAAGACGGCACTTGTTTTTTGTTGGTTCCTTTTTTTTTTTTTTTAAGTTTTTATTTATTGATTTGACAGAGAGAGAGATCACAAGTAGGCATAGAGGCAGGCAGAGAGAGAAAGAAGGAAGCAGGCTCCCTGCTGAGCAGAGAGCCCGATGCAGGACTTGATCCCAGGACCCTGAGATCATTACCCGAGCCGAAGGCAGAGGCTTTAAACCACTGAGCCACCCAGGTTCACCAGCCACTGAAGCACCCTATTGGTTCCTTTTTGATAAGAAATATATATGACCCTTAAACATTACAATAAGTGGAAATGTGGTTTTTAAAAATTTTATGTTTATTTATTTATTCTTACTTATTAATATTTATTTATTATTTAATTATTTATTTTATTTATTCAAATAAAAATTATTTGTTTATTTGAGGTTGGGAAGGGGTAGAGGGAGAGGGAAAGAAGATCCCAAAGAGATTCCCTGCTGAGTGTGGAGCCCAATGCAGGGCCTGATTTCACTACCCTGAGTTCACCACCTGAGCTGAAATCAAGAGCTGTAGACTTACTGGACTGAGCCACCCAGACACCCCAAGAAAGTGTTTTTTATAATTCATGTAGTAGCACGTATCACAGTTTCTATAGTTTCATTTTCTTTAGGGTTTGGAAAATTTAGGAGCCTGCTATAATGGGGAATTCTGTGACATCTAAGGATATTCCCCTCAATACTCCTGGCCATGGTAATAACAGAAATGTAATAACCACATTTAAATGCTTACTCTAAATCAGGCATTGTAAAAAAGGCTTTACATGTATTAGGTATTATCTCACTTATTTTGTACAGCAACCCTCTGAAATGCTTCCTATCATTATCTCTATTTTATGGTTGAAGAAACAGGCGAAAAAGCAAGTGATGTACTTGTGAGCTGAGGTTTGAGCCCCGAAAGATGATCTCTTCCTCTGCCTGTGGCGCTCGCCATGATCGGGAGAGACTCCTCCAAGGATCTCTCACATTTCCCTTCATTTCGTGAGCAGAGCGACTGACTGCCTAGTTCTGAAGTATTTTTTCCAGAAGTTTATATAGTGAGTAACCTTAGGTGTGGTGTGTCTCTGTTAGATGGCAAATAAAATGTATAAGTGAGAATTTGACTCTCCGTGGACAGTCTAGAAACGTAGTTCCATTTAAGAATATCTTGAAGCAGGGCTTCTAATTTAAGTTTGCGAAATAGAAGGGCACATGGCTGGGTTGCCTTGCTTGGTGCCCTTAAGGGAAGTAGACTCATTTTAGTGGCTAAAATAAACACAGAGGAAGATCACTCAGGCTGGGTTTGCCCTTAATTTAGAGCTTGACATGTATCCATCAACAGCAGAATCTACCTAATGTCAAGAGGTTCAGGATTTTAGAGGAAGAGGTATTCTGGAATAAATGACACTTGCTTGGGAAAATCTTAGAAGCTTATTGGAGAAGCTATGCTTTTTCGTTTATTCAGGTAAAGTGATGATTGGAGAATGGTAATAGTTTTACTTAAATAAAATGATTCTGGTTACTATGCATTTTCAGAGTTTAGAGAGAAAGAATTTGGGTTTTCCAGAAGGAGATTTTAGGAATGTTTACCTAAATTGCATGCATGAGACATGTCCTTGAAAGGGTGAACCCAAAGGTTTTAGTCAAACTAGTTAAAATTTCAGGCACATATCTCATCTCTCCCTAAATTTTCTGCTTAGCAGCTCAGGCACAGGGCTTACTCAGGACACTATGTGAAAAAGTAGCCAAAATATGCAGGCTCCCAGGCAGGGTCTAGTCAGTGGCGCATTAGAGCACAGATTTCAAATATGGGCGCATGGATTTCCTTCTTTTTAATTTTGCAATTGGATTAATGGTTAATGGATGCAGAGAACAAGGTCGCTGGTTTCAAATAAGAGCAATCCTGGCTGGGGCAGTCGCGGCGAGTTTACTACAGATTTCTAGGGTTCTCAGTCCCAGGAGCGCTGGGGACAGTGTCCGATTCATTTGGTCTGGGGAGGGACTGAGGATCTGCATTTCTTTTCTTTCCTTTTTTTTTTTTTTTTTAAAGATTTTATTTATTTATTTGACAGATGGAGATCACAAGTAGGCAGAGAGAGAGGAGGAAGCAGACTTTCCGCTGAGCAGAGAGCGTGATATGGGGCTCGATCCCAGGACTCTGGGATTATGACCCCAGTCACAAGCAGAGGCTTTAACCCATTGAGCCACCCAGGTGCCCTGAGGATCTGCATTTCTAAGGAGTTTCCAAATAACGCTGATACTGCCGGTCAGACCACCAGACTTCAAGATTCACTGCCCTCCATCCGTTCTGTGGGATTTTAAGCAGGGCCTCTGGGCTGGGAGGGATAGCTTGTTAGAGAGGTAAATATTTAGGCTATTTTCCATCTTGGCCTTAGGAAGAGAACAACTTTTGTTTCCCAGGGGACCCTTCTTCCAATTCCTTCTGATTTTTGTTTTTTACTGTATTCCCATTTTATATCAGTTAAAGTGTGGCCCTGCCTTAGCTGGTAGTGAACTCAGGGGCAGGCCTTCCTCCCTGTTACTCTTGTATCATCTCTTTTTCCTTTCAAATGCGAAGCAACACCCACTAATTTTTAGGCAATTTTCCTGGACAAAATAGTGTATGTTATGTAGACCTCCTCTGGAGTGGGAAGGAACCAGTTTCCTTTGGCTCTTAGATTTTACCTATTGAATTTCTGAGTGTTGTACATCAACAAATTGCATAAACTTTAAGGCCAAGGGGCGCCTGGGTGGCTCAGTGGGTTAAGCCACTGCCTTTGGCTTAGGTCATGATCCCAGGGTCCTGGGATCGAGTCCCGCATCGGGCTTTCTGCTCAGCGTGGAGCCTGCTTCCTCCTCTCTCTCCCTGCCTGCCTCTCTGCCTACTTGTGATCTCTCTCTGTCAAATAAATAAATAAATTCTTTAAAAAAAAAACAAAAAAAACCTTTAAGACCAAGACCCTAAGACAGGGAAACTGAAGGGAACCCCATGAGAGAAAAAGCTGTTTTTTTTGTTTTTGTTTTTGTTTTTGTTTTTTCCCTTTGTCTCATATCTGGCTTCTATTCTTGCTAGGACATGCATCCCCGACCCACTCTACACATCCTTCAGAATGCAAACAGTGTATGTCCTCCTTTTACGGGACAGAGAGAGCTAATGATTTCTCTAGAATAGATAGTATCTAAGGAAGGACCAGAAATTCCCCTGGGAAACAAAAGTATTTGAAGATGGATGAGGGAATGAACATTTTCTGTGCAATAAGTGAATCAGGGCCAAATGCTAAGTATTATACGAAGGGGAATTACACTAAATTCAGGGAAGGACCTTCTAAGAAGCAAATCCTGGCGAGCAACCTAATGGTTTTTTTTTGTGAGGCAGTGAGTTGCCTAATCCAGAAAGTATTCAAATGATTCCCACTTTATATGGGAGGTTTGAGTCTATGATATCAGAAGTTCCTCAAATTCAGTTATACTGTGAATTCGCCCCAGTGACTTTTGGAAAATCACCCTCTCTGTTCCTCGTTGACGTTATTCCCAGTGATGACCCATATTCCAAAGGATTTGGATTTCCATAAGGACTCATGGGATTTAAGAGATTACCATCAGGAAAAACGATCTCTCCCAGTGTTTAAAAACCAACAAACAAAATGAAAGGACAACAGATATCCACTTCTTTTCTTTGTTTTAACCAGAGTCATAGGTGCTTTCCTTACCCAAGGGCTCAAGCACTGAATATACCCATTTAAACAGTCGAAGGTTGACACTACTAACAAGAGGACATTCTGAAAAAGTACATCAGGACATGGCAATTGAGTCCAGCAGCCCCAGGAAGAAGCACATTGCTGTGGCTGGATGTTTCTGGTACAGTGATCAGCAGTGAAATGATTAACAGTGTTGGCATTTAAGTGATCATAATTAGGTTTCAAAGTTAACAGCCCATTGAGATAAATAGTGGAAGTTCACACCTCTCTCAGTGCTATTGTTTATCAGACTGTCAAGCTGCAGACTCAGGAAGACAACATTAATGTGGCTTTGGACACTAATTGCCCAGAGCCAAGTTACATCCACCTGGGAGGGTCCTGTGGGTATTTGTTCAACTAAAATGTCAGAGAATATGCAGCGCTGGGATTCTGCGTTGCCTAACAGCACACAACATTGCCCTGATATTTCAAAGCATGGAAGGCAAATGATACGGGGCGATGTTGTCACAGTGGGTACACAGCTCCTGGCCTGATAGTCCATTTGCCTCAGTTTATCCTCTCACATGGCGAGGAAACCGCTCACTTGGACAAAATGGCTTCCGACAGGGCTAAAAAAATGAAACGATTTCAACACAACAACCAAGAACTCTTTGCTCCTCTGACTTAGATTTCTCAACTGCTGTTATTATCCTAAAGGACTTAGATGCACATTCTATCCATGCAAGAACATTGAGAGCATAATTAAATTAATTTTAATAGAATTCTGAATTATTTGTTCACAATTAAGTTTACACGCATGATCGCATGCTGCCTGATGCTCAATAAGGGTGGAGACTGTACAGTTTCAGTTTGCAAATTATTGATTTTTTTCAAAGGCAATCAATAATTAAAGGCGGCAAAAATGGAGAAAAAGAACCGAGCTTTAAAAAAGAATATGCTGCAACATTGGAGGAGGGGTTGTCTTTTCATGAAGTTTCTTAAAAGAATGAAGACATTGGGGCGCCGCCTGGGTGGCTGAGTGGGTTAAAGACTCTGCCTTCAGCTCAGGTCATGATCCCGGGGTCCTAAGATTGAGTCCCGTGTTGGGCTCTCTGCTCAGCAGGGAGCCTGCTTTCTCTCTCTGGCTGCTTCTCTGCCTACTTGTGATCTCTCTCTCCATCAAATCAATAAATAAAATCTTAAAAAAAAATAATGAAGACATTGGTGGTCTGTTATTACAATCACATGAATAGTTATGGAACATCCCTAAAAACTGACGCCATCAAACAACTGAATTTTAAGACTTCCCGTGTCTTGAACAGTTTTTCTTTGCTTTTTTTTTTTTTTTCATCCCATGACCCTTTGGGTTAGAGAATGACTGTGGCATTTTCTTTAACAAGGAGTGTGACCTGGGGGCTTAGCGTTGGCCACAGGAAGATAAGCGGCCCCAAGGCATGAAAGGGCAGGAGAAGAGGAAAAGAGAGGCATCCGAGGGCAAAGAAAGACAGGAGCAAGCAGATGGGGGCAGGAATGAAAAGTAGCTGAGGAGATAAATAGGTAGGTATCCTCAGTTCCCTCAGGTGCCAGGACCATTGTTTTCTTAGATCTCAGTGAGAAACAGGTATCTAGCTTCTGCTTCTTTGAAGGCTTTCTGACTTGGGAAGCTTTTCATGAAAAGAATAATCCCAGGGGTGCCTGGGTGGCTCAGCTGGTTTAGCATCTGCCTTTGGCTCAGGTCATGATCCCAGTATCCTAGGATGGAGTCTCACATTGGGCTCCAGGCTCAGCGGGGGGCCCACCTCTCCCTCTGCTTGTGTTCTCTTTCTCTCTCTGACAGATAAATAAATAAGATATTAAAAAAAAATTTATAGGGGCACCTGGGTGGCTCAGTAGGTTAAGTCTCTGCCTTCGGCTCAGGTCATGATCTCAGGGTCCTGGGATCGAGCCCCGCATCAGGCTCTCTGCTCAGCAGGGAGGCTGCCTCCCTCTCTCTCTGCCTGCCTCTCTGCCTACCTCTGATCTCTGTCTGTCAAATTAATAAATAAAATCTTTTAAAAAAATTATACCAGGAAGAAACGGCTGTAATCGTTCTGAAAGGGTAGGAGGTGTTTCCATCTCTTACTGTTAAATTTTCCAACTGGCATAGCCTGATGCCTAAGATTCTGAAGCCGAGGACTAGGGCAGACCCAGTCAGCGGACGGAGTCCAGCCTCTAGTGACTGGGGGAAAAAATTAAATAAAAATTTTTTTTTAAAAAATTGTGTTTGATTGTTAGGGAAATAGGAATAAACTCCCTGAGGCCTAGCCTTGTGCCTTATTGATTTTAATATCATCAATATAAGCTCTAAACCTGGTACAGAGACTATTTGTTTTTCTTGAGGGAAAGAGGGCACAAGCAAGGAGGGGCAGAGGGAGAAGGAGAGAATCTCAGCGTGGAGATCAGTACGGAGCCCAGTGTGGGGCTGGATCTCACGACCCTGAGATCACGATCCGAGCCCAAACTGAGAGCTGGACTCTCAACTGACTGAGCCCCCCAGGCACCCCCACAGACTTCTTTTTTTTAAAGGGTAATCACAGAATTTATGGTGAACATTTTAAAACACATTAATTCACATCTTTTGTCAGGTGATATTAAAAGCCACTGGGTAATAATACTAATAATTTTCATAGCACACACTAAAATTTTTCATATTTTTCAAAACGCTTCCATAGTACTTTTAGGTTCTGTCCAACCCTATAGTCCTTTTGTGTCTGGTTTATTTCATTCGGCATAAAGTTTCGAAGTTCACCCACATTGTAGCACTTACCAGCCCTTCATTCCCTTTCATGGCTGAATACTGTTCCATCATGTGGCTACAGCATGTTGTGTCTGCCCAGTCATCTGGGGACAGACACAGGTTGTCCCCATCTCATTGCTATTGCACATAACGCGACAATGGACATCGGTGTACAGCTCTCTGCCTGACTCCCTCCTTTCAGTTCCTTTGGGTATATATGTAGGAATGAAATTGCTGGGTCATATGGTCAATAGAGCAGATGTATTCTATCAGTTTTCCTTCTCTGGTTGGACCCTGGCTGAGGCAAAGGCACAGGACAGGAGGAAAAAAAAGAACCCGACCCATCTGCAGATCTGAAAGTAAGCTCTGGTGTATGGGTGCTATCTTTGCTCCAGCTAAAATATTCTACTTTATTTTATTTTTTTTTTAAATATTTTATTTATTTATTTGACAGAGAGAGATCACAAGTAGGCAGAGATGCAAGCAGACAGAGAGAGAGGAGGAAGCAGGCTCCCTGCCGAGCAGAGAGCCCCATGCCGGACTCCACCCCAGGACCCTGAGCTGAAGGCAGAGGGTTAACCCACTGAGCTACCCAGGCACCCCAAAACATTCTATTTTAGATACAGAATTATTGACACAGTTGAAGCTTTTATAATCCCACTCTCCCATTTCCTACCCCTCTTCTCATAGGGTAAGGAACATTCTACAGCTGGCACATACCATTCTGATCCATGTGTACATATTTTCAACATAGATAAATGAGCAAACTGCTGAGCGTCGCATTCTGAGTTTTAGAAATTTATGTAAATGGCATGATACTTCACCTTTTTTGTAACTTACATTTTTCACTACTATAATGTATCAAACATCTGTACAAATTTATACATGTAAATCTGGTTCATTTATTTTAACTTCTGAATAATATCCCATTGTAAAAATGTATCATTATATTTCATACACTTCCTATTGATTTTAGTTTTTCACTATTTCAAACAGTATAGCAATGGATCCTAGGCAGGCATGTTTCCTTATAAAAATGTGCAAAAATTTAGGGGTAATTAGAAGCTATCTGTGTCTAATCGGATGTTTATGATATTCCTTTGGTTTGAATTCCAAAGACTACTGTTTTTGAGAAGTTTTACTGGCTAAAAACTGCTTTGACTCTTGGGTACTTTGAATCTGTTTTTAATTCTTCAAAGTTGCTGTTTTAAGTTTCCCCTGTGGAGTTTATCAGGGAAAACCTGATAAATTTGCATGGCACACAATCCACACAGTTATGCTTCCTCAGTATTTAGCTAGCTTTCCCTTTCTTTCTCCCCACTGCCCTGGAGCAAAGGCTGAATTTTAATTTTGTGATGTTATATCTAAATTTTAGCTTTAGCCCGTTCATAGTTATGAATATATAAATCCCCCCTCCCCGACCCACGCCCAAAAAAGAAACATCAAAGCTCAAAACAAGCTTTATGTAAATTTGCTTTCTCAACTTCATGCACCTGAGTTAAATGAGGCTCATAAGAACGGTTGCAATTTGGTTAATGTTTTCCTCCTGACGCAGAATTTTAATTTGGAATTGTATTTCTGGAAAGGTGGTACAATTTAGGAGGCTGACAATTTAGGAGGCCATTTAAAATGATGTCTTTTCTTTTAGGGAGAGTAGGAGGTCTCCTTCTGGGGTATTAACTAGGCCAAAAGTTCCCCAAGGTCAGGGAGCAACAAATGTCCTTGACACTGAAAAGGTCTGTTTGGAAATCTGAGAAGTATCCAGAGCCCTAGTTGTTGTTTTTAATGCTGTTAATGGGTGACAGAATGCTAATTAGTCAGATTAACTAAGTGGCTGAGTCATACAGTAACCCTTCTCAAAAAAGAAGTGCCCATTTTGAGATGCTAAATGAGGCCATAAAGGCAGCCAACCGTACCATTCTTGAAAGATAAGAGAGTACCAATGAGGCTGTTAACATATCAAGTGAATTAAGTCCCTGGCATGTGTGTGTGCTTTTGCATCTATATCTATACACCTGTGTACATTAATGTACATAGGAATGGGGGGGCCAGTTTTCTTAGGTAACAAACATTTAAATAAATCCGGCAATAAGCGTAGGTTTCAAAGATATTTAATCAGATCAATTTATTCTTTAAGGAAAGCATATTCACAATTTTTATTTTAACTAGAAATTCTAAAACTTAAGAATTGAACAATTTTCCTAGAAAATTGTGGGTTTGGGATTTTCAGCAGAGGGACCAGAAGGATGGAAGCAGATTCTGATGCAGGGCTGGGTCTCAGATACAGGAATTTTAGGGCTTGACCACGCTTTCTTGGGAAGGGCCTGTTAGCAAGGATTTCCTAGACCACCTTCAGGAGAATCCAAACTATGTAATACCATTTTTAAAGCTCTCCCCCAACTTCTCTCGGGTGCTTTAGTGGTTACTCAAACAAAAGGTCTCGGGCTAGAATTCCTTTTGGAGGTGTTTGATGGGCAACTCTGATGTAGTTAGTATTCGTTCTCCACAGCCAGGCCTCTGTTTCAGTTTCTCCTACTCCCCACGAGGTGGGAGCGTTAACAGGATCATCAATGCAGAGTTGCTGATGCCCCCTTACTGGAAAAAAGAGGTACACAGGAGAACTTGTGAGAGTAGAGCTTTGAAAGGACAACCAAGCGAGCGAGTGTTCTAAATCCTCCCTGTGTACTGACAAGCAACAGTGTATTTGCTGGGGGTGACCTCCGTATCTCTAGAACCCTCCTGGGAAAGGAAATGCTTGTATTTTATCAAAAGCAAGCAAGCACTTATTTGTGGAGCATAACAAAAAGCATGGAGGACATGGGGAGTTAGAGAGGAGAAGGGAGTTGGGGGAAATTGGAAGGGGAGGTGAACCATGAGAGACTATGGACTCTGAAAAACAATCTGAGGGGTTTGAAGTGGTGGTGGGGGGGTGGGAGGTTGGGGGAACCAGGTGGTGGGTATTAGAGAGGGCACGGATTGCATGGAGCACTGGGTGTTGTACAAAAACAACGAATACTGTTATGCTGAAAATAAATTAAAAATAAATTTAAAAAAAAAAAAGCAAGTTAAGAAAAAAACCATGGAGCAGGGATGTGCTTGTTTTGATGAGAGCAAGATAGCAGCGTGAGCTGCAGGAGGGCGTCTTCCGGAAGGTGAAGCCAGGACACAGAGCGTGGTCGGGGGGTGTCACTTCCCTGACCTCCTGACAGGACCTGGTGTGGCAACCGCAAGACGGAGCATCCACCAGTTTCCTCTGGTAGAAGGAAGACGAAGGCCTGGACAGAGGACGCACATGCATCCCACCAGAATGCCATTGGAGGCTGAAAACAAAACAAAACAAAACAAAACAAATTTGGCTGCTGTACTATGTATTTCCTTTTGCTATGTTAAGCCATTTGGATTTTGCCATTGAGTTCACTAGAGTTTGAAGCCAACATTATTTTGAATAAGGGAGGGATATACTCTGATTTTAGGAAGATCATTCTAGCAACCAGCAGAGTAATAAAGCCGCAGCAAGGAGCACGGCAGAGGCGGGGGAGAGGGGGTACCCATGGGGGAGGGAGTCAATGTCACATGGGTCAGGGGTCTCTGCCCCACGCCTGCCTGTACCCAAAGGGTGAAGGCCGCCCCAGCAGCCGAGCTGTTCCTGGGCCCTGCCCGTTCTATGGTATCGGAATCTCTGGGGATGGGGTCCAGGAGACTTCTCACGTGCCCGCCAGTAGGTTCTCACGCACATTCCAGTGTGTGGATGGGGTTGTAAGATGATCCTGGGGGAGCTGCCGCGTTCTTCTCTGGCCGCCTGCGTGGGCGCCCGTGGCCGCCCCAGTGCTCCCGCTCCAGAGATGCGAACTCTTCAGGGTTAACGTTCCATCCTAACGCCAAGAGGGAATGCTTTTCGGCGATCAGGGTTCCACTTGGAAAACCACAACTTCCAGGGAATAAATCAGGCCACCTGGGAATAGTTTAGTCTCTTTACTTGAGAGGAGTGTTTCATCAGCTTTGATTCATCAGAGGATCTGGCCTGCACAGTAATAATCATCATTTCTATGACAACCGGCATTTGTTTAAGGGGGGATGGATGATGGCAGGCTATGGAGGTCTGAAGTGTTGAGCAGCAATAACTCCTCTCTCTTTGTCTTTGTGGGCTTAGGATAATACCAATCATTCTCTTCTTCCTTCCCCTCGGGACTCTGCCTCTGCAGTAAAGGAGCAGACAGCAGCCTGGTGGGGGTGATTTCAAGGGTACCGGGAAGACCTCCAGGAAGGCCTAAGAGGCCTGTCTGCTAGTGCTCCTCAGGTACCGGTCACTGTGAAATTCTAGTGATTTCTTTTATAACTGAAACCGTAGTTATTTAAAATGTGCATTTCCTCTGGGGAGTTGTAATTTTAGAGTGCCTCTAAGTGAATTTGTAGAAGGCCCCCAAATATGTATGTCTTTACCTTAAAATATACGTATACTATAGTACCAACATTATATGTTATGCTAACATACAAATAACAATGAAGCCATAAATGTATATAAATTGTATGCCTTTAAACAAAATAATCCAGCTTCATAGATTCCTGCTCTAAAACTGGGAAAATCCTATGGATGGGCTCCAAAAGTGGTCAATCGGTGTCCTGAAATTGTGTGCAAAATTGATAAGCATTTTCTGGGAGGGGAGTTTTCAACTCAAAAGATATTACATAATCACAGGGAAGGGAAAGAAGATCTACAAATAGGATTTTGCATGGGGTTGGAGAGAAAGACACGAATGAAAGAAATGAAGTTGTTTCATGAGCAGATACTGTAAATTAGACACTTGTCTCTGAGACTCTGACTTATCTTCTCTCACTTGACTCCTGTGAGTCTCGCTGAGGGAGGCATTACTATCTCTACTTTATAAATAGGCAAACTGTGACTCAGGGAAGTTAGATGATTTCCTGAGGTTTAGTCCGCAGGGTTGGGGTATGTCTGGGATTCAGAGAGAAAGAGCAGTGGGCCCCTGGAGCTAACGGGCTTTGAACGGAGGGAACTGGGACATCCCAGAGACTCTTCTTTCTGGGTGTCCAAGAAGGAGGGAGCTCTGCCCTGATTCAAAGCCAACCCCTCCAGGTTTGCCACTGATTCTGCTTCCTCCTGCCTCTTCTGGGACCGGCTCTCCCAACCATTCCCTCTCTCTTTTACGCCTTCAGTCTCTCCTGCTGCACAGTGTCCCCAACGCAGTTCACTCTCCACAGGGAGGGTCAGCGAGGAGCACGAGATGTGTCATTAAAGCAAAGCCAGAACTTCTCTAGGTGATTCTACCATCCCTGCTGCTTCTCCCCTCCTCAGCCATGAACGATTCTCAACCCTCTGCATGCATTCTCTACCCTCTTGCCTGTGAGCAACTTTAGCATTCCCTACGATAAACAACGACAACACAACATTGTCTTGAAACTGACATGTTTCTCTTTTTCTCTCAGTCTCCCTCCCTTGGATTGGATTCCTAATACTTCTAAAGCACAATCCTATCTCTCTAACTCTGGTGCAAAAACACCATTAAAGTGCAAAGCGTATAATAAGATACTGTGTTGTCTGCCTGTCTTTCCCCTTCAGTAGACCGTGAGGATCTGGAGTGGTGTGTTGTTTTATCTCCCTGCGCCTGACGGAGCGCTGAGGAGGGAACCTGGTAACACAGGGCCAGTGAGGGAATGGCTGGGTTCTGTTGTCTACAACAGCAAATCAAGCTCCATACTTTATAAGATGAACAACTATTCTGGTGTGCCCAGAGCGATGGGGTTTCTCGGGCTATGGAACTGTTAGTGCTAAAACCGGGCCATGTTGGTCACCCTATGCCTTAACCTGATATTCCAGACCCAGTGTGTCCTGAACCCCGTTTTCCAAGGTCCGTTTGGTTCTGTTTGTCGATGGAGGTCATTTAAGTGGAGCTGACCCAGAATGTACAGAGACAGGTATATTTGGATGAGGCCGGGGGAGTGTGGGATGGTGAAAAAGCAAGAAAGGAGTCTGGTGTAGTACCGGGGTTCTCCAAGTGTGGTTCTTGAACCCACAACATCAGCGTCACCTGGAAAGTAGTTAGACATGAAGATTCTTGGACCTGATTCCGGCCCCACTGAATCAGGCATTCAGGGGGTGCACCTAGAAATCTGTGGGGTTGGTTGGTTGGTTTTTGGAGAGGGGGAGAGATAGAGAGAGGGGTGGGGGCAGAGGGAGAGGGAGAGAGAGAATTTTAAGTAGGCTCCATGCCCAGCATGGAGCTCAGTGTCCCAACCCTGAGATCATGACCTGAGCTGAAATCCAAAGTCAGCTGCTTAATGGACGGAACCTCCAGGAGCCTCAGGATCTGTGTTTAATCAGGGATTGTGATGTAGGTACAAGTTTGAGGGCCACCGTCTGGTGACAGGGACAGCTTACTAAGACTCCAACAACCTGGGTTGTAGTGAGGGATGTCATGGATTATCAGTGAGACCGTGGGGTCTCTGCTTCTCTTTTAACTGAGGGGCTGGAAGGGCTCATCTCTGAAGTGTTATCGTCTTTATGCAAACGTTTTCATCATGAGTACCCATTGATATGTTAATGAAACGTTCTTCATGAAATGAAGGTCTTCATGAAGATGTGAAAGCCAGAGTCTAATGCCATGGTGCCACATCTGGGCAGGGCTGGGATTTATCCTTATTATGGCTCCAAAAACCTCTTGGAGGAGAACGTGGCTGTTCTGTCTCATGTTTGAGGGAATGGAAGTAACCTCCTCCCAAAAATCTCTAACTTGCTCTTATTAGCCTCTATGCAACTATAATCCTTTGTCTTACCTTGTGCCAAAACCCTAATTTAATTAATGATTTGACAGTCTCCCTGCAGCATGCCTGTTGCTGTGCTGGGCGTGATGCTGGAGAGGCGCTGTGAGCTGACTTATGCCAATAGGATCATCCCCAGTAAGCCTTTTGGGGACGATAGTGTAGCCTTCGACAGCAGAAAGTTGGGAGGGTTAAGATCTCTTAGATTGGGACAACCAGGACATCAGGTTTTAATGATTGCAGGGCTCAGATCGAATTCTGCTGCACATACAAACTTTTATTTTTTTATTTTTAGCCAGGAGACACGAAAAAGAGTCATATAGCCTATACTCTGAGCTTGATAAAGTCCCAGCTCTAGGTCCCTCTGAGTGCGGCAACGGCTCCTCGCATGGACGGCTCACTAGAGGCAAAGAGGCGGTAATTCAGCAGCAGGCTTCAGCTAACATTCCAGCCAGATTCAAACAAGGAGAATCCTCTGAGTCAGCAGCTGAACCCAGGACAATTTCCGAATCGAGCCTCAGGCGCCGCTCCTAATTGCACAGGCTATTGGGCTCGCTGGATTCTCACGCCCCATTCACGCATGAGTGGGAATGCCTGTACAATATTTCGGTCGATACACACATCTTGATCACCACTCATTTCACCAATGAGAAATCATTTCTCATATCCATTACTCGAACAAAGAAAGTCTCTGGAGCTGATCAGCCTAGAGCCTCATGGGGAAGGTGAAGTTTCCATTAGAGTCTTTCAAATTCCGGCCACCACCAGTATTCTCAATCAGAACCCTGGCCTCCCACCTTGCAGCTAGATAGAGACCACCTAATAGATCTGTTTATGGGAAGATACTTTCAAGTAAAAGTAAATCACAGGTAGCATAACTGGGAAATACAAAGAAAGATAAGAGTACCAATTTCATAATGTATGAAAATGATGTATTGTTAGGTCAGAAATTTCTGGTTGAAGGTTGGTAATCTCATATGATTCATCTACTTGGTTTTCTTTTTTTTTCCCCCTCCACTTTTGCTGAGATCTTGAACTCCCCACGCACATATCCCCATAGACACTGACCTTTGTTCTCTGCCTGAGATGGCTCCACCTCAATGCTTTCCCTGCTAACCGCTAGTCATCCTGCTAATTCTATCTATGAAATCTGAGATATCATCCTATTATTAGAGGGAGATCTGGGCTTCCCAGATATCCCAGGTTTCCTCCTAGGGCTTCTTCACACCCTCTGCTAACTGCCTTCTGAACGCCGTTATTTGTAATTCCTCTGTTAACTCTTTTGTCTGGGGCCCTAGCTCGGGACCTCCCTGAGAGCCAGGGCTGGACCTTCTTAAAGGACAGGACAGAGCAGAAGGCAGCAGGCAGCGTCCTGTGCTTGGTAACGTGTGACCTTGAGAAGTTTTCTTGGGAGGACGATAAGGTTAACCTACAAGAGAATCATGTCCCCAGTGGACAACACAGGCACATTACAGTTGGATGCTCTGTTTTGAGATAGTCTGTACGTGTCATGAACAATTAGGGACAGAAAAAATGAAGATGGTGAGGCTGATAGAAAGCCAGTGAAAGACATTTTAGAGATGGGGATCCGAGCCCCTGCCCTGAGTCTCCTGGTCCTAAGAGATTGGGATTCACCCACTGGGCTCCTGGGGACCAGTCCGTGCGGGATTGTGGGATTCTGACCTCCGAGAGAGCTCCGGGCCTCCGCAGATCTGTGCAAGGGCGACAGACAGAGGGATGAGGGAGGAATGCCAATAGCAGTTACACCAATTAAAATAGAAATGATATCAGCTGGGGTCACTCAACCAATTAGCATACAATTTAGTATAATAAGAAATCGGAGAGAGGGAGAAAGAGAGAGAATGAGAGCAAGAACACTGGTGCCTACCAAGAATAAGAGAGGAAGCACAAGACCGAAACGGCTGGTTTCAACATTGGGGAGCTCTCCCTCGTTTGCCAGCGAGAATGGCACCCAAGAAGGAAGACAGCTGCTTCTCTGCCATCTTGGAGCCCAGCATATTATCTTTGGGCGATTTTGACATCTTACTTAGGTCTGTGCCAGTCTGATTTTAGGAAGAGTGTACATTATTTACATGAAAACAAATATAAGCATTAGGAGGCATTTTTCCCCGGCGTGCAATTCCTACTAAAGAATTTACATTCTTCTAATTTCCTGCTTTACTGCACCACTTAGTACTCGCCTGAGATGAGCACAATGTCCTCAGTTAGGAAGGTGCTGAGGAAATTTACCCTTTTTGCACTGAATCGCTTGCTCTCCTCCTTGAAGCCACCAAACTCTTACTCGCTTGAAATTCCCCTCTAAGCATCTCTTTTGTTTTGTAGCTATCAACGGATCCCCAAGTCACAATGCAGGCTTCGGTAGACCTGTGATTTTGAGGTGCTGTTCTCCGTGTGTTGTTGCAGTGTTTCTCTGATTGACCGTGGCCTTTACAGGAACAAATGCAGAGGCATGTGTTTTATTTACGGTGCAGCTGATGTATTCTTCTTTAAGATGGGGATTCTGGATGTATGTTAGTGATGCACAAACATGAATACCATATGGTGAGCCGCTTCCTGTGGAGTTCGGATAAACATCATGAATAGCATTAATGTAAACCACATGTATTAGCGGTACCTTCCCTCCCAGCTCGGTGCACTTCCAGACCCAAACTGAACTGGGAAAGTGGCTAAGGAAAGCAAGCCATCAACTTCTCTGGGGTTGGGAGACTGTGGCGTGTTTTCCTCTAAGAGAGGGAAGGCAAATTTAGAGTCTTGCTTTAAGCACACAGGAATGCTTCCGTTGTGCCTTTTGCTTGTTGCGTCTAGAGTTTGAGGACTCTGAAGGCTCCAGGAGGCAAACTGTGGAGGAAGATTTGGGGCAACTGTGGACTTCACTCACAGGTTCTGTTAGAATTGAGAGAAATACAGAAAACCACTGAAGCTTTTTGAAGCACCAAAGGCCTGTGCATGGGCAGCTGTGCCTATCACATTGACCCTGAAAGAGTAACTCGCTGGCTCAGGGAGAGTTTTTATGCTTCTTGAGGATGCATTGTAGAGGTGACACTGATCTTCATCAGGACAGAGCTGAGGGCGACGGAGAGTCAGCTGAGTCTCCCGTTCATGGAGACAGATCTTTGTTGCTGAGCTTTATTTTCAAGTATCAGCAGGGAGCAAACGTCTCTGCTGTGTTGTTTTGCTCAACATTTTATGGCTTTAATGTGGCTTGGCCAGATTATCATAATCTATGGAGGCTGTACCCATTCCTGCAACCTAGATTTTCCGAAAGTTTGAAGTTTTTCCATTGGGTTTGTTCCTTCCCCGTGTCTGTCTCCTGCCGAGTAAATCCCCCACAGATACAGGGAGACGGGAATAGGCCATCCCCTGCCCCCCGCTTGTCTGTTCCTCTCAGCCTTCTTATTTATCGAGTCTCTATGAACCACCAGATGTTGTGCTGCCTGCTTCCCATCGTTCCTGCATTAGCCCCGTTCTTGCTTCGAATTTCACCTCTTCTGTTGGGTTGCCACAGTTGCCCACGGGGAGGAGGACTTCCCATCCTTTATCTGTTCCTGCCGCCTGCTTCCGCTTTCCTTTCTCTCCACCACAACCTCCCAATGTCTTGGGGACATTAAAATCCATGTTGACCAGACTAACGGTGAATTAACTGAACTGTTGGTGCTAGATTAAGGGTATATTGGGGCTTATTATACCATTTTTCTACTTTTACATAAGCTGGAGATTTTTCATAAGAAAAAGTTAAGATAACCCATGTTGATGACCCTCCGGTCTTACAGGTCCTGAATATGATCTTTATTTCTACATCACCACCGTGGGCAAGACCACGTGTTGGACTAGCTCTTCCTCAAGCTTTCAGATCATGAAATATCCTTATCTGAATTCACTTTCTACCTTCTCTTCTCCCGCTCCATTCACTGACTGAATTCATTACTGACCAACATCCAGATCTCACATTCCTTTCACACACTCAGTTCTCAAAATCTATTTGTTTTCATTTTGGCTTTAGTTAAGTTCCTGCCTGGCCGAGGTCCTTTGGATTGGCCCATGGAATGATTCTCGTATCAGCACATTTAATTCCCTACCCACCTGTCTTTATAGGGTACCTGCTTTTCCAATCTTCATCCCATGAAAGCCCCACTACACATTTTTTTCCCTGTTTACTTTCATAGCAAATAGACCCCAGGGCACACTACCTGGGTATAGTCCATATGCCAGAAAATAACAAACATTCCTTCAGGGAATAGCTTATGAGCTGTCATCATTCCTTTATTTTAACTCACATCCTAGCCATCTAGAGCAGCACAGTCCACTAAAACTTCCTGTGGTGATCGAAATGTTCTGTGAATCTGTACTGTTCAAAACTAGTGAGCCTGAGAACCTGAACTTCAATCTTATTACATTTTCATTACAATCTTAGTGCTATTTCATTTGAATTTAAATAGCCACGTGTGGCTGGTGGATACGGAGCTGGATAGTGTAGCGTTAGAACTTTGGGCTGTTGACCTAATTGCATCATCATTGTTACTACATGGAGAGTCTTCCTGCCAAAGAGGTAGGTGTCCTCTCCATGGGGCCAGCCCTTCTGTATCATGTGTAGTTTCTCTCTTTGTCATCCCTTTGTTGTTGTCTTAGTAGTAGACTGACTTGACACTGGGTACAAAGATGGAAGAGTCTGGGATGTTTGCCCTCACTTAAGCCTCTTCTTCTGCCAGGTCATCTTTGATGCTTTATTTCAGCCCCACATGCCTGGAATTCCATCATTTCTTTTCCGAACCTCTGCAGTGGCCTCTGGCCAGTTTCCTTGAGGCCATTTTTGCCCCCTTACAGCCCATTCTTCACCCAGCAGATAGAATGGATGCATTAAAATGCAATTCAGAATTCCTCTTCTCCTCTCTTGCCATTTCAGGGACATCACAAGTGCTTTAGCCCAGGGTGTTCCCCTTCTGCTGTTTGCAGGGTTACTTCTTATCCTTCAAGTCTCAGCTTAAATGACACCTTCTTAGAGAGATCTTCTCTAACCAGGCTAAGGAACATCCTCATTTCACTGTCTGTCTCTGGTTTTTTGTTTTTGTTTATTTTGTTGTTTTATCTGCCCTGTTTTTTTTTTTTTCCCCTCCTTTGTAGCATTTGTTATTCTTTTATGTGTTTGTTTAATTGTCCTCGCCTAGAGAATGCCCAAGATATCAGATTTTCCCTCATTGGATTTCTAGTATTTAGCCTGTAATAGACACTCATAAAGAATTGTTGGATGTATTATTGAACCATTGACATTTTCTTTCTCAGAGCATGATAGGCTAGCCTCCTTCTTCACAAAGTCTGGTCGATGGACCAGCAGCATGGTGTCACTTGGAATTTTGTTAGGAAGACAAAATTTTGCCCTGATTTAGCAGACTGGCTGAGAGAAAGAGTGGGCACCTCTGGAGAACACTCCGTGTTCTTCCCAGTAATGGTTGTCTTTCTAAGCAAGGGGAATGAGAATTTCTCTCCAACAACAGAAATGCACAGTCTACTGACCATTCCCTGGAAATGGGGCTACAGTTTTCATGTCTAACTATATTTGCCAGCTACATGGGCTCATCTGAGCTGGGACTGCTGGAGTGCTGATGAGGGAATCATGGGTTCAAGTCCTGACTTGTTTACTGGCTGTAATTGTTCTTGGGCACATTACTACTTCTCAGTGTCTGTTTTACAGGGCCATTGCAAATACAGCCAGGTGGCACATCTAGGCTGCAGAATATTATTCAGCACTGAAAAGAAACAAGCTATTGATCCATGAAAAAACATGGAGGAAATGTACATGTACATTACTAAGTGAAAGAGGCCAATCTGGAAAGGCTGAATATCGTAGGATTCCAACTATATGACATCCTGGAAAAGGCAAAACTATGGAGCCAGTAAAAAGATCCATGGTTATTAGGGTTGGGGTGACCCTAGAAAAGAATAGGTGGAGCAGAGAGGATTTTTAGGGCAATTAAAATACTCTGTATGATGCCATGATGGGTCCATGTCATTTGTGCAGACTCACAGACTATACGACACTAAGGGGGAACCATAACGAAGCTATGGACTTTGAGTGATGATGATGTGTCAATGTGGGTTCATCAGTTGTAACAAATGTACTGCTCTGGTAAGGGGCATTGATAATGGGAGGTAATGTGCATTTGTTAAGGGGGGAATTGGGTGAGGGTAGGGGATAAATAGGAAATTTATGTGCCTTCCCCTGAATTTTCCTGTGAATCTAAAACCGCTCTGAAAAATAAACTTTGAATAAAAGACAAACAAACATAGCCAGCATTTATGGAGTGCTTACAATGAAACAGGCACTACATGAAACGCTTTACCTGAATTCATACTTCATACTCACATACTCTGTGAGTATGGGGATCTCTTAGATCCCTTTTTATGATCCTGACATTGTAGACAGAAATTTGGGATTTACAGAAGCTGAGAACTTTGCACAGGGTCACATACTTGGTGAATGGCTAAGCTGGAATGCTAACCTAGGACTACCTGTCTGGTTTCCTGGTGCTCTGTGGCTCTTGGATGATAGCACTTGGGGTTCTTATGGTAGCCCAGTGAAATAAATCAGTGTTGATAAATGATCAAGCTTTGTGTAAATGCTAGTGAACATAATTTGGAGCGGTACGTATGGCCCCAGACAGAGTAGGTCCCCATCTGCTGGTGTCCACAGACCTCAGCCCATCCCAGGCAGGTGCAGTGCAATGACTGCAGGGATGTTAGCACTCTCCCTGTGCTAGGGAGAAGGTCTAGGGGAGAAGCAATGGGAGAAGTGCTCTCCTCTGGGTCCTGCACACATGCTTGAGACTGGACCTGTGCAGGCTTCTGGCTTCTCTCCCAATCTGCCCCTTATAAATGGGAGGAGAGAAACCAGTGTTAGCAACCAAAGTCCTCAGGCCCCTACAACCAAGGTCTCAAATGCTCACTGAGTATCTATTCTACGTACTTCTGTCATCTCTGCAAATAGCACAGGATCAGGGACGCCTGGGTGGCGCAGTTGGTTGGACGACTGCCTTTGGCTCAGGGCGTGATCCTGGAGTCCCGGGATCGAGTCCCACATCAGGCTCCCAGCTCCATGGGGAGTCTGCTTCGCTCTCTGACCTTCTCCTCGCTCATGCTCTCTCTCACTGTCTCTCTCTCTCAAATAAATAAATAAAATCTTTAAATAAAAAAAAAAATAGCACAGGATCAAAAATGTATCCCCTTTTCATACCTGGGGACACAGAAGTAGAAAGAGGTAAAATTGTTTGCCTCAGGTCATGGACTTCATCATTGCTAAGAGCAAAGACCAAGCATTGAAACATTTCTTTACTCCAAATTCAGAATTTTATCTAGTAGATGTTTCTGCAAAAGGAAAAAAAAAAAAAAAGCTGGTGTTTCAGTTCTTTTATGCTAAGCTCCATTTCAGTGTTTCTTCTGATGTATGGCCCAAATTCTGCTTCAGTGGGTCTTGTTCAAAACTCATTTCTTTGGGGAACCAGCCTCTAATCTCATATGACCACAGGCTCTCCTTAGACCGAAGCTCCCGGACATGGTCTTTGAAAAATGACATCATAATCCTAAAAAGAAATGAAGGAAATTGAAACCAATCTTTGCGACACACTATTTTTATTTGGTTGCTTGTGTTATTTAGATGAAGAGGGTACTGGATAGGGACTATATCTTTTCCATGTTTTATACCATGCTTAATAAGTTCTCAGAATGTAATAAATGTTTCACAGGCCAATGAAAAATTCCAAAGCACATAACCTACTGGAAGGTTATAAAATTATTCATGGCTGACACTGATGAGAAGATCAGAGTTTTTACCCTACAGGGAGAAGACACTGTGACATCCAGAGAAGCTGGGAGTTATTCTTGGGAAAACCAGATGTATAGAGTATTTCCATGCAAACTGTTTTCAGAAGGAAAGTTAATAAGCATATACAACTGGAGGTAATAACAATGTACTAATTTATGTGATCCTATGATCAAAATATAGTAGGTACTGGTTATTTATCCTGTGATGCACTGATTTTCATACGGATTTTAAAAGAGGACCTTTAAAATGCTATATTGCTGATTAAATGAAATAATACACATAGAGGACAGCATATGTGTATTAACTATTCAATAAATCTGAATTATTACTCCTAATGACGGAATTATTTCAGCTGTCTGAATAAGTAAATGAGCTCTGTGAGGTTATTGGGAAATAAATGTGGGAAGCTGTTGGACAAACACAATTTGAAATGGAGCCATCCACACCGTGTGACCATTCTATGGGGTGTTGGAGATAAGGTTACCTGGAACAAGAGGTAGGAGAAAAGATTGTCTGGAATAAGAGGGAGGAGAAAGCACTTTAGTAACGTACATGGGTATTGAGAGCCACCATTTTTTGGAATATTTTCTTCCTTAATTTATCTGTTGTAATGTCCTGGTATCGATATTCACTACAAATGAAATCTTTTACTAATATGTGTGTGTGTGTGTGTGTGTGTGTGTGTGTGTTATGGGAAGGCTTAGTGTTTATGCATACTGAAACAGTTTAAGCACAACTCTGCTAGGAAGCCAATATACAGAAGTCTTGAGGTCAGTGAAGGAGTAGGCACCTGGAAACACTGGGAGGCGCAGGCGATGAGGCACTCAAGTCCATGTCAGTGTTCAAGGCCGGTTGGAGCCGTCTGGCAGCAGAGTGACCCGGAGTAGGAGTGTCCGCAAACAAGAATGGGGCAGGAGCATGTCTTGTGAATGAGACTGCTACATAAATGAGTAAGTGGGAAGTGCTCGGCGCTGGGATGGTGATGGTGATGTGTTTTGAGTATCTACCACGTCTCAAGGATATACTTTAAATATAATTACAGGCACCAAACATCTTATCTTTTTTTTTTTTTTTAAAGATTTATTTATTTAGAGAGAGAGAAAGCGAGCAGAGTGGGAGAGGCAGCAGGAGAGAGCACGAGCATCTTCTGCAGATACCGTGTTGAGCAGGGAGGACTACTCAGGTCTCAATCTCACAACCCAAGATCATGCCTTCAGCCGAAACCAAGAGACAGATGCTTAACTGAGTAAGCCAACCAGGTGACCCCTTATTTTTCTTTTTAAAGCGAATGTTTCCATTACATTGCTAGACCTTACAATCTGCATTATATAAAATATGCATTAATACAGTTCACTGTAGGGGCACCTCGGTAGCTCAGTTGGTTAAGCAGCTGCCTTTGGCTCCGGTCATGATTTTGGGGTCCTGGGATGGAGCCCATGTTGGGCTCCTGCTCAGTGGCAAGCCCACTTCTCCTTTTCCCTCAGCCTCTCCCCGCTTCATGCTCACTCTCTCTCTCTCAAATAAATAAATAGAATCTTAAAAAAAAAAAAAAACTCACACACAATTCACTACAGATGGAAATTCAGTGTTAGACCTTTTGGATAGTAAAAGGTTGGACCCAAACTTGCAGATTTGCATCAGTTTATTGCTTAGAATCTACTGTCAGCTTATTTTCCCAAAGTATTCACATGCTAAGGAAAAGCAGTTAAATAAAAATTCAGATTTATCTACATCATCAGTAGACTGGCTGACGAAGATGAGAGTCTGACCCAAAACATAAGCAAAAATTTCCAATGAGATTCTGTTTATTATGTAATTTACAAAGAGTAAGAGGAGCAGAGTCTTTCTGGGGTGTTTTTGTTTGGAGACCTGGAGAAGGAGAATAGAAGATTTTTAATATTTTTCCTGTAGAAGAGCTCCTATCCCACCAAACACAGAAAAGATTGGTCATTAAGCAACTCTTTCTTTCCTCCTTCCTCCTCCCCTTCCTTCCTTCCTTCTTTCCTTCCTTCCTTCCTTCCTTCCTTCATTTCTTGCACATGTCTTGTGAGTAAGCACAATGCTATGCTCTACAGGAAACAGAGGATGTTAATGTTGAAATCACCAAATGCTGAAGAAATTGGTTTTATCTCATAGTCATGATGACTGAAAGAATGCTCTTTTTTTAAAAAAAAGATTTTATTTATTTATTTATTTGACAGAAAGAGAGAGATCACGAGTAGGCAGAGAGGCAGACAGAGAGAGTGGGTGAAGCAGGCTCCCCGCTGAGCAGAGAGTCCGAGGCGGGACTTGATCCCAGGACCCTGGGATAATGACCTTAGCCGAAGGCAGAGGCTTAACCCATTGAGCCACCCAGGCGCTCTGAAAGAATGCTCTTTGTCCTGATTCTGCTTACACTTTCTTCTTTCCGGTTCTGTCTGTTTTCTGCACTTAGTACTCCTTGTTTCTCTCCTGCCCTTCCCTCCTTTTTCCTCCTGATGCAGCTCTGCCTGACATCCACTTTCATGCTCTCTAAATCTCTTAACTTCTTGGGGGAGGTAGGATGAGAGGTGTTAAACTCCTCTTGGCAGAAAGAAGCATGCTTTCTGAGCCATGTTTCCCACACTTAGACTTAGCAGCGTGTTGGAGGCTTGTTTTAATATTTTTCACAACCATTGTCATGCAGGTTACACCGTTGCATTGCTTCACCAGGTTGGGCTCTGAACAAAGAGATATATTTAAAAAATGGGTATGATAAGACGTACCCCGGCAAAACAGTTTAGCACCAGACTAGTTTATGTAACACGTATCTTACTGCTATGTAAAAGGTCTGAATTACATGTAAGATAATTAGAGATTAAAAATTGTGACTTCAAGATAATATGTGCAAAATAAAGTGGAGTAAAAGAGCGATTCACTTGAGAGCAGAATCACATCATTACCAGAAAAATTAAATTCTAAACCTTGAGATTCAGTTTTCCCTGGTGGGGTTCATCCTGAGTGCACTTGTTTCTCTTTCAGTCAATTTCTCCTCTTTCCTGTTGGGCGTCCTCTGAGAAATCACTGTCTTCAGGTAGTTTGCTTGCAGGGCCATTGGCGCTTGAAGCAGGAAGTCAAAGTCAAGCGTAGAAATTGGATTGTCAAAGATGGGGCTTGTGGGTGGTCTCCCAAATTCTCCTCCTGTGTTTTTTCCAGTACATCGTGTGGTCTATAATGTATACTCAATGTATAATCAAAAGCTTTAGGCTTCTCCACAGGTGCAAGGATGCACCCACACATGGACGACAATATTTTATATACAGATGCACATAGTCCATTACTTCAAGCTGTACACATTTGCCTTTCTGATTTCTTCATAATCACACACACACACACACACACACACACACACACACACACATCAGTTACCAGGCTTCTCTGTTTGGCTTGACTGATTTAGGCAAGGAAGGCCAGACGTCCCAAGTGATCCTAAACACCACTTTCAAAACATGGGCAACCCTTTACTATTACAAAGGAGTGACTGCAATTATTCAACTATTAGGCTAACTCCCCAAGTGAGAATACCTTGTATGTTTTCACCTTTGCAGATTAGTTATTTCATTAATGAATTCTTTCTATCAGCTTAATAATGCAGCAACGTAACAGAGCCAACAATTCTCTCAGACCACTTACATTCAGGTTTAGAATGTAACACCTATAATGCATATTTCCTATTCTAGTCATACTTTATTTTTGTGGGTGTGAAAATTAGCTTATATTTCCTAAAACTGGAGGAAGGTGGTCCAAGATGGTAGTGAGTGTAATGGGAAAATGGATTGGATACAAAACTTGTCTGTGACAGAAATTTCCTCTTTTTGTGATGGTGGGAAGTGTACGGGGGAGGACTATGGGAACATTGATAGCTTTTTTTTTTAATTACAAAACATGAACTTATTTATCTGATTTTTAAATCATAAGAATGTTAACTTATTTTTCAACAATTTATCTTTTATTACAAAAGCAGCACATACCATATAGAAAAGAAATACAAATAAGCACATCTAAAAATGCACCTCAGTTAAAAATACATTGGAATTAGATCTTCAGTGAAGGGTTTGTACCACGTATTAAGAGTAGTTATCCCTGGTGCCTGGGTGGCTCAGTGGGTTAAGCCGCTGCCTTCGGCTCAGGTCATGATCTCAGGGTCCTGGGATCGAGTCCCGCATCGGGCTCTCTGCTCAGCGGGGAGCCTGCTTCCCTCTCTCTCTGCCTGCCTCTCCATCTACTTATGATTTCTCTCTGTCAAATAAATAAATAAAATCTTTAAAAAAAAAAAAAAAAGAGTAGTTATCCCAATAGAGGGATTGCTAGTATGGTAATTTCATTTTTATGGTTTCTTTGGAGAGAACCAGAAAGTTGCTTTGAAAAAGTGTTGAATCGGACCCATGTGGGAGATAACCGGAAAATACCTTTAAAAGGAGAAAAAAACAAAACAAAAAACTATGAAAAACCTAGAAATGGAGCCCGTGGATTGTGTCCCAAATTCTTTAAGCTTTTTTTGCTTTAAAGAAGTGACTTAGCGATGGTGACCAGCTCAGCCACACCGGGAGCTCTGCCGGCTTCACACTCAAAGAACAGACTGTGGCTCTAGGACAATAGGTTATCAAACAAACGGGCATGTGTGTATTTTAAGTCACGATAGAATCTTTAAGGTGTTTTTGTATTTTTCTTTCTTTTTTTAAGCTTCAATTGACTTTTGTAACTACTCATCTGAAACTTTCCACCTTTTATTCTATCACATGGTCCAAAAAAAAAAAGCAATCTAATAAATTCCAGGCTGACCTGACACCCTGGTGTTCTTATACTTTCAGATTCTTGTCAGTTAGATGTTTTAGGGTGACATCATTGTAGACTTATGTGGAGTTGTAAGAAATAATGCAGAGAGAGCTCCTGTACCCTTTCCCCAGTTTCCCGCCAACGGTGACATCTGGCAAGTAGGGAACAATATCACAACCCGGATAGTGACAATGATAGAGTCAGGATGCAGAATGTTTCTCACTGCAAGGAACTCTCACAACACTGCAAGGGTGTCCGGTGTCCCCTCCCTTTTACCCCCACCTCTTTCTTAACCCCTGACAACCGTTCATCTATTCTCTATTTTTTGTCATTTAAGAATGTTGTATAAAAAGTCCTCACAGCTGGTGATCTTTTGAGATCCCCAGCCTCATCCAGTGGAGATTTACTGAGGTCATCCCACGTATCAGTAGATCCTTCTGTTGATTCCATGTCATGGATATATGGCTGTTTCCTTAACGTTACCTCCTGTGAGACATTTTGGCTATTTCTAGAACTGGGTTATTATACGTAAAGGTGCTGTTAAAGATCAGATTTCAATAAACAAAACCAACAACAAATGTTAACTTTCACTGAATGCTTCATATATTCTAGGCAGTGCTTTAGGAGCTTAACAAGGAGCTGACCCAATGTCATGGTTTGCTTGCTATGCTTGCAGTGGTAAAACTGTAAAGATCCCAGGGCAACTGGGATGGTTGGTCACCCTGTCACATCATTAACTCCAAGCAATCTGTACAGTAATTTACAGCCATTAAATAATAAAACACTGGGACCCTTGAAAATATCATCCTCAAACAGTAAGAGTACTGAAAGAAGTTCTTGAGCTGTCCTACGTAGCTCTGAGGCCCCAGATGTTCAATAAATTCCTTTTAGGGCAGCAAATTCTTTAAAGGTGCTATTTAAATGACAAAATCTGTGTTTTCTAAAACTGTACAATCGGCCAGGATTACAGAGCACTAAATTTACTTGTTTGCTTGGGAACAGAGTTGCTTTTTGTGGAGGTTTCTCAAGCTATCACATACATTATCTCATTTAATTCTGACAACAGACTTTTGGAGTAGAAATTACAATTCTTTTATAGAGGAAGAAATTGAGGTTCAAGAGAGTAAAATAATGTACTTCAAGTCGAAATAAGTGACGAGGCAATGAACTGTGCAGTTGCATTGCCTTTGTCCCTTCTGAGGCTATATAAAGCTTTCTCTCAAATAACAGAGAGATCTGATGTGAAGAGATGTGTCTAATACATACATGCCAGGGGCTCTCCAAGAATCCCACCTTCAGGCTTCGCCAGGGTTAAGGGAACATACTGATTACTCTGTGGTCCCTAACTCAATGATCTCCCAAGGATGCTCCTGCTTTCCGCTCTGGAAGAGGTGCTTTTTAGTAGGAATGGCAGCTTGGGGGAGGAGGTAGGGATCTCAGTTTCTACTCAATCAGATGACTCCAATTCCCGTGAATGTCTGAGGGGAGATGAAATGTCTCAGCACCCTCTTGCCTCCAAATTCCCTTTGAAGATCTCTCTCTAATTAATTTACAGTCTTTGCTTTCAGAAGTGTTGGAAGGTTATAGTCACTGGGTCAGTAAGCCTCCTTCTGAGCAAGTCCGCTGGGGATATGACAGTCACATATAGAAAATGTGATGCAGTGGCCATAAAAATGAGCCACTCAGAGCCTCGGCTGTAGGGAACATACTTGACTGACAGTCCCAGCTTCTGTGCTCAGAATCTGTCACTGCGTTTATGCCAAATCCACATTTCCCACAGATTGCTTCCAGCCAGTGACTGCGTAAGTCAGGGATGCTAAGACAGACTTGTTCCCACCAAATGGAGAATTCTTCTGAAGAGTGATTTTTGCCCCAGAGCTTCTAATTGGCCTTCTGCAAACCTTAAATCTTTGCTGTAGACTGAGAATCTCCCTGCCCAACTTTCCTTTCTTCTCTCTCTCCTTCACTGGGCTCAGACCTGAATAGCATTCTCAAGATTCCTGTCTCTATTGGTGTCCCCTCCTTTTCCTCATGGGCATTTCCCTCAATATGTCTCTCTCACATCTACATGTCTTGGTGTTTGATTCTTAGAGAAACTAAACTAACACATACTTGCCCTTAATACCCACTGTCTTCAGTTCTGAGGACTTAGCCCCAACTTTCATTTGAAACAACAGAAAAAAGTCCACTTCATATTGTGCTATATATGCCATGGGTTCAAACTTTAGAATATTTGATTTAATGCCAGGTATCTGAAACTCAAACCTTTTTAAGGAGGGGGTAGATTTGAATCAACAGAATATTTGAAGAAAAATCACTTTAGTATAGATTCCTGGGATAATTCCCCAGGTCTCTAGCTCAGTTTGCTTGTATAAATGGAAACTCAACCACAAAGAAAACAAACAGAAATAGAAGAGGATTGATTTGGGATTCTGAGGCCAGTTTTGTGACTCTTAAATTTCTCTTTCTCTTAACTAATGATGGTCCTGAATACAACCCTTCATCTTTCTGTATTATGCTTCCTTCATCTGAAAATGTAAAATTAGTTCATTACACCCAAGAAAAAAGTATTTTTACTCCCATTTTTCAGATGATAAAACTAAGCCTGGGACACAAGAATTTAACTTGTTCATGTTAACCTAGTTAGGAAACAACAGAATCAAGATTTGGATAGGAGGTCAGCAGCTACAGCCTTTGCTATTTTCATCTAGTTAAAAATTGTATCCAGTGATCTTTAAGGTATTTCCAATTATTAACTTTATGGATTTGTATACTTGAAATTAAAAGATAACACTTTGTCTAAATTCCTATTTTAACTGTGCATGGATTTCATGTTAGTGAATAGCACTACCTTATTGGGTGATTTTGGTTTATTTTTCATTGGCTGCTTTACTGAGCCTCATCAAATGTATTTGCTTTGCAGAGCTGCAGTGGATTAATTCGGAATAAGTAATTTGGAAATGTTTTTATTCATTTCTGTGGAAACCATCTATTTGGATTTTCATATATCAAGATCATAGAGATTTGTCCCAGTCCAATTGCAATCTTAGTTACAGCAGTGCCGGCTTACATATTAAAGGAGTAGTTTTGCTCTGATGGCCCTTCAGAAATCTGTAATTGGTGTGGAACACTGACACTAACAGAATGTGTCTTATGAGGTCCTATGAGTTAGGCTTCTGCAGATTAATGGAATCTTTCTTGAAGGAACAAGCCCTTTGGAATTTATTAACACTATCTGCCTCTTCCATTAACTACTCACTTTTCACAAAATTCATTTGGTCTGCCTCTTCTGGCATTTTGGAGTTAAACCTCAATTTAAGAATCTAACTGATATCTGAGGTAATATATATCAGACATATTCCTTGACAATTTACCACCAAACAGAGCTTTTTTTTTTATTTTGTTTTGTTTTCATCTGGGATAAAGAATACTTCTTTATATATTTCTTTCCTCCAAAACAAGATTCTTTTTATTCTCAGAATATGTCATCCTGCCCTTATCATTATTTTATGCCCTCCATCTCCACTCCCAGTTTTACGATTTTGGGATGACATAGTATCTTTTTTCTCCTAAACATTACCGAGATGGCTGTGTTTGTGTGTGGGTACATGTTGGGGGACACGCAGTGGAGACCTGCTGGAGACTAGGAACCATGTTTAAAGAAACAATACTGTGAGGATGGCCTGGAGATCTAAGAGGCATGTTAAAAATTTGAGCCACAAATATAAATTCTGGGAGACCTTATAATAAATATCCAAGATCACCTTACATACATGCACACTCTCTCTCTATTTATCTATCTATTTTTTTCTGTCTCTTTCTTTCTTTCCTTTTTCTTTCATATTAAATATTTTTTGTATGAAATCATTTCTTAAAACACCGATTAGTTACAACTGATTCGTAATATGTAAAACACCATCTAATATGCCAAATATCACCAACCCAGGGGTGCTAAGCTTGCCCATTTTGAACTTCTAAAATTCTACTTATGTTTATATTATACCTAGTGGTATTACAGCTACATCAGCTTTCTTTTGGCATATTCTTACATTTAAATTTTGTCTCCTATAAACATCATATAATGAGTTTTTAGAAACCAGCCTGACAATCTTTTTCTTTTACTTAGAATATTTAGTCCATTTATCTTTAATGAAATTACTGATCTATTTGGTTTTGTATCTCCCATCTTATTATTTGCTTTTTATTTAATTAATCTGCTTTGTATCCTCTTTTATCTCCTTTTTTGTTTTTTCTTGATTTAATTATTTTCATTATACCATTTTCTCCTATTCATTTCTTAATTTTACATTTTTTATTATTCTTTTGATGGTTAACCCAGAGACCACAACATGTCTCCTTCACTTATTACAAATTATTATTTTACTTCTTCCCTAATACTGCTAGAAATTTAGAACATTTGAACTCTATTTACCACTCCTTCTTGTCTTTTGAATTATTCTCATTATAGAATTTAGTTTTCCTACATATTTTATTATTTTTAAAAAAGATTTTATTTATTTATTTGACAGACAAAGATCACAAGTAGGCAGAGAGGCAGGCAGAGAGAGAGAGGAAGGGAAGCAGGCTCCCTGCTGAGCAGAGAGCCTGATGCGGGGCTCAATCCCAGGACCCTGGGATCATGACCTGAGCTGAAGGCAGAGGCTTTAACCCACTGAGCCACCCAGGCGCCCCTAGTTATCTACATATTTTAAATTTCACAACTATTTGCAGTTATTTTATATGGTCATTATTCATTTATAGTTTCCCACATATTTTCCTTTCATATATATATGTATACATATATATGAATATATATAATATTTACACACACACACACACACATATACTTTTTCCTATTCTTTTTTTCTCTCTGTGCTTCATTCGGATATTTTCTATTAATCTTTCTTTCAGTTTACCAATCTTGTGTTCTGCTATATCTAATTTGTTGTTAACTCCATTGAGTTAATTTAAGATATGTATTTTTTCAATGTGGTTTTAAAACCACATTGAGATATCACCTTACACCAGTTAGAATGGCCAAAATTAACAAAACAGGTAACAACATGTGTTGGAGAGGATGTGGAGAAAGGGGAACCCTCTTACACTGTTGGTGGGAATGCAAGTTGGTGCAGCCTCTTTGGAGAACAGTGTGAAGATTCCTCAAGAAATTAAAAATAGAGATTCCCTATGACCCTGCAATTGCACTCCTTGGCATTTACCCCAAAGACATAGATGTCGTGAAAAGAAGGGCCATCTGTACCCCAATGTTTATAGCAGCAATGGCCACGGTCGCCAAACTATGGAAAGAACCAAGATGCCCTTCAATGGATGAATGGATAAGGAAGATGTGGTCCATATACACTATGGAGTATTATGCCTCCATCAGAAAGGATGAATACCCAACTTTTGTAGCAACATGGACAGGACTGGAAGAGATTATGCTGAGTGAAATAAGTCAAGCAGAGAGAGTCAATTATGGTATGGTTTCACTTATTTGTGGAGCATAACAAATAGCATGGAGGACAAGGGGCGTTAGAGAGGAGAAGGGAATTTGGGTAAATTGGAAGGGGAGGTGAACCATGAGAGACTATGGACTCTGAAAATCAATCTGAGGGGTTTAAGTGGCGGGGGGTGGGAGGTTGGGGTACCAGGTGGTGGGTATTATAGAGGGCACGGATTGCATGGAGCACTGGGTGTGGTGAAAAAATAATGAATACTGTTTTTCTGAAAATAAATAAATTGGAAAAAAAAAGATATGTATTTTTTCTTTTTAGTTTTAGAATAGGTAATTCATTCTTTTAAAATTCAGATTCTAATTCCTCAGAGAATTTTCCATCTTTTCATTTATTTTGTCTACTTTTCTTACATTTTATTTAATATATTGATCACAGGTATTTGCTAACTCAAAAATCTGGATCAGTCGTGGGTTTATTTGTTTTTTCTTTTTCTTCCCTTGATTACAGGTCACATGGTCTTTAATTTTTTTCCTCCTGTCTAGTCATTTTTGACTGAATGTGTGGTTTTGTGTATAAAAGAACTGTAGTGACTCAATATAGTTTTATCTTCCATTAGGGAAAGTTTCCTCCTAACTCTGTTATTCCGATAGAGTGAAGAGGTGATTATCTCAATTTGAGCTTTGCTGGGGCTCATTTCAGGATTTGTTAGTCTACTCTTGGTTCTATTCTTAGGGCAGTCTCTCCCAGGCTCTTGGCTGAGAGTCTGGTCTTTGTATCTTCAGCCTGAAGTCTAAAAGAAGATCCAGCTCTTCCCTCCTGTGGTTTTCAGCTTAATTTTTTTTATCTTCCTAACTTGTATAACTTTAAAATACACAAATGTCTTAAGGGACTGAGGAATCATATATTTCAAACAGTACTCTTCACCTGGCAAATCTTTAACTCCTGAGCACGGTAAGATTGTGGGAATTTTTTTTCTGCCTTCTAGAAGTTTTTGGTCTAGTTCCCCATTCTCCTGACCAACACCAGAATTCCAAATGTTTCCCTTCAGGGAAAACTGGTTGTGTATTTAGGATTCCTCAAGTTTTCATTTTGTCACTCCAGTTCTGTATGAAAGCTAAAAGTTTGCTGGTTTTTCTTTCCCACAGCACAGATTCTCTGCCTGGGCCAAGGCTGATCAACTTGTGGCCAGACTTGAAAATGTCCCCAGAGAAAAAAAATTACCGGTCATCATTGGCTCACTTCAGAACACTGTTCCATTCTTTGGAACTTTGGTTCATTTAGTCCCAATTGCTTTCAGTTCTCACTGATGCCTTGCAAAATATTTCAAAATATTAACTTATTCTCTTTTTGTTATTTGCCATGGCAAATATCTTGGCCAGCTGTGGATTATTTCATTCAATCTAAACATGAAAAGTTCTTGTCTTCACAATTCTTCATTTTCATCATCATTTATACCACTATTCTGTACTCTGCTCTGGAGATGATTACAGTATTGTTCATCTAGCAGTTTTCCATATGAAACTTAGTTACTGTATTTTTAAGAATTACCTTACAAACATTAACTGAAGAGAAAAAATTCTATTTATTTTCCACCTGTTCTTTAAGACTGACTTTATATATTCCCTCTGCCCTAGCTTGCCCTGGTACCACTGGTTGGACATAAACTCTTCCTTCTAGAAACTCCCACATCACCTTATTCATATATCTGTATTGCACACATACCTTGCATTATAGTTACTTACATTTATATTCTTTATCAGGCACATCATAGAGCTTTGTCCATAATGAAAGGAATAAATGTGCAAAAAATTGACAGCATAATATTGGAGATACTCTTTGGGATACTAAAAGAGTTATTACGTATTCATCATTATTTGTGAAGAGATCCCCTTGAGAAGCAATATTTGTGAATGTTTTCAGAGCTAGAGTCCAGAATTATACCAGGACTATCTCATTTGGGTACTGGGGCAAAGACTTCCATGATAGTAAGGTTTTAATACAACTGAACAAAGGTTTTTGCATTAAAATTTGGCTTTCACAGTCATTAAATAGAGGAAACATGGTTAATATGACAAAGACAATTAGCTTGCCCACACTTACAGACAGAGGTTATTGTAGAGTTTGTCATACTGATAGCAGTCAGAATTGTTTTTGGGAAAACCCATGTTCAGCATGCATTTTCAAGATTATGAGCATAAAATTTTTGAGTCAGAAGTGACTTTGCTACTTCACAGGTTCTAACACCTCAAAAATCAAATTTCTTCTCATCTATTAAACACAACTATGGGAAAGGCACTGTGGGGAAAAAATACATTTCAGGCATTATACCATCTACATCAAAGGGATGAGTTAAAACAAGTAATAAGTATGTCATATAATGCTATCAATATAATAAAATATATTTCTGATGTTATATAGTCAGCATAGGTAGTATATATTTTAAGGATTTAAAGGAAATGATGACTACCCTAGGTAGGGGTCTAGTCAGAGATTTGAATGATATTTTCTCATCAGACACGAAGCCTCAAAGGCCTTTGATTTTAAAGTTCTCTTTTCCTTCCTTTCTTTCTTTTTTCTTTCCTGTGAGTTGGATTAACATGGCCAATCATGTTGGAAAACAAATGAATATATTTAATATGGTGTCCTATCCTAGCTGGTTTTAATAGTCTGGATTGCTTTTAAGAAAAACTTGTAGACAAGTAAAGGACTTCCTGCCAAACTGTATGAATGCCATCTGGCCTGAAGTGGGGTGTTGGTGGTCTAAGTCCATTCACAAGGAGAGTACAAGTTACCACAACTATTCAGGAAGAGCCTGGAGGTGGGGGTAGCTGTAGCATTTCTCATCAGCAATGTTAAGTGACGAAAAGGACTGGAGATGAACCGAATGAGCAATATCTCTGGAGAACCGAGCTTTTATGTATTTCAAAGTGTTTGTTATAGTGAAGCAATATTAGCAGTGGGTGGAACATGAACTGTAAAGTGAGATCAGTGGGAGGGAATCCGAAAGAACACATACAAGTGCCATTTGAGGACTCTGTGACACCAGTACATAAATCAAAATTTGCTAATGCTTGAGTGTTCATTCAGCACACTATGAAATTATCAAAAATTACTATAAAGACCACCTAGTCACATGGAAACATGTTTGTGAAATGCAAAAAATTTAAGACATCAAGATATAAATTCAGTTGTGTAGAATGCAAAATGTCAAATGAAAAAGACGGGTAAGATCAGACCCCAAAAAGAAAAGTTACTGGGCTAACGGCGGACTAAAGGTATTTTTCTTTTTTCCCCTGTTTTTCCCCATGTGCCCATAATTTGGTTATATTTTATTGATAATTTAAAAAATAGTACTTTTATTCAATGAATATTTTATGGCATTTGTTTTTCTTTCAAAGGCACATCATATATTCTCTCTACCCTCAAGGAACCCTGAATCTAGTAAAAGGGTAAGACATAAAATCTCACAAACAGTATGGAATAGATAAAGTTAGAAAGCCATAGTAAGTCAGATGAAAAATATCACACAAGACTGTTGTGATCATGAAGGCTTAATGAAAGCAGTGGAGTCTGAACGGGACCTTGAAGGACATGATTTTAATAGATAGTGTTGAGCATGAAATGGCATTCTCTGTGGAGAAAACGCACAAGCAAAAGGGCAAAGATGGAAAAGCAGAGCCGTGTTTGTGGAAAAGCAAGGATTCACCTTGCTCAGTGAACACAGTAGTAAAGAACCCTGAACCAGAAGTGAGGCAGAAGCCAGGTTTTCATGTATCTTGTGTCCCAAGGGAAAAGTTAGACTGTGTCACTGTGTCCCAATAGCTGATCTGCATATTTCACTTCCGAGTTTACCGGCTGCAAAGAGTTTTCAGATTCTTTACTTGTGATTTTCATGATAATGTTCTGCATAAGAGATTATCACTCCATATACAGATGACAAAACTCAAGTTCCTTTTGCCCAGATTAAGTTCCTTTTGCCCAGTCTTGCACTTCCCTGTAGTTAATTTACACCAGCAATAGATAGCATTTGCCATGATGCGTCGTCATTAATTGTTCACTCTCCCTTCCAGCACATCTTCTTCATCTAGGACAAATTCATCAAGAGTTCCTACATGACTTCAAATGGTTGACTTAGGAAGTCTCTTTGTTGGAAGAAGATGGTGGCCAGAGGATGACTTAAGTTTAAAGTCTTGGTTCCACTTTTAGCTCTATAACAAATCAGCTCTTTAACCTTATCACACAGTTTACCCTTTTTGAGCCTAATTGTCCTGACCTCTAATCTATGAATAATATCTACTTCAAGGAACTCTTCAGAGGAGTAAATGAGAAAATGTGTATAAAATGCCAGCATAATACCTAATTAATAATAAACATTCAATCAGTCAAGTGTTATGTTATTATAATATTGTTGACATAATAACTTGGAATTAACAACCAAACCCTATTTCTCTTACTCCTTTTTTCCTAATTTAGTTCAATTTTCAAGTGTTCCTTTTTAAAGATTTTATTTATTTATCTGAAAGAGCAGGCAAAAGGACATGAATCAGGGAGGAGAAGGACGCAGGGAGAGGGAGAAGCAGGCTGCTCTATATGGGGTTCCATCCCATGACCCATGTGATCATGACCTGAGCCAAAGGCAGACACTTAACCAATTGAGCCCCCCAGGTGTCCCCCTCAAATGTCCTGGATTTGAGTGATTTGTCTGGAAGCAAGAAGTCCTCCATCTCTCTAACTGTAGGATGACTTCATCCTGCAGTTCAATGTTTACCTCCCCAGCCCATGTGTCATTTTGTTTTACATGGGGGATTTGAAAGGCCACAGAGGAAGAGTTAACCTAATAAATAAAGAACTGAAGGAGAAGTTAGAATCAGGAGTTACATTATCTGAAGTTATATATTTCTTTTTAGCTTGAGGAGTCAACAGTTCTACATGTTAACTCACTTCAATCATCCTGTTTTTAGCATCATTAGTGAGCTAGATTACCTATTACTACTAGGGTTAATATTAATCATGCTAATGTTAATAACTGACATTTACTGAGTCCTTAATATATGCCAGACAATAACCTAGAATAGAATAAGCCACTCAAACTTCAATTTGTAGACTTTTTTCTTATTCTTATACCATTGTGCTGTATTCTTGAAGGGTATTTTTCATACTCATCTGTAGAACTGAACATTTTGCAACTGCGCCAAGCCATAAGCTCAACATGTAGAATATCTCCATTAAGAACCCCATCCACTGGGGGACCTGGGTGGCTCAAAGGGTTAAGCCTCTGCCTTCAGCTCAGGTCATGATCTCAGGGTCCTGGGATGAAGTCCCACATTGGGCTCAGCAGGGAGCCTGCTTCCTCCTCTCTCTGCCTGCCTCTCTGCCTACTTGTGAACTCTTTCTGTCAAATAAATAAATAAAATCTTAAAAAAAAAAAAAAACAAAAACCCATCCACTACCTGGCCGGTATTTACTGTACTAACCAGAGTAGCTCTATACAGTGCAAGCACACAAAAAAGACATACTACTTAGATATCTTTTTATATTGACTTTTCTGTTTCTTCTAATTGCTATTTTCTTTTTTTTAAAGATTTATTTATTTTAGAGAGAGAGAGAGCATGAGCGTGAGTGGAAGGAGGGGTAGAGGGAGAGACTCTCAAGCAGACTCCACGCTGAGCATGGAGCCCTACACAGGGCTCAATCTCATGACGATGAGATCATGACCTGAGCTGAAATCAAGAGTCTGATGCTTAACTGACCACGCCACTCAGGTGCCCTGCCATTTTATTTCCTATCACAGTTTCAACATCCTCTAGGTCAGGTGCTTCTTGGAAGTCAGACTGGATCAGTCTTGATCTTCCCGCTACCTCATCTATAGGAGATCAGTCTTTCACGTTACCTGCCAGTGTGTTTTAATTGGCTTTGGGAAGCTTTACCAACCTTACTTTAGTTCATTTGCTATTTCATTTAAAAAATACTTTGACCTAGAGAACCAAGTTTAATGAGAACTCTGGCATTTATAAGTGATGCCTTTTGGGGTATGTTCAATAAATAAGTACTTGATACTTTTGGGGCACCTGGGTGGCTTAGTGGGTTAAAGCCTTTGCCTTTGGTTCGGGTCATGGTCTCAGGGTCCTGGGATCGGCCCCACGTCGGGCTCTCTGCTCAGCGGGGAGCCTGCTTCCTCCTCTCTCCCTGCCTGCCTCTCTGACTGCTTATAATCTCTGTCTATTGGGTAAATAGATAAAATCGAGTAAAAAAATAAAATAGAAAAAAAAATAAGTACTTGATACTTTAATGTTGATAATGATGACAATTTGTTAGGTGATGTAAATATCAAGCAGTTGGGAAAAATATAAATTTAGCCCTAATGGGGTGCACTAACACAGGTACTAATTTTAAACCTATAAACACAGCTTAATTAATTAAAAAACCTAGTCCCCATGCTCATTCTCCCAGTTTTTGCCAGTCTAGTTACAGACTTAAAATCCTTGGGATTAGGAAAAAGAGATGTTTTTGCTTAACTGCCCATGGTATCCGGTCAGTACTAGAGCTTTCGGGGATTCAGGGCGTTGGGAAGAAGCCCTGCAACAACTAGTCAGTTGGCTCAGGAGAAGACTACCAGAGGCCACCACAGACAGCAAGCACAGAAAGCTGGAGAGCCAGCAGAAGAACAGAGAAACCCCACTACTCTTGCTTTCGTGGAATATCAGGAGGGATCAAATGATCCTTTAATTGTGAGTTTAGTTATCAGTAAAGGTCCATTTAGCTGGGAAAAATTAAAGTAAATTCTTTCCAGCTTGCAGGCTTCAGGAAATCGTTTCCAACCCTTCATAGCTCTTTGCCTAGAAGGTTGCCCAACTTCTATCTGCAGCTACATACCTCAGTTTCCCCTACTGTCTCCCACAGCCTCTTTCTTCCCCTGCACTTCCTTTTCAGATTTTTTTAAAAGAAAATACATTTAAGTACTATGTCTTAAGATAATTGATCTAATTTAGTGAGTGATTCACTTATTCTTTAGAAAGTGTGCAAGTACTTTTTTTTTTGCAAGTGCTATTTAATACATATGGTGCTTCTTATAATCTACATAAGTATTTAATTATTAGATCTTAGATCACTTATGTCTCATCACAGCACTCTTGCCGTGGATAAATCAGATGCTACTCATGATTTATAAAAAATTCATTTTTTTAAGTCAGCTCTTCTCCCATCATGGGGCTTGAACTCACATCCCCAAGATCAGTAGTCACATGTTATACTGACTGAGCCAGCCAGGCACCCCTCTAGTCATAATTTTGAACTCACAACATTTTTTCCGGAAGCATTCCACCATTTTTTGCATCGTCCCTACCATATACATTTACATGTTGCCAGGAAGCTAAATAAACTTGCAAAGCACATCAGCAGAATAACAATATTTAGGCACTTCCATATTGTAAACCTTTAAACAATTCACCATAGAGATTTATACGTATGCTTTATAGGTAGGAATATGAGACAGTTGAGTTAGTACATAAAGTTTTTATTTAAAGTTTTCCCCTTCCAAGCAAGCTTCATTTACACATTCTAATACTGTACAAAATTTACAATCTCTGTGACGTAAGTACTCACTTTTCACTTCTAATAGTTTGTGCCTTTCTGAAATACAGAAAGCTTTACTTACAGTTCTCATAAATGCTCTTATTTATTTTGGCTAGAAATAAAAAATAAGTGAAGAACAAGTCTAAGGAAGGCGAATATCCTTGTTATAAACTGTGACTTTCAGAAGAAATGGTAGTGGTTGACAATCAAAGTTTCTGAAGCCGACCTTGTTCTCTTCAGCACGCCAGCTACAATCTTCCCTGCAAAGTACTGTAACTTTTCTTTCCTTCTCTGTATTGTGTGTTTCCAAGGAAAAAGAAATGCAAGTTGATTGCACTGGAGATATATATATATATGTATATATATATATTTATATATATATTTTTACAACGGATCCTTTGGATCTGAACATACAAATAAATACAAAAACAACAAAGATTGCACTTTACTGCAGAAAAGGCATTAGATGCCAGTACGCCCATCTATCTTGACATGCTCCACGGTGAAAGCTTATCACCAAAGCATTTTTAATCTGTGGCTTCCCCACGTTGTTGTTTCGAATGACACATTTGTTAAAGGATTCAACAACACCCCTGGGTGATGGGGAAATATTTTAGGCTAGTATTTATTCCTAACTGTTTTTGTTCCAGCTCTGAAGAGCTTGAAAATTAAATTTATGTTCTTTCCAGTCTTGCTCTGTTGACCGGCCACACCGGAAACCATCTCATGCTCTCCTGACCTTCTGTTCGTAATTTCCTCTTGCTCCTAAAGACAACTAGCAATTGCTCACCTAACTGAGCTCAGGCATCTTTGGTGATAACAAACGAGTATGATGAGTTGGAGAATAATCAGGGTGAGTCATGTGCTTTTCTAGAGTCAAATCTAGAGCCATTTCTAGAGCCAAAGGTGAGGAAGAGGGAGAAATATTTGTTAAGAGGGGTGATTCACTCTCGTGGCTCTTTTAAGTTGTGTGTCTTCAGGACAGAGAGACAACTGGGATTGTACTTAAAAGAAATTATTCCTGAATTCCTGAAAGGCATCTTCCAGTTTTATTATGATTTAAGTTTAAGTCAGATGTGTTAACCAACAAGAATCTCTTCAATATTGGACAAGCAATTTTTTCAGTCCTACTTTTTGGAGGAAATGACAGGTGTGTTCACTACTTTTTTATATACTGTAAAAAATGAGAAAAACCTGAGCCTCTGTGGATTGAACAGTGACATAATATATTTTGCTTTAATCTTTCATATAAAATTGAGGACACAGATTATGACTGGCTGGCCTAGAACCTACAGGGCAGGAAGCAATTGCTACAAGAACCAACATCTTTCTCTTCTCTGATCCCATGGGGTGCTGTGAGGGGCAGAAGGTAAATGAAATGAAGATCTATAGAAACAAACATGTTCCTCTTCAATCTCATATGATTCTCTACAATTGTGTTGCCTATGGAGTCTGTGAAGTAGCCACAGGTTAGGAATATAAAATCAAGTGGCAATTCCTGTGATGCAGTAAGTATTTTAGTGGGTCAAATTCTGAATCATTCATGAACACAATATCCCCAAAACTTCAACATAGATCACATGCAGGTAGACTACAATGCACAATACTGATCTTAGGTCTCTCTGGGGGCACTCTTCCATATTATATCTTTCTCCTTTTGAACGTTAAAATCCATGTGAGGAGTTTTTGGAAAGCTGGGACGAATTAAAACCCGTCTGAAATGTAAGCATCTGTCATCACAGCAACTTTGGTGTGATCTGAGTTCCAGACACGGTTATCTGTTCAAGAACAGGTCTTTTTCTTTTGTAGTTACTTGGAAATATTGTTAGAAACCAAGGGTGTATTCCGGCAGTTATACCATTAGAATGCGCTGTTCCTAATATGATCGCGATGTCACTTGTCACTGTCTCCTAGAATGTGATACTGTCCATTCCAGGGCTTGCTGGTGTTATTTGTTGTAAGGGACGCAGGCGGGCAGGATAACCGTTGCACAGGCTGGGCCGGCCAGTGGTTCTGCTACATCTCCTTCCAGTTCTGTCCAGGTGCCTTTTTCCGGACAATAGCATATTGTAGATGACTTGTAGGCCCCCTGTAACGGCAGAGCAGGGGGCATTTAGGGAAGAATGTTCAGAGACGTGTGACAACAATCTTATTTATCACATTTACATTGAAAAGAAAACATCAATTCTCTGCTCTTGCTGAAAAGTTCCAAATGAAAGCAGTGGATATTATTTTTTAAAAAAATTTTTTAGAAATTTAAAAATTTTTAAATAAACATATAATGTTTTATTAGCCCCAGGGGTACAGGTCTGTGAATCTCCAGTTTACACACTTCACAGCACTCACCATAGCACGTACCTTCCCCAATGTCCATAACTCCACTACCCTCTCCCTGAAAGCAGTGGATTTTAAACTGTTTTATTCGAAGAGGAAATTTGAGAGTCAAAAGATTTCAAAATCTGTGTGTGTGTGTAATTAATAATAACAGCCAAGTGCCTACAACACCTAGATGATCAGCAAATCCTTTAAAATAATTGACCAAAAACTTGAATTTGTCCAGCTGGTTTAAGTTAAAAACAAATAAACAAACAAACTCATCTTTAAAGATTTTATTTATTTATTTGACAGACGGAGATCACAAGTAGGCAGAGAAGCAGGCAGAGAGAAAGTAGGAAGCAGGCTCCCTGCTGAGCAGAGAGCCGGATGCAGGGCTCCATCCTAGAATCTTGGGATCATGTCTTGAGCCGAAGGCAGAGGCTTTAACCCACTGAGCCACCCAGGCACCCCACAAACCCATCTTTAATTTTTCAAATAGTTTCAGTTCAATGGGTTTGAGATAGTTACCTCACTCTTCCATTTTTATTTTACTATCATAGAGAATCAGAGCTGGCATTCAAAACTAGCTTAAAATAAACTCGAATAGTGGGCTTGCCAACTTCTTTGCACATTGATTGATTGATTGATTGATTTTCAAGTGGCTACATGAGAAATAAAAAATGTCTTTAATCTCATTTCCTTTGTTAATGTCTGGGGGTAGTGCTTGTGTAACGTTTCCCTTCTAAAACCAGACCCTATTTTTTTTTTTTTTTTTACCCATTTGGTTTTTATCATAGGCAAAACCCAAAATTTCTAACCAGCCTAGTCATCAGTTTTTGAAAGTGGACTGCTGGTGTCTGGTTCCAGCTGCGTACGCTTTTAGAGCTTACTCATGTGTCCCGGCGATCAAGCACAGGTATGAATCTCTAGTTACTATATATCAATATATATTTGCCTCCATATAACTAATATCCACTGAAAATGCCCCCAAAACTTTATCTAACAGGGGCACCTGGGTTGCTCAGTGAATTAAAGCCTCTGCTTTAGGCTCAGGTCATGATCCCAGGGTCCTGGAATCGAGGCCGGCATCAGGCTATCTGCTCATTGGGGAGCCTGCTTCCCCCTCTCTCTCTCTCTGCCTACTTGTGATCTCTGTCTGTCAAATAAATAAATAAAATCTTAAAAAAAAAAAAAAAAACAACTTCATCTAACAACCTTGTTTGATCCAAAACAAATAAACCCCCAGTTAATCTCGTAACACCAATCTATAACTAAGAAAATATGAAGACGGTCATCATTTTAAAAATGAATATGTTGACCACAGGGCTCTATAAGGCTCCTCATGTGATATAATTCCAACTACGTGGCTACCTCCTCGGGTGTTCTTGGCAAAAAAAGAAAAAAAAAAAAAGAACAGAAGAAATTTTAAACAGAAAAAAGTTGATCTTAATTATTAAGTCCTTATGCCTAAGTGTCTGTTTTATAGTCTATACAGAGACAGAGACTGTCTTAAATGACCTTGCAAGGCCGTCATTCGCCCATTCCAGAACACAGCTCTTCTCTATGATAACTGACCCTGGTTTTTGTTTTGCTTTGTTTTCTCTACAAGTTAATGGTATGGAAGAAGAAGTGGAGTGGGGTAATTTTCCAGATTGCAAGAGATGGATGAGATATAATAACCAAATGCAAGTGAGACTATAGGATCCTGACTTGAACATATCAACTTGGAATATATATTTCCATAGGAAATATTTGAATATAAATTAGATATGAAGGAATTATTGTTAATTTTGTTGGGTGTGTTGATATTAATTTTAAACACATGAATAATTTTTTAAAAGGATAAGTACCGAATCATTTAGGGTGAAATAAGATGATGTCTAGAATTTGCTTCAGATGGCTACAGTCAAAATGTTTAAAACGGAGGACAGATAAAGTAGAGCAAAATCTTGAAAGATATTGAAGCCAGAGGCTGGGTTTACGAGAGTCCACTGTACTCTCGTTTTGTGTGTGTGTGTGAACTTGGAAATTTTCATGATAAAGACAGGCCAAAGTCAAAAGCAATGGCAAATTATATATCCTAAAGAGACTTTGTGGATATTTAACAATTTCTAGTTTTTATGCCTCCCTGGTCAGAAACTTTCCGGACAATTCAAACAATTCAACGAACTCTGCAAACAATTTCAACAGAAAGTTTGTAAAACCACTTGTGTCTCACTTTCAGTTGGAAAGCCAGAATCACAAAGGCAGGCACATAGGATAGAGACGGAGAACCAACCACGCATTTTGGGAAACAGTGGATGAGAGAGCAAGCCAGCTCGACCACAATTCACTGATTGTTTTTTATTACTTGAAGTGACTTAAAGCCTGCATACAAGCATGATACTCACACTTTTTTCTTTAGATTTAATTAAATGAATTTATTTGAGAGAGAGAGGGAGAGCACAAGAAGAGGGGGGAGCAGCAGAGCGGAGTGAGAAGCAGGCTCCCCGCCGAGCAGGGAACCCCATGAGGGACTCAATCCCAGGACCCCAAGATCACAACCCAAGCTAAAGGCAGACAGATGCTTAATCAACGGATCCACCCAGGGGCCCCAAACATGATACTCTTCAAAGGTTTCTGCGTGGATGGTAACACACATGGAGGGAAACACAAAGCAAGAACAAAACAGAGAGGAGGAGGGTGAGGTAACTGTGGACACATACCATACTCCAGCTGTAGCCTCCCACAAGGTAGATGCTGTCATCGAGCACTGCACAGCCAGGGCCACTTCGACCCTCTAAAATGGGAGTTTGGAGAATATTCCACTGGTCACCTTTTGGGTCATAGCATTCCACGAGCATTACGTCAAGGTGGGAGAAACCTATGGGACATAGCAAAACGGAAGCACATAAGAATGAACTCTCAGAAAAAAAAAAAAAAAAAAGAATGAACTCTCAGGGTCCTGATTCAAGGCTAGGGTTTCTTTTTCAAAAAGCTCTAGAGCCAAGAAACAGCTAATTGTATCTCTAAAGAGACAAAAGTATAAATTTACTAGTGAAATTGGGAGACACGTTACAGAAACCTAAAACAAACAAACAAACTCTGGGTATTTCCAATTAATTCAAAGCAAGAATGTCTGACTCAATGTCATTGGTAAATGTTGATTATTTGGGGGTAGATCTTATTTTAAAATGTTTATTAAAACCTTGGATTAAAAAGGTTTAAAATAATTAAAAGCAAACATTTTTATAAAGTGCTTGTAATAAGCTAGTTGTCTGCCAAATGCTTTATGTAGATGAATTCACTTAATTCCCCTCATCCTATCTCTGAGATAGTTAAACATTATGTTCATTTTACAGATGAGAAAACTGAGGGATAGAGAGAGGTAATGACTTGAATAAGTCACACAGCCAGCAAGTAGACAGGCTGAGGTTTAAACTCAGACAAAGGGGCTTCAAAGCTCATATTCTTACAGACTAAACTGTATCATTTTTCCTAAACGAATATTTAACTCTCTCAAGATGTTTTAATTTACTAAAAACATGATGTTTAGCAATTTTTACCTTTTTAACAGTTTATTTATTTACTTATTTATTTTTAAAATTTTTACTTATTTATTTGACAGGGAGAGACACAGCAAGAGAGGTAACACAATTAGGGGGAGTGGGAGAGGGAGAAACAGGCTTCCTGCCAAGCGTGGAGCCCAATGTGGGGCTCAAAGCAGGGCTCGAGGCAGGGCTCAATCCCAGAACTCTGGGATCATAACCTGAGCCAAAGGCAGACGCTTAACGACTGAGCCACCCAGCTGCCCCAGTAGTTTATGTTTATAAATAATTATGAACGTATGAGTGGTTTCCAATATCTACTAAGGATTAAGGTAGAGTCAGGGGCTACTTCTGCTGAGGGCTTCTCTTACTCTGATGAAGTTTCTCAGTGACTGGTCAGTAAGCAGGTTGTAGAGAACAACTTAAGATCTTGGGACTCTACTGGGGCCCTGCTTTTTAATTTAGGAAGTCAAAAATCTGTACAGGGAGAGCTTCATCGAGCAGACCAAATCCTAAGTAAAATTTTCCTCTATTTAAATGCATGCAATGGATATTTGCTAGCTGACAATTACAATGCATACACTAAATTAATCAACTTACTGGACTCTTCAAAGTAATTGAGAAGATAGACCAAAAAGTAGAGTAATTTTCATTCTGGAAGAAGTGGACAAATTATTTCAGGCCACTGAACTTCAACTTACGTAACTTCTTATGTAAAATAAATCAGATAGCTTTGGGAACAGTAGAACAAAGGGCTTACTGGAATTCTGGGGTGTATTCCTCTCCTTTACCATTAAGATTATCAACGATAATATACGTGACTGAAGATTGGAGCAAATTCCCAGGGCTGAAGTTCTAGTGGCATCACAGAAGGCACTGTGCCCAGTACATGTATTACATATGTTGACTGTAAGCCTCACAAAAACTACCAAGGAAAGGATAATTATCCCTCTTTTATAGACGTGAGGTTGAGGGTCTTGAGTGAGATCACACAACTCCAAGTGCATAACTGGGACCCAGACCCACACCTTTCCCTCTAAGCCGTAATGACTCCCTGAGTCAACCTAATTATTTTTTTAAAGATTTTATTTATTTATTTGACACAGACACTGAGAGATCACAAGTAGTCAGGCAGAGAGATCCCAGGATCCCAGGACCCTGAAATCATGACCTAAGCCAGGGGCAGAGGCTTAACCCACTGAGCCCCCCAGGTGCCCCTGAGCCAACCTAATTTGATGTGTGTGTGTTATTTCTCATTTAGGTTGTCATTCCCCAAATCTTTCTGTTCAACTATAACCTCAAAATTCAAGAGTTCCTAGAATGTTTCGCCATTATTATGCAAAAGAAATTAGCAGAATTCACATTTTAATATAGAAAGCTACAAAAGTAATACTATATACAGTATTTTGATGTAAAGGAATGGTGTATGGATTGAAATGAAGGAGCAGCAGTGAGAGAGAAAAAGAATAAAAAAGGAAGAGCTATAGCAGCAAAGATAATCTCCCACTGAGCACCGAGGAGAGCAGCAGGGACGGGGATATTGACATTTAGGATTGAGTAGGAACTTGGAAATATTTACATAAACATTAAGCCTGTGTGGTCTTTAATTACATTAGGGGTACATATGTATTAGGAAATCCAGAAGGAATATCTATATCTAACCCGTTTTTTGAGATGGGTGTACTATGGAAAAATAAATCCTCAGCCACACACGTGGATGGCCTGTTTCTCGTTTGGGTCAGTTTCAAGGATCATGGAAGGTCAGAACTGGAGGAGATTTTAGAGATCAGCTAGACCAGTTTCTTCATTTTCAGGTGAGGAGACCAGAGCCCGAAGTAGTTCGGGGACTCTTCTCAACACCTGAGCTCTCTTAGCTTCCCTGTTGTGCCCAGTGTGCTGTGCACGTGCATAACATCACACGCTCACAAACTACAGAACGTTGTAGTCATACACATGTATGGAGAAGGAAAGGAGCCTAGATGAAACTCTAAAAATACCATGTTTTAAATATTTTTTTATTAATAAAACAAAGAATTTGAGAGTCATAGAACGTTTGGAATCCAACTCTTCAAAGAAATAATTCTAAATTTAGACATGAAATTCTATGAAATGTTTTCCTTAAGAAAAATCACGTATTAGCTTCTTTGTGCATCTATGACTGAAGTTCTTTATGATTACTACAAAAAACAATTTTCTGGAAAAAATTTATTACTATAACTTTGGTGATAAGGAATAATTTATTTTACTGAATTCATTGTTACAACAAATTGTTTGTGCTTTTCAGTTATTAATACTCTCGTTTTTTACTTTCTGTTGACATCATTATTCATTTCTTTAATGTGTGCAGTAACTTAAAAATAATCCTATCTGCAGAGGAGCCAAAATAAATGCTTGCCCAAGGGTACAGCTAATTTACACAGAGTTTCTTTTATTTGGTCAACATGTTTTTTACTTGGTTAACTATGATTATCTAACGAGAAACCCCCTTAGCAAGAAACATAAGATGCAAGTGATATTGTGATTAAAAAAAAAAAAGAAAAAAGACCTTTCAAATGATTTCCTCCAATTGCATATAAGCGATCATTCATTACAGCCAAAGTGTGGATGGCGCGTTTTGTGTTCATATCTTGTTTTCGAGCCCAGACATCCATTACAGGGTCATAGCAATATAGCCATGGGACATATTCTCCATTGTGCACACCCCCTGTGAATTAAACATATACATACAAGTCAAGAAAGAGCCTTGGAACTGAACTTGGTAACAGAAAGCGGAGGAATGACTTGCCTGAGATGTATATTTTCCCATTGTGCACTGCTCCCGCGTGAGCTGCCAGAGGCTGTGGTAGGGAGGACACATACCGCCATTCATTTGTTTCTAGGTTATAGCACTCCACGCTGGACAAATAGCCGGTTTCGTTCCTTCCACCAATAACATATAAATGTTTGTCCAACCGACATGCATAGAAACTGGCTCTTCTACAACGAAAACAACAACCCACCGTAAATCACAAAAGGAGCTCAGTCAGGCAAAGGAGGTAAATCCTGCTTTAGAAAGGGTGGCAGGAACTTGGAAATTGCACATACAGCCTCCTCCAAATCTGAGACCTTGACAGTAATCAGATGCCTTGCCCCCTCTGGTTAACATTTTGGTATTAAAGTAAGAGTGGAGGAGAAATTCGCCGACTCTGTTTCAGATCCTTTTATCTTGCTTTTTTATACACTGTAAAGAGTGTTCACTAATGTTTGGGATATTTGGTATCACAGCTCAGTAAGACAAAGTGAAAAATGAGGTAGATAATGTAACAATAATAAATTATCTTGACATTCACTTTTTTCATGGTCCTTCAAGGGTCATTGTTCCCAATTTATAAGAGAACTACATCATCAAAATTTTTCTTCAATTATCATTTTTTTCCTTCCCAGTACTACTGCAAATAGAGAAACTTTTGTGAACTGAATTTAGTGTTGAAATTTTGCTCTTACATAGCCTATTGTAGGAAGTTTAGTGATATGCCTTTTGGTGTTCCTTCTTACAGGAAGGATATTTTTTAGTATCTTTTCAAGAGTGGCAATTTATTAAATTTTCCCATTATGCCTTCAAAGGCCAAAGGCACCAGCTGTGTTGAAAGGACTGAAAACAGGGACATCAATTCTGAGGTAGACCATAAGAGAGGATTGAGATGTTGAGGACCTGAATGAGAGTTTTACGGAACACCTTCAAGAGCTGAGGCTAAAGATATATTAAAGGAAGATCTAAGACTTGACAACTAGTAAGACATAAGAGCTGAGGGAGAACACGTGTTCACAGGGGACTAAAAAAATTGGAGTTAGGATGACTAGGTTGATATGTTGAGCAAGTCCTGGACCCTTTGCTTCTTTTATCTCATTGCTGCTACTGGAAAAATATACTTTATGGGGATAACATGAGATCCAATACTGAATAAGTACAGTGTTTAAGTGCCAAGCCCCTCAGAGAATATAACTTGTTTGATGAATGTATAGTCTTCATAAAAATTAGTGCCAAGACTCTTGGGCAATGGGAGTAGTAAGATCAAGAGTCCTAGAGGTTTTATCGGGAGATTCTCTAACTTGTGTTTACAAAGTGCCAAAGCCTCTGGGAAGCAGTAAACAGCATCTTGATTAACAATTTAGTCTCTGGAAGAGGTTGCCTGGCTACTTGATTTATGGGATGGGTAACCATGTGACTTAGCCCCTCTTGGTCTCAGATTGCTGCTCTGTAACAGGGGGCTGTTAACGATACTTTCCATACAGGGTTATTGGCAAATCCATATGTAAAGTGCCATCATAGGATCCCGCATTGTGTTTATGCTTTGGAACCATCAGTTAACATTACCCAGATAAAAAGGTTTTTTAAAAATCAGCCATCAAAAAAAAAAAAAAAATCAGCCATCAAGATGTTTGCAAGGGAACGTTTCCTAATGACATTTATTAAATTCTTTTAAGTTTGTTTAGGTAGTTTATTACTATATAGGTAATGGTATATGTTATAGAGGGTGATGGATTCAGTTTTGTTTTATTTTTTTCAGCTTTACTGAGGGATAATTGACAAAATTGTAACGTGTTTAAAGTTACACTGCAGTGATTGGATCTATGCATACATTGTGGAAGGGTTCCCACCATTAAGTGAATTAATGCATCTGCCATCACCTCCAACACGTCACATAGCTACTTTTTTTGTGTGTGTGTGAGAACACTTAAGATCTGCTCTCTTAGCAAATTTCAAGTATACACTACAATAGCAACTATAATCATCATGCTATACATTAGATACTTGGAACTTTTTAATCTTATAACTGAAAGTATGTACCTTTTGACCAATCTCTCCTCATTTTCCTCATTCCCTAGCCCCTAGTAACCACCATTCATTCTGTTTCCGTAATTTCGACTTTTTTTTTTTAAGATCCCACATATTAAGTCTGGAGAAAGGTATTTGGAGGAAGTTTTTAACTGGACTATCAGAGCAATCGTTGATTTAAAAATTCTGAGATTTCCTACGACAGAAAAGTAAAAACCCATTTAAATATAATATTAGGTTAAATATAATATTAGGTTCAAAACAGCTGCAAGGTTAAGTGCCCACGGATGTCCATTGCTTCTTTCTATTTCTCTGACTAGACTTGAGTTGTGCTTTCATTGAATATGTTAGGTCACAATTGTCCTACATGTGCTTTTACCTTCTCAGTTAAAATGTTTCTTTGGAAAGACTGACATGTCTACAGGAATAGACTGAAGGAACACAGGTTTCTTTGCATCGTGGACACAACAGTATGTCAGTATCCCTCTTCCATGTGAGGATTCTCTAACAAGTCTTAGAGTCTCTGAAATATTTTTACTGAAATAATTTTACTAATTTTACCACCTTTAAATAATTTGGACTATGTGGGCTGTAAGGTGTTGGGTTATTCTATGTGCCATATACTGGTCTAGAAGAGAAAATGCCTGTTAGTCATGACAAGCGTGAAAACCCTCCATTAATTAAGTTTAGATAATGCAGAATAAGAGCAAGATCTCTTCGTGGTAGAGTCTAAATTTCCATCCAGTCTAAATTTCTGTTCTCTCACTTTGTCCTGGTTCCTTCCTTCCTCAGTGACACTGAGTGAGCCTGTCAGAACTTGCTCTCTTTTTAGCAAGATTTTCTTAATTTGATGCTTGGTGTGTACTCCTAACTTTATCCACACAGTGTCACTGTTAGGATCTAAATGGGAAAAAAAAATCAGTAGGTTTCACTTCCTGACTAAAAGTGCATTTTTATGTAGACATTCCAATGGTGAAGATTCTGAGTCTCTGACTTACTCCCTTGCATGCCCAAAGTGAGAATTCATGAAATGCATTATAGGAGCCCTGGATAGTTCATGGTCTGTCAGCAACTGCAAACATTTGCTCCAGGCTAAAATTTGACCATACCAGGTCTCTCTTGGGAGTGCTCCCTGACCCTCCTCCCCACATGAAGAACACAGGATTAGGGTATTTTTTTTTTTTAAAGTAAACTCCAGATTACTGAAGATTTTTAAATGGGATTATACTATGTGTATTTCAAATTGTTCATCTCTCTCTCCTCCAGCTCCTCCTTCCCCAACACCAGAGGCAAAATTCAGTGCATTGTGATAAGTTAAAAGAGACAGCAACCTCCCAGCAACTTCTACAAACATACTTTGAACCTTGCATATTGTTGAGGTCTTTACTAGTTCTTGCTGACCCCTTGGGGTGGTCAGTTTATATCCTAAAGCATGAGGCTGAATTACTATAACCTTAGCTCAGCTTGAATTCTTGACTTTCACCATCAGGTTTAAAAGAGGGCAACACATTTTTCAAACAAAATATTGTCTCATGTTGTTCTTTGTAAGGCTTCTAGAAACAAAATATTTAAATTTGGAAACAATGTTTTATGTATTTGCTTCTAGCTTTTCTCTTACTTTATGAAATATAAACTTTGTTGTTGGTACTCTCCAAGGTCCTTTTTCTTTTGCTTCTTCTTCTTCTACTTTTTTTCTTTTTTCTGCACTAGCTAGGAGATATGGTCTCCATATGAGTGATACCTAAAATGTCTATTTTTACTGGAAAAAAAGTTGCCAGAGCATTTCCATTGATCCTAGTCTCAACATTTAACCTCTTTTCAGGAAAGAATCAAATCCTACATCTGAGACCGAAACAACTCAGTAGCATTACATTTAAACGTATATTTTCCCGCAATCATTTCATATGTAGCAGGGATGCAGTTTGTGAGTTCATTGAGTAAACCTAGAGGCAGTGTGCCCATTTCCTAGCTGAACTCGGTGGGAGGGGCATATTCTGCAATTTTATTACAGCATTCTTTGGGAAGCTCTGATTAGGTGAGCTATCCTAAGAGTCTGTCCAGTCAGCTCTAAGAGCAGGTTACCCCAGAGGCGGTTTTCAACATGTTTCTATTATTCTCAGTTTGGTAATTTCTCAGCATAACTACTTCTCATCCATTTGGCAGCAACCAAAGGAAGGAGGGAGGTGGCGGCGCGTCTGGTGAGCCTGGTTCATGATCGATACACTGCACAATTAACTCATTGGAATGTTTCAAGAAACTTTTTTTCTTTTTTAATCTAAAGGGTATCTCATGTATTTTCTTCTCTTTTTCTTTTTTGTTTAATCACTAATTAAGCCATGCCAGTCCCTGATCGTGTTTGATACTTAGAATGGAGACTTGGCAATGACAGAAAATTTTCCTTTGAAGTTATGGATTGCGGCTTAAATCAATCAGCCCATAGGAGATCTGGAGCTAGAAGATTGACTGGGCATTTGTGAAATCTGCCTTTCCCCACTCAGCTCTATAAGGAGCTCTTTATTTGGTCTATCGGGTTGATTGTTCGAGATCTAAAAAAAAAACTTTTCTTACTAGGGACCTGACATGATATACCATAATGACTTAGAAAGAAACGTTAAACAGTCCATCCTGTCAACGGTGGCTGCCGGGCGCCGACAGACCATGGCAGGTCTTTCTATCAGGTCAATGAGCTGCTTAAAATTGTCTAAGTAGGACCCTGCCATGATAGGCCATAGTGCCTCAGAGGAAGTCATTATAGAATATCAAGTAAACAATACACATTTAAAAAAATTACTAATTAGGTTTTGCAGCAATACTTCTCGTCCTTAGGGGCTCTACAGTGAGATAATTGACCGCGACGTGAGTTATGCCTCCCAAACCCAAGGCGTGAAGGTTAATTATCGTGGTGCGCAGCCCCCAGCAAAGGGGACCATGGTGAGGAGATGCTGCCATTTCAAACATATTACGGATATTTATTTTTAAAATATTTTTTAAAATAAAACTTCTCGGAATGGTTTTGATTAAAGGGTAAAGTGATGCAGCCACAATCCGGGCCATGAAGAAATAAGCTCAAAGGGAGAGAAACAAGGCACGCTGGAGAAACACATCAGGAGGCTTCCACGCATGCATGTATGCACAAGAGGGGGGCGGAGAAGTTTGTCAGGATATTAACTGACTTTGTATCGTTTCTTGAGGTACCTTTGAATGACACGTTCCTAAAAGTGTTGTGGTCCTTATCTTGTGCCTCATCATCTCCTATGTATAGTTTTTAGTCTCCCAAAAGATGGCTTTAATATACAGAGTTTTCTCCTGGCATTGATGCATACTGTCTTCCTGCAATGATGCACATTTTTGAATAAATGATATCACCTGAAAACTTCCTGTTCACTGGAATTTAATATTAAGGCTCTAAGTTGATCTTAGCATTATCTAACTGAATGTTTATAAAAATGATGTTAAAGATGAAGAGTCATGAGGGAAACAGGAAAGAATATTATTTCTTAAATAATTCATTTGAGAAGAAGAAATAGGTTGTAGCTTATGGCTATTATGTTGGATATGTTGCTCAAGAGGATGCTGAAGTATTATCTGAAAAGAATCGAATGCTCAAAATTTATTATTTTTTAAAGATTTTATTTATTTGACAGACAGAGGGCGCCAGAGAGCACAAGCGGGGGTTTGTGGGGTCGGGGGAAATGGCAGAGGGAAAGGGAGAAGGGGGAATCCCTGCTTAGGGAGCCCAATGAGGCACTTGATTCCAGGACCCTGGGGTCATGACCTGAGCCAAAGGCAGATGCTTAACTGATTGAGCCATCTGGGCGCCCTGAGTGCACAAAATGTAGCATGGGAGTTTGCATGTGCATGTTAAGATGAAGTTGCATGTAGGTAACAGCTGGAGAGGCAAACTGCACAAAGGTAGTAGCCACTTGTCCCTTGGCAGCCAGGAGATAAACACCAGATACATCAGAAAAAAAAAAAAAAAAAAAACGACAGCTTGCAAAACCGTTTTTTTTTTTTTTTTTTTAAGCTAACAAAGGACCTGTTCTTGAATGTACAATGGGAGGAGAGTTGAGAAGGCAAATGTCCAGGATTTGAGTTAGTGAGACCAGAAAATTTCATACTGCAATTTCTGCATGAAAATGGATACCATTGTAAGAATGGCGTTCTAGATTTCATTTATAGAATTAAGTATATTATCACTGAGAAAAGTGGGAGAGGAGACACAATTTTAGCTCCACTTGCCAAAAATCTAAAGCAATGTAGTAATGGAAGACAAGTCATACAATTTTTTTCTCCCTCCATTGGAACCAATGATTGACTTATTTGATTGTTTTTCTCCATTGAGTTAACAAAGTAGTTATTCTAAATTGGCCAGGCCAAAATTTGCATTTTGACTCATATGTCTTTCATTGGCTCTGTTTACCATAATTTACCAAAGAAAACCATTCAACATCCATGCTTCCTGTAAAGCAGCCACAAATGTTTCAGACGTAAGAAATAAACACTTACCTTTCTTGCATGGGTGGAAGTTGTATCCAGCTATTAAATCGAGGATCATATCGGCTGACAAAATTTGTACTGTGTTTTCCTGTAAAAATATATTTGAGACATTTAAAACAGATTCCTTTGTTGTTTTGCACATTTAAGAGTGTTTATAAGATGTCTCTGTTCTCAGGTGTCACACACAGAAGAATTAGGTTGGCGGGACTATCTAACACAGTCTGAGAAGCAGTATGTCAGTGGAAAAATAAATGTGCCCCTCAACTATTTTTCCTTTTTTTCTTCTCTTGCTCTCCATTTTTACTTTCCTTTCATCTCCCTTTTTCCTTTCCTTTCTTTTCCATTCCTGTCCTGTCCTTTCCTTTTTCCTTCCCTTCCCTTCCCTCTCTTTCCCTCCTTCCTTCCTTCCTTCCTTTCTTCCTTCCTTCCTTCCTTCCTTCCTTCTTTTTGTTCCTCTTTTGGAAGGAGTCAGAATAAAACTAAATCAACCATGAGAATAAAAGCAAGTATATTTATCAAACCAATCTTACCACAAAGTTAGGGGACAAATTTCTGGGTTTGGTATTTTTTGGCTTTAAAAACATGAAGTTGTTGTCTGTAAATAATCAGTCCCAGAGACTACTTTGTGTGCTATCTCTGGTGAGAGCCCCCCACCCCACTTTTTTTTTTTAATGAACCAAGAACCTAGCAGTGGTTGAGTCAGCTCTCTCCCCATGGAAATAATAGTGATCAGTGTAATAAGAGTTTGCTTTAGGAAATCAGGTTTAGCCTGTGCACATCACGTGAGTTTGAGGGAAACACAGTTGCAGGTACACATGTGAAATGGGAAACAGGAGTCCTCAGAGCTGGTGAACCAGCTTATCCCCTCTGTTGAGCCTTGGAAGCATGGTGATGCCTCCAAGGCATTAAAATGAATCTTATTTTTCATACAGATTGACACCAAAGCAAGAAACGGAAGGAAAAGAGTGCCTTCCATTTTCTGTGTAGCACCTGAGATGACAGTCATCTAAAGCACTTGAAGTTTTAACTCTGAAAGTCTGCTTTTGTTCTTACATGTGTAACTAAACATGGAAATACAGGTACCAAACTCCACCACAGGAATAAACAGATAGGAATGTGTGTGTAAGTGTGTGTGTGTGTGTGTACATGCTCACACAGGCATGTATATCCAACATAATTACTAATTACATAAATATACTGAGTATTTATTATATGTGTTATGTGTTCTAGGTTCTGAGAATATATTGGTTAATAAGAAAGGAAAAGTCCCTGTTCTTGTAAATGAATAAAGAAATACATATTTTCAAGCAGAGATGAATGCTATAAAGAAAAGCAGGGATTGATGGGGAGATGCTAGTTTAAAAAGAATCATTCATTGCCTACAGATGTCTTCTGCCAGCCATGCAGGTATCTGCAGAATGAGTCTCTCACACAGTGGGTCAGGTGAGTAGAAAGTTCCTGGGGTTGGCCATGAGTTCAAAACCAGCAAAATGCAGGGGTGACTTGGACAGATGTCAGAGGCATAACAAGGTCAAATACAGTGTACCTTGAGGACTTGTATAGGGTTGTGTCTTCTGTTATAAGAACAGTAGGAAGCCACTGGAAGGTTTTGAGCTAATGAGGACCATGGCCTAATTTCTCTCTTAGAAAGATCACTCTGGTTGTTATGTGAAGAACAGACTATAGAGGGGCCACTCTGGGAGCAGGGGAGCTGTCAGAAAGCCATTTTAACAGTCAAGGCAAGAGTTGATGGTGGCTTGAATGTAGGTGGAGGCTTCAGATATGGCCAGGTTTGGGATCTATTATATGGGCACAGCCAATATCCAATATTCCAAATTCCATATTCCATTTCCAATATTCGAAATATTGGTATGAGAAAAAGTAAATAATTAAGGATGGCTGCCAGATTTTTAGCCTGAGTAACCAGATGGAAGGTCATGAAATTTACTTAGGTAGGGAAGATCAGGCAAGAGCAGTGTATGGGTTGGGAAGAGAAACCATTAGTTCTGTTTTGGACTTAACCTTGAGAGGCCAACAGGATCTCAAAGTGGAAGTGTGGTAGGCCAGTGGCTAGGTGAGGCTGCCGATACAAACTTTAGAGTCATTGGTCTAGAGATATCATTTAAAATCATAGAACAAAAGGAAACCCTTTAAGCAGAAGGTATGGGCATGGAAGATAATGGGTCCTGGGATTGAGCCCTAGAATACAAAAAGAAAAACCAGCAAAGGAAAGGAATTGTCAGAGATAGGAGGAAAAGTATATTTTGGAAGACATGAAGAGTGCTTCAAAAAGAAGAATGAACAACTGAAAATTGACCATAGGATTTGGCAACATGGAGGCTGGTGGTGGCCTTGACAAGTGTTGATTCAGTGGACACATAGGATATCCCTCAACAGAGACTAAGATCTAAGAAAACAGATGCAAGAGGAAGGCAACGCTTCTTAGGACTTTGGCTGTAAAAAGGAGAAGATGATAGTTGAAGGATGCAGCATCAAGAGAAGGTTTGTTGGATAGCTTGGTTGTGTTTTTAAGTCCAGAAGTACTGGAAAGTCCTTGAACAGGCCAGAGGGAACGATACATAGGACTTAGATTGGAGCAGAAACAATAATAGGAGGGAAGAGAAAATACATGGGTAGCAACGGAGATAACTGGCATTCGACTCAGTCATGGCAAGATGAAGATTTTATCTTCTTATTGCTTCTATTCTCAACAAACTATGAAGCAAGGCCATCAGCTGAGAGTGAGGAGGGAGGCTTTGGAGAAAGAGGCATCTGGGGAGAAAGAAAACATGAGATGGCTAACTTAGAGGGCGGGAGAGTATACTGACCAGGGAAATTCAGTGTCATTGGCTAGTAGCCAGTATGGTTCATCAGTAAGCCGGTACCACTGTGCAGTTTTCTCCATCCACATTTAGTCACTCAGGTACAGGGAGGGGGTGCATAGAGTTTTGGGTTTAAGTCCTGCCCAGGGCTTTACCAGGCAGGCACTGTGGAAGGAGAGATGGATGCCAAGGGCTGCAGGTATATGTGCTAATGTGATTGTGGGTGAGCAACATAAAGCTAGTGAGGAAGGAAGTAAGGACATCAGAGGACGATGGACAGTCAGAAAGTGGTAGGGTAGAGTGAAGGAAGTGTCATGTCCAGGCTGAGTAGTAGCTGCCATGTGAAGGGGCAGTGGATGGTAAAACCTGAAGACATCCTTTAAAGTGGTGGGTCTTAAGGTTGCGGGAGTGACAATAAAGAGCTAGTACAAAGCTACCTGCCTCCAATAATAAGAAGTTTTGTGTCAGATGCGGGGGGTAGAACCCAGTGCCCGTTAGAGGAGTGGCTGGGAAAACAGTACTCTCAGAAGATTGCCAGGTTTTGACTAGAAGAGAATGGGCGTGACCATTCAGAAGAGAGTTCAAGGATTCTGGGGATTTTGTGGATGTGATATCATGAGTTCCAAGGACCTTGTGAAAAGGTCTGGATGGTGTGATTGGGTGGTAAGTTACATTTCATTTGGGGGTTTAAGAGTTTCAAGAGTGAGAATGACCCAAAAGACTGGGATTCCACAAAGGTAGCTTCAAGCTTAAGGAAGGATTCCATCTAGAGTTGGTTTATAAGGGAGTTTTTATAGAATGTGCAATCCTTTCACTCTAGGAAAAAAAAAAAATTCTCGATAGGCTCCAAGGTTCATTCCCCAAAGCACTGGAAGGTAAATGTTGTTAATAGGAATGTAGAGCCTACCCGCCAGACATACAAGTGTTTCTCTGTGAAGTCTGGTTTAGAATTTCCATGTGGAGGAAGACATATGCCTCCTTTCAGGAATGGGGCAGAGTGCCTTCTGGTAGAAATGAGCAATGTTTGCTTTGGTTGTATTGGTAGTGGCCTTCACTCAGAGAAAAGGCTAAGCAGGGCCTGGTGTGATATGGATAGAAGATGAAGAAAGAATTTCCAGGGGGCAGGATCCGTGGTATGAAAGAGCGGTGAGGATGGAGGACTGGGGAGAGCAAAAGAAGGGAGGCATTCTGGAGTTGGCAAAGGATGTGTGGAGGAGAAAATGAACATCAGAAGAAAAGAGTGTTGGTGGAGTAAGGGAACTCCACTCCTTTCATTTCTTCTGATCTTTTCCATTTCTTTCCTTACTCTTCCCCAATTTCTCCTCTTTGTGTGATGATGCCCTATCACAGGACACCGCTGTTGACTGTCCCTCAGCTGATGGGTAAGTGGAGCATGGGGCGGCAGTTTTCAGTCAGTGGTGAAAGGAAAGAAAGGGGAAGGGAAGGAAGTCTCCTCCAAGCAGTGTTTTGGGGAGTCAATCATCACCATCAGTAAAGGACAAATGTAAATTGGTTTTCTATAAGCCGGGGCGCTGACGGAATATATGCATATGTATTAGAAAATTATAATGCATTCCTAAGACTAATGACATGAAGGGAGTTAATAGGATTTAATATCTATAGCTGACTAGAAAAACAGTGCATCCTGTTTACATTTCCAATAAGTAATATGTTTTGTGATTTCAAATTTTGGTTTTATAATCAAGATAATAGATAACTGAGATTATATTTGTATTTTATGAGTACATACATGGTTTATGAGCATGTATTAAAATTTACAATATTGTATTTAATTCAAAGACATGCATCTTAGGCATCATTTTCTAAGAACTGAAGTTTAAGATTTTTGTCTTTGGAACTGACATATCCAAAGCATTTGAATTCACGGATTTTTAAATTTTTCCTCCCTGGTAGCAATGAAATTAGTTATATATTATCATAGGATTGCTGTTCTTTATAAGTTTTGGTATTAGCTGCTCACTTTTTAATTGCATAAGGTATTATAATACGAAAATCCTGTATTTTTGAGATGACTGAGTCCCTGCATGGTTTTCTAAATGAGAAGTGATGAGGAGTTCTTTGGGAATAAGAGCCACTCTCCACTGTGATACAATACTGACTTAATTTCACAACATCAAAGGCAAAAACATGACTGTTATTTAGTATCTAGCAAAGTACATTATGTCTGCCTGAGAGGGAAATGTTATACAATGGTTGAAGATGGGGGCAGACAGACCCAGTTCGGAATCAGCCCATCTTGGTACAAGTTGTGTGTTCTGGCAAGTTCTGTCACCTCTTCAGGCTCAGACTCCTCATAACAAAGCTAGAACAATCATGCAACAGGCCTCCCAGGATGGCTGGAGGCTTAAGTAAAATATGCAGGTGAGTGCTTAGCAAATTCTTGGGAAATAGTGTTCAGTAACTATTGTTCACAGTAAAAAAGAAAAAAGTGTGTGTGTGTGTGTGTGTGTGTGTGTGTGTGTGTGTTTGTAATGGTTGCCCAGATGGTTAGAATATGAAGCTACAAGGAAAATGTCTAAAAGATCGTGGTAGAGGTGTGTTTGGTACCATGCCCCGATACCTCTACCAGACTGATGCTGTGCTCCCCAGGTCACTCATTGTTATAGCTGCTCCCTTTCTGGGGAATCGCTCTCAGCTGTACAGGCCATATCTCTGCTCACCCTCCCCCTGACCTGGAGGAAGGCCTCAGCCAATGACAGAAGACTGGCCTGCTTGCTTCCTGACGTGACCAGTTCTCCTCTGTTTAGGAGAGCCAAATCAGTGGTTCCTCAGCATTTGCCCACATCTATGCAAATGACTTCATGTGCCAGACACATCAGGGACGGATAGAATGACTCAGCTTTGCAGGTAGGACTCCCACAGCTCCACAAGGGGGTCTAACAGAAAAAGAGTTAGCGGCCAGCCCCAGATTGAGAGTAAACGTAAAATTGAAGTTTTACTAAAAATTCAATTCTGAGCCTCCTAGTGGCTAAAGCGAAAGAAGAGAGACATGTTAAATCACACGAATGCATTAGTGGCAACTGTCCAAAGCACACAATGCCTCAGTGCTACAGTCTGGCAAGAACTTGTCACATAGCTCTTCACACAGGGCACACTGCGTAGCGACAGTGACAGGTGTCCCTGCCGTGAAGGCAACACTGTTTTCTACAGTCTTTTGTTGCAGCATATTCATTGAGGGCTTTCAACGGAATTCCTGTTCCTCTCAGGAGTGGAGAAAGGCAAATGGGTGAGGTCCAATGGCATAGTTTTATGGGAGTCTGAATTAGTCCGGAGCTAAAACCTAGACTCTCTAGACCAGAGGAAGGAATATGTCCATTATGCTCTCCCCCACCCACTCTGCCCCACTCAGTCTCTCAGCTCTGGTAGAGAAGATGCGGGACAGTAAGCAGATACAGGTTCTTTTGAGGAGGAGGGGGCATAACCCCGGGATCAGGTTTTCTGTGCCGCTGAAAAGATCTGTCTCAGAGGAATGGGAAGCTCATAGTGTTCTGTGAACACCAAGTGGTCGCACCGATTCGGACACTATAACAGAGACCTGCTCCACCTGGGACAGGAGGCCGGCTAAGAGGGCATCGTCCCCAGAAACAGGACTTGGCAGCCTTCTCTTGTCACGTGTTAGTTTTAAGCTGGCCTTCAGGAAGATTGTTCGGCAGATTTTTTGCTTAGATAAACCTGATGGCTGTGCACTGTTCACTTACGAAGGCTCTATTCAATTCAGATCCCTTCAGCGATTTGAGGAAGGGAGAACAGGTTAAACAGTAAATGGGGAGTTTACAGCAGATTGCACATCTGCCAGCATTTTCTGGGGACACGTCAAGTCTGTCACTGCAAAGATAAGTTAGAGGAGAGATATTAAATATCTCTTTTGTTCCTGTTCTAAACCTGTTTCTCACAAAGCTCAGGAATTATCCCCTTTGGAACGCTGAAGAGAGGAACCAACACAGCTGCAGGTTTTGAGAAAGAACGTCCTGCTCTCGTCAAAGAAATGTTCCTAGAGGGTGGCCTGGGTTGTTTTCCTTGAAGATTTTCTAGAGTGAACAGATGTAACAATTTTCTATAATTTGCCTTGGTGCAGATGCTGAAAGAGAGCATTCACAATAAAATATATGCAGTATATGTAATTTCGCTTGGATGTTCTGGGGGTTTTAGAGTAAAAATGTGTACCTGCAAGCTGTTTTATGGTTTCTCCGTCATAATGATCTCTGTTACACAGAAGGCTACAACCGCGACTCCTCCTTCACGCGCAAACGTTCCAAAAATATCTCGATAATTTTGTGTATTCTGCAAGGCACAGTGCTCTCCCTGTGTTGGCTTGGGAAGGGTGTTAATATGTTCAGTTTCTCTTTGTGATACATTTATGAAGTAATCCCATGAATGGGGCGGGCAGGGTGGATGGTCTTCGAAAGGAGCCCTCGCACCAGGCGCAGCCACCCCAAGGCCAAAGAACTTGAGCTGGGGTTAGGCATTATGACCGCAGATAAAGCTAATTTATGGAAACTGCCTTACTGTACTGATAAAGCGGGAGAAAAGTGGTGGAGAAGGTGGTGAGAATTCTTAATAGCTGCAGCTTGCTACCTGCCTCTGGGGAGTCTGTGCTTAATGCTCGTGGCGTTCCTCAGGGGATGGATAAGGAGAGGGGCCGGGGCGTCACTGCGAAGCCAAATCCCCAGACAGTCAATGAGCGAATGCTCTGCTGCGTGTGTCCTCTGCCGGCTCAATGGTTGACCCTCCCTCCAATTGTCAGCCCAATTTACCGACTGTTTCATTTGTCCCTGCGCACAGAAATATATTTTCCACAGTAATTGCGAAGCGGGCTGCTACCGGCGTCTTCCAGAACACACATACTTGTTGAGTTCAATAGTTACCGTTGGGGTTCCACTGGTCCTCTCCACCCAGCACAAACAAGAAGTTTTCTACCTCCACAACGCAGTGGTGGGCACTGTTGTACGGCATAACTGGAATTGGGGAGGGAGGGGGGGAGAAAAAGACGCATGAAATTCTCCATCTTAGGACTTGATACCTTGGCGCCCTAGTTATTTGCTTCCACCAAAGGGCACAGAATGTGAGAGAGTGAGTGGGAAGGAAGACGAGAGCATAAGCAGCAGAGCGGGGAACCCACTCATCCACCGGGGCTCAGCCGTGTGTGTGTGTGTGTGTTTCCCGGCAATTTCAAACCCAGCCCCTTTTGACTAATTTTACATAATGTTATTCGGCAAATTAGTCAAGGACAACCTGTCATGCTGCTTTCGATTCTGAAGTTCTCCTCACCTGCCTGATGATAGGGATTGCATTCTAAAACAACGACCGATCCTCCCAAGCGGTCAGAGCTGGGGGTTATTTCTTGGAGGAAATAACCCTGCATACACTTGGAGCCATGAAGATGCTCTGCCCAGACTTGGTTTGCTGGCAATCTTTCCAGAAACAGACTCAGGGTGCTCGGGAGCTTTCTATTCCACAGCAATGAGCAAGCTGAATTTCCATACAGTTTTAAGTTTTTAAATTAAGGTCCTGCTGATTTAATGCCTTCTCCAAATGTATACGCTTAATCTCCTGTACAATGTCATTAGCAGCACAATCACACATTTTCTATCTATCTGCTTAGGAGCTCTTCTGGAACAAAGATAAAAACTGTCAGGAATATCACAAATATCCATTCCCTTGGTCTCGCCCTTCCCCCCCCACACCCCCTCCGGGCCCTCCCGAGCCCCAGTGTGGTGGCTGCAAGGAGGGCCTGTTCTTCAGAAACCCACCCAAGCCAGGTTTCTCTGCATTTGTCTGTTCTCATTTACATTCTCTTTCGGGGACATGCACAGGGAGGCCAGGACAGCCCGGTCAGCCCGTGTGCCGCACAGCGCTGGCCTCTGCTATTATCGTCTCATATGGCAAATGTAAACTCACACGGAATTAGTTATCATATCACATGCGGTGGTTTGGACCCAGTGACACCAGTAGGAAAAATGATGTCCTTGTTCAGCTCATCATATGGGCACCTTAAATCTAGGTGAGGACAAATGGGGAGGTGATGTGCATGTTCAGGCAGGGAACTTATTGCTTGACACGGATCAACAGAGCACTTAAGAAACCAGTGCAGTGGGAAATCAATATGAGTCAGGGCCAGCTCTTACTTTGTGCTCTTTTGCCAGTGCTGAAAGACAGAGAGCCTAGCTTATAGCCAACTTATTTTGGATGATATATATCTCTCATTTCATTTTGTTTTCCCTACCTTTTATTTTTCTCAGAACGCACTTATGCTGGCTAAGATTTGTAAATACCACGAATAAGGAACAGGCATAGCTTTGAAATCTGTAACACAGCTTCCAAAAGAGCAAATGAGATCATTTAAGCTTCTTACTAAAGGATTTTAGGAGTTTGGGTTATTTTATTAGTTATTTATTTTTTACTATGAATATTCATTGTTTTTGAACTTATGTCTATAATGCCAGAGGCCTTGGTACAGAAGCCCCTGATTTCTGTGATAATGTGGAAAACCAGGTGTGGATTTGTATGGTCCATTAATTAGGTCACTGACTTGGGGAGTCATCTTGGGGGATGTCCTGTTGTCCCTCTACCCCAAGGTATCTCTTTGGAAAATGCTTTTAACCATACAGCTCTGCAGGGATACCATCTAGTTTCTCAGAATCCAGTGGGGCAGAATATGCGTTGAGTTTGCAGACCAACAAAAATGGAATGGGTTTCGAACATCAAAAAAACAAGATCATCATTGTTTAGATGATGATGCCAGTTCCCAAAGAGCCAACAGAAAACTAGGCTACTCATATGTGCTGGATGCCGTGTCTGTTGGGAACAGCCCGGTGCCACTCCAGTTCTTGGTCGTATCATCTGGGCAGTGTAGACTCCCAGCATGTTTGCCATAGGCAGGCATCTATTCACATGGGATAAAGGTAGGAGCCATGGGCTATAACCAACTTCTGTTATGACTGCCACTCTTGTGATATTTGAATTTTTGGTCAGTTCAGTGCCCAAATTTATAAATAAGGAAAACCTGTATTACCATCTTTTTAACTAGAAGTCCAGTTCGATAATAGAGCGCGATCTCTGAAAATATAACAACACTTGCGTTTTGTTCTTGCCGTTTATTTGCTCCCACTCAGGCAAGCAGAAATTAAGTGAAGGAAATAATACATGATTTATTCTTAAGCCTCTTTTTCATTTGATTACCCCTATTGTTATGCTTTATGCAAACAAATGAAAACTATTGCACTAAACCATGGAAACTTCAAAAGAAGAGAGAAGCTTTTTGAAGTCCTCATATAAAGGCTACTTGAAGGCATTCCCATTTTTTGCTCTTGTTTTTAAACCTTAAACGCTGTATATCTTGGCTGAGTATTTTAGTATTCTCATTCCTGAATTATTGTCTTTTCTAAATTATTGCTGCGAATCAGGAGGCTATAAATACACACAAATAACTCTTTGAAATTATTCTGAGTGTGTCACGTTCCAAATTTATTAGAAAAAATCTATATTAAATCAATGTTCGAGTTTTGCAAAAGACCTAATTTGACTTCTGATTAAACCTGAAGCAAAACAAAACAAATAAGGCAGTGAGCGAGAGCAAACATCTGTTTAAAATGGCATTGGGCCCTGCACGTATTGATTACCTTTTAAATAACAAGGAATCTAGCCTGACCCTTTCCAGATTTCTCGAGAGGTGGGTGCCTGCCTTGCCCTCACAGGCGGGTATTGGAGGAGAAGTTTGTACTCATGTTCATATACAGCCCAGTGCGAGTTTTTAGCGTGTCAGTCAGTGAGTTAGAGGGAAAGGGTAAAGAGAAGCTAATCAGGATGAAATGAGATTAAAGGCTGTCTAATTTTACAGCAACTGTGATCCATCAGCCACTGTGAAAGTGACAGTGGAAATGAATGATGGAGACAGACAGGTGGGGCTGTACATTTCACTGATTTATCCTCAAATGCACTGGGCCTTATTTTATTGAGTGAACATGACCGCATTTATCATGACTGTCATCTAAACCCACTTCCCTCCATTTAAAAAGGTCACTTTACTCAGAGGGAGTAGGAGAGAGGCACTTTCAAATCAGATTTAAAATCTCATAACACGTGTTTATAAGGCCCTTTGTGAGAATTCTAAACTTTACTAAACAAACCGAAAGTGCCAGAAGGAAAAGCAGGGGGGAAAGCCCAAAAAATTAAAAGGAAAAAAAAACCTTTCGTCACCTGAGGGAACACATGTGTTTAGTCTCTGAATCGGAGGCAATTTGTACCATGTTTCCCTTTCCTGCCCCAAACACCCGATATACTATCCTAGTCTGGGACATTAAATAAAGCATTTACATTTAGTATTTTTAATTAAGAAAGTGGGAAGCAAGTAACACTATGAAAATAACTTGGACAGGATATTAAGTCATAGTATTTACTCAGCAGAATGACTAATCATTACACATTCAAGAGATGTTAGCAACTGTTACAAGCGGCCATAATTTACTTACATACCTGTTCATTGTTTTCTCCTAAATTTAAGGCCATAAAAAAAAAATCTCAATTACACAAAGTCTTTTACCCCTCCCTGTACCAGTGCAATGAAGTGTCCTAGAGAATGTTATGCACAAAATTGGTCTTCGTGGATATGACAAAGGAGAGTCAAACCCTCAGAGTATTTTGCGTTCCTTCTCATTCTGCTAATCACCATTTACCGAACATATACCATGTGCCAGACACCGTTCCGGTGCTGTAGATACATAGGAAGAAATTAAGTATGTAATTATATTCATGTATAGTTTTCTGTATTGTATTTCCAAAAATATAACAACAGTTTTGATTTTTTCTTGCCATTCATTTGCTTCCATTCAGGCAAGCAGGAATTAAGTAAATGAAATCATGTCTGATATTATAATACACGATAAAACGCAATATGTGATAAAATATATCAAGGTTTTATTTACCCACATCTTTCATTTAATACAACTAACTTCAAAGGAGGCATTACTCACTTGCTTTATCTCTGTAAGGAATATTGAGAGGTTAAGTCACTTGTTGAAGGTCATACTCAGCTAATGAACGGCAGAGAGAGAATCTGAACACGGGGATAACTGGATCCCAACCCACGCTCTTGTCCATTTCACTCTACTGATTTTCAATAGGTGTGTTCATCCAACCAGCAAGTAATTACTGAGTACCTGTGTGTTCAATGATGGTGCTCTTGAAATTTCTGTGTAATTTTTTGTATTGAACCATATTTTAAAAGTTTACTATTTTCATAATGAAAATAATCCTTAACTAGAGCAAGGGGACACTCCTATAATTTTTTTTTTAAATAAATCCAGATACTCAAAGAGTAGGTTTTCTCAAAGTAAGGTATGGTTGTTTGACGAAACCAATGGTCAGAAAAACACTAAACAAATCAGCCGGTTAAGGATAGGTAGAGTCCATTGGTGGAGAGTTTTTATTTAAAAAAACAAAAAACAGAAAACACTGGGGTCATATTTCGACCTTGTAAGCAGATTCAAAGTATCTTGAGTATACAGGCACTTTTCCTGACATATGAAGTGTGCAGAGGCTTGTTGTATTTATGTGGGTTTTATCCTGTTAGAGATCCACACGACCCTGTTTCCTCCCTTATTTGTCTTAAGGAATATATATCTCTTCCAGCAGAAAGTATAAGTATCCTTCCTAACAATACATTTTCATCAACATCCAAAGAAGAGACTGAATAGGGCGGAGGTAATTTACAGGACTGCTACATAAATGGTTGTTGAAAGCTTATCATTTGGTTGTAACGTTATGAGGGGTCTTGACTTTCTACTGGCTTCAAACACTTAACCTTGCAAAACTGTCCGATATGAGACAATTCTTAAATTTTTTTTTTTTAAAGAGTTTATTTATTTGACAGACAGGTCACAACTAGGCAAAGAGCCAGGCAGAGAGAGAGAAGGAAGCAGGCTCCCTGCTGAGCAGAGAGCCCAATGCGGGGCTCGATCCCAGGACCCTGGGATCATGGCCTAAGCTGAAGGTAGAGGCTTAACCCACTGAGCCACCCAGGCACCCAATTCTTAATTTTTTTTCAAAAAAATTAATGCCCATGGTAAAAATGAAATCTTACTCAAAGTCAAGATAGGCAGGACCGTATGTTTTCCTTCTATCCCTGCCCTTTAGCCTTTCAGTTCCAACCATAGAGGCGATCACTGTTAGCGTGATCTTGGATTTCCCTTTAGAGAGTTTATATATAGGAGTCATTACCTTTATTTAATACAAATGGCAGCGGCATACTCTGGGCATACCTTGCTTTTTTGCACTCAAGAATGCATTCACTTCCTCTTTCTCCACCAATCCAATATTTGTTCAGCGGCTACTCTATGCCAGGCAGCGTTCGCTTGCTGGGGAGGTTATGGCAGAAAAGAGCATCAAGGAACGTTCCAGTCAGGGGAAGCATGTAGTGCGCATGTCCACATGTCCACGAGTAAGTAGGCACTTTTGTTTCAAAGGACAGGTGCAGTGAAGAAAAGTACAGCAGGGTCAGAAGACAGAGAGTGACGGGGGTGGGGGATGTCGCTAGTGGTTAGGGAAGGTGTTTGTGAGTAGACTTCAAAGTCCTCCCCAGCTGGCTGAGCCAGGGAACCATGCGGGGGGAGGTGTGCGAGCAACGAGCACCAAGGCCTTGAGGCACAGGCATGGAATGAATAGAGAATGGCACGAAGACTGGAACAGAGACATCTGAAATGAGGTCTAGGTGGGAGGCCAAGGGCAGGGCAGGTGCGAGAGTGCAGGCTCGGTCAGAAGACAACACTTGGAATGTCCACCCCTGCATTTTTTTTTTTTTTTTGTTTGTTTGTTTAACGGCTGCACAGTGTTCTGTTTGATGGGGTTGGTATAATGTATTCCATTCTTCATTCATTCAACAAGCATTTATTCAACACTCATTATGGGCAGACACTTTTCTGGTTGCTGATAATGCGGCAGGGAACTAAGCTCTCCTAGAGCTTACATGACAGGGGAGGGAAGTATGTAAACAAATACATAATGAACAGGAACACAGCCAAATGAAAACAGATGATGTAAGGAGGAAGAAAATGGGATGCTGTGTATACACAGTGCGTGCCTGGTTATCGCTCTAGCTGGGGTGCCCAAGGAATGGCGCTTAACGTAGAGCTTGAAGGGCTAGAGGGAGGCACTGTTATAAAATGAGGGCAAGGAGTCCACGCCAAGAAAGCCTGAAGCATAAGGGAACCGGGCGTGCCTGGGAAGCCCAGAGAGGTCTCTGTGTCTGGGACTCTGAAGGTAAGTAAGGCCAAAGAGTCGTGGGATGAAGGCAGGAGGCAGGAGGCTAAGGCGGGGTAGATGGGTTCTCATAGGCCATAGGTAAGTGCAATGGATTCCATTCTTGGCATGATGGAAAGGCCCTGGCGGGGTTTTAAGCCCCTGAATGATGTAATCCGATCTCTGTTTTAAAACCATTACTCTGGCTCCTGTAGATGGGGGAGGGAGAAAGGGGAGAGAGGGAGACTAGGTAGAGCACCCCTCCTGTGGCTGGGATGGGAAGTGACGGATGCCTGATCAGGAAGCAAAGCTAGGGATGGACAGAAGGGACGTAAGTGGAAGGTTGTTGCTACCAGTGGTGCTTTGCTGTGTCCTTGGAGGCAAGCAGCATGCACACATGGGAGTTCATCTGTAGGACTGATTCCTCTAAGGGAAATTACTGGGCCAAAGGATGGCTGTGTTTTAGATTTCGTTGGATATTGTTACACTGCACCCCTTTTTATAGTGATATCTTTGGTAGGTGAGCAATTGGGATCAAGTTAAAATACAAATGGGCCCATATTGAATTAGGCTAAAGGTTGAGCATCTTTTCATAAATTTCAGATCTTTTTATTGAAAGAGTTTATTTTTAAGCAATCTCTACACCCTATGTGGGGCTTGAATTTACAACCCTGAGATCAAGAGTCTCATGTTGTAGTGACTGAGCCAGTCACATGCACCGAAATCTTTTATATATTTTTTCTGTGGGGTTTTCAATTTCATGATATCAGAATTTGTGTTACCTATAATTATGTGATTTCTGTTTTTGAAGTGTTCTTTTCTATGGCATTATCTAGACTGGCAAAATCAAAATGTCATTTTGTAAGCATGATATTGTTAGAATGTATATTTGTGAAATATTTACTCATTGAAGCAAATTCAAATAGCATTTACATGTTGTTGAAAACAAATATAACCTGAAGGAAAGATGCCCCACTTTAATAATATTGAATGAGTATTCCTTGCCATAGGAGCATAGAGGCATTTTTTTTTTCCATAGAGGAATTTTTTTTTTTTAAAGATTTTATTTATTTATTTGACAGACAGAGATCACAAGTAGGCAGAGAGGCAGGCAGAGAGGAGGAAGCAGGCTCCCTGCCTAGCAGAGAGCCCGATGTGGGGCTCGATCCCAGGACCCCGGGATCATGACCTGAGCCGAAGGCAGAGACTTTAACCCACTGAGCCACCCAGGGGCCCCTCCATAGAGGCATTTTTTAAAACAATTTAGTCAACTTTATAGCAAGTGTAATTGAGAAAATAAATAATTAAAAATTTACTAGTTAGTTTAATACTACCCTTTATTCTTTCTGCACAGACTTATCAACTTGGCCAATGATTCCCTGACGATAGAAACAGATGCATAATCTAGACTGGCAAAATCAAAATGTCATTTTGTAAGCATGATATTGTTAGAATGTATATTTGTGAAATATTTACTCATTGAAGCAAATTCAAATAGCATTTACATGTTGTTGAAAACAAATATAACCTGAAGGAAAGATGCCCCACTTTAATAAGGCAGGGGCTTGATACATACTGTTGAATAAATAATTCAAAGAAAAGGCTCTACTTTTCTTTGTCATATTTGGATTGTACAATCTCTGCAAATTACCAGTAGTAGTTTGTATATTTGGGGATGACTTGATCACTAAGGACAATTAGTCTGGAAAATTAAGCCCTGTAAGAAAGGGCTGATCCGAGTCCAGTGATCAGTTGGCTGAAGTTCTGAATTAACCAAAGGTTACCAACACTTTCTCCCTCATCCCCAACTTGTTCTGAGCACACGGAGCCAGGTTCCCATAGTCCCACTGGAGACAAAATTATTGAAGTGAGTTCACAATACATAAATCTGAAAAGAGGGCAGTGTATTAGGTGTTGGATGCTGTGCATGAACCAAGACAGCCTGTTTCTCTCTTATAGTTCAGAACTGTATCTACGGGAGAGTTTTCCTGACAATGAGTATGGCTTTGATACTTCCTCTCTCGTGTAACTATGGTACTAAATTCATGCCTTTATTGTACACTTGCCAAATCGTGACAGTACATTCAAGTTGCCTGCCTTATGTTTGTTACCAGTAAGAGATCTGTGAGCTCCTTGAGGCTGGACTGTGTCATCTTTATAGTTTTATGCCTAGCACGGTGCCCAACACAGAGTCCTGGGTCAGACTCGGGCATTAGACTCGGGCTTTTATACCTAATACATTAATTAGAAATATTAGTGAATTGGAGCAGCTGGGGGGCTGCATCTGCCTTTGGGTCAAGCATCTGCCTTTGGTACAGGCCATGATCTCCAGGTCCTGGATCAAACCCCACATTGGGCTCTCTGCTCAGCAGGGAGTCTGCTTCTCCTTCCCTCTCTGCTCCTCCCCTTGCTCACACATTGTCTCTCTCAAATGAATAAATAAAATCTAAAAAGATATTAGTGAATCAATAAATGTTAGTAGCATGAATGAGTGGATTGTAGCTAAGAGAGACTGTGGAGTTTACTTTTTGGAAGGTGGGCAAGATAGGAGGGGTCCCAGGAGATCTGAAGGAGGGAGGGACTGAAGGAAGAAAGGGAAGTTGAGGGGCACCTGGGTGGCTCAGTCATTAAGCTTCTGCCTTCGGCTCAGGTCATGATTCCAGGATCCTGGGATCCTGGGATTCTGCTCCGAGGGAAGCCTGCTTCTCCCTCTCCCCCTCTCCCTGCTTATGTTCCCTCTCTTGCTGTCTCTCTCTCTGTCAAATAAATAAATAAAATCTTTTAAAAAAAGAAAGAAAGAAAGGGGAGTTGGCCCTTAGATCAGATTCTATGACTTCTAGGAGAGATATCACCCTGTAAGCAATACATATGTTTTAAACGAAGGAGGTCTGAAAGTTCCTCAAAGACTGTGACATATTTCTTTAGGAACTATTATAGACCTAATTGGGCCAAGGTCAAAGGCTTTCATTAAATCCTTGCTGATTTACAGTTTTAGCTCTGAGCACTTTACTTAGGGAAGCACTAACAACCAGCAAACCTAAGGGGACTTAAAATACGACTTTTGTTACCTATTTAAACAAAACTGACTTTCAAAGTCTTATTTTATTTTAATTAGATTATTTTCACTAATATGTCCCTAAGTTATGATGATGTTATTATAATATTAACTATTTAATTTTGGAGACTTCCTGGCATGTTAGTTTGAAGTTAAATATGGTTTGATTTTCACTTTTGGAAAGTAAAAGGCCTTTGGGAATAAAAACTACAATCTCTTCCAATGATTAGTTCTGTGTTTTGTTTTGTTTTCTGTTTTATAAACTGTTGTGTTTGCAGGGACAGGTTGATGAAACGTGCTGGTGCTTTGATGTTTGCCCCTTCCTACAAACCCCTTCCTTCCTTGTTAGCTTCCTGATCTTATCTTTCTGAAGCAGTGAGAAATGGCCCCTTTCATTTTGCACCTACAAAGCCTCACTAAAAAAACAGTAAACTCTTCAAATGAATTGAAGTAGCAGAGTGGCACATATTATTTAAAGCTGTGAAAATACGACCTTTGGTAAAGGTCAAGGGAGCTGGACTGTTTACACAGTGGATGGTCTAGCAACAAGGTAGCAAATATGTTCCTTAAATAGTTTAAAGTCTCTTAGATGATGGCCCCCTAGTTGTCCCAGATCATTGAGGGCAGGGAAAAGGAAATGGGTGTGGTCTATAGAATGAGGATTTACACAGAGTTTTTTTGATGTAGATCCCATAAACTCAATATTGGACAGTGAACACTAGTGGTTCACATTAAGACCCATGAGATAGCAAAAGGTACATTTAAGGATTCTTCGTCTATCAGCTCATTTGTTCATTCATTTCTTTTACAAACATGTATTGAGGAACTAGTAGTTATTGGGACTACTACTCTGGACGCCATTTTTTTTTTCTTTTAAATTTTATTTATTTATTTGACAGAGAGCGAGCACAAGTAGGGGGAGCAGCAGAGGAAGAGGGAGAAACAGGCTCCCTGCTGAGCAGAGAGCCGGACATTGAGGGGGCGGGGGGACCCTGGGATCATGACTGGAGCTAAATGCAGACACTTCACCAACTGAGCCACCCAGGTACCCCTCTGGAATACCATTTCTGTATTCCAGAGCTCACAGTGAAAGAGAACATATAAACAATGAAACAGGATCCACAGTTATTGTACTGTACAATACACAGATATTGCTCCAGGAGAAAAGCAACAGAAGCACCAGGGAGGAAAGGGCTAGAACTTCAGGGAGGAAACAGAGGGACATAAGCTAAATCTTAAGGGCTTAAAAGGCCATTTTCCAGGTTGTCACAGGAGCAGAAGTCATTATCAGCAAAAGGAACATGGATTCTACCAATATTTAAGTGAGCTCCTACTATGTTCTGGAACTTGGACTAAGCACTGGTGATACTATTTTTGTTTTTGTTAGATTACTTAATAAAAATTGATTGTTAAAATTAATTTTCAAAATGTTCTGAATATTACAATCATAATACTGCAATATTAATTGTTTTCATTGAGGCCAGAGGAAATGTGTTTGGGAATGTGGGAACGAATAAAAGGGATAGACCATTATCTATACTGTCTTTAGGCAGCTGTCCTATTGCCCAACTCAGATTCCCTCTGGAGCACTCTCTCCTTAGACAATCCAGCAATAATGGCCTCCGTTCTAAATAAATCTCTCCCAACATTTGGAGTCACCTGATATTTCTAGAAGCAGTTGGTAGGATTATCAGAACTGTGCGCAATACTTCTGTTCCTTTCAGGCCACATCTCCCCGCGTGTGCTCTTGTTGCTTTTGCGGGTTATTATGCTATTGTCGTTATCTGACTTCAAAGGGTCTGTCACTGCCAAGATTCAGAAGGATTTGTTGTATATTCCTCCCATGACCATTGCATGGTGTGTGACTGGGCCCACTCTCACAAACTCGTGTGTGTGTCAAATCTGGGAAATACCAGGGCAGTTGAGCCTAGCAGTGACAAGTATACGAAGTCAACAGCTTATGACACACAGAAGAAATGAAAGCGCAGCCCACGATCTTTGGAGAGGAGCCCACAGCGGGTGGTACTTGCCATGGAAAGGCGAAAAGCTATAGCCGTCTTGAGAAAGTTCTGAAACCCGTATTGCTGGGGAAAAGTGGAGAACTGTGGCTGTGCAGATCTAAAGAGAGAAGCTTATAGGGAAATACGATGAATACTGAAGTTTCCTCTTCTTGTTTTTTTGGCACCATTATTTTTAATGGCAAAACTAGACAGTCATTGAATGCTGAGTGATATTTACTTATAAATATATTTATGAATGTGCACGAATATTTGGCACTTTTCCTGTCTTGGAATCTAGGCTGAGACCCTGAGGCTGAAGCTAATCTAAAGATACATGCTGGGCCATCTTTGCTGGTCTAGCTAAAGGTGGCCCCTAAACTTGTTCCGTCTGGTTTTACGTGTACACGTGCACACACACACACACACGCACACATGTGTGCATCCATAAGCACACCCCTATTTAGCCTGTATATACAATGACGTGGAAGACTATTAGGGAGTGGGAATTTTCCTTAAGAAAGTGTTTTGGGAATTTGTTGGAGCCTCGGGCATTTTCCATTTGCAGGAGAACAGAAGACTCCTCCCACCTTCACTCCAAAGACAGAAACTGGTGGAAGAGTCTTGTGCCAGATGTTTCTGCCTCCCTTGGGGCTTGGCAGGCGCAAGGAGAAGTGTGAAGGCAAGAAGCTGGTTGGAGCCGGCTGGGATGGGAGCGTGGAAGGAGAGAGCTGGGGCAGAAGGGGTCCGCATTTCTGGATTTGGTGGGGCAATGGTACCCAGTACCTTCCTGCAGGCTGAGCTGTTGTGTGGGGAGCTTGCTTGAATGCGACAGTCACAAGACAATTCTCCACCCTACTGCTAGGTGACCCTGATAGAAGCTACGTGATGGATAGCTCATGGTAAAATGCGATGTCTTTTTTTTTTTTTTAAAGATTTTATTTATTTATTTGACACAGGGAAAGAGAGGGTGAGAGACAGTACACAAGCAGGGGGAGTGGGAGAGGGAGAAGCAGGCTTCCTGCTGAGCAGGGAGCCTGATGCAGGGCTCGATCCCAGGACTCTGGGATCATGACCTGAACCAAAGGCGGATGCTTAACTGACTGAGCCACTCAGGTGCCCCTAATGTGCAGTCTTTAAAAAGAGGTTTAGAATAGAACCTGTGAAGACGGCTCATCAAAAACAAAGTCAGATTTAAAGCATTTGTATCTTCAAAGCCAAGTTCAAAAAACACTAGGTAAATAAGAACTTTTCTCTCTGTGCCTTCCTCTCCCAATCTATCCCTGGTGGAGCCTGGTGGAGCCTCATGACCCAGGATGGCTGATTTTTCCTCCAGGGCGGGCCAGCCTTTCTCACTCTCACGTCAGCATGAGTGTAGGAAAGGGCTAACACCAGGCCCAAGACCGTTATCCATAGAAAGGCCTGGCCTTTCTTAGAAAGACTGGCCTTTGGCTTATGCCAGGGAATTTAGATTTCAGGACAGTTCCCACTACCTTAACCAAGAGTGGCTATTTGTGCCCAAATTGAAAAACAACGTGGTTTATGCTGAACACCTGTCTTCTGGGAATACGGAATTTTGGAGGCCTACCTGACCAGTCGCAAATGAAAACTTGGAGCCCTGAGTCTCCAACGAGCTTCACTGGCTGACAACATTTCACAGGTGTTGTGGTAATTTGAGGCTGGAGGAAATGAATTTGTCCTGGGGGACTCTACTGGAGAGGACTCATGGAAGCTTGCACTCATGGAAGCTGGTTTCCTCCAGACTTTGCCTCATTTGCCTTTTCTCTTTGCTGATTTTGTTTTATACGTTTTCACCATAATAAGTCATAACTGTGAGTACAACTGTATGTTGACCCTGTTAGTTCTTCCAGTGAGTCACTGAACCTAAGGGTGGTCTTGGAAATCTCTGACACAAGAGGAGACAGAGACTCTGCAAGTATATTGAGAGAATAAGGTTTTGATTTAACATCTCAGTGTAACGGAGGCTGCTTCAAGGACATCCCGAGGTGTAGCCTCAGGGAGAGATGCAACATCCAACAGAGAGGTTTTGAAAAATCAGTGGTTGGAAAAATCCAAGTTGTTTTTAGTTGGCCTGGTATGTGGGAAGCTCTTTCAAGAAACTGATTTTGGATGCCTGTGTTTATGACAAGACTACTTCTGGACTCCTGAGGAACTCTTTTAGCTGGAGAGGCATGGGTTCCTCTGGTTGGAATCAAAGTGTAAATCTCTCCTGAGAATCTACTAATGGCCAACTCTGTCCTATCAGAGGTGCCAGAGGATTTGTCAAAGAAATTAACACTACGGCCCTTGTTAATTTCCTCAGAAAATTTACAGCCTAGTTGAAATACTAAATAGACATATTTGAGACCATTTGGAAGGAGTAACACAGTGGTGTAGGAGCATCGAGCCAAAGAAATCTAAAGGAGGAAGGAGTCCCTGGGCCTTGGCTTAGGTAGTAGTGTGCTACCTTCCATCTCTCTCCAGCCATCACATCCTCATGGGGGCCCTGCCTTGGCTTTTAAAAAACTAGAGAATGCAAACTTCTTTCATCTTGAGGGTCCTTCCAGCTATCCTTAGAGAACCCCACTCTCTGGGCCACAAAGCTGGGCTCACAAGCACAGTGCTGGACACGGTAAATGATGGGTCTAGAGATGGTCCCCTGACCCAGCCAGTCCCTTTGGAGGGATTTTCATACTGGAGCTGACAAGAAGCAATCTTTTCTTTCCGACCACAGATCCTGGAGCTGCTTGTGGCAATGGGAAAGGAGGTCTACACCTTTGTCTGAACAAAGGAGCTTTTCTGAGTCCAGCTTTTTCTGAGTCAAGTCAGATGACGACACTTCTACTCAGTCTTTTCCTTACTTCTCGCCATCCTTAGAATAAACGTTCACGGTTTCAGAATGGCCAGAAAGACCAGATGCTCTGGCTGCTGACCACCTTGCTGATCTTCTTTTCTACCATTTTCCTCTCACCAGTGGTGCTCCACTTGTCCTGGCTTCCCTGGGGTCTCCCCAACACAACGAACACATTCCTCTTTGAGGAACGTTGCGCTTGCTGGTCTCTCTGTCTCCTATGTTCTTCCTTTGTGTTCTCATGGCTCACTCCATACCTTCACCAAGTGTCTGCTAGATAGAGAGACCTTCTCTGCCTATCCCATTACAAAAGGCCTCTCTTGTCATTCACCACTCGTTCCCTCTGCTTTAATGTTCCCGGGGCACTCGATAATGCCCAGCATTATACAGGGTTTTTGTTTACAAACGACTTCTATACTAACAAATGGGCAACCAACTAGCTGCAAAGTGCACAACTATCATACCTGCCACCAAATCTCTAGTGCCCAGAACAATGTCTTGCACATAGTAGGCACCCAATAAATATTTGTTAGTGACAAATTAGTTTAAGTTATACTGAACTGGATTTCCGTAACTCGCAACCAATACATCTACGTTTTGGATGGAAAAGGAAAGTGATTTGGTTAAGGTGAAATAGTAATTCACTAAGCGTGAGACTTCAGCTGTTTGGTTCAATATGGAGACTTATGGGCAATCTGCCTTTTAAGATGGAAGATGGCACAGTGCCATATGGATCTAGGTTTTATATCCTTTAACTGTATGAGTTGAGGCATCTCGATTTTCCTCATCGGAATGATGTGGATTACAGGGCTCTTGTGAGGATTCATCCATTAAGTTGGATGAACGTATGTAAAGCACAGGCTCATTACAGACAAGCTATAAAAGTTAGTTCTTTTATTGTCCCTTTTCCTTGGTTCTTCCACCAAATATTTTTACATTGTTTAATGTTCCAAAAGGCGAAATATTTCCAGACAAGCAAAGTTCCATTACTTGTGATATTAACTACTTAATAAAAGCACGAAATTGTTAAAGCATGGATTTGATAGAGAATGGACTTAAAATAGAGTTTTGATGTATTGGAGTTGGAATGTGTGGTTCCCAGAAGATCACATCTGAGTATGTGGATAGGATGAAGAGGCATGGGTCCCCACACTTAAAGGGGTTTAAACTCAATTCCTAAAAACACACCGCATGAGTATAAAAGATTTCATTTGGTTTTTCCGTAACATATATTACACACCCAGAGTGTGCTGCGTGTGAAACAGAACACAAGCATACTCCTGATTACATCCCGTAGAGGAAACATTTACGAAAGTACGTACGTACATTTAACGCAAAGCTGACTACAGTTAATGATATGATAGACGTCCAAAGTTCAGAAAAAGACAAGGCAAATGAAGAGTAAATTTCTTGGTTGTCCTATAAAATAATAGCTACAGGTGGATGTGTGTTGGGTCTAGGAAGGAAAGAGTGGGAAAGAAACCAATGCAGAGGGGCTCAGGGAATTCCAGTCAATGCCATCTGTGTGCACAGACACATAGTGGCTGGGGAACTATTAGGCAGTTCTGTGGGGCGGAAGTGTAAAGTAGAGTTTGAGGAGCAATGGAATGTAAAGTTGGAAAAGTAGCGAGAGACAAGGTCACAGAGGTCCCCGAATACAAAAGAATCTACAACTCTTAGTAGAGAGGAATGGAAGGTTTAGGGAGGGGAGTAAGGCATGAACCGTGTGAACAGGGGGTAGATCCTGTCCTTAGATCTTGCTAACTTTCTTTCCTCACCTGGGTGTGTTTCTGCTAAAATAAAGAGAGCTGTCATCTTAAAGCTCATAAATCTAGTGAAAGAGAGAAAGTTCTTTAGGGAAAAAACATGAAAAGTATGAACACTTTCAAGAGTCCACTCAGAAAATGTAAAATATAACCACATGTAAAGGCTAAGAGGCCAAGAAAATGGGAGGGTGAGACATCACAAGAAAAAAAGAAAGACCATTGATGAAATCATATCCATAGGTATAAGCATTATTTGTGGAGCAAGAATAGTCAAGAAAATTTTTATATAATAAAGGTGAAGAAAAGAGGGAATAGTCCTAGTCCCTAAGAAACTAGACATAATTGTAAGCATAACTGTCATTTAAACACAACTTCCAAATTGGATTTGGATTCTCTTTCTCCTCATGGTGATAAAATGGGGAGTAATTTTATATCTACCCCACAGAATGATGACTACAGTATGCACTGTGAGCCAAGAAAGTTTGAGTCGTTATTTAGCTCAATAAAATAGCTAATGAAGTGCCCTCTTTCCTCAGGAAGAGTATCTGAGCATCAAAGGCTAATAGAAAGGCCCCATCCATTAAAACCGGCCTCCTTCTCACTGTCCGTCAGTGCTCTACCCCTTGTGTCTTCATCTCCCCCTGACTCAGCTTAGATTTCATTGCCCATCTTCATAATAATTTTCTGGTGTACATAATCAATTTTATTGTTCCTTTCTCTATTTTTCATACTTGCAGTGCAAAATCAAATCTTGGTTATATCCAGCCCTATGTCGGTACCCAAACAACTGAATGCGGCTGGAGACCCTCATTACCATCATGGGAACAGGCCTCATTTTATTTTATTTTTATTTTTTTTAAAGATTTTATTTATTTATTTATTAGAGAGAGAGGGAGAGAGAGCAAGCACAGGCAGACAGAATGGCAGGCAAAGGCAGAGGGAGAAACAGGCTCCCTGCCAAGCAAGGAGCCCGATGTGGGACTCAATCCCAGGACGCTGGGATCATGACCTGAGCCGAAGGCAGCTGCTTAACCAACTGAGCCACCCAGGCGTCCCTATTTTATTTTTTTTAACTAATTAATTTTTGTTTGTTTGCTTAATTTACCTTTGGTTTTAGAAACTTAAAAAGATATACAGGAAGGATGTGTACAAGGAAAAGCTTCCTTCACCTTTCCCCCATCCCGCCCCTCCCCAGAGGCTGGTGTCCTGACCAGCCCCTCCTACCATCCATTTTCAAACTTACATGTAAAAGGCCAGGTTTGGGTTTATTTCTTTTAGGAGCCAGAATCATGCTGTATGTATTCTTTGATGGGCTCTTTGAAGATGTTCCCTAACCAGCACAATCCTTTTATCCATTACAAGTTCCTCAGAATCAGTGTCACCATTTGGATGGCTTCATTCTGCCCGTGTGTCTACTTCTCTACACAAATTTGAGTACAGGCGCTGGAATTTAAGGGGGTGGGGAGTCTCAGATTGAGTCCCTGTTGATCTGGGGTGCAGGGGTGTGGACTTGGTGTTGAGCAGGTGGCAAGCAGTGCACGCTGTTTGGGGTAGGAGGGCGGCTGGACTGTAGATTTGGGACCAACAGGCCAAAGGCACCATGTGTAATGAGGAAGTGGCTGGTTTTGCTCCTGGTATAGAACAGGCCTCATTTTAAACTCATGATATTGTTGCCTGAAATGAATTACCATGTTTCTCTAGGCCATTGCTTATTCTATCCTTTTACATTAAGGGTTCACAAGCTGTGGCCCGTGGGACCAATCTGGCCCACCACCTGTTATTGTAAATAAAATTTTACTAAAACACAGTCACACCCATCAGTTTATATATTGTCCATGGCTACTTTCATGTGATAATGGCAGAGTTGAATAGTTGTGACAGAAACCTAATGGCCTGCAAGTGATAAAATATTTACTATCTTGCCCTTTACAGAAAATGTTTTCTGTCCTAAATGAAAACTTCTGTCCTAAATGATAATTTCACATCTTTTCTCTCTAACTCTTTAACATCTGCTCCTTGATTTACTTTTAGCTGATAACCTTGTTTTCTGTTTCACTAAGAAAACAGAAACATTTGGAACAAAACTCCCACAGGCTCCCAGCATCATACATACCAAATTACGTACATCATTATACCTATACTCTGTCTTTGCTTTTGCTTCCTTTTCTTATTAAGGATAGATGGGCTGTCCCTGCTCCTTTCTAAAGCCAAGTCCTCCCTTCATGTACTAGGTTCCATTCTCTCTCAATTACTGAAGGGTATTTTACCAGCAATTTTATCATGTCTCGCATCATCAGTTTTTTTTCCCTCTCTTTATCAGATCTCTCCTATTTGCAGAGAAAAATGCTGTTAAATTGCTACCTTAAAAAAGTTCCTTGGGGGTCCCTGGGGGGCGCAATGGGTTAAGCCTCTGCTTTCAGCTCAGGTCATGATCTCAGGGTCCTGGGATGGAGCCCCACATCGGGCTTTCTGCTCAGGAGGGAGCCTGCCTCTCTGTTTCTCTCGGTCAAATAAATAAATAAAATCTTTGAACAAAAAAATAGTTCCTTGGATCAGGGCACCTGGGTGGCTCAGTCAGTTAAGTGTCCAACTCTTGATTTCAGCTCAGGTCAGGATCTCAGGGTCCTCAGATCAAGCCCCAACCCATGCACTCAGCGCTCAGCAGGGAGTCTGCTTGAGATTCTCTCTCTTCTTCTGCCCCTCCCCCATCTCTCTTTCTCTCTTCCTCTCTCACTTTCTCAAATAAATAAATAAATCTTTGAAAAAATTTCCTTGGATCAATATCCTCCACTTCCTATCTCAATTCTCTGTTTCTCTTTGCATAAACAGTCCTTGAAAAGAGTTGTCTTTACTCAAAGTTTCCAATTTTTTCCCTTTCAATTCCACTTAAACCCCTTCTGGTTAGGCTTTTAGCTTCATCCTTCCCCTGAAACAGCTGTTGTTACATTAACATCCACGTTGCTGAATCTGAGGTTTCTTCTCAGAGCCCGTCTCACAGGATCTGTAGCATCTGACATAGGAGATCATTCTCTCCTCCACCTGTGTCCCTCTGGACGACCATTCTCTTCGGGTCCTCCTTCTCCCCGATTGGCTGTTTCTTGGTCCCACTCCTTGCCGCTTCCTTCCCATCTCCTGTCTGTAAACCTTGGCATGTCCCGAGAGCCTGTCCTTTAAATCTCTTCCCACCTCTATCAGTCCTCACTACCTCCAGCCATATGACTTTACAGCTACCCTGGTGTATGAGATGGCCTCTCCAATGTAACATGCGCCAAGTCAACCCTTGGCTTTCCCCTTCAATGACTCCTGCTTCCAACCAAGCCAGTGTCAACCCTGTCCTTCCACTTGTTTAGGACAAAAAATTGAGGGGGCATCTTTGACTTCTTTCTCTCATGCTATGTTTGATAAAATACAATATTTATTCCTCTTGGGGTTAAAGATATCCTTTTACTCTTTTTCTTTGCCTCCTCACAAAGAGATAAAAATGGATTATGATAGATCTGCTTTTCTAATCTGCTTTTTTCCACTGTGACTATATGGTAAACTATTTTCATTTCAATAATTATAGATCTTCATTTATAGTTTTTAATAGTAATAAGCTATTTTCTATGGATAAACTAAAATTTATTCAACAATCCCTAACTATCAAACACAAGTATGAGTTCAATTCATTGCTGTGATAAACAACACTGAAATTTATGTCTTTGAACATAGGATTATTTATTTTTTTAAACATTTTATTTATTTATTGTTTAAAAGATTTTATTTATTTATTTGACAGAGAGAGATCACAAGTAGGCAGAGAGGCAGAAAGCGAGAGAGAGAGAGAGAAGGAAGCAGGCTCCCTGCCGAGCAGAGAGCCCAATGTGGGACTCGATCCCAGGACCCTGAGATCACAACCTGCACCAAAGGCAGTTGCCTAGCCCACCGAGCTACCCAAGCGCCCAAACATAGGATTATTTCTTTAGAACTAATTCCTAGAATTAGGGCTGCTGAAATCAGGACCATTATACTTTTTTTTTTTTTTTTTTTTTTTTTTTTTTTAGAGGAGGGGAGGTGCAGGGGGAGAGGGAGGGAGAATTTTTTTTTAAAGACGCCTGGGTGGCTCAGTTGGTTGGGCAGCTGCCTTCGGCTCGGGTCATGATCTCAGCGTCCTGGGATCGAGTCCCGCATCAGGCTCCTTGCTCGGCAGGGAGCCTGCTTCTCCCTCTGCCTCTGCCTGCCTCTCTGTCTGCCTGTGCTCGCTCTTTCTCCCTCTCTCTCTGACAAATAAATAAATAAAATCTTTAAAAAAAAAAAGATTTTATTTATTTGAGAGAGGGGGAGACAGAGAGAGAGAGAGCGAGCATGAGTGGGGGACAGGAGCAGAGGGAGAAGGAGAGGGACAAGCAGACTCTGTATTGAGTACAGAGCCTGATGAGGGTCTCAGTTCTAGGATCCCGAGGTCATGACCTGAGCCAAAATCAAGAGTCACAGGCTTAACTGACTGAGCCACCCAGGCATTCCCAGGAGCATTATATTTCTTGAAAATCTATCTTTTTATGTAATAAATTACATAAATATAAATAAATATTTTTTCAAGATTCCCAGGTGAGAGTGATATACCAATATTTATTGATGAAAATGACATAACAACTAAACTACTGATAATTTAGTAATGCTCCTTGACTAATTACATTTCAATGGCAGTTTTGAATTCAGTGTATGCAGAAGACATCACAGATTCTGCTTACAGAGAAGGACGAGCCTTGTAAGCATGAATTCAAGGACCTTGGCAATGACCCCGTGGCTCTCCAGAGTTCACAGACTCCAGCCACAGCTTTGGTCCATGATGATTTAGACACGCAGTTCACTTAGCATATGATCACACATGGAACCCATTTCCTCTTTCATCCAAGTTGGTCACTTCACGATATAACAAAGTGTTACAGTAGTAATATTAATTCCGGTACTAAGCAGGCAAGTAAAAAGTTCTCATTAAAGCAGAGTAATTATAGATACATATCGGAATAAAGTAGGATTTTAACTGTGGGCTATTTAAATTAACTTCCGAGATTGAATCTTTTTATGTGCACTGAGGGCTTCCCCGTGGAATTCATGGCAACCACTTCAGTGCTCTTCGGGCGGGCGGAGAAAGGCTGAAGGAAGAACTGTCTGTTCATTGCCAGGGCTGCAGACGGCCATGACGGCCTCCTGCTCAAACTCGCCTTCCCTGGACTGCTGCAATTTTGAACTGAGCCACTAGATGGTGTACGCTGTTCTTTGCTTGCCCCCCAGAAAAAGCGTCAAACTATGCTCAGAGATGGGGCTGTGAGACCAACAAAAACAAAGAGGAAAAGTACAACAGTAAGACAAAAATTAAGGGGATCTTTTAAAAACCTAGTGTTCCTTTTTTTTTTTTTTTTGGATGTAGATCACTCCATGCTGGAAAATAAGATCAGTATTATTTTCTTCACTTCATTTTTCTCAGGTAATTCCAAACACATGAGATGGACCAGAATCTCACTTTGATTCTCTTGCTGTTCATAGTAACCTATCTTTAAACGTCACCCCTTGGTGCTGAAAGCAATATCATTTATTTTCTCTTTTAGAAACTCATATGGACGGGGCGCCTGGGTGGCTCAGTGAGTTAAAGCTTCTGCCTTCAGCTGGGTCACGATCCCAGAGTCCCGGGATCAAACCCCGCGTTGCGTTGGGCTCCTTGCTTCCTCCTCTCTCTGCCTGCCTCTCTGCCTACTTGTGATCTCTGTCTGTCAAATAAATGAATAAATCTTTAAAAAACAAAACAAAAACTCATATGGACAAATACTTAGCAGTGCTATCCTATGCTAATAGTATTAAAGGGAGGTATTTAAAGTAGGCCAGGTTTTCCAATAATTGAAAGATCTGCAGGTAAGTCCTGTGGTGTTTTGTGGCACAGGTGTAATGAATTAGAATCTAGAGCTGCCCTTCTGTCTACAAGCAACTTTGATACATGCATCAATATAAACTTGTATTTCTCTATATAGTGTGTACATGGTTGGGAAAATGATTGGGTTTTCTTTGCTTTTTTAGGGAGTAATTCACACAACATTTTTAAATGGTAAATAAATTGCTTTAAGAAGCAAACGTTTTAGAGAAGTTGAAAGAATAAACACCTTTTCCTTAAAGTTCTTTCTTGGGGTTTTACATATGCAAAGGCACTGAGCTGTAGATGACTTTTCCTTTCTTTTTTTTTTTTTTTTTTTAAGTAGCCTCAACATACCTTTTACTCTTTATTGAATTAATTAAAAAAAAAAAAAAGTAACCTGCTTTCTGTTAAGAAGCAAACATTTTAGTTAAGAAAACAAACTGAGGGGGCGCCTGGGTGGCTCAGTGGGTTAAGCCGCTGCCTTCGGCTCGGGTCATGGTTTCAGGGTCCTGTGATTGAGTCCCGCATCGGGCTCTCTGCTCGGTGGAAAGCCTGCTTCCCTCTCTCTCTCTCTCTCTGCCTGCCTCTCTGTCTACTTGTTCTCTCTCTCTCTGTCAAATAAATAAATAAATAAATAAAATCTAAAAAAAAAAAAAAAAAAAGAAAACAAACTGAGGGGTGCTGAAAAGGGGGTGGGTGGGGGATGGGCTAGATGGGGGATGGGCATTAAGGAGGGCACTTGCTGTGATGAGCACTGGGTGTTGCATGTAAGTGACAAATCATTAAATTCTATTCCTGAAACTACTACTACACTCTATGTTAACTAACTGGAGTTTAAATAAAAACTTGAAAAGTTAAAAAAAAAAAGAAGAATAAAAAATAGTCCTTCCCTTTACCTTAAATTACTCTCCAATTTTTAAAAATAATACATGCATTTAAACTATGGATGATCTTTTTATGATTAAGTAGTTCCAACATATCTCCTACTCTTTCTTGTCATATTAACCTAAGTCCTATATGAATCATAGCTCCTCATTTCAAGTAGCGGTTAACTTTCTGAATCTTTAATAGTCAAAGATGACTGTAGCAAATGGATAGGATCATCCTTTGTGGGGAAAATCATCTTCAAACCAACAGGGCCTCAGAGCTCTCAAGGACTGCTCAAAGTTCATTTCCTTGACACAATAATGAGACGAAAAAAACATCTCTAGGTGGATCTTCAGTTGGAAAATCTAAAAAGTCAGTGAAATTACTAGAAGGCCCTAATGGTGTTTCTGAAAACAGACACTAATTTTATGTTCTCATTTTTTGAATTACATTCATCTGACATTTAGAAGTAATTTTAAGGAAAATTTTTTTATTAGCTGAGAGATGAGATTTCTTGGACTATAATGATAAATGATGACTATAATTTTAGAAATATAGTCAACTCATGATTATTCAATGACCAGTGGTCTGGTTCATATATTATTCCAGTATTATTCTTTCTTCTGTTATCTCCTTTCAGCCTGTCCTTTGGTTATTTAATCCTTCAGAGAGTGGGTAAAGCCAAAGAGCAGTGGTAAATGTGAACAAATAGATCATGTATCAGCCATGAAAAAACTTTGCTTTTGGGGCAGGCGTGTGTGGTGAAAGACTAGGACGATAAGGTGATTTGATTTCTATAAATGGTGAAGTTTCTAGATTGCTTAACTTTTAACAATCAATTTTAGTCTTTTACTTTGTATAATTAATATTTAAGATTTTTTTATATCATTTTAGATCTAGTTTATAATTTAATTTTTAAAATATTACTTCCATAGATATGAATCTTTTACATTGTAACTTCTGAAGGCTTTGGGTTTAATTTATTTTTTACATATTATTTGTCCTGCTGTCCTCATCTGCCTGTCTAGGCTGGGCTCATACAAGCAAAATCAACTCATGTTGCGATTGAAATATCCTCACTCTCCAAATTGGCCTTCCCAGTGGTGGTCAAGGTATTGGACCAATAGCTCTAAAACGTCTTATGCATCATGTTGTATAAATGGGTCACAGTTACTGAAGTGAGTGGACTGAATATTTTGGTTGTATTTGGCCCACTATGGCTGCATGAAAAAGTGTTACTCAAAGTTCCTGTTGCTGTGGTGTAATGGGCAGTCTTCAGGAAAGAATAATCTAGAATAACTGCAATTGGATGATAGATTTAAGTAACTGGAAAGAAAATATTATGGAAGGGAGAAGGTCTATATGACATAATCTTATTTTCTTAGTGTTGAGCCATTAATTTCCTTTGACACCATCTCTGCCCTTGCAGATGTCAATGATACTATTCGTTTAATGGTAACTTCACAATTTGTATTTCTAGCATTTTCTCCTCCACCATATAGACCAATTCTTGTCCTCTCTGGATACAGTCCCGTTAATATCTCTCAGTCTTTAGATCTTCCATACTTCATTCGTATGCCCACCAAATAGTCACCAACAATGTACCAGACATAAATCTGGGTGCGATGCATAAAGATGCAGCAACACAAATGTTTAAGATTAAAGCTATTCTCTCCTACAGTTGTATCTTCTTCTTGGTTTCCTCTTCTGAGGAAAGACATCAAGACATCAATCGCTCAATTTGGCCAAGCCAGACCATCTCTTATCTCCTACTGCCCAGCATTACCATATGAAGTCTAACTCTATAAAATGAGTTCTAATTTGGCCATTCTTTCATTGTTTTCATAGCCATTGCTGTAAATCAGGCCCTTATCATCTCCTGCCTGGGTTATGCAATCAAAGGGTAGCTTGTCTCCCATCTCTCCTTTTCCAATTCACCCTAAATTAGCTTTTAAAATACCGGTTTAATTATGTTATTTCCCTCCTCAACGATTTTTTTGGTGACTCCCCACGGACCGTAGAATACGATCTAAATGGTTTTCACTTGACCCTTTCCACCTGTTCTCAACCCACCTTTCAGCAGTTCCCAACTCTTTGTGGTTTCAATTTAAAACGCAATGTCACATTCAGCTTTTGTTCATGTTGTTCTCTCTCCGGCCAGAATAACAACTCATCACGATTGTATGTCAGTTGCCAGTTTACAAGGGACTTTCCCATGCACCTTCTGTGAGGTAGGCAGGGATTATTTTCTAGAGTTTAAAATAGAAGGAACCAAGGCTATGAACACATAAATGGGTTACCGAGGATTTTATGATTAGCAAGAAAGGGCAGATACAAACGCCAATAGGCACTAGCACCAAAGCACAGATTAGAGTGAGGTGTAGAATTTTTAGTGAATGAAATGAAATTGGAATATAGACTCCCATCAGTATTTGGTGTCATATATTCTATCCAGAAGCCTTTTTTTACATAGAAAGCTAATTCTTAAATTGGATTTATTAGACTAATCAGAGTTTCAAAAAATTCAGTATTTTATAGTCACTATAATAAGCTCATACTCGATTTTTTTTTTTTAAGAGACATGGGGGTTGGACAGAGGGAGAGAGAGAGAGAGAGAATCTGAAGGAGGCTCCACACCCTGCACAGAGCCCAGTGTGGGGCTCGATCTCACAACCCTGAGATCATGACCTGAGCTAAAATCGTAAGTCAGAGGTTTAACTGACTGTGCCACCCAGACGCCCTATGCTCCACTCTAGTTTTAATCCTCGTGTATTTTTATAGTGACATAGTTATACTCAACAGTACTGCTACAGTTGAGCTTTCATGAATACTTCGTAAAAACAGCACCTGCCAATTTCATCAAAATGTATAATACACTGTGCTACAATTTGATGGAAGCACACTATTTCAACAATTATTTGGCTAGTATCTGTTTTGTGCAACTATGATAGGAAATTAGTACACAGTCCATAGAAAGAATACATTTTCAGAGCTTGCCCACAGTTTTTGAACTTAAACTGTAAATATGTTAATATCCCTTAAGTCCACTATTCAAAGATCTGGATAAATGGGATATTTCTCTCATCATTAACAACTATAAGCACTTTGGGGCCTCCCTATATGACATTATATATGTATATAACACTATTATGTACATATGTATGCATGTGTATGTGTGTATATCTGTATATATCTATATCTATATCTATTTATGTCTATATCAAAATCAATCAATCAATCAATCAATCTAAACCTCAAACAAGTTGATGTAACATTCATCCACACTGATCAGTGTATCAATACGATGTGAAGGTAAAGTGGCCTTGGTGCCTGTGGGTTTACTGATTGCCAGGGTTGCTAAGCTGCTCTTTCTTCAATAATGACTACATGTGCTTGACACAGTGGCTGTCAGATAAATAAGACACCAGATTCTTGCTTGCAGTCTAGGAAGGCAGGCATTTAAACAACTACCACACAAAACAATAAGCTTTCTCAGGTAGGTGTGGGCAGTGCTCTGTGCTACCCCAGAGGAAGCAGCAATGTTCTGAAGCAGCCATGCCGAGGAGGTGAATTTCACCTTGTGTGTTCTGGGGATGTGTCAAAGATTTTATACTAAAGGGACAGGCAATGGGAGTGGAGATAAAGATATGGATTAAAACAGAAGATAATAAAGATAACACTTATGGGCAGAATGGAGAAGGGGTCAGAGGAGAAGGACAAGTCAGGGGTGAAACTTAAGTTTTCAGGTTGGGGAGATGAAGACGACTGCAATACAGAAAAAAGACAATGGGTGTGAAGGCAGTTGGAAATACAGTAGTCGGTATCACGAGAGAGGTCTGGGAAGGAAACGTAGACTGGTGGTCTGTCACCAACCACCACGGATGCCACAATGCAGGAAGGGTGTTTGGGATGAGAAGAGGGCAGGCATGATGTTTTGCCAAACACTAGTACCTGAAGAGTAACTTGAAAAGCGGCGGCCAGGAAGGCACCTGCGAAAGTACATTTTTCCCAAAGCTACTTTTTCAGAGTAAGAAGATGACTTCACCAGATAGACGCAGCTTTCATTGACATGAAGGATGTATCAGAAGTGCTAGGAGTGGAGAAGGGAGTTGAGGGAAATTGGGAGGGGAGATGAACCATGAGAGACTGAAAAACAATCTGAGGGTTTTGAAGGGGGGGGGTGGGAGGTTGGGGTACCAGGTGGTGGGTATTATAGAGGGCACGGATTGCATGGAGCACTGGGTGTGGTGCAGAAACAATGAATTCTGTTACACTGAAAAGAAAAAAAACACAAGGTGCTAGGAGTGTGGAATGGATGCTCCCTGGATTGAACTCACCGCCCAGCAAATCCTCCTTGTTCTTCATGAGTTCAGTACCACACCCACCAGGCTGCCTCACATATTAACAATTTAAAAATTGCCCTTCCTCTCCTCTTCCTCAAGTTATTTTTCTCCTTTGGTAACACGTGTATTTTAAGATGATCTTCACGTTGGTTTATTAAATGGAAATGTGGGAGAACGGTTATGGCACAGTGGCCAGGTGACAAGTAGAGTTGCAGAGAACAAAGTGTGTTCTCTGAAGAGAAGGCTCCTCTGCCCCCCATGTTGGCCAGCAGCATGCTAGTGCTCTGACGCTGGTGAATTTTAAGCCACTCTAACAGTCTTACACTCAGTTCCATGCCTCTGGACATGTAGGTAACATTAGTTGACAGGGGACAATGAAAGTGGCAAAGTCTATATTTAAAATCCCGCCAACAGAAACCCTGGGCATTTCTTGGGAGTCTGCAGAGGGATGCACCCTTCTGGGTGGTCTTGGAGAGACATGGGGGTGCGGCAGGCATCTGCCAGCAGAGGTAAAGACCGGGCAGAGGCAAAAGGTAAGAGGTAAGCTCCTCCTAATGAGAACCATCTATTTAAGGGATAAAAGAAAGGAAAAGAATGACTTTCAAACTAGGTTTTTATTGAAGTTAATAATACTCATTAAGAAGGATTCGTTATTGACATCTACATTCACTGAGCATTTGTTCAGGCTTGATTCCCATAAAATTTACATTTTTACCTGTTTTTTGTTCACTCGAGGGAAGGCCTCCTCTCCCCCAACCTTGACACATTTGTTTTAAATGGCTAATTAATCAAGCTCTTCTTTTTCACATGGCTGGCCTTCCTCAGTTACCAATCTAAAAATCTTTATGTGGTGAAGAATGTTAGAACACTTAATTCTCACACAAGTTTTGGGAAGCCTTCTCTAATAGTCTGTCTCAGAGCACAAGCAAAGGGAACACACTTGCCTGACTCACCATCTCGATCCGCAGTTACCCATCTGACCTTGAAAAAGAGACAGGATGACTCTCCCGTAGGACCCTCCCGGTAATGGCTTTTCCTTCTACATTTAGTGACAGGCAGGAAGCCTCAGCTCAAACCTATGACATCTCTCAGATACAGGGTGCCTTTGCTTTATCACAAACAGAGCCTCAAGTCTAACACGGTAGGAACAACCATGACAAAAATGTGAGAGGAAAATGTAACCAAGAGGGACGTGGGGAAAATGGAGAGGAACGAATACGGGAGCAGAGCTGGTTCTGTGAATAAGGAACTCACAGAGCCCAACAGTGAGCCACACTACTGATGACAGTGGTCTTAGTTCTTGCTACAAGACACCAATAGGGTTTTCTGGAAAAGGTGAATCAGACCACTAATTTTTACTTCATTTTTTAAAAGATTTTATTAATTTATTTGAGAGAGAACAAGAGAGCATGAGGTAGGGAGGGGCAGAGGGGGAGGGAGAAGCAGACTCCTTGCCGAACAGGGAGCCTGACATGGGGCTCAATCCCAGGACCCTGAGCTCATGACCTGAGCTAAAGGCAGATGCTTAACTGACTGGATTTGGTTTCAGAAGACTGTGGGGAGGGGAAAAGGCGGGTCAGGGTATATGCTTCCCTGGCTTCCTCTTCTGGGTCAGTGTGGGCTACGTCTTTGGTTTGAATGAAGGTCCTGTTAATCTCCTCAACACCGCCCCTCTGTCCCTGGTTCTGCTAACTTCCCCCACTCTTTGCCTTTCAGACCTGGATGAGAACAGTGCCCCACCATTTGTAAGGGGGCATTGGAAAGCAGGGTGCACCACTCCATGAGGGGGGCAGCTCTTAATGTCTGCTTCCTGCTGGAATTCTGTGTAATTCATTAAGCATGCTTCAACTTTCCTATGGCACCGTGTGAGTTCTCATGTCTGCATAATTTACAACAAGGAGCTAATTACTTTCCATTCAAAATGGCTCCAGTGAATGAAAAGATTCTGATATATACTTTTCTAAATAATCCAGTTGGAAAAAAAAAATACTGTGTTAGGAAGAGATCAAATAATGTCAGTTACAGGTCAAAGAACTCCTAACAAGCTTTCATAGAACACGGTCTAATAGAAAGAACACTAAATTAAATTAGGTCAGAAGCCACAGGTTTGAGTCACAAATTCATCAATTATTGCATGACCTTGACAAGTCACTTAACCACTCTGAACTTTAGTTTCCTCATATGTCAGACAGTGGTAATAATGCCTGACCTGTTGATCTCAAAGGGTTATTCTGGGCGACTCAATGAATGATAGACTTGGACGTGTTTTCCAAATGTGAGGATTGGATAGGGGTATCCCCCAGGGCTGTTATGAGGATAAAATATATCCAGTAAATACATGTAAAGTTCCATTATCCTGGAAAGCCCTCTGTACATGCCTACTCTGATGCTTAAAATTATACTAATAAGATAAGCAGTACAACATTGAGTTGAAGAGGTGGAAGACAACTGGTTAGTTCCATATTCTGGCTCCACCAAACTATCTGGGAAACACTCCTTGACCTTGGTTTCCTATTAATAAATGGAAAAAATAATGATACCAAGCTCAAACTGTCATGCTGAGTACCCCATGCAGCACAATGTCTTACAAAAATAAGTTCGCCACCTAGTTAGCCTTAAGTCATGGAGGTTGAGAGAGAGCATCTCAGTGAAGACAGTGTCATATGGTAGTTAAGCATCCGGGTTTGGGTATAAGAAAATTCGTGCCTTGGGGCTGCCTGGGTGGCTCAGTGGGTTAAGCCTCTGCCTTCAGCTCAGGTCATGATCTCAGGGTACTGGGATCGAGTCCCACTTCGGGCTCTCTACTAGAAAGTGAGCCTGTTTCCTCCTCTCTCTCTCTCTCTCTCTCTCCTTGTGATCTCTCTCTGTCAAATAAATACAATCTTTAAAAAAAAAAAAAGAAAGAAAACTCGTGCCTTGGCATATTAACTGTAATTTTCGACAAGTTATTTAGCCATCCTAAGCTTTAGTTTTTAAATCCTTACCAGGGTAGTTATATCTGCCTTAAAATGAGATCTAAATAAGAAGATGTATGCAATCTGTTTGGCACAATGCTGGCCACAGAATAAATGCTCAATTAAAATGTTTGTGCTCATTTTGGTGTTGCTAAAATTAAAACTCTCTTCCTTATCTTTTTATCCTTTATTGCTTTTGCATATATAGTCTGAAAAGAGGCTGGTTTACATAGCAGATACTTGCAAGTTCAAAGACAGAATTAAGACAACCAGAAAATGTAACTGCATACATTTAAGGGCTGGACATATCTTTGAAAGGCAGACATTGTCTCAGCACAAGCAGCAGAGAACCTACTGGAGGACCCAAATGGCTGTTGAGCCAATGTTTAGCTGCTTTGGGGGCCGGCCTGTGGCGCTGAGAAGAGTGAGAGGCAATCCCCCTATTCAGCCTTTGCTCACTGTCTGTAGGCTGTGTCCTGTGAGCCAGCAGGGGAGTGGAGTGAGTCAACAAGGTAGACAGAGTGTCTGCTTTCCTGGTGCTGGCAGAGGAAGTATTTCATTTATGCTCAGAGCAAAGTCTATCTCCAAAGTTAAAAGGGAAGTTCACAAAATATTTCCTGAGAGTCAGTATGGTTTGTGATTTAAGAGTGTGATCTCTGGAGCGAGACTACCTGAGTTTGAATCTTGGCTTCGCTTCTTCTTCTTCTCCTTTTTTTTTTTTTTTTTTTTTTTAAGATTGATTTATTTCATTTTAAAGAGAAAGCAAGCAAGTGAGGGGGAGGAGAAGTAAGGGGAGGGGAGGGGACGAAGACACTTTAGCAGATTCTTCACTGGGCATGGAGCCCAACGTGGGGCTTGATCTCAAGGCCCTGAGGTCATGACCTGAGCTGAAACGGAGAGTCGAACACCAAACCAACTGCACCACAAAGGGGCCCCTTGGCTTTGCTTCTTACTCAAGGCATTGGACAATTATTTTACCTCTTTTTTTTTTTTTTTAAGATTTTATTTATTTATTTGACACAGAGAGAGGGTGCGAGCACATAAGCAGCGGGGAGCAGCAGGGAGAGGGAGAAGCAGGCTTTCCACTGGGCAGGGAGCCAGACTTGGGGCTCAACTGATCCCAGGACCCCAAGATCATGACCTGAGCTGAAGGCAGATGCCCAACTGACTGAGCCATCCAGGCACCCCTATTTTACCTCTTAATGCCTTGGTTCCCCCCCTATAAAATGGGAGTGATAGTGGATCTGTGCCATGGGATTGTTGTGAAGATTGAATGCGCTAATGCAGGTAAAGGGCTTAGTCTAAAAAACGTTAGTTACGAGACCCTAAGTATTGTTTCACTACCAAGAAGTGTGATTTATGAATAAAATAGTTATGTCCTTAGATTAGAGTGCAAAGGTCAGTTAACTACAGGTTGTAGGTGAATCCCAGCTCTCCACCTATTTTATAAATAAAGCTTTCCTGGAACAGAGCCATGCATATTCGTTCCTGTGTCACCTATGGCTACTTTGATGCTACAGTGGCAGAGTTGAGTAGTGGTGACAGAGACCAGAAAAAGTTCATTGATCCCTGGATAGACAGCTACTACTAGCATATTTTTTCCCAAAAGGAAAAGTTGTGGTAGATATTCTTAATTCTCCGAAATGTGTTATATTCACGTGTCTGCATTCTGTCAAGTGACATATACTGCAAACAAGTGAAATTCAGATGACCTCAGACGGTACTGCTTTATGCCCTCCCAGCCCCCAACAGTTCTTCTAAAGGAAGCAACATTCACGAGATGATGCCACTAACCAGCTTTTCAGCAGAATCAGCGTCCTGGTATTTTCCAGCAGTGTTAATGGATTCACACCGTTCCATCCTCTTTTTCAGTGGGCTTGCGTTACCAACAGTGACAGATGCCTATATGAAGCTGTAGGGCACAGCCCCTGGCTTGGAAAAAGCATCCCCTCCATATAGAGCCGGTGGAGCTGTAGAGGGAATGGAACCCTTATCTTCTGCTTTCCTCAGATCATGGTACAATCAGGCATTGGCTCTCATTATTTGTGAGTGACTAAACTTGGATAAGAGAACAAAAGTTGCTTAAAAAGGTATGTATTTCACGTTTCTGTTTTCTTTTTGAAAACAGTAAGGGGAAACTTAAAAGTTTACCAAAGGTCAAGAAGGGTTATTCTGTGTAGTGAAAGCTCTTGGTAGTGCCCCCTTTTGGCTTCATCCTGGACTCACGTCTACCAAGCTTTTCAGTTTAGGGCGGAGACCAGATGGTGATGAAACCCTGACGCGGAGATTAGCATAGGAACTGCCCATCAAAGAAACACGTCCACTTAATAGGAGAACCATGCTGGGTTATTTTCTGGACTGGATCTAGAAACCCATTTACATGTATTTATGACAAACACAATGTAAGATATCAGACCTTGCAAATTTAATAACATTGAAGGCACATAACCATTACAATTCTTAATTCATCAGCACCTAGATCTTTGGATTATCACTTAGGTCAGGAAAAAAGGACTTGGGTTTTTGACAAGAAGAAAGACAAAAAAGGAAGCTTAATCTTTTTTTTTTTTAAATAATGAAAGCTCTAATGTGGAAGAAGTAATTTAATCCTAGGAAATGTTTATGTGCACACAAGAGCAGCTACTCGTACTTGGTAAACTTAGTGATGAAACACCTCAAACAAATTTATGACCGGACAGGAAATGGAGATCTAAGATTTACCAGCACGCTTCAGACAAAGGAGGCCACCCGCGTCATTAGTACAAGATGAAACAGACAAGCAAGGAAGAGGACATGCGCAGTTTTTCCCTCTTTAGCAAATCACGTCTTGGCACACAGATCCTACAATTAGGACTTCTTCCAGGGGAGAGCTAGACAAGAGAGCGGTGTCAGGAGTTGTTAAGTCCCCTAGGATGGAAGTTCACCTCATTCTAGAATGATTTTCCCCAAGAATAACTCAATACAATATTCTTCCTTTGATCATTAATTAGTAACAAAGGGGATAGCAGAAAGCTCAACAAATATGTATATTTATGATATTAATATATTTAATTTGTACAGATAACTTTCCATTTTATTCCACAAAGAGTGTTGAAATGGCCTGCCCAGCCTTGCTTTGCCTTTAACTCTTTATAATATGCACTTGGTGATTACTCCTGTAGTAAGAAACACAGGAGTGCAGGGTCTGGAGGTCTTTCTGGGTACACATTTTGGCTCTGCCATTTACCATCTGTGGGACCGTGAGTAAATGACTTGATATCTCTGTGCTTCCATTTCTTCATCTCAAGCAGAAATAATCAGAGTGCCTAATACCCTAGTGGTGCTGTAAGAATTAAACGAATAAGTGCTAGTAAAGAGACTAGACCCTGTGCCTTCCACATAGTAATTATCTCTTTCTTGTGTTGTGCTTTTTCCTTATCTGTGTCATTTGCTAGGGGTAGTGAGGTCAACTGCGTCTTCCAAAAACATAGGTTTAGGTCCTAACCTCCAGGACCTGAGAACATAAACTTCTTTGGAATTAGGGTCTTTGCAAATGTAATCAAGTTAAGAGGAGGTCAGACTGGATTAGCCAATGAGAGATGTTTTTATTAAAGGAAAGGAGAGAAAGATTTGGGCTAAGGAGAGTGTCACAGGGAGGGAGCCTATGCAAATATGAGGCAGAGATGGGGGGAATGAAGCTACAAGCCAAGGAATCTTGAGCATTGCCAGGAGCCGTCAGGAAGAAGAGAAGAAGCATTCTCCCTCCTGTCTTGGGAACGGCCTGTGGCTCTGGGGACACTTTGACTTCAGACTTCCAATCTCCAGCAACGAGAGATGATACGTTTTGTTGTTTTAAGTCATCTAGTTTTTGGTATTTTGTTATGGCAGCTCCAAGAAATGAATACACCAGTAAACTAGATGAGAAAGTGGGGACTTGGGGAAGAAGAGAATGAGACATTAAACGATGAAACTCAGTACCTAAAAGAGGGCTTGCATGTGGTTCATCGCCTGTTCTTTGAATCTAGTTATTTCATAGGGCTACCCATTTTTTTCTTGGTATGGAGGGCAATAAGTTTGACCAGCAAAGCTGGGTGGCAGTCAGCTCTCCAGGGTAAAGGCGAGCATCACAGAGCTTTCTGTCACCTGGAGCTGTGCCATTGATACAGAAGCCACTTAAAACAGGAGGTGACTGTAAGTGGAAATTTATTAAAATTAAGTAAAACCCGAAACTCAGCTTCTCTGCTGTAGCCACGTTTCCAGGGCTTAATAGCCACATGTGGCTAGTGGCTGCTGTATTGGGCTTTGATGTTTGAAAGAACATTTCCATCATCACATAAAATTCCACTGGACAATGCTGGATGATATTTTTATCACTGATAAGATTTATTTGGGAGGCAAGTAGAACAAGCGGACAGGTTGTGTAGGAAAAAGGAAAAGAGTCATATGCTTGTAATATGAATAATAATTCCATCATTTATTAAAGTAAAAATAAAAAGTGACTATGGTAGAATTTATACTTGGACAGCTGCGCATAAGGCAAGTCTCACTTGCTGAAGAGCCTACTGTTTTCTTCATAAAATCATTTACATCACTGCTTTTCTGTAATTTGGACAAAGGATACTGTATTAATTCTTCTAGACCGAAAATTAGTATAGCCAAAAATGCACCTCTATCCAGGGCTTCACCATGGAAAAGGAAGGCGGGCTTCCCCCTCATCAGGTGGAGGCACACTTCGTATGAAATTGGTTAATATTTTGGTCCCTTAATACTGGAGGGAAGTAAATGCTACAAGGAGACAAATGAGATCAAAAAATCTGTGAGCCACAATCTCTTTTCTCCTCTTCAGATCCAATCATACAGATGAATAAATTGCTATAAAAAATACCAAAAATAAAACTAAAAACAATGACTGAATCATTTTTTTTTTAATCTCCTGTACTCTGTGTTCAGGTAGCAAGAAATTTAATTCCAGTCGGACCAGTCTCCTGTGATTTTTTTTTCCCTTTTCATCTAAGATATTTTTAATGCTCAGAGGCATTATAATAGAAAAGCATGTATTTTTGCTTGGTTTATACCCATCATCCTTACCATTACAACAAGACAAAAGCATTAAAGTAAAATTAATCATGTCAAAAGATTTTAGCAAAAACAAGTGAGACCATGCATAAAGCATCGCTTTGTCTAGTGTGAAGTCATGCTCTGATTAAAAACATATAATGAAAGCGAAAGCGATACATCATTGCCTTAGCAGTAGGGTTTTCTGAAAGCACTTTGCGGTTCTCGACATAAAAATGTGGGAAGATTTTGGTCTTTGAAACTCACAATGATTATTGTTCTAGCCAAATAGCTGGAGTTCAATCTTATTTTTTTTTTTTTAAAGAAATTAAGACTTAATGACCAAACAAGGCATGCCTGTTAGGATTAATAATTAGCACACACTATAAGGAGCAATAGTTTGCCTTGGCATACAGATACAGAGGTAAAAAAAGTGTCTGCTCAGCACACCCCTTTCAACAAAACCATTGTTGAAGCCTGCCGAATGTGGCCAGGCTCTTAGGGTACCTTCCAAGAAAGGTACCATCAAAAACAGTATAATTAATAAATACAAAGTTGTGATCAGAGTCATCGTTCCCCAGGCCTGAAGGTCGTCTTATCTATGATATATAACACCAGTTTCTAACTAGCCAGAGAGTCGTGAAATGCAGATTTACTTCCCAACTCCAGTGCAAAGTGATCTCAGGGATCTGAAAAGGAAGAGTTTGCTTATTTGCACTTTGCCTTAATTACTCCTTTATTTTGATGGAGATATTTGCATACAATAATCACTCACCCCAATTATCTTTCCATTTTTTGGTTGTAATTTTGAAAGTCATTTCAATTCTTCTTTTAATGAGTTCTCCTTAAATGATAAAAACCATTTTGTTCTATGGGAATTATGTGTATCGATGCAATTTTTGTCTATATACATGTTTGCATATCTATAGTATAGATGTGTAGTAGTTTACGTATATATAATAAGCAGTAGAAACAGTGAAAATCACATAATGTCAGAGATAATTAAACTATTTGAAGAGAGGCAAAATTTTTAAAATTCCACCCCTAATTCATTATAATTTTGGAATGTATTTTTAAACATTTCCTCTAATATAGAGGCATCCAGTCTTCTGTGGATAAATATTGCTCCTGCCGATGAGGTCACACGGAGACAGGAACAGAGAGAGATGCACAGAGAAGCGAGCTATCTGTTCTAACTCATTACTGTTCATAAAAGGAGTGAGGATATGTTGCATGTGATAAGAAGGTGCACCAAATTATTCTTTGAACTTAAGGGTGCGTGGGCTGTAATCATTAATGCTCTTAAAGAAATATTTTGGTAATCCTTCTGAGAGCTTGGGAGGATTGCACTTTTCTGCCCACCTTGAAGTTAGGTGTGTCTAGGTATTTTTTAGCACAATAAAATGTGCTAAATTCAGAGTAGGAGCTTAAAGAGTCCAAGCGAAACTGTCCTCTCCCTTGCCACGGCAAGAGTGACAAGTCAAATCGTGGAACTGTCATGAACCTGAGGATTGGTATAAGAACTCGAACAGAGATCCCAGCCAACCTACCGTAGACAGGTGACATGACGAGAAATAAGCCAGTAAGATTTGGGATTGTTGGGACACCTGGGTGGCTCAGTGGGTTAAGCATCTGCCTTAGGCTCAGGTCATGGTAGCAGAGAGTCCCACATTCTCCCTGCTCTGCGGGGAGTCTGCCTCTCCCTCTGCCTGCTGCTCCGCCTTGCTTGTGCTCACTCTCTCTTTCTTTCAGTCTCTCTAACAAATAAATAAAGTAAAATATTTAAAAAAAAATTGAGGGATTGCTGTTATGACCCCTTAGCCTAGCCTCCCCTCATCTGACTGATAATAGGCTTTGGTATCAAGAAGGCCCAGAGTGGCTGATGACAAGAGAGCTGAGACCCGAGGGTGGAAGGGTGGAAATGCGTGTTATGGCATGGAACACCACCTGGGAAAGGCGACTTGCTCTTACTCAGCAGATCGCTTCTCTCATAATCTTCCACTCCAAGGTTGGAAGACAGAATGTTGACAATGTGCCTTGGTCGCTGTTGGTAGCATCCGGCAAGAGCTACAGAAAAAGAGATGATCTCACAAACAAAGCTGGCCCATTTATAAGCAGAAGTGAAAGGAAATGGGAGTCCAGAAATCCAGGAGTGTGCAGTACTGGAATAAATAACTTTTTTGAATCTCACCTGGTAGAAGATTTCGGTTTTGTGCATCATACACAAAATGAGGCGCATTTTAAGCAAAATAGCTTCATTACAACTCAGCTGACCAACACAAAATTAAAGATATGGCTTTCACAGGAATTATACCACATTAGAGTATCTTGGAGGAAAGTTTCAAAAAGGATGAGATACCCAGTAAATCTTCTAACTCAGGAAAAGAGTAAAAAGGGTGTGTGTGTGTGAGAGAGAGAGAGAGAGAGAGAAAGGGAAATTTTTTAAAAAAAGAAGGAAAAAGCAATCTAAGAAGTATATCGGAAAGGAACTGTGGATGCGGCTAGTGGCCATGGAGTGGATATAACACGAGAAGACAGCCACACTTTATAGGGAGCTATCTGCCGAAAGACCCCCAGTCTGGATTAAAACAGGCTATGAAAATTAGAGACTTAAATATCTACAGACATGAAAAGTACTTAAAAACTCCTCCAGGGGCACCTGGGTGGCTCAGTGGGTTAAGACCTCTGCCTTCAGCTCAGGTCATGATCCCAGGGTCTTGGGATTGAGCCCCACATAGGGCGCTCTGCTCCTCGGGGAGCCTGCTTCTTCCTCTCTCTTTCTGCCTGCCTCTCTGCCTACTTGTGATCTCTGACAAATAAATAAATAAAAATTAAAAAAAAATAAAAATAAAAACTCTTCTGCCCCCAGGAAAAGCATAGTCTCAAGTTTTCTTCAGATATGTCCAAAGAAGATAATGGAAAAAGAAGCGTCTCCTATAATGTGGAGCCAGGGGCCACGGAGAACAAAGGACAATGATCAGAACTAGGGAGGGCCCAGATCAAGGAACACAACCTCGGAAAGGCACCCTTCAGCATGTCTGTTTGGTGGGCCTGCTAAAGTGCTATGCTCTTTCCGATGAAAATGCTTCTCGTGCTCATCCTGTCCCTAATCCATCACTCTGCAAGATGTGGGAGGAAACTAGGTAATTTGATTGTTTAGTTTGTTTCCAGATCAAGATCAAGAACAAATGAGCCCGATACTGGAATGACTGTCCATCACTCAGAGATCATCACTGAACTTGATGATTTGTGGTGCTCTCCCTTGTGTGGAGGAGCAAGGGTACTTTGAGCATGGCCAGGAGAGTACGTGGAATATTTAATGTCCAGGAGGGCAGATTATAGTAGGCACACTGCGCTGCTCACCAGATACTTTGATTCTCTTCTTCCTGAACCCGGGGAAGATTGCGCTTCCCTGTCCCCTTAAAATGGGGTGTGGTCTTGTGACCGAGCATAAATGCTAAATGTCTCTTTTAAGTGCCAGTACAAGACACCAACAGCATATGCTCCCCGCATTGCGTTGATGGTAGAGATCCGTGTTAAGATACAGCCCCACACGCTTGGATCCCTGCCTGCCTCTGATGAACAGGTGTTCTCTGCCAACTCGCGTTGGACATGCAGCATGAATGAGAATTTTTTTTTTTGGCGTAAGACCCTGAGATTTTGGAGCTGTTTCTTACCACAGCATAATCTAGCCCAACCTGACTGATACACATGGCTTCATGCTAGAAATAGATAGAAATTTCATTCTGAATCAAAGGTATGTCTTCTTTCCCAAACTCCTGGTGATAAGAGCAGAAGCAAGATTTAATCTTTTGCTTTGCTCTGGTTATATGCAAAATAGACTAAAGTAGAATAAAAATTTTTTAAGGAACAACGATCTTCCCAATACTGAGCCTACACAACCTTATGGGTATTATTTGATTTAATTCTCACAATAACTCTAAGAGATGGGTAGAATTACATTTGCTTTGCAGGTGAGAAGGCTCAGGGTGAAAAAAAGCATACCAAGGTCTCAGTCAGCCAGTGCCTGGGGGTGAATTTCAATTTAGATCTCTCCATCCTGAAAGATGAGGTTCTGTGTGTGTGTGTGTGTGTGTGTGTGTTGTATGTGTGTGTAGGGGGTGGGTTTTGTTGTTCCATTTTTAACACTGCCTCAAAGTTAAAAATGTCAAGAAATTTGTATTAAATTATGGCTAGTCAATAATATTAAATGCAAATTTTATCACTTACATATCATAACTTGCTGTTTAGTCCATAAACCAAGATAATATTCTTAATCTCTAGGATTAGGATATTCATTCAATTAACCTATACTAGTTTTATTCTCTGAATGTGGTACTATGACAAGTATATTGGATCCATTTAGATTTTCATGAGTGAAATGGGTCAGCACAGATTACAACCCATTCATCTGCTTGGATTCTTGACTAATGGCACTTGCTGGTGAGACAGATTGGTGTGGTCCATGAGGCAGCACTGTTTGATGGAAATACAGAGACCAGTGTTCTGTTCCTCATCCTGCCACTAAATCATCTTGTGGCTCTGGGTATGACACCTTCTTTCAGTCACTTAAAGTAAAAGCCAAATTTGTGAACCTGCCATAGAGGAGCCTACACGGTCCGGTTTCTGCGAATGTCTTCCGTCCTGTGTCTTCTCTTTCTTCAGAATGCCAGCTCTTTGATTTTGGCCACGCATCTTCTTTCCACAGGGTCTTTGTACTCATTATTAACTAACTGAAACAATCTTCTTTTCACATCTTTACTTGGCTAACTGTCTCATCCTTCAGTTCTCAGCTCAAATACCTCTTGGATGGCATCCTCCAAGAAGGCTAAACTAGATCGGGTCTCTCTGTTACGAGATCTTACATACATACCTTTTACACCTTTCTGCCCTTCCTTCATATAACTATCACATTTTGTTATTATATATTGCTACCTGGGATTGTTTATTAATGTTGGTCCTCCCCCCAGCTCAAACATTGGTGAAGTCATGATAATATTTGCTTTGAGTCGGCCTCGTTTTCTCTGCATTGAGAACAACGGTCGCTACCCAGAAGATATCAATTACATTTACTGAATAAATGAAATTAATGTGTAAAATGAGAGGGCTGGGCAAAGAGATCATCTAATCTTCTAGGATTCACATTCATTGGCTTGGCCAGACTTAGTCTGCATTTGCCTAGGAATGACACAGAGCACATTTAAGTAGCAAATATGACTCATTCCCCCTGTGTACTAGACTCAGTAGCAAGTACCACAGCTTGTATGCAACAAAAGCCTCAGAATTATTTGTACACATGCCATTGTCTGGAGGAAAAAGCAACTTCTATATTCAAGGGAGGTATAAACCAGAAAGGAAGCCAACTAGTTTTTCCAGGCACCCAACTACCTTGAAATACAGTATTTTGGAAGTGACCACCACACATTTTTTTAAAAAAAAAAATCTATGAAAAATCCAGTAATGCACTGGTGCGTGAATACACAGTAGCAAATAATTCAAGATATATAGCAATGTGCAGCCATGGATCTCAAATTAGAATTGAGCTCATTGAAGGTAAAATTAGATGCTAACATATTTAAAAAGTCCAAACACAATTCTCTCTCCTTCTTCTTTGTCCAAAGTCATGGAAACAATCACTCTGTGAACTGAAATAAAAAGTTCCGGGCTAAGAAAGGACAACTGTCCTGCTATTGCATAAAGTTTTTAGATCACTGTGTTTTCACTAACACCTCTCAGTTCTTTCAGTTCTTTCTCTCTTTCTTTTTTTTGAGAGGGGAGGGGCAGAGGGAGAGGGAGAAAGAAAATCTTAAGCAGGCTCCATACTCAGCAGAGCCCAGTGTGGAGCTTGACATGGGGCTTGATCTCACAGTCCTGAGAGCAAGACCCTGAACACATGACCTGATTCAAAATCAAGAGTCATACATTTGACCGACTGAGCCACCCTGGCGCCCCACTCAGCTCTTACTTCTTCAATCGATCTTAACAATTCCGTGAATTAGTCCCATATAATATGGTTCTTGCTGACTCCTCCAGCCACACCACCTACTTTCCCAGCCTCAGACTCTCCTACAGATACACAAATTCATTTCAGTTTCTAGAAGGCACCAACTCTGTCTTGCCTTTTGGCATTTCCAGTACTAGATCTTCTTACTAAAATACTTTTTCTTACTAAAATACTTCTTTGCCTTGATACTTTCTATCCATTTTTTCAACTTTACAGAAGGTCACTTTGAGGAAAGTTTCCCTAACCTTTCATATTTGGGGTCTTTTTTCTCTGCTCACCCCCCCCCTGCCCCCACCAAGCACCCTGAGCTCTATTCCTTAACACTCCATATTGTAATTGCTTCCTTAGGTTCCTCAGAGGGGAAATGATCTTATGCGCATTCTAACCTCCCACACCCAGCACAGGGTGAGTATTCAGTAATTGCTTGTTACATGAAGGAATGAAGTCTGTAAATAAGTCTAAATTCTTCCCAGGCAGTTTCAGAATCATTCTGGAAACACCTAATTGTTTTCTGAGGTTCCCCTGCAATGAGAAATGCACTATGTATGGAATCTGCATCCCTATCTAGAAACGAAATTAAATAAAATTAATTTGTGGGGTTTAGGTCTAAAGATAATATAAATAAAGGAAACCCACAGCTATAAAACCCTCAATTGATTTACTTTTTAATTCTTTCTAAGTAAATAATCAAAAGAAATAATTATTAGCTTTGATTAACTTGACTTTCCCTCCAACATATATCCTCAAAGAAATAAAGTGAAGTCAAAAAAACAGAGGGGCCAAGGAAAGAAGTCCCGGTGAAAGGATCAGTGTGCAGACTTATTACTTCCTGAATAATCAGCACTTATTAGGTATCGGGTATGATCAAACCTGTGTTTATCTTTCGGAACTGAGTTTCACGGTCTTCTAGAGGATTTGCTTTCTTGGTACTATTCCTTTAACATTTAAGGAAAGTATATTTTATCTTATTTGTTTTAAAGATTTTATTTATTTGTCAGAGAGAGAGACAGAGAGAGCACATGCATAAGCCCGGGGAGCAGCAGACAGAAGGAGAAGCAGGCTCCCCACGGAGCAGGGAGCCTGATGCGGAACTCGATCCCAGGACCCCGGGATCACGACCATAACCAAAGGCAGATGATTAAACCGACTGAGCCACCCAGGCGTTTCCAGAAAGTATATCTTAAAAAAAGAACGAAGGGGCGCCTGGTTTGAGCAATTGATTCGGTTCAGGTAATGATCTAGGGGATGTGAGATCAAGCCCCTTGGCAGGGCTATACACTGGGCTTGGAGCCTGCTTGGGATTCTCAATCTCTCTTGCCCTCAACCATTCCCCACTCTTAAAAAAAAAAAAAAAAAAGAAGAAGAAGAAGAGTCCATCAGCGTCTGATCTTTGCGATTCTCCTAAAAGAAATCACTGACACCCAGACCCCAGAACCCTCCTGTGTGGGTGGGAACAAATTCAATGTCCTCCAGGGATCAGAGGAGTCTGTCCAGGACATCTCCACACAGTGGTTTCCTTTCTGTCCTGCCACTGAAAAATACACGGCCCCCAACTGCACTAACAGGAAGAGAACAGAGCCACAAGTCAACTGAAAGGAAGAGAGGAAAGAAGGCATTTCCCCCCACCTCTGGCAAAGGGACTGAAGGTGGCCAGAAGAAGGAAGATGCCTTTCTAAGTTAGTTCTTCTAATTTTCATCCTGACATTATTCAAGGGAAGTCGTCATGGGCACATGGAAGGACAGATCTTTGTTTTGAAGTCCTGTCCCCCCCATCACTCACGGAAAGTAGTAACAAGCCGCTAACGAGCAGAATGTCTCATCTGAAATGTAGGAGGAAGGAAGTCCGTCCCCAGGAAACGCCTCTCCCCACCAGTGAAGGACTTGGCCAGTGGTGAGCATGAGGAAAGTAGATGGCTCCTTCAGTGCTGTCTCTTGGTAGTGGGGTGCGGGTAGGGGGGGTTCGGGAACATAAAGGACTTCTACACGTGGACTTCATAAAAACTCTGTGTTATAAAATGTTATAAAAATGTCTAAAGCAGTCACGGGAATTGTTTCGTTTGATCTCTGCACCAAGGATTTAGGGTCTGCAAAGTGCAGGAGGCATGTTTTTTACACTGGCCATTTTAGTATTCATGTCTCCTGTACTGCTTTCTAATAAGTTAAGAATGAAACGGGAGACTGCGTGCAGGAGTGAGAAATTCAGGGGAAGCGGTGCTGTAAAATAAAAATGAACGCAAGTGCATCCCAACTTCCCTTCTGTTATTAACAGTCGAGAGAAAAACAATGCCAATTTTACTGTTACTACTTAACATTTTACACTGACAAGAGGACTTCACGGTCATTTTTACGTGTTATTTCCCAATACTTTTTCTGTGAGAGACCACGGAGCTCCGTCCTTATTCTCAACATTAATTATATAATGTTATATTAAATGATTTTTCCAAAGAGGCAGATAAAAATGCAATCTGTGTCAGCATGTTACCAATACAGTCTTTTCAGTGGGAGTAATTGTTCCCTTTGCTGTTTGGGTAGACCAGACCCCTGACTGGCTGGCAGTTGGATTTTGTTTTCTTTTAGGTCCTGTCGATCCACTTGCTCCCTTCTACTCACCCTTCTCCATTCAATTTATTATTATTTGTGTACCCCTTAAACTGTGATTCTAAAATATCACCTAATAAGGTAAGATCCGAAGAGAGTAAGGACTGCCTTTCCTTTGCATTCTTCTTTGTTATCCGATTCGTGTAAGCCATGTGGTTCCCATAACTGGGTTTCTGTGTGCCTGCCTGTGGAATGCCTTCTTTCTCGAAGGAGCGTGTTTATGAAACAGGCTGAGACATCTGTGTTCAAGCCACATGGGCAAAGGATTCTAAGAGTCAGAGGCTCTAGCTGAGTCGGGTTTTAGGTTTTTGCTAGTTAGTTTATTTGTCAGTTCGTACGGGGATAGCCATTTATTCATTAAGCAGACCCCAAGCCTGGCCCTGTCGGCTAGCATTAACTGACATTCACATCTCCCTGCCAGTAAGTTTAACGGTTCTTCAGGGGCAAAAGAATGACAGTGGGAAGCTCCGCAATCCCTGATGTTCTGATGTTTTGCTGGATTTAGGGAGAATTTGGATTTTTTTTTTCTATTCCAGTAAGAAACATTTCTTCCTTTATTGTTAGATGGCCCGAATAGCATGGAAATCTGTCCATGACCAGTCCTATTTATTAGCCAAATAAGATGCCTTAATTAAAAAATACACACACAGCAGAAATCATCCAGATAAACTGTCTGTCTCTCTCCAACAAACCTGGAAAATATGCCTTCACTTGGGGCCATGTTGTCACAGCCCAGCAGGTAATAAACTCTATTTTTTAAAGTACAAGTCCCAGGGAAATCAAGAGTGTAAGTGGAGTAGACATTTATTTCAAAGCTGTAAGCATGCCTGACTATAGAAAAGAGGTTCGAGATCTTTGAGTATGCTCCCATTATAAGAACTTTTCTATACATTCATGTCTTTATTTTCTTCCATTTCAAACCTGTGAATGGAGTCAACTGACCGTCATTTATCTCTCCTGCTGAGTCTGTAGATTACCACATGCAACGTAGGAAAACTACGGAAACTAGGTTCCTGGCTCCGGGACCTCGGGTCAGAGTGCTGTATCTATTGCCCTGTAACTGGTCTCCCCTCTGCATGGAGAGTTTGAGTTGACTGGCACCTCTAGGGTGTAAAGGTCCACACAGTCCTTGTCCTCAGCATGGTGGTGTTGTGATAATAATGGCCATGACACCTGCAGTTGGCTGAGCTCACACTATGGGCTAGATGACTTATAAACACAATTTTATTTAGAAAAATACTCCAGTGGTGCTGACAAAATGAAGAAGCCACGACTTGGGAAACTGACATGTCTGGATCAAGGTCAAAGACATGGGTTGGAACTCAGGTCTGACTGTTTCAAGTTTATGCCTTCTCACCACATCCTTCTAAGTGAAGGTAAAAAAATTTGAGCAGGGTGACCCTATGTTCCCATCTATCCCTGTTGTCCCAGCATAATCAGTAGGTCCCCATGTCATGCTCTGAAGTGTCCCTGTTTGGAGACTAAATGATCGCTCTGTCCCCAAATAAGCTTTCGAATGAACCTAAGACTTTTCTCAGAGTGTTATTCACGATGTTTTAGTTAATCCTCTTGCCTTTAACGAAGGGCTTCAAACCGGTAGCAAACTGGGCCTCTCCTGGTGTATGTGCGAAAGCAGAAGGGTTTGTGAATGCCTATCACTTCTTTTGCTTCTATGCCTCTGTCCTCTCTCTTCGGGAATCTTTGTCTTTCCTTTTTCTTCTCTCCTCCTAGCATCCGTGTCTTATTCTATGTAGGCTTTCTCTAGCCTACAGATTCTTTGGTTTTACTTTAAAAATACAGCTTGGTCACTCATTCAGATGTTCAAATCTCTATGAATGGTCCTTTTGTCAAAAAAGAGAGTGAAAACCATTTTAAGGATCTGTAACTTATTTTTCTTCCCTCCTTTTCCTTAAGCTTCCCGCTACTATCCCCCCACTTCTTCCACAGTGTACGGGTGTCTGGGGAGCTTCCTCGTCGCAGATCCTGGACGATGCTACCGGCGGTCTCACCGGGGTAAGCCAGCTCCGAAATGCAGTATTTCAAGCACCACCTCACATGTCTTTGCGTCTCTTCTGCTCTTATGGGCAAACTGTTGTCCTAGTCCTATTATTTTAAAGGGCTTTTAGTACGAGGAAAGGAAATGATTTTTTAAAAATCTGATAAAACATATAACCGCTTAAAAGACACACGCCAGGAGAAAATCTAACTTTCTCTTTTGTCGGTTTTAAATGTATGGCTTTGATTTATGGATCAAAATTACTCATTTATTATTTTATCTATACAGCTCTGGGCAATTTTGACAGTTAAAATTTAGTTTTATTGACCAGTGCAGCCACTGTGCCCACGAGGGGACCGGAGCACACAGCCTGCTGCACTCAAGAAATGATGATTTTTGATTCCATGACTGAGTCAGATTGGGAATCATAACCGATGTAACAATAAGTTCCAAATCTCACCGCCCAAGGCAAGAGGTTTGCTGTAAAACACAATCACCCTTTCAGGGGGGGCAGAAGAGACCATTGGGTGGAAGTTCGCAAGCACAGTGGAATGAAGCTGGCACAGGCCGCGGATGTCTGTCCATCCACACTGTGTGGCTGTTGCTACCGCTCTATCGAGGGTCGGGTTTCTCTAAGACCCAGTCCCACAGACTACAGGCAAATGAGCAGAAAATGTCTAAAAGGCAACATGAATGTCAGTTACAAAGACAATGAATGAAACACCCCTTATGATGTGAGAAAATTTACTGGGACTATTCACCAACGTTCCACTTTTGATAAGAAAAAAAAAAAAAAAAAAAAAAGAACGGAGGCATTTCTTTTGGAACATCTCTGTGACCCACCCACTCTGTGTCACAGAGACACCAACTCTCACAGGACTTTGAGGCCAGTTTCATTTAGGCCCGTTCGTCTACCAAATGGGCCACCTCTGCAATGTTAATTTAGTCTTTTACTCCAAATCCCCTATGATACATAAACAGACCTCCAAAGGGTAACAAATCAATAAAATGTCTAATTTGATTAGCCATGTTTTCAAATTCATGGAGACAGCTCTAAGCGGAAATAAATAGGTGGGTAAATAAAGAGAGAAGGCCACTCACTTGTGAGTATTTTCCATGTCTTCTTTTCATCATCGTAGTACTGAACCAAGTTGCTGGGGAGCCGGTCCGGCCCGGGAGGCAAACCTCCGACCAGTAACAGCATTTTCTTGTTAGAGCGAATTCTTCACCCAAAACAAAAGAGGAGATGAATAACCACATTATTGTAGAGCCTTTTTAGTGGCGACGAAATCATAACCATCAAAAGAATGTTCCTTGCTTGCAGATTTCTATTTCATTTTTTCCTGTTTCTTCTCCCATTCATGTCTCAACAATTTTTTTGAACCAAGCAGAAAAATGATCAGAAGAGCAGCATATCCCCATACTCATGGAATAATAGGCTCCCTTTATGCAATTTGTTAGAGGTTCATTCTAGAACGACCTTTTTCTTATATTATCCCTTTAAATCATCACTCTTTACAGCTGAGTACACATGAAATGCTCTGGAGTTGTACTAAGGTTAAGCATTAAAGTTGCATGTCAAAAATCGTATTAGTCAAAATCATTATTATAAGCCATTCTCCACTCAAAGAACCTTGAAAAAATTAAGGTTATGCAGAGAGTTTGTGAGCCAACTCTTTAATCACCCAGGGAACTTCGAATACCAGTTTGGTACAATTAGTTAGCACAGGGCTAACTGGGGTAGGTTAACCAGTACCAGGGAGACTTTTTGTTTGTTTAATTTAGCTGAGACTTCTGCCTTCACTCCTTTCCAGCGCCCGCCCCCTCCCTTTCCTGCCCCAGCACCACCCCCACGCCCCCATCCCTGGGCACCACTGGCGACACAGCAGCACCAATTGGTAAAAATGAGACTGTGAGGTTGTTTTGAGCCTCCCCAGAGTGGAGCCCTGCCAATGCTTGCCACTGATCCAGCGGCATGAACCTGCTCAACTGTGCAAAGTCACTCTAATTCCCTCCCTCTGTTTTTCTACCTTCTCCCCCAGGGGGCAACCACTGAAAGGAGTGACTACCCACCCATCAAGAGCTGGCAATTCGCTGCTATTAACCGTGACTGTGATTCCCAGTCTGCCTGGCAGCTCCTGAGAACAGGCCTGCAACGTCTCATATGCAGTAAAAGCTGTAAGATGCACCCTGGCCGGCACACTCGACCTGATGGATGTGCGATCCTCGGGAAGGCTAATGGATTGAGCACACTTGCGATTGGCGCGGGGACGGGAGGCCCAGACCCCCACGAGGGGCCTGCTGATTTAACGGTCGCTTTACATATAATTGAACTTTTCATTTACCTGAAAGGCGGAAGGTGGTGGAAGAAAGGGAACGACCATGACGGAAGGAAAAAACTCAATAAATACAAAAAGGTCCCTCTTAAATATGATCGCGACCCACCGTGGGGGCTCTGAATCTGTTAGGACACATTCAGCCCGACGTTCAGATTCCAGGACGCTTGGCAAAGTATGCCCTTGTGGAGAAGCACTGTTTGTTGGTTAAGAACCTAACATTCGGAGAGTTAACTTAATACAGTTAATGACATTTCCATGTGAAGGAAGGGAACAGGAGAATTCCTTTAATGAAACTCTGGTGCCAGTGAATGCATTGTCTATGCCTCAGTAGAAAAAATGCCTTCTGGAGAAACCCCTATCAGGGAATTATGGAGAGGGGGAGCTGGACTTCCAGAAGGATGCCTAATGTAGTATCAGTTTGCAATATCGATTTTGTCATGCACAAAAAGCCCCCTTGCTTCTTTGAATTTAAGGTACTTTGGAACTGTACAGATCAGTGGTTGGGAAACAAAACCGGAATCCATCGGCAGAGAGCTCCATACTTTGAGGATTTTGGTGATTGGGGTGGTTTGCTAAGAGGGGTGATGGAAACTCGGTGTCGTAAGTAGCTTTCTATTAATTTGAAATGAGAACATACGTCATTGATGTTCTTTGGAATTTCCTAAATGCACGGTTACAGGACTGATAGAGGACTATTTTATTGTTGTCATTTTAATCCAAATAATCAACCATTCCGTGAGTCTAAGACAAGTCAAGATGAGAGCAAGTACTCTTTTTCAGGCCGCTGCTACTGGGTACCCTGTGGAGACTTCTCCTGTTCAGAGAGAAGGTGCCACTGTGTGGTTGTCTTGCCGTGACAACTCTACCTGCTGCCAGACTGCGGAGGCCGCAGACAAGCCAGGCCAATACCTATGGTTAGACGGGAGAGGAAAGGACTCAGGGCAGTGATAGTGGGACCGAAGCAATCTAATTCAATCTCTGTTTTGACATTTAAATAAAGGTACTGCTTTTAAAACGTGTTTCATGAATGACAGATGGAGAGGAATGAATGACTTAATGATGCTGGTAAGGTTGTTTCATTAATTGATAAGGCCAGCTTCCTGGGACAAATCCACATGGGTGATTTTCAAAGGCAAATGAGATGGACCATCTCTGGAGATGAGGACAGGAGCTAGAGTCTTTGTTCTCTCTGCCCAAATAGCCATTCTCTGCCATCTGTCCTCTAAGAACTGGCCGGAGACTACCAATACCTAAGCCATTGAACAGTTGGCAAACGGAAACAACCTTCACCCCTGCCAACAGTGAGAGGATTCAGAGGGCTAGCTCGCATAGCAGCCACGAAAGCCTCCACATAAACTAAGATAAATCTCTAAACCATCCAGCCTCCTCAGGGAATGTGATGAAGAATTACATGGAAGGAAAGGAAACTCTACCTTCCTTCTTCATTGGTTGTGTGTTTTCTGTGGAGGAACCGTGTTTTAAGGTCATGATGTATGGCCTTGTAGTGAGCGAAAACACATTTTAAATCTTGCATTCCTATATTCGTATTATCATTCATTCAACTTAGTAAGGCATTTCCCTTAGATTATTTTGTTTCTAAAGCTTGTGTCACTCAATTTTCTAACTCTGTATCAACATTACTTAAGTCTAAATAAAGTTTAAAACTACTTTGTGTGGGCGCCTGGGTGGCTCAGTGGGTTCAGCCTCTGCCTTCAGCTCAGGTCATGATCCCAGGGTCCTGCAATCGAGCCCCGCATCAGGCTCCCTGCTTAGTGGGGAGCTTGCTTTCCCCCTCTCTCTGCCTGCCTCTCTGCCTAGTTGTGATCTCTCTCTGTCAAATAAATAAATAAAATATTAAAAAAAAAACTAATTTGTGAAGGTGAATCACATAGAAACCAAAAATAGAATAAAGCATGTGAGAAGTAGTAGAGGACAGAAGAAAGAGAGAACACATAGACTCACAGAACACATGTGCCTTTCTCCCCATTTCCTCCATTGACTGTCAAAACAGCCTTAAAGCTATAGAAATAACTCCATTTTAAAGAGACGTTACAAGGCTCCCATAGTAAAATAAAATGGAATAAAGAGTGTTCAGACTCTGGCCTCTTAATGCTACCAGGCCTATGATCTTTCTAAAATTCAGATTTATTTTTTAAATTTTTATTTCACCATAACTACTAATTAAATCCAGATGGGGGGAAAAAAGATCCAGATGACCAGGATTCCAGGGTTAATTTTCTTTTCCTTTTTTTTTTTTTTTAATTAAGATTTTGTTTATTTGAGAGAGAAAGAGAGAGAGAGAAAACCAGCAGGAGGAGGGGCAGAGAGAGGAAGAAGCTGACTCCCCGCTGAGTGGAGCCCACCATGGGGCTTGATCCCCTACAACCCCCCCACACCCCCTCTACACCATTCCCCCCACACCCTACCCCCACCCCCCCACCCACTATCATGATCATGACCTGAGCTGAAGTCAGATGCTCAGCTGACTGAGTCACCCAGGAGAGCCCTTCTAGGACCAGTTTTCTATTCAGCAGAATAGTTTTGTATAAATTACTTGGCTTTTTGGAGCCTCTGTTTTCTCATCTTTAAATAGATTGATAGTATCTGACTTGCCTCTTCAAGGGGTTGTCATGAGGATTACATAAAATGATAAAGTGAAAGTTCTATGTAAACTCTAAGGGAAATTATTATTAATCTGTAGATATTGGCAATACAATATGGGCTTCGTTTAAACATACCAAACCTGATGAAATAGTTAAAAAAGAAAAGTAATCTTTTCTACTGAGATTCTTGTTGAGTTCATGTATATAAATACAAGCTAATTAAGAGGACTTCACTACCCAGTTGTTATCTTATATGTTCTTAGAAAATTATCACTTTAATCATATCGGATATCTTTGAAGCCTTATTATAAGAAAATACGCATTTGGACATTACATAAAACTGAACCTTTCTGGATCCAAATAAAGGGGACTAACAGAGATTACTCTGTATTTCTTATTTCTTAAGAATAAAACAAATGAGAAAACATCACATATTTTACTTTAATATATATGCAATGTCAACTATTCAATTACTCCTAGAAAGTAATACACGTGAATAATTCCTGTGGAAAAGCTTCCATTCTTTTTACCATGTGCAATTATAATAGTGACACTGACAATAATGACAGATAATAATGAATGTGTATTGGATATTGGAACCTCTGATTATCATGCTATTTATTTGATGTGTGTGAGCTTCAATTTGAAAACACCATGATAAAAAAGATACCCTGTGAACAAGAAAAGTAAAATTAGGAGATTCTGAATTAACTTGCTGAAGGGGGTTTCAATTATTCTTTCCTAAATGATTCCAGCAGAGCCTTACGGTTTAATTTTAGATTAGGAAAAAAATCTACAGGTGTAGTTCTTTCGCAATAATTAGAGTTCCTTCAAATGGCTATCCTGTATACGTTTTAGAAGCTCTTTATATAGGGAACCGATTTAGCCAAGGTGAATATGATCTCTTCCAATCTGTTAATACTTTAAAATACTCCTTTTTACTCTTCAACTTAGCACCATCTAGACCAAAGTCATTTTTTCCCCCAAAGTAACGTATTTAAAAGACAAGGAATTAGAGACAAAGAGCTTAGTATGTCATGATTAATAACGTTATTTAGATGCCTTTGATTTGGCTTCCCAGATTCTTGCCTAGAAAAATAGAAGGTTAAAAAGGCAATGGAATTTGAAGGTCTCCTTTGTTCCATCTCAGTAGTTGCCCAACATTTACCATGTGTCACATTTGTGCGTGTGTGTGCGCGCGTGCGTTCACATGCGCGTGTGCGTGCGTACGTGCGTGTACGCCTGTGTGCTCGCGTATGCATAGGTACTTTAGTTCCCGGGATGAATGACTGAAGGATGACCTAAAACCTCCTGGTGTAAACAAATTTTTCATCATACTGGTGTTCTAAGTACGGTAAAGTCTCATTTATTTATATTTCAGTGGTTTGGAACTTTAATAATTGGGAAACAGGCCAGATAAAATTTACCTTTCTATGATACATGGAAAAAGTTTGCACTAACTAGATTGCAAGGAGAATTTTAACCTGTTGAAGGAATCAGGTGGTCTGCTGGCACTTTAGAATGACCTACATACATTTTACAGATCACAGATCTTTTTCATTTATTTCTTAAGGAAATCATTCTGCAATCTTATAAGAATCATTAAATCAGCGAATTAGAAGAGAACTTTGAAGTAATCTAGTTCAGTGACCCCCCAAGCCTGGCGAGTGACCAGGATCATCTGAGGGGATTACACAATTCAGATTTTTGATACAGATTCTCAGGTCCCCACTCCCAGAGATTATGATTCAGTTGGGATGATGCCTTAAAAATTAACACGGTTTCACAGTTTTCCAGTTGATTCTAATTAGCATATAGCCAGGCTTGTGTTAACTGACTTGTCCCTCTCCATAATGTAGAGATCTTTTTAGTATTTTTTTCCACAGGTAATTATTCTTATCATTTTGGCAATTTATAACAAAATGGACCTTGGTTTTTCAAATCCATTTGAAATATGGTTGAAAGATGTTGGACAGTTGTGTTAAATATATTTTTTCTCTTTACTCTGAGCTGAAAAATCTGCCCAAGTTTTCTAGAAAAAAAAAAAAACAGCAAGTGCCTATCTCTGAGTCACGGCAGCACCTTAAATATCGCAAGATAGTTACCGTATGTCTTCTTTGTCGAAAATCCTCATTTCTTTCTGAGAAAGTTTCCATTTTCCCTACCGTCATACTCACTTCCTTTGAGAATCTCTAGACTTTCACTGTCCCCTTTTAAAGACGTGATCAGAATTGTGCACAAAATAACAAATATGATATGTGATACAATGTATATGTGTATATATGTAAGTGTATATCTATAAAATCTATATTTTAAGGCTTTCTAAAATTACAGTAGTCTTTTAGCTGTTATAGTGCAGGGTCGGGTTCCTCTTCAGCTTCCAGAGGACTATGAATACAGATTAAAAAAAAAACAAAAACAAATGTTTTCAAGCCAGGTTTCTTCTGGTTAAATATTTTAAACATCAACATGTGACTATTTTTAAATGTTTTTATATCCTCTACTGATTTAGATATTTTGTTTCTTTCACTTATAATTTAGCAGTTATTAACTGAATTCCTACTATGGTCCAGGTATGGTTCTAAACACTAGAGTCAACGGTGGGACCAAGAGGTATAAATTCCTTGTTCCTCATGGCACTTACTTCCATTCTAGAGGGGACATCTACTGGAAACATGAGTCTAGAAGCAATTAAGTTGTATAGGGTGTTAAGTCATTAAGGGTTAAGTTGTTAAGGGTGTAATTCCAACAACTTGGGGAAGACCCCTGGCTTCAGCTTTTTTTTTTTTTTAAGAGAGTGAGCAAGTGAGCAGTGAGAGGGGCAGAGGGAGAGGGAGAGGGAATCCTAAGCAGGCTCTCTGTTCAGCACAGAGCCCAACATGGGACTCAACCCACAACCCTGAGGTTACGACCTGAGCCCAAACTCAGCCTGTACTCAAAGGACTGAGCCACCAGATGCTCCTGGCTTTAGCTCTTTTGAGATGAATGACCTTGGGCTAGGCTCTTTTCCCTTTTAAACCTTATTTATAAAACAGGGATAATGATGGAGTCAAGGCACAGGGTTTTGTTTTGTTTTTTTTTTTTCATTAAATTAAATAATATTCGCAAAGCATTCATAATATTGCTAGGTAAGTGCTATCATTACCATCCTCCTCCTCATTGCCATTATTAGCGTCAGCTATCTCTTTGTGTAATTTGCAGGTTTGACAAGCTAGTGGCGTATATCCCTATCTCAGTTTTATTACTTAAAAATAATAGTGCCACATTGCCATTGTTTACGTATTTTAATTATCCTAACTTGTTCTCTCTGAAACAATACTGACTCCTTGGGGTTTTTACTCTAGAGCTTCTCATATACAGTCTTTAAGAATATATTGTCTTTTTTTTTTTAATATAGATATTTGATGGAAAAGCTAAGCAGTTTTGAAGTGGCAAAGTAAATTGTAGTAGATAATCATTGTCCCTTCCTCTAAACACCCAGTTAATTTTTTTTTTAAAGATTTTATTTTATTTATTTGACAGAGCGAGATCACAAGCAGGCAGAGAGGCAGGCAAAGAGAGAGGAGGAAGCAGGCTCCCTGCTGAGCAGAGAGCCCGATGCGGGCCTCCATCCCAGGATCCTCATGACCTGAGCCGAAGGCAGTGGCTTAACCCACTGAGCCACCCAGGCCCCCAACACCCAGTTAATTTTAATGTAAGAGTCAGCCAGGCCTGGATTTAAATTTTCTTTCTGCCACTTCATAGGTTTATATCCTTGGGCTGATATTCCGTCTCTTTAAGTCTTAGTTGTTTCATCTGTAAAGTGGGGATGTTGTGAGGGTTACGTGCAATGGAAAAATGAATGGTTGCTACTTGTGAATAAAGCCACCTTCCAGAGCCAGTCGCTTTAACAAATGGAAAGTACTTCGTGCTGCTGCTGCCTCCTTGGAGATGAGTGCCTCTGCTCAGTGAAAGGAGAGAACACCGGGTACCTCCGACATAATCCAGTGCAGAGAGGCTGGAGAAGATCGGAAGGCGTTATGACTCAATCCCATCATTTTCTGATTTCAATGGGCTTCACAAAGCCTATGATGGCTTGGCATTTTACACAATCAGTGAGTGAATGGGCAATTTCACATCCAGTCTGGGAGGCAGGAAAAGCCAGGGAGACACAAACTCCTAGGGATTCGCAGATGTGATGATGGGTTTTGGATTTCCATAGACCATGAGATTGGTGGGGTTTGGAACAGTTTTACCAGATCTGGGAAGACCACCAGCAGACACTTGGGTTGCATATGGAAAAGATTTATGTAGTTCCCATGGTAATCAATCAATAAATGGTAACTATTATTATCATTATTATGCATAATTATTAACCTTACCAATCATTCAAGTGAAAATCACTCATTGGAATTTGACTTTTTCTGATATTGCTTAGAAGGCTTTCAGAAACCATAGGTTATATTTATAAATAGAATCTTTACTGCATGAGTAAGTTTCACAAAAATATAAAACCATTGGGTTTCCTACGATGGTATGGACTCAGATCTCATTAATAATTTCAACCTGCCCATTCCCTGGGCTGCAATCTCTCTCTGCTAAGGATGTCGCCAAACCTTATCAAAGTCACCAAGTTTTACGATAATCTTCATTCTTCTTCCATTTTCTTGCTATCTTCAATGTTTTGCTAAGTCCTATAGGATCCTAGAGCCATAATGTTTCCTTAGCTTATCTCTATATTCCAGTCGAACTGCTAATATCCTGAATCTGCCGGGTCGGCTCTCTCCTGAGCTGATGGAGGGGTGGTGTCCCTGTTTTTTGTGCTTCTGCTTCCGTTGACTCTACCCTCCATAACTTTGTCAAATGAGTTTCAGCAAAGTCTGGTGTTACTGGTCAACTTCAGTCCTCTTTTTAAAAACTATCAAAGAGTCCCCCCTGTTACCTATCATTTATGAGGTGCACATTCTCCCCACATTATAACTTCCATTTTCTCACTCTGTCTCTCTCACAGGTAAATGCCTTGCTTGCAGTTCTTTTCAGGGATAAAAGAGTTTCTGAGTTAAGGTCTGAAAAAACTTGAAAGAGGAATTTCAGATGGAAACTGCTTAGACCATGGGGAAAAGTAAGCAGAGGAAGATCCTGAATGGTTGGCCAGGAGGAGACTTTGAAAATCAGTTAACCTTTCCTAAACTTCCACCTAGAATGGTACCCAAAATTCCCCAGAGGAGAGCTGCTACCCTTTTCTTAAATTTTTCCAGAGAAGTAAACTCCCTTGAGAATTTGTTCCAGCTGATATGCTGTTGTATTTAGGTTTCTTTATCATAGCTGCTCTTGGTAATTACACAGCAGCCTTCATCGGAAGAGCCTTTAAATAGACCTGATAATGCCTCTCTGAGGTAGGTAAACACAAAGTATCATTATCCCCATTTAACAGATGAAAGAATAGAGGAAAAAGGGCTTGGGCGTCTTTTCCAGTGCCTCAGGATGGGTTTTATTTCCTCTATCTCACAAAGGAAATGTCTCTAGGGTTTTCTCGCACCCCCTTTCTGTGATTCTCAGAGTCAGGAATAATTGGAAATGCCTTAGCTTCCAATCTACTGACACTGGAGCTTCCCCACTTCCTACCACCACAAGCCTGGCTATGCGATGACCGGAGAATGGTCAGTCATATACAATATTCAATTTTTGTAAGATGGAAGTAACTTGATGGTTTGTCTGGATCATATCGTAAAGACAATTCATGCTCAATGAGAAAAATTCTGACTAGACTGAAGAGCAGAAAGGATTTAGTATACAGTAGGTGGTCAACAAATGCTTCTTGTATGAATGAAGAAGTGATAAAAGAATGAATGGGTGAAAAGAGTCACTGGTAATCCCACCTTCAAAAGATCATTACTGACTCTTTGTCATCCTTTTTGTTTGTTTTGGCTCATTTGTTTTAAGGTTCAGTTAGTGAGTGTGGTGGTGAGGACACCAGAAGGCAAAAGTGGAAGAGGAGAAGCCGTAGTTTCTGAACTGTAAGGCAGCAGAGTCAGAGGGTAATACTTTGGGCAACAGTCTTATTGACAAACACCAAATCTAACCTGCCACCTTTACTCTGCCCCACCCCAATGCTTTTGTCTTTTATGCCCCCTTGAGCAGGTGCAAATAATCAGGCTCGCTGTCAACCCACCACCACATTCATGATTTTTATTGGCTATCCCTGTTTTTCTCTTTGCTCTTCAGGATTATTATTGTCTCACACAATGGGAGCTACCCAAGATAGAAAGTTTACCACACACTATGATATTATTTAATATTTTGTTTAAAACTGCTCCCTTAAAAAAATGAACCCCATTCTGTCTTAGTGGTTCCCAGTGCTGTGAGGCTCTTTGGGATCCCTTGGGAAAGCTTTTACAAAGTATTTAGGATGGGACAAGCTCTCAGAGACTCTGGTTTAATGACTGAGAGGGGGGCCCAGCGCTGGGTTTTTTTGCTCTTTTTTGTTTGTTTCCTTGTAAGCCTTCCATGCGATTCCACTGTGCAGGCAATATTGAGAATTACTGCTCTAAGCAATCATATTTATGACTTACGGACTTCACAGGTTAATTGTTTATTTCTAATACATGCTCAAACTGAATCTAATCCCTAACTTAATTATTACAATAAATTTAAAAATGTTTTTTTTGTGTGCTATCTGAAATTGTCTCCCATCCTACCCGAGGAAGGCAAACATAGTTGAGGACACACTATAACAAGCGGAAGAAGCCTGGACTTTAAGATCTGAACCTCTGAAAACCATCTTGCGTTCCACCTCTGCTATCGCTTACGTCCGGCCGTGAGGACGTCCACTCTTTCTGGACCACACCTTTGCACACCACAATTCTAAGTATCTTCCCGTCCCCTCACTCCTTGCCTGAGCCCCTGTAGCATGCCGGGGTCTTCCGTGATTTCTCCCTGGTATGTACGAATTCCAGGCGCTTAGGAAATGTGACTGCGTCTTCCTGTATGTGGCTGGGGCAGTCTGCCGCTGCTTTTGCCACTCTCTCCAGGGACCAAAGCGGTAGACTGGCTCATGATGGGAGAGGTCGATGTGACAAGAAAGCTTTCATCTGAATCCAAGAAACGGAGGCCTCTCCTTTGGATCAAAAGCCTTCAGGGCCACAAAAGGGCCATGTTTATACTGTACAGAGCACTTCACACTCCATCCGTGGTCCTCTGCTTCCTGGGGGACCATGGCTCCCGGCCAAGTTTATACTCACTGCCTTTCCCCCCCTCCTTCCACACCACCCAGATTAAAGCTTCCTTTAGTAACTAGAAGCAGTTGAATATCTTCTTTGCTTGATTACCTATATAATCCTTAATTCTAATACCTAGTACTTAGTGCCTTTCTTCTGAAGAGCATAAATTGCAACGGAAATAGCATCTCATTAATCCTCCCCGCATCCCTGTGAGGAAGTTGAGTGGCAAGTATTACCTCCTGGACTAATCCTCACGCCTGCAAGTGGGACACGGGATCTCACCGCTCACTAGCACAGATGCTTGCTACCGAACGGGCTGGCAGGGACAACCAACGTTTGTGCGATAGGAAAAAGCTCTTCTCCTAGTTCAAGAGAGAAGTGGTTCTCCGCACCCTGTCACAAAGGAGCCACTGAAGCTCTGTGCAGCTTGGTGACAAAAGGAGATAAAGCAGCACTCCAGCGTTAGTGACGGACTCATAAGTAATGCCCGTCTTTGAACTCCTAATAAAGCTCAATTATTAGACTACGCTGCCCCCTGAGAACTAATCTCATTATGGAGACTTCTCTCTCTCCCTTTCTCTCTCCGAGTGCCCATCTGGCCGGCTTTTCAAAAAGATAAGAGTGACTTCCTGACCTGGGGAGACTGATACCTGCTGCACAAGAAAAAGTGCAGAAAGACACGAGATCACAGAATAACATTGAACATTCAAGTTCAGGATATCACATACTACGCTACCATGACTTGTCACTGAGGGTCTAGGACACAACAGTCAAAATCAATCTATTAACAGAATCAGCATCCCAAAGAAAGTCCAGCCATTCTGGATGACGCTGAGGGGAACCATGGCCAGATCCTACCTCCTGATCTAGAGCCTGGTTTTGTCCATTACTCTGAACTCCAGGGAGAGATTTCTCGTGGGGAAACTAGAAAGCTCGTTCTGAGGAACCGGAGCCAGCCTCCTGCCAAGCAGGCTGTTTCCAGTTGGAGAGTCACTGCAGGAGTGGCCATGCAGGAAGACAGTGAGAAAAGTTAGTTAGTAACTGAATATATCATTCCAGGCTGCTCTTGGAATATTCATGGCAATAAATTAGTGTCCATCTTCAATTCAAGCAAAGGGAGTTGCAGCTGATACCTTCTGAAAGGGCCCAGAATTGCATTTGAGGGGAAGAACAAGCTTATGAAATCATCCTGGGGCTAAGATAAATGAAGAAGGTTACCTTAATTTTGGACAGATAAGCAGCAAGGGACTGAGGCAGGCCGGGGGTGTGTGTGCTGTGGAGACAATGAGGTGTGGCTTTTGGGATCCAGCTTAGGGACACCCTGCTGCTCTGGGTGAAACAGGAATCTCTGATTCTCCTCCTCTTTTCCTCTCCCTCCCTGTGGGGAGCCCGTTCTTTCTGTTCTTTGCTGCTTCACCAACCCTGGAGGGGCTAATACTTAAGTAAACCCTAACTCCAGGGCTTTGGGAGGCTGAGAGGCTCCTCAGCGTTCGTCCCCCCTGGGAAGGGCGTCTGTCTGTGTGGAAGCCTCCCAGACCCCCTCAATCAACCAATCCATGACAATATCGGTTTCAATCATCAGATCTTTGTCAGGCAACAACAAATTATGCTGGGGAAATTGACCACATTCTCCGAGGCTGAACTGGGGACACTCTTCTGTGTGGCTTATATTATTCTGAAAATTCTCTACTGTGGTATGTACACAATTCCATAATCAGGAAATAAATCCCTTAGAGTCTGGTAATTCCAATAACTTTCCCTGTGACTCATTCCCCCCCCCATGTCAGTTTATCAGATTTCTTTTAATTTTGCAACATGTTTCCCTCAAACTTATCTTTCAGTAAATTACTGTTAGCATGTTTTCCCATCTTCTACCAATATGTAGCAGATTGGAAAGCAGAAGCAATTTTTTGTTTTAATCTCACGATTTTCAAAGTGTGGACCCAAACCACCAGTAGTAGCAAGACTATCTGGGATGTGGCTACATATGCAGGTTCTTGGGTCCACATTCCAGATCAATTTATCTAGAATCTCTGAGGTAGGGCAAGGGAAGATATATTTTATTAAAAATCTCTATTGTTGATTCTTAAGAGAACTACCGATTTAGGCAAGACTTTATGAGGCCTAGGAAAGAGGACATTTTTCTCTTCGAGCTTTGTATTACTGGAATAGCTATTAATATATTGCTGACGTGGATCATTGCTCAGCTGCCTATATAACTTTGCCCTATAGAGCTAGTCGAAAAGTAACAATTCAGTTAGCTTCCCTAACCTGTTTTCTAATTCCTGGATCCTATTATCAGCTCTTGTTATAAACTGAATCGTGTTTCCCCCAAATTCTTATGTTGAAGTCTTAAACCCGCCCCCCCACACTGTGACTATACTTGAAGATTGGGTCTTTAGGAGGTTAATTAAGGTTAAATGAGGTCATCAGGGTGGGGCACTCATCGATAGGACTGGGGTCCTTATCAGAAAAGAATGAGACACCAGAAATCTCTGTCTCTGCATACAGAGGAAGGGCCGTGTGAGGACACAGAAGGCTGTTGTCTGTAAACCAGGAAGAGAGGCATCGCCAGAAACCAACCCTGCTGGCAACTTGACCTTGGACTTCCAGCCTCACAGAACTGAGGAAACGAATTCCTGTTACTTAAGCCATCCAGTCTGTGTTATTTTACTATGGCAGCTTAAGCTGATGAATACAGCTTTCCTTACAACTGTCCAGCCAAAAGGAACACAGGGCAGAAGGAGACTGATGAATCCCACACGCACTTTCCAGAACTGACACTTGAGAAGGAGCCCTCTATGGTGAAACATGCCTCACTACCTTGAGAAAGGGTTTTCCTAATTTTACCACAGAATAACTCTCCTTTATAGTAAGCCTGCCACCTACACTCTATACAGAGAATTTGGAATGTGGGGAGGGAGGCTCCTTATTTTCTCCTCTGCTTGGTGTTCGAATCCTGTACGTATGTAGTAAGTGTAATGGATAATGATGTTCCAGTGGAGGAAGGGCTACCAGGAAGGATAATCACAGACACAGCTAATTGAGAGAAGTGATTCACATCCGCTTTTGTGGCAGACTCTAATTAGTGTCTATAAAAGCCACAGACATGAATTTCTTTGTGCTTTCACAAATTTTCAATGTTTCTTTTGCTCTGAGACTCTACCGTCTCCTTCCATAAAAAATGTGAAGCATTTTTCAGACACATCTTTCTGATACAAGAAACACTTTTGCAGCCCCTTCCAATTGAGAGAATTATTCTTTCTAGGTCAAAAAGACTATCGTTTTCTGGAACTTGGGCTCTCAGTTTGACTAGGCTGATGGAAGGCTTGACGGGCTCCTCTCTGGACAGGGGGTGCCCCTTCCTAGGAATAGAGTTTTACTTAGACTACTTGCTGCTGGTTTAGTTTGCTGATTTCTATGTCTGGAGAAATCACAAACCTTGAATTTTTTGAGTATATTAGAGTGATGTTTACATATTTCAGTTTTGTTTTGTCTGCTTTCTCTCTTTCTGAGTTTTGAATATAAGAATGTCTGAGGGACAGTGGAAATTAGCTTCCAGAAATACTGAAGTGACTGTCTAGAATTAGTACCTTCTCTATGTGAGAACTACTTCCACAGAGGGAAGAAGATGCCTGCCTTTTAAACATTACACCAATGACTAATTTAGAGAGGTTACCTGCTGTGTTGGAATCTGTTGGCAGTGCATACTAGAAACTATAAAATTATCATATACCTTTGATAACACTTTGTATCTAGATAAAGAAATCCACGTTAAGATTTTTACCACTTTGCACCCAGATCTATGATGGAGTCGTAGATCTGGCCTTGCCTTTGTTATGTAAGGGAGATTGTAAACCTTAACAGAAAGCAAACATCTGATTGTTCAAAGAGATTCATAATCAGATTAGAAATTGTCCATCCAAAAGCATAAACATTAAGTTCAGGAAGGGATTTGCTTAATGTTCTTCCATATCCATACACTCAAAAGAACAGTTAGTGAAATAATATTATGTAACCTACTATGAGTCATAAGGGTAATTTCTTGTCAAGAGTAGCAGGTATTTTTTTTTTTTTTAATCCCTGAGGAAAAATGCCAGGAGACTGTAGCAAAGGAGGATGAAAGTGGGCAAGTTATTCTCATGTCAAATTTAGCTTTACTGTGGCAGAAACTGCGTTGGTGATATGTGTTGTGAAGCCTTTAGCTGAAACCCAGCCATGACTGAAATTCCTGGGCTGTACTGTTCCCTGCTGATCCCTATAAAAAACACTTTTGCAGGCCCTTCCAATTGAGAGCAACTGTTTTTGCAGTCTTGTTTTCTTTTTACATATTTCTTCTTCTGCAGTGGCCATATGAGTTATCATTGTCTTGACACCAAAAAATGTCACCTCATTCCATACTCTTGGCAACCAAAGAATTTTACCTCCTTTCCCTAAAATAAATATTGTATAAACACAATTTGAATAGAAATGTCTTATATACCTCTAAGAAAATTTAAATAAATTATTTAAGTCATTGATTTTTTTTAAATAAAAGTTTTGCTAAGCTGAGTCTCAACTATCAGTTGAGAAATATAATGCCTAAGTCAACATAAAGCCAGAATAATCACATGGAGAAGAAAACAACAACAAAATCAACCACAGATATTGACCACATCCATTTGCCCTGGATGGTCTGTCACATCCAACACTGAAGAGTTTTAGTAATAGACATAGATGTCATTCAAAAGTATCTTGGAGTTTTCCCTGTACAATCTGCATGCATTTTCTTTTCATTTTTATCAGCTACAACAGCCAATTTCTGCAGAAGATGGGCCCTGGCTGTGATCTAGGAGCCATAGGAAACACTACTAAAAATCCTTCAAAGACTCATAATTCAATAAGAAAAAGACAATAACCCACTTAAGAGATGGCCAAAGGATTTGACTAGGTATTTTTCAAAACAAAACCAACAAACAAAACAAGTGGCCAATAAGCACATGAAAAGACCCCGTTAGCCATTAGTAAAATGCAAACCACAGTGAACTAGCACATCATGGCCATGATGTGGTCAAAAAACAGACAACAGGCGTTGGTGGGGAAGTGGAGAAAGTGGAACCTTTATACACTGCTGGTGAGAATGCAAAGTGGGGCAGCTGCTTTGGAAAACAATCTGACAGTTCCTCAAAAGGTGAAACATGTGTTCATTGTCCACTGATTACCCTATGACCCGGCACTTCCACTCCCAGGTGTATCCCCCGAAAGAAACAGAAACCTAATTCCATACCCAAACTTGTAGAGAAATTGCTTATAACAGCATTATTCATAATAGCGAAAAGTGGAAACAACCTAAATGTCCATCAGTTCATGCATAAATAAAATGTGGCCTATCTATACGATGGAAAACTATTTAGCTGTAAGAAGGAATGAAGTACTATTACTTCATTCCTTCAACATGGATGGACTTTGAAAGCCTGATGCTATATGAAAGAAGCCAGAAAAAAGACCACATATTGCAGGATCCGATTTATCTGAAATGCCCAGAACAAACAATACTATGGGTCTCTGGAGACAGGAAGTAGATGAGGGGTTGCCTAGGGCTGGGGGGGATGAGCTAAGACAGGATGGGGTCTAACTGCTAACAGATGGGGGGGGTTGGGAAGGGGGTGATAAAAATGTTTTAAAGTTAATTGTGCTGATGGCTGTACAGCTGTGAATATACTAAAATGACTGGATTTTACACCGTAAAAGGAATTGTATATTACATAAATTATATCTCAATAAAGCCATTCAACGTGAACCCACCATGATTTTTCTAACTCCAACTGCTGACATGGCTAGACCAAGAGGATGGAAGCAACATTGCCTAAGCAATGTCGTCCTCTCAAAAGTGTAAAAAATGGAAACTTTCAGTGGAGACATTACCACTATCGGAGCAGCACTTGGGATTCATGCTGATAATCCAGCTCTAGAAAGAACGTATTGTATGGAATTAGGAGTCCTAATAAGGGAACAGAAAAGCCTATTAGATATAAATAGAACTATTCCCGTAAAAATAAATGCTACCCATTATATAGTATTCACAGCCAGGAACTATGTGAAGTGTTGTATGTACATCCTTCCAACATTCACAACGGCCGAATGAAGTGGGTATTATTATGTACAGTTTGTAGATAAGCAATCTGAAAATGAAGTTAAGTAAATCACCCAAAGAAAGCCAGCTTGTAAGTGGGCAGGGCGGGATCTGACCCACATCAGTGTGACCTTTAGGTCTTAATTACTCTGCCATAGAACTGTTTAAGACTTTTGCATTATAACACACCTGCTTTGCTGTTACCTCCCCTTATGCCATTACCTCTTATTCATATGTGTATATTTCCTAGCTTTACTCTGTAGTTCCTACCTATAAATGTCATTTTGGAGGGAATGCTTATGAAAACCTTGAAACAGGGAGGGAAATTTGATGACAGGGATTGCCACTGACCCTAGTGGTCCAGTTGTCATAGTAACCAATCCACCCAATTGGTCTCTGCTACGAGGTACACACTTCTGCCTTCATGTAATACACCAATATTGTCTAGGATCCTTCATAGCATCAATGAACCCCTGTTGACACATATGAGAAAGTCCTCGTGTGCATATTAAAACGTTAAAGTTTTTCCTTCAAAGTTTCTGTCTCAGACGCACAGATTTTACATTCTTGCTTCTCATCCTTTCCATTGGCCCTGGATGGTCTGATACGGTTAGTTTCGAGGGCGGGGGGGGGGGGGGGGGCTAAAAATCCGGGCCAGACAGTGGTCTGCTGCTTTGTTCTAAGTGGGATTTACCAATGCCATTATTTTCTTGCGGGTGAAAAACTGACCCTCCCAATGCAGTAATTCCTTACTCAGTGCCAGACTGGGAACTGTTGACTGTCCCGCTCCCATTCCCACATACAAAACAGATCTTTGGCTGCTAAAAACACATCTCAGAAATCACTGTACAGAAAAGTCAAAGTGGGCACGGAGCATGACGCACTGTGTCTGTGGATGTATACATGCACACATGTACGTACGGCCACCCAGCCGTACGTGTTTCTTCAGGGCCCCCACATTCACAAGGACTCTTTCTTCTCTAACATGGGTGCTGTCTCGCTTCCTCCTCCTCTCCATTTCACGCGCCTCGCCTATCTTCAGAGGCACCTGAAGGCACATAAGGCAGGGAAGTGAAACCGACTGTAATTCTTCAGTTCACTTCTCCGCAGCCTCCGGTGAGCCAGTCTCCATACGGTGGCCCCAGCTGAGCTGTGGGGAAGCTCGGAGAGTCCCTGCGCAGGTGTCATTTACCATCCTGCTCACAGGAGCACTGGGAGCCCCAGGACCTGACGTATGGACGTGAGGGGCTCGGGGACCCCGAAAAAAGGAAGCCTCAAAGCCGGAGTTCCTGAGATTAAAAAGAAGAGGGGGGTCTCCTCTACGAATGGAAGAAACGGAAGGCTTTTACATCTAAAAAGGCCATCATCTTCCCTTTGAAGAATTATATATAAATTACTGAGAGCAGTCAGAAAGTCTTATTATCCCACTTTCTTCTAATGCCCTTGTGTTCACCTTCGGGTTCCTTCAACTTCGTTCATCTGGTCTGAAAACTCTCTGGCTAATTCTGTGCTCCAGTGAAATCGCATATATACTCGAGTTTTCTTGATAGGCAAAAATGTATTCAGGTAAACTTGACTTATTGTATCTTTGAAAATTAATAAGTCAGTTCTAAATAGCCATTTTCTATGTATATGGTTTTCTTCACTGTCTCAGCCTGTCCTTACCCAAATCCTGGCAAGTAGAACTCTAATTATTAACCCATTTTACTGATGTGGGGTTCAGCGAAAGTGAATTTGGGACACCTAGTTAGGTTTATGATTTGAAAGGCAGTGTTTCTACCATACTATTGCTTATTTTCGCAGATCAAATTAAAAAAAAAAAAAAAAAGCTCATTTTTCCACTGTGGAATTCAGCCATGTAGTGGGTAATCCTTAGCAGGGCCTACAACTTCCTGATTGATTTCAACAACCCTTCCCACCCAACCCCTGGCCACACACACTTTCCTTCAGTTTCTGGAAGGTACCAAACTCTTCTCTGCCTGGTGCCCATAGGCACGCTCTACCGCACCTCGTGCTTTCCCTGGGCATCCGCCTGGCCTTCCTGCAGACCCATCACTCTGGATAGCTCATCTTTCAAGACTGCTTTGTAGAGAAACTCTCCTTTGGTCTCCCCAGGGAGGTTGCAAGACTCTGGGATACTTATCTCACAGAAGTTTGCTAATCCGCAGCATGTATTACCAGTCTGATTGATTTGTGCAATTCTTTATTCTTTTTCCTTACACTGTAAACCACACAAAGTCAGCAATGCGTTCTGTCCTTTTTAACTCTGCGTCTCAGAACCTAGCTCAGGGCTTGGTGGATGATAGGTTTATGTTCAGTACAAACGTGGGGGATAGCTCACAGCAGGACTTCTTGTGGCTGTATACTGCAACGCATTGTCCGGAGTGCCCACTGTGGGGGGAGGGTGCGGTCATAGGCATGAATTCAAAAGAGCCCGCCTTGCTTCTCAGGTTCACTGCCAGTTCCAATTATATTGAAAATTAAGATGATTTTACAAGGAATGCAGCTATATTTTCATCTCCTCCTATTGGAACAGCAGACTGCCCCCTTCGAACTCTGACACTTCTGAAACTCCTGCATTATCTAGCTTAAGGACAGAGTTTTTAATAAAACATCTTAATTAACTCAGATTACAAATATGTAACTGCTGAACTGAATTGAATTATAGGAGTGAAGATACCATGATTGGCCTTTTTCTTTTCCTTGGGGAAACACTCTTTTTTGTTTCTTTTAAGGGCTAGCTTTTCTCTTTTCAATGGAACACCATTGATAACCTTGTAAACTATATTAGTTGGGTATGTACTGACTTAAATGCTTCTAAATTTGTACTTCTTTGTACAACAGATAATTGAACACCTACTCTCCAGACTCTAAAATTTCCTTGCCCATCTTCCTGTACTGCTAGCCCTCTTTTTCTTTCTTTTTCAGATGGTTTTATTTTTAATAATTTCTTTGAGTTCCCATGTTTCCTTGTATTTCCTTATTGCTGCTTTTTCTCCTTTTTTCACTTCCCTATGATTTATTTTCTCTCTTTGCATCATAAACATTCACTATTTTTATTTCCTCATGATTGTAGGCTTTTTCTAGTAACTTTCTGCTTTAATTCTAATGTTGCCAACAGTTCTAACTGTATTTCCATTAATATTATTTGTGGCTAGATAGGCCGTTTTAATATTCACAGTGAAATAGATATATTCACTGTTTCTTTTATGCTACAACTGAGGGTTCTTCCTCTGGTTAACTCGTTCTCCTGCCCATATCATAATAGTGTTGTATGTGGGGTATTCTTTTTTAAAAGAAATCATCATTAGTAATTCGTGCATGATGAATTATCTTGGAAGTTAATGGAAAGGACATAACAGTGAATATATTTTCTGAAATTCTAAGTGAATGACAGAAGGTATAAATATTTATGGCATAACAATTGTTAAAATGATTTTCTTGAAACAAAATATAAACAATAAATTTCCAATTAGAGTAAACTTATTTTATGTTATGAGAGTATACAGGTATTTTTATAATTTGAGCTTCTACCTGTTGTATTTATCACCTGTAAGTTTCACCAACATGAAGAGCTTTCTATTGTCCTCCCATAAACAAAGCTGATACCACTCTAATATTCCACCAGTGCACAGAAATCTAGGGGAAAAAAATCTCTTGGTTTAAATTCAAGCTTCTAGGCTTTTTTGTTTGTTTGTTTGTTTTATTTTCACAATTTTTTCCATAGTTAAATTAAGAGTTCTTATTTTTATTGATTTATTTAAAATATATTGGCTCAACATATTTTTAGTAAGTTAATTTTGTAGCGAAAAAAATCTCAGCAACCCTATTATATAGCCTCTTAATCTCAGAACTAATAATTAAGTATGGTAGACCAATGACAAACAAAGAATTTTGGGTTTCCAAAATATTCCTCTCACTTCTTTTGTTCCGGTGGGTTTGAAGAAGCATTAGGAAGTTGTAACTTTTAATTTCTTCTGTGATGTGGTAAAACAAAGTTATGGAAGTTGTAGATTTGAGTATGCTTTCTGTATAAGCCATATCTATTAAATACGCTCACAACCAGGGAGTATTCTTCAGATGATGACGACAGACTCCCAACTCAATCCCATCTATATAATTAGACAAATTATTTATCTTCCCTGAGCCTCAATTTTCTAATATTTAAAAAGAAGGGGGAAATGTTACAAGGACTAGAATATGTAAGTAAGCAATATGTCAAGCTCATAGACGTCACTCAACAGTGACAGTTACTATTGTGGTTGGTAAACAACACTGTATGTGTGTTGATCATCTTTAAAATAACCTCCATTTTTATTTCAACATTGGCTTTGTCAATTCACACTTAACTGACCAAATCCTAAGTGTCCACCTCAATTATACTTAAGAGCAATATTAATTCAAACTGAACTCACATTTCTAGATCAAGGTCAGGTACCTGATCTACTGAGGGAGACGGACACCTAAACCAAACCTACAACAGCAGGAGTGTTCCTCCAGAGGTTACTCATTTTGGAGAAGGCAGGGAGGTACTACAGATGTACTCAGTCCAGCTAACTCACCTGGAAGTTAGGAGTCCTGACAACACGTACCCTGGAGATATGGAATGGCATTTAGAAAAATAATTGTTCATGTGTTCATTTATGTGTTTTGATTAGTCTGCTGGACATGTGTCTGTCAATCTTAGCAATGTATTAAATATACCTGACTAATTTCCTAGTAGAAATCATTAAAATATCATACAAGTGATATTTAAACCTCTTCTGAATAATGACCAATCTGTGTTAGTTGGTTCTCTTTATAGTACACTTGAAAAAAATGAGCAGCTCGTTCACTTTTTAAATTAATTACTCTTTACTTTCCTGAGATAGCTATTTAAATTCTTAAGCCTTATAATGTAAAGTTGAGATTCTAATATGGATTTGGTAGAATTATTCTTTCCAAGCACAGGCAGGAAGATCAATGGGGTTCTTCCCACTAGAATAAGGACAAAATTTTGTGTCCCTTTTGCTCATTGATATATCCCAAGTGCCTAGGACAGGGGTTGGCAAACTAGGACTCACAGAACAAATCTGGGATGCCTCCTGTTTATGTACATGCCCTCCTCCCTGAATGGTTTTTATGTTTTCAAACGGTGGGGGAAAAAAATCAGAAGGAGAAGAATATTTCATGACATGTGGAAATTATACAAAATTTCAGTGCCCATAAGTGATGTCCTGTTATAACACAGCCATGCCCATTCATTTACGTATTGTCCTGTTTTTGTGCCACAAGGGAAGACTGGAATAGTTTTAACAAAGATTGTGTGACTCCTAAAGCCAAAAAGAATTACTATTTTTTACAGGAAAAAAATTCTGACTCCAGGCCTAGAACAAATACCCTTCCTTAACTTCTTTTAAAGTCAGACACATTAATATTTAACCCTCACAAGTTTCTTTCCAAAAGGATAGCCTTAGTCTATATATAATACGAAGGACGATCACTAGATCATATCCTAGCACAGAGAGGCTCATAGCAAGAAGAGGAAAACTGTGGATGAGAACACAAACTCCAGAGCCACAATGCCCAGGCTCAGACTTTGGTTCTAACCCTAAGCACCTGTGCAACTGTAGGCAACATGCTTAACTTCTCTGTGTACCAGTTTTTCCATCTATGGAATGAGGCTAATGCTGGCATTCATCCATTAGGGCTGTTTTGACCATTAAATAAGTTAATATTTGTAAAATGCTTAGAAGATCCTCTGGTATAAAGTAGCTGTTGTAAATAAAGTGATGTATTTTTTACTGCATTTTTAAGTTAAGAAAATAGAGACACTTGGAAATTGGCTAAGGTAATGAGTGAACCTCAACATGTTCATAAATACGGAAAAAATATAAGATATGAATTAAAATTTGAACATGTCTACTTTTGTCAGTAAATCCTCTAAGCCAATACAACACATTAATATCTGCTCTAATTGCCTTTTGATTGTAGGATATAACTATTTGGCTCCCATACCTGTGATATAATTTTGTAATCAATGGTCCTGTTTCACATAATAAACAAATTGTATTCTGAATGGTTGGGTAACTTCTGATACAAAAATCTAACTACCTAACAACTTCTAATCTGAGGGTATCAAATTGATATAAAGGGAAGTAACAATTTAGAGAATACATGGATACAAGATTAGTTTGCTTTGCTAAGGTTGTTATTCAGGCCTTAGGAAGAGAACTGATAGAAAATACAGTCCTACATTTAAAGAAACGCTTTCTAAGCACCAAAGCCAGGAATCAAAACTGTGTATTAGGAAATTAAATGGCTTTTTAATCATTACAAGTCATTTTAGCCAATAGTTAATTGTGCTCCTGATGTTTAAGTAGATTTTTAAATTAATTTATATGAAATCTTTAAATAGACTCTTTTAGAGAGTGAAATCTTTATAAGGTAGCTTGCTTTCTTCTGTAAAATATAATCTCTGGAAAACTACACTTCAGTATAGGACTATACATGGAACTGTAATAGCTGGTGGTTAAATGTTTTAAAAAATGTGATTATTTTCACCAATGCTTTTCTATTACAGGTGTGTTCCTGTAGAAGCTTCCGTGGATTTTTGTTATGTGCAATCGAGGAGCATATTGGTGAAGTGCAACACTGAAGCTTTCTTATTTTATAATCTCAATGCTTTCAACTTTCAATAAGCATTTATTTAACTGCTATGTTATGTGAGATGCAATGAAAATGTAAAAAAGAAGTTAATGAATCCAGGCCAAATTGACTTATTTGAACAACTACTAAATTGTGCACTAAAGTTTTAAAAATAGAAATAAAAAAGAAACTTCTGGGGTTGTTTAGGCGAAACAGACTGTATGTCTTCTGATATTTACTTATTAATGTACTAAACATTGCATGTGATGTCACTTACTAAATCAAATTTTCATGCTTTAGAAGCCTTTAAAAATGACTCTTCCAGAAACTTTTGAAGAACTTATTTCTTGCAATAAATCAAAAAGAAATAAGAAATAAGACTTCGGATGTCTTAATTTTTGTCTCCTTAAGTCCTTTTCTCTTAAATTAGTTGTGCATATATTTGAATATAAGATAGTCGGTCTTTTATTTTTAATTTATTCTTCTTATACTTAATTTGCTAAAATAAAACATGAATCTAAGCATAAATGGCATACTCAGAAAGACTAAGGCAACTAGAGCAAAAATTAAATATTAATTTGGGTATTTATAAAGTCTTCAGGCTTGGGTTGCTTTATTTTTCTAGATGTAATAAAAATTCAAAATTACTTAATAATCTTCAAAAATATTTAAAATATTGTTATTACATTAAAGCCCTACTTTCTACAGATGAACATGTATTCTTAAACAAATAAATTCTTTTTGAAGTGATTCTATTTCCTTATATTTTGTACTTTTTCCAACAGATTAATCAATTTTAATTTTTCAACTCCTTGCCTAAATTTGAGGACTCCTTTCGTGTTTAGACTTTAACACTATAGGTGGATAAAAAGTAATATATACAATGACTCTCCATTCAGTTGTCTTCAATAAAAGTGGTGCATTTGCATAAGCAATTGTTTAGCACATTAATCCTTCTGTTAAACTACATGTAAGTCTGAGAGAACACTTTTATATTCTGCTGATGCTGTAATAAATGGACCAACATGATACTATTGGTTACAACTTCCAGCATTTTTGTCTACAATAAAGTTAAGATCTTGATGGTTAGTCTTACATTTTTTCTGCAAATTAAAATTGGAGTAATGTAACTAGTCCCCCCCAAATTAAAATGCCACAGCTACCAATAATAAAACAAAAGCTAAATTATATTACTTTGAGATCAACAACAGGTTCACACGAACTGTTTTCTTCCGTGTATCTTCTGCTTTTAAAGAAAAATACAGGTTTCTTCCTACCGCAGAAGTATCAGATTCCTGCAGCATCCATGACACTTGTAAGCATTTAGTGGTCAGACGCCACTACATATCCTTCAAATGATATGGCCCAGTGAAGCTGGAAGGTGTCATCACCGAGCCAGGCAGCCTGGTATCTCAGCCATCCACCAGGACAGAACCAGCAGGCCCCAGCTGGTATGCTGAATCCAGACGAAGGTGGAAAATGGATTTTGCATTCTAATGTTGCATTCTAATATTGTGTTATAATACTGAGCCCTAGAAAATACTTATTAAGTACAAGTACATTGAGGGCTTCAGAAATTCTTTATGAGATCAAATTTGTAATGCTCGTATCCCAAAATCACTCTTAAAACAAGTTAAGCCTTAATCTTATTATCCCTCTGGGTTTCTGAGTTTCTACTAGATTTTACATGTTTTTAAAAATACAAATAAATGTATGTTCAGGACTATAACTGTGTTGTTTGGGTTCCTGAATATGTATATATATTCCTGAATATGTATAATATATGCTAAGTTAAATAAACTTGTAAGTTATTTGAAAGTGATAAAAGTTAAGAACAGAATATTAATCACCAGTGCCCACTGGCGTGGTGACGTTTGCCCACTACACTAAGTTTCGATCTTTAGGCAAATGAAAAACTCTTACAAAATAAAAGTACATTCCATGTTCTTCTTCACACCTGGACTCCTGTGCTCACTATTCAAGCACACAAGGGATTGAATTCTTGCTTATGCTATTGTCCTACTGTCATTTATGGACACAATTCATTAACTCATCTCTCACATAAGAGTAGAAAATCAACTTAGAAGGTTTCTAAGTCTAAGGTTTCCCATAACTCTGTGGGCCTCACCTGAACACCAGTGCTGTACAGAATATCTTCCTTTTCTTACATTTCTACCTGGGTCTTGTAGAAACATCATGACTAAAAAATAAATATTTAATTCCACAGAGGTGCATGAAATAGCCCCCCTTCCCCACCTTAGAAATCCTTTTGAATGGGAAAATGCCATGATGGATTTTTAAACCATGTAACGCTCCAGTGGATTAGGCTGTGGTGGCCTGGCATCTGAAATCGTGATGTTTTATCATGAGACACTGAGAAGATACTGCTTCTCTTTTTAAAAAGAGAAAGAAACGCTCTGCTAGGGCTCATTAAAAGGGGTTTTAAGATTGGAGCCAATAAAACAGGACTGTCGATTCCAAAGCTAAAAAAAAAAACAAACAAAAAACTGTCACATTTTAAAAAGTCATCATTTCCCTCTCCCCTCTGACATGAAACCCTATTTGCAGCACACATAGACACATTCCAGAGAGCGACAGCAAGTCCCCAACTTCTTTGTGACTTCAGAGCCGGCGCAAGGACCTAACTGGAGAGGCAGAAGACTCCCCTCCTCCCAGTTTTCAGCAGAGCTCCCCTTAGAGCTGGGAGCTGCTAGGCATGATTCACTCTGACACCCTGAAACCTCTTGCTTTGCTCCCCTTTAAAAGTGAAAAAGAAAGGCTTTCCACAAGACAGAAAGTTTGCCTGGATCTGTGATGCCAGAATTTCCGATAGTGGCCCTAATAGACAAAAGGGTTGGGAGCTCTAACTTCAAAGGGAGCAGTAGACTCAGTCACTAAACACAACAACAACAACAACAACAACACAACAACAACAGACCTTGAGTGTCTGACAGAAAGAATGAAAGCTCTCCTCGTGGAGCGTCGCCAGGGCGTTCCTGCTCAGCCACGGCAGGAAAGAGGTGGAGTGGGGTGGGACTTGTCATTGCAGAATCCTCTTCCTCGAGGAAGCTCATTTTGAGATTTGGAGGGAGGACTGCTTAGAGAGGGTCCCCGAGCGGCACTGGGAACTGCCCCGGCCTTTGGCCCCACCTGCCTGTCAGTTTCAGCCCCCAAATCCCGCATTTCTCTCTCTGGGGATGTTGGGAACGTGGGCTGTCCAGCGCTCGGGGATGCTGTTAGGCCACTTTCCTGTTGACCTTTCGGAGACTCCGAAATCAACTTTCCCCACACAGTCTGAATTGTTTGTTTGCATTTGTTTTCAGCTCGCCAGAGCCTCCCGCGCAACCCACCCCTCTCCCCACTCCTCTCTGCCCCCCTCCCCTCCCTCAGGCCTTTCCTGCTCCCCCCCCCCCCCCCCCGCCCTCCTCTTTGTTGTCTCCTACCTGCTGGCCAGGCTCTGCCTGCAGTGCTGCCTGAAGGGCATCAGGTGGTAGTTCATGGCGTCCAGCAGCAGCTTCTGGCAGACCGGGTCGGTGCGCATGAAATCCACTGACTGCACCCGCTCCACCAGCTCCGGGGCCGGGATGAGCGCGAAGCGGAGGCGCTTCATGAGGTCGGGCGCGTACTGCATGCGGGTCTCGCGGTCGTGCTCCAGCCACAGCACGGACATCTGGAAGAGCGCCAGCTCCGACTCCACGGGGGGCGGCAGCGAGTCCAGCAGGGCGCGCATCTCCTCGAAGTTGAGCAGCAGTACATCCTCCACCAGGTACTTGTTGGCCAGCTTCTTGGTCTCCTCCAGGCCGTGCAGCGCAGCGATCTTGCACACCTGCTTGTAGTTCTGTACCGAGATCTGGTCGTTGAGGAACTGCACGCAGAGCTTGGTGACCTGGGGGATGTGCAAGATCTTGCTGACCGACAGCACCTCCTCCACCGTGTCCAGGGAGAGGGTCACGTTGGCCGTGTAGAGGTACTCGAGCACCAGGCGCAGCCCGATGGACGAGCAGCCCTGCAGCACTAGGTTGTTGATGGCCCGAGGACTGGTCAGCAGCTTGTCGTCGGGGGAGGAGGAAGGAGTTCCGGGCTCCTCCTGCGGCGGCGGCTGCTGCTGCTGTGGCGGCTGCTGCTGCGGCTGCTGCTGCTGCTGGTCCTTGGGGGCCCCCAGGCCGTCCTGGCCTCCGACCCCTCCCCCGAGAGGGGGGTGGCTGGAGAAGAGCGATCGGAAGTACTGCGAGCAGGAGGCCAGCACGGCCTTGTGGCAGTGGAACTGCTGGCCCTGGGCCGTCAGGGTCACGTCGCAAAACAGCTGCTTCCTCCACAGCAGGTTGAGGCCGTGCAGCAGGTTGTCGCTGTGGCTGGGGTCGAAGGTGGAGGTCCTGTCCCCGGATCTGGACATGGCGAGCTGACTCGGCGCACCTGGCTTTAAACCCTCCTCCAACCTGGCAGACAGGGGTGGGGGATGGGAGGGAGGGGTGAAGGGTAGTGGAGGGGGTGGGGTGTGGTCGGGGTGGGGACGGGTGTGGAGGGGAGGGGAGGGCGAAGAACAACAATCAGTGTTCAGCTTGGCTCCTGCCCAGCGCGCCCCAGGACCCCGACCCTAGGAGTAAGGTCTGAAGGCGCTGAATCCGTGAGCGCCACCAAAAGGGCCCTGTCTGGGGTCGGGGCGCCGGTTCAGCTCCCTGCTACTCCTCTCGCCACCGCCCACACACTTCGTCCCTCACTTTCCTAAAACCACCCTGGCTCGGCTCTTGGCAGCGACAGGGGTGGCAGCAGCGACGGCAAAGTGGCGGCGGAGGCCGAGACACCTCGTGGGCTTGTGTCCATGCCGGGCCTGAGAAAGGGAAAGACCAGGGAGTGGGGAACCGGGGGTTCCCGGAGAGCGCAGAGGCGACCGTCGGCAGAGGTTCCAGGTCAACTTGTGCCTGCAGCTTTGCTTTTCGCAGTTGGTCCAGTTTGGGGGGTAGGAAAGGGGACCCGACAAGCGTGCGGGTGGGCGAGTCTTAGCTCTCCAAAAGCTGGGAACCCCTTCGATTATCCGTGCTGCCCCGAGAAACTCCTAGGCTAATAGTCTGAGGTAACAGATAAAGCCCTTTCTTCTCCCGGGAAAGTGCAGTGGAGCGCGGTGAGGACCAGCTCAGTGGACTCGGCAGAGGCGGGAGCTGTCCTTATCAATTCTAGCTCATTTCCCTCACCCCGGCCCTGCCTGCTTGCCTGCTTCGCAAACTGTTGGCTTCCCCGTCACCACTCAGTTTTGCTAATTTTCCAGAGACGCCTTTAAACCTGGCAGGAGAATCCTTTCGGCCCCCCACCCCCGACCCCCTCTCTCCCGCCCCCCGCATTTCAAAGCGCGGAAGTTCAGACGTGTATCTCCCCTTCTCTCGCGGGGCGGCACCGGGGAGACGAGGAGGGAGGAAGTGGGGCCACTGGGGTGGATTTAGAGCAGGACCCCAGAGGCCCGGAGGGATTCACGTGAAAGGTTCTGTCTCCAAGACATCAGGAACAGTGGCTTTAACTCCAGTAACTGTGAGAAGTTCAAGTTAACTGGCAGGTGTTGGGGGAGGGGGTGGGGGCTGTCCAATGGTGGGGGGGTAGGTTCCGTGCAGGGTCTCTGCATCCCACCCAGCATCTCCGCGTGAAGCCTCAGCTTCCCCACGAGCCCCTCGGTAAAACCCCCAGCGACCCCCCACTCGGGCACCCCCATTCCCCTGGCCCTGGAACTACTTCTGTAAAAAAAAGTCTGAACCGCCCGCATCTAGGCGGAGGACGGCAGGATGGGGGAGAGGCAAGGCGAAATCGATACGCCAGGTCCTTAACCTGTAATTGCACCTTCCAGGGCCGAGCAGAAAGGGACCCTCTGCCCACATCCCGCCCGCGCGCCCGCCCGCCCGGGAGAGCCACCGCCGCCGCCGCCGCCGCCGCCGCTCGGCTCCAAGGGATCCCGCCGGACCTGCCCCTTCCACTGCGGCTCACTCTGCCCTGCCTGGCGCCAGTCCTGGATCGCCGGTTTCCTATTTATACCACACTGGGCTCCTCTCGACTCACTTTACCATCCTGTTCCAGGTGGACCCTAACCTCCCTCGAGCTCCCTCCCCCGGCAGGACCCCCTCCCCCACCGGCCCCCAAAGATCTGGGTTTCCTGAAACATCTCCCAGAGTCTCTCCCTTTAAGTGGACCCGGTCATACCTCTCTCTCGCTTTCCCCGCTTCGTTGTCTCGCTCCCGCCCCCCATCCTTTCCTGTTCCCCTTCCTTCTTGTTCTCCTCCTTTGCCTTTCCCCCTTATCTGCTTATTTCTTGCAATAGGAGTTTTATTCTTTATGAGCGTTTGCCAGGCAACTAACCGCCCCCCCCCAAAGACTCCCTCCCCATCCCTTCCCCCGCCAACAACCCAAAAGACAGAACAAAATACACGCAAGGCAGACACAAGGCCAGAAACTTACCTGCTTTCAACCAGCTGCAAAGTCAAGGCTCACTTAAGCTCCCCCCCAAAAATCAATTGTCCTTCCTTTTTAAAGGTTTGCTCTCTCCTTGGGAGGGGGAAAACACCTTCTGGTTCCCAACTCCAGGCAGTCACTCTTTACAATTTATTTTGTCGAACATCATTTGATCACCATGAATTAGCAACAGCAAGAAAATGTAGGAGAGGGAGAAAAGAGAGAAAGAGAGAGGGAGAGAGAGGGAGAGAGAGGGAGAGAGAGAGAGGGAGCAGAGCTTTCTGCAAGAGAAGAAGAAGAAAAAATGTACGTGTGACAAATTATGCTACCAAGAAACAACACATCATTATCCTTGGGCCTGGGGCTCAGTGAGTCGTAACGAGAGTAATAGGAAATCCACGGTTGGGGAGAGAAACGGTCGTGCTTGGCCAGTAGAGAGAGACCATACAGGGGGATGGATGCTGGAGAGACTCGCAAAATTATGGCTCAAGGCTATTGTAAAAATTGTCGAGCGTAAATGACTGCGATTTCAAACATCTTTGGAAGAAAGAAGGGGAAAAAGCGAGCCCCCCCTCCCTCCCTCTCCCTCTCTCTCCCTCTCTCTTCTCTCTCTCTATAAAGAACCGTCAAGTTTTAGTGCGCATTGCTAATTAGTCAATTTCTCTCTGCCTTCACAGGCTGGCGACTTCGCTGCTGAGCTGAAACTGCTAATTTCTGTGACCAGCTTTTTTCTTAGCTGTGATCTGGATGAATGAGTAGCTGTCTCACAGAGATGACAAAAATAAACTCTAATCCCCCCCAAAATTTCCACTACATCTTTCTCATGCATAGATTTATGATCTTCAAGCGCTCTGTGCAATATGCAAACTTTTTTTTTGTGTCTGTATATATGCTGTTGTTTCCAGATTTCACTACATTGGTATGCTGCTTCCTCCCCCCACACCATGAAATGCAGAAAACGCCTGATCTCAAAGTATGCCAAGATGCCACTTTCTAGTGTCTTGGTATTTGGGGTTTGAGTCTAATTTGGAAGACACTAGCCCTTGCCTAAAAGGTGAGTGGCTGAGTGTACAAACTGGGGGTGGGGGAATTAGAGCTGGTAGAGGGAACAGAGGACAGCCCTTTGCTTTACATTTGTTTCCCTGCACTATTCAAGCCTTATGATCTTGTTGGAAAATATATTTTCTCTATCATTTCGTCTGGTTAAACAACCATCTCCAAACTTCTATGTCAGCTCTTCAACAGATAAGGTTCAGAAGTCATATTTTTATTTAACTGAAAGATGATCATATTGTTAGCTTTGTCTTTCAATTAAGTCTTTGATTTGCAGGAGCTAGAATCAAGTGCTAGGAAATCCAGCTGCAATTTCACAAATGTCACCTTTAAACTTTGGACTTCATCTGATATATAAGGATGACCACATAAACCTCACGTTTTTGACCCTGCTTAGCATGCAAAATGACCCCCCAAACGATTCTGGAATTTTCACTGTACCAGAGATTCATGTGCATTTTGGTAGAGGACATGTTCTCTGGACTTATTTCATGATGTATTGCGCCCTTACATTTATAGCCCTACATTTCGGTTGTCAATGGGGGTTGGAGGTGTCCAAGAAAGAAAGAAAGAAATAAAGCAAAAAAAAAGGAAGACATGCCCTTGAATAAAATGAACATGAAAGAAAGCTGGACATGAGTTAAATTGAGTTTTCTTTGCTATTAAATATATGAATATGATTCATTTTAATTTATATGTGCTCTGATCAGTAAACTTATTAATATACACATCAGGACACCACTGAAAGGCTGTCTTCTCACCTTCCCTTTTGATTTGTGAGATATGGAAAGTCACCTGCTTAAGAGAGGGGCAGAAAAGTGAAAATTCTTTGGTTTAGAAATAGGGAATTCCCCACTTAGAGTAATAAACATTAACATGCATGTGGGATATTTGCTCTTAAATAAATGAAGAAGGATTGAACTGAAACATTTACTCTTCACAAAGGCCCTTCTCTATCAAGGTCCTAGGTTATCTGAGAGTAAGATACTTTATTCAGATCTTGCAGAGATGCTGCATTTCACATTTCATATTTATAACATAAAGCTCAAATACATGGTAAAATAATAGAAAAGGATTTTTTTTTTTAAGAGCAGGGAAAAGAAAGGGAACAGATTATCCAAATCTTCTGGCCCTACTATTTGTTTTGAATTATTCCTTCTTTGAATTTTCCTTTCTTATTTAGGTCTTGAACAGGAAGATTGTGTAATTGTGACATAGTGTCTTTTGAGGGGGTTCTGTGCATTAGCAATGAAAGCTATCAAGTACATGCAGTATCACCAAATTCTTGTACACTAACTGTATAATTTGTATAATATGCCTTTGATGTTTACCTATTATGAGCTTCCAGTGAAGTATTTGGAACTAAATCCAAAGATGAATAAGAGTATTGATCTCTTAAACTATTGCCATCTTTCCATGTTCTCATAAAAGAAGTAAGATGTGTTTTGAGATCTCAAAATATCTTGATTTTGAATTTCTATTTTTTTTTTTTACTAATAGGCTATATTGATCACTAATTACGACTCCAAGGATCTTTGTTGCTCCCAAACAACATGAAATGCACATTTTAAGAATTTTAACTATAATTTTGATGCGTATTTAACAATGAGAGTGGAAGGGGAAGAGAAGGGTTGGGTTAGGGTCTTGCAATTCTAAAACAGCTGTTGAAAGGAAGTGGCTAGGCTGTTTCTTCTGGATTTTAAAGTTACACTACATGAGAATGTTTAAGATTTCAGAGAAAAAAATGACAATTACGGCTGTTTTGTAAGCAACTAAAAATAACATTGATGATTAAAAATCCCTTCATGATCTATGTGTAAACCGGTGTATAAATCATGTAAGCTTCACACCTCCAATATCTTGCACTGGCTTTAACTGAAATTATTGCAGAACTCACAAATGATATGACACTATTTACAATAAATCCCGTTATGAAAGATTCAATTTGCAGCAATCAGATGTTAGCTACTAAGCGATTGTAAGTATTTGAATTTTATCCTACTTCACTGTTCTACGTACAGAAATTGCATCTGTGTGTTTGATCTGTCCTGCTGAGCACTATCAGCAGCTTGCATCTCTGCCACTATTGTTTTTAAAATGGCAGGAAGGACGTGACTAGTGAAGAGCACTGAGCAGGACGGATTGCACATGGCATAAGAGAAGCCCGAATTGTCTTACAAAAAAGCTAAATAGGATCCTGTAGTCGTCTAATTCAAGCAGTCTTCATACTTCGACAGGATTATCAAAATTATTCATCAGTGAATCTGCATTTAAACTATATACAGTGGAGAGATTCTGGAACTGCTGCCGCTGAGCATTCTACTCCAGCTTTGGCTCAAAGCTTGCATGGTCAGCCCTCCCCTGTGGCAGGGACCCAGGGGGGATCAGTGGCTTTGGTATCTCAGGACCACCTCACCAGGCTGGATGAACTTCAGATTATCTTCAGAACAGTTCCAGAAGGGTTTTTGCTGCTTCCCGTGAAGGGGCAGCCACACCGAAACTTTATTTTCTTCATTCTTGACTTTTCTGCTTTAAGATTTAGGGGTGACCACCAAATTATAGAAACACCAACGCCCGACCTGTCCCGTGTTGCTCTTGGTCAGTAAATACTACTTCCTGTGGGCTGGCCTTCATGATGGTTACCTTTGTAAAATGGATGAAGGGAGGAATTCTTCCATTTTATAATAAAATTGAACAAAGAAGGACCCCTTAGATCCCCAAAGCCAGGGGTGGCAAAACTGAGAGAAAAATGATAGGTTTTCTACTTGGGTAGGCATGGCCAGAAATATCGCAAAACCAGCAGCTTCAGGAAGCTTCTGGAAGAACAAAAAGTTTGAAATAACAGTAAAAGATAAGAAATGGTACAATTGGCTAGCATCTAGTCAAAGTCAATGGTTTACTCTTGTCCCAGGGTCAAATCAAAGTCCTTGGCCAGTACCCCAGGTACTGCTGTAGCTCTTCTGGGAAGTCCGTTGTTGTCTGCTTTCTGAAATACACCCCACTCTCATAGCCCATGTTTATGTTGTATCCTTAGGAGAGGCCTTGGTTTTCTACCTAGAGAAATCCCACCTAATCTCAGACTAAACTCAGATTTCTTTTCACTTTGAAACTCTTCTTGGCAACTAGGGACAGAATAACCATAGCTAATTCTTATTGAACTCATTACTTGTTTGGTGGACACTAGCCTAAATCCTTTAGATGTTTGTTTTCTTAATCCATTTGCTAATCCTGTGAGAGAGTATGGTAGATTGTAAAAATGGAGCCAATTTTCTATACTTCCTGGTATAAATACCCCATTATAAAGAGGCTCTGCTGTTCTCCCTGTAAGAGCGGAGTCTACCTCCCCACCCTTTGAAAGTGAGCTGGCCTTGACCCTTGTTTATCAATGGAATGTGCCAGAAGTAACTTTGTGCCAGTTCCAGGTCTGAGCCTTAAAAGGCCTTGTATGCCTCAGCTTCCCCTCTTTGAGTCCTGTCCACGTCCATAGGAAAAAGCCCAGGTTAGCCTGGTGACAGATGAGATACCACATGATCCCAGCTGACCTAGGATGTAGGAATGGGCCCGGCTGGGACAGAAGAACCAATGTAGCTCAGATTTACTAACGCACAGCGCTCTTAGTGAAATAAATGGCTTTTGTTTCGAGCCATTAATCTTGGGGGTGACTTGTTCCCCCAAAATTAGCCAATAAAGAAAGGTACCATTATTCTAATCTTACCAACAAGCAAAATGAAGTGCAGAGAAATCAGGTAAAATTTTCAGGGCCACACAGCTTTTCCAAGATAGAGCTAAGATCCAGACTAATACAACTTGACTCCAGAGATGAACCATTCGGCTACACTAGCCACAAAAGAAGTGCCTGCCTTCTGTGAACTTCATTCATTTATTCATCAAGCATATGTAAGGTATCATTACATCCCAGACAACGTGCCAAACGTGGAAGATATGCTAATGAGTAAAACTGCATTCTTGCCCTCAAGGGGCTAACATTCTAATGGAGGAGACAGGCAGGTAAATTAGACACAGCATGTGAATAATTACAGTGTGATAATTGCTCTAATAAGAGTATGTGTAATGAACTACTGGAGTGGAAAGAACAGGCTTCTAACTTCCTTATAGTACTTATTACCTGTAATACTCTTTTGACATTTATTGTTTACCACTTTCTATGTTGTTTTGTATGTTTGTTTCTTATTTAGGTCAATATATTTTTTATCTCAGCTAGATTATAAGCTTCTGGAGGAGAAAAAACCTGGTATCTGATAAAATCTCCCATGGTCCACAGCTCTGCACCTTGCTCAAAGCAGTTACTCAATAAATATATTGATGGATGATGAAAGATGAATTTTCAAATTTTTCAGGGTAACATCAGAGTGAACAAGGTAGTATTTCATAATCAGGGACTGTGTTGGGCATTCAACCATGTGACCTTACTCAGTCTCTTGATTTTACTGATCTACTGTCTAAAAATTAAAAAATATCTTTTTAACATTGTGAAATCAACATTTATTTCATAGCTCATTGATAAGAGTCTGATAGGACCTCATGAGAGTTTCCCTCAAATCCTTCACCTATGGCAATCATCACTCAGCAAAGTGCTCTAAAAATTTGAAGGGAATAGTTACTTTTATGGAAATACTGATTTAACTACTAAACCAAGGTAGCACAAAGTTGTGTTTCTAAGCCTGCATTCGGGAAGCAGACCACCTACATTTGAATCCTAGCTTTGCCACTTTCCATCTTTGCAACTTTGGATAAATAACATTTCTCTGCCCAGTTTCCACATTCAAGAATGAGGATAATTATAGTACCTGCCTTCTAGGATTTCATAATTCTTAAATTTTGTCAATATTTCTCAAAGTGTTTATAACATTTCCAGACACATGGCAAGAGCCATGTGAATGTTTGTTAAATAAAATAAAATACACCTATGTAGCTAAAGACTTCTTAGTGTTCCTTTTATTCTTTCTTTTCTGCACACTAGGCCCAGAACCCAACAAATATGGGATAGAAGGAATAAAGACATCTGCTTTTCTCAGGTTTGCAATAATTCATAGTTCTATTCCAGAAAAATGGGTTACTTCAACAAAAGAAGAACCATTATTTTTTACTTTATTCTTTCAATGTTTTATGTTTTAGTTTGTTTTCCTATAGTTTTAAAAATCACCATTCTTTTATCTTTGGGAACATTGGTGTTCTATGTACATGTCTTAAGGAATTGAGATTCTAAAAATGTAAGGTCATTTATTATTAGTAATAGTTTGATGATAGGTTGTCGAATATATGCCTGACTCTGAAAAGTGGCTTTTTGGCAATAGGCCTTCATGCCAATGACTAAGATGAGAGAAGAGGTTGTTGGGCTTTAGCCCCTGTCTTTGACATTATCTGTGACCCTGGACAAATCACTTTTATTCTCCAGGTCTCAGTTTTCCCATAGTTGGAAAGAGCATTTCCTTCACTGAACTAGTGTGGGGCTGCATTGAGATAAAACTAAAGTGAATGCTCCTCAGAGAACAGTTGGGAGCTTTTCTTCATGACTTGATGAATAAGATGAAGGTTTAAGTAATACAAGAAGAAAACAACCCTACCCCTGAAAACTGCCCAGAAGCTTGAGGCCAGAGTATTTACCAAGCTATCTTTGGGGAAATAGTCAGATACAAACAAATAAACAATTGGAAGCATTTTGAGTGTATTAACAGAAATTATGTGCGCTCACAAATAAATCATTTTATATGCATCAAAGATTTCCAAGAGTTGGGTTTATGGAAAAATACTTGTTTTACTATAGAAATGCCATATTCTGAATGTTGAATAAAGGAATGTATGGAAATGTTTCCCTATGAGCAAGACAGTGCATCTTTATCACAAAGAATTGTCACCTAAATCCTAATCACCTTTCCCACCCTCAAAATTTTCTTTTCTTTCTCTCTCTTCCTTCCTATCTTCCTTCTTTCCTTTCTTTCCCTCCTTCCCTTCCTTCCTTCCTATCTTTTTCTTTCCAATTTATTTATTTATTTTTTAGAGAGAGGAAGAAAAAGAGAGAGAGATCGGGGGAGGGGCGGAGGGAGAAGGAGAGAGAGAATTTCACACAGACTCCCCACTGAGTGTGGAGCTCACAGGCTGGATCCCTGGGATCATGACCTGAGTTGAAATCAAGAGTTGGATGCTTAGCAGACTAAGCCACCCAGGCGCCCTTCAAATGTTTCTTTTATTTGTGAAAATTTTTTTCTTTCTCTTACCAATTCTTAAAAATGAAGATATGTATTGTTGTGTTGGAATATTCACCAGACCATTGAATTTTTCATAATCAAGAGACAGTGATGTAAGATTTTTAGTCAAGTATCTATATGCTTAATCAACAAATATTATTGTATTTACAGGACATACCATCTTGAGTAAGGTCCAATTTCCCTTACACATAAGCTGTTTATACCTGAAAATATCTATTTATTTCTGTTCTCAGTTTCTTTGATATTAGTGCAAATTTGTCCAATTGTCCATTTTCAGAATAACCTTTCTTTGTTTCTCTCTTATTTTTTCACCATAGCCTACCACTTCTGCACCCCACTCTAGTACACCCAATCCTATTTCTACTTCTATTATGTTTGTTTGAAATATAATATTTCACAATACTTCAGAAAGTTTGAATTGCTCAAAGTCAATGGCTTGATGTCGCTATACTGTTGAAGTTTTGTTTGACAGTTTGGATACATTTTGGGAGTTGGTTGGCTGAGGTGACATATAATTCAAGAATTCTGTTGGGTATTTCATTTCATTCTATTTTTTAAAAGACAACCAACTAACTAAAGGATGTATTTTCTCAAAATTTGATGGTAACATGCATTCGCTGCTAACACAACATGGTAAATCTGGACTGGACCCTTTTCATTTTGACATTACATATTATTGAGCTCAACATTAAAGTAACATGGGTTGAGATAAGGATTGATTTAAGTTCCCTGTAGGCACTTGAATCTCAACTGCAAGAACATTTTGTCCAGTTTTGTCTTGTTTTATGTATATTAATTTCCTTGGCTTTCTAACAATAGTCAAAAGAAACCAAACGCTTCAAAAGAAATGTCAGGAACACTCCTTTGTGAGTGTAAGATGGAACTCTTTGCAGTTCTTATCTTCAAGAAAGGCTTTCAATTGTAATATTCCATAAATGTAAAAATGCATGTACTCTTGACCCCAAATTCTATGGCATCTCTGAAGTGGGTAAAAGTTGTCAGTTGAATCTCATATGTAAATGCTTATTTGTCTATTTAATGAATATGTGCTATCGATGGTTGGGAAAAGCTCAAATATAATGAATTTAGGTAATGAGTACAGTGTTTAATTTTGAAGGTAAAAATGTGTGTGTGTATTTGCTGTTGTTCTCCAAAGTTATTATTCCTCAGCATGGGTAGTTGTTAGTACTTGCCAAGTCTATTTTCTTTTGAAACTATTATTAATATGATATTTTATTTTGTTTTTCCCCCTAAGCTATAGAGGTATTTTAAAAATAATTTTTAAATTTTAGAATAGATTTAGATTTACAGAAAAATTGAAAGGATAGTACAGAGTTCCCATATACCTAGCATTCGGTATCCCCTATTAATATCTTATGTTAGTATGGTGTATTTGTTACAATTAATAAACTAAAGTCCATAGTTTATTAAAATTTCCTTGATTTTTAACCTAATTTCTTTATTCAGAATCCCACCTAGAATATCAGATTACATTTTGTTGTCGTATTTCCTTAGGTTCCTTTTAACTGTCCAGTTTCTCACACTTTCCTTGTTTCTGACGACCTTGAGTTTTTATTTTTTATTTTTTTTTTAATTTTATTTATTTGTCATAGAGAGTGAAGTGAGAGCAAGCACAGGCAGACAGAGTGGCAGGCAGAGGCAGAGGGAGAAGCAGGCTCCCCGCCAAGCAAGGAGCCCGATGTGGGACTCGATCCCAGGACGCTGAGATCATGACCTGAGCCGAAGGCAGCTGCTCAACCAACAGAGCCACCCAGGCGTCCCGACCTTGAGTTTTTAGAGATACTCATTTGATAATTTAAAAATATCTCCCAATTGAGAATTGTCTGATGTTTTTCTCATGATGAGACTGGGTTTATGGGTTTTTAGGAGGAGGACCTCAAAGGTAAACAAGGTGACATTTTAATCTCATAATATCAAGGGTACATGTGAGCAACATGACTTATCAATGTGGATGTTAAACTTGATCACCTGGCTGAAATAGTATTTGCTAGGTTTCTAGACATTGAGGGTAGCACCCCCCCTTTTTCCCTTAAATTGTACTCCTTGGAAAGAAGTTATTATTCACAGCTCATACTTAAGGAATGGAAGAGTTATGCTCCAACTCCCTGAGGTTGAAGTATCTACATAAAATATCTGAAACTTGTCGGCAAAGGATATTTGATCTATTCTTCCCCATTTATTTATTTATTTAATCATTTTACATCAGTTTGGACCCATGGATATTTATTTTTGTTCTTTGGGTTATAATCCAGTACTAGTTTATTCTGTTGTTTGAACTGTTTCAGCTTCAGCCATTGGGAGGTCTTTCAACTGGCTCCTGTATCCCTTGATATATTCCCTATCATTACTGTCCTTTTTTCCTTCTTCCCAGCCCTCTTGACCCCTTCCCTCCTTTCCTCCCTCCCTCTTTTTCTCCCTCCCCATTTCCATCCTTCCTTCCTTTCTCTCTCCCTTCCTCCCTCCCTTCTTTCCTTCCTTCCTGGCATGGCAAGATAGTGCATGTTCACTTTGTATAATTCATGCTTTAGTCTTAGGATCAACCATTTCTCTAAGGAATTTTGCTTCTTTTTATTGGAAATGGTATTAAAAATGAAGATCTGAAAAAAAAATTAAAAAAAAAAAAAGAAATGAAGATCTGAGCATTGAGTGTCCTAGTTGCTCCCAGGATGCTTCCTTTAGACCTGACAGCAGGCAGGACAAGGAAATATATGTATGTATAGTAATCCTGTATGTACACATATCTATACATGTTTATATATAGAACCATCTGCATCCATATAAACTAACCATGAGTTCATATTGATGTCTCCAACTTTCATCCATCACCAACCAACTTGATTTCAACTTAAATGGCTTACATGTGAAAAACATGAAAGGAGGAAGAAAAGGCAAAATAGTGTCCTTACTTTGGGGTTGATGAGACCACAGAGTACACTGAGCTTTTTCAGGATATAAACAAATGCTATTATGGAGGAACAAGCCATTGAGTAATGGTCTTCAGATTTATTATTTAATAGGGTTATACTTCAAATGTGTAACATGCAGAAAATGAATACTTTGCCACTGAAGTCCAATATTTTTTCAGTATCTTTTCAGTAGGAAAGATGTCAGAGTTCTATAACTACAGAGGAAAACTCAAACACAGGCCTATTGAGAAAAAGCTATAAGAAAAAGCATCTCAGACCTAGCCTGATCTTGTTTCTATTGGTTCTGATGAACACTGGAAATTCCATAATAGGACTGTTGTAGCTACAGTTAATCCAATAGTTCATAAGCCCAGGGGGAACAGGAGAAAAGATCACAGGATATAGAATTGAAAGAAAAGTATTTGAAGATCTCCTCTATCATTCATTGGTAACATAAACATCCTAATGACTTTAACCTCAATTTTCTCATTTGTAAAAGGGGATAATAATAATTTTGTACCATTTATATTTTAAGGGCAATATAACAGTCAAGAAAGCAAACAAATGTGAAAATAATTTTTGAATTGATAAAAGCAATGCAAAAAATATTATAAGAGGAGATATGCCCATGTAAGTAGCTGAGGATGATATATCATGGTGATCAAGAATGTTGATTTTGGAAAGAGACTGGGTTAGAATCTCAACTACACAATTTTCCAACTGTGTAAAATTAGGCAAGAAACCTAATTTCTCAAAGAATCAGGGTTTTTTGTAGGTAGAACTGGATTCATTTAGATTTCAGTTTAATCATTTATGGAGTAGAGAGGAATAATATCCTTTTTAGCTTTAAATCTCCAGGTCTGAATCTCTATTTCCTTGAAATGTTGACTGAAGCACTGAATATAGGCTCCCAGATCATAACACAGAGTTTGGGTAAATTCTCTTGAATTTGGGAAGCAGGAGGATTGGGCCTCCCAAGCAAGCTATGAGGGGCCTCAGATAAATTATGCCTGAATTCAATGATCAGGGAAAGCTGTACCCTGGAAGGCTTCTTCACTTGCAGGGGCCCCCTCCAAGGCTCTGGGAGGGGTCCCAGCAATGTGTAAAATTTCAAAAATAAGACATTTTAATTGTAACCAATTAAAATTTCTATTTCCACTTGAACTTTCTTTCATGTCAGATGGTGTTGGAGAAGGAGCTCTAAACATTTTTGAAACAGAAGTTGAACAGAGAATGTAATGTGAACCGAGTAAGATATATTAGGATGTAATTTATGTGCTCACAATTACTTTCACATAGAGTTAGGTTATTATTAGCTGCCCCAATGAAAGAATGACTACTAGGAATATTCTGGCTTTCCACTGTGCTGACTCACACACTGTCAAGGAAAAAAATTAGATTGGAAGTTCTACTGTGATATGAATATGTACTCTTGAAATAGTCCTTGAAAAATATGGGGGTATTTAAGAAGATTCCCTGCACAAGAAAATTGAAATCATATAGTTAGTGTATGAAAGTGTATGAAAGAAATTTATCATACATGTTGGGAAGCTGAAAAAAATTTTCTAAGCTATCAATAATTAAAAAAACAAATTTTGATCAATCATGGCAGAAGAAAGACTAGAAACACTGATCTCTTATTTGTCCTCTAGAAAATTGTATTACAAGTTTTGTTTGTTTTGTTTGTTTGTTTTGCCATAGTGCCTTTTGAAGACTTATAGGTCTTTATAAGTCTTTATAAGACTTATAAAGACTTTATAAGAAGTCAAAATTTCATGGAAAAGAGCATTATAGAGGTATATGTTAGTTAGCTAAAATTATGTTATTTTGTGGACTTTGCAAGGTTTGTGGTAGTGCTAGTTTTTTGAAATTTGTAATTTTAGGCACCGGAGAGTGTGTATCTACCTCATGTATGCTTCTTTAAGAATTCTGCTAAGTCTGTAACAAGTAGCTGTGGAGGTAGATGGATTTCTGTGATGCACAAAGATACAGAGCTGAATATAGATTTCCTTTTAGAGCCTTCTATTTCAGGAATTCCTGTGACATGAAGAGTTGAGGCTCTAACAGCTTCCTTCTGTTTGTATGGCCTCCTTCCCTGCTGACTTGGAAGAATCCTGTGGCTCCCAAAGGCCCAACTTGCTGCCACTTAAGCCATTAACTGGTCACCACTGGGCCTCGAAGAGTTGGACTTGTTTGTCTCACTTGTGTATGCAGGTGGGTCTCACTAATGTATGTGTGTGTGCGTGTATCCATTCATTCAACAAAATACTTAATGCTGTGTGTGAGATGACTTTTGTCCTCACATGTTGTTTCTTAGAACAAATGCCTTGAGGTCTGTGCAATGGAAGAGCTGGCGCTGGAGGACCATCTAAGCACCCTGTCACTTAATATGCTTCTGAAATCTGCAGAGACTAAAAACTCTTCTGGTTTCATAACGCCTAATCTGACTTTTCTTGAACTCATACACATACATGATGGTGGTTCCCCAACCTTCACCCCAGATTGCTTTATTCTAATGGCATGTGTCAGAAATCTGAGGGTGTATTTGTGCTAACTAAATAAATTTCTTAATAAAAATGTAATTTATTAAAGTAACTTAAAAACCACCACATTATTTGGGAAAACATCTGAAAACAATATAAATAGTCAACTTTTCTCTACCAGGATAAATATGATAATTTTGCATGCATGTTTATATCCATTCTTGTACATAAACACGGGAGCACACAGATATATATGTGTGTGCACACATGAATTATATTTTCCCATACATACACATCTACACCCACATAGATATACATAGTGTACTTATTTACTGTATATGTGCACTTTGTAAAGCTTAAAAATTGCTTTACCCATCTTTAGAGGCTATGACTTATTAAGATATTGTTTTAGGACCAATGTAATAGCTTTAGTGGAGTAAGAAATATTACCTGTCTCCTATGACCCACGTGGATTCTGCTATTTGGGAATATATACACATTTGCTCAGTGGCTTTGTATATTTCCCCAGAGTGGGGCACCAGGTGGCAGATGTCAATGTTAAGCAACTAAAAAAATTTCACTCTACTCTCTAACTATTTCAAAGAGTACAACATCAGTACTCAGAATCTAAATTTTTCTACAGCTCTGCCCCGTGATATGGAGTGAATGGAAGGAATCTGCTCCAGGTGAAGGGCTTTCTGAGCCCATTTCTGGCATCCAGGCAGCAGATGGTGACCGATGAGTCTGAGCTATAGATCATTTAGAGTGAAGCTGGTTATTTTACCCTCCACTATCTGCAGAAAACACCAACCTGTGATCACAATATCCCTGTCAGAAATTAACTGGAGGCTGTGCCTGTCTTCCAGGACCCGCTTCGTGTTGGAGACGCTCTCCTGTTTGCTCCCTCCACACCAACGGAGAAGATGCGCAGTTCCACTATGAGGGCCCACGGGTAGCTTAAATAATTTCTGAAGTTATAGCTTACTGTAAGCTTTCATGCACTTACTCTGCTGAAGAAAATGAATTTACTACATGGAATCACACTTCTCCTAAAATATCTCTGGGTCTCCACAACCTACAGATATATAACAAGCAAAGGCGTGCTTATAGGCACTGATCTATTAAACCATTTTCCTAAAATACCTAGTCTTTGCATACGAAACAGAAACAAAAAATCATTAAACCTATGGTTTGCCAGACAATTACTTTGTCAAATCTCAAGAAATTGCATAATAAATTGTATACATGCATCAAACATGAACAGCAGAGGAGTATAACAAGCTATGTATTTCCAGTCTGCTTGTTCTCACATTCAAGCAGTAGCTTTTGTTTTCAAGAACAATTCTATATCACTTCCGAAGGCTTTTTACAAAATACAGCCATACATTTATCTATCAAACTAAGTATAAATAATTGAGACACTTAATATGCACAGTAATGGGGAAATGCACGAATAACTTCATTATTAATGTCTATTGATTATTTATGTTTTCAAAAAAGCAAATGTGCTGCTAGTATTTTTATCATGTAAATCTATATGTGTATTTTGGTTTTACCTGTTTATTGGCAAATTTACAATCCACATTATGGGCATTTTTATTGCTTTGCACACTTATTTGCTATGCATATACCAAGGTCAGTTTACAAACTGACTGGTGTTTACTCAATTTGATTACTATGTTACATTTCTGAGTTTATTTTCCCTTTGGAAAATTAACTGTACAGGGAAGCCCAGTAAATCTTTACTTAAAAATTCCAAACTTTAGATTGATTTCAGCAGTGAGTTTGTATTGATCTCAAAAGCTTTGCGTTCCTAACTAAAAACTAATCTTTATTTCACCCTTTAGTGACTGCAGTCATAAATATGCTCACTCCTACCAGTGTAGAGTGGATTAATGGTTATTGGAGATTGGGGCTTCCAACTGGGTGTGGGAAACCTTAACCTTTGGAGGACAACATGAAGGCATTTACCCCTTGTCAGCTATAATCCCTAGGTCCACTTTTGACATTTACCTGAGTGTTAAAGAGAAAGCGGAGCAGGGACTGGGGAATAAGGCTCCAGAGATCCTGCTTGGCTATTAATCACTCACTGTTAGATTGACTGCCGTGCTTGATCTGGCTGCTTCCGGCCATCAGAGTCACCAAAAGGCCTGGCCCTGCCTCTCCACTCTGGGACCCGGGTTAGCTCCTCCTGGGGAAGACTTTTCCTGCCTGCCTGCAAGGAGGGGCTTCTTGCAATGCCCAAACCCATCTGTCATTACCCTTCCAACTTTGCCATGTTAACATAACTAATATTCCGAGGAGTATGTCCAACCCATTTGTATGATATAATTATAGAGAATAAGAGAGTTAAAAAGGAACAAAACATTTTGTTATCAAGGGATGACCAAGAGCATTCCAGGCAGCAGGTGGTGAAAGGCTGACAAATGGTAATGAAGCTGCAAAACAGTATTTCTCAAAGTGTGGCCCTGGGTACCTCCAGGATCACAATGACTGAACGAGAAGGTCAACTTAGCATCTCCTGGGCACCAGCATTCTGAACTTCAGCAAGGACTCCCAGGAGCTCTTATGCCCCCAGAGTGTGGGACACTCAGTCATAATGTTGGTATGTTTCCCCCTTTACCCCTTTCTATGGGAAGGAAGTAAGAATTTTGATTTTCTGGGACCTGATGGCTGAAGTTACTATTAGGTTACTCAGTATCCGTATTTTTCTTTCTTTTTAATAAGGCAAACTTAATTTTCATCTGAGCTCCTTGTTGTCCAATTATCATTTTTCAACCTTCCTGACCGATGTAAGAGAGGCTTCTGTGTGGGATTTGTAAAATGTCTTCCTTCAAGGGTTGGGCCATGCCTTTTCTCTTCCTTTTCTTTCGTGTGCTTAGCCCATATTAATGGGAACCTCAGCAGCTCATCCTGAATTATGGGGACATGGCTGACATCTGAGATTGGTGGGTCAGAGAACTTGAAGGGACTTGGGTCCCTGATGATTTCATGAAACCTCCCCACTGGTCCTGGGCTACCTACAATTACGGAATAAAGCCTGTGTGTTTAAACCCTTCCTGGGGGTGGGATTCACTATAGCTCAGAGCTGAATGAGGTGAGTTACTGGTGCAGATCCCTTCAGGGTTCACTTCAGACAAAATTCTCCCTCTTTGGATGACCCCAATGTTTCCCAAGCATTATTATTGTCTGTGACAGTGAGAGAGTATCTGAATAATAGTCATTTTGTTACATTTCTGTGGGCTCAGGATTCAGGGAGGTACTCCAGGTCTTGCTTAGAATTTCAGAAAGGTCTGTGTGCTTCTAGGTGTTGTCCACAGAAAGGTGATGGTTTTGCAGTGGTAAGTTGGCCACGAGGGTTCTAGGGAGGGCAGCAGCCCCAAGGACAGACGTGCATGCAGGAATCTAGATTGCTTGCTAAAGCAATTGATCACTTAGTGGTGCCCTCCATGCTCCATGAAGTTAACCTTTACCAGACTTAAGGCTAGACCTGTTACATATGGATGAAATGCAGTGTCTTAAAGACATTCGAAGCTTACTTAAAGTGTTCCTTTTACCTTGAGGAGGAAAAGATTGTATTTCTTTTCTCCCATTAATATTTTTATTTCTTCTGTTCCCAAATCTGATGCTATCGAGTCATGATCTTTGTGTCGGGATAGCACTTCCAACACTTACTGTCATGACTTTAAAGATAATGTGCAAATACAGCAAGCAAAGTAAGATTCTCTATTTCCTTCACTGATGCTGGCTCAGTTACTGAAGTCATTTATTAGAGGCTTTTTCCCTTTTTTTCTTTTCTCTCTTTTTTCCGCCACAAATGCAGTTACAACCTTTAACATGATTATCTTCATTGATATGTTAATGGATGGCTATAGATTCACTCACACAAATAGAAGTCCAATGCGCTATCCATTGCGCTACAGAGCCACCTGATTCACTCACACAAATAATTCATTATTAGATATCACATTCTGACATCTGGTGTGACTCTAGCTATGTTGGAAGAGGGACTGTCAAAGTCTGGTCCCTGGACCAGCCAGCCCCAAGGGCATCACCTGAGAAGTTGTTAGAAATGCAAATGCTTGAACCCCACCGCCCTAGATCCACTGAATCAGAAACTCTGGAGGCAGGGCCTAGCAATTTGTGTTTTTATAAGCCTTCTAGAAGATTCTGATGCCTGTTTAAGTTTGAGAACCAGTGTTCCAGAATGAGCCTAGTCATGTCGTCAAACCAACCCACCAAGAACACTTGAATGTCTATTCCTTAATGTTTCCACAAAAGTGAAATCTTAGACTCCTATAAGTTGGAATGAAGCATTTAATTATGTAACTTTTATTTCATCTATCTTCAGTCTACAGATAACTGGACCAGGCAATAAGATGATTCAATTTGTGCTAAAATAGCACAAATAATAGTAACAGTTAACAATGTAGAGTATTTTTTCAGTCTTCCAGGTGCTGACACATTTAAAATTTCACTTGATTATGCAGCAGATTCAAATGTACCATCTGAGTTAATGCAATGTAATTGTTGGAAAAAATAACAAAACAAACCGTTACAGGACCATGTTTTATTCTTTTCTTTGTCCCTATATTGCTGATTTTCCAGCATTAGAAACAGCACTTGGTAAAATAAATATTATTTAATGAATGGTCAACTAAATGAATAATGTTCAACAGTACCATTTGAATAATATTTGCTAGTGGATGAGGGGGAAAATCCATGGAGTTTTATATCAGGTCTATTTGGAAGGAGAGAGAACTTTATGGAGAGCATTTCAATTTTGTAGCTGTATATTTGACACTAAGACATTTGACAAAGGTTAATACTCATTGACTTACAGATTCTCTGTAGAAATTAACTTATTGTCTCAATTTCAACGGAAAGCACAAGTTCAAAATAGCTCTTGGGTCACACTCATGAGGCCAATATTCTTTCTGTGTTATTATTAAATACTATTAGATGGGATAATATAATTTTTTCAAGAACATAAATATAATATTTAGGAAATGATTGAAATCATTCTTTTTAAAAAAGATTTTATTTATTTATTTGTCAGAGAGAGAGATCACAAGTAGGCAGAGAGACAGGCGGGGTGTGGGGAAGCAGGTACCCTGCTGAGCAGAAAGCTGGATGATGGGCTCCATCCCAGGACCCCGAGATCATGACCTAAGCCAAAGGCAAAGGCTTAACCCACTGAGCCACCCGGGTGCCCCTGAAGTGGTTCTTAAATCCATTTTTATTATATCTGTAATCTAAATTGGAAAATTGTTCTCTGTTAGTTTACTAAATTTGGTTAAATAGTATTTTAAAAAATTATATTAAAGATAAAAATTAAGAATTGTCTTTGAATATGGGCTATAATAAAGCAAAGAACTTTTAAAAAACAAAATAAAACTCAACATTTAGCTAAGCACTAAGTTTATTAAAGGCATTAACCAAGTACTTTTACTAATATTCAAGACTGTCATCCTAACCAAATATTTCAGGGTTTGATAATATTCTCTCTTAGTTTCGAGACTTTTAAAAATAATATCAATCCTAAGACTCTTAATCTTTTCGTAAGCTTTCCAAAAACAGTAAATCCCAAACCACAGTGTTTTGAAGCAAATTTCTGATAAAGAATTTGGAGTATTTTCAATAAGAATAACAAAATTAAACTTCCAGGAGTGTGCTTTAGTGGAAAAGATTCGAGCATTGGAGTTAGAGAACTGGGCTAGATTTCTACCTCTGTCACTTGCTAGATCTAAGTCCAAGTTAGTTATCTCACTGAGCCTCAGTTTCCTCATCTATAAATTGGGACTGGTAAAAATATTTGCCTCACAGAATTTTTGTGAGCACCAACCAGAACTGTGTCTAGAGATCGGCAGTCTAGATCTCTAGATTCTCTAGAGATCTAGAGACTCTAGATTCCAGTCTAGAGATCGGCAAAATGATAATCTTCGATGTACAATAGCTCTTTTTATGTGAAAAAACAATGTGAATGTACATGAAATAAATCATAAAATGTAAAAGGATGCATACATTTTGGTTTAATATATTAATTTTTGCAGAAACAAAGTGAAACAATTAGAGATGGGGAATCACTATTTCTAAATACACACTTGGCAAATTCAAGCCTGTTTGATTTCATGACTTTCTTCAGTGAGTGCACCAAAGACACACAAAATCTGAGGAAACAGCAAAGTCTTCTATCAATTTGTATGAGGGAAAATAATGCACAATTCCCTAGTAATTCAAAAGCAAGCTGCTCTGGAATTCTGATGTGACAAGGAACTAGATAGGCACATTCAGATAGCCTGCAAGCTTCTTTAGTAACATGAATGTGGCACTGAATTTTCAAGGAGAAAAATAAAGATGACCAAGTGAGTGACAGTATCCAAAAATGATCCTGCCTTACATTCTTAGGTAATTTTCATATCACCTTCTACCACTTACCCTAAATAAACAGTAATAAAATAAGGGTGAACAATATCCCCCAGCAAGACAACTACCCTGTCATCTTCTAATTCACCGAACCTCAACCTTTCCGAAGCACTTACCAAGTGTCATGTGGTACAAATTCAGAAATGGAAGAGATATAATATCTGAAAGAGTTCAGCCGTTCAGCTCTGCAGAACATGAAAGAAAGGCCAGATATCTAAAAAACCCGAGTAATTATTGAATACGGGGCTAAAATCAGGCAAGTGAAAACAGCCAGCAGACAAAGCACTAACTGAAACCCACTCACCTTGAGGAAATTTCATGACAACACATACATAGTTACCCACACTTGATCAACAATACCACAGATAACCAGTCAGAAAAAGCCTAAAGGCAAGGATGCAGAGCTTCTAATAGCTCTAGGATGCTCAAGTTTTTGTAGTTATAAGCACAAGAGATTATTTATATAGAGCAATAGTTCTTAAAGTGTGGTTCATAGACCTCTTGGAGGTGCCTGAAATCCTTTGCATGAAGCCAAAACTATTTCAATAATAAAGATGTTATCTGAACTTTTTAACCACTTTGACTTTTTACTGACAATGGAAAAACAATGGTGGTAAAATTGCTGGTGCCTTAGGACGATTCAAGGCAGCAGTACCAAACAAAACAAGCGTCATTGTGTTCTTAAATGCTACGTACTTTTGGTTTTAAAAAATTGCCAATTTCACTTAAGAATGTCTTTGATAAATAAATAAAATTTTAATTTTGTTACATCCTAATTTTGAATATGTATTTTTTAATGTTCTGTGTGACAAAATGGGAAGTGTTCCAGTATACCAAAGTGTAATGGTTGTCTTAAGGAAAACTTCTTATGCAACTATTTGAGTTGCAAGCTAAACTAACCTTTTTAAAAATTTTTCATGTGAAGGATTTGAAAGAATGACTGAGAAGTATTTTCAGACATGGATATATGGCTGAAATTCTCTTGACAACGAACAAAGTGAACCCTGTCATTTCAAGAAAAACAATTGACAATACTTACTGCCAATGATAAAATTTGAGCTTTCTAATGAAAAACAGAATTTTGGAAAACTACATTCACCACCATGAACTTGACTTAAACATTTACCTTATGAGATTGGTGGTACTACAATTAACAGATAATTTTTTAAAATATTGTACAATGATATGCGTCAATACTTAGAAGTTTAACATAATTTGATGAAACCATATTTTCCAAATATTGATGCTTGGCATACAAAATCATACATGGGCAAAGGATTCATGAAAAACATGCAAGGTAAAACAATGGATTCAATTTAACAGAGTATAGAAAGTTAATTATTATAATCTCATAGTTCACATTGCAACTGATCAAAAGGAAACTACTGCCTGTCAAGTACTGGTGTAGTATCAAAAAAGGATATCCATAATTAGCTGAAATGATTACAAAAATGCACTCCCTTTTCTTTCTTTTTTTTTTTTTTTTTTTTAAAGATTTATTTATTTATTTGACAGACAGAAATCACAAGGAGGCAGAGAGGCAGGCAGAGAGAGGAGGAAGCAGGCTCCCCGCTGAGCAGAGAGCCCAATGCAGGGCTTGATCCCAGGACCCTGGGATCATGACCTGAGCCAAAGGCAGAGGCTTTAACCCACTGAGCCACCCAGGCGCCCCCCTTTTCTAACTATAGATCTGTGTGAGTCTGGATTTTCTTCATATGCTTCTCCCAAAGCAACATAACAAATTGAATGCAGAAGCAGACATAAGAATCCAATTGTCATCTAATAAGCCAGACACTGAAGTGATTTGTAAACTTATTTTTAAAATGCCAGAAAGTTCCCTAATTTTGTGTTGTTTTGAACAATATATGTACTTTTCACAAAATTGTGATCAATTGTAACATGTAATAGGTTTGTCATTTTTAAATGAATTAATAAATATATATTTGAAATGTCTGCTTTTTCATTTCTAGCAAGGTAAATGTCAATAGGTATAATCCATGTAATTAAAATCTCTTTTGAGTACCGAATATTTTTTAAGAGTGTAAAGGATTCCTAAAACAAAGGGTGTGAGAATCACTAGTGTGGATTATGAGAAAACAACAACAAAAAAATTTGGTAAGATTTTGATTTCTTAATCATACTCTCTTTGGAGGCTCTCAACAATCTTGGCCAAATGCCACATGTGAGCATGAAAGGACGACGTTAAAATTGCTATGTTACCTATCATGGGGGATTCCTGCAGGGGGTGGATCATTAATGGACTTCCGGAAGAAACACAGGAAGTGACTCTCCCTTACAAGCAAGTCCCTCTGGTAAGCTCCTCAGGGCATTTATTCTCTGAAGGCCAAAATACTTTTAGCATTGGAGCATAAGGTACTTTGATTTTGTGATACCCCAGGATGTAAAAAATAATCTCAAGGGATGATTATAGAAAAAAAAACTGTGTCTAATAATAGTAATTTGTTTTAATTTTCAAAAGCCTTATAAATATTGAACTTATGATTGCTTTTTTGAGATATGTGTGTGCATATGTATATATATATATGTGTGTGTATCTGTGTGTAAATATATATATGTGTAAATATGTATGTGTGTAGTGTGTGTATGTACTATACATAGTGTCTAATATTTACTTGCTGAGTGGTATGGACACTAGAACATTAAAAGACATCCTAAAGTTATGGGGACAAAGTTCATGATATGAACTAATGTAACCATTATCGAAGTTCACCTGTTAAACTTTTTCTTCAATTCTAGCCACTTTATTCTTTTGTTTTTCCTCTTCCTTTCCAGCGAGGTTCTAGCTCAGTACCCTCATTGTAATTGACTCCCCCAGGCTCTGTCCATTTTTATTAAGCACCAAAATGTCAGCTAGTTAGCCAAAAGATGTTGCTGAACTCTGCACGGTGCATTGCACACACTCATATTTAAAGGTATACATGAGCAGGGGAGACCTTCTGCAGAGCCAGGAGCAGGTCACAAGGAGATGGGAAGCCTCCCCTCCTGTCATTCCCCGAATGCTAGAATTTCCTCTTAGAACAAAATCCCTTTCGTTTAAGGCTAAAAACATGGGAAATCCAAATACCACCCTTGTTGTACTTTACTGTGGATGGCGAAATCCAGGATCTGTTTAATGGGGATCTGGAAGAAGAGGCTAGCAGAGAGCCCTCCCGGGGAAAAAGAAGGCTGAAGGGTTTGGGCTCCAGAGACGCCAACATCAGTCTCCCCAGGAGGCCATGCGGCGTAGTGACAAGACCTTGAGGGTTGGTGCCAGCTACACCTGAGTTTGAATACCTGTTCCCCCACTCAGTCACCAGCCAGGTCACTCAAGACTATCTACTTAGTCTCATGGAGAGTCAGTTTCCTCATGTGGTAAAGGAAGACAGCCATATCTACCTAGCATGGCTGAGCAAAGATCCACTGAGAGCAAGCTTGTGATATGCCTCGGACACAGTAGGTGTCCAATAAGTGTCTATTTTCTGTTTCTGTTTTAGAACTTTTCACACACATTTTGGTATTTGTTACCTTTTGAATGGGCAGATGAACCCATTTTCCAGGGTACAACTCTATGTATTTTCACTTCTTCCCCGTGTCCTGATGATTTCACCTGTTTTAAAACTTCTCATAGTATCTCACACAGACCAGTATCAAAAGCTTTCTTTTAAAAAAAAAATGCAAAGAATAGGGTGTTCATTCTATTCTCTCTGTCTCCATGGTCAGCTGTGTCTTCCAGAAATTCCAAGAAGTTAGTGAGGCCTGACCTTCCTCTTTTTCTTCTTTTCTTTTTGTAAAGCATGCCAGCAATCTTTAATCATGCTGTGATTTTCTAAATGCCACCCAGGTTAGCCCCTGAAATAGTTCCAAAGAAAGGTTTAACCCACAGACAAACAAGTAGCTGATTTGCACTTTCCAGAGAGTACTCAGAAACATCTTTTTTTTTTTTTTTTTGTAGTATATTTGTCAGTTTCCTCCCTTTATTTTCATATTCATTTCTAGGGAGAAGCATTTCCTTTTGTTACAAATGTTAGTAAAAACTCAGGTCCAATTACAGTTTCGTGTGTTGTGCTTACTTTTTTTGGAGAGGATGAACATGCAAAACACTTTATAGCATTTTTTTTTCTTTTAAAAAGAAGAAAAATGGGTCTGTAAAGTGGACAGAGTTGACTTATTAGATGCTTCCTCGGCCACCTAGTAAAATAAAAATAATTCAAATAATTTGAAAAATAATCAAATAAAGACTAATTTGACCAATAGAATTTACTGTTCAAAATGAGCAGCTTTGGAAAGGAAGATTAGTATAGAGAAACTAGGCTAAAAGGGGTTGGAACCAAGAATAGCAAGTGCTCTGTGTATTAATAGCATGCTGTCGACCCGTCTTAAACAGGCCGGAAATGAGCCATCCACTCACTCTGATGGAAGATGATGAGAACTGTTCAGAAGTTGAAGTCTGACACAAATGCAAAGGGACAGAGCCAAGATACGAACATCCAGCAACTAACAGCCTGAAAGTCTAGAGGGAAGGATCTCATCAGAGATATGAGTAGACCTCAGAGAAGCAAGCTTGCTTCAGATGCTTCCTTTGCAGCAAACTTTCCTCTGCCCCACCTGCTTTGACTTGGCAATGACAATCCCAGAGGTGACTGTGAAGAAAAGCAAGAACCCAGTTTAAAGGGACAGTCTTGGAATGAGTAAAATGGTAAGCTAACCTCAAAAAAAAAAAAAAAAAAAAATGAAGTAATGTCAGAGATGTAGAGGAAGCAAAAAATGGCAAAAGCTTCATTTTAAAGGAGTTACTTTAAATGGCGTCCTTTTCATTGATGACAAATCAGGATCCTTTTACTTGATGAAGTGTTACTACCAACAGGAAACTCTTTAGTGTTGACACCCAGGGATAGCCTGTCCATTTTGTGTTACAGTCCCCTCCTGTACTCAGCAACGATCAGATGAAAATGTTGGAGCTACTTTTTGGAGTCAACTGAAGCGTACGATGTGTGTTAGATAAGCCAAAACCATCAGTGGCGTTCAGTGATGAAGGCATAATCAGCCAGACTTGGTGCCTGATGTGGTCTGCCTCCTTGCATTTCCTTCTACCTTACATTTCTGTTTTAGAGATTTGCTTTCATTCTTTTCAGATCTCCAGTGCATGCAGTGGAAATCCTCCTTAAGCATTCCTCTCTCTATTTTGTTTTTTTTCTCCTGGTAGATTGCATGCTTCCTTCACCTTGTGAGAAATAGGTCTGGCAGCTTTGAGGCGGGTTTCTTAAAGTGTAGTGGGAATGCCTTGTGTTATTTGTTGAACTTCTTACAAGAGTTCTCCTTCATCATGCCCAATGTGCTATTTGCAAAATACATGGCAAATAACCATTCATCACTTGACATCATCAGAGCACTGCACCACTTGATTGCTTCTCCTCTAGGTAAGTGCAAATGATGATCTAACTGATCACAATCGCTGATCAGCACCTGGCCTCCTGCAAAGGTCCATGCAAGCACACAGGCTTTTTGTAAGACGCCACTGAGCACGTATCAGATGGAGCACCCTCCCCCATCACCTTCTAGCTCCTGAAAAACTCAATAACTTGGTATTGTTCAGTGAGTCATTCAAGCGAGGAGAGTGGAATTCTACCTGTTCCTCAAGGTAGAGTATCTGGTAAGCTGCTGCAGACTGGTAGGCATTTATAGCTCTTTCTACGTATAAAGAGCTCACGGTTAGGTGAATGCAAGCCTTGGGTGAGAGCTCTGTAACTTCCTGTGTTTGTCTGAAATCAAGCACAAATTAAGCCAGTGTGCAAAACAGAGCTCAACAAATGTAGTCCTCTTTTTCAGCGGCATTTTTTAATGCTTTTTTCTTTTTTTCTCCCCACCGGAGAAAGACGTCGTGGAAACAGATCAGAAACACACACACAGAGCCGAAAACTTCAAAGTAAACTTTCATAAATGCCACACACAGTTTCAAAAATGATCATGTAAAGGTTTTTTGTTTTTTTTTTTTTGTTAAAACATTGGTTGTAATTTCTACTAGGTGTCACAAGTCAGTGAACCATTAAAAGTGAACCGGCTCACTGAACCAAACTGAGCTGAACAGATGGAATTCCACCCTTGCCATGCTTGAAAGGCTCCATGAACAATACAAAGTCTTCTTTTAAGTCCCCTCCTTGCAGTTGCTTACCTCACTAATGCAAACACGTGGGGAGCTCTCAGGCCGGAACATGGCCCCTCAGCTCTTTGTTCGGTTGTTCAAGCAGAAGGCAAGGCAGTTCGGTTGAAATCCTCAGGGCCAGCCCTTGTATTTTCAAAGTCCCAGTGTTATTTTCCATTTGTTCTCAAATATATGTTAGTAGTAGGACGTTTGGTTCTCTTTTCATTTTGCCCCGGGTTGTCACTTACTCTAATCTGTCCAGGTACAGATGTACCTTGAATTATTTAATTATTTCTTGGAATATTTTTATTTTCTTGTAAAGGAGGCTGAACAGCATGGACTCCTGTTATTCTTTTTGTCCGTGTCTTCGGTTTATTTATTTACATTTTCTTTCTTTCTTTCTTTCTTTTTTTTTAAGATTTTATTTATTCATTTGACAGACAGAGATCACAAGTAGGCAGAGAGGTAGGCAGAGAGAGAGGGGAAAGCAGGTTCACTGCTGAGCGGAGAGCCAGATGTGAGATGGGGTTTGAACCCAGGACCCTGAGATCATAACCTGAGCTGAAGGCAGAGGTTTTAACCCACTGAGCCACCCAGGCTCCCCTATTTACATTTTCTTTCTTTTCGAGAAATGCAGATGAATGCCAGACCACAACACAGACAATTTCAGTTCTTTCTTAAATCCTGAAATCCTCACCTAGTAGGGAAAGTAAACTGATAAACTGAGTTATAGACATGCATTGTTTACTTGTGTATAGAGGTGCTAAAGATAGTCTTAGAGGACCAAGGGATCAAAGGAGCATTTCTAGTTAATGCATTAAGTGTTAGTCAATTAATTAATTCAATATATCTCTATAAGGGCTAACTAGGCCCAGGTATTATACTGAACACTGTGTGAGATCTACAATGAAATGAAACTCAGATCTCTGCTTTCAAAGAGACTGTAAGTTAGAAGAGATGAGCTAGACATAAACAATTGTACATTTGAAAATTCATACCATTTCAGTAGTTCCTTGATTTCTATACTCCCTCCTGCTATCCTTCCTCTTTTGACTCCTGACTGGTGCCGTGCTCTGTTGATGTGTGATCTACACGTCCATACCTCCCATTTTGGGTCTCTGGAGATATGTTATTTTCAAGGCTTATGTTTTGTAAATCTTCAAACTAATTTTGCTTCTTTGTATATTAGACTATTCCCTCAAAGCACATTCTAACAGGGTTTGGGAGACAATGGACTGAGAGAAGGCCAGAGGGTCAGGACTGGGAATTTGGTTAGGCACATAAGGTACTGGCAGGTGGATCATTGATTAATTCCAGAGAGGTCAGCTCAGGGAGAGATTAGCAAGTAAGAGGACGAGAATCCAGGGTGACTGGCATTAGGGATCAGATACTGAGGTTAGGATTCCGGAACACACAGGGTCAGGGGGTGAAAAAGAAGTTTTTGGCAACATGAGTCATGGGTCCAAGTCAAAATCTCTCAACCACAAGAGATTAGGAGCAGTTCAAAAGGTCTGAGTAAGAGGCATAGGATGTAAACAGAAAGCATCAATTGAGTGATCCTGCGTTTTTCTCAGTGCTTAGATGTGGCTCTTGAACTTGGGCGGAAGCTGTTTACAGGGGGAGGGGCCACAAGCAGGCAATTTTTCGATTAAATGAAGGATAGGGCAAAGAATTAAGCGTGTTGTGAGAGCATTAAAATAGAACATTTAGAAGCTGTTTATGAACCTGGATTTCTGAGTTTACATATTCTTTAAGGATTAAATATGCTATTTAATTTTTAGGCAGTAAAACAGCACTGAAGTTCAGTCTTGAACATTGTAGATATTAGTTCAAGTCCATGTCCACGTCATCCTACTTATTAGCTATATGAACTCATGTCAGATACTTAACCTCTCAAAGACAGGATTTCTTCAAGAGTAAAATGAAAATGACACCTATCCAAGAGTGCCAAATAATCTCAATATTTAAAAATAATAGATGTAAAATTATTAGATGTAAACGTGATTATTATCATAGCCCTCATTATTAAAAATCTGGATTTTTTTATTCAGGAATTTTATCCTTTTCCTTTTCAGAATACAAGTACTGTACTCTATAAAATTAATAGTTTGGTAATTCTCACTGATTTTTTTTTTTAACCCAGTGTCTCAATCTTCTCTCTGTTTATTGTTTTATTAGTCCCTATAAGCAGAAATAACAAAAGCTTATGAGGAAATACAGTTCAACACCGCCCTCCCCACAAAATGGTTTCCAAGCTTCTATCCAGAGATCCCCATCTAGTAGCATGAATTGAAACACCAGGAGAGGGACTGAAAGCCTGAGAAGAGCAAATATAAATCCTTCTCTATCTTGTTCTCACAAAGCAAATATTTTACATGGTCACTACTCCAAAACCATACAAAAATGAGTTCCCATGTGATTCTTTGGATTTCCTACAAAGAAACCTAGTTAATAAGGCTTTCTGCTGTGGGTGTGGTCAATCCTTAAACCAGCACTTAAGCATCCATTGATACTTGACTGTGGAATAGTCCAGAATGTGTTTTTTTTGTTTGTTTGTTTGTTTTTAAAGATTTTATTTATTTATTTATCAGAGAGAGAGGGCGAGAGAGCAAGCACAGGCAGACAGAGTGGCAGGCAGAGGCAGAGGGAGAAGCAGGCTCCCTGCAGAGCAAGGAGCCCGATGCGGGACTCGATCCCAGGACGCTGGGATCATGACCTGAGCCGAAGGCAGCTGCTTAACCAACTGAGCCACCCAGGCGTCCCTCCAGATTGTGTTTTAATTGAAATGCTATTTTAACTACTTCTCATGAATTGTCATGGGAAAAAACAAAACAAGACAAACAGCCATAAATGGAAGACTTTTGAGGCAGAAACTGATGGATGACATTACAAAGGAAAAGCTTTTCTTCTCTACTTCACATTGAGCTTCCATAGTACTTTATTTAAAATATTAAAATAACATCAAATAAAGGGCAAGAGCCTCATTTTCTAGGCTAGAACAAGCCTGGAGTACCATAAGCTCTTCAGAAATGTATTGGAATGGAATTTTCTCTTTCTTCATGATGCCTGTTTCTTGGAACAGGCATTCTTGGAATGGGAATGGGAATCATCTCAACTCACACCCTCCCATTGCCTTATTTTTTTTTTTAAGATTTTATTTATTTATTTGAGAGAGAATGAGTGAGAGAGAGCATGAGAGAGAAGAAGGTCAGAGGGAGAAGCAGGCTCCCCCAATGTGGGACTCAATCTTAGAAGTCCGGGATCATGACCTGAGCCGAAGGCAGTCACTCAACCAACTGAGCCACCCAGGCATTATTCACATCCATTTCCAAAACTTAACTTATTTGTGTTGCCTAAATTTTGGTGTCACATGGAGTATGGGATCAACTGGGATGTTGGGGACAAGGAGGCCATTGACATAAAAGCTACCATCAGTCTGCGGCTGACTTTACAATCAGAAAAAACTCACTCATCCATAGATTAAGGTGATGAAGTCTTAGAATATAAGTGAAGTTCGGTGGGGAGGTCAGCCAGTGCCCAAGAATGAATTCTAAAGATGTCTTTGGTGCAAAATGGTGGTTTATTAAAGAACGGGGACAGGGGACAGGACCCGTGGGCAGAAAGAACTGCTGCCCCAGGGTTGTGAGGAATGGTCCATTATATACTTATAAGTTGGGAGGGGGGTCAGGGATGGCGTAAATCCCTAAGGAATTTTGGAAGCAAGTCTTCCAAGACCTTGAAGGGCTAGATGTTTTTGGGAAAAATGTTATTCATTTCCAGTAATAAAACCTTTGTTGTGAGACTCCTTACCAGTGGTCCTTATGCTTGGGAATGATTGTCAACACTACTTGGAGGGTTTAGAGATAAAGGAAGTTTCCAAAGGAATTGTTAAAGTAGACTTACAGGATCCTGGTTGGGGGAAGGGGTCGGTCAGGCTAGGATTGACCTTTGCCCTTCACAAAGCCTTAAGGTGGATGTAGTCCCTAGAGGAATGTCACTCTGCCTGTTTTAAGGGCTTGTCAGTGGGTAAAGGAATTTAATAATTTTTCTTCTGCCTCTGTTTCCCGCATCAAAGGGTATCTCAGAACTGTATGCTTTCCCTTGGGGAATAAAACTAGTCACTTGAACTTTTTCTCAGTGTTTGGTAAGACATTGGCAATATCTTTGCAGTTGTGGATTCTCCCTATCCCCTGGGCTTTGAGCAGGAGGACAGAATAGTGAGAAGTCTCATGCCTACATTCAGATTCTGTGAACCCACTGAAAAGCCTGAGAAAGGATGGACATCTAGAAAGAAAGGAGCCGACTGTATTATGCTCAAGCCATACTCAGCTACTCAGAGTTCCTTCCCCGGGACATCTTATAGATTTCCAGTGCCTTAGCCCCACGCTTTTGCTCGGAAATGCCTATCTCCATCTCTCATTTGCTTCCTTCAAGTTCATATGTTGTCTCCTTTGCAACCCTTCCTCACACACTCGTTTGCTCCATCCGCAAACAGATGTCACTGCACATTTTTCTGTACTTCCACAGCAGTTATTTATAAATCTTTCTCCTCCATTCATCCGTGACCTTCTTCACAAGAGGTTCTATCTAATCTTATTCATCTTTGGAAGGCAGAGTAAGTTAGTGGGTAAAAATATGGACTCTGGAGTTAGAAGGTTTGGGTCAAACTATTGTTTCCTCCACTTACTAGCTGTGTGATCTTGGAAAGGATGTTCGACCACGCTGAGCCTCAGTTTAATCATCTAGAAAAGGGTTGTTTGTTGCCCCACAGGGTTTGCTTTGATAACTAAAAGAAAAATCCACAGAAATCACTTCGCAGGAAGTAAGCGCTCAACAACTATGAGCTCTGATTAACCACATTGTCTAGTGTGCTCGGTACCTATCATTGTCCGGCTCAGAGTGGGGCCTTGGTATCTGCTTTGTTTTATTTAGCTCATGTCCTCATTAAACCCCAGAGTAATAAAAAAAAAAATACAGCTTCAAGAGTCAGCTTATATATTTCTTTCACTACAGGTTAGAAAGGAGTCAGTATAGAGCCTCTCCTTGAAAGATGGTGGAAAGGAAACAGAAGCTGAACCACTGAAACCCGAGTTCATATTTAACATCGTGAAGAACACTGCTAAGATAAAAGATTGGGGAGTTACAGATCCCTAGTTCCAACTTTTACATGACTTCTCATTTACTGTGTGAATACAGAAATATCTTTGGTTTTATTTTTTTAAAATTTATTATTATTATTTTTTTTGGAACTCAGTTGCAATATCCACAAAACAGATATTGTAGTGCTAACTTGCCTTCTCCAGATGTAAAGAAAACAGAGCACAACAACACTCAGCCAATTTTATTACAAGCCCCCTCCTGCTCTTCCAGCAGGGAAACTGAGACACAAGTGTGGGGACTTGATCAAGGTCGCAGTCAGTGGCAGAACCAAATTAAAATTCATGTTCCCAGAGTCCTTTCCGTGCCATTGCTTCACCTACTGACCCATGGTGCTCTAACCAAGAAGTACTTCTGATTAAGCGCACTTTCAGGTTTCAATAACACAAAACCTTGGCAAGGACTTTAGGTAACAACCTCATATCATATATTCCAGCCACTTTTTGGCAAGAACCAGCTGTCTCATATATACGTTGATTTAATTGCCTCGTACGGGCTGACATTGACGAAAGGGGAGCACTTCTGATATTGAACCAAGAGTACAAGGGTTTAATAAAGTCTCTATTTGAAAAATAAAAATGGCAAATAAAAATGGGGATAGATGTCTTCCTTGTAGACGGTATAGTCCATTAGCAGGGACCGTGCCTTTTTTGGTTCACTATTGTGCTTACAGAGCTAAGCACAGTGCCTGCATATGATGCCTTTTCAATTAGAATTAAATGAATGAATGAACGAGTCCGTGGAGGCCCGAGTTTCAGGTGTCATTGAATAGCCTCCCATACTCGATGCAATGTTTCCCTCATACGAAAATGCTGGATGTTTTCCTTTATCTAATGCTTTAAAAATGTGTCTGTGTATATGTATTAGCATGCTAAAATTTAAGTTTTGAGAAAGATTTCAGCATACACTAGATATTGCACACCAAAGTAAGGCCCTGAATCAAAATGCGCATATTTTAAAGCAAAAGGTTAAGAGCTGGTTTCACAAATTTGGAGCTTGACACTAGGGGAACACTGACCCAAATGGAGGATGTAAAAATGTTAAGAAAGGAAAGGGGAAAGCATTTGAGGACCATTGCACAGGGAAAGCTGCCCCGAGAGCTTCTTTTTTCCCAAAGGGAGGAGGGCTGGAGACACCCCAGCCTTCTGTCAAACGGAAGAAGGAAGAACTTCAACAATTGTTGTGAGAGCTAGTTATTCCTCCTCTGGCTTTGAGACCAGAGTGGAGGGAGACTGACTTCAGCTCAGGAAATCAAAGAGCAGAAGACGTGTTGAAGAGCTGGTTTGACAGCTCTGAGGTGAGTCACCACCATATTCAGAAAGTAACTCCTTTCTCTTGCCGGTTTCAGAGACGCAAAACCCCAGGTACCAGGGAGAGATCCAAAGTAGGAATGGCTTGAAGCTACTTTTCGTCCAGGCAGAGAAGCTGGCCTAGAGAGGCAATGGGACTCCAGCAGAGAAAAATCTCCACAGAATGGGCTACTTAAGAACCAGAGGCTGAAGGGAGAGGTGGGCCAGCAGAAGGACAAGCAGAGGCTAGAGGTGTGGTTGGAGGGGACCAGCGAGGGCCTTCCAAATTTCGCTACTAAAACCTCCATGAGAATAAGAGTCCGCTTAAACAGTCTTCTCTGCCCAGGTACCATAAAATCAGCTTAGAACAATAGCAATTTATATGAGAAAATTCCCTGTCGGCCTTTCTGCTTCCAGATAGCTCCCTGGGTTTCAACCCAGGAGGGGTTAAAGACCATAGCTAATGAGTCGGGTGGAAAAAGTAGAAGAATTAGGACAGAGAAGATGCGTGTCCTGCCTTCCAGGTGACAGGCAGCTAGCTCTCTTGAAACTGGCCCAGCCGGTAGACAGGAGAGGAGTGAACTGTAAACCGAGTTCAGAATTTTCATCATTGCTGGCAATGGGCATGTGACTATTGATGTGACACTGTTTTGAACCTAAAGTGAATCTGGAGCCATTTATTAGCAAACAATAAACATGGAATTAAAGGAACCCATTGAAGGGGTTTCTTCATGGCAAGGGAAAACCTTCTCCTGAGTACATTTTGAAGAAGGAGGAGACACCAGGATAAAACTACGTTTTGAGTACATCTCATAAACTGAGCTTGGCCAAAAAAGCAGATATATTTCCTACCTCCTACTTTCCTATTTCCTACTTTCCTACTTCCTACAACGTGGTTGATCTATAGGTTATATCTCAAGATCTCTCAAGGCCATTTCCGCACTTATATCTTTCCCACTGGCCCATCAGACTTAGAGTTGGCTTGGAAATGAGGATTACGACTACCTTGGTGGAAGTCAGAAGAAAATGAAAAAGGAGAGCTAATGACTGGTACACTCTTGCCATGGAAACGCATGGGATGAAGGGGGAAGAAGGGAGTGGGCGTGATGTTTATTGAGCAGCTATCCAATGCCACACACCCCGGAGTGCTTTCACAGGACTGCTCTGACATTCCTCCATGAACAAGAGCTTTATTTTAAAGTTGGTATTCCTACACCCTCTGTGTAGAAGAGGAAATGAGAGAAGTGACTTGCAGAGCCTCATGAATTCAGGCCAGTCAGATTCCCAAATCCCTGCTCTTTCTGCAATTCCATACAGCTTCCTCTGAAACTACGTTTTAAATACATATTGAAGCTCACTTGTGACTTCCCTTGTCCTTTTTAATCTCCAGAATCTAATCCCATATCAAAGCTGATAGTATTTTTAAATAAGGAAATTGTTTTTGATTTCCATTACTACATTTTTATGAGACTACATTGACTTCTTTTATTAGAATTGAATTTCAGGATAGCAAATGTCATATGTTCTTAGCACTGTATACCTTTCCATTATAGGGCACAACAGTTGATTCCAATCAACTTTTTTTTAACTCATTCCACATTTCCAATATTTTTATACTTCTATTACCATTCACAAATATTCTCAGAAGTGTGTTCCAATCTGGTGATATTATAACTTTCCCCTAGGGGTTTATTAGCTTCCATGTTACAGTATTCATTTCACCTACTTTCATTTCCTTGGACTAAGTCCAGAATAGCCCCTGGTCCTGTTGATTGCTTCACAAGCTGTGTGAGGGAACATTTTTGTAATGCACTCAGAGACAAGCATCCATCGGACTCCATTCCTGTGATCTATCAGTCATTGTCAGGGGATTGAAATTGCATCACGTTGACTACTTTTATTTCTCTAATGCCTTCACATTTTTTTTTCCTGTTCATTGCTTAGCTTTCTGTTATAGAAAAACATACCTCTTCACATTAATATTTGTTTGTATGAATTTCATCCTTTTCAGAAATGTGGTCTTTCTATGTAGCTTGGCTTTTTTTTTTCCCCCACCCAAGTAGATAGGGATTCCCAGTTTGAGCCCATGTTGCATTCACCAAGATTTTGACATGTCCCTGGAGGTAGCACCTCTAGAAGTCAGGCTATTACCCTCTAGGATCAAGTAACGTCTTCAGAAAGACCCGTCCTAAGGAAGTTCAAAAGCAAAAGGTAAACTTAAAGTTGGAGGAGAGATTCTAAGTATGGCATGATGCTTGTCACGTGAAGGGTCCAGTAGTCTAATTATAGGATATACATAAACTTGGGTCCTTAGGGTGAGGCACATGAAAAAAGCAGATCAAGTAAAAATGAAATGAACAGTTTCTCTATCTCTGAGGGATAGTAAGAACACAAGGTATAAGCGGCATTGATATCAGGAGCCAGGTGTGGATGGCCTTATGCTGTCCTGGAAGATGGTCATCCAGGTGGGGTAGACAGTGGGGGCACTGATCATGGTATGTCTGTGGCATGTTTTCGGAGGCCTCAAAATCAACTATTGGAAGCATTGCTGGTGTACACAGGCATCAATGATGACAGAGCTTCTGATGGGCAGCAGTGGAAACTGTGGAGAAACTGTTGAGACAGATTGAAATTCCTGCAAAGTGCATTGCTGGAGAAGTTGGGAAATGCTGTTTTGTACCCCTTAGGACCATTTTCTTAGCCCCAGACTGACATGGCCCAGGTAACACAGGAAATGATAAGGAAAAGAATGACCTAAACAACAGTCGATACTGAGTGCCAGGTGCTGTCTCATTCCTCACGATACTGCTACATGGTCCTACTCCTGCCCCCATTTTGCAGATGGTGAAGCTGAGGTCCTGAGAAACTGGGTCATATACCAGAGACAATAGAACTCCTGAATGTCGAAGGAACTCAAGAAGACTAGTCCCAGCAGACATGCTTCTAGCCATCTTAAAACACTGCAACCTCATTACTTTTGTCTCAAGATTTAAGTAAAATCTTAAAAGATGATCTTTTGAAGAACTTTGAAACTGGTGAAATTCTGTTAAGGAAGACCACCGAACACATTAACTTGGGATTGGAAAAGGAATATTAAATTTATTTTAAAAAGAAATATTATTTTTAATAACTAAAATATCTTTATTATAAAATAAAACTCCTTCTCTTCCAGAATTTCCCAATTCTCTTAGTATTTCAATGATCTTGCTTTTCTCTTACATTTTACTTTTGATGACAGTTGCAATCACTCTAGACCAGACCATGCCTGGACAATTACAATAGCCCCCCAAGGAGATGCCCTGACTCTTGTCTGTTATTTAATATATTGCACTAGACAAACATTACCACAAAAACAACCACTTGTAACCAGTTCAAAACATTTATTGTCTCTAAATATCTAGTAAATAAATCCTGTGCTCTTCAGCCTAGAGTGCCAGGCTATTGATGTATACATATGTTTGTATAATGTCTTCCCTGTATGTTTCCTTATCTGCAAATACACCCACCCTAAACTTTACTCTCCCCACAGTAGTGGCTCCTAAACCTACTTTTCACCTGCTGTAATTATGGAAAATGGCACTAGTTCTCCAAGACCTTGTCCAACTCTTGTATTTTTCATAAAATTCCTCAGTCTCCTGACATATATGATGCCTTTGTGTGAATTAATAAAAGGCCCATCGTACCTTGTCTGAAGTTGGCTGTATTTGGGGAAAGAGTGTGAGTGGAAGTGGGGTAAATTTCAGCTGCCCCACTCCTAACCCCCTCCCCCTCCTTGCCGGGAGAGCTTTTTGTGCAGAACACATACATTCTGCCTGTGGCAGCCCTGTCCACCGCCAACCCAGGAAGCATTCACACTGCATCCAATTCCTAGTGCAATGATTGCCTCTATAATTCATTAGGCAATTAATCATGTATTGCTTGGTGACATCCCTTCAATTTGATTTTTTAAATTCTTCATCGATATTTTCCATTTTTAATGTATTACGGTCTTAACTTCTCAAAATGTTCCCTATTGAGGGCAGGGTTGACATATTACACTTCTTTGTGGTTCTCAGAATGCACAACACGGTGTTTTGGATTGTAGGAACTCAAACAAGATGTTTGTTGATTTTTTTGAATTATTGTTACACAAATAAACATAACTAATTACAAATGAAGCATGAATTTTTTGGAATTAACAAACAACAATTGGCTGTCCATTGTTAGCTGGAAAAGATAACATTTCCACCAATGCACACAAACACACACACATTCATACAGACTCATACACATGCGTATGCACTCACACACAATTATAGTGTGACTATACTTTACCTTAATTATTATTATATGTCTTTCAGATTTTGGTATATTGTACTATGTACAACTACAAGTGGAGAGAATTTTCTTGCACTTCTATTTACATTGAATACCATATAGCCCTTCATTAAAGCTAGGCTTCTCAACAACTATTTACAAATACAAAATTTTGACAACAACTATTTACAAATACAAAATTTTGACAACAACGATTTACAAATACAAAATACTTCAGGGGAAACAATGAAAACATTTTAGTTTCTGCTGCAAATGAGATTTAATTCTGAGTGGGAGAAAGCATTCATTGTATTCATAAATACAACATTAGCAAGACAGACAGAAATTCCATAGAAGCATCATAGGACATATTTGGAGAAGCCAAGAGTCACGAGCCTTCCCATTTGAGCAGGAACTTTCAACAGGGCAGATAGATTCCACTGTCATGTTGATGTGAAAAGACTCTTATAGGCAGAGACTGTTATGCCCAAAGACGACCACCAGAGTCCAGAGTCAAAGCCAAACAGCAAGGGTCATATATTATGAGTTCGAACCCGGACCTCCGCACATTCGTTGCCGGTGATGCTAAGAGGTCCGGAGCTCGGGATCACAACACCTTTTATACACTATTTTTGGGGAGGCAGGGACTTAGCATACATCATAGTATCTTGTAACAAATCGCCACATACCGCGGGAAAATCATAAAGCAACTCTATAATATGACTGGCGCGCTACAGAGCGGGAAAAGTCTGGGAACAGATTATTGGTTAGGTCAAAGGGCTGTCATTCTTCAAACTGCTTGGTTGGCACCGCTAGAATATGTGTCACCTCAGGATTGGCCGGTGTCTCCCTGTCAAGCCGCAGGGCGCCAGATGGTTATTATCTCTTGCACCCAAGAGCTGGGTGGGGGATCCGGGAGCAGTCATTTTGTCATGTCCAATTCTGGATGGGGGTTTCTCTGGTGCCAGATGTCTGTTATCTCTGGGCCCAGAGCTGGGTGGGGGTCTGGGATTGGCCACTCTGCCAGGTTCAATTCTGGGCGTGTGTGGTTACAGAGTGCCTATAGAAAGTCTGCTGGTATTTTTCCATCTCCTCATAGGTTAGCAAGCAAAGGTACAGAAGCAGAAATAGCGGTAATGGTCATAATTTTATTCCCTAAGCATCTCAAGGCAAAGCCTGGACAAGGGTAAATTGAAGAACCAACCTTGAGATCACAAAATTTTTTTCTTTGGTGCAAAGTATCATTGTCTAGCACCTTCATGATGCCACATCTGCCTACCTCCCAATCACGGCTGATGTAATGTATGAGGTCTGCCTGGAGTGGATTACCCGCAGCATCACCTGTTTCAGTCCTCAGCAATGATCCCTGTATAGTTAGAAGAATTCTGTGCTAGCATATGTTCTCTAGTTCTCCTTACCCTCTAGAAGGACAATCTTCAGATGGAAAGGGATGGCTAGAATATTGACACTCAAGTTTCCTATAACAGTTTCTTTCCTTTTAGGGTTTTCTCTCTTGGACAAAATTTTTCATCACCTTAGTCAGTCTTGGGAATATACTGAAATACTATTGGAGAAAAAAAAAGCCCAAAACAATCTTTTTGTATCTTCCATTCACCTTAGCACAGTTAAGAGAGATTGGAATATTCTTTTTTTTTTTTAATTTGACAGACAGAGATCACAGGTAGGCAGAGAGGCAGGCAGAGAGAGAGAGAGAGGAGGAAGCAGACTCCCCACTGAAAAAGGACCCTGATGTGGGGCTCTATTCTAGCACCCTGGGATCATGACCTGAGCCGAAGGCAGAGGTTTTAATTCACTGAGTCACCCAGGTGCCCCGAGATTGGAATATTCTAAGGGAATGTTATTTCAGTAGCATGTGAGTGACATTTCTACCTCTGGTTATGACAGACTACTTGTGTTAAAATAACTCTCCTCTGGAGTACAAGGAGAAAAGCTGGAAGAAGCTTTAGGAATCCCTGGTTACTGGCAATATCCCTCTGATTGTTGGAGTTAATGTTAGCATTAGGGCTAGCTACTAAGACTGTGAATACACAAGGGGCCCTGAATTCAGGGAGGAGGAAGTGCATTGACATTTTCCCAACATTTTGTGCCACACATCACTTCAAGGCATATGCTAATCCCTAGGTGGGCAGGCTTGAGCGCTGAGAAACTAAGCAGAGTTTTTGGCAGTTTTACAATGTGGGGAGGTAAAAACTGGAGTTTAGGGCTATGAGGGCAGCCAAAATTTCAGGAGTCAAAGTCCTACAGATTTGCTAATTTATAAGCATCCTAGACTAAGAGGTGGAAAAGGCAAGATGAAGCTGTCAGCTAAGAAGATGGGGAAGCCATCTTTGGCTTTGATTGGTCTTGTGGTCCTGGAGAAACAAATTAAAGTTCAGGGCCCATCAAGGAAGCAGGACCTAGGAAACATGGCCATTTTTTCAGTTGAGACTCCAGAAGTCTACACTTGATCAGTAGAGGTGGACAAAAATCAGCTGTCACAAAAATAGAAATTCAGCTTCAATTCAATTACATCCATACTTGGGTTAGTATAGACCACCCCTATTCTTCCCGTTTGCTAGAAGCAAAAATGATTAATCTCTCCAGGAGGACAACATCATTCAGAGCTCCAAACTCTTATGCACAATGTCTGGTATTCAACAACAACAACAATAAATTACCAGGGAGGAAAATACCAGGAGAAAACACCCAACTGCAGGAAGCCAAGAGAAAACAATAAGCAAAGAAGACTGACAGGTGAGTCAGATAAAGGAAAGATGGGACATGGACTTAAAAATAACTGTGCTGGGACACCTGGGTGGCTCAGTGGGTTAAGCCTCTGCCTTTGGCTCAGGTCATCCCAGGGTCCTGGGATGGAGCCCCGAATCGGGCTCTCTGTTCAGCGGGGGCCTGCTTCCTCCTTTCTCTCTGCCTGCCTCTCTGCCTACTTGTGATTTCTCTCTGTCAAATAAATAAAATCTTTAAAAAAATAAATAAAATAACTGTGCTTATACCAGTGTGCCAGGGTTTAGACAAAGAACAAAAAGTGGGAGTTGCTTTACCTATAAGAGACAAAGTGGACTTTAAGCTAAAGGTTCGAGGGAGACCTCATGATCAGAGGGTCAATTCACCAGGAAGAAGTAAGAGTTGGAAATCTGTATGCACCAGATAGCAAAGCCTCAGACTACATAAAGCCCATTTGACAGAGTTAAATGGAGAAACTGACATGTCCAGAATCATAGTGATAGGTTCAAACACATTTCTTTTAATAACTGAGAGCAAGCATAAAGAAAACTTAGTGAAGATGTAGAGAGTTTGCATAACATAACATAAGAATGCTCTTAACCTGACTGACTTACATAGAGCATTGCTCAAAGCAACCCCAGAATATACATTCTTTTAAGTGCATGTAGGACATATCCCAAAACGATATATATGTTGGGCCATAAAGCAAACCGCAATTTAACTGAAGGGTTTGAAAACATACAGAATAAATTCCAGAGTTAACAGTTCAGTGTTATACACAAATATTTGGTAAAAGTGTAGATCTTATGTTAAGTGTTCTACCATAAAAACAAAAAACAAAGGGCAGCAGGAAACTTTTGGAGGTGATGGATATGTTTATAACCTTGACTGTGGTGATGGTTTCACACATGGATACACATATATGAACTCATTACATTGTTTACATTAAATTGTTTACATTACAAAAGAAATGTAACCATTTCTTTTGTATATCAAGTATAACTCAATAAATTTGCATTAAAAATAAAATTTCCAATTGTCTGGAAATTAAGAAAGTCTCTTGTATAATTCATAAGGAAGTGCTTAAAGTGGAAATTAAAAATATTTTTAACTTGATAATAAAAATATGATATTTTAAAACTGTGGATTATAGTTGAAGCTATAGATGAGAGAGAAATTTTTAGTCTTAAATGTATTTTATAAAAAAGAGAAAAGATTACAAATTAATGATTTGAGCACTTATTTCAAGAAGTTTAGAAAAGCCTGACAAATAAAGCACAAAAAATAATACAGAGAGGATAAAGATGACAGACAGAAAACAAATATAGAGAGAAAATCGAAGAAGCAAAAACTTGGGTACTTGAAATATTAATAAATTCATACAATCCTAGTAAGACTAATCAAAAGAAGAGAAGGAGGATGAACACAGAATATAAAATTGACAATTCAGATATTACTCCAGATCCTTCAGACATTATAAACAGATAATAAAAATATATTAAGAACAATTTAAACACGTATGAATTTTAAGATACAGATAATATGGACAAATCCCTTTGAGAAATACAACTGAATACATCTTATATAAGAAGAAATAGAAAAGCCAAAAAGTCCTATATATATTAAAGCTAAGAAATATACAAAAACATCTCACACACACACAAACTGAAAGGATAAGACAGCTTTATCAGTAAATTCTTTTAAACAATTACAGAAAAAAATCTTTAGAACATACCCCTGTGACTTAGCAATTTCACTCCATCAGAAATACATACATATACTCACCAAATAATGTGTGTGTGTATGAACATACATACATATATGTGTGTGTTCATAGCAGCAGTAATCATGACAGTTCATAACCATTCAAAAACAGTAGCAACCCAATTGTTTATTATCAATGGAATGGATACATTCTAGTATCTTCACACAATGGAATTCCTCACAGCCATGAAAATTAATAAACCATTGCTATATGCAATCCCATGAATAAATCTCATAAATAATAAATGAAAGAAGTCAGACACAAAAGGTTACATACTATATCATTTCATTTACATAAAGTTAAAAATCAGGCACAACTAATCTATGGTATTACAAGTCAGGAGAGTGTCACCTTTGGGGAAGAAGAGATAGAGAGGGTCCATGGAGAGCCTCTGGGTTACAATGACATTTATTTCTCTATCTGGTTGATTATATGTGTATTCACTGCACAAAAATTAATTGGGCTACACACTTATGATCTGTATACTTTTCTTACACGGGTACTGATAAAAATGTTTATTTGGGGGGAAAAATGTGTAACAGTGAGATAGGGAAATTGATGCAAAAATAAGCAAAATATACTTATTAAAATGCATACTAGCATTTCAAAGATAGATATTTCTGACCCTAAGTTTCGTGTATAAAATAGTAGAGAATTATATAACAAGTTTTCTCAAATACCCTTATAAAACAAGTTGGCACAAACTGCTAGGTCTTTCTCTCTTACCAGGTTTCCCTAATTGTATTTTGTGTTTGTGCTGGTTTTTTATTTTATGAGTATAGGGCTGAGTTAGACAAACTTTCTCCTTCCCTCCCTCAGCTAGAGAGACAACAGTGCACCCTTTCTGTAACTCCTGGCTCTCCTGAAGCCTGAGCTTTAATTGCTGAAGGATCCTTAGGAAATATTATTTAAGTGTGTGCTCCAAATCTGTGGAAGAACTCGGGGATCAGGGAAGTCAGAGCACACTGGATGCCCCAGGTGGGAAGCGCCTGCCATCACCTGCACGAGACCGGTTCTCAGGCCCACAGCCGCGTCCCAGAGGCCGCTTGACATCTTCTCTGACAGATTCTTGTACTCTATCCTTCTGCGCACTGCCACGCCAGTACCTCTTACTCGGTGTTCCTTCCCGAGATCGTGGATGCACGACCGACTATCCAGTTTCTTGGTGGCGGCTACACCAGCCATCCTTAGCCCACGCTCAGGGGAGGACCACTGCTCTTTCTCTACCATGTTTGCACAGGCCCTGCCCCAACTACACATAGCTTGGCATTCACAGATATTGTGCTGTACGTTTAACAAGGTTTTACTTACGGTTTGGGTATAAGGTCATGGGTGTGGAATATGGAGAAGTCATGATGCGATCCGAAGCCCAGACTCTCGGGGAAAGTTTAGGTCTGGCCCCCTCTGCTCTCCCAGGGGTCCCACTGTGTGCCGGGATGGTTCGTGTCCACCTACCCTCACTTTCAGACGTCTTCATGCACCTGACGCTATAGGAGTTGGCTCTAGCTCCAGAGAGAGACCGTTGTTTTCTCCCATCCCTTCTAAGGCCCTCTGTGTAAAGAAACGCCTCTCTCTTGGAGCACCTGTGTGGCCCAGTCAGTGAAGTGTCTAACTCTTGATTTCGGCTCAGGTCATGATCTCAGGGTTGTGAGCTTGAGCCCCAGGTGTGACTCAGCACTGAATGTCGAGTCTGCTTGGGATTCTTTCTGCCCTCCCCCCCACGCACACACATGTGTGAGTGCGCACACGTGCACTTTCTCTCTCTCTCTAATAAATAAATAAATCTTATATAAAAAAAGAAAGAAATGTGTCTGTCTTTATTCTAGTTGCATCTTTGGCCTAAGACGTAGTGGGTTTTCAATAAATATTGTGTGAATTAAAAAAAAAATCATTTAGTCCTTGTTTACTGTCCTGTGGAGACTCGTCAAGTCTGATTCTATCATCTAAATTAGCTAGCATTTCCAGATAACCCATTGTAAGTTAGTGGGGCCCCCTGAGATCGTTGAGGACATACTTTCTAACTGACTATAGAGCGGATGACAGCTATCATTTCTTTGTCTTCTTTTGGATTAGGATTTGATAACACATATTCTTTAAATTCAGCCCTGAAATTTCTGCCTTCTTTAGCAAGTGGCGAAGTGAATTTTTTAAAAATTTTTTTTATTTTTTATAAACATATATTTTTATCCCCACGGGTACAGGTCCGTGAATTGGCGAAGGGAATTTTAATCCCAGCGTTGGGCTTACTGATTTTTGAGATAGTTTTGTAAACTCTTCATCTAAGATGAAGCCAAGATCCAAGCCTTACTTGAGTGTGACCGCCCCAGCAGCAGTCCTCCTGTCACCTGGGAGTTTGTTCAAAATACAGATTCTTAGGCCCTACCTACAACTTCCAGAATTAAAATCTATGTTCTAATAAATTTTGCAGGAGATTTGTATGCCTATTAAAGTTCAAGAAGCTCTCCCAGGGTTCATGGTTCTTGCTTCTCTTGTTTTAAGTTGTCTGAACGGAGCAGAATTCACATTCACTTAGAAGAAAAAAGTTGTCTTGTTTTGGGTTTTCCTCCTAAGTTTCTCTTCTATTCAGATAGCACAACTCTCTTAATCTGAGCAAAGAGAGTAGGATGGGATATGGTGACATATGTGCTTCTTGCCCATCTCTATCTTCCGGTAAACTTCTACCCCTAAGATATGGTAGGAAGAATGTCTGGATGTTATGTCTGCAGCATAAGCTCATTCCTTTAAAGATGCTGGAATTTATCACCATCAATCCAGCCTGTTTGTGCCTTCCCTCTGCCAGGCACCGGCTAACAATGATATCCCTCTCTTCTTCAACTCTTTCAGCCTTTAAGAAAATTCCAGCTTTAAAATCACTTATCTAAGATAAATGTAGTTTCCTCCACCCAAACATTACAATTGTAGCCCATTAAAATCTTATTAAGAAAATGGCTTAGTTTCTGACTGTCGACTAACTTTAAAATTAAGGCCCCTTCTAACCCTGTATCCAGAGCCGGAGTACAGCATTCATCTCATTAGGATTGCCACACTAAGCCCCAGGCAACAAAGGTTAGAGGTTATATGTTCAGGATGGATAAGTTCCTGGTCCATCTTTAATCTCAGGAATGTTACCAATGGGCTTTCTTCTCGACAGCAGTCTTTGTGCTCACATGAACCCTTTGTAATTGTGTGTGTGTGTGTGCATGTGTGTGTGTGTGTGTGTGTGTGTGTGTATGTATGCATCATCTCACATCATCTCATTACTTTAGTGGGTAAATTTCCTTTTTAATCCCCTTTCTCTACCAACACGTGGTATTACATTCTTATGTTTTGGATGTTTGTTCTCTGTGGTTATCTCAGATATCTCAGATATTCTAACTCCTTCTTCTACTGATTGAGTCCTGAATCCCTCCATTCTGTATTAGAATAGTTGGAAGAATCTAGAAGGTTATTCTTGAAGTGGAAGCTGCAACTTTGACTGAAATGCCTTCTGTAGGGTAGCAGTGACCTTCCTCTGCCTAAGTGGGCTCCTCTTTCTTCTGCCTAAACAGGTTTCCACATCCAGTGCAGGCTTGAGACCATTTCTCCTGCTGCTCTCTGCTAGGTGGTAAATTATCTGGCTTCCAGAGTCTCAAGTTTCCAGAAATTGTTATCTCTAGAGGCAACTTCAAAATGCCCCAAAATCTAAATGCCTATACCAAGAGTTCAGTGTGGAAAATAACAGTGAAAGGAGGGATATAAAATTGTTAACATAGTTAAGTGAAGTTTTGTAAAATTTATTAAAGAAATTATATGGTATAATTGAATGGAAAATATAAAATTTTATACAGAATGTTCTGGAAAATATATATGATTTGAACATGCTAATGTATGTGGGCAAATGATTTTGTTTAGATTAGTAGTATAATTATGGAAAAATGTTTTTCTTGGACAGCTGCTGTATTTTGAATTCAGTAAAATGTTTGTTAAGGGCCTCAGACATTTGTCATTATAACCAAATGATTATCAGTGTTGAGAACGTCAATGACAAAATGCTTGCTAGGATTCCGCATTACCTGGTTGCCTGCTCTGTTTGTGAGAGCTGCTGTTTTCGCAGCTTCCCGGCGGTATTCCCCTGGCCAGCGCTCAAACGCTTCTTCCCTTTGTGCTAAAGCAGATTTCCCAGAGAACGTTCTCACCTTCTGGAACTTTATGATTTCCACTCTCGGCTGACCCGACTCCCTACTGGCTGGCTCAGTCAGTACCCTGACCTCAAACCTACCTTGACATCCAACACTCAGACACTTCTAGCACAATCCTTTCTTCTGCATTTTTGAGAAATTCCAAGTTTAAAAGACAGGGCTTAAAAACAATTACCTTCCACACACCTTTCTTTCTAGATCCTTCCTGAAAAGTTGCAGGATAACATTTTCAACACATTGTAATGTTATTTTCACAAATGTGTCTATTTTTCTCCTGTCAGTTTCCAGTCATGTTTATTTTATGTTTGCTGCTTTAATGAACTTTCGTCTCTCTATATTTTTAATTTTCATTTCTATTTCTCATTTGTTTGCCAGCTCAGTTTTAGTATATCTCTTTCTTAGTTAGTTTATTTTATTTTTAAAGTAAGCTCAGCATGAAGCCTGACACGGGTCTTGAACTCATGACCTGAGATCAAGATCTACTCTGAGATCAAGGTCAGATGCTTAACTGACTGAGCTACCCAGGCACACCTCTTCCTCTTAGTTTATAATCTCTTATTTGAATACTTACAGCTTATCTTTGACTCTTTTTTTTCTTTTTTATTAAGAGATATAATCCTATCTCTAGTTTTATTTAGACTGCAGCATTTTAGCTCCTCCATCTCCTTGACGGATTTATTGTTTGAGTTATTTCGTGTGTGTGTGTGCCTTTTGCTTATATTCTGTCCCTTCTTTCCTTTTTGCTGTTTCTATGCATATGTTCCATTGTGTCTCTGTGTCATAATTGGCTTATATTTTAATGGAGCCTAATATTTGCTATACAATATTCATGGAATGGGATAAAGGTAAGGTGGCAGGGGAGCAAGAGGTGAGATTCAGCACTTTTGCCTGGATTTCCTCATACACATAACCATTCAGGAAATCAGTTATGTCCTTTTCTTGGTGGCAGGTCTCTCTTCTGATTTTGAGCATGGCTCATCATGTCTTATCTCACCCTATCCTGTGGATGGGGGTCCAGGTTATAGACAATAAAAATGATGACAAAGATAATTCTTCCTTTAGTACGGGATTCCTATTGTTCCATGACACAGTTATGCAGTGTACCCTGGTTCTCCTAGATCATAGCTCTCTTTTCAAATACCCACTTGATTAGCATTTAGGGATGTGATTATATTAATTAAATAATTAATTAATTAAATGAAACTATTTTGACACAGTATGTGGCAGGGGCATTTCATATATTGCATTTTGGCACTGTGACTATTTCCTTGTTCCAGTGGAGATTAATTTCTCTCTTTGAATTACTTAGTAGTTTTTGTGTTTCAGTAGTTTTTGGTGGATGCCTTTGCTCTAGCATCTTTCCCCATATCCTCAGACTGTACTTTTTAAAATGGGGCTTCACTGATGTCTTAGAGAAAAGTCAAACAGAAGATCAACATGGAGAATAGACTGTGTTTCCTAAACTTAGACCAACCCGAGAGTCTTGTGGTTTGCTGCCCTATGCCTCACTCTCATCCTGTCTTCTAGACAGCATGTGCCATTGTATTGGAAAAAACTGTTTTCCCTCCTGATCTCTCTCTTGAGCATATAAGGGGAAACCCAGTTCTTCCCCCACTGTGTGTTTTTTTCCTACTGTGTTATTTTTTTCCTGTGCGTCTCCTTTACTCTTACAGAACTTCACTTCTGGTCACTAAATGCGTAGGGGTTTTGCCTCCCACAAAGCAATTCTCCACATCAGCTGGACATCCTACAATTTAACTCAGTTCTGACACTGTCTACCTGGAGATAGTGTCATATCCCAGGGGTTAAGAGCTTGGTCCCATAGTTCTGCTCCCACCTGACTTCTGGTGCTAATCTCAAGTTGTAGGTCCCCAGGTCACCCACAACTTCTGTCCTTGGCTCTACATCAGAGATTCCCTCCTCAGGTTTGGTTAATTTGCTGGAGCAGCTCACAGAACTCAGGGAAACACTTCTTATATCTGTTAGTTTATAAGAGGACACAATAAAGAATATAGATGAAGAACCAGATGAAGACATCCATAGGGAAAAGTCTGGGAGGATCCCGAGAGCAGCAACTTCTTTCCCAGTGGAGTTAGTGTATGCCACCTTCCCAGTACGGATTGTGCTTACTAACCTGAAGGCTCTCTGGGCCTCCTTCTATCTTTGTATGTTATGAGGCCATGATCAATTACTAGCTCAATTTTAGTGTCTCTTCCCACCCTGGAGGATGGAGGTGGGAACCAATCATGGCTTGGCCTTTCTGGTGACCAGCCCTCATCCAGGAGCCCACCAGAGTCACCTCATTAGAACAAAAGATGGTCCTAGTGTTCTAATCACTTAGGAAATTACAAGGGTTTTAGGAGCTCTGTTGGGTGCAAAGGCCAATATATATATTTTGTCTGTTGTCTCATAGCCGTCCACAGAAAGGAGCTTACTTTGTCCCCTCCACCACCCCTAAGAGTTGCTCCAAACCTTTCCAGACCTTGTAGTGGGGCTCAAGCAATCCTGTTTTACACAGTTGTTCTCTAGACTCCATTCAAGGGCTCTCCTCCTTCGTGCTCATTTCTATGGCGGCATATTGGACTCATCTTAGGATGAATAACAAGAGTCATCCATGCCTTTCACGTGACAAACCCGTTCTGACATATTGGTTTGTGGTTTAGCCTCACTGTCCAACAAGAAAAATGTAAAATAGTGTAATGTTGTTAGATTTCCAAATTTCTTGGTTTTTCACTTGGTTTCCAAATTTCTATATTATACAAGAAAGAAGAGTGGCAAAGAGAAGTAATGTTTTTCCAGCAATGGAAGGACAGAGAGAGGATTAAGTCGTTAGAAGGGCGACTTTAGTGAGGGCACCCCAGGTGAGATGTACTCTTCAGCTAAGTAGTTCTTTTGTCTCAGCATTGAACAGCCAGCAGCAACCCCCTATCAGAACCAATGCTATTAAACATCAGAATCATAGAACTTCCTTATTTTTATTTCATTCTGATGCTTTCACGATTTGATGTTCTGGAAGTTTGTCTCTAGGGAAAATATACGCTTGTTTTCTTAAAGTTTTCCTCAGCAGTTAAACTTCTCCTTTTAAAATAAAAATAAAAATGCTGAATTTACAAGTGAGTCTGTTAGCATTCCTACGTTAGATGGTCTCCAGCACAAAGATGAGGCGGAATTTTGCAGTAGGCAAGGCTGGTGGCAGGTCAACAACACCAGTAAATGTGCCTAAAGGGGTTGGTCTTGGAGGCAAAGATACACTTCCCTGGAAAGGATGCTTTCATTTGAACCTCTGTAAGTGGGGACACTGCCTAAAAGAGAAAATATCGACCTGACACCCAAACACTGATAAAACTAGACTCATTTAATGAACCTGGTGTCACAGGTCAGCCTCAAAATAACCCCAAGAAGCTTTGAAGGCTAAAATAATTTTAACCAATATGCCATCCCTTGCAGAAGTCAAAGCTTTAAAAAATCGTATCAGAGTTCACCAAGCAGAAATAATTTCTCATCCTGGGAAGGTAAATAAGTGTTTATATTCAAGATTAGTTTCACTTATTTAGATGAGTGTCAAATATAAGATACCTTGGGATATTTTAAATTTAAGCAAAGCTTGAAATAATTTTCTGGTTTTTCTAAAAAAGAATTTTTTTTAAAAGATTTTATTTATTTATTTGACAGAGAGAGAGACAGTGAGGGAGGGAACATAAGTAGAAAGAGTGGAAGAGGGAGAAGCAGCCCTCCTGCTGAGCAGGGAGCCTGATGTGGGGCTCAGTCCCAGGACCCTGGGTTCATGACCTGAGCCCAAGGTAGATGCCTAACCAACCGAGCCACCCAGGCACCCCTAAAAATGCTTTAAAAAATCCTCACTGAAATAAGAAGGAAACCCATATATTGAGCATCTTCTATGTGCAAGGCAGTAAAATTAGAGATTGCTAGATATTATCTCATTTAATTCCTATAATTGCCTGACTAGTTACAATACTGTCCCATCTTAAAGATGAAGAAAGTAAGGCACTGAGATTTTGTTTCTTAGCCAAAGGCTTACAGCTAATGTAGAGGTTATTATAATAACCTAAGTCTATGTCCCTACTGGAAAAGGAAAAAAAAAAGATAATTATTGCTGTGTCAATGCTTTCCAGTCAGAAACACACCTGTCTCTTTCCAGTCAGAAACACTCCAGTCTCGAACACACCTGTGGTTGGCTTTTAGGTTTACTCATTGCCGGGGAGGGAGAATGCATACAATGTGGAAAGATGTAGCATCTCAGAGGGTATTAGACAGAACCTGTTATAAGATTTGGGGTTTGGTTGAGTGATTAGGGGAGGGTCTAAGGAAGTGGGGGTTTACTCTGGATTGGGTAGGAAGCAGGAATAATTCTGTGATTGGGTGTCTCAGTTAATATTATCTACAGGAAAGGTAAACCAGGGTAAAGCATAACGGTAAAGGAGTAGCACTCAGGGGCACCTAGGAGGCTCAGTGGGTTGAACCTCTGCCTTCGGCTCCGGTCATGGCCTCAGGGTCCTGAGATCAAGCCCTGCATGGGACTCCTTGCTCAGCGGAGAGCCTGCTTCCTCCTCTCTGCCTGCTCTCCGCCTGCTTGTGATCTCTCTCTCTCTGTCAAATAAATAAATAAAATATATATATAAAAAAATAGGAAATAGCACTCATTCACATTAGCCTCTAGAGGGGGATGTTTGGTTTTTAGTGGGTGGCACTAGTGACCTTGTTTTTGTATTTAGATGAAACTCTGAAGTGGTCTTGTTTGATCTAAGTGATCTTGTCTGATGTTGGGGCTCTGTGAGATTATTTAACAGAAGAATGTCCGTGGCCTAGCTGTGCACACCAGCCCCGCTCCGAACAACGCGGAGTCCTGGCTGTGTCAGACCAGTTCCTGAATATTGGGGGCTGCTTTTTTGTTTCTCAACTGGAACCATGATATGACAGCAGAGAAGTAACAGTCGCCAACCTTTGAAATTATGAAACTAAGTATTCTCTGTCTATTGGTCAGAATAGTTTGTAGGATTTGGGTGAGTCTAAGTCATGATGTGACAGCTAGGAAAGGTCTAAGTCTGGAGTTGAAGCACACATGATGCGATTTCCATAGGACTGTTCACAGGCCATGGTTCCTGAAAAAGAAATGGCAGGAGAGAGAGAGAGGGAGAGGGAGAGACTGTATTCAAGATAGAACATGCAATCTGTCAATAGCACACCTCATCCCATTTGTCAGATTCTATTCATTAGGAATGTGTCACTGAATCCAACCCATACTTCAAAAGGCAGGGAATTAACCTTCATCTCCTGAAAGGAGATAAATCAAAGAATTTGTGTACATATTTTCTGAATCACCAAAAGTATATTTGTTTCAGTCATTATTATATTATAAAGTTGTGTGTGGGAGTGTGTGTTTAAAATTTTATTTATTTATTTGTCAGACAGAGAGAGAGAAAGAGTACAAGCAGGGGGAGCAACCAGTAGCGGGAGAAGCAGGATCCCCACTGAGCAGGGAGCCCAATGAAGGACTCGATCCCAGGCCCCTGGGATCATGACCTGAGCCGAAGGCAGACACTTAACTGACTGAGCCATCCAGGTGTTCCACTTATGAAGCTTTTTAATACTATGTTTTATTAAGAAATAGATGATGTTTTAAAAAATTATAATTAATTAAAACAAATTGCTTTGCACATTTTAACTTAATGAAGTTTATTTACTTAATGTAGTTAATATGAATGAAAGAGAGGGTACCTATTTAAATAGTGCAGGGAAAAGAAAGCACAGGGCATGCTACTTAATTGGATTCAAGCTGACTCAACTAGCTACAAAAGATATTCTGAGGAATCCTACAGGCAATTTGAATGTGGGACTGGTTATTAGATGATATGAAGAAGTTACAAATTCTGTTAGGGGATCACTCTATTGGGCCATGAAAGAAAATGCCTTCTTTTAAAAGAGGTACTTCTAAGTTTTTCAAGTGAAATATACTTCCTGTATTTATTTTGTGATTTCAGTCTTCCCCCCCATAAGTAAAACAAAATGCCTATGGTAACATTTTCCCAACTGAGTAAATGTGTATGAATGTTCAGTATATTCTATTCTTTGTACTCTTCTGTGTTTGAATTTTTAAAAACGAGTTAAAAAACAAAACAAAACAAAACAGCCAACCCAGTGCAGGTGAGTCTACCTCCACTCAGAGCATAGGCAAAGAGTGAGGAGAACACGAGAGTGTGGTCTTTCCCTGGGGTGAGTCTCATGCCACATCAAGAGAAACTCTATCACAGACCAGTTTTTATATGGGAATACATGTTCATTGACCATTATACGTTTGTATAGACAAAACTGTTTATATTACACTCCACAGGCTATTTTAGTATTTTGAAAAACGGCTTTGACATCATCTGATGTTTGCCTGTTGTGATGTTGTTAGAACCGAGACGGGGGTGTCTGTTTTAATGGGGGTGTTTAGGGATGGCACTAGAGCTGCCATGTTTTCCTCTCTACATTTCAGGCAACGGCAACCCTGGGTTCCCACCGGTGCTCGGCCCAAATGGTTCCATCTGGTGCCGTGGGTTAGAGTGTGTGAATAAGGGCAACCTCCAAGTTGGGTGATTGTGTATCACGATTCATCTTTTCCAAAATGAGACAGTTTCAAATAGTAGCTTGAGCTTTGCGGTGCTTGTAGCTTAAATCTCCCACGTCGAAGATGTCATGTTGCCTCCTTCCAGCTCTGAGAGTCGATTTGCCAGATATCAGTGCTTGACACCCACAGTTTGGGCTGGAGAGGCTGAGAATCCCATGGAAGGGGCAAGCCTGCCAGACAAAACTGTGACAGAGGGAGAGGGGGCACCCAGCAGCGAGGAGACCTGGATGTCAGAGACCAGGGGCTGGAAGGGAGCAGAGAAGGAAGGGCGATTCTAATGGAGGATGGAGCCAGAGACCATTGTTGAATTTAGGGTCAGAAAAATCTGTTGTGTCGATGAAGAATTAAATAGAGCAAAGACAATTGTTGCTCCAACTCCAGGTTTCACTCATAAAACAACGTGGGGTAGGTCTGCAGTTACCGAGTGGAGGAAACCTTGTGTCTAATTGATCCTTTTGAGCATTTACCTGTAATGATGGAATTAAAACATGATCTGTGCAGCACTCCTGCTGGAATGCTTCAAGCGTGCGGTGCGCGGGGGGGCCAGTCGGATCGTGTGCAACACCCCCCCCCCCCCGCAATAAGGCGACACTCAGCTCCGTCATAACCACCCTCTGAAGGCTGTCGTGGAGGGAGCTCATTCCATCTGTTTGTCACAATGGCCCATTTGCAGCCGTGTGGATGTAAGCCCTTTTAAAAATGATTTCCCCTCAAAAGCCCTCTCTTTGTGCGTGCTTGTGTGAGATTTCCCATCTCAGATCAAAGTTCACCTAGCCAACGTTACCGCGCCGTGACTAAGGCTGTTTCAACACTGGCCCCTCACTCCTGCTGGTGGCAAAGTTGGTTCTCATTCATCTTCCATACTCACCACCGTCATGAGGGGTGGCCTGGCCCACTCTGTGGCGTGCGCCTTGTATTTTTATCCGTGTCTGTCAGAGACCCAGGGTTCAGACTATTGGCGGTCCAGATGACATCTGGCTTCCCAGCTCCCCCGGAATACTGGCTGCAGTGCTTATCAGTGCATTATTCATCAAAACTGATGATGCAAGGTACAACATGCTGTCTGCAGTTCAGAGTATGAGTTGGAAGGCATTGGCAGAAACGCCTGGTGTTCTGTGAGCAGCATGTAATCAATAGTCTGGGTGCTTGTTCACTTCGTGTTGATGACTATTCCCTCTGGTACGTTTCTGTATATTTTTGGGTTCACTGTACTACCAGCTGTGCAATTTTTTCTTCCTCCTCCATTCCTCATATCAGCCCTGATAGAGCAGAAGGAATAACCTTTTTCTGTGCTGGGTGTCAAATCAAATCATCTAATGACCAAAAAGAGGGCAGCAGGCATGGGCAGAAAGAGACAGATCTAATAATTTCCAAGTGTACTTGGTAATAAAATCAAATGAGCTGCATTTAAATTCAGACTTTCTGCTACTTGACTCAAATTAAACAATACAAATCCTCCCCTCTGCTTCATCTCAAATGACAAACAAATCATTGGCTTCCCCCCTCCCATTTTCTCCTTTACCTGTGGGTAGGTATATGCTACTGTTCTTAAACCCATCCTTCCAAGTAGAGGGAACGTAGTTCCCTCTGTTAAGGATGAATGTTCAACATTGTCACCAACTTGAAGATTGTGAGGATTTTGTAAGTTGTTCTAGAATCAATACTGAAATCCATTCAGTTGAAGAAATTAATTTTCACTTGCAAGTTAAGCAGTTATCCATCTTACACAGTTTTAGAAGTTTGATTATTTATTATTGTTAAGAGAAAGATAGTCTTCCTTTTTGAGACATAGGTAAAATAGAAGTCCAAGTGGAAAAAAAAAATCTAGTTTCAAATGTTCAAATCAGTCTCAAATTTTAGTTAACTTCTTAGCAAGTATGTTAGAAGATTTTTAAGATTTTAATATCCTCTGTAAGTCAGAGTTTTAAAGAGCTCAGTCAGGGTCCCCATGGTCTCAGCAGTAAAGTCCACTGTCTGGTAGGTGATTTTAAAGGCTGCGAGGTCATGGACAGTATGTACCCTGGGGTTGGTCCTATGCCCATGGTTTAAGCACTGTGTGTCCACCATTTTTGTCGGGGCTAATGGATATTGCATCAAAACCACCATCACTATAAGATATTAACTGGTCCCTGAGTGTCTACCCAACCTCAGCGTTAAAAAATATATAATTCTTTACTTTTATACTGAGTAAGTTTGGTTCAACTGATTCTTAGTTGGCAATAGTATTTCTTGGATGCAGTGAAGACGTCCAGTAGGAATTCCAAATTCTGAGATGGGCTTGGGATGCAGCACGCCCAGCCACTACACGCACAGAGGGCATTCATCTCCTGACGAGAATGAATCTCTGCTTCTCGATCCTGCCTGGAAACACAGCTTCAAATGGACACATGCACAGGCTATACAGTGTGATGTGACCAGTTGTGGACAAGATTGGAATAGAAGAGGCAATCATCACGGTGTTTACTGAAGTCACATAATTCAAGTTTGGATAACGTTGCAGTTTAGTCATGGGGTATCTCAATGCCCGGGTTCAGATCTTGCCATTTCGTAGCTCTGAAGCCTCCAGTAAAGTTGGCTAGCTTCTCTGTTATTCAGTTTTGTCCCACGTTAAATGTGAAAAATAACATTACCCAGGTCATAGGGTTATTGTGAGGAATAAATTGAAATATATCATGTAAAGGATTAGCAAGCTCTTGGCACCTGTTAAGTGATCAGTGAAAGGCATAATTACTACTGACGACTAGCAAACTAAGACTTTGTAGTATTATTTCCATTCAATTCTCTTCAGCTGCACTAACCTCTGTGCATCTAACATGTGCAAAACACTATCCTATGTGTCGAAGAGTAAAAATAAGATGAAAATATGGTTTTGGCCTTAAGATGTTTAGAACTGATGGGCTGGCGTTAGACTTGCATACACTTAACAACAATAAGGGTACAGGAATGCCAGGATAGAGGCACAAATCATGTCCACACACCGTGAGGGTAAGAGGAGGACCGAGTCTCTGATTCTTCCTTGAGGTGGGTAGGAGTGTGAAGGAAAGCCAGGTGATTATTTGAGATAGTCCTAGAAATATGAATCAGAATTTAAAACATAATTGGGAGTTTGAGAGGATATTCCAAAGGAGTATCAGAAGCAGGAATGTGGGAAGTTGTGGGGATTACAGCAAATGGTGTTGCACATTAAGCATCTATCTTGTTTCATTGAGAGCCTACATGACATGAAGAAAAAAAAAATACGAGCTTGAGAGTAAGCTCGACCTGTGATTGAATCTTGGGTCTTTATTTCCTGGCAGTGTGATGTGAAACCTCACCATATATGAGTCATATTACCCTCTGTTCTATATGCAACAGTAATAATAATAATCACATGTATCCCATACTACTGTGGGGATTTACAGGAATAACATATGTAAAGTGCCTGCTTTAGGATAGATACCAGTAAATATTTCCTTGGAGAAGTAGAGAGTGGGAGGTTTGTTTGCCATTTTTTTAGGATAGCACAGCTACCAGCTAGAGCTTCCCTGTGCTTTGAGGTTTAGGGAAAATCAACTCAAACCCCAAAAGCACTTTCTGGGATGTCTATGTATCTGTAGGTCATTGCTGGCTCTAAGCCTCCCAAGCTTCCCCTAACTATCCTTCGTGCCCTTCCTTCTCTTCCAGAAGCTGAAATTGTCCTTCTCAGAATAGCCATGTGAACATTACTTCAGGCAGAATGGGTAGTACATGCAAAGACCCTAAGGTAAGAGTCTGCTTGACTGAATCAATGAAGATCAAGGAGGTCCTAGGGCCAGAGAAGAAAGGATAAGGAGACCATGACAGGAGATGGGGTCAGACAATAGTCAAAGGACAGATCATGTAAAGCCCACAGACTATGGCAAGGACTTCAGATTTTATCCTGAATGAGATGACATATCTTTGAAGAGTTTTGGGAAAGGGATGAGATGATGTATCTTGTGCTTAATAGGAACCACTGTAACAGTAAAAAGGAACATAGACTACAGAGATAAAAGGAGAAGGAAGACTACTTAGATGGCTGCTGAAATAATCCAGGTGAGAGTTAATGGTGGTCTGGACTAGGCTTATAACAGGGACAGTGGTTAGAAATGTTCTAGGAAGAGGGGAAATGATCCATTCCTGGATCAGATATCAAGGTGGAAAGAAGAGAAGTCAAGGGTGAGTCCAGAGCATTTGGCTGGAGCAACCAGAGGGTGGTGGTATTTGCCAAGAGGGGGAAGACTGGAGGAGGAGCATGTTTGGGGAGGGAGAATCAAGAGTTCTGCTTGGGACGTGTTAAGTCCAAGATGTCTTTTCCTATAAATCATCATCAGATGGAAACGTCAAGTTAATAATCTGAATACACAATTTTGGAATTCAGGGAAAATGTTAGAGCTCAGGATTAAATTTAGAAATGCATTATCCTCCAACTGTTAGATGAAAACATTACACTCATAATTCAGAACTATGGAAATAACATGGATTTTAGTTTTGACCTGAGAAATGAGTTTTGTTCTGAGTCAGTTTGCCTTAAACACCATCACGTACCCTGCAGTGCCTAGGAGCAAGGCCAACTCACAGCTTTGGCCTGTGTGGGGCCATCCAGTGAGGGCACTGGCAAGCCAACAGCAATGGATGTTGCACCCAGAAACCCAACAGGGGAAGAGGGAGGCAGATATCCAAACTGTTCCAGAACACACCCAGAGTAAACAAGCAAAACTCATCTTCCTTTATTTTGTGTTTTATATCACTGAGCAATTTGATTAAAACAAATCAGCAGGACAAAAAATGAAGTTGCTTTTCTGTGGGGAGACAAAATCAATGAGGAGAATCAAGGTTGAGTAAACGTCCTATGGATGCTCCAGGGAGAGGATAAGTTTTCCAAAATAAGAAGGGAGTTCTTCAGAATAAGTTGTTTCCTAAAACACCAAGTCACTTTCATTTAGTGCTTTAAACAGTGTCAGGGGCATGTGTCGGGGGCATGGGGCATCTCCAAGGATAAATAGTCCACGACCTGAGAGAGTTTCAGAAGTGTTCACGATACATTTTTGACTTGATAAGTTGCAGAAATGTTTTGCAAAGGAATTTCCTTATGAAAGTCATTGGGTAAGTCACTTGGAAAGAGTATTTGTGCAGAGGTCACTTGGCAACACTGACGTCATGACTGGTTGGCTGTGGTAAATTTTGGCCCATGGAGTCATGTGAGGGGAAACCATGATGGTGCACCATCCTGCGTTCCACCCAAGGGAAAACTTGCTCCAAGGAGTGCATGGAGCCAACTGCCTCGGACTGTTGGGGCTTAGGGATCTGCCCCCATGGACAACTAAGCCAAGCCGCTGTACAAGCGCCTGTGACTGGACAGCAGCAGACCGCTCTGTGGGAGCTCATTATGCATCAGCTCCTCACTGGCTGATGGAACCTTTCCTGCCCAACTCATCCTTCCCTAACACTTTCACAGGTGTCAGCCCCATATCGGAGTTGGAAAGCCTCCCCTAAGTGCTCTTCTTCCTCTTCTCTTTTCTCTTCCCCTTGGCGCGATCCCCAACTGATATCTTGCATTCTTAGCTCTGTCTGGGCATCTGCTCCTGGAAAGATTCGTGGACACACCCCATTCATCTTCACTTGGTTGTACTGGGAAGCTCACAGAGAAGATATGGGAAAATAAGAAACCTACTTTTATAACTTTGTATTTGTTCACATTTTCCCTGTTTATGCCAATATTTGATGAACTCTGAGACAGTCCTTGTCTCCAATCCCTGGTTTTCAAGTTTATGTGCTGGTTAGACCGCATGGACTCTTTCTGAGGGAATATTTAGCATTTTCAGAAAGAACACAAACATTTTGGAAAAACGACATTAAAAAAGTGTACATCATTTAAATTTCCCTCTGACAACTAAGAAGTTGTAAAATTTTACCAGCATTTCCCAATATTCTTTGGAGTTTTCTGAGACAGAATTGGTCCCTACCAAATATAAATGCTTATTCTCTAACTCTAACAGACTTAGGGAGGAAAGGCTGTGCTGGCAAATCTGAAAACAACTGAAACAAAGTTGGGATGGAATGACCTCAAATAAGCATCCCAGGGTTTTTTGAGTAGAGTACTTGTTTTTGAGGCATCCTTACCATCCTTAACCCCTTAATACTTTAATGATTTCTGTATGGGAAAGCCTGTAAGATCAATTATCTTTCTGCCTTATTTTACTGTTGAACAGAACCGTGCCGTGGGTTTTGGATCATGAGCCCATAACTTCAGTGGACACAGGCCAAGTAAGAAGGCTGCACTGTGGAGGCAAGGCCTGGTTTCTTACTCTGGTTCAACCTAACTCCATGTGCAACATGGGCCAAATCACCTTTTTGAGGCTTATAGAGGCTCCCTTTCCACCTGCATAGATGAGGGGCTGAAACCACAACTCACTTATGATCACTTTCAGCTCTTACTGCCTAGAACTTTATTAATTAAAAGGAATAAAATGCACCTAAAATCATCTTCTTGCACTACTTCTTCTTCTTTCTTTCTTTCTTTCTTCTTATTATTTTTTAAAGATTTTATTTGCTTGACAGAAATCACAAGTAGGCAGAGAGGCAGGCAGAGAGGGAGAGAGGGGGAAGCAGGATCCCTGAAAAGCATAGAGCCCGATGCAGGGCTCTATCCCAGGACCCTGAGATCATGACCTGAGTGGAAGGCAGAGGCTTTAACCCACTGAGTCACCCAGGCACCCCTCTTCTTCTTTAAAAAGCAAAAGGCTAGGGCGCCTGGGTGGCTCAGTGGGTTAAGCCGCTGCCTTCGGCTCAGGTCATGATCTCAGGGTCCTGGGATCGAGTCCCACATCGGGCTCTCTGCTCGGCAGGGAGCCTGCTTCCCTCTCTCTCTCTCTCTGCCTGCCTCTCCGTCTACTTGTGATCTCTCTCTGTCAAATAAATAAATAAAATCTTTAAAAAAAAAAAAAAAAAAAAAAAAGCAAAAGGCTAAAACATGTTGTTTTGTTTTTTTTTTAAAAATAAATTTGTTTGCCATAAGCAAACCCCTTCCCCTGCTTTGTGGGATGATCTCAACAAATTTAGAGGGATTGAGAAGACCAATTTCCAAATCATCTGGAGTAATTAATTCCAGTGGTTGGAGTTAATTATGATGAGGCAATTCATAAAGTATACAGTAGAAAAAAAGCCGCAATTGATGAGACTTCATCAGCAGTGGATTTTTTTCAAAGGCATTCTTCTGGCAATGCATTTCAAAGTTAAACATATGTGTGCTTCAATGGTGGGAAAATAGTTTATGAGGTTATCATTAGGTATGGGCATGAATTATGTGCAAATGGCCCAATGTATATTTTTGCAGATAAGAAACAGGCCTAATTGGTGTATAACATGGGAGAATTAATGACTATGGCAAAGACCTCAACTTCATCATAGTTTTTATGTATAAACTATAGTATATTTACAAAAAAATCCATTAGTAAAATGGCATGATATTATGAAATAATATTAATATCAATATGAAAAATTAACAGGAACATATTGAGTATAAAAATGATAATTTGGGAAGCACTCTCAAATCTGTATTGTAAAAATAAAGAATTTGCAATAATGCAATAACAGACTATAGTTCTGTTTTATGATTCTGATAATAAAGCACTTAGGTTCCACTTTCATGGTTTATGCTGTTATCAGAACCCCCTGATATAATTAGATGGTCTTATTTTAGATAATTACTTATATTTTCTTATTGCATAGCAAAAATCCCACTGGTAAAAAAAACCCCTCTAGATCTTAAATCTAAGAGCTGTGTTGCTAAAATAGCCCAGGAGACCCCTGCAATCAAAAGAAGCCAGGATTTTTGTAAGCTGATTGATAATGATAATATCACTCTCTTGCATTTTTACATTTTTTTAATAGTTTACAAATTGATTTTACTTTTGTGATCGTTCTCATTTCGTTTTCTTAACACCCTGTGAGGTAGGTGCTATTATTCCCATTTCGTAGATGGAGAAGTTCATGTTAAGGAGTTAGGGGCAGATTAAATGTCAGAGCAGAGATTCAGTCATTGTCCTACTCTAAAATGCCGTTCTACTCAAAACCTTGGAAATTACAAGAAAAAACCATCCAACTAAGAAGCATCATGTATATGGTGTGCTTTGCAATATTGTGTTAAAAGCTGATTATTAAATTATTGTTAAATCCTTTTCTGACCCTTGAAGGTGGATGCCTGAGTTTTTTTTATTTTTATTTTTATTTTTATTGGTGAAGTATAATTGACATTCAATGTTGTATTAGTTTCAGGTATACAACCTAGTGATTCGACATTGCATACATTCTACAACACTCACCATGGTAAGTGTCGTCCCCATCAGTCACCCTGCAACATGGATATGGTTACAGTTACTATTGACTCTATTTCCTATGTGGTACTTGCCATCCCTGTGACTTATTAATGGAAGTTTATAGATCTCAATCTCCTTTCCCTCTTTTGCCCATTCTCCCCCGACAACGCTCTCTGGAAACCAGGAGTTTGTTCTTAGTATTTATGAGTCTGTTTCTGTTTTGTTTGTTTGTTCATGGGGTTTAAACTAGGTTTTGTTGTTAACTGGCTTTGAATCCTTAGCCAAATAGCTTGCCCTCTCTGAAAGGATGATGAGGCTGAAGTCTTTTTCTAGATCTAATGCACTTGACTCCAATTTTGTTAAACTAAAATTAATGTATTGCTGATTGATTGACCATGTCATTGTCATTTATGTCACCATATTGTAATGGTTATAAGATGCAATCAATGGCTCAGAAAGTTTGCTTTTTAAGAACAAGCTAAAATAAGCTTGCATAAGATATTTCCTTTGAAAACGATTACATCTGTAAAGGGTTTTCCCTATTTTACATGAATAAGGCAAAAGTCTATCTTGTTGCGGTAAGAAAAAAAAAAATCCTTGAACTGAGATTAGCCTAACAATGTCTTAATGATTTTCTTATTCTTTATTTAGGAAAGACAGAAATGTGTTATTGGGATGAGGAAAACAATCTCACCAGTCTTTTGACATTAATATAAGCACATTAGCTTACATATAATATGCTAAGTTTACAAAATTGCCTAAAAGGTACATATGTGCATACTTTGCCTCTGAGAATGTGAATGGAACTAAAAAATCAAAATAATTGTTAAAATGCTGGCCACCCCTTATGAAAAGTATGAACTTGAAGTAAATTTCAAACTCTGTTGTAAATATAAACATTTGAATTTTGCTTTTGATTTTTGTGGCATTTCAATTAAGTTGTCAAGTTAAAACATTGCTACTGCAATGATGTATTTCAGTTTAAATTCTTTATGTCTTTTCTTATATATTTTTACAAGCCCTCCCCAACTTTGCCCTAAAAAAATCTGTGTCTTAAGGATAGCTATTGTTTATTATGGATTGGGAGTTTATGTGTATTATTTACTTTTGTCTTCTAAAAAGCCTGCAACTGAGGTGTTGTTATCTCATTTTTTGCACATAAGGAAAATAAGCTCAATAGTAAATCCAAGCATACCTGTTTCTCAGGACAAGTGGGTTTCATTATCTATAAAGCCTTTGATACATTTTGTAGCCGATTGCTGTAACCTAGCCTAGTTCTAGATGTAGAAACATCTATGTGCTAGTAAACGTGAGTACTAGGATGGTAGAAATTTCAATGTAGTGGTTTTTCTGGAGAGTAGGAAAATTCTGGGAGCGTTCATGAGTGGTCCTCAGAAACAACAATTTTCCCCCTAAGAAGACAATTTCTTTTATGGTTGGGAACAGGCACCCATTTTCTAAACTGATGTGCCTTTGTGTTTGTTCATGTATTCTGTTTCTCCGTCCATTGACAGACACTTCTGGGCTTCCCTTCACCCCACAGCACGTGATCAATTTTTCATGGGAAGAGGCATGACCTAGGACACTTGCCTATTTTATATATAGAACTATAAAGATAACGATACCCTCCAGCAAATGAGGAAAGCTGTGAGCTGTGAATGCCTGTGTCTCCAACTAATTCACAGAATTCCCTCCAAGGGAGGGACTTATTTTGCATTTGAACTCCAAAACACCTTTCAAGATTGTTAAACTTAACACCAGCCTGAAAATCCCAGTGATGCTGGAGATCAATTAACTGCTTCTAGTGCTCTACTAGCTCCCCTTTAAGATGTCTGCATTTTAGAGTAAGTAATTTGGCCATTACCACATTTGCACCAAATAAAACACATTATTATTTGGTATGTTAGGAAGTTCATTTTTAATATTCACATCCACTAGAAGCTTGCTCCTTATTTTCTAACCTGATCAAATAGTCAGATACCATATTTTTCCTCTGTATTGGTTTCAAATCTCAGCTTGTCTTCCTTTCTACCCTTGTTTTATTTGATTTCATTCTTTCCATTACACAATCACTCTCCTCATTCCCATATTGGGATTTAAATGCTCTGATACTCCCCTCTTTCATATTTCAAGCCAACTTTCTCATATCGCATCAAAATTCATTATTTGATTACTTGATTACCTGATTATTTGCCATTAACTTTAATATTTTGAAATAATAATCTCTTACGACAACAACTGGTGTTCATTGTAGAAGATTTATACAATTAGATAAGGGAAAAGGAGAAAATAAGAAACACTACAATATCATCAACCAGAAATAACCACTGTTGTGGTGTGTAGTTTTTCTTTATTTCCATGGATATTCTTATTTACAAATATTACAATAATGAATCATGCTGTATCAACTATTTTGTAATCTTTCCCCACAATATAACATGAATATATTTCTATCATTCTTGATATTATTTTTCAATCTTATTCGTAATGGTTTTATAATTTCCCATTATAAGGATATACACAGTCCATTCAACCATTTCCCTCTTGGGCTTGAGGATATTTCCATGTTTTTGGCTATTTTAAATAAGCCTATGATAAACAACCTTGATAAATAAATCTTTGCCATATTTATAATCATTTTCTTAGGGTGACTTTTTAAAAGAAGGATTATTGGGTCATAGCTTGTACACAGTTTCAAGATTACAAGAATGAATATATTTTTCCAAAGTTTCACAGCATAGTCATACCAATTTACACTCATTAAGAGTGCTGACGGTTCCTGTATTACTATTTCCTTACCATCCCCAAGTATTATCAATTTTAAAGTAAATTTCCTAGGTAAAAACTCATTGATTTATTGATTGCATTAGCATTTATTTCACTAGCTGAAAAAATAGAACTAAATATTTTTCCTGGTGTATCTTTAGCTGTATATGTATATGTGTGTATGTGTGTGTGTGTGTGTGTGTGTGTGTATTTTATTGCCTGTTCATGCTCTTTGCTCATTTGTTTATTGGAAAACATGTTCTTTTTAAAAAAGTAATTTGTAAGAACCCACTATATATTGAAGATAGTAAAAATTTAATGTCTTACATGTTATAAATACTTTTTCCAAGCCTTTTTTGAAAAAGGTCTTTCAATTTGTTTTAGACAGTCAAAAAATGCATGGAGTTCATATTTTCTTTTGAAGTGTCTTTGATGTCATAGTTGTCAATGCATTTCAACCTTAATATTATATACATTTTCACCTATTACACAGTTTCTAGTATTTTTATGATTTTTTAAAAAATTCAGATTTGCATTACTTAAAAGAGTACAGGAACTAATAATAGATTGGAAAGGTAACAGAGGGAGAGAGGCAGGAATCCGCTTTACCACTGTCCATTTCTCAAGAGGATCAAGACTGGTCGGTAGGGTTTGATGGTGAAGGGACATGACTTTAGAGAAGGTCAAGTTAGAGACTCACCTTGTGGAGTCAGATGGGGAGAAATGTCATCAGCACCTAGACAGGAAGTGCCAAGGAAGGGTGGGGAGAGCACTGCTTTGACTGTTTCCCTGACTGAGGTTCAGTATATGGATGTTGTCCATCAACAACATTTCTTTTAGGATCATCTCACACACCCCAGATTTTGCTGAGTTGCATCCAAACTGAGTGTGAAGGCCACACTTTTCAAAGATATTCTTTTCCTTTTGGAAAAGAGAAAGGTACCTCATCCCTAGAGGGGCGGAGTGGTATGAAAAGAAAAGCAAAGATGTCTCTGCACCAGGGTAAAATCAACCCTGGACCATTTGTTTGTAGTGTGTGTCCCCCTTAAACATTTCCTCAGGCAAGAACCTGAGTGTGTTTTCAATGCCTGAAATGTTGTAGGCACCGTTTTCATTGAAACATATAAAAAACAGTGCATGAAGGAATTGTGTTGTTTTAATACCTGTAGTCATGTTTTATTAATTACTCTTTGACGTCTGCTACATTATAATGATGGAAATCAGTGGCTATTAAAACAGTATGCTATTTATTTATTTTTAAAATATAACATTATAATTGAGACAGTGATATAATTTCAGTGCATCATCTCAACCTCTAAATGAGCAAAGATGAGCATATTACCGTAAGCCAAATGGAAGAGGTCAGAGGAAAATAATAGTAATAAAAAAACAAATAATTATTGGATATTTACTATATCAAATATTATTTTATATGCTTTATGATTAATATGTAATTTTTCTTTAGTACTATGATTTTGGTTCACTTCCGACTAGCAGTTTGCAGATGGGGAAATTGGATTAAAAAGAGTTCAGAGAGGCATTATAAGCTAAAAGAAGGGAGTGAATCAGAATCTGTGCTTTAAAATAGTAATAGGAGACCATCTGGACATAGAAATCCAAGTAAGTGGTAAAATTCTATTCAATTACAATTTTTGCTCAAGTATTTATTATCTGCTACGTGCCTAGAACTGTGTTTGGTTGTGAACATGAACCACATGATTAGGCCGTTATACAGAGGGACTTATGCCAGGATTTGAAAGAGATCCAGTGTCCTACGCCATCATTTGATAATTGAAAGTTAAAGTAGGACAAGTGTTTATTCCCATAATCAACCAGCAAGTGTATACAGGAGTTTACAGTCTATTTGTGGAAAGCATTTAAAACACATGCCCACACAGGGGCACCTGGGTGGCTCAGTGGGTTAAAGCCTCTGCCTTCAGCTCAGGTCACGAACCCTTCCCCCCGCCTCTCTCTGCCTGCCTCTCTGCCTACTTGTGATCTCTGTCTGTCAAATAAATAAATAAAATCTTTAAAAAAACAAAACAAGACAAAAAACAAAAACATATGCACACACAAACTGCTTGTCCTTGCAAAAATCTCCCGTTATTGTTTAGTAAAAATTCAAGCCAACGAACACAAATCAGAGGAACAGTACAGGAAATCAGTAATGTGAGAAGCAAAAGGTAGTGTACAGACATTAAGTGTTCTAGGCCATCAGGCAAATATAAGGTCGATGTTGGTTTTAATTTGGGGAAATGTTTAAGGGAAGACTGGGTTTTTAGGGACCTTTATGGGATTTTAGACATTTGAATAGCAGACAGAAGTTGAATGGAAGCACTCATCAGGTTTACTCTTAGGAAGCTGGAGGGAGATTATTGTTCTAAACTGTCATGACTGATTTTAAATGAACAAGCAACCTCTTTATTTCTGCAAAGATGCCTAAAGTGTGGTATTACACTTCAATTAGAGATTGAATTTTGCTGTATATAATGGGAAAAAAAAAAACAATAAACAGTGGTTTAAATAAGTTATGGGCTTTATGCGACGCCTGGGTGGCTCAGTCGGTTAAGGGTCCTTAACTTTTTTTTTTTTTCCAATTTTTTTATTTTCAGAAAAACATTATTCATTATTTTTTCACCACACCCAGTGCTCCATGCAAGCCGTGCCCTCTATAATACCCACCACCTGGTACCCCAACCTCCCACCCCCCACCCCCCCGCCACTTCATACCAGGGTCCTTAACTTTTGCCTCAGGTCATGATCCCAGGGTCCTGGGATGGAACCTCGTCAGGCTTCCTGATCACTGGGGAGTCTGCTTATCCCTCTGCCTGCTGTTCCCCCTGTTTGTGCTCTCTCTCTGACAAATAAATAAGTAAAATCTGAGGGTTTATTTTCCTTCAGATAATGAGAATTCCAGAGGTGGCAGTCCAGTGCTGGTGAGGGGGCTTCTACATATTATCAGGGGCCAAAAACTTCTGAATTGCTACTCTACCATCCTCATGGGGTGGCTTTATTTTCATCCTTGAAAAAGACCCCTGGCTCACAAACACTCAAGACAGGAAGAAAGGGAAGAATAAAGGGAAAAATCGCAAAGGGAAGAAGTCAGCCAAGACTGTCTTATTTAAAAAGGCTTATCCAGAATCCCAAACCACAAATTTCTGTTTAAATATTACTGGCCAAGAGTGTGTAAGGGGAACACCTCTCACTAGAGGAGAGGCTGGAAAGGTAGATTTTTAAATGGGCACGTGAGCACCCTCCACACAATGAAGGCTGCCTCAGTAAAGGAAGAGGGGCAGAGTAGATATTAGATGGTACGTACTGATCTCTGCTATTAATGGGGAGAATATTGGACTCACAATTCAAATTAAATGTGAAGATTCTAAATAATAATACATTGAGTAAAATATTATTTATTTACTTCATTACTTCGTAGGGTTATCATGAGTCTTAAGGGAATGCTCAAGAAATCCTACCCACGATTGTTAGTTCTTATTACTATATTTAATAAATAAATAAATAAATAAATAAATTTTTAAAAAGATTTTATTTATTTGACAGAGAAAGAGATCGCAAGTAGGCAGAGAGGTAGGCATAGGGAGAGATGGGGCAAGCATGCTTCCGGCGGAGCAGAGAGCCCGATGTGGGGCTCGATCCCAGGACCGTGGGATCATGACCTGAGCCGAAGGCAGAGGCTTTTTTTTTTTTTTTTAAAGATTTTATTTATTTATTTGACAGACAGAGATCATAAGTAGGCAGAGAGGCAGGCAGAGAGAGAGGCAGGAAGCAGGCTCCCTGCTAAGCAGAGAGCCCGATGTGGGGCTCGATCCAAGGACCCTGAGAACACGACCTGAGCGGAAGGCAGAGGCTTTAACCCACTGAGCCACCCAGGCGCCCCATGAATGTATTTAATTTAAATGAATTAATGTCTACAAAGTGTTGGACAGAGCAAATGCTCCTGAAATATCAGCCATGATTCTTAGTTCTTATGAACATTTTTTCATTCTCTGTAACACTTTACTTCTGCTTCATAAATGATATGAGTACAACATTACGCAGAAGTTTTTATTTCTTACCTACCTAGTCACCACAGGTTTAATCTTCAGCAAGATGGCCCTGCTTTCTAATCACGTAGCATAAAACAACATTTATGAAGAATGTTTTGGGAAGCTGTAGCAGGTGATAGTACTTATTTCCCTTACTGGCATGCTCTGTTTTATAAAAGGTTGATTCATGAAGGTTTGTCGGAGTCCAATTTGCTATAATGAACATCCAAAGTGTGTGAGACTATTTAAGAATACTTGCTTGGCTAATAATAACTGTCTTACATCCTGAAAGACATCAGAAGAATAACGAATGAAGAAGAAGCATACTTTAAAAAAACTGGTGGGATTTAAAATGATAGAATCGTTGAATTTTAGAGATGGAAGGATTTTAAGGGGAAACTGAGATTCAGAGTGTATAGGGTGACTAAGTGAGTTGCAGAAGCTGACAAGTAGATACAGCATTTATTACATCTTGTCTCATGAAGTCATGTCCAGCAGAACATAAAAATCCTTTGCAAGAGAGTGCTGTGCTTTATTTTCCTAAGGTCATTGGCATTTTAACAGATTAGCTGCAATCTTGACTATAACAATGAAAAGTATAGATAGTCTTTGTTAAGAAAATTGATAAAAAAATAAAGACGTATCAACATAGGATATAGGATTGGTTTTGTATTTGTTTCATCTCTGACTTTATGAGATTTTACTCCTTAATTTTCTTTCAATTAAACAGATTGCAGGAGTGCCTGGGTGGTTCAGTGGGTTAAGCCTCTGCCTTCAGCTCAAGTTGAGGTCTCAGGGTCCTGGGATTGACCCCTGCATCAGGCTCTCTGCTCAGCAGGGAGCCTGCTTCCCCCTCTCTTTCTGCCTGCCTCTCTGCCTACTTGTGATCTCTGTCTGTCAAATAAATAAATAAAATCTTAAAAAAAAACCACAACAGATTGCAGCGTGTTTACTTTCTTTTATTTCTTGGACCTATCTAGAGGTAAGAATCTGAGAAAAAAGTAAGAGTAAAGAATAATTTTATGGTGACTTCATTTGAGAATCAATGGCACTTTGCAAATGGCTATGTGACATCAGCAGGTAATTGAACCAACCCGAACTTTGGTTTGCTAAGCTTACGTGGGGATAAGTATAGTACCCACCTCATTGTATCATTGAGGCTTACATGAGATAACATGTTTGAAGACATTACAGAACACACACAGTGTGCATTCAGTATTATTATTATGAGTAGTAGTATTAATAATATCAATACTGGCGTCTGCCTGATGTATACGAGATTTTGTTGAGTTGAAAAGCAATGGATTTGCCTGGGAAGTCCTCATGTTCTGTGAAAGTAGCCATTTTATTACTGTCTAATCTTTAAAAAAATCCTCTTGACTTCAAGCACAATTTATCCCTTGAATCTATTTTTATGTGGGGATTCTCAATATGTGAGTGTTAGTAGAACACACTCTAATGGCATTTGTAAGAGCACAACTTACAAAGGACTACCTTAGCCTGCAGATCACAGATAAAAACAGCTGGAGCTAACATCTGTGCCTTACAAATCTTTCAAAGTCATAACAAAACCAGCCTGATTTCATACCACAGTATGAATTTCAACTCATGTATGGGAAAGATTGGGAAACTCGACAATGCTGAGCACATAAGACGAAGGCCTAGTCATTTATCTCCACGTTGGGAAGCTCTGATGAAGAGAGGCCAAAAAGAAAGCAAGTGTGCACTTGACAGTGCCCTAAGTAAGCATGAATTTCACCATTCCAGGTTGATATAATTTGGCAAATTTCTGCCCTTTTAATGATTCTTACTACTTTCAAATTGTTAAGTGGGAGTATGTTAGAAATTGATTACTCTGATTTACAGTCTTAAAAGTAACAGGATGAATCAGAAGACCTACAACAGGGTTCTCTTTCAAAAATGCATTTTGTAAAAAAAAAAAAAAAATTTCGTCTCTAGTTCCTTTGGCTACCCTATAATTGTTAACGAGCTCTTCTGTCAGTTAAAAGTCCCATGTCCCATGACAGGTTTTCCTATATGATTTTCATTAAGTGCTTTGGAATCCTGGGGCTTGAAAGAAATTATGTAAATATAAGTTTTTATTACTGTTTTGTTTTTATTACTTTTCTCCTCTGGTTTTTATTGCCTCATATAATACAGGTAAATATGGTGATCACACATTGAGACGGGGGGTTTCTGTTCTAATGTCTCTGCTCTCATGCTTTGTATTCAATCCATGTTAATTTAATTATCATGATTTCTTAGGCAAAGAGAGGAATGTAGACTCCATGCTGTCTGCAACTACTTCAGTCATTCCTTTACTGCCCGTGACACCATGTGAGACCTGCAGATGCTAAACAATCTCTCCCTGCACCAGCTCAAACAAAAAATGTTAACCATATGCAACTCCAACCTGTTTATCCTTAAGCAACGCAAAGCCATGCAGTGCTACAGACGGGCAGTGGGGGAGAGCGCAGAGCTGACACTTCATACAGGGCTGCTTTGTGAGAAAGCCGGGCCCAGAATCACAAGAATTTAGGGCAGGGGTAGTGGAGCTGGGCTCCTTTCTTCCAGCTCTTCTTAATGATAAAGGTAAGGGCTCCTCTGAAATTCTATTCGTACGAGTAGAATTGATGAATTGCTACTTAAATATTAGCCCCTGAATTTCAGATTTGGAGTGGGAGGTACTTTTGGGGACCATGGATTCTGAACGCATAAATTCTCTGGTACATGATCTATTGGCTCCTGGTGAGGACTGAGACTTTTTCATCAGGGAAAAAAAAATGGCAGATTTTAATTCATTTTAGGTCATATTTAATTTGAATGTAATTTTCTGTAGAACATTATTTTTGGGGGTAGATCTTTTCAAAGCTCTCTTCATCTTTTGCAGCTGAGATTTCTGTGTACTTCCTGAAAAAAACCCAGGAGATTATTAATTATAAGAAATTTAAAGGGCATGAGAAATATAAGTTAGAAAATAGGAAAAAATGGGAAAAACATTCAAAATGATATTAGACTATAAAGTTATAATGTTTTTTCCTTCAAAATAGACTTATTTACTCAATATTACTCAGTATTTCTCCAATTACTCAATATTTCTCCAACATTGAACTGTAAAACAATATGATCATACTAAAGAGTATTTTGGAAAAAAGAAAACAACATCCATCAATCCAAATATTATTTCCATTTATTTTTAAGACTATTTAAGTTTTGCATGTTCTCTTTAAGACTTTGTTCCTCTGTGAACTCCTTAACCTTAATATATGCACTACTTGAGGGACCCAAACAGATCTGGTAAGACAACCTTAGGGAAGTCTTTCTAAATATCTGGAACAAATAATCCTACAAATGCTAAAAACAGAGAATTAGATATTATAAGTTTGCATTTTAGTGAATGAATTTGTACATTTTGTAGATTAATTAGGGTGTATTTGTGATCTATTATCAGTCATCCTAAATGCTTTCGTTTTTATAGATTAGAGTGTGTGAGTGCCAAACAGAATATAAATTAAATAAACTTATATACATCTGTCCAAAAAACAACTCTGTCAGTCAGCACTGTTTATTCATCTTTATAGCCCAAACCCTGAAAATGACAGATAGATGGAAGCAAAAATATAAAAAGAAGATACAGTTTTTATTTAGACAAGAATATCCATACCACAACATATACTCCCCAAATGTGGTGGTTAAAAACACAGTTAGGGAGTCAGATTGTCTGGTTTAGGAAATCAGCATGTTCATTCACTAATACTGTAACCTTGGACAAACTTCACTGATAATCAGGTTTCTAATCTGTAGAATTAGGGTAATATTAGAATCTAAGTCATTGCATCAGTATAAGGACTAAATGAGCCAATGGATGTAAAAATGTCTAGCACAGAGCCAGAAAGGCACATTATTATTGTTGTTAATACTTAGTTTCTTAGTTTTTCACATTAAGTCACCACATTCTCAATAATGTGCAAAATATTTGATCACAACTAAAATCCAAACTGGCAGTCAGCAGAAAGGTTTATAGGCTATGGCCAAATGAGGTTTATCCCAGGAATGCAAGGTTGGCTTACCACCCTGAAAATCAAGCAGTGTAATACATCTTAGTGGTAGTGTAGAGAAAAAACCTACATGATTATCTCAATAGATGCAGTAAAAGCATTTGAAAAAATCCAACAACCTTTCATGATACAGGCACTGAACTAACTAACATTAAAAGGACCTTCCTCAACCTGATAAAAGGTATCTAGGAAAAACCCACTGCTAATGCTATACTTCCGGTGACTGAGAATATTCTTTCCCTTAAAATCCAGAAAAAGATCACACTATCTACTCTTACCCCTTCAACATCGTACTGGATGTTGGGCAATAAAGCAAAAACAAGAATTAAAGGCACAGAGATTTTTTGTTTTAAAGGAAGAAGTAAAGTTATCTTTGTATATAGATGATATAATCTCATAGAGAAAATCCCAAGGAATCCACATCAGAAATATTACAATAAGTGAGTTTGGCAAAATTGCAGGACAAAAGATCACTATGCGAAAATCAATTGTAGAACTATATGAAAGTGCAATTAAGAAAATAATTCTACTTAAAATGATATAATAAATAATAAAATATTTAGGAATAAATTTAACAAAAGAAGTGCAAGACTTGTACCCTGGAAACTGAAAAATATTGTTAAAATAAATAAAAGCAGACCTAAATGAATGAAAAGACATTCGCAATTCATGGATTAGAAGACAATATTGTTAACATGGCAATACTCCCCAAATTGATTGACATATTCAGTACAATTCCTATCAAAATCCAAGCTGTCTTTTTGGGCAGAATTTGACAAGTGGATCTTAACATTCATGTGACAACACAAGGGATTTAAAATAGAAAAAAATCAATCTTGAAAATCAAGAACAAAGTTAGAGGACTCACACTTCTTAATTTTAGAAGTTAGTACAAAGCTATAGTAACCAAGATAGTTTGGTACTGGTATAAGGATAGACATAGAGATTAATGGAACAGAATTGAAAGCCAAAAAATATCCTGATTTATAAAAAAAGATCAGTGTAGAGATTTCTTCAAAAGAGATAAACAAATGGCCAGTAAGCACATGAAGAGATGCTCAACATAACTATTTATTAGGGAAATGCAAATAAAAATCATAATAATTCACATCTACTAGGATAGCTCAAAAACAGGATAATAAAATGGGTTGGTAAGGATATGGAGAAACTAGAGCCCGAATACACTGATAGTATTGTACAGCTGTTTCAAAAAACTATTTGGCATTTTCTCAATAGTTTGCTATTTCACTCTTTGGAATACACCTCAGAAAAATGAAAACTTCTGTCTACAAAAGTACCTGTACATGAATGTTCATAAGAGCACTTATAATAGCCCACAAGTTGAAGGAATCCAAATGTTCTTCAAGTGAGGAATAAAGAAAAAGATATATTTGTTTAATATAACCATATAGTGGAATATTGCTGGTGACAAAGAGGAATGAGGTATTGATCCACAATATAATATGGATAAGCCGTGAAAACATTATGCTAAATGAGAGAGGTCAGACACAAAAGACCAAATATTGTATGATTCCATTTATATGAAATGTCCAGAGTAGGCAAATGCATAGAGACAGGAAGTAGAGTAGTGGTTGCCAGCAGCTGGGGGAAGGGAAAAGGGAGAGTGACTGCTGTGGGGTATGGTTTTCTTTCTGAGATGATAAAAATGTCCTAAAAGTAGAGTGATATTGGCTACACCACTCTGAATGTACTAACCCCCCCGAACTGTGTACTTTAATAGGGTGAATTTTATTTTATGTGAATTATTTCTCAATAAAGCTGATATAAAATTAAAAACACAAACTGGTCATAAGCTTTCCTTTATTTTTGCCTTTGTCCTTCTATTTTATTTTTTCTGAGAGCTTTTGTTCAGTCTGCAGAGTCCTGGGGAAATCTCCAGTGACTACTCCTTAAGAGTAGTGTAACATCCTCCAGTGAATTCATTCCCAAGAGCCAACAGTTTCATTTGGCTTCTGAAATTTATCAAGGCAACCTGTCAGTGTTATTGCTTATCCTGCTTAATCACAGATCTAAGGGCATGCTGAGATTTACCATATTAGTGTGTGTTTTTTTTTTAAACAATCTGTGGTCAAAGGAAAAAAAAATCTAGGAGGAAATCTTTATTTTGATGGGAAGATCTTAACATGGACCCTCGGTATCCTGAACTTCAGGAAACATAGGCTAGGCTGACCAAAGCAGGAAATAGGATTCATGGGGGACCGATATCATACAGTATGGTATAATCTGATGGTAACTAGTCCTGAGCCCATACAGGGTCTTTCAGCTAGAAAACTCAAAGCAGTTTCCTATGAGAATGTTTATTTAACTTATTTTAACATGCCTTTTTAGAACTAAGGAGATTAATATTAATGAGGCTAAAACATTAACTAAAAGCACTACTCCACAAGAAAAAAAGCTCTTACTTTACAGAAAGAAGAGGAGAGTTCTTCATATAGAAGAAGTGCAAGACTTGTACTTATATACATATAGACCAATTAAACTATTTCCCTGAGTTGGCTCTAATTCAGTGATTGATGGATCAATAACTTACACTGTTATCATTAAATTACAGAATACTTTCATTATACTCACTACATGCAAATAAACATTTATAAGCAACTGCTCTGTTAAACATTATTTAATCTGAAACCAAATCAAAATAGCGTATTCTCTGATTTGTTATTTGTCAGCAAGAAAGTCTTAAAAATGTTTTTTAAATGTGAAAAATAAAAATTACAGGTATAAATCAGAGAAGTTGTGTGACCATACCATTTCCTCTCCCTCTGGGTCACTGCTAAAAAGATAATAAAGGGATAAAATAGACATCTAAGAGCAAAGATAAAAGGACAGAAAATAATAGCAGATGAGGGATTTTAATATATTTTGGAAAATGACATTTGATGGGGTCATAAGTATGGAGAAAGTTAAAATCTAAAGGTCTTGCAATGGTGGATAGTAACAAAAGTGAGCTGGTTTGCACCTGCAAAACTCTAATTACTTGGCATTTGGAATTCTCAGTCTAGTGCAGGACAGGATTGAAGATAGTATTGAAAATTAGGGATGGTTAGAAATACATTAATGTGCACACACACACACACACACACAATACAATGTCACATGCCAGGAGTCCCTTCTTACCTAGTAGCATCAGTTTCCTTCATCTTCACTAGGACCAGCTGGAAGACTTTGAACTACTCTTTGAATAAACTGGGAGGTGGGGCTTCAGGATTCGGAAACATTGCTTAGCAATCAACAGCCTTGTCTAATGACACAGAATATTCAAACACACTTTACTAACCTGAATCTTAAGTATAAACAGAAAGGGAGACAAGTGTAACCCTATTTTTGGTCAAAGTCTTAAAAGAGAAATTTTTAAAATAAATCAAAAAATGAATTTGAAAGCAACAGAGATAACACTGGGAACAGAAGAAAATCCTAAAAATCAACCAACTAACCAATTAAACTCCATCACTACCAACACCACCATAATCACAAAACAAAATCAAACCAAACCAAAATCAAACTATCCAATAAATATCCTCAGACATAAAACGGAGGATAAGAAGTATCTATAAAATGACAGGAGATTATTCAGAAGAAGAGTTAAAGATAAAATGATTAAAGTATCTTCAAAGGTAGGATAAAAAGATCAAGAATGGGGAGCACCTGGATGGCTCAGTTGGTTAAGCATCTGACCCTTGATTTCGGCTCAGGTCATGATCTCAGGACATGGGAAGGAACCCCATGTCCAGCTCTGTGCTTGGCGTGGAGTCTGCTTGTCCCTCTTCCTCTGCTCCTCCCCCTGCTTGTATGTGGTCTCTCTTTCAAATAAATAAATTAAATCTTTAAGAAAAAAATCAAGAATGGGAAAATATGAGAAAAACATTTTTCTATATTAAGGATCAATTCAAAAGATCAATACCTTATCAATATGACTTCTAGAAAAAAAATGGCAGACAAAACAGAATGAAGTAATTGATTCATGAAAAGATAATTTTTCTTTCCTGAAGAGCATGAGATTGAGATTCAGAGCACTCAGCACAATGAACTGAACTGAAATGACCATAGTTAGCAAAGCATTGGGAATGGCAGACCTCCAGGGGTAGAAGACTTCAAATTCTTTGCACAACATCATTTTCAATCAAGAATTCTCTACCTAATCATACTATCAATCAAAAGCTTGAAATGGAACAAAGCCATTTCTTGTGTATCTCCTATGTATCTTGTTTAAATATTAATTAATTTATTAGTTTTAAACAAACACATATTACTAGAGGATATGCAGTGGCAGAATCAAGAAATGAAGAAAAGGAAGATTAGGGTCCACACACACACACACACACACACACACAAAACGTTCATTTAATGAAGACTGGGAAGGGAAATCCCAGGATGCTTTCTTTGTCACAGGCCTAAAGACATACAAGTTTTGAAATGAAGAAGGAAAACAAGTTACTGCGAAGAAAATTTCCAGAAAAAAAAAGTGGGGCAGATGAAAAAGGGATTGCTAGAGTTTCACTTATGTTTGAACATTTGAAAAAAATACATATCTAGATTTAAGTGTATGGTGACTCCAAAGGAGTAGTTGGAAAAAGTAAGAATTTGCTTCTCAAAATCTATGCAAGTAAAAGATAAAGGCAAAAATAAATTCCAGAAAGGGGCAATTGTGTAAGAAATAAAATAAAATAATAGCAATTATTTAAATCTATTGTACACAGTAATGTGAACACTGATTTTTTATTTAATTTTTTTTGTTTTAATTATGTTGAAATGGGGAGAATTGGCAGGCATCAGAAAGTGAGAAGTATTAGACAAAGACACAGCAAGCTAAGAAAATTACTTATAAACATGGAAGTAAAAGCCAACATAAACAGGCAAAGGGAAGATGATTGTTTTTAAGGAGAAGTGGAGGGGGGCAGCAAGTCCTCATTAAACTTCATTTAGTATTCTTATTGGATTAAAATTCATAATAATCCCTAAGGATTATTAAAAATTTAATTTACAAGCCTACATAGAATTATGGAGAAGAAAAAAATAACAGATCAGACTGATGTCTTTTCAAGCTGACCATGTCCTTTTAATCTGATACATATGTCAACAGTCTTATTTTCCTGGCTGTATTTAACAGATCCTGGCCACATAAAAAATAGAGGAAATAGGTACATTATAACCAAAGGATAGCCATAGGGTTTTTGTTTTTTGTTTTTTTGCTTTTCCAAGCCCTAGTTCCATGACAGTATTTTAAGCCAAGATCATCTCAAAAACTTTCAAGGGTCTCCCTCTGCAGGCTGTCCCTGTTATCTCAAGGATCTTACATTCGGCTACATCCCCCATCTCCTTTGCTTACTCTGCTCTAGTGACCTCCTTGCTGATTCTCAAAAATGCCATGCCTGCTACTGACTCAGGGCCTTTGCACTTGCCATTTTTGTCTGTTTCATTTAGTGTTATGCTCCTACTACAGTGCCGGCTACATAATAGGCGCTTTGTACATATTTGTTGGATGAATGATGGTGAGTTGCCCAAACCCCTTTTATCAAGAAGAGGCAGTTAAAGTATCCACCCAAAGTTTGTTTGGCATCTACTCAATTTAATATTAAGAAATTTGTTTACTTGTTTGAAGAAATTGAAGGGAAAGGTGAATCTCTCCTTCTAAAAGCTACCACAATATGGCTTTAATTAAAAATAAAGTTGACAAGTGATTAGTCTACATTATTATTATTATTATTATTTTTACTTTACATCACATTTATTTTTTCAGTTTTGAGAATGACATTACAAACTGGGTAGGACACTTCAGTTCAGTCTTGACAAATGCTTCTAACAGTAATTATTACACAAATGCGACTCTTCTCTATTGATGATCCTTTTAGATGTATACTGATACATGTAAACCAATTTTTAAAGACACATACAGAATACTGAATCTAACCATAGCACTAATCTTTCTTTTTTAAATAGTTTGTTTATTTGACAGAGAGAGAGAGGGAAAACAAGCTGGGGGAGCAGCAGAAGGAGAGGGAGAAGTAGGCTCTCTGCTGTGCAGGGAGCCCAATGTGAGGCTTGATCCCAGAACCCTACGATCATAACATGAACAAAAGGCAGACACCTAACTGACTGAGCCACCCAGGCACCCCAGCACTAACTTTTCTAATATTTTAAAAAAAAAAAGTCTCTATTATGTTCATTAAGTGTTTCATTTTTTCTTGTTATGGCTTAAGCCTCTGATGTGTAATTTCTTTTACCAGTTAACATGTATGATGGTTAAATAAATATTAGACAAAAACAGTGACACCCCTTTATGGGGTATTAACAACTATTGAATCAAAGATGTTAATATGATTTTTCTATACTCAGTGGGCTATACAGCCTTAAATTCAACAGTTTAGTAATGCAATATAACAAAAATAAGGATACTTATGTCCCATACTAGCAAGTCCAAAGATTGAGACAAGCCCTCGGGATTGGATCGGTGATATCATTAGAACCAAGATTTCTTCCATCTTTCTGCTCGGCCATTCTCAGCACAAAATGCTTTTTCTCATTAAGATAATAGATTCAAACCTGCAAAGTATACTAACTACAACTTCCTTTCAACCAATGTAAGAAATTTCTTCCGTCCCATGTAGTTTCCTCCTAATTAGAGTTCATCTAGAGAGACCTTCCAATAAGGTCTCTCTAGAGCATCTGGGGATGCTCTAATAAGTGAGCATCCCCAGAGCAGAATTCACCAGGAGGCAGCTTATAGAGAGGTGGAGAGCATGTGTGGTAGATTTAGACTGCCAGTGTTCAACTATTGGACCTGGATCTATCCACTCACTATCCATGTTATCTTGAGTAATTAAGTTGTCTGTGCCTAAGTGTCCTTATTTGTAAAGAAAGGTAAGAGGGCCTTGTTTAAATACATGAGGAGTGTTTAAAACTATGCATGGCAGGCATATGGTAAGTGCTCAATGAATGTGAGCTCTCATTATTCTCTCCCAGTTATGAAAGATCTCCCAAGTTCAGTATCTAATCAAAAATTGGTATCATCGGGGCACCTGGGTGGCTCAGTGGGTTAAAGCCTCTGCCTTTGGCTCAGGTCATGATCTCAGGGTCCTGGGATCGAGCCCTGCATCAGGATCTCTGCTCAGCAGGGGCCTGCTTCCCCTCCCCCACTGCCTGCCTTTCTGTCTACTTGTGATCTCTCTCTGTCAAATAAATAAAATCTTAAAAAAAAAAAAAAAGAATTGGGTGTTATCTAGACAATATAGACAGACCAGAGTTCAGGCCCAAATCATTACTTCTTCTATTATCTGGAATTTTTAAGGATTTAGGTATTTCATTTGTTTAATTTATCCAAGTACTACAATGTACCTTGTCAACTGAATTAGTGATGAGGTTAAAGTTATGGTGTAAGGACCAATAGGTATCTGGTAGACACACGGGTGGGGGTTACGACTATAACTGGTACCTAATGAAACCATCAGGCAGTAAACACGGTTCAGCACTGCTACCAAGCGAGGTATGGGTAGACCCTTTGGACAGAGTGTCTGAGGAGGGAGTTTTATTTCATTGGTATTTCACACGATACCTGAGTAAATTTCTTGCCTGTGCACAAGCACGCATGTAAATTTGAATATCCACAGACAAGTGGAAACAAGGAGAGGGATACTGAGAGGTGGACGAAGAGTATTATTATTCGAGCCTTTAATAGTTAAAGACCCAGCAAAAACCACAGCAGGCTGAAATATTTGTGCAGAACCTATGGAACGATGGGTTTTTTTAAAAGGCAGTCCTGATCAAAACGGCATTCTCCTGTTCATTATTTTTTCCCTTTTTAAAGTCCTCTACTTGCTGTTCTTGTCCTCGGAAACAGAAGTGGAGCTGATTTTACAAATGAGTGTTGCTTCTGTGTTTAAGAGCCCTAGGAAAATAAGTCACATCCTCTGCAGCTGACAGGAGGGCTTTCCTGAGCACAAACCCACCTGTCTACCTTTCTGATGAAGCAACTTTTCAAGCACTTTCCCCTCATTATAAAACTGAAAGGTGGTGTTATTTTTACACATAATTACTGGGCTATCTGCTCCCCTTTCCTATAAGAAAAGAGAGTCGGGTATTCATCTTGCAAGTACCATTTGGTTTTAATTAAAAAAAAAAAAGTTTCTCTCTTTTTAAACATTTTGGCTAAATCCTGATATGTACAACCTTAAAACCATTCATCTGCTGCTGGGAAATCCCCCGAAACCTAGGGCAGCGTGAAAATGGGAAGAAGGTAATATATATATTTTTTAAAGCAGGTGGTTGTTTCGGCCACCTTTGTTCTGTGATCATGGAGAGAATACCCCTTCCCCTTCCCCCACCTCATCTCCTCACAGGATGCTAAGAAAGTGGGTTAGGGCCAGTTCTCATGGTCCAGCAGCTACTCAGGCCTTCTCCATTCTTACAAAATTGGTATTGGTGATCTAGCTGGTTGTAAAAGCATGTTTGCTTTCATTGTGGGAACGAAGAGGGGACAGTCACTCATGCTCTGTGTGTGTGTGTATACAGAGACTGCATATGGAGTTTGCCATGGCCTTTGTTTATCAGCAAATAAACTGTGCCCATTTGGACATTCTATCAGAATTCTGAATTTCTGGTTAGAAATCTCTCTGCTTGAACATGTCTGTCGGAAATCACTGCCGTTTCTATTGCCAGGGGTCATTAAACGTACGGGGAAGGAGGCCAGGCAGAGATGCTCTTCCTTGTCTTAAATGAGCAAGGGTTAGGGCAGAACACTGGCAGATGAGCAAGTTAGATACAATCCCAGAAACTCCGGTCCCCCTCCTGGGGACTGTGAATTCTATGCCACTGTGAAGCGGCTTAGAAATGAGCCGACAAAGAAGTCCATTGACTTTAACGTGAATATGCTTGAATCACACAGAAGACAAGAATAAATCACCTTACAAATGTGTCTGGTGTAATTTTCTCCTCCTCCTTCTAGTTTCCCCACCCCCTACCCCTTTTGTTCTTGGTGGATGTTTTTGTTATCAGCTGCATCTTTCCGAAGTCGCCTTTTCAGGATTTTTCTAAGGGTGACTAGGGTGTGAACTAGGTGCTGCCGCAGTATGAATCTTTTAAAAGCCGCCTAAGAAATATTTAAGACCCTGGTCTAGGAGGAACGGCTCTCCCAGGCATAATTTTTGGTGCTGGTTGCAGCAGGGAGCGTATGCTGGGAGGAAAGTATTATTTTTCTAAATGGAAGGTGTCAGATGGTCACGCAATGTGACTGCATGTTCGAGATCACTGCCTCCCATCTGCAATTTGTGACGTGTGAAAGATTCTGCCCAAATGTGCTCACCAACTGGAAATCCTCGGCACTTTTTTTCCTTATCAGGAGAGACCAAGATAACCAATGGTTTACAGATCATGGATCCTATCAAATTAATATCACTGTAGGATAAAATCTGTTTTAAATACAACTCCTAAACTCCAGCAAAGTTAACTAGTACAAACAAGTTCATTCATCTGATTAAGAACTGCTGCTTAGGAAACAACAACAAAATGAAATCTGCTTATCACTATACCTCACTTCAAAAATAGGCTGGATATGAAAGAGGATATATTTTTCTATGCTAATTAATGCCAACCCTCCCCACGACTGAAGTAAAGCAGTTTCGAATCGGGGTCCTTTTTTCTCTGGTCTTATATGCTCCTTGGTCTCTTTCTAATTAAACCCGGTAAAACTCAGAAAGGACAGACTGTTTAGCCTTTGCCTAAATAGGGGTTCCACGTTTTGAACTGAGCTCAAACCTTTGAGTTCTGTTTATTCTTGGCTAGGCATAATTCCCAGCTTCTCAGATAAAAGGGTCGTAAAAAGGCTCATAAGGTGCTTCGGACATCAAACAGCTCATACAAAACAATATCTTGATGAGTTAAGTGCAAATGAATCAGAAACATAATGGGCTAAAATTCCCTTGCTGTGCGCAGGGGTTGACGGCTCAAGGAGAAAAGTGCTTGGCTCGGCAAAGCTCACCTTGGGTTTCATTACCCCCCAAACCTTGGGAAGGGAGTTTCTACATTTGGCCTAAGAGGTGAGTTTCATTTGCTTTGCCGAATTCTCACATGGTAGAGTACAAAAAAGGGTAGGTCTTGCTCAGCTTTTCGATTTCTCGTTTATATCAAATGGGGACACAGGGAAAGGGCTAGAAGGAACGACACCCTCAGGTGAGTGGGGAAGCCGTATTCATCCCCAAATCATTTTATATTGTGTATTTTGCATCACAAAGCTCTTCACAATCAGTGACAAAACACAGAGGGATTACAAATTCAAGAAATGGATCACTATCACTGTTTTGTGAGGCAGCTTGCTGCCGCCACGCAGACGACAGAGGGAGTGACAGAGGGCTGAGATCCTCTGTGCAGAGGCGTCGGTCTGGAGTACCGAAGCGCTGGCGTGAGGCCTTCTCCCTGAAGACCTACCTTCTACCACACTTCAGGATCAAAAGAACAACCCAATCTGAGGTCTCCCCTCACAAACCACCGCCACAGACAGAGCCCCCCCCACCCCCGCCCCAGCTCTCTTCAGCAGTGACTCTAGTAGGTCAATTAGAAAAAACCCCCTACAACAGGCATGTGAAAAAGAATATGGAAAAACCTATCTGATTTTGTTGAAGGGGGAGGATGTGTGGCTCCTGGAAGGCTGTTTCCAAATGACGTATCAGAGAATGATTAACAGAGAAACAGGTCTTTTACTCAATAATGGCCCTTTGCATTGATTCTCAGAGTTCCTTTATCAGTGAAGCCCTTCTCCCCACCCCCCTCAGCTAATCCAAATCCTGTCCATCCTTTAAAACTCAGAGCAGATCCATACTTCGTAAATGTTTCCTCATTGTTACTCATTACCCAAATGAGTAATGTTGTAATGTGTTGTGTTCTTTTTCCTCTGAATTCACCAAGTTTTGTCTCTGCAACCATTTTGGCAATTAACCATCTTCTGCCTTGACGTGAGAGTCAGTAATTTTTTAGTGGGCTTGGACATTTCATAACTTTTCATCTTAATTTTCTATTTAAATCGGAGGGTTTTTTTTTTCCCCCTTTCTAAATTTATTTATTTATTTTGAGAGAGAAAGAGAGAGTGCAAGCATGAGGAAGGGCAGAGGGAGAGAATCTTCAAGCAGACTCCCCACTGAGTGCAGAGCCTGACTCAGGGCTTGGCGTGGGGCTCCATGTGGGGCTCCATCTCACAACCAATGAGATCATGACCTGAGCTGAAACCACCGCTCAGCCAACTGAGCCAACCAGGCGCCCTGGAGTTTTCTTGAGACAGGGTCTGGACTTCTGTATCTTGTATTTCCTTCCCGGAGTAGGGGAAGGGTCCGTGTTTGTGCCAGGCACTTCATATATCTGTAGGTGAGGCCAGGAAATGGACTTGGAGACACTGCCTCCTGTCTGTGGCACAGGGTAAGTGGTGGAGGAGAGATTTGAATTCTGACTGATGACAAAGCCCTTCCTCAGATGATAAACATGCCACATAAGAATTAAGTTAATTGACTTATGATTTCGCCATGAAAAAAATCAGAAAGAATCCTCAAGAGTACATTCATTCTTTTGTTTCAGAGTGAGAGCATTCCTTTACTACCTCTGCACTCCAGAAGCCTTGTCCTTGCTTCCTTCAGGGCAAGGACCTTCCTTCAGAGGTGGCCTAGGCAGCAGCTATCCCATGTTCTGAGAGGAGTTACTGGCTGTGGTAGTTTGCTACCACAGAGTTTTCTATCAGCTGAGGGAGGTGGCAGCCAGTATTTCCAGTTGCTGTCAAAATAGAAATCAGTCAGCTCTTGAGCTTACCCTCATTCACCAGTAGCTGTACCACAGGATACTTTGTTAAGGTTCTCAAAACTGGCTGCGTGTTAAAATCACCTGGGAGACATTTTAGGAAAAAACCATAATGCCTGGATCTGAATCCCAGGGATCCCACCCAACACAACTGGTCTGCATTGGATGCAGTCATCTGCCTTTTTTTTTTTTTTTTTTTTTTTTTGTAAGCTCCCCCGTGTCTTCTATGAATTCAGGGTTGAGAACCACTGAGACACCATGCTGGAGACCTAGCAGGGGAATTAAGAGAACTGTCTGAGGAGAATTTAGTGCTGAGGAACCCTTGTGACAGCCCCCAGCTTTGCTTATCCAGAGCAGGCACTGCTGGCACACTTCCCCACTCTGCCCAGCAGTCCCGGGGGTCTGGGGAGCGCATAGCTATGGAGGAAAGCCTAGAAGTCTGTTTTCCCCTCTCATGCTGTGATGCTTTGGGAGGTCTGCTCTGGATGGAAATGTGATTTGTAACTGGGCATAAAATAAAGGCAGAAGAGTAATACACTGGATGTCAGTCTAAGGCGAGATCTGAGTCTGATTTCAGATTTTTCGGGTCCACTGAAACCATGGGAACTGTTCTGTCTTCATTCCTGCTGCCTTACAGACAGTGTCTTTACAGGCACCTTCCATCACCTGCACCTCCTGGGCCCCCAAATCCTCCAGCTTACATGGCTAACCTCTCAGTAACTCAACACAGAGGACTGATACTCAAACGTGCAGAAGCCACCTCTCTCTCGTTAACACCCTCCTGCATATGGAAGTCTTGTGTATTCCTAATCTGTCATAGCCCTGCGGGAGGAAGAGGGTGGCCCAGCATGGCTCCCAGAGGGCCTCACCTTCCTGCAAATTGGGACTGGAGAACATTTTACCTGACCTCTCTCCTCATTTTTTTATTATTTTGACGGCTGCTCTGGTGAGGAAGGTGTTGAGGTAACGGCAAGAGCCAGGAAGAGGAAAGGCTTCTCAACCACCTAGTCTGCATTCACCCTGTTATACATTATTCCAGACATTGGTTGTTTTGTTCCCATCTTTCTGTCTCCTAAGCCATGCCAGGTACTCTCTCAACAGGAGGGCTGGTGGGAGCATTTACTGGGGGTAATATAGAGTCGGTGCTTCCTTAAAGACTGAGTAGGTACTAAGTCCACAGCACTGGGCAGAGACAAGGCGAGAAAAGAGAGAGAAAGAATGGGAACTAGTAGGAGGAAATAGGTTCACCATACTTTTTCTGTCACTCCAGAATTTTCGAAGATTTGCCAGATCTTAAAATATTGGTATTCCTCTGTCCCTAGGCCTTAGCTTTTCTCATTTTCATATACTTCCTGACAGATTTCATTTACTTTAAATCTTTCAATTATCTTGTTTTTTTTTTCCCTCCTCATGATGTTCAAATATATATCTTTTAGTTTACAGACCCTTTCCTGAGGTGCAGACCTACATATTCATGTGTCAACTGAAAAAAAGTGCCCTCATTATTCTCCCCACTTCCCCCAAATCTGCTTCTTCTATATCCTATCTCAGAAAAATGTCACTGTCCCTTCCAACTGGTCAAGTTAAGAAGGTGGGGCTTTATTGGACTTTCCTCTCCATTACGCCATGTCCACAACCAGGCAGTAACCAAATCCTAATTCTACTCCTTGAATGTCTCTCAAACCCACCTACCTGTACATTTCAAAGGCCTTATGGTAGGCCAAATAATGCCCGTCCAGAAAGACGTCCACATTCTAACCTCCAGAATCTGTGAATGTGTTATCTTACATGGCAAAAGCGACTTTGCAGATGTACTTAAGGATTCTGAAATGGAGAGGTTTATCTCGGATTACGTCGGTAGGCACAATATAATCACGAGTCTTTATAAGAGGGAAGCAGGAGGGCCAGAGAGAGATACAGGTGTGATGATGGAGGCAGGAGTGATGTGAGGTCATGAACCAAGGTACGCACCAAGGCTCTAGAAGCTGGAAAAGGCCAAGAAATGGATTCTCCCCCTGGAACGCCCAGAAGGAAAGAATACAGCCCTGCTGACCTGTTTTAGTTTTCTGAATTTCAGAATTGAAAGAGAATATATTGTTTTAAGACACTGAATTTTTGGTAATTTGTTCCAGCAGCAATAGAAAACCAATACAGGCCTCAAGTGTTCTCCTTCCCTCCAGTCATACTGCCTTCTAGCTATTCCCTGCAAGGTCACCAAGGTCTCAAATACAAATCTGATCACAGCCATTCCAAACACCAGGACTCTCTGCGCTAGAATGTCTTTCTGCGTTATTCTTAGCTTCCCTTTACCCCCGCTCTGGGGCACACCACCTTCCAAAATGCAGCAACATAGGGGGCCCTTCCCTCCTGTGAATGTGTGAATACACCATAAGCATATTCTTAGAGCATGACCTGTCCACACCCTTTTAGGGCCAACCTACACCAATAACAGAATGGTGTCTCTACTGAAGCAATTGTCAGCAGAGAAAGGAGCAGAGCATCTTTTGTAGCATGATGACTCTCAGGGAGGTCCTATGGGCTTTCTAACGTGTTTGGGGCCAGGCAAAAGGATCACTTCCCTTTCTTTCCCTCTTTCATCTGTGAAGTGGAAGAGAAGGATGAGGGAACCTAAGAGCACCAATCTGAGAATTGGTGTCCATGCAGGGGTAGGACCAAGAGGTACATAACTGGGCGGATAGTCCCTGCATAATTGGGAAGCTGGTGGGGAAGATAAAGAGATACAGAAGCTAAAGTGAACTGTATGTAGATTGCCACAGAAAATTAGCTCTTAAAAATGAACTCTTTTTTTAGACTGTAAAAAAACTGAACATTTCTCTGATAACCTGCACACAACTGACAACAGTAAAATACTGTGGCGATGGATTGTTTAGTTCATCTCGTCTCCATTTAATGATGTTAAGAGAGTAATAAGAAGAATCTTACTTCATTGCACACACTCCTCCCTCCCCCCAATGAAAAACTCAGCCTTGTAAGGTCAACATAACTAGGACTTTTTTTATCTGGTTCCTGGTTGTTATTCTCAAGTATTCTCTTTGTTCTCAGAAACCTATCAAATGTGCAAAGTTTCAGATTTGACATCATGTTTTCTAAGGCCCGAGTTTGGTTTGTATACCCTTTAATAGTATATGCCCATGTCTATAAAGGGATTCATTACACTTTACATTATTACATTATTTACATTACATACATTACATTTTAATCATCTTTCTGTAGCTTGGAGTCGTCTTATGGGTCATACATCTTATGGTCTGTATTTATAGAATTCCTACGATTCTTTCCTCATTGTTAGAAACAGTTATGGTCCTTGTGATGGCTCTTCCCTTCAAAATGAAATAATCTCGGGGTGCCTGGGTGGCTCAGTGGGTTAAAACCTCTGCCTTCAGCTCAGATCATGATCTCAGGGTCCTGCGATCGAGCCCCACATCGGGCTCCCTGCTCACTGGGGAGCCTGCTTCCTCCTCTCTCTCTGCCTGCCTCTCTACTTACTTGTGATCTCTCTCTGTCAAATAAATAAAATCTAAAAAAAAAAAAAAATGAAATAATCTCTCTGTGTACACACACACACACACACACACACGTCTGGTACCCAACACATCGAGATTTTCAAGGAGTACTGTTAGCACCAGTGCTACAATATTTAGCAATTGCAGTGCTTCACGCTGTTGAGTGACTAAATATACTAAAGATTCGTGGTTTGATTATGTTTAATAGATACAGATTGAGAGCTCTGACAAATTATATGAAGACTAATAATAGTGAGCTCTTGTTTCCTGGGTATTGTTTACAAGAGAAATTAGAAAGGATAAAGGATTTGGATTTTATTCCTTATTAGAGGCAATACTATCTAGAGAGAAAGGGTATCATGGCAGGAAGGACCCTGTCCTGGAAGCACTGAGTTCTAGAACAGTTTCTATCACCATCCAGTGCAACTTTGGGATAATTATTGCTTCATTTCTCTTGTTCTATTTCCTCACTAATCTAATAAAATTAGATTATTGGCCCCTTCCCAGTTCTAACAATTTATGATGAAGATAATTATAACTCAATACATGTAATGCTTGTTCTGTATTAAATAAAAGGGGCAGAAAACTGCATTAGGTCACTATGCCGAATGATGTCGCCTGATCCTAGAGAGTACAATATAAGAGCCCTAAAGCAGTACTGGGGGTATAACACTCTCATGCTAAAATTGAAGCTATAATCCAAATAACTTCCTGTAAATAGGACAGGCGCATCTATTCAGAGAACAGGGAAAGCCAATTTCTCAGAACTATTTCCTGTAAGATTAGAATACTCTGAACTCAATTTGCTATTGAGAACAGACTTTTAAATCAAAACAATGGATTCCCATGTGAATCCATGAACAACTTCTGACCTAACATAAATATTCCAAGGGCCACAATATGCCAGTTTCTCTCTAAGGCCTACCCCCCCACCCTGCCCCCACCTTAGTAGGCCGTAACTCTCCTAAACATTATTTGGTAGATGCAAATTGGAAATCCTACAACAATCTTGAACCTAAGTCTGCCACAGTTCTCTTGCCCTGAATCTTTTGGCATTTGGCATTGTTGTTGATCCTAAAAGAAGACATTGCTACATCTGTAAGTCAAGGTAGAGATTGAAGGAGCCCTCCAACATGCAGGGCAGATGGTGAGATGTCATGGTAAAGTCGATGCGACCTCCACATGGATTAGGTTCGATGCTACTGAAGCTCTGTAAGAGCTATCAGGAAGATAAGGGTGCTTGAAAACTGCTCAGTGAGAGAGAAAATGTCAACACACAATGAAAAGAGCATTTCAAGGTCTTGGGTGGAAATTATTTTATCAGTGGGAGTGTTTTCAACTCCATCCCACAACTCCCAATCAGTGGCAATCTTCAAATCCCTCCAACTTTTTATGAGGTGAGGAAAGCCATCAAGCAGATGAAAAACAACAAGGCATCTGGAGCTGATGGAATCCCTGCTGAAATCTTCAAATCGGCTGAGGAAAACGCACACTATGGCTCCTCGCTCTCATCTTGAAGCTTGAGAATGATGAAGAAATTCCAGATGACATCAGTGATGCTGCAGTCGTGACCATTTTAAGGCAAGGACACAAAGATAATTGAAAAAAGAACCCCCTCACTCTTCTCACTCAGGAACGTTTTTGCTGAGGGTGTCCGAGACACTTTTTCAAAGGTAACAGATACACAAAACATGTTTGTTATTTAACTTCGGTAGTTTGGTAGGGTGTTCTTTCTTTTCTTTTTTCTTTTCTTTTCTTTTCTTTTCTTTTCTTTCCTTTCCTTTCCTTTCCTTTTCCTTCCTTCCTTTCTTTCATTTTCTTTCTTTCCTTACTTTGTTTTGAGTTGCACTGATACTGAACACTGCAAACCATTGTAGATGCCCACTGTGTCATTGTTATATTGTCATTGTCATGGGTGTCCGAAAACCCCTAAACATCACTTAAGACATGAACACCTATTCATCTTTCTGTTCCCATAGAATCTGTATATAGCAGGGGCTCAAAAAATGTTGAATAAATGAATGAAATACTTGGATGTTACTAAGGATAAGACTAGTTGCATACATATAACATTTAGCTGATCAGCGAGAACAATGTTGTTATATTGCCTCAGGCCCCTCTGGCCGTGATGTCAGAACAGCCACACAGAAGAAGATGGAGTCAGGCTGCACAATGGCATTGGTGGCCACTTTTCTTTATTATCTGCATGCATGAGTGCAGCTGGTGAAGAAGCCTAGAGAGACCGGAGCTTGAAGTTTGTGAAGGATAGGAAACCGGGGATAAGGAAACTCGAATGCCAACCTTCGCTTTGGTGGCTGCTGACCTAGTTTCCAACCAGAATTGAGCCGTGAGCTTCCTCAGGGTCATACTGAGCGGTACTGACATTCCCTTCCTGCAGAAGAGTGAGCTGACATGCAGAGGTTAATTGACTGGTCATTTCCCAAATTTGGAGCCCAGCTCTGATTTGGATTTAATGTTCGCCTCTCCCTGCCCTACACTGAGGCCAGAAGGCCAGACGGACCCGGTGCACAGAAGCTCTGTGGGGAATGGTGTGGGGACAGCGCGGGTCCTCTCTCTGCTCCACAGACACAGAGCTAATGCAGTGCACTATGGTAATTAACACTTAGAGCTGATACAGACGAAAATAAACAAATGCGCACCCATTCTGGTTCCACTTCCAAGACCTCATCCCGAGCCCGTAACACAGTTTGTTTTACAGCTTCCCCGCTCACGTGAGAGCCGGCATAATGAAACCCCTCTAATCTCTATTTTTCTAAAGTCTGTGTAGATACAGATGGCTCTGTTTTGGTCTCTGGGTTTTATTCTTATTTTGCCACAATTTTAACCTTTTATGTATCTCTTTCTGTGAGATATTCTCACTGTTTCCTCACTGCCTGGAGGCTCTGAGAGGCCTTTCGTTTTCATTTTCCAACAGTTGCATTATACCATTCTTCAGAATATTTGGGATTTTTTTTTTAAATTACGGGAGATGTACTGTCATTGTTGCTGAGGATTCTGATACACAGGGATGTCTGTTCTCCGATTCAGAAGAAAGTTTCTATCAGCTCCACTTTTTCACAGGAGAGGTTGAAGAGTAGATGTTTGATTTTCCAAGTCTCCATAACCATCGTGCCTGGAAGGCTGCGGAGCACAGAGGAAGGATGCGGGAGGACCTCACCTCCAGCGTTGTGTTTTATGCTTGTGGGAAGAAAAAGAGAAAGACTATGAGGTAAAGTGAAGAGGGCTGGATGTGACACAGGTTCTGAAACAGAAAAAAAAAAAAAAATCAGGACATCATCAAGCTTCACAATTCAGAAAAAATGGCCACATATAAACAGCCCCTGAAAAGCATAATATTGGTCCCACCAACTCGGCACATTCTGAGCACCAGCCTCCAGTTTCCAGTTGTAATAAGAGAACAGACAAACGTAAAAATGACCAAAGAAGCATCCCCCACATGTTTGCATAAATGAGGTAAGCAGCTCCGAGGAGGGATTTAAAAGAGGACTCTGCATTGTTCTCTGAGTCACTCAAGCATGGCAAGGGTGGAATTCCATCTGTTCGGCTCAGTCTGGTTCAGTGAACTGGGTCACTTTTAATGGTTCACTAAATTCTGACTATCTAAAAATTACAGTTAATGTGTTTTAAAAATCTTGAGCTGCATGACAAGAACACCTTATTACTTGTTCTTCCTTGCCCTTGGGTTGATCACCTCAGAGAATGGGTAAACTGGAGTGTCTTCCATGAGATGGAAATGGGACTTGGGTCACTGTATCCCATGTCAGGAGCCACCAATAGCTCTCCGTTAAAACCAAGAAACAAAACTAATTTTCTATCCCTTACTCGATCCTCTCTCCCTGACTGGAGTGTGGAGGATGGGGTGACTTTCTCGTTCATGTGGGATCAATCTGGGAACATCCTCTCCGAGGTAGAGGAAGGAGACAAGCATAGAACTAGAAAGCAGAAAAACTATTATAGAAAAATAATTACATGAGAGAAAAAAATCATAATTCATGTTGCAGGGGTAAGTGTGAAAGTCTCAAAGATCAGGATGCTCTAGGGAGGTATTTCAGGCTTTTGATTTTTCAAGGAGGTGGTTTTTGTCCAATTCGTATGATCTAAACACTGCCCAAACTTCTAAGGAGCTGTGAGTAAAGCTAAGAGAGAAAGAGAATTGTATCCTCTGGATTTGTGATAAGTGGGTTGGTTGTTCTCTGTGTTACAGTACAAGATTCTTACCAGAAAAGCAAGATAGTTTTTTATGTTGGGCATTATGAAGGGCGTCGGGACTTGAGCTATGTAGGAAATACCTTTAGAGACAAGACGAAAATGTCAAGAATTAGAATGAGAAAAAGGGAGTGGATTTTATTCTATCATTGGATTGGGGTAGCCTTATTTTTTTTTCCATGTTGCCTTTACATATTAAAAATGTATCTTGCACTTTCTGGCTACTGGTCTATGTGGCTTCTAGTTGCAAAGTCCTGCTTGATAGTTCAGTGTGACAAATCATCGGTGATGGACAAGAGCAGCAAGGGTTGAAAGCAACACCTGAAGTTTTCAAATAGGAAATGACAAAAAACCAGATTGAAGACACCTGAAAGTTTAACCACGACACTCTTTCCAAATACAGTTTTAAAAAAGATAAATATATTTGAAATAAATATACTAAAATTGGGACCATGGCTTCTGAACAATTACGAAGATGATCAATGAGATCTATAATGCTGATGACATTTTTACTTTCTACTCAGACATAAATAGAGTAGATTTATTTGTTCTAAATGCAATTCAATATTTGGAGGTCTAGATAGATGTGGATCTAGAGGAATCCATCCACATTTGATTCTTTTTTTATATTTTGATTTTTTATATTTTATTTTTATTTAATTTATTTAAATTTTAGTTAGTTAACATTGGTGTAATAGTAGTTTCAGGAGTAGAATTTAGTGATTTATCACTCACATATAATACCCAGTGCTCATCACAAGTGCCTCCTTAATGCCCATCCCCCATTTAGCCCCCTAATCAATCCTCAGTTTGTTCTCTATTGTTATGAGTCCCTTATAGTTTGCCTCCCTCTGTCTTTTTTCTTTTTCCCTTTCCTCTATGTTCATCTGTTTTGTTTCTTAAGTTCCACATAAAAGTGAAATTTTACAGTATTTGTCTTTCTGTGATGGACTTACCTCACTTCACATAATACACTCTAGAGCATTTGATTCTTAATGGCACATGTATGTTACCGAAGCGTGACAAGTTGCATTCTTTATTCCATCCAATAAGTGCTGAAACACATAGAGAGCTGCAGGCAGGGCACTTCTTCAGGCTTACCTTTACACAACGTGGAGATACACAGTGATTTGCGACTGTAGGCTCAATCTTTCAGGTAAGGGGTTGTTCCCAACTCTAGCCTTCTTTGCACAGTTTTCACAGCTCCCAGCTTGGGAGAGCATGTCTACGTGCCTTTAGAGATGGTCCATTGGCCTCTGAGCAAGGGCTGTGCCTGGCTATGTCTTCTTCTCTATTATTATATCCTTCCATATTCTTCTATTATATCCTTCCATAATCCTCACTGTGGCTACCAGTAGTGGAAAACATGGCTGAAGGGCCTCTCTCCTGTGGCCTTATTACTTCTGAGCTAGTCTTCCTGGCTTTGTCTCTGACTGATCTAACTTATTCCTTGCACTTCCATCATTTTTTTTCTCAAACATTACTGTGATGGAAGCTCCTTGCTTACAAGTCTCGGTAGGTCCCCACTGTCGAAAGGATAAAGTGCAATTTCCTTAGTAGACATGCATCTCTTCAGTATAAGATTATTCCAAAAACATTCTGGGTATCTTTCTAGGTTCATTACCATTTCTTGAGTTCTTGCTCATCTTTGAAGGCCCAGCTTAAGTCTCTTCTTTGGGAGACTTCTCTGATTACTCTACGCAGCCCTTCCATTCTCTTCCATACCATACCATGGATACTTCCATTGGAGCCGCTGTCTCAGAGTATTGTAATGATATGTCCACCTTTCTTCCCATTTCCCCATCTAGATGGTGTTGCAATCAAAAACAAGAATGTACCATGCTTAGCATAGTGTTGAATGTTTGTTGAAAAAAAAGTGTTTAACTGAGTGGGGATTTTTTTTTAATGTGATTTGGTCTGTTTTCTATTTCAGCTATGCACTTTACTATATCTCCAAAGTACCATTTCCACTCCTGTTATTTGTATTTCTGTTGCTTTCTTTCATAATATTTATGAATATAAGTTTATCTGAACATGTACTTGTTCACTCATTTTTTTCCCATCAGTGGAATAGGAACTCCGTAAAAGCAATGATGTCATCTTTTTTGTGTATACTGTATCTCCCCTTCCTGGCTTTGTGTCTGCTTAGTAAATATTTGTTGACTAAAACAATGAATGAATTAATGAATTTTCCAGCAGAGGGTATTGGGATTACAAATAGTTTACTTCCAATTCTTTAGGTAATGACCAGACTTACTGTTTTCCCCTTATTTACTTTCTTCTTGGTTTTGATGATTCTTTCCTATAGTTTCCCTTCCGTTTGAAACAAAAATCTTGCAGCAAGAAAAGAATAAAAATCAGTGAGGAATTTACAAAGAACCCCTTTTACATGATGACTATGGAATCCTTTTGTCAGTGGCTGAGTTGCCTCAGTTCATGCGCCAGTGATCACCCCTTTTCCTTTCTCTTGCTTCTTTTTCCTACTCGCAGGTCTGCCCAAAGCTGCTGGCTAAGCCGCCTCAAATACAAAAGGGAATTAATATTGTAAGGACATTTAGAATTCAGCACCCGCTCCACTGTGATGTTTTAGGAAATCAAGGCAGGGCTTCAACCCTGATAGTTAATGAAAATATCCATTTTTGGATTTAAACTCATCATGGTCAGGGCCTATTCTATGAGTCATTGTCTAATAGGGCTGTGAACATTGAAACTCTAGAGTAAATGAGGGCCTGAATTTTTTACTTTTTCTTTAGTCCTACCTTCATGGAATCAAGAAAGAGGATATAATGAGGGTGTGTGTGTGTGCGTGTGTGTGACTGCAGGGATTAGACAGATTAGATTAGACGAGTGTCTTAATCTATCTCATAGACACTTAACTATATAAGCTGAGGGGCTCCTGTGAATGAGTAGGCCATCTGAAAGAAGAGTTTAGCAATCACGGCTGTCCCCAGTGATTTTGTCCCCTTAGTTTCCCCAGTGCTCTCTTGGCTCTCCAGAATGGGGTCTGCCACCAACACACCATCTGTTTTGATTCAGAAGCTGAAACAACTCAAAACCAGGAACTATAAATGCATAGATATATCTCATTTAGTGTTGACACAAGTCACTTCATCTTTATAAGCTCAGTTTCCTCACTGACATTAACTGGATGGTGACAGTGACTACTGTGTGCATTGTTTAGAGGGTTAAGTAATGTGTAAAGTGCTCAGCCTTGGTCCCTTGCACATTTCAAGAAAAGTGCAGTGGCCTCTATCACTATTACTATTTGTCCTGTTAACCGGTTAGAATAAACTTGGGTTATCTTTTTCTCTTCTTCACGTGTTGCTTCATTAAAAATAAACACACGCCAGAGTCCAGAATTCAGAACTACTCCTTAATGGTTTAGAGCACAGATTCTGAAACCAGGCTACTTGGGTTTGAATTCCGGCTCCTTAACTTACTGGGTGGATAACTTCAGGCAAATTTATATTTAATCTCCTCATCCATAAAATGAAGGCAAAGACTGCACCTCTTTCCCTGGTGTGTGGTGAGGAGTAACTTATTCGGAAAGCTTGGAACAGTATATAGAATAAACATGTAATACCTGGTAGCTATCATTAATATTGTTCTTGTTACCACTGAAGTCACTCGTAGGGTAAAGAGGGAATTGCCTTGTACACGTTATATAACTTCCTCATAAAACTCCCAAACCAGAGAGCCCAAGACAGCCAGCGGCCCCTCTTTCTCTTCCAAATCTTCAGAAGTCTCTTCTTTCCATGCCCTGGCTCTATCTTCTTCCCTACAAATCCTTCTTTTTCCAGGCCACACCCTTGAGTGTGTAAACTAGCCTATTTCCCCGCTGTCTTCTCTTTCCTACTTAGGAGTAGAACAACTCATTCAAACAAATAATAAACAAATAATTCCTTCTAAGAGAGAACCATAGCTGAAAATTTTTTATACATCAATATTCTCTCCAGATCACATGATTACATTAAGGATTTATCCAAATACATATCACCAAGGCTGTAGATTGACGCCTTCACTCCTAGTTCCTGGGCACAAGCCCTTTTTGGCTCAGTTGTGTTTGGGTTGGAAACTGGATCCAGCAATCCGTGTTGCTTACCTCAGACTAACTCTAGTCCTGTGGCTGGTAGAACTCTTGTTATTTCCAGGGTTTATGTCTTAATTTTCCCCTTCCTGTGGATTCCAAGATTAGCCCTTCTAGCTCTGGACTTATTTCAGTTCTGCAGTTGGAGTTCTGTCCTTGCTCCTTGCTCTTGGAGAGACAATGTTATCTCCTTGTCTGAACTCAAAGGACACTCTTTTGTGCTTTATGCTATCAACACTGAGGAAAATGGAAGCCAACTAAATTATATTGAAAATCAGTGTGCCGATACTTAGTATGTGTTTGAATTTCACAGTAACCATGCAAAATAAGTTTTATTATACTTTATCAAAGGCAGAAACCAGATCTCAGAGATGCTGAATGACTTTCCCAAGGACACACAGTAAGTTAAATAGTAAAGATAGAATTTAAACTTGAGTCTGTTTAACTTCCATAGCCTGTGTTTGTTTCTTCCATTATATCGCATTGTTTCATTATTTTTAGAAAATGGTGTTGTTTAAAATTTTAATGTATTACATTTTAATTTTACATAAAGGTTTTTTAAATATTTTTTTTTTAAATTTGACAGACAGAGATCACAAGCAGGCAGAGAGGCAGGCAGAGAGAGAGGAGGAAGCAGGCTCCCCGCTGAGCAGAGAGCCCGATGCGGGGCTGGATTCCAGGACCCTGGGATCATGACCTGAGCCGAAGGCAGAGGCTTTAACTGAGCCACCCAGGTGCCCCCATAAAGTTTTTATACCATTCTCCTGGAGATGAGATTAAGAATGAGATGGAAAAGAGTGATACTACCATGTACAGAGTATTTTCTCTGTCTCCCCCCCCCAACCTTTTCTGTTACCTACACATATACGTATATATGTATACTTATTAGATATCATCTACTATTTACTGAGAATTTACTTCATCTGAAGCTAGCAAAAAGCTTCCTCTTCACTGTTTTCATTGTGACAGAAACGTAGAAATTTGAACCTTGCCTTGGGATAGACCACAACCAGCATGGAGTAGAGCCAGCATCTGGTGAAGCCTCACTTTCACAGGTGCTTTCTGGCTTAGCTCTCTAGCCAGGCTGGCCCTAGGCTGGGGCACTGTCTCCTTGACGGCTCTTCTATCATAGCCCGTGTTCCTGCAAGGGCCAGTCAGGGAAGATCACTTCTGTACTCAGCAACACAAACTCCCCGACACAAACTTTCACTGAAGTTCTGATTCAGAATTGAGAGATGGTTCTCATCTCAACTGATTTGTAGAACTGAGATGAGCTGATGAATGTTAAAATCCTTCTCCCCCGAGGTTAGTTATTTCTGCCAATTTTCTTATTGGTTAAATTTTAAGAGGTGCTTATTCAAGGACCTACCTATCCAGAGAATTCAATCACAAGTCTGCCAAGGGACCATTCCTTCTACTGGAGTCACTTATCTTAGTTGCTTAAGGTGGTAGCTTTTCTTTTAAATGCAGTTGAAAAATTATTAAAAATGTACACAGAACTATATTGATATGTTATTTGGGAGGAATGTACATGAATGTGAAATATCAAAGTGCAGGACAGAAACTCAGGAGACATTTTGGGTCTCTTAGAGCTACCTGAAGTCCTGAGTAAGGAAGGTCAGATCTGATGTTTGGAAGTGGGCAATTAATTGGGGATCACTCATTATTGCAGGTTCTTTCAAACCATAAACTTCCAAAAATACTAGAATGAACACATAACTACCATGAAATGGGTCTCAGAATAGTGATCAAAAATGTTTGTTGCATGTGAGCGTGTGAGTGTAAGTACACATGAAGATAATTTCAAAAGTGTCATGGCTATGCTTGGTTGCCATAGTCTTAGATACACTGGCTCCCAGCCCCTAAACACAACTTTCTGAAATGTCATTAAAATTGGAAAAGCCAGTTAGATGAGTATCACAATATAACCCGCAGTAAAGTCAAGCAGAGCCTCTGCAGTAGTATACTTCTCTAATAATATTTTCTTCTTTTGTTCCTCTCACTCATAAGTTATCTAAACAGATGAGAAAAATAAAGAGGGAGAAGAAAATGGACCAGTGAAGAAAAGGGCTGAGCAAGACAGCAACGGAAGCAGGCATATGGTGGTGGAGTTCATGGTGGAGGGCGAGCAAGGGTGGGGAGCTGCAGGTAGAAGCAGCTCAGATGAGAGAAGAGGAGGAGGTTCTTAATGAAATAGGATTCATCTGAGAGTAACTAGTACAAGTTAAAATGTTGTTGAGACCAAACCCACACATCAGGGATGCTTAAGATCAGAAATATTTTATAAATTGACAGTGGGGAAGGAAGGTAATTAGAGCAAGCATCTGGCAAGGGAAAAGGAGTGCAGGGAAGAGAAAGAGATGGGGTCCAACATGGACACTTCACCTGTTAGTTTAAGGTCAACTTTGTGCGTAACTTTGGTTGTATCTTTTAAAAAATGCAAATGGCCCTACATAATTCATTGTTGCATAGTAGCATTGGGATCAAAAGGCACTCATATCCACTGTAATTGCTATGTCAAAAGCCCTGTGAAGTCTTCACCTGAGTCAGAATCTTCTATTTTTGTCTGTGAAACTGTGTGTGTGTTTGTGTGTGTGTGTGTGTGTGTGTGTATGTGTGTGTGTGATACTATTTGTTAATGATAACATACATCTCACAGAATATCTTGGGTATATTCTGCTGGTGAGCAGCTTGACCCGTAAGTGACAGATACCTAGATACCAAGAACGTCGTTACTTGTTCAAAGTCATGCAATGAGGAAGATAATGAAAAGCAGATGTGTCATATCCAGGAAGAAGAGACAAGCTAATTTCCCTGTCAGTGCATTTGAATATTCTGAAAGGGAAATAGGATAAGGTTTGTATATATTTGTTTGTTTTTCTTAGATTTTACTCTTTGTCCTTAACAAAGAGAGGGAAGCTGAAGGTTTATCCTTCTCTCCACCCCTGCAAATGTGACCTCCAAAGGAAAAGCCAAAAGGATAATTCTTTTCTGATTAGGAAGTGGGAAGTTTGACAGCTTCTGAAAATAAATGTCTGTATTCCATTTTCTAGCAGGCTACTGTGGTTCGTCTTCTGTCTGGGAACTCTATGAAAACGTCAGTGAATACCTCAAAGGTCAGAATTTCAGAACAGCTGCCACAACTGTATTGTCACCAAGTATTAATGACTCTCTCACTCGTTTTCTTTTTTTAAGAGGCCTGGTCATGTCCGGGGGAATGCCAGGTACATTTTTCTTAATGTATGAGCACAAGTTACATATAACAACCTAACAACACAATACTGCCTCTTTAATGCTAATCTATTCCTTGCAATCTACTAGATACATGTAGAGTCATTGGTGTGTATCAAGAGAGCAAAATCAGATTCTGAAAATATCTGAAAGGATGCACTAGAGTGTACATAATAATGTATTTTAATCTGCCAGGCCTTAAAATTAATCATGAATTCCCACAGAGATTTTAATAATTTTGAGATGATGTTTTTTATTTTTTTTTATAGAGTAATATTCTTGGACAGAGTTTTCTAAATGCAGCATGGGGGAAAAAAGTCGGTGGGGGAGGGGGAAACGGGGCAATTTCTCACTCGCCATAGATGGGTGATACGTTGACTAGGGGAACATGTTTTCTTTTGCTCCTAACTAAAAAGCAAGGTAGGTGTTTCAAAGAAAAGCTTTATCACTCCATAAATGCTGGCAAATTGCAGGCAATTTATTAGGGGAAATAATGTGCATTTGTTAAGCAGGGGAATAGTCCTGAAGGGAAGAGGGCCTCTGATGAGGGGTGTGGATGTCTCCATGACATCAGGGGACTTGGCTGTCAGCAGTTTTTAGAGTTGCATGGGAGGAAACCCTTGGTAATCAAACTGCACTAGGCTCTGGGAAGGGTGACCATATTATTTATTGTCCAAACAAGAAATTTTGAGGGGGAAAATAAAAGTCAATAATCACACTGGGACATAAGCTCACCTAAACTGGAGGGCAAAGGTATAGAGATTCAAGATTCTTATCTGGCACCACCCTTGCCTTTCAAAGAGGGTGATCATGTCTGCTCCCTTTAACTCACCAAGATGCTGTGATCGAGACCCACTTAGGCTCTTCCAACTTAATTAAACAAAGATACTCTGTAAATTTATTATAGAGCATTTTTTTTTTCTGAAAAGTAGACAAAAATATACTGCAAGTTGAAGATTGTTTGGGGATTTTCAGAGCACTAGAAAAGCTGGGCTTTCTATACCCTTTTTAACTCTCTGAAATACTTCATTACAGTGTCTGAGTATGGGGAGAAGTGAATTGCTTTGTGGTTGATCAAGTCTTTTTAACTTTCCCTGAAATACAATTGTCAGAACATGTCTTAGTTCTTTTTCTTCCAATCCATTAGAGTGGAGTTTTTAAAAAGAGCGTACTTAATTTCCCTCTGTCTCCATCTGAAAACATTTTCTAAGGACTAAGGTAGATGACAGTTCATGGAAGTAGGTGCAATGCTATTATTGACCTCATTATTTAAGGAGAACCAAATTCTTGGTCAGTGTATGTGTGGAGCATGCCTGGAAATTTTAAATAACAGAAATTATACATATGAGAATGAGAATGAGGTAGAGACAGGAGAAGTTCCAGGAAACTGATGTGTAGTTATAAAGATATGACAAAGGATTTACCTAGTATACATTACCTTCAGATAATTTGCAGGCTGGTCCAATCAGAGATCTCACTAATGGTGTGGTGCTCCTGTGAGAAACTGCTTTATTACTCTTTGGGTTGGATGATGGAATAGAATTTATAAAATTAACACAAAAGAACAGTAGGCAAGTGAAAGTCTTGATTTTTCAGACCCTTAGGGGTAGAGAAAAAATTTTTCAGTTTGGGAAGAGTTGCTTGTGAGGGCTTCGCTTGTCTCCAAGATGAGTGTGTAAGCTTGTGAGGGCTTCGCTTGTCTCCAAGATGAGTGTGTAAGCTTGTGAGGGCTTTGCTTGTCTCCAAGATGAGTGTGTAGGCACGTTCCTATGCAAGGACCCTTCCATTGCTGCAGGGGAAGCCTGCGGTGGGGGTTGGGGAGGAGAAAGGGCATGACACACAGCAGCCCTGATGGAAACTCTTTGGGAAGTCCTCCTTGGCCCCAGGCAAGAGTTATGGAAACAAAGCAAGAGCTGCCAGGTCCTTTAAGGATGCCCTGAACCAGCATTTCTCCTTCTTCCTAGAGTTACTCTAAGACGTGTAGGAGAGCTTCAAAGTTTCTGTGTTTTCCCAAGGGGTGAGGAATGCCACCAAGAGAGCTGGGGAAAGCCAAGGAGCCTTGGATCAAAATGTGGGGACACAAGGAGACCGTGAGAACCTGAGGAGCAGTGGCCATGTGGGGACCCAAAATATCTCCAAGCGGGGCGATTAGTGCAAAATGACCGAAGAAAAGACAAAAGAGCCACTTCTCACTGAGAATTTGCCGGGAATAGAAAATACCTCAAATTCTCATAAACCCTCAATACTTCAACAATATTGCTAGTCCTATAAATGGACTGAGCTTGTCCTCAGGAGACAGAGACAACCTTGAGGTGTCTGAAAATAAGCCCTAAGGTGACCTGAATGGAACTAAAGCAGATTTCCTTAATTAGGTGAAATGTGGAACTAAAATGGATATTATAAGGCTACAGAATTAAAAAAAAAAAAAAAGAAGAAAGAAAGAAAGGAAAAAGAGAAAGTCCCTCATTTTGCACACCTGCATATTTGTTGTGACATAGCCGACCCACTATACTGGTATTCTCATTACTTAGCATTTTGCTCCTTGTTTAGTAGGCACCTTATAAATAATCTTTCCATTGCTTCAATGGAATGAAACAACAGTCTCTCAAAAATAAACCAGCAAAAAACGACATAGCATGACAAAACAAAATCCTCAGTAACAAGAGCATGAATGTCAAGTCAAATACTTGTCTTAAAGATTTAAAGAGCTCTCCTGGGAGAGGGTTGATGAACCAATGCCAGCCCTCACTGGGGACAGGAAAACAGTAAAGTAGCTTGAAGCTTTGGTATAAACCACGCTGGTTCTAATGGTGGACATGCTACTGTGGTAGGCTAACCAAGCGGAGTGAGGCTGGAATCTTTGGGGATCTTTAAAATTGGGATAGACAAGAATCGATCTGAAAATCATTTATGTAATCCTGTTTAGAAATAGGTGAAAGATGATTCCTTGATTTCTCCTTTTTCTCGAGAAACATATCTTCAGCTCTATTCTAATCAGAGGTCAATTTATCTTCACTTTAGGAGGCTTGGTTATTAATACCTTCATGGCAGATATTTTAGAACCAAAGCTGCAGTTTCCGTTGAAGACAGTATTTTAATTTTTGATCAATATTACGTGTTTGATAACAGACCTGGCATACACAGTTAAAAATGCCATATGCCCTGTAGGGAGCCCTTTATTTCTAGTGACATATATTGGAGTTATTCTTCTTTGTTCATATGATTTACCTTCAAAAATCTATTGAATGTGCCCCCAGAGAAGTGCAGAGAGCTGTTTTAATAATCATATTGGTATTCGGGTGGAATGGAGTGGGATAGAACTGAAAGGACTTGCAGGAATATTGTACGTGGAATCTCTGGTTCCACCAGCCTGCATATCGTATTTAAAGTGCAGAAGTATAGCTAGAGTTTGCAGAATAAAGTTCGCAATTCCATTCTTGTAAATACTGATCTTTCGCCCTCCTTCCAGGCTTGGAGAGTGGCATGATCTCAAGTCATATCAGAAGTGCCACAATATGCTGCTAGGTCAACAGATGGCAGGGTTACACTCTGTCTTGTCTGTCTCTCTCCCACCAAGCACAACAGGAATTTATCCAAACCATTTGACGGCCTGGTGTCTGGTGTTGGCCTTAGGAGAGCTGGGATGCAGGTCTCCAAGTTCCATTTCTGACCCCAGGGATTCTGTGCTGCCAGAAAGACCTGATGAGGGGCTCAGTTGGTTAGGCAACTGCCTTCAGCTCAGGTCATGATCCCAAAGTCCTGGGATCGAGCCCCGCATCAAGCTCCCTGATCAGTGGGGAGCCTGCTTCTCCCTCTCCCTCTGCTGCTCTGCCTGCTTGTGTTCTCTCGCTCTGTCAAATGAATAAATAAAATCTTAAAAAGAAAAAAAAAAAGAAGAAAGAAAGAAAGAGTTGATGGACTGAGGTAGCCCTGAGGCTTGACCCTCACTGGCAGCATACTGAGTCTGTGGAAGCAATGGAGGACTGAATTCTTTAAGTATAATGTAAAATACAGAGAGGTAGAATAATAGTTTATTTTAATATCTCTTGATTTTTGCTTATGATATTCTTCTTGGGATATCACCCATGGCAATATGAGTCTTAAACTGCCCTCTTAGGAGGTACAGATAGGTAGATAGATGGATAGATAGATAGATAGATACTCATTGAATTTTTAACACAATACTCTATGAGGCAGGTATTTTACCTATTGTGCAAATGAGAAAACTGAGATCTAGCCAGGTGAAAGAACGTGCCCACTATCCCTCAGCTAGTAGAGAGGAGGCCAGAGATTTGAAATCAATTGTGCTTATTCCAAAGTCCAAGCTTGCTTTCTATGCATGAAGCTTTCCTAGTGTAGGAGCTATGCATTAATATTTGCTAATCCATAAGGGGTGCCGGGCTTTAGTTGTGGCTTAGTTAATATGGTAACTAGCTTTGTGATGTAACATTTGTAGCCTTGCCCAGTTCATTTATTTATTTATTTATTTGAGAGAATGTGCACGCGCAAGGTGGATGGAAGGGTGGAGAGGAAGGGGGAAGAGAGGGAGAGAGTCCTCAAGCAGACTCCCCGCTGAGCACAGAACCCCACGAGGGGCTCTACCTCACACCCCTGAGATCATGACCCAAAACCAAGAACCTGACACTCAACCCGCCGAACCACCCAGACGCCCCTGCCCCATGTGCTTTTATTGAGATCTTCCAGTTCTGGTGAGCAATAGGGAGATTCTTCCCACCAAGACATAGAACGTCTCAGGACGTGCGCATTGCACAGCAAGCCTGGGGAAGTTAGGAAGTGAATCCTGGCCCTTGAGTCTCCTGCTTGTTCCATCACTGGCCTGTTAGAATGCCTGGAAGGCAGTTCCTTTAAATTCGCTTCTGTTAGCCTAGGTGGTTGTGTGGGAACAATTAATTTTCCCAGGTACTCCTCAGCATTCTTTAGCCACCTTCAAAAATCAACCTTGTAATATTTTAATTGAACCATATCACTGTGTTTCTAACATTGATATGGATTTTACACAGCTATTTACACTAATATGTGTTAAAATGCCTAATTACCACTGCAATCACAGCCTGGCTCAATAGTCTTGCCAGCTCTTAAATATATGGCGGTGTCTTAATCAAACACAAACATCAATGAGCATTCTAAACTCCTGCAATTTGTAAACTGGATTAAGGGCAATAAATGTGACCCTTCAAACAAGAACACAGAATTTTGCATATTTCATGCTAATATGCTCATCTGTTTGTTTTGCTGTTGTTTCCCAGATTTTCAAAAATGCTTGTTGATAAAATGAGGTCAGAATGCCCGATGAGATGGGTGTTTATTGTGGGATTCAGAGAAAGGCTTAAGAAGGCCTGAGAAAGTCTCTGCTCTCCAAAATAGCATTTTGTATGTGTGACTTCATAAACTTATATTAAATCATTGGCTAAGGATTCTTTAATCAGTTAGGTAAACTTCTTACTTATTTTTTACCAGGTATTTGAGTACCTACTTAAGAACTCTGTAAGAGCTAGTACATGCAATGTAATGTCAGAAGAGTCAGAGCACCATGCATGGAAGCTTCTCTGAGAGCCTGGAGGGGTGAGTGATTGTTTGCTTTGAAAGTTCGGGGAAGACTTTGTAAACAAGATACATTCTCATTGGAGAAATGGAAGCCTTTCCAGGAGGGCAAGGAAGGGAAAGATAGACAAGAAATAGAGAAAAGAAGTCATAGATGTTGATAAAATGGAAGAGATCATGGCAAGTTTTGGAAACTACAGTAGCTCAGTATGGATGGGGAGGAGAGAACTTCTGGGGAAATCCAGGAGATGCAGCTACAGGGACATTGTGGTAAGCCTTGTAGGTGGTGGCCTGTCTCATAACATTAAGAGGATATCTCACCTGTAATATACCAAGACAGAGAGTTCACTGGAGAGCTGCCCTTTGGCCCTTGTGAGTGTCATCAGTGGTCACCCAACCCATCTTCAAAGAAGTGTGTGCCCTGAACATCGAGCCATCTTATAGTACAGAAGCCTATGGCAGTCCATGGACATTAGCAGGGAATCATTAGGTTTCTCTCTCTTTCAGTGATTGGTTTACTGACTGAGCCATGTATTCATTCTTGCACTGATTCAATAAGTGTCCACTTAGCCCTTATAATATTTCAGTACTTGTGCTAGTCACTGAGGAAATGACAGTGATATCATGGGCTGAAAACATCAGATTTGGCAAAGAATGAGAATGATATCCCCTTCACTTATCTCATCTATAGACTCATGCCTCTTCCTTCATTATATAGATTCTCTAATTTCAACTTCTGCTCACCTCATTTAAGAAAAAATATATATATTTTAAATGAACTCACATTTACTTGGAATTTAAGTACACGTAGAACTAAAAATAACTGGAATTTTAAAAGGGGTTTCATTGCTGTATGAAGGAAAATGGCAAGGAATTGGGGACTTAGTCAAAACTGAAACTTAAAAAGGATATCCTGGAATTACTGTATATTAAATTTAATTTCCTATATCACCTAAATACAATACAATAAAAACCTGTTTAAAATGGAGACCACTAAGACACATCAAGTATACTTCAAAATCAACAAAGGCTGAAAATTATGAATAATAATGAATAATATAATTTTGGGGTGGTGCACACACACCTATAACCTCCATAAAGGTAGAAATCATGTCTGTCTTGTTTACAGCTGGACCCCTACTGTATGGGGTCCAGTTGTAATCATGCTGAATGCATGATTGTTCATGGTAATTAGCAGTTGTGGTAGTGGTAGATTATATCATTGTTTCTAACTCTTCTCCTCTCCCTCTATCCTACATCCTCCTGTGCTACCCTAGTGATGTTGGTCTTGGCCATTTGACTTCCTTTGGCCAATGGAAAGTGGTTGGGAGGGACAGTGCGGTAATGCTGAGCTGTATAGCCGGACTCTTAGGAGGTATTGCTGCTTCAGCTCAGCATGGTGCATTTCTGTCCCGGACAAGAGGTATACCTCTGCCCATCCTGTAACTGGCAGCTCCTAACCATCCAGAAGTTGGAGCATGGGCTGCCCCAATACACTGTTAGCTTCTTTCTCTTTACTACAGGTGTAACTAGTACTTGGCATCATGTTTGGGGCTTCTATCTAGTAGAAAAGACTAAGCGAGAACCTTAGTTAGGTTACCCTGAGGCAGATCCTGGGTTAAGGATTTAGATACAGGTAGTTTACTGGGAGGAGGTCTTTGGAAGAAGCCTTGATAGAGCAGGAAGGAGACAGGAAGGTAGGAAATATCATATATATGCACTATTGATTGGCTCTTGCTGTGGGCAGCTAGGTCTTAATCTCCAGCTGGGGCTTTCTGAGAATTGTATAGAGGGTACACCTCAGAAATGTCTCTCCAGAACATGGGATGCTGGGACATTTATCCACTGATGGCTATGTCTCATCATTTAAGGGTTCTACCCTGCCCCAGAAATGTTATTCCCTTACCCCATGACCACACTTCCTGGCTGTGACTGGGTTGTATGGCTTTAGGGAAAGTTCTGAGGCATAAAATAAAAGGAGAGAAGTTGCTGCTTGGATTTGAACCAGAAGTGCCCATCACAGTTGCTCTGAAATCAGACCTAGGCCAAGGGGATGTGATGTAGGTCACAAAAAAATGCCTGCTTTGAGATAATGGTTACGCAAATGCTGTGTGGACCATCAGGTTCTAAACAAATGTTATTAGTTATTAATAGTGAAAAAAAATCATATGTTCTTTTGTATAGTAAAAGTTTATCAAATAATATGGCTCATTCTAATTAATAATACCTGTGATACTATTGTGCAGGGTTATATCAGTCATTTGTTTGCAAAAGGCCCAAGGTTGAGTGGAATATTCATACACTCATTGTTACTTCCCTCCCTACTTTTCATCTCTCCCAGGACTGCTATCTAGCTACCAACCCAGTTAACACACACACACACACACACACACACACACACCAGAGATCTACACACCCTCTCATTGCTCCCAGATTTCTTTATTCCATTGAGCACATGAAAAACCCAGATGGGAACAGGCAAAAGGATTGGAGAATATCCAGTTCTTCCCTCTATTCTTCCTACAGGTTGGGAGGCAGGAGGTTACAACTGAGAGATTAATCAAATGCACTCTGCAGAACTGTTCTCCCAAGAGACTTTCAGGAAGCCCACACACATGAGGTGTCTTTGCTACTATCCCACAAACATATCCAGGCCATAATTACCCTGTACTGCCATAGTTCAGAGTATAGGCCTGTCACACTCAAATATGTATGATTATATAATCGTCAAGTGATATCTAGAAATTGCTTATAGAGCCCTGCCTGGGTTCTTCCATTCCAAAGAAAGTAGAATTATAAGGGAGAGTGGCAAGACCCATAAGGGAGAGTGACTCTTATGGAATCAATCCAACACGCACACCTTTTTGGAGAAAGACATCACTCAACTGTGAAAGATCACCGTGACCCTTGCTTTACATTCCATCAAAAAACTGTTAGGTCCATCAGCTTAGTTACCCTTTAGCCTTGCGTGGGCATTGACTCAGAGCTACAGAAAGATCAGTGTGAGTATGAAATTGTTTAGCTTGATTATCATTTCCTTAGCATGAAAAATCCTGAAACTCGTTGACAAGAAAGAACAGGACTCTGCTGCTTCTAAGTTAAATACGTGTTGTTAGAGTCAGTCTGTTACTCTAGTAAGTAACTCCACAATATAAATGGCTTGATATAATGAAACGTTGTTTCTTACTCATGTCCCTCCATTGGATCTGGGGGGCTGGTGGGTTGCTTGTCTGTGCAAATCCTCCAAGGATCCAGGCTTTTCTCATCATGAGATTTACCTCCATTCAGGTCCTCTGAGTATTCTTTCTCTTCAGCTAATGGACAAGGAAAAGAAATAAGACTCTTTGGTGGGCCTGGAAGTAACTCATGTCCCTTCCACTCATATCCTTTGGTGAGGTCTGTTAGTGATATGGCCACACCTACTGGAACAGAGACTGGAAAATGTAGCCTAATGGAATGTCGAAGTAGAAGAGAACTCACATATGGATGAGATCTCTGGGTCTCTGCTAAGTAAAGAAAAAAAAGGCAGTGCCTAAATGAACAAGAGCCTTTATTTTCTTTGTGGGCTAGTAATTTAGTTAGTGTTCTCATCTCAAAGATAGGTGAAGCTCTGTTTCATCTATTATGTGAGATGTTTGCTCTGGACATGTAAGCAATTTCTTCTCATGGGAAGACATTTCTTGTTTCTGGTTGTGTCCTGTTGCCTCTGATCCTGTTCTAACATTGTGGTTGGAAAAGGAGATAAAGACAACTCTATGTTTGCACAAGCTAAGGCTCATGGTTGGCCTTCTGCTAATCGGCAAGCTGCTGGAACAATCACCACTGAGGCAGTTAAGGTTCCTAAGTATCAAGCAGTTTGCTGATGAATGTCTGAACCAAGGTATGAAGGGGTCAGAGAGAAAGGGTGCTCATGTATTATCATCATTTAGGAGAATTTTCAATATATTCATGCTGTCTTAGGATGAATCGGCATCAGAATTATGTCTCTGAGAGAAGGGAGGTAAGAAGTAGATTTTGCACATCTTGTCCTTGTACTCACCATCCCTCGCCCTACCGAAACATTACTGCTTGTGTTTCTATGTTGCTTTCTCTGTGATTACCCTTCTTTCCTTTCATAGCATTTTTTTAATATCCCCTCTTTTATGAAGAGCAATTTTCCTACTTGGTAATCCCTGAAGTTCACTGTATTAGTCTGCTAGGGCTGCCGTAACAAACTACCACAGACGGGGAGGCTTAAACAACAGAAATTCATTCTCACAGTTCTGGAGGCTGGAAGTCCAAGATCAAGGTGTTGGCAGGTTTGGTTTCTCTTGAAGGTTCTCTCCTTGCCTTGCAGATGGTTGTGTTTTATTGTGTCCTCACATGACCTCTCCTCTGTGCAGGAATCCCTACTGTCTCTTCTTCCTGTAAGGACACCAGTCATATTGAATTAGGCTTCCACCCTTATGACCTCATTTAACCTTAATTACCTTTCAAAAGGCCCTATCTCCAAACATAATTACATCAATGTTTGGGGCTTCAATATATGAATCCAGTCCATAGCATTCATTCAGAACATGAAAAGGTCTCGGCAACACATCCTACCCTTTGGCTCCTTAGGATACTGCAGTTTGAAATTTTCTCAAATGTTCTGAGTCACAAAAAATTCACCAGTGGCAAAAAGGATTGCAGTCAGAAGAGTAGGGTCAGTAAATTGAAACTCATTATGTAAAATTTAGACAAATTTAGTTTTAGAATATTGAGCTGTGCCTAATCCATCTTGAAGTAACCTTTCTCGAGTTTCGAACTAGAAAATATGGATGACTTTTAGGCAAATTTTCTCCCTACTCCATCCCTAAATCCCATTCTTAAAGCATCTCTTTGCTTCTTTTCAGCGTCGTTCTCACAAAGTGCTTCCCACTGAAGTTCCCACATCCCACTCTTTGCTCCATCAAACCGCTGCATCCTATCTTACTCTTTCCGGTGCTTATTCTGGAAAAATGACAGCTAGCTCATCCGATAAAAGGTTCAGAGAAGGGTGCAGGTAGCAGATGAGTATTTTGAAGCTAGAGCCCATCTTCTATTTGTCTTAATGAGATGCCTTCTGCCAACTCAACGCCCTTACCCAGAGGAGGTGGACACTTCCCTGGTAGGAACTTCATCGTCTGTGAACCCTGCACTGCCTGAGGCGGGTGAGTGAAGAAGGCCTTCAGCACGTTCTTCAGGCAGTCCCTACTCCCTGAGCGTAGAAAATCAGTCTTGCGTCTTCCTCCAAAGAGCTGACCCATGCAGCTACATTCTTAGGAACAGACCATCCATTTCAAATGAGTACATTTCATTATGATCTACAGGGCATGGTTTTTCACAAATGCATTTTAAAAAATCTTGTTCCCCCTTGTCTTAACTCTTTCATGATCTACCTGGAAATGATGAGATCTGAGAGAGTGGGAAATGTGTTTTGTTCACCGTTGTGCCTTTAATGCCTACTATATTATGAATACAGTTGGTGCTCAGTAAGTACTTGGTGGATACATCTATACTCTAGTCTAGTTTTGTTGTTGTTTTGAGGGAGAGTGGGCAGGCAAAGGCTGCTTTCACTGTCACAGTTTTGAAAATGGGCAACCCAGACAGAGAAGAGAATGGTGCAGATTTTGGAAGCAGATTTGGATTATATAAACTGACTCGAGTGCCATATCTTTTCTCAACTCCAAGTGTCTAAACCATTAGGCTTAAACTCATGATATTTGAGTCAGCAACCCCTTTGAATGGCATTATTATTATTGTTTATCATTGCCTCAGCTTTTACAATATGCTTGGTGCCGCAGAAGACATTAAAAAGACACAGCTCTTGCCTTGGGGCTCACACTCAGATAGGCAAACAAACAAAATGTATTTAAGAAGAGGTAGATGGATCGCAGAGATGCAATTTCCCAGGTGTTTGTATTTGTGCTTTGGGTTCGTTTGTCTTTTAACCAGCTGTAGGCTAAAGAAATCTTGAAACTTTTCTTCAGAACAAGGACGTAAATGACGAGAGTTCAGAAGAAAACACAAGCCCTGAAGTGCAAAACGCAGGGCTGAGGGTCTCAACAGCCCAGTTCGGGGCACCTCCATACTCTCAAATAGCTCTCCCCTTTCTGTCTCTCTCAACAATGCGCCATCCTGTGTTTCCTCACCGAAAACCCAATCATTAATTTAAAAATGGATCACTGAATTTTATGGCCCATTTTCAAGGATTAAGCCAGTTCTTTCCTATCAAACAGTGTTTAAAAATTTGACTAGTTTTCCTTATACCCTGAGACATTTATTTGTACAGAAGTTAGGAAAACTTTGGTCCTAAGTAGATATCACCCTTAAGTTTAATTTTTGAAAATCCAATTTATAAGCTGAAGTGGATCAAAACATACCTCAAGCTTTTTACTCTTTCCTTTTGGTGAATATTTTAAAAGCAATTCTCTCATGCAGTTATGGAGCAGAGACAAATATGTCCATTTTGTAAATGCTTTTTAGTGTTTGTGGAAAATATTTGTGTGTGTAAGTGCATGTACCAGCATCTTTGTCTTAGAAATCTAAATACTGTGTCTGTTTGTTATACACGAGATCAAATCCGTGCTTCTGGAGGTTAGCCAGGGCAAAACTTTAAGTTTCACATGTAAAGTACATGAGGAACACAATGTGCGATGCTTGGTAAAGCCGTAGAGATGTCCAGATTGCAGAAGGGGTGGCGATAATCGTCTCTGTGCAGGGGAGAGTCTGGTTCCATTTCATTTGGTTACCATGATCTCTAGGTGGATGGAGGGGTTTCTCGTCAGGGCCTTGATCCATGAAAAAGATGTAGGCACCCATAGCCAGGCATATTTAGATCTTGCCTTCTAAAGTTTCTGTTTAATTCCACTTTCTCATCAGATGCAGGAGTGTGGTATGCCCTTCCAGATGGCCCACACAAATGCTTTGTTGTACTTCACTCACTCTTTGCATGTCAAGCATCTCTGGGACTACATACATTACCAATTAGCATCTTATATTCATTTGAAAGGAATGGTTCTGCAACATTTTATAGTTTTCCTTGATAAAATTTGCATGTTATAATGCTCTTCTCTTATAAGAATCAAGGATGTGATTGTGGAATTTTCCTCCCATCTTCTCCCTCCCCCTAAATATTTTCCCCTGTGCAGCACCATTTGATTTGTATTTCAGGGAAAATATCTTTGGTCTGCTATTTCTGGAACTTGGTGAGAACATTTTAGTGTATTTACCAAGGCATACTAGACATTTACTGTGTAGCATCTTTCCAGGGGGCTATGTTCCTGTTGGTCCACCTCCATTTTTCAGATTCTAGGTCATGCAACCTCCTCATTGATCTACAGATTTGGTACTAACATCCTTTAGCCATTTGCAACAATCTCTCAGCTAGACATTCTTCACCCTGAGCTCTGAGATAAGCATTTAAAACAGTGGATTTTGTGTATTGGCCCTGATAGTAATAAGCAACCCTGACATTTGAAAATCATGTTTAGCCAACACACCAGGGAGATGTTACACACCAAAGGGATCAAGTTGTCACCTAGCAAATGGTGATGGTTACTATTAAGTTTTCTAAAGTAATCAGTATTGACATATTGGTGAACAGGCAAGTGGAACACACAGAAACCCAATGGGTAAGGCCTTCTTGACATCGTCACATGAATTCTCACAGGCATCTCAAACTTTACATGCTTACCTTTAGTATCTCCTGAAACTGTCCCCCCTGCAGTGTCCCTCATCTTAGTAAATGATATGTTGTCTACTCAGGTGTTCAGTCCAGCAATCTGGAGTCCTCAGGAATGCCTTCATTTCCTTCATCTTTCCCTTCTCCCGAATTTGGCATTAAGCGTTTGGTTCTACTTCCATTTATCCTGATCAACTCAAACTTTGCCACCCTACTTGCACCTCCTGCCCCATCCAGAGCTCACATCCTAGTTTTTGGGAAGTTTCTATAATGTCTAAACTGCAATCCCCTGCTGTATGTCTGATTCTCTCCTGTTCCCTTTTTTGCTCAAACTGTAGAGTTCTTATATGATGCATTGGAGAAGTTCTCTATGATGCTGAACAACCTGCATTTGGCTTTTGTGTTTAAAACATGACACAACTCTCCCCCTAAGCCTAGCCTCCAGTGTCTGCAAAAACCTGTCTGTTCTGAGTCCTGAGTACCTGTCTCCAATAGGTTCCAGCTTGCTACAATGAATTTTGGGGCTGCTCATGAAACTTTTGTGGTTCCTTCTTCCTACTCAAGAATTTTGTACTGGCTCTACCTCCAGCCTGAAAAGATTTTCCCTCTATCTCTTCATTTGCTTGGTTTCTTCTCATTTTTTAAGTTTTTCCTTGAATATCTGTTCCTCAGAAAGGCCTTCTGTGGTTACATCATTGGAGGACCTCCGCTGGAGGTTACCTTCTTGTACATCACCCCATTTATTTCCTTCAGAGTACTGATCATAGTCTTAAAATATTTTGGTTATCTATTCACTTATTTGTCACCTCTCTGTCTTCTGTTGTGTAGAATCAAGTCAGTGTTCTCAAGGCCAGGTTCGTTCTTGTTTAATTTTTATGCATGTTGCTTAGTACAGTGCTTGGCATGTAGAGGCACTTAAAACATATTTGTTGAATCAATGTCTCTAAAGAATTATGGTGAGAAGAGCTGAATGTGGGTATGTGCTGTGTGGCATGTGGTATGTGGTATATGTATGTGTTATAATGGTTAATTTAAAGCACTGGGTGTTATATGCAACTAATGAATCATTGAACACGACATCAAAAACTAATGATGTACAATATGTTGGCTAATTGAAGTTTAAAAAAAAAAAGATCAAGTGCTACTGGGAGGGGGATGGGCTAAATGGGTGGTAGGGATTAAGGAGGGCTCTAGTTGTGTTGAGCACTGAGTGTTATATGTAAGTGAGGAGTCACTAAGTTTTATTCCTGAAACCAATATTGTGTTCACTAATTAAAATTTAAATAAAAAATTGAAAAAGTAAAGGAAGTGCTATTGACTATATGTTTGCTTTCCCTCCAAATTCACATGTTGAAACTGAATCCCCAAGAGATAGCATTAGGAGGTGGGGTCTTCAGGAAGTGATTAGGTCATGAGGGTGGAGCCCTTATGAATGGGGTTAGTGCGCTTATAAAAGAAGCCCCAGAGAACTCCCTCTCTCCTTCTGCCACATGAAGACACAATAGAAAATGCCATTTATGGAGCAGAACGCAGGTCCTCCCAAGACTCGGAATCTGCTGGCACCTTGATTTTGGACTTCCAGCCTCTAAAACTGTGAGAAATCAATGTTGTTTATAAGCCCCCTAGTCTGTGATACTGTTATTGCAGCCTAAATGGACTAAGACAGGAAGAAAACACAGAAGCAGAAGAGGTAGGCTTGGAATCAGGGTTGCAGGAGGTCAGATCCACTGAGAGGCTCCCAGCCCAAGACTGATTCATGAAGCCGGGACCAATGCAGAGATCAGAGGCCTTGACTCACACCCCTGGCAATTGGCCAGAGACTATTCAAGTACGTCCATACTAACTGGTGCCTAGGAAAACAGCATGATGTACTCATTCACGTAGGAAAAAAAGAGACCACAGGTAACACAGAGCACAGATCTTCAAAGCAATCCCATGATGTGACTGAAGCCACATCACATTCAGTAAATGGAGCAAATGTCTACTTCCACATGTACACATACATGTGAGTGCTTTTGATCAAATTCACCGTCCTCATAATCTGTTATTTAATGTTACCAATAAGGAGAGAGCAAAACGGACTAAAGGAACACCTTTACCAGACCAGAATAGAAGGTGGGATGAAGCCACATGGGTAAGAACTTTACAGAAGCATTTGAGCACATACTGTTTGAATTAGGGGAAAGAATCACAATCTTCAGCAAAGAGAATTTCACTGCCCTGGTCAAAAGCTGACTCCTGGAGGCACACATGTGCATAAACACATGGGTTCTATGAGTAACAATGAACTTACTTCCAGATAGCATTTCATAAGCACCTGCTATGTGCCAGGCACTGCATTAAACTGATCACATGCATTTTCTCACTTAAAACTATACGTCCAACCAGGTAGTTATGAACAGGGCTCCATTTTCAGAGAAGAAAACAGGACATTAAGAGAAGATGATTGTTTTGCTCTAGATCACACAGCAACCACAGTGGGAGGTGGGTGTAAACCCTTATCCATGTACATTTAGAGCTCCAGCTTCCTTATCCCATTGATTTGCAAAGAAGCCCAATATCTGGGAAAGGCAGCTGCTTCTGCCTGGGAAGTCAAACAGTACACAATGGTTTTCTGAATCCTACTCATCTTCAGGGACAGTATATTCTCCGATTATACACCATAGAGCATTAAATATATTGTGCTGTATTTTTTTTTTTTTTAACTTGCCCATTATATTGCAACCAGCTTCAGTTCCTCAAATTGGTCTCCTTAGCCCTACCTAGTACTTAGTATGTTCTGCAGCTCAGCTGAAGGCAGAGGTTTGGACATTGTCCTGAAACCCTGATTCATGGAAGTTGTTTTTTTTATCTGATGGTCTTCCATTTACACGAACTAGCTTAGTAAAACAAGTTATAGTCATTTAAAAGTAACTATTTTTATGAAGAGCTTGCATATTCAAGAAGAATTTGCATTCCTAAATATGAACAATAAAGAAACCTGATGCAGAATGTCACTAGTTAACTATGGCTAAATCAAAAGAATAGGAAGAGTATGCTTACGAGTCCAAAGAGAATCATTAAATGTCTTAATTTTAAACATTATTTCGTATTAAGATGTCAATAAAACAAAGCTATCCCCAGAAACCAAGGAAAAAGAAAATAAAAAGCAAAAGAAGAGTGAGAAATGTATTCACCTCTGAAACTGTCATGGGGCGAATTTCAAAACAGAATATGAAGTTTTTACAAAATTCATCATTCTCATTATTCCCATTTTCAGGTAAAATGCAAACTAGATGCAAGCAGTTTTTTAAAACACTGTATTACGCATCTCTCATAGGCCAGAACTATTGAAGCAAATCAGATCTCTCATTTTAGTATGCATTTACACATTTAAAAATTCATATTATTGACTATGTTGAATGCCGTGACTTCTAGAGAACCATTACAGCTCACGGGATAGCTTTTTATTTGGCATTGTATCAATTTGAAGCCCAGAATGTCATGATCTTAATGCAGATAGCAGATACGCGTGTGTAAAGTGGTATGGAGAGAAAGGTAAGGTGCACACGCAATAGGCAATTTTCAAATGTCATTGTTTCAGCCCTAAAAACAGCACGCACACACCGAAGGGAATGTTCTGCTCCCCGGTCTGTGCAGGCACTTCCGCCTGCACGTCTCGCGCTGCTCGATTCCGCACCGCCGCCACGCTGCAGCGCATGGAGGACCATTTGCCCCTTAAATATCACACGTAGCTCATTTGCATCATAGACTATGGACCCAAGAGGGAGAAACACTTAATTTTATTAATAGAATTTATTTTAAATCTCTCTGCAGGAGGCCACAGAACACCCCAAAGGGCTAATCTGTGTTACGGAGAGATGGCAAATCAGAAAAGCCCCAGTGTGTTTTCCACCCCCCAGAAATCGTTCCCAATGAAAGCTACCACTAGGCCGATTGGCTTTGAGCATCCTCTGTTTGAACACTGGAATGGTTCCACACCTGATGTACAAATACCTAAGCCCCTGAGATTTACAATAGGAATGCTAATGCATGGCGTAAGCCCCACGGAAACAAACAGAGCCGGGATAATAATTTTGTAACCTCTTGTTGACATAACCCACCAGTTTGCTGAAGAGCCCCTTCATGTAGAGGAAACACAGAAACTATAATGATTTTCAGATACAGTTGACAAGAGACCATTTAGTAAACTTTTATTTTTTTTAACTAACAGTATGCAAGGATGTTGTATTCTAGGCTGCTACTAATAATCTCATCAGAATGCAAAAGCAGCGACTGTGTTATAAAACCAATGATCTGTTATATTCTGCAAGAATTTACAAAAGCCTAATGTCATTTACTACACCATGAGAACCATACTTGGATAAAAAAAAAAAAAATAAAACACAACAGAATTCAAAAACTGATTACAGCTGACGAAAAAATAAACTGTTTGCAAATGCAATGCTTTAAAGGTAAAACATGCCAGAGAGAAAGACAGGGAGCCCAGTGATGACTTCGGAATGGGAGAAATTGGTGTTTGGGAACGTAGAAATGTGATTCGTCACTTAGGGCCCTGTTGGAATCAAGGCATCGATTCAAGTCCAGGATTCTCTGGTCCACTGTCGCTGCTGAATACGTGTTGCCAGCTCAAGCTGCAGGAAACTTGCAGTCTCAAAAGAGTTGTTTTTGTTGTTCTTGCTGTTTGTTTGTTTTTCCTCAGCAGCATTTCTGACAAAAGCATATCTCTAACAGTCTTAAATATACAATTTTTTAAAAAGGTTTTATTTATTTATTTGACCCAGAGAGGGAAAGAGATCCCAAGTAGGCAGAGCAGCAGGCATAGGGAGAGGGAAAAGCAGGCTCCCCGCTGAGCAGAGAGCAGATAGGAGCCTCGATCCCAGGACCCTGAGATCATGACCTGAGCTGAAGGCAGAGGCTTAACCCCGTGAGCCACCCAGGTGCCCCTTAAATATACAATTTCAGTGGTTTTTTAAAAGGGAAAACTTTTCTTTGGGGACATTGGAATAAAGTTAGCTGAAAAGTCAGTGGCTGGGATTTGTCAGGATCACTATGTAGCTGGGACTCAGACGGTCTCCCCTTTCTGTCACCTGGGACCCTATGATGGGTGCACGTGCAGAGGCTCCTCTCAGACCGTGTGCTTGCTGTTCTTAAATGTTTCATGGATTCAATTCTGGCAGTTAATTTTTTACGGCATTTTAATTTTATAAGGAAATAAGTGTGTTTAAAAATTATTTCCTTTGATGTCTAAACCAAATCTTTTCTGCATTTTATTCACTGATGAAAAAAAGTCAGCTTCCTGAGGGGTGATGTCTGCCTCTTTTTACATTTCTATCACTGTATATACCACTATATCCATCTATTCATCTATCATTTTTCCATCTATCCACCCAGAGAGGGAGAGAGAGAGAGAGATCTTGGAAGTTCTTGAAATTGCTATAATCTTTGGAAGAAACTGATTATCTCCTTTTCAAACTAAGTCTTTTGGAAACATTTTTATTTCCATGGTAATCACGGCAGAATATAAGTAACACTGGGTCCTTAATACTTTTTTTAAAGACTTACTTATTTCAGAGAGAGGAAGGGAGAGCGTGCAAGCGGGGGTGGGGGGGCAGGGTAGAGGGAAAGAGAGAGAGAAAACTTCAAGCAGACTCCCTGTTGAGCGTGGAGGTTGAAGTGTGGCTCAATTTCAGGACCCTGAGATCACGACCTGACCTGAAAACAAGTCAGACACTTAACCAACTGAGCCACCCAGCTGCCCCCAGAGTCCTTAATGTTAAAAATCATTTCTACAGTATCGTTAGTCAGCTTCCAACAGAGTCCTTTCGGGAAATGTATTCTTGGATGACCCTAAAGATATACCTGGTCTTGCAAACTTGCAAGGAGTCATTCTGAAGTGTTGACTTAGGTGCCTGTAAGACATCTGGCAATAATGAAGATGGAGCTTTTAATGCTTCGGGGTTTTATGAATGAGTTACAGTACAATCACTGAAGAATTATTAGGTATATCTCTACAGGAGGAGGCATCTATATTTTTTGACTGCTGGGAAGTTGCACACATTGATAGTTGTCCAGAAAGAAATTGGGACTGGTTGTTCATCAGATCAATTAGTTTGAGAACCAAATGAACTGATGTTATATTTCAGGAGAGTCCTTGCTCACCATGGATATAGAGGGATGTTTCATACAAGAGGCAGGGCTGTTTATTAAGGGGTCTGAATCATGCAAGACAGTAATTAAATGTGTGAACCATCCCCTAGCCTTTATTCCGAGTGGCTTACTTTTTGTTTTGTTTCCTCCTGAAGGACTGGAGGAGGTCACTGTCTGTCGGTCATCTTCCATTTATCCTCAAGAGCAGCTCCAGTGCTGCCCTTCTTTGTGACTCTCCCGAATCTTCAGTTAATTGTCTTTTACATGACTGCAGCACCGTATACACAGTTATCTTAGTATCTCTCATTAGTTATCCTGTAAGCGTGTGTGTGTGTGTAAATGTATGTATTTATTGGTTTATTCTACTAGAGTATAAGCTCCTCAGTAGATGTTCTTTTCTATTCACAGCACATTGTAATAGGTATCTAATAAGTGTTCAGGGATGAATAATTACAAAAAGATTTAAGTAGGATCAACTTCCAGAAAAAGTTAGAAAATGATACCAACAATTTAGTAAGTTTGGGCTATTGGTCACTTACCACAGATTTAAAGGATTCCTAAGTAATTAGAAGCATTTAAATTTTAAAAACATAGTTAAAAATAAATATCTTTTTTTAAATTCAAAAATTGTATAATATCAGATCTGAGGAACAGCACCCTTTCTCAATCTAATAGACAATCAACAAATTAGACGTTGGAAAGAAAAGCTTTCATTTACTGTCCATAAGAGAATATCCACATGCAATTAAAATAATTGGTCGTTTTTGAGCACTGATAGATAGTTTGAAAAGAGTGATCTAGATAGACTTAGCAATTCCTTTATTCAGCAGATTCATGTAGAGCTCCTGGTATTTGCCCAGCTCTATGTTAGGTTCTGAGGGTTCAGAGATGAACCAAACCAACTTGGTTCCTGCCCTTCTGGGTGTAGAACATGAGTGAGATAGGTGGACTTCAGACAAAAGGCCTCCTAAAGGTCATGTCCCTACAACTGTGATAAGTATAACTGGCAAATTCAGGTACTTAACAGCACTGAAAAGGAGAATCTGACCTAGGGAGAGGACACCTTCATTGGAGAAGTGATAATTAAACAGAAACTAGAAAGATGGTGAGGGTCTGGAGGACGGGGATTTAGGAAAGTGTGGTGAAGAGTGATCTGGCAGAGGGGAAACCAGCAAATGTGCCTCTGAACCTGGCACATTTGGAGAAGGCAAGGTGGGGCTAGGCAAATGAGGCCCAGTACAGTGAGTGAGGGGAAGCAAAACATAGGTGAGACAGGAAGTTGGGCAGGAATCAGTGCCTTCAAAGGATCAAAGGGGAATTAACAGTGGATGAGGCCAGGGGTAACATGCTTCCCATTGAAATGCAGATCCAAGGGAAGGCCCCTCACTTCTTCCTTCCAACTAGATAGCCAGCCCACTCCCTCCAATGTACTCTTGTATATAAAAAACTCAGAGGTGTTAGTAATATGATGGTTTATCCTAAAAAGAGTAGTATTCATGGGGTTTTTAAAACGAGAAACGACATTCAAAGTTGGGTTTGAACAGGTTGGAAAAGGGCAAAAGTCAGTGTAGAAAGAAAATGAAGAGGCAAGGATGGTTTATTAATGACACTGGAGTCATTGATAGTGGAAATGAGTAGAGGGAAATTGATAAATCAGAGATATATTTTAAAAGAATTATCAACAAACATGGGGTGTAAGGGAAAGGGAGTTATCAAGAATGATTGTACGATTTCTGTTATTTCCCAATGCGAGTGGATAATTGGCCAATTGCTGCAGTAGAAACACTTGAGGAGGAAGGAAAGATGGGAAGGAAAGATGGTAAATTCAGATTTTGGAACTATGGTGTTCAAGGTAACTGTGAAGCATCCAGATAGAGATATCAAGAGGAGAATCAGAAGAGAAATCAACATGGAAACAAAATTTGGGGATCGTGGGTTATAGAGAAAATGTGGAGTATTGATAAAAATTAGAGTTATAAAGAGTTTCTTTGGGTCATAATATAGATCATGGTGGAGAAAGAACAATATTAGATATTCTCCAAAAGTGATAAAAGAAGGGCTTTTTTTTTTTTTCTTGTGGTTGTGTACGTTATCATACATTTATTGCTGATTTTTTGGTAGTAACATGTTTTGGCTTTTTGCTATCTATTGTTGGCTGAGTTTTAATGATAGTTACTATGTGTTTTGCATTGTACTAGTACTAGCAAGTACTAGTTACTTGCTAGTTACTACTCCGTTCCTCTGGAGACCAGCAGTATAGAAATTATTAGAAAGCTATCAGAGATATTCTTAAATAGCCATTTAATGGAACTTACTTAAAATTTAATGCAAACCATGAAAGTCCCTTTATTAGAGAAATTGTACATACTGGTGAATATGGTCAATGGTCATATCTATGTGTTAATTCTTTAAAAATCAGAAAAAGGGGCGCTTGGGTGGCTCAGTTGGTTGTGTGCCCAATTCTTGATTTGGGCTCAGGTCATGGTCTCAGGGTCCTGAGATTAGGTCCCACATGGGTTCCCTGCTCAGTGGGGAGTCTGCTTCTCTGTTTCTCTCTTTCACCCTCTCCCTCTGCCTCTTCTTGCTCATGCACACATGCACGCTCTCTCTCTCTCTCTCAAATAAATAAATAAATCTAAAAAAAATTTTAAAAAAATAAATATCAAAGCCAATAATCAGGATAGATTTTATGCTCTCTTTATTACATTGTGAAGTGTCTGGTGTAATCCTATTGTATTGTTGGAAGGACAGCTTGTACAAATTTTAAGAAAATTAGAAGATACATAGGAACACCAAGATCCCCCTCCTTTTGCAACGGTCTCAATTATTTTCTTCATCACCTGGGCATGCCTGCACGGGTAAGCTGAACACAGAGGAGGTGGAGGGAGATGGGGATGATTTTCATTGTTCCTGTTTTCTTCACATGATCTTGACTGATGTTTTCACACATGTGTTCAACTGGTGAAGGGTACCTTTACTCATCATAGCTGAACAGCTGTAGTCCTGGTGTCTGGTAATATTTATCATAAGTGATATAAATGTTGTAAGTTCTAATTTGGGAAATAGCATCCTCACCACCGGCATTGGTCTTAGCTTTACAAGCTTCTACTAGTTTCCTTGTGTCCAGGGTAGCCTCATCTGTTTCCAAAAATCCACTCTCTCCATATACTTCCATATCTGCAGCTTCTCCTTCCTCTTCCTCTTCCTCCTCCTCACATACTGCTGAGCAATCTTGAAGTATTATATTGTCCTTGCTTTCCAATGTAATCTCCTTAACTGCTTCAGTTATTCCTGCAATGCCTGTGTTGTGGTAACTATCTACCCATCCCCCATCACCATCGTCTTCAATGGTAGCTTCCAATTCATCTGAATATTCCATCTGTGTGCACCACTTTTGCATGGCACATTTTTGGTGACCAAAAATTGTTTCCCTTCGGTAGGTATGCCTTCACTTTCATTTCTTACCCTGCAGCCCATTGCCATGTTGGATAGATATAGACTAAGTGATCTGCATCTGCCACAAACTCTTCTGGGGTGGCAACACCTGTTTACTTAAACTTTGGTTCCCTGAGGACCTGGGTCGGGTACTTAGTCATTTCCAGTGGCTTTCCAAAATAGCCATTTAGAAAAGTTGAGAAGTGTCAGATCTAGATATACATATATGTGAGATATGTATTTCTATATGTGTGTGTGTGTGTATGCATATATATGTGCGTGTGTATATATATGCATACACACACACCGCACATTTATTTCACTAAAATAATATATTATCATTTTATAGATACTGATAATGAAGTTCAGAGAGGTTAAGTGATGTCATGTAGTTAACAAATGGCTGAAGGCAGACTTGAAATCTCCACGCTGAGAGTTCTTTCTACTGTACAGCTCTGAGTCATCATAGCTAATATTAACAAGTCCCTGTCCCCTTTACTAAGTACTTTCATCCTTTTATTTTTTTAAAGATTTTATTTGCTTGAGAGAGAGAGAGAGATAGAGAGAGCAGAGCAAGTAGGAAGGGCAGAGAAAGCAGCAGATTCCCCACTGAACTGGGAGCTGGACATGACCCGAGCCCAAGGCCGAAGCTCAACTGGTTGAACCCCCCAGGTGCCCCATATCGATCTTTATTACAACTCTATGAGATTAACAGGTCCATACCACAGTGGCAGCAATACAGAAAGTGGAGTCTTCTGACTCCTACTTGTATCCCACTCCATGAGTATCCTGAGTTCATGCGGAGCTAGCCTTGGATTTGCACTGGAACTCTGCAAGGTGGGTGTGGAACTGATGAGTAAGGGCTGCCATTCGCAAGGTGCATTGTGATGACAGTGGAAATGCAGTCGGCAGGATCTGGGCCAAAATAATTAGTACGGAATACATTAGAACGACAGCCAACTTCCAAGGGCTCAACTTTTTGAGGGTATGTGCCTAAATGAAACTCGTCTCATTTCTTCCCTGGGGTTGAATTTTAAAAGCACAAGGAATGAGTGTTCATTGAGAGTATGATTTAAGGTACTTAACAGGAAAAGAAGGGAGACCAGAGGGGAAGGGAACAAATAATATTCAAGTTCCAGGAACTTAGAAATCTAAGAAATGAAAGAACAATAATATAATATTTATGGTGATGATGATAGAGAAAGAGGAGGACCCAGTGCATTCACAGATATGTTTCTGTTTTAAATCATCTGCTCATTTTTTGACCTAGAATTTTCCTTCTGGTAGTTTAGATGCATTTAAAGTATTAGCCTTTGGTTTCTACAATGTACATGGTTGGCCCCATGTGACTGTGGGTGTCAGACTCACTATGATGAAAACAGGGCCATGGTACCCCTCATACTCCATTCCCCAAAGGAAAGCAGGTCTGGCCGTCTTCCACTGGAAAACATATCCCTCACAGAATGAGTTCATTTTAGCTGTCAGCTATGGAGTATCTAAGAATCTCTGTATGCATGCAACATTGCCAGCAAGATGCCCACCCACCTCCACTGGGGATAAGAATCCCCACTGGGGGAAAAAGGCTGCTTCCAAGTGAGTGAAGCAGCTGTTGTTTTACACAGAAATGTCAAAAGCACAAGCAAATTTTTCATCACCAATTGGCGGTGTCATGGCCAGTGAAATACTTTGTGGTTTTTATGTGGTTTGGGGAGAAGCAACTGGTTTTGTGAGGTTTAAGTTATAGACATAAATTATATATGTGAAAACTAAACCCTTGGCTTGAATTCATTTCATTGCTAATGATAGGATCTGAATCTGAGATGTGGTTGGTGGGAAATTAGCCACACAACACATCTTTGAGATGTTAAAAATTATTTTGTGATCTCTTAAAAAGTTTACCTTTTAGTTACATTTTTCTTAGTAGTTCAATGAGTATAAATATGTTTTATTTTATTATATGTTCCTATTAGCTAAGGTTTTGCCATCTCCCAAAAGAAGTCTCTCTATATAAAAACGTTAAGTTTCCAAATGCAAAGAAATATAAACTATATGCCACTGTGTTTATATTGACTTTCCACTTACTCATAAATTTATTTCCCCACCCATCTGTAACCTATTCTTTCATCTATGCATCTGTCCATCATCTAACAGGTATTGATTAAGCCTGCCTATAGCTGATACACTGTGTTAGACATTATAGGACACTGAAACCAATATTAACTCCTATCTCCTGTCTTCCAGAAGCTTCAAATCATTTGATAATTCATTTCTGACAAGAAGAGGAATGAGCCACCCTACCCTTGCAGCAGTCATCTTTAAACAATAAGGAAAATGAAACAAATGCTGTCTCCCACCCAGCTCACCAAGACACAGATACCAAGTCTTGCCATAGAGGCAGGGCCAACCTTTAAGTCCCTTATAAGACAAGCTCTGTTTATGTACCTGATAAAGGACGACAAAATGCATATGAGCTTAGAGTATACAAAGACTGTAAATTAGCTGTGATGTAGATTATGAGAAAATAGATGAGAGCTCAGTATAAAGCAATAAAATCCACCATAACCTATGATGTCTTTATGAACCAAACTGTAAACATCTTTGGTGTTTGTCTTGATTGGCCTGATCACGTGACAGAAGTAACAAAGTAACGCAGCAGTTGTCTTGGTACATTTGGGTGGCTGTCACAGAAAGACCACAGGCTGGGGTGCTTAAACCACAAATAGTTATTTCTCACAGTTCTGGAGACTGGGAAGTTCAAGATCCAGGTGCTGACAGATTGGTATCTGGTAAGAATCCTCTCCCTGGTTTATGAGGGCCTGCCTTTTTGCTGTGCCCTCACATAGTGGAATGGATGAGAGAGCTCGTCAGGGCCTCTTCTATTTGGGCACTAATCTCTTTAATGAGTTCTCTCCTCTCATAACCTAATCATCCCCCCAAAGCTTCACCTCTTAATATCATTACCTTGGGGGTTAATTTTCAACTTTCAAATTTGGGAGATATTCAGTATATAGCAGTAGTTAACATGTGTTGCTATATTAAGTTATTAAAAACTGTTCTTGAAATTGTACCTGGAGTTGGGATATTTTGAGTTGGAAGCTTCCTCAGTGATGATCTACCTTTAGACCCTATTTTGCAGATAAGGAAACGGAGGCCAAATAGATTATCTAACTGGCTGGGAGAGGACCCCACCCCCACCCCCACCCCCATCCAGGTCTTCAAACTCCAAGCCAAAGCTCTTTGCACTCTGCCTCTTACAAAGTTTTTATGGGAGATGTTTCACTGCCAACAGCTAGTAAGAGGACCAATTTTAGTCTAGGTTGAGGGAGAAGAATCTTGTTTTAAAAATCATCCTTCAACATTTTTTTTTTTTCCTTTCTCTACCCTCCGCAACCTGCTTTCTGGTTCCTTTTTGCTTCCCGTGTCTTGTTTCCTAATGGGACTTCTAGTACCCTTGTATCAATTTGCATTGCAAATGTTCTCTAACATTTAACTCTTTGTCATCAACATGGTTTTTTAACCCAAGTAAAAGTTCTGTTAGGATTTACAGGCTACCTCGGGATAAAAGAACAGAAAGGTTTGGTGGATGGGAGGTTGAATCTTGAGTTTGTCTTATTTTATCAATTTTAGAGGTAAAATGGCTGTATATTTTATTTATTCTATCACAGGCCTTGAACTCAGCATGCATGTCACAAACACCAATGCTGGCACATCAGATTTACCAGAGTTCTAGGGAAAAGCTTTCATTCAATTTCACACATTACCAAAAGAATTGATGGTGGGTCACATAAACCCACGCTCTTGACGCTGTGTACACATAGACACGGAAGGTCTAGGCCCATCTGTCTTTCCCCTTTTGCTCCTTCACTACCCTGCCATGGTCCTGGCACTACCAAGTATGCATGTCTTGCTTTTCTGCCTACTCCATCCAATGAACAGAAACAACAGGAAGTTATTTTTCCAAATTAATACTCATAAAGATGTCACAAGATCTTCCCATAATACAACCTCTATTTTTCTTCCTTAAAAAAAAAAGGTGGGCTTTTAATAGCTCTTTTAGGTTTATTTTCCTTGTATTCTTAATTATATTAAAGACTCATATTCCTTCCCTGAGTATTCATTTAGAAAGAAGGTTTTGTAATAGTCACATTTAATTTATCAGGGTGCAATAATTTGTGTTTCCCAATCATCTTGCCGACTTTGGTTCATTATACTATTGTTTCACATGAGTAAGTTAGCAAAGTTTGGATTGATTGACTCTAATTAACTAAAACTGGTTCCAGGCTGTGCATCTATTGTCATGGTAGCTAGCCGCAAAGCCCTAAACTGTGCAGCAATGGTGATATAAGGTAATATTGATTTGAAAACTGTAGATAATATGTAACCTTGGGCTTATCACTCTTTGGGAGACAAACTAAAAAAAAAAAAAAAAAAAAAAAAGGATGGGGAAGGGAGAGGTATTAGGACAAGTTGTAAGGGCACTTGGGAGTATAAATGGAATTTTCAGTGGGTTCACTTCTTTTATTGTTTTTCTTGCCCACAGATAATCACAGATGTGTTGAACAGACAAATTCAAAGTCAGCAGTTGGAAGAGTAAGGATTTCATGGTTTTTTGAAACTGTGAAGAAATGAAATATACTTGCTGACAAACTGTCCAAGAGCCACCTGAAATTATGGGGAAACCTCCTTTTTTATAGAGGAAATCTTTCTATATGTGACTCACCTAAAAGTAGGACTGTTTGAAATGTATTCTTTTCTCTGTTGCTGAATTTTTATAGCCAATAATGATCTTTGTCTGAGAAAAAATTGTTATTAGACAGTGGGTAACTAGAAAAATGATTGCGTTTTATAGCCTGTAAACATGAACAAATATCACACTTGCTTTCTAGTGTTCAACAGAAATCAAGTTAAAGAAACTCGAGCAGATTGCCATAGGTGGGGTTCACCAATTAATTTCCTTCTTTCCTATGCAAAATGCTGCAGCTTCTGCCTTAAAGTACCAGTTAGGATCTTCTTACATTTGATTACTGTTGCTCACTTTTTCCATATTCTTCATTTTAAAAGCTCCAGGGCCCTGGTTTTCCATTACACCCTTATTAACTGAGCAGCTTTCCCCCTTCAATCATACATTTATCACCAAGTTCAACTGAACAGTCTTTATGTCCCAACAGACAGATGAAGTGAAAGTTTAACTCATGTACTACAGAACCTTGTTTGAGATGTTTTCTGCAGAGTGGAGAAAATACTGGAAGCATTTCCAGTTTTTCTAGCTGCTTCCTTCATTTGCACTGTGCTGAAGTCTGTTTGGAAAATGAGGAGAGGCTGCTTTTATGTCGGTGTCTCCTTCATTTGATTGTTTGAGTTTCTTTTAATGTTTTGTGGCCATTGTGGCTGTGTGAGAAAGGATAAACTTCCAAATGTCTCAGAGAAAGGAGCCTATATTCCTCAGGGTTTCCAGAGAAACAGAACCCAATAGGGTATGTGTGTGTGTGTGTGTGTGTGCTTGTGTAGAAAAAGAGAGAGAGATTTTAAGGAATTGGTTCAGGTGATTATGGAGGCTGCAAAGTTTAAAATCAGCAGAATGGCTCATCAGGCTGGAAAACCAGGAAAAGTTGATGTTACAGTTTAAGTCTGAAGACTTCTGCTGTAGAATTCTCTCTTGCTTGGTGAAGGTCAGTCTTTTATTCTAATCAGATCTTCAACTGATTGATTGAGACTCACCCACACTATGGAAGGTAATCTGCTTTACTCAAGGTCCACTAACTTAAATCTCATCCAAAAACATTCCCACAGAAACAACCAAAATAATGTTTGGCCAAATATCTGCATATGGTGGCCAGCCAAATTGACACAGATACATCACAGAGCCCAAGGCTCACATAAAGGTACAGGATGAGGAACCAGGGAAGAAAAAGATGGGGAAGGAGAATGACACAACTTTGTGTTGAAGAGAAAAACAAGAAAGAATATGGCTACTAATTCCTCACAGATTCTGAAGTATTTCAAATGATCATCACACAAACATGGTACATATAACACATGCCTGTCTTTCTTCTTGAATGGCTTAGTAACAAAATGTCCTCACATCCTTTTGTTCTTAAGGGCAGGTAGGGGTCATAGTAGTTCTAAAGCAGTGGACCCCACAGGCAATATGGTGAAATGACAGTAAAGACCCTGCCCAGTCTCTTTCCTCTAACCCACTCTAATGCACAAGCAAGAGGCTGCACATATTAATCCCAGAGAACTTCTGCTCTGCCTTCTTTCTAGAATTCAAAACAGTAGTCTAAAAGGTCTCTGCCGTGTTTACAGCTTTCTGCCTCTTGAGCACCAGTTACAAGTGACTCACTTCTTACCAAATAGAAAGCAGGTATAGTATCTCTTGCAGGTAAAACAAATCATCTTAACATCTTCAATAATCAAACAGTAAGCATTCTTTAAGTCCTTATTGGGTGCCCAGTGCTGAGGAAGATGCAAAGGAAGAATCAAACGCAGTCTTTACCTATAAGAGTTTATAACTTTTTGTAGGGGAGGGAATCAAGTCTAATACATAGCCAATAAACAGAATACAAGTTATTAGCAGGAAGGGGGTCTTCTGACAAGAAATTCTGTCAGAGTTCATAGATGGTGACCATAAATATGAAATGGAATGACCACCTCTCTGTGTTGCTATATTTGAAAATATCCTGCAAAAATGGAGGGATATTGTTTAGACTGTTTAAGAATTAGCTCATTCTTGGAACACCTGGGTGGCTCAGTTGGTTGAGTGCCTCACTTTTGGTTTTGGCTCAGGTTATGATCTCGGGGTCCTGAAATCAAGCCCTGCATCAGGCTCTGTGCTCAGTGTGGAGCGTTCTTGTTCCTCTCCCTCCCCCTCTGCTCCTCCCGCTCGCTCTCTCAAATAAATAAATAAAATCTTTAAAAAAAAAACCAATTAGCTAATTCTTATTCAAATAACTCCAGTTCCTCTCAATGATTATATGTTTTCCTAGTGTCTTTTTTCAACTTATTCAATTTAGTAGTCAAATTTATGAAAAACATATGGAAACATCTAAGGATGGGTTTTTGATAAGAGGAGGTTATTTGGAGATCTTGTCTGTAAAATGGAATATATTAATACACTTGTAAACTCTTAGTTTACCTTCTGAGGAATCATTCCACTTTTTTCCCAAAGATTGTGACTATCATTACTTAGCTTATCTCTGCTGTCAGTTTTATCAGTATTCTCCTCATGCTTTTACTTACAGAAAAAAATGAAATACACTATGTTTAGAAATTATATTGGATAAACTCTGCCTTTCTAATAATTTCTGGAAATCTAAAATTATTGTAGATGACCTGAGATGGCAAGTTGATCTCTGTAGCCTTGATTTATTCAATTCCCCCTCAGGACAGGAAGAATCCAGTGGCAGAAAGTTTCAGGGAGGCTGATTATGAGCTAAAGGAGCAAGGGTGTTTATTAAGGAGCCTGGGTCTTCACAGTGGGTAAAAGTAATAGGGAACATACCAAGATCATTGTTGGAACTATTTCAAGGTTGAACCTAAAAAAAAAAAAAGAGCCCTACATGTCAGTTCTGAAGGGCAAACAAAGTATCAGTACTAGGGAATTAGAACATAAAATGGGCTACAACAGGCCAGGATTAAGTGTGAGGAAAGGTCAAGGATAGTAAGTCAGAACTAAGATTTTGAAATGAAGATTGTATATTGGTATTTTTTTCACATGGTCTATCTGCAATTTATGTTAACAGGATGGACAAACAGCTTAATCAGGTGCAGTGGCAAGGGGGAGGCAGAGCCAAGCTCCAAGTCAGCTCTCACTCTTCTAGAGATAGATGTCTTCTAATTTTGTTTCTTTATCTGAAAGGTGAGACATCCCATCTGAGATGATACAAAATAGATCTGCTGATTCTCATTAAAATCAGAAAATATCAGAGAGACAGTGACCTTAATGCTGTGCTAAATCAAAGGATGGCCCTCAGACCAGCAGCATCTGAATCACCTGGGAACTTGCTGGACATGTGAAATCTCAGGCTCCAGCCCAGATCTACTGCATTAGAACCTGCAACTTGGTAAGACTCCTAGGTGATTTATGTGCACTTTAAAATAAGGAACGCAAAATTCTTTCTGTATTACCAGTTACAGATAGTGTTTGATTACAAATCCACAAGTGATAGGGAGTCCACAGTTTTTAAAATCAGTGTTTGCTAATAAATTCTCCTTTTTTAGAACCACAATAACAAAAAGATCATATTTGGTCAATAAATATTGAATGAATGAATGAATGAATGAATGAAAGACTGTTTCACTTTGTGTTTGTCCATAAATTATTTGAACTCGCTGGAAAATAAATCAATCTGTTTTCCACAATCAGCTCGAAAATTAAATAAAAAGACTTTTTGTTCTATATAGGCTTCTGTTTTGCAGGCTAAATAAGTCCAGTTCCTTCAACTATTTCTTAGTATCAAGGTGTGTTTAAGTTCCATGCCATCCTTGGTACCTTTCTCTGGCCCCATGTTGGATTCCACATGTCCCTTCTAGAATATGTCATCTAGGAGTAAACCCGTGCCTAGATGTGCTCTGAGTGGCACACAGTTCGAGGAACACAAGCTGATGACATTCCTCAGCCTCTGCTCTGGGATTTTCTAATTTAGCAAATTAGTTGTCACATCACTAAAAATAGGAAGTTTGAACTTAGGCTCCCTTTTTTTGTCTGAGGTTATTTTGCTTACCACAAACGAAGGCCACAGAAGCTAAATATATGTCTACTTGAATGATGACTTTATAGCAATAAAATGAGCCCACAGGGGCTAATGACTCTGTAATCAGCTTTTTCAACCACTTTTTATATTGGGCATAATTTTCTCTCTCTCTCAGAAATTCTACATCATTTATCACTGGACTAACATGAGTAAAAGGGGAAAGGCATGAGCTGAGAGATTAGAGGCCACTGCCTTTCTGATATTAAATCATAATAGTAAATTTGCCTGGAGGAGACTTCGATTTTGGATTCTACTACAGTAGACTCATATTCTTTTTTAGTTCAGAATTCCTACTTTGACATTAGGTTTAAGAAATTAAGTTTTAAAAAGAATTTATTCTGTTTTTAGTTTAAAAATAATCAACATGATTAACAGTATACCAACTCAGGGTCATTTTTGAAGTTCCTTTCATTGGTCTCTACCACCTCCTGGTTGCTATCAAGGAAAGGGTATCAAATCCCTATTGTTGACCTGTTTGAAAACTGATAAGTTAAAACACTTCTTTGGGGAGGATTATTAACATTTTGGTATACTTGTGCTACAGACACCATTGGAGTACAATTTCTGTTAAACCTGTTAATATCAACTTTAATTCAGATACTCCTTCCACAGCAGTTCACAGTTCCACAGCAGTTCAACCTGCTGCATTAGTAGCTATGCCTTTTCCAGAGTTGACTGCTCTTAGGCCTGGTACCCTCTGCTTATTCCTCGAGATCTACTCTTCACCTTGTCCTCCCCATTGCCTGCTTTGGTAGGCTGGGCTGTACAGATTACATCAACGGGCTTCCATGCTCCTCTCCCTTCTTATCCTTTAGGTCTAGAAGTGGCAAGAGTTCCACTTCTGTTAGTCTAGGATTTCTGCGCCATCATTTATGGATCCTTTAGAGCTTACTCAGGTCTGTAATCAGTACTTTGTATAGAAACCCTCCTTGAATTATCTTAATTTGATGGTATCATCTGCATCTGTTTCTTTGTTCCTTTATTCTGGATGATTCATTCATTCTGTCATTTTGTTGTTGTTGTTATTTACTTACTCATTTATGTAGCAAACATTTATACATTTTCTATTATTTATCATATATTCTGCTGAATTTCTTTAGAACTCATTCTCTACTAAAAAGTCAGTAAACTTTAGATAAAGTTAACTCAAGAATTTCTTATCTTAGTTGCTCCATGTCCTATTGGCAAAAAGTCTGTAATTAGTAGACAGGTATGACAAGTCATCTCAAGACAATGTTTGCTACTCTTGTGACACTGAATAAGACCCTCTTTTCATATCAAGTCAGTCTTTTTTTTATTTACTTAGATCAAAGTGCAAGTAACAAATATTACTGTTCTAATTTTTTAAATATATATATTTTTTTCTTGAGAGAGGGTGAGGGAGAGTACAAATGGGGGTAGAGGGACAGAGAGAAGGGGAAAGAGAAAATCTTAAGCAGGATCCATACTCAACACAGAGCCCCATGTCCCATGTGGAGCTCCATCCTACAACCCCAATATCATGACCTGAAGTCAAGAGTCAGAGGTTTAACCAACCATGAAGGTGCCTCACAAATACTGTTTTAAATCAAAAGACCCATATAAACAAGTGATAAGAGCCATTCTGTTGGTGCCAATAACTAAAATTGTCCAATCATGCTTAGCTTCCAATTTTTTCATGATGCCTACATCTAGTCTTTGGCCAATAACTTTCCGTCTAAGCCTACTTATAAAGGCAACATTGAAGAACTTCTCAACAAAAGGCAATATACATATACTTGGTTGTAGTCTTGTAGTCACCAGCTAAAGGGTAAGAGGTTTGCACTCCTTAGAACTGTCTTGTGTATGTGGTTGAAGAACAATCCTTCTCATTTTGGATAAAGATACACTGTAGTTTATTGTCAAGGATAGAGGAAGAGCACCCTTTCACTGGCTTTCTTTGGCTCCGGTTGTGAAATAATAACATGGTTTCATGGCAGTGATGGTGAAAAGAGTTTAGTTTGTAGTAAAACCATCTTTGGCTGCATTAATAAAAGTTAAGACTAAGTGATGTGATAAGACTAAAGGATGTGAAAGCCCTAATCTTCAGTAAAGTGATAGGAAAATAAGACTAGGCTGTGTTCTTCTCAGAGTCCTATTTTAAGAGAGTAGAAATTTGTCACTGTTCAAGATGAGGAGCATAAAGTCCAGGTCTGGACATCATATCATATTGGAGGTATGTAAAAGAAAAGGAGATCACAAAACAACTGTTTCTAAACATGGAGGGCTGGATTTATTTTCTATAGTTCCAAAAATCGGAATACTGAGGGTGTGCATTTTTTCCTCTGAAATGCAGAGATTACTTCCCATCTCATTTTATGAAGTTGGAATTAGCCTGATATGGCATCCTGTCAAAGACATTGCAGGAAAAGAAAATCAAAGACCAATATTCTTCATGAGCACAGATGCAAAAATTCTAAATAACACTTTAACAAATTAAATCCAACTATATACGTAAAGGATAATGGTAATACATCCTGACCACATAGGGCAAGTCGAAAAATGAAAATCCTTACGGGGCACCTGGGTGGCTCAGTGGGTTAAAGCCTCTGCCTTTGGCTCAGGTCATGATCTCAGAGTTCTGGGATCGAGCCCCGCATTGGGCTCTCTGCTTGGCGGGGAGCCTGCTTCCCCCCCCTTCTCTGCCTGTGTCTCTGCCTACTTGTGAACTCTCTCTCTGTCAAATAAATAAATAGAATCTTTAAAAAAAGAAAAGAAAAGAAAAGAAAATCCTTACAATCATCCCACTAGAAAAAGTGTTTGACAAAATCCAACAATCATTCCCCATTAAGGAAAAGAGAAAACCTCTCAGGAAATCAGGATTAGAAAAGAATTTACTCAATCCACTGAAAGTAGCTAACATATTTAATGATGAAAGACTGAATGCTTTCCTCCTAGAACTAGGAACAAGACAAGGATGCTTAGTCTCACCACTACTATTCAATAAGGCATTTGGAGATTCAAGCCAGCACAATCAATCAAGAAAAAGAAAGAAAAGTTACCCAGCTAAGGAAGAAATAAAACTTTTATTTGCATCTTTACATGATTATTTGTATAAAAAGTCACATGAATCTACAAGAAATCTAAATAATAAGTGTTTTACAAGATTTTTGGATATTAGATCTATAAGCAAATGTATTTGAATATACCAACAGTAGACTCTTACAACTTAAAATTTAAATATCTCATATATTATAGTACAGTGTGAAAAAATGTAAAATACTTTAAAATACTTAGGGATAAATCTGACAAAATACATGAAAGACCTGTGCACTAAAAATTATAAAATACTGTTGGGAGAAATTAAGGGAGATATAAGTAATTGAAAAGATGTACTTTGCATGGGTTGAAAGAGTTAATATTGTTTAGAGCTTAGTCCTCCCAAAATTGATTTATAAATCTGATGCAATTCCAATCAAAATCTTAGCAGGCTTTTTTTTTTTTTTTTTTTTTTTTTTTTGGGTAGATATTGACAAGCTGATTTTAATACTTATGGAAAAAAGAACACCATTGGTGGGCTAACACTTTCAAAATGAGGACTTATAAAGTACAGAAATGAAGAGAATTAGCATCAAGATACACAACAGAACAATGAAACAGATTAGAGAGTCTATGGACAATTGATTTTTGACAAAGGTATAAGGTTAATTCAATGAAAAAAAAATACTCTTGTCAACAAATGGACTGGATATCCATAAACAATAAGACGAACTTTGACCCATACATAAAAAGATGAATTTTGACTTATCCTTCTCACCATATACAAAAAGGGAAGTCAAATGGATAATAAAACTAACCATAAAATCTAAAATAATACAACTTCTAGAAAAAAACAAAGGTGAAAATTTTGTGATCTTCGTGTAGGTAAAGAGAAGGATTCATAAAAGAATAAACTGATAATTTACAGTTTTTTGTGATCTTGGTGTAGGTAAAAAGGAGGATTCATAAAAGAATAAACTGATAATTTACAGTTTTTTAAAATTAAAAACATCCGCCCTTTAAAAGACATTGTTAAGTAAATGAAAAAACTAGCCACAGACTGGGGGAAAATATTTGCAAAGCTTTTATCTGTTAAAGAATTTTGTGTAGGATAAAGAACTTTAAAATCCAATAATAAGAAAACAACACACCAATTAAAAATGGGCAAAGATCTGAAGAGACAGTTCACCAAAGAAGATATGTGCATGGTGTATAAACATGTGAAAAGATGCTGAACATTAGGCATTAAGGGACTACAAGACAAAAGCACCACAAAATGCCATTACACAACTGTTAGAATGGCTAAAATGTCAAAGTCTGATCATACTTAATGTAGAGAAGGATGCAGAGAAACTAGAACTCTCGTACAGTGCTGGTGGGTACCTCAAATGGTACAATCATTTTGGAAAACAAGTTGGTGGTTTCTTAAAATGTAAATGCATACCTATATACTAACTAGCCATTCATTCTACTTTTAGATATCTACCTAGGAGAAATGAAAATATATCAGACTTGTATATGAATATTCTTATGGGTCTTATTTGTTTTCTTTTGGGAGAGAGGGGCAGAGGGAGAGAAAATCTTAAGCAGGCTTCATTTCACATAACCCTGAGATCATGACCTGAGCTGAAATCAACCATCTGACACTTAACCGAGGTACCTGGGCGCCCCTAGTCTTATTTGTAATAGCCAAACTGGAAATAACCTCAGTATTTATGAAAAGAAGAAGAGATAAGCAATTTTTGATATATGCAATACAATGAAATTCTGCAACAAAGAAAAATAATGAACTACTAATATATAGAAAGCATGATGGATTTCAAAATAATTACGTTGACTGAAAAAAGAGTGAATGCTATATGATCTCACTGATATAAAATTCTAGAGAATGCAAAGAAATTTAAAGTGATAGAAAGAAGATGAGTGATTTCTTGAGAACAGGATTGCTAGTAGGAGATGAGGAAGGTCTAATGGGTTTACACTGGGGCTGAGGAAGTGTTGGGATGTGGATATGTTCATTCTGTTGATGGTGATGACAGTTTCACGGATGTATGAGTATGTCCAAACATCCAATTGTATACTTTAAACATGTGCTATTTATGTTCATTACATGCCACTAAAGAGACAGGAGCAGGAGGCTGGTAGAGAAGGAAAGAAAGACTGTGCTAAGTAAGTTATATGATTGAGTAAGAGGCTGATCATATTTTGAGACTGAAACACAATTTCCCTTCATACTTAACACAACAGACATGGGCTGGGAGGGCTTCTAGACTCCTCTCCCTCACTGCTCTCCTCAGTTTTCCCTTTTCTCCTCCCACTCCCTTCTTTCCTTCTTTCCTTCCCTGCATTATGAGATTAAAAATTATATTTTATCTTGGGGTGCCTGGATGGCTCAGTCTGTTAAGCAGATAACTCTTGATTTGGGCTCAGGTCATGATCTCTGGGAGAAGGGGAGCAGGTGTCAGGCTGTGAGCTCAGCAGGGAGTCTTCTTGGGATTCTGTCTCCCTCCGCCCCTCCCCCTGCTCATGCACACACGCTCTCTCAAAAATCAATAAGTAAATCTTTAAAAATTTATATTTTATCTTAAGAGTCAGCAAAGACTCTAATTTCTGAAAATACTTCTATACCTCCCTTGGGACAGCAGGTGATACGTTAGCACCTGGAATAACTAGAGAGAAGGAAATAAAAGAAACAAGTCAAATGCTTTCTGCTAGAAATGGACAGAAACTTAGGAAGGAGAGAACAGAGTAGACAAGACAGAACAGATGACAGAGAGACATGGCCCCATCACTGAAGTGTTGTTCCGGCCGGGGATGTCTAATACTCAGTTTTAATTGTTTATGTTGGTGTTGCTAGGATAGAAAACCTTCCTGGGGAAAGGCTACTGAGCCAATCTCAGGGCAGAGGTATACAAGCAGTTGCCCCATGCAGGCACACAAGTTGTTGTAGGCAAGTATTTTCAAGAACTCGTAGCTAGAGGCCTTGCCAGCAAGTTCAGGGAAGGCACTGGATTTTCCACTGGAAATGAAACTAGCATTTGGGAGATAGATGAACGGCACTTTTTGGTCTCTTTTTTAATCACTGTGTGTCAGGAAGTATGTAGCAAGAAGCATGCTGAGGACTGGGAGTTCCAAGATGAATAAGATATGACCTTGTCCTTCACAGCTTTATGTCAGAATTTTGAGTCACAATGTGTCTGCGACCATAGTGTAATATTTGAGGTTTGTTGGTGTGCTTGCTTCAGAGTTTTCACGTCAAGTGACCTAGTGTCATGAGGCACAATCTATCTGTCTGTCTGTCTATTTATCATCTATTCATCCATCCATAGCACTTTAGATAAAAGCATATAAATCATATTAAAATCAATAACATTAAAAATAATAAAATAAAATGTCTATTCTCCACGTCAAATAATGTCAGGCAGTGAGATTTTTGAGGGTGCTGATGCCTTAGCATCCCACACATGCCTGGGTACCTTTGTGCCTAAGGCAGCACAGAGCTACTCTCCAGGATGACTCCCCCATTCCCCATTCAGAATTCCCATCACCATTAGGTGACGATGGAGGACATATGTGAGCTCATGAGGCAGACATCACAGGATTGGGTTTTTTGTACAAAGTCCGTAGCAGATTCTCAGTGAGAGGATTCTGTGTGTTTCTGCTTGGAAACTAGGGTTCATGGACATCATGACAAGAGCCAGGTGATTAGTTGCCTTTGTTCCTTACCTGTTGTGGGACAGGGGAAATCATACAAACTTTGGACAGAGGATGAAATTTCACCTTTGCCCCATCTATATAATCTTGGACCTTGGTTGAGAAATTCAACCAAAGTCTCAGTTTTTTTCATCTCTAATATGAGAAAAAAATAAAACTTGCTTGAAAGACATTGTAGCAACAGAAAAAAATGTTTATATATAAATAAGTAGCACTTGGCACCTACTAGGTATGTAATAATTTTAATAATAATAATTATTATTATTTTTGTTATTTCCGGGGCTCAAACTATTACTAGAGATTAGAGTTCAACACTTAGGGAAGGACAAGGGGACCTTCTAGATAGGGCTGTTATTCAAATCCAGAAAAAAAAAAAAGAAAGAAAAAGATGTAAACCTAATTCTGAGAGCGCAGCTCTGCCCAGGCATTTGGCTGTGTGAGCCAAAGATTTCAGACACTTCTGAGAAGTCCATGAGTTGGAAAAAAACAAACTAAGACACTTGAAGCAACTAGACAACAGTATCATATAATCAATTACTAGCATGTGCTGTATAGGCAAGAGATGTTACCGGACCCTGATGTAATTAGCATCTTGTTTTTCTTTAGTCTATGTGCAGAACAGTATTTAGAGGTTCAAGGCAATGTGCAAAGTACTAAGTGGTCCCCTAGTGGCCAGAAGGAGTTAATACCACATATACCCCAAAAGGAGTAAGTAAGAACATTATTTACTTTCACTTTGTTTACCTCTCAGGCTACCTTCATTTGAGCTGATAAGAGTTTCTGATTCTAAATTAATTCACTCTTCAATTATAGGCATCTAAAACTATTTTGCCAAATAATACTAATCATAATGACTTTCATGGTCCCTAGTGCTGTCCTAAACATATATTTCTCATGGTTTACAGATTTATAGGGACTGTACATTTATTTGTCAGGGCTTCTTACATTAAGATTTGAACTTTTTGAAGGGATTAATTGGGTTAGTGTTATCTAGTGGCATCATACATTCTAGTTTTCCCAGGACAGTCGTGGTTTATGCTTGTTTTCCCAGTGTAATTGTTAGTATAGACCTCTTTTATGATCATAATCATCCCAGTTCTAGTAATAAATTATTCTTGTTGCCCTAGTGTTATCTCTTGCTCCTTTCTGCTCTTTTTTCTCCATTGAACATTCCAGAAATACTGATATAACTCATGACCAGACATGAGGTCGGTCTGGATGTGATCTCATTCTAGTAATCACCAAAGTTTATTTGGCTGATCTGGCTAATTAGGAAGTTTTTCTCTTTTCTCTTAAAATACTCAGCATGTGCTCTTTCTTAAGTTGCATTCTTCATCGGAGAAGAGGACCACGGCTGATCAGTGATGTATGTGCTACTGAGCTCCTGTGTTTGACTTTCCTCACAGGTTCTAAAGGTGACCTCTAAGCCAGGTATAATGTTGGTTGGGCATAATATGCAGAGCCTGAGTGAAATATGTCCAGGAAATACTCAGTCTATAAAATATACCACTGTGCCAGCACGATGGTAAAACGAATGTGTTAATAGGTGAAAGATGATCTAGACACCAAAACTGAGCCAGAACAAAAGGAAATTGTGAACATTTTTAAGATACAGAACAAGCTTATCCACAATGGCCCAAATGTCACCTTTTATCCTAGAACAATATGGACACCTGTAAAACTCAGTCAGGGGAGACTTTCAAACACAAATTTATGCTGGATGTGTCAGAAATAAGTTGGTACATTTATAGGCTATTTGTGTGAATGCATCACAGTAGAAGCGTTTTGGAACCCAGCAGTGGACTTGTGAATGCCTTGTTAAAAGGAAGTATATTTGTCTTACTCAGATTTCTTAGGAAGCATGCCTATCCTCTGACATGATTTGATCCAAATGATTTAATACATTCAGCAACTAAAATAAAATTTTAATGGGTGATTCAATTTGAAATGCCAAAATAAAATTATTACAAATAAAGAGGCACATACAATTTGCTCATCTTCATAAACTACTTTGTGCTTTTGATAATCGGAAACAAAATATTACTCTAAATGGCTTAACCAGTACATTTCTTTTTAAAATTTTTTTCCCCTTCTCATTATCTCTGACCTATTTCCCCCTCTTCCATGCTGTAATTTTTATCTTAACCATATACATTTTACATGTGAATGAGACTTTGAATTTATGACTCCAAGAGATAAATGCACACACACACATGCTATAAATGGTGTTGTACTGTTTTTTTTTTTTTTTTTTACACCTGTAATCTTCTGCTTAGGAGGACTAAACCTTAAAAATAAAATCTGCCAAATAGGTACTGTAACATATAATAATATAATAAAATGCAATAAAATTTATAATTGAACAGTAAGATTTGGGGAATTTCAGCCTCATGTAGTTACTTATAAAATACCAATGAAATAATTCTGAATCCTTCACATTAAACTGAGTACAAACAATCACATTTAGCAAACCAATAAAGAAGGTCTGCAAAGGCCTAGATGGGAACCATTCTGAGCTGGTTATGACCACACATAGCTGAAAGTCAAAGATCTTCAGTGTGACTGTAAATTAACACTACTAAAGAGTTTCAAGGAGAAATAAGGAGGTTATTTCTTCCATTACTGCTAAATTTTGACCTAAGATATATATTCCTCCTTTCATGCAATAAATGTTTAAGCTCTTCTTCATCTGTCAGGAATAGAGTGTAAGCCTAACACTGGGTATACAGAGTTGAACTGGAAGCAATTATAATTGAATGTTCACTGAAATAAAATTCTGTATATTCCCCTAAATAGTCATGTTCTGGGTTATGAACTTGAAAGGACCAAACTATTATAATGGTTGCCTCTTCATCTGGGCTACTAGAAAGCTCAGAGCCTAATCCGTAGTCATTACTTGCAAATATTTAAGACTCCATGGATGTATTTTGTACTGACTTCACTCCTTGATCCATTTGATTAAATAATCAAAATTTAAAAAACAGAAAAATCTGTTTTCCTTCTATCTAGTGTTTAAACAATTTTAACTTATGTTTTCTTACATTTTTTAATTGTATATATTAATCTTTGTAAGTCATGGGTACAGACAAAAACCATATCTAAGGATTCCCCTGGAAGTATGTATGTTCTACAAATAACTGCCTCATAGCACTTTTCCTAGTTATCTCAAGTTTAATTCCCTTAAAGCGGACATGAAACTCTAAGGATTATCTAATAGTATAACACAGAATCAGTGATTTATACAGAGTGATTCATCCTGCCCTCCCTCCCCCGCCATTGAACAAGTTGTTGCCTTTCTGCCAAAATGTCAGGATGTTTTACATAATCCACACCACGAATGTAGTATAATGTGGAACAAGAAGACAGACCCTCCTCTAAGGTTTTGTCTGACAGAGATTCGTGCAGAAGCAAATGAATGACAGGTATCATTTCAGCTGGGGACGTACAGTAGAAGGTGAGTCTGTCTACAGTAGGCAGTTACAGAGGGACAGAGCTCTCGGCAACAGCTTCAAACAACACGTTGAAGAAAGAATCCATTCCGGCTCAGTCATGGATCGGTACAGGAGAACAATGAGATGCAGAGAATGAGAAGTGAAAGGGTAAGAAGATGACAGCTCAAGAGGAGGAGGCCCCAGGCACCCCGGGGCAGAGAGAGTGTCGAACCTCTCCCTGGCGTGGGAGAGTTCGGGCTCAAAATCCACCCTCGTCATCTTTCATTTGTTCCATGATGTCAGTCAGTCATTCTTAACTAACCCTTTCCATTGTAATTATCAAACCATGATCCTCCGCAAGCATGTGCTGTCAGGACTCTCCAGTCCAGAGCAGGGAGGCAACTTCTGTCAAAAACTATGTGTTTCTAAACCATAAGTGACTCTTAATCTCACAAAACAAACTGAGGGTTGCTGGGGGGAGGGGGGTTGGGAGAAGGGGGGTGGGGTTATGGACATTGGGGAGGGTATGTGCTATGGTGAGTGCTGTGAAGTGTGTAAACCTGGCGATTCACAGACCTGTACCCCTGGGGATAAAAATATATGTTTATAAAAAATAAAAAAATTATTTATTAAAAAAAAAAACAAAAAACTATGTGTTTCTACCAGTTACGTGTGACGTTTGCTTTTCAGTGTCCTCCACAGTTGTATCTGCATGGCTCTGAGAATGAAAAAGAATCCTGCTCTGATGCATCCTGCGCCAGCTTCCTTCCTCTTTTCTTTCTCCTTCCCTTTTTCTCGTCTTTGACTCTTCTATTGGGGTGATCCTCATTCACACCTCCCCGTTTTCCTTCTTATAATCAGAAATCTGTGGTGTGACTGACCCCTGAGGTCAGGTCTTGGCACTGTCAGAAAGCTGGCACCTGGGGTTGAGGTCTTTGTTTTGGGGTGTATCATGAGTTGCACAGAACATATATTACATAAGTAACCCCACAGATAACATGTAGAATCTTCCCACGTGCTTCCACTGAAGCAGCAGCAGAACCAGAAAGACTATGACCAAGCTCAAATTCTTACAGGGAGCAAGAGGCTGGGTGCAGGACAAAATGGCTTTAAGTTTTAGTATCTTTTGCATATCGAAGAATAATTTTGTTAAATATTATAGGGGGAAGAAAAGCCCCATTTCTTTAAATTTAATCCTTGATCTCTATGAAAAACTCCCCATGTGATATGTTTCAAGACCCACATGATTTCAACTGAGGAAGTGCTGGGTCAGAAAGTCAGCCAAGACATGGGCTACCACGTCACTGTTATACCTGTAAGCTCTTGCCAAGATCTTCCCTGCTCACCTTTGTTCTCTCCAGGAGTGAGAGATGTTACTGAAGTGATTTCAGTGATTTGAAAGATAAATGCAAATGAAAGATAAAAGATCAGACTACTGATCTCCTAGTATCTAATTTTTTAGAACCTGACTAGAAATCCTAAAATAACCAGTAGATTGACATCACCAAGTTTTTCATGGTAAAAAACATGGAAATGTCGCTATATGATAATTCTGGGTTTTATGTCTTTTTAATGACAAAGTCATCTAGTATGTATTTTCCCTTGGAACCACTCTAGACATACAGATTTTCATCTTAGCATGCAGAGTTGCAAAAATTTTAAATGTTTATAAAGAGATATCATTCAAGAACAGAAAGAGAATTTGACAAAATACAATGCATTTCCTATTGAGAGCTATCTTGTGAGAGATCCAACACGGTAATGATAGAGTTTTGAAAATCATTAAGGCAAGAGAGTTTTGTTTAGATGATTTTCAGAAGGCAACAGGGTTTTAGATTATTTGTCTTTGAATGCAATTTTAAAATGAAACATAGGCAACCAAGGAGACAGCTTTTGCAAAATAGACACTTTTGGGGGGAACATAAAGCATCCCCTTCATTGTCCTGAGAGCTAGGAGATCGCTGTTCCTTAATAAGAATGTTTATACTAGAGCAAAAAGCTTTCTGCACAGCAAAAGGAAGCATCAACACAACACAAAGACAACCTACTGAATGGAAGATCTTGCAAATGCTATATCCGATTAGGAGCTGATATCCAAAATATAAAAAGAATTTATAACAAAGAACAACCCAACACCAAAAAAATTATTGACTTAATAATCCAATTAAAAAATGGAGAGAGGACTTGAACAGACATTTTGCCAAAGAAGACATACAGATGGCTAACAGACACTTGAAAAAATACTCAACACCACTCACCATTCAGAGAAATGCAAATCAAAACTACAAAGAGATATGACTTTTCACCTCTCAGAATGGCTAAAATCAAAAAGACAATAAATAACAAGTGTTGGCGAGGTTGTGGCGAAAAAGGGAACCCTCTTGCACTGTTGCAAATTGGTGCAACCACTGTGAATAACAGTATGTGGTTCCTCAAAAAAATTAAAAATAGAATCGCCATGTGAGTAATTCCACTATCAGGGATTTACCCAAAGAAAATGAAAATAATCTGAAAAGATACATGCATTCCTATGTTTCTGCAGCATTATTTATAACAGCCAAGATATGGAAGCAAACAATTGTTCGTGATAGATGATGAATGGATAAAGAAGATGTGATATATAATGGAATATTACTCAGCCACAAAAAAGAATGAGATCTTGTTATTTATAACAATGGACCTAGAGAGTATAATACTAAGTGAAATAAGTCAGGGAAAGACAAATACCATATAATTTCACTCATATGTGGAATTTAAGAAACAAAACAAATGAACAAAGAAAAAAGACAAACAAAAAACCAGACTCTTAAATACAGAGAACAAACCAGAAGTTGCTAATGAGATAGACACATAGAATAAGAGTACACCTATTGTGATGAGCATTGAGAAATGTATAGAACTGCTGGATCATTATATTGTGTATTGATTATATTTGAAACTAATATGATACTGTGTATTGATTATATTTGAATAAAAAATAAGTAAAAATAAAGGCAGGGAAAATGTAAAAATGTATTTGTAGGTGAAATTATCATTTACTCTAGAGATAAACTTATAAAAACAAAGACTAAAACTTACTTGAGATCTTTAATTTCTATATTTTGGTTAGGACCGGTGGTTATTCTTTTTATAAGATATGCAGTGTCTAAGTTTGTGACAGATTCTGAAAACCAAAGCTGCTATGTTAATGAGCAGAAGAAAGATCTGGATCTCTATTTAAGCAACGTACTGTAAACAATTAGTTTAACTGAAACATGTTTTCCTTTTTGTAGACATTGGGGAACAAATGGCCAGATGGGCCCATTAAACTAAACTGGGAGAGACCAAGGATTAGAAATTTCTGGAGGTCTTTCACCAGGGCCATCAAAGTTGTTCATTTGCAGTTCTCCATTTTCTTCTGTTTCTCTCTTTCTCTGTGTGTGTGTGCGTGTGTGCGTGCGTGTGTGTGTCTCCATCTTTCTGTCTCTCTCTCTCTCTTTTGCATAATATTTACCTCAAGCTTGCTTCAGGCTAATGTCTCAATAATTTCCCCTCCTTTCTCAGGTCCTTACCACAAAGGACTTGACTAATGATCCATGGACAAAATGAAGCATTTAAATTTATTCATTAATCATTCATCTCCAGCTCATTGAAAACTTTAAACTTCCACAAAATTAAGATAGAACATTGAGGAGTGATTGAGAGAGACAGCTCTCAGTGAGCTAAAAAAGATTGGTAAACACAAAAACAAAAGTACATTAGACAGAGTGTCTGAAAGTGTCACATGGGCATAGGTATTGTTACAGTTTAAACAAACTTTAAGTACTGAATCGCAAAGCCTTTATTTGGGCCAACACGATGGGGAAATCTGGGGAAGCGAACAGTCACTGTCAACACTGCCAGTAATTATTCTCTCTTCCAATTAATGGTGACATAGATTAATTATCAGATGAGGCAAAGCCAATTGCAATCAGTCACCCAGAGCTGAAATTAGATCGTTCCTGACAGCAGCATGAAAGTCACCTGTTTCATTGTTATGGATTTGCTGTAAGTAAAAGAGTGGCAAAGCATGCTGGGAGGTGAGTGAGTTTTTCGTCCATGGAAGTGTGAAATGGCAAACAGGTGAATGTCCAATTACACTGTTATCTGAACTGTGTGACTTTTCTTGTCTTTTATTTCAGCATCCAAGATACATTGGTTATTTGCTTAACCATCGTCTTTACATGAGCCATCTGTCAAAGTCTGGAAGAAATCTAAGATGTGTTGCATTAAATTTGAAGATTCCTCCTGTTTAGAAGTGATAAACAAACAAAATCAGTAACTACTCATTAATTAAGAAAACAGTATTATTTTAAAGTCATACATGTGGAGGACTTACCAACAATAAAAATAACAACAAACACCATTACATTACTCTTTGTAGGAGACAAACAGTGCAAATGCCAGGGAATGTTTTTTCATCTGACCTAGCAAATTCTTAACTTTAAACATCAAACTAGCTTTAAGGCAGAAAGTGAATCACACACTTAAAATACTCTACCACTTTAGAGATTCTTTTATCCTCATCATCCCTGCCCCATTGCAGTGTCTTCTAGATAATTTTATTATATACAGAAAGTGAAATCTGGGTTATTGTATAAGGCCGGATGATGATGACTGTCACTAGATTCAATAACTGAATGTTTATGTTCATTCAAAAATATATTTATTTATAGCAATGGGGAAAAAGAGGAAAATTTCTCACCCTCATGGAGTTTACAATCTAATGTGAGGAAAACAACAACATATTAACATACATATATATGAAAGTACATAATTAACAAAATGTTTGTGTAAAATATAATATATATTTACACCTACATGTGCAGTACTGTAGAAATCCCTACCATTTTCTTTTAAACTTATGCTTCTTCTGAACACAAGTGCAAAATCAGTAACAGGAACTTGGCTGGAAGGTGTATCAGAAGAGATTTTTCTCAAGATATTCCTTTATGTAAAAGGAGTCTTCATTTTTGTTTTTAGATATTCAGAATGTTTACTATGAATGTGTGCTCTGGTTTTCAATATTGATTCAGTCTGCTGCTATTCTAAATGCATGTTATAACTGAGCCATAATACATATTAGTAGTTTTCTGGGTAATTATTACATGCCTCATCCCTCAAGTGCTATTCATAGCCTCTACACCAAAGGCTAAATTGCTTTAATTACCCAAGAAGTGAAATAATCCCTTAAAAGGTCTGGCTCTGGATGTCTCAATGCCATCATGAACACACTTTCTAAATACAGACACAAAGGTTATACTTAAGCAGGTATAAAACATTCTTATGGAAACTAAGTGAATTTAAAATGATTATTCTACCTTAAATATATAGTAAGATATAGTGTGATGTTTATATCTTGATAACACAAAGGATTTTATACTTATTTCCAAAAAGACATTTACAAAATATTTTTCTCTAAGAAGAGGAACAGAACTAAGAAAAGAATAGAGATTTTAAGTAAGAGATAAGGATGAAATATTGAAAATTTATCTGAATAAAGCCTAAAAAATATCCTACTCTTAAAGGACCTCATGGCTGGATTTGGTCAAGTTGTATGATAAAAATGTCCTATGAGAACACTGAAAGGTGACAGAAACACTTGTTAGAAATGAGACTATCACAGATATACAGAATATTGAAGCTAAAATGGGCTAAAAATATAGCTGTCTTTTTTTATCGTGAAACATGGTCATGTTTTACAATTAGTAAAAATCTGTCTTGATTATGGAGAGAGCACCAGGGAATGATGATGGTGGCTGAAACTTGATCTTTGAAGTAAAAGACAGGACATAGGAAAAATTTGTACATAATTTCATTTTGTAACCAGCATTGATAACTCGCATGAGTCGAGGGGCAAATAAAAGCTTGGTGGTTGTGTTTACTATCCGTGCTTTCCTACTTCAGACACTTGTCGGTAATCAAACTTCAGCTCCTGTATACCTGAGATGTGTGGGTCTGTATATGGAAACAGATATTGTTTTGTAATTCAATAGATAGCCAAATGGAGAAACAATGAATCTAAATCTTAATTTTGTATGATCGATCTAACTAGGCTAAGTCTTGCTTTAATAAATAGCTAATTACAATTGATATGTGATTTGCATAATAAAATGCCAGTCTGCATTCTGTTAATCTTAAATTAGCATATAATTACATTCCTGATGTGTAGGAGTGTTTCTAAGGTGCTCAAATAGCCCATTTGCTTAAGATGGTAAATGTTTCTTTCATATTGTGTTTTCAGTATTGATTAGGGAAATAAAAATTCTTCCATGATGAAGATCAAATCCAATGTTAAACCAACTCCATATCAATTATTAAGAAGAGGGCCAGTTTTGAGGTAAAATTTGAAATAAGATTTGTATTTCTGTGAGTGTATAAAGTTTTGCATATGGTCACATTTTCAAAGTTTCATTTTTATCTTTTCTTTTGCATCTTGCAAACTTTATAATGCAGATATTATATCTAGTAATATTATTTGTTGATTGATATTAGAGGGAAGGATTTTTTTTCTTCTTAATTAGGATCTTATTTGTATACTAGTAAGAGTTGCTATGATGAGCTATTTTAAATAATCCATTAAAATGTAAATAGGATTTTAAAAAAAATCCAGGTTATCCCCACTCAAACATTGATCAGAATGAAGTCAGAATAAACTTCTTTTCTAAAACCCTTTGAATTTGCTTTATGTAGAAAATGGTTTCTGGAGTGTCCTTAGTTACTTGGATGCTGTGGGTAGTAGTAGAAGGCAGTGGAACTTCTTAGCACCATCTAAAGTGGTAGATGATAATATGGGTTAGAGGAACAGGGAATGATATTTGACGGGACAATGAAGTACATCTCTCTCAGACCAAATAGAACTTTTTCAGTTTAATGATTTCTTTTGTACCCCAAAAGACACTTACAAAGTTGCTTTAGAACTCACAGTCCCAAGGACAAGACAGAACTTAACTCTGCAGATCTGTAATGTGACATGCAATTAATGCTCTATGAGCCGTTTGCCAGAAAAGAGTTCAGTGGTCATCAGTTAAAATACTGTGATGATAATTTCAATTACTAGCTAATTTCTAGATTTGAGAATATACTTTATTTTTAAAGTATGATTACACTCCTTTCTGAGTCCTCACATGAACTGAGAGTGAAAATCTTTGGCATTTGGTTCTTCAATAAGAGCCTTTTCTCTGTAGGGAAACAATAAAAGTAGGTAACCGTTGAACAGGAAAACATGATTTTTCAGGAGTATTGTTTGGAAAGATAAGCCCATTTTTAAAGGGGATATAGTGGCAAATTAGTAAATAGCTCTCCTAATAATTTATTAGAGGTGGGCGCCTGGGTGGCTTAGTGGGTTAAAGCCTTTGTCTTCAGCTCAGGTCATGATCCCAGGGTCCTGGGATCAAGCCCTGCATTGGGCTCTCTGCTCAGCAGGGAGCCTGCTTCTTCCTCTCTCTCTGCCTACTTGTGATCTCTCTCTGTCAAATAAATAAATAAAATCTTTTAAAAAATAATTTATTAGAGGCTTTATTACATTTCATCAAGAAGGAATCACTGAGGTCACTTTTTAAATGAAGCAGTCAAGTTGGCTTTCAAAGAAATCCAACACAAATAAATCTAAAGGCATGCTATTTCATCTCCTTGATCCTTCCGACTAGAGTCGCACCAGCCTGCCTTGAACAGCAATGGGGTGGGCAGGACAGATGTCTGGAGAGGTACAGATAGTTATGTCAAACTATAAGACTTGCTACAATGTAAGGATGCATTATATTGTGTCAGCTTAGTTTCTTAATTGTATGTTTTTGTTCTGCCTGGTGTGATCACATTGATAATGAATTTACCCTAGAAAAAAGACAAACTTCCTAAAAGTAAGGACTGATTAACTTCTCTCCACGAAACTAGTACAGTGACCTGAATATATGTCCTTAATAAATTTTTACTGGTGGTGATAAGAGTTAATCCTTATGAGGGGTGCCTGGGTGGCTCAGTCAGTTGAGTGTGGGACTCTTGATTTTGGCTGAGGTCATGCTCTCAGGGTCCTGAGATCGAGCCCCATGTTAGGCTCCACTGGCAGTGTGGAGTCTGCTTAGGACTCTCCCTCTTCCTCTGCCCTACCCACACTTGCATACTCAAACCGGCAAGTGCTTCCTTTCTCTCTCTAAAATAAATAAATAAAATCTTAAAAGAAAAAAATAATTCATTTGAAACAGGAAGGTTTGTGTTTCAATTTCTATTTCACTCAGCTGGGTGCAGAGAAAATGGGGGATACTCAGGGATCAGTTCGGTAGCTATGGTGATATTTTCTCCTAATGTAGTAAATATTTGGGTTTGAAGTTCACACGGTTTGAAAAGTCCTGGAGTTTTCTAAGAGTAAGTTGTTGGCATATTCAGTGAGAACACAAAGAACAGAATGATATGCCAGAGCTTTTCCCTCCCACATTTACTTCTTTTTGAATATGTTGTCCTGGGATTCCCTTTAGAACTAGCTAAGATGAGAAGCAGACGCAGAGCTTGACAAACATACCCCTTCCAGATCAATCTTCACAGCTCTCTAAGTGAGGTGTAATCACTGTAAATCTTTTTTTGCAGTTGATTTATATTGTAATTAAGTCAGAGAAGAAGCACATACAAGGCCAAAAGTGGAAAAGTAGCACACATTTTTCATGGAAAGTTTTTCCCTCATAAGTCAGAGCACAAGAGAGTATTAGAAAAAAAAAATTACAAGGAACTAGTCACGCTCACTGACATGATATGGGGGGATGCTAAGTCATCTGTGTTTTCTGTTTAAATGTATATATTTCAGTTGATTAAAAAAGCACATGGTGAATTGATCTTGCAGCTTATAAAAGCAATATTTCAGCTTCGGTGTTTTTTATTCTTTTTTTTAATCAAATTATCTCCCAAAGCATTTTGACTGAAGTTTATTAACAAGGCAATGCAGCTATTAATGCTCTGCAGTGCACTCTTGCAAAGTGAAGTAAGAGACATGACTTTTCCTATGCATACTGATCATACCTTCTGAAGGTCTAAAAGAACTAAAGATTGCATAGCTGAGTGGTTTTGAAGAAAGAAAATTGTTACTTTGTCTTTTTTTTTATGCAATGTTATTAGATTTTTGGCGGGGGAGCATTCATAAGAAACATTATATTGCTAGATTTTAACTGGTATTTCAAATATTATCAGATTTCCCAAAAAGTAAGTTAGAAATTCAGAGAGACCAAAGCAGCTACAGGCCTTTATGCTGGGAGAGAGGAGACTGGGAAGAACCAGAAACCTTATTAGGTGGATAACTAGGCAACCTTTCAGAAAATGTGGTGTAATGTAATTTATATTTACCAGGAAAACAGTCCTATCTTTGGAAACACATCAAATGATAAAGAGAAAGTGATACTTTAATTTTGCATTTAACATAGTCATATAAAAAGAGGATGACTAACCCTAAACCAATATATTCTGAGGGAGGAAAAATTTTCAAGGGTCTTCTAGCCATTAGTAAAATAAAAAGATGAATGATCAAGTTCTGTGATCTTGCTAGACTTCTTACAAACAAACAAAACTGTGGGTAATAGTAGGCCCTGTTTTTCTTTTCAGGAAACAAAGGCTTGTCTACCTAGAATTCAGCATGGGAAGTAACCTCTCCCCCAAATTATTCCTGTAAATAAAATTGGATCCTACTTCACTTTTTTTCTGTTCCCATATTTATTGCTAATTTAATTAGCATAAATTTAATCCTGTGTGCTTTCCTTCTCAGAGGACAATGTTTCTTCTGCCGAAAACCAAAATGTTCTGTGGTCAAAAATCTGGTAACCCTTGAATATTCTACCCCACTCTTCCAAGAGTTATAAAGCACAATAGCGTATTAAATAGTCTCAGATATGCTGACATTAAAAATAAAGAAGAAAACTGGCTTAGTGATTTAATATCCAGCATTTCAAAAATGTATTGTCCACTTGATCTTTCACCTGGTAGCACCTCTTAAAATCCAAAAGGATGTACTGTCTTGGTGGGAAGAAAATAAATAAGTTAAATTGAAACTTGGTGCTTAATTTCAACATTTGCATGGACAGTGTAAATTACCTTTCTCTTTCATCTATTCACTGAACAAACTCTCATTTTCATTTATGTTTAAGGCATCTCCTTTTGGTGCCATGGCAGATACTGTGGTCAGAAGTGGAAAAGTAGTACACTACCACCCTCGTCTCACTGCCCCTCCAATCTCTGAAGTTGGAGCCAAAATACAGTTTGGCCTCAAGGAATGTGGAAGTAACAGTTTATCATGACATGTAATGTGATAGGGCCACAGATGAGCTATGGTTTTCAGGAGGGAAATGCTACTTCTAGTTATGGATTCAGTGATAGCTCACAAATGAGATGCCTTGTAGACTATACCTAGAAAGATGAACCAGGAGACAGAAAAACACAGTATCTACTCAGGGACCACTGAATAAACAAACCCGTGTTTCTAGGGTACTAGATAAAACTAAAAGGATAAATTCGACCTGTATTACCGAAGGTCTTGAACAGTACAGTTAATCATTCATTTCATTCATCATTCTGACTCTGAATTTGTTTTGATTGTTCTAAAAATCTAATCTACACCAATGAAAGAGACTTGGGATTGCCGTATATGCTCCAAAGGGTATGCTGAGGGTTCTAGAGATGATTCCAAAGCTGTTGGCAATAATGAGACCTCACAGTGATTGGTAAATGGTTTGCTTATAATGTATAAAATGTTTAATGGTCATGTTACTTAAAAATTTCATGGCTTTTCTGATGTATACCATTTGTGAATATGAGCAAAGTCCCAAAGTTTGAAACTTTGGCAATTAGTCTAATTAATTTTAGATTGCTGACTAGACAGAGTTTGACTTGGAAAACGGCTTATTGTGAACCAGTTCAGCACTGTATTTTAATTTTGTTTCATAAGAATACTTACAGTTTCCTTTACATTGTATTTGAATTTCAATAATTTTTAAACCAATGTATTTCAGCTCAATATGAACTTCTGCTTCAGTAAAAACATGATTTGGAATCCATGCGGCATAAAATCATGAAGCATTTCAGAAGCCTAACCAAATGACTGTTTGCCAGGAAATGACCTAAATGCGAAGGACCATGCATTTTAGAATTTTTACAAACTTGGATTTCTCTGTAGCCGATCCTGTAGTTTTGATACGTCTGTATATTGTTTTTACCATGTTGGTGCAGAGACATAACTGGTTATTCTACATTTTTGACTTGACATCATACAGTGTGGGATGTTAAGAGCAAAAATGCTTAGATTTCCTAGATGTTAGTTTAGTTGGGTTTCATTTTAAATAAGCTCTAAATATTCCCTTGGTTTTGTTACTCTTTTACACAGACTAAGCTTAAATTATCTTGCTCTTGTTTTATTTAAAAAGCTTTAGGAAAACTATCTCTTGTGCATAAAAGTAGCTTCGTTCTGTGCCATTATGAACTCTCTCTCGTTATGTTAGACTTGATGATTAGAGTATCAACAAAAATCTCCTGATATTGTGCACCACCTTGTTGTTTACACCGTTAGAAATCTCAGGGAATCTATTGCCAGTGATCCTTTTGTGCTCTGAGTGACTTCCTTATCAGAGCTCTCAAAGAATCCTGTGGAAAGCGAGCATGACACTGATGTGCTAACCTTGCAGGGGGATAGGTTTGGCTCCAAATGAGTTACAGTCTCTAGAATTAGCCCTAAAGCTCCCCCCCCAAAAAAAAATCCTTTGTGAATTTGGAATTTGCTATTTCAGCAAGACTAAAATAAGATATCCTTTTACATACACCATCTTTTTTTGAAATTCTCTTCACTGTAATTGCTTTCCAATGAATACTGAGGGAAAACACTATTTGAAAAATATTAATTCAAGATATTAAGACTAAAAATATGAAGACTATGAATGGATGATGCATTTATATAGAAAATACAATAGATGCTGAATTTGCTTTGTTTCAGCTTTACTGAGGTGTAATCAACAATACTGTAATATGTATATTTAAAGTATTACAGTGTAATGATTTCATATATGTATATATTGTGAAAGGATTCCCACAATAGAATTAATACAAACATTACCTTACAAATTTATCCTTTTTGGGGGGTTAAAAACACTTATATTCTGCTTTCTAGCAAATTTCAGTTATGCAATGCAATGTTATCAAATATAGTCACTATGTTTTGCATTAAATCATCAGACCTTATTCATCTTATAGCTGAAAGCCTGTGCCCTTTTATGAACTTCTCCCATTTCCCCCAACCATACCTGCAGCCACTGGCAAGCACTATGATTTTCATTTTTAAACTTTGTTTTTGATTCTACATATAGATGATACCATGCAGTATTTTTCTTTCTCTGTCTGGCTTATTTCACTCAGCACAATGCTTTCCTTTGTTGTTACAAATGGCAGGATTTCCCTCTTTTTGAAGAATGAATAGTATTCCATTCCATATGTGTACTGCATTTTCTTTATCTATTCATCTGTCAGTGAACACTTAGGTCGTTTGCATACTTTGGCAATTGTGAATAAACCTACGATGAACATGGGAGTACAGATATCTCTGTGAAATAATTATTTCATTTCCTTTGGATATAAACCCAGAAGTAGGATTGGTGGGTCATACAGGAGTTCTACTTTTAAATTCTTGAGGAACCTCGGACTGTTTTCCGTAATGGCTGTGCCAGCTTACATTCTCATCAACACTGTATAAGGATTCTCTTCTCTACCCTCCTCAGCATTTATCTCTTATCTTTGATGATTGATATCCTAAGAGGTGTGAAGTGATATATTGTGATTTTGATTTGCTTTTCCCTAATAATTAGTGATATTGAGCACATTTTCATGTACCTGTTGGATAACTGTATTGGAAAAATATCTATTCGGGTCCTTTGGCCATTTTTTAATTGGGTTATTTGCTTATTTCTTGCTATTGCGTCAATACAAGTGCTTTGTGTATTTTGGATATTAACTCCTTATTGGATATGTGTGGTCTGCAAATATTTTCTCCCATCCTATAGTCTGCCTTTTAATTTTGTTGATGGTTTCCTTTTCTGGGCAGAAGCTTTTTAATTTGATATAGTCCCATTTGCTTGTTTTTGCTTTTGAGGTAAAATTAAAAAAAAATTATTGCTATGACTAATGTTAAGGAGCTCATCCCTTGTGTTTCCTTCTAGGAATTTTATGGTTTCTAGTCTTGCATTCAAGTGTTGTTCCATTTGGAGTTTTTCCTTTTTGTGTGTGTGTGATGTAAGATAGGAGTCCAGCTTCATTCTTTCACATGTGGTTTTCCAACACTACTAAAGAAACTATCTTTTCCCATTGTATATTCTTGGTTCTTTTGTCAAAATTTAATTAACCATATATACATGAGTGTATCTCTGGGCTCTTAATTCTGTTCCATTGATCTATGAGTCTGTTTTTATACCATACTCTTTTGATATTTTTGTAACATAGTTTGAAATCAGAAATATGTTGCTTCTAGTTTTATTCTCTTTTCATAGGTTGCTTTGGGTGTTCGTGGCCTTTTGTAGTTTCATTTGCATTGTAGGATACTTTTTTTCTATTTCTGTGAAAAGTGAAATTGGATTTTTACAGAAATTAGATCACTGCATTAGATCATTTTGGGTAGTATGGGTAATTAAACAAGAGTAACTCTTCAAATCAATGAACATGAAATATCTTTCCGTTTATTGGTGTCTTCTTTAATTTTTTTCATCAATGTTTGTAATTCTCAGTATACAGATCTCTGGTCCTTGGAAAATTTATTTCTAAGTATTTTATTCTTTTTGGTGCTATTATTACAAATGGGATTTTCTTATTTTCTCTTTTTGATAGTTCATTGTTAGTGTGTAGAAACACAACTGGTTTTTGTGTATTGATTCTGTATCCTGCAACTTTACTTAATTTGTTTTAGGTGTCAAGTATTTTTTTTTTTTTTTGGTGGAGTCTTTAGGAGTTTCTATATATAAGATCATATCATCTGCAAACATAGAAAGTATTACTTCTTCCTTTCTGATTTTGATGCCCTTTATCTCTTTTGTCTCATTGCTGTGACTAGATCTTCCAGCACTATGTTGAATAAAAGTAGTGAGAATGGGCATCCTTATCTTGTTCCTGATGGTAAGGGAAAAGTTTTCAGCTTTTCACTATTGAGTATGACATTGGCTGTGGACTTGAAATATATGCCCTTTATTGTATTGAAGTACATTTGATCTATACCTAACTTGTTGAGTGTTTTATTTTTAATCATAAAAGAGTGTTGAATTTTGTCATATGCTTTCTCTGCACCTATTGAGACAACAATATGATTTTTATCTTTCATTTTGTTAATGTGGTACATCATGTTTATGGATTAGTGTGTGTTGAACCATGCTTACATCTCAGGAATAAATCCCACTTGATTATGGTGGATGATCCTTTTAATGTAGTGTTGAATTCAGTTTACTAACATTTTGTTGATAATTTTGTATCTACATTCATCACTGGTATTGACCTGCAATTTTTTTTTTTCTTGTACTGTCCATATCTGGCTTTGGTATCAGGGTAATGGTGGCCTTGGACCTTAAGTTTGGAAGCACCATTTCCTCTTCAATTTTTTGTAAGAGTTTGAGAAGGATTGTTACAAACCCTTCTTTAAATGTTTGGTGGGAGTCACCTAAAGTCATCTGGTCCTGGATTTCTCTTTGTTGGGAGATTTTTTATTACTGCTTCAATCTCCTTACTAGTAATTGGTCAATAATTTTCCATTTTTTTATGATCAGTTTTGGTGAATTGTGTTTCTAGAATTTACCCATTTTTTGTGGGTTACCGAATTTATTGGCATATAATCATTCATAGTAGATTTCTATGATCCTTTGTATATCTGCGGTGTTAGTTGTAATATATCCTTTTTCATTTTTTAATTTTGCATCCTCTCTGTTTTTTTCTTGGTAAGCCTAGCAAAAGAGCTATCTCGTTTATATTTAGTTTCATTCATCTTTTCTATTGTCTTTCTAGTCTCCATTTCATTTATTTCTTCTCTTCTCTTTGTTTATTTCTACTAACGTTAGACTTGGTTTGTTCTCTTCCTAGTTCCGTAAGGCATAAAGTTATATTCAAGATCTTTCTTTTTTCTTACTGTAGGCATTTATTGCTATAAACTTCCTTCTTAGAACTGCTTTTGTTTCTCCCATTAGTTTTGGTATGTGTGTTTCCCTTTTCATTTGTCTCAAGGTATTTTATCTGATATCCCTTCCAATTTCCTCTTCAACCCATTGATTGTTTAGGGATGTTATTTAATTTCTATATAGTTATGAATAATTTAGTTTTCCTTTTATAGTTGATTTCTGGTTTCATATCATGCGGTTGGAAAAAATGCTTGCTATGATTTTGATCTTAAATTTTTTTAGACTTTTCTGTGGCCTCATATATAACATATTCTGCAGAATGTTCCTTTTGTGCACTTGAGAAGAATGTTTATTCTGCTGCCATTGGATGGAATGTTCTATCTATGTTTGTCAGGTCCATCTGGTGTAATGCATATTTTAAGTCTAATGTTTCCTTATTGATTTTCTGTCAGGAGAATCTACCAATTTGCTCTTTTCCAGAAATGTTTCTGTATACCAATCCTTAAATTATTTATGGATTACATGCTCTTTGAGGGTATAAATTTTATCTGTTCATCTTTACATCTTAGAACCTGGCCCACTGCTTGGCCTGTTATAGGTAGTACATACTTGTTGAATTGAGTTATGATTGTTACTAACAAATATAACAGATTTTTGAATCTTGGTTTTTTGATCACTAGTGTCTTTTCTAAAACTGCCTATTATAATGTGTCCATGGGAAAGAAAAGGAGGAGGATATTGTTTAGGGTAGGTCCTTAGACGTGAAGAGTACATGAAAAGCCCATGATCTGGACCAAGAAAAAAACATGAAGAGGTAAGGAGACTGATGCCCTCTAGGTTGTCATCCTCTCAAAGGGAGTAAATGGTTGAAATAACCAGGTGGAGTAACATATGAAAAATGTTATTCTTCTTTGAGTGTAACCTAGTGGAGGCAGAAAGAAAAAGGTCTGTATAGAGCTACATAAACCGTTATCATAATAATAAGGTAGACATGATCAGGTATTGGTAGGTCTGGGTAAATACCTAGGCATATAACAGCCAGATGCTATGGTAGTCATATGTTTAATTCTTTAAGAGATTGACAAAATATTTTCTAAAGTGGTTGAACCATTTTACATTTCCAACAGCAGTATGAGAATTCTAGTTTCTCACAACCCCCATCAGCATATACCGTGATCAACTTGAAAACTGTAGCCATCTTGTTGTGGCTTCGCCTTTCATAAATAACTGATGCTATCTAGCACCTTTTCATCTGCTTATTTACCATTTGCAGGTACAATGTGGTCTTTGCTTTTTAGGTACATTGTGCTTTTAAATATTTTTCTAATTTTTTGTTGGGATATTTATTTATCTAACAGAGTTTGGAGATTTTTTCAATGTGTATTGTGGGTGCAATTTATTAAATACATACTTTACAAACATTTTCTTCTTGTATGTGGCTTGCATTTTGATTTTTTAAATACTGTCTTTAGAAGAGCAGAAGTTTTACATTTTAAAGAAGTCCAATCTATCTTTTTTTTCTTGTGCATTTGGTGTTGTGTCTAAGAAATATTTGTCCATTCCAATGTCACAAAGATTTCCTTCCTATGCTTTCTTCTAGAAGTTTTGCGATTTGAGATTCTACATTTAGATTTATGATACATTTGCATTAATTTCTGCATATGGTCCAAGGTAAAGGTCAAATTTCATTTATCTGAATATACATACTATGTTGAATTGTTTTAGTAACTTTGTTAAAAAAAAAAAACGGTTGCCAGTAAATGTGGGTCTATTTCTGTACTCCTTGTTCAGTTCCATTGATTTATTGATATATGTTGATCCAATGCCACCTTATTTTGATTACTATATCTTTGCAATGAATCTTGACCTCAGATATTATACAATCTTTAATTGTATTCTTCCTTTACAAAGTTGTTTTAGCTGTCTATTTCCTTTGCATTTTTTTGTGGATTTTAAAATATGCTTGTTAATTGCTTTCAAATGATTGGCATTGTGTGGAATCTTTAGATCAATTGGGTAAAAATGATATCTTAACAATATTGAATCTTCTGATTCAAAAACAAGGCACATCATTTTCTTTATTGGACCTCCTTAATTTCTTTAAGCAATGTTTTGTGTTTTCCCTATACAGGTTTTGCACTGACTTATTTCATATTTTTATGATATTGTATGGGCATTTCTTTCCTTAACTTCAATATACAATAATTGCTAGTATATAGAAATATTTCTCATACTAGCTTTGTATTATGCAAACTTGCTAAGTTTATTTTTTAGCATTTTTGTTGATTTCATTGGATTTTCTAAACAGATGACAATGTTTTGTGCCAATGAAGACCATTTTACTTCTTTTCCAATCTGTATCTCTTTTTTCTTTCATTATTACTTTGGCCAGAACCTCTAAGACAATGTTGAATATGTCTTCAAGTGAGTTACTTCACATGTAATATAAATTCATAGATTAATATGTTTCTTCTCTCTTGGTTTTCATGCTAATGTAGTCATACATTTCCACTTACAGATATCTATAAACTATGTACTATATTGCTATACATTGTTTGCTTAAACAGTCACTTGTCATTTACAAATGTTTTGAAAAAATATGAAAAAAATCTCATATGTTCCCTCAGGTAGTTACCGTTTCTGGAAGTGTTCCTTTGAGTAGTTTCTGATTTTCATCTGGTGTCTTTTTTCCTCTGCATAAAGAACTTCCTTTAACAGCTCTTATAGTGCAAGTCTGCTGGTAATGATTTTTTTCAACTTCTATCTATCTGAAAAAGTCTTTACTTTGGACTCTTTTAAAAGACATAACTGTGTATAAAATTCATTTCACCTGTGTTATCCTGTGCCTCACCTTTTTGGCTTCCCTAAGCCAATTACTTTAAATATATTACTCCACTGTCTTTTGATTTCAATCTTTTGTCAACCTTAGTTTTGTACCTTTGTATGTAACACGTTTTTTCAGTGTCTGGCTGGTTTTAAAATTTTTTTTTATCACCGGTTTTATGCAGTTCGATTATGATATTTGTTGGTGTGGTTTTTTATACTTCATGAGGTTGTAGTCTGTTGAAATTTTTTACTTTTTTTTACAGTTTCCATTAAATTTGGAAAAAAAAATCAGCCATAATTTCTTTGAATATTTTTTCTGTTCTCCTCTCTTTCCCCTGTCTTTTAGGGAATTACATGTTACATATATTTGGCTGTTTGAAGACATCTCATACCTTACTGAAACTCTTTTCATTTCAAAAATTATTTTTCTTTGTCTTTCATTTTGGATAGTTTCTATTTCTTAGAATTAACATTCACTAATCTTTTTTTAATGAAATATCAAATCTGTCATTAATATTATCCTATGCATTTTTCATCTCAGGCATTGTAGTTTTGTTTCTATATTTCTATTTTGTGTCCTTCAATGCCTCTACATAATTTATTAACATATGGAAAACAGTTATAATAATTGCTTAATGTACTTGTCTGCTCATTCTAACCTCTGTGGCAGTTCCATGTCAGTTTCAACTGGTTGATTTTTCTCATTATTGGTTTGTAATTTTCTGCTTTTTTGTATGCCTTGTGATGTTTTATTGGCTGTCATACATTTTGAATTTTACCTTCTTTGGTGCTTGATATTTTTATGTTCCTATAAATAGTCTTGAGATTTGTTCAGAGTTACAGTTAAGTTACTTGGAAACCTGTCTGATCTTTTGAATATTACTTTCAAGATCTGTTAGGTAGAGACAGAGCTATGTTGGTCTATAGTTAATTAATCCCCTATCGAGATGAGACTTTTCTGAGACTACAAATTGTGAGGTTTTTCATTCTGTTTTGAAGGAACATGTCTTGTGTAACAACCAGATACTATTTTAACTTTCCTTGGGATAAGGTAGTTTTCTTATAAGCATATATTGCTCAACTAGTTATTTAAGGAGGAATCTTCAGCAAATTTCTAGGGTTCTCTGCAGAATACTCTCTCCTGTGTACTGTAGTTGCCTTGATCTTCTTAAACTCTGAGCTCCATCCACTCAACTCTTAGCGTCTACAGAATTCCCCTCTATTTATTTCCCCCATTATCAGCTTATATTATGGTCTATAAATTCTCTCAGGGTAGTAAGCTGAAACAATTTAGAGGTTTTGCCTTGTTTGTCTCATGTCTTTCTGAATCACTATCCTTGATTTGTCAAATGCATTGAAAACTGTTGTTCCATATATTTTGTTTGGCATTTGGCTGTTTTAAGTAAAAGGGTAAATATGACCCCTGCAACTTTATTTTGGCTGAAAGTATCATTTGATTTCATGCATTTTTTCCCCTCCTGATGAGCACTTTTTTTTTCCAATTTATTTATTTTCAGAAAAACAGTATTCATTATTTTTTCACCACACCCAGTGCTCCATGCAAGCCGTGCCCTCTATAATACCCACCACCTGGTACCCCAACCTCCCACCCCCCCGCCACTTCAAACCCCTCAGATTGTTTTTCAGAGTCCATAGTCTCTCATGATTCACCTCCCCTTCCAATAATTTCTTCTGGTTTCCAACAGTAAACAATTACCCCAAGAAACTGGGTGATGTGAATTTGTGTGACTCCCTTGTGGGATCCCCTTACAACCTAGACTGGTAGAGTTTAGAAATGTGATCAATTTAATAGGCAAGGTTAAAGCTAAGTAAAATTTTCTATTAGTAATTCTAGAAAAATTTTGGATATATACCACTTTAATGGAAGGACATTAATGAAGAAAATTTAATTTATAATACTGAAACATATTTATGGTTAATGCAGATTTTTAGACTTGTGTTCCTGATACCTATTCCTATGGTATAATTTAATAACTTCCCCATAATGTCAACTACCAGTAATGTCCTTATGAGTCCTAAAATATTCTTTTTAGCCCAAGGGTCTTCCTGAGCTCAAGACTCATCACCTTACTACACATGTCTCTAGAATCTCTCTCCCTTATCTAAACGAACCTCAGTTCTCTTTAATTTCAAACTTGAAATCAATCTCAGCTAACATCCTTCTTTTCCTTCTGAATTATTATCATGATATTCTTATACCTTTATGGATTTACATTCAATTAGGATAATTTTTACATTCAATTAGGATAATTTTTCTATTTTCGGTTCCCTACAAAATTCTTCCTTGTTCCCAGCTGTCCAATTTTGGTGTATACATTGGTTTAATTTATCATAAATAGTTTCATGACTTTCTCAAAACTATGAATTCCTAGTGTGCAAATTGCCCCCATTATCCTCTTTAGCTATAATCTACTATTTGGGGGTCATTTCACCTTACTGAGTGTTATCCTGTGCCTCACCTTGTCAACTTGGCCACAGAATTTATCTCTTTTCCTTAATTTTCACAATAAAGATAAAACTGAAGATTTTATGTATGGTAGCAGAGATTACCAGGGATTTAGAGAAGGTGGGTGGTGGTGGATTACATCATTACAATACAGAATACTAATTGAACATCTTTGTTCCTGATTATACCTTAGTTTTTTCTGTCAACCTGACCTCTGGCCCTCCATCATACCAGCCCTTGAGTAATTCTTTACTATTCCTTTCACACAAGAATTAAATGACAAATTATCAGAGTTTTGCTTATTGTTTTATCTTCTTTTACACCCTACCTCAACTTGCCTATCAAGATGTTTTTCTAATAGTTTAGCTATTGTTGATAATGCTGCTACAAACATTGGGGTGTGTGTACCCCTCTGAATCTGTATTTTTGCATCCTTTGGGTAAATACTTAGTAGTGCAATTGCTGGATCATAGGATAGTTCTATTTTTAACTTTTGAGGAACCTCCATACTTTTCTCAAGAGTGGTTGCACCAGTTTGCATTCCCAACAGTGTAAGAGGGTTCCCCTTTCTCCACATCCTTGCCAACACCTGTTGTTTCTTGTGTTCTTTCTTTTAGCCATTCTGACAGGTGTGAAGTGGTATTTCATCATGATTTTGATTTGTGTTTCCCTGATGATGAGTGATGTTGAGTATCTTTTCATGGGTCTGTTAGCTTTCTGAATGTCTTCTTTGGAAAAATGTCCGTATTTTCTGCCCATTTCTTAACTGGATTATTTGTTTTTGGGTGTTGAGCTTGATAAGTTCTTTATAGATTTTTGGGTACTAACCCTTTATCAGATATATCTAACAAAATTGTTTTTCAAAATAATTTTCTGGTTAGAGAAATTTGGTACTAATATGCTAATTTTTCCTCTGCTCGAATTCTGAATATGAGAAAGGAGAAATGTATACTTAAAATCATTAAAATTTGTAAGTTATTGTTGATATTGTGAAGAAAATATATGATACATTATTCATTATCAAAAGAGGGTGAGGGAAATCAAAAGTACTTGAATATAACTGAATTTTACAGCTGAAAATAATTTATTTAATTTATTTGTAACTTTTGTCTTAGAAAACTGTTTTCTTAAAAAGGTAAGGTAAGTCTATGTTTATCTATGAATAAAAGGCAACACCAGAATTGATAAAAATCAGAGACATTGATAAACACAAAAATATAATTGAGTTTAGTGGTTTTGTGACTTGATTCCTTGAAAAGTAAAAACAAAATGAAAATATAACTAAAATGTAACTGCAATATGATGAATAAGGCCAGAATTCATTGGTTATTTAAAATATATAATGGTTCCACTATAATAAAGTAGAAAAAATTGTTATATGGTGTAAGATATTTGAAAAAATATAAAAGTTCTCTTAATTATGGAATACTTCATGGGTTTCATACACACTAGAAAGAAAACTGCTACCACTTTTCACAAGATTACAAAATTTAGCTTCAGGAAATCAGAGCTGATTTTAATAAAATAAGTATGTAACATATTTTGTAACATATTTTATAACATAAGCAGAAATTTAAGAGTTGTTACAAAATTTACAGGAAAATATTTGAAGATCTTAGGTACATATTATCTGCATAATTTGGATTTAGTGATATTTAAGTTCTTGTATAAGTAAAAGAACTAGAGAAAGCACTCAATCTTATCAAATCTTTAAATAAAACTTCAAAGTTGCATGAAGAATATCTTGCAAATTAAAAATAGACTGAGGTTCCATGATCAGAGTTCATACAAATAATTGAATTTATATGTACTAGTAACTATTAATAAATAGATTTCTTAGTTTAAACTTCATCTCTTTGAGATTATTTACAAATATAATAAAACTTATTTTGGAAATATTATTTAAAATAATTTATATTTTAAAGTTAGCTCATATAGTGTTATTTGTGATAAACAAAACTTACTAAATGTATTAAAATAATCTGTTATGGGAATAAAAATGCTCTGCTCTATGGCAAGTGTCTGAAAATATAATATTTTTGAATTGTACCAGAATATAATGGTTCCTCAGTTCTGAAAGATATACAGATAGTGTACCTAAAAGCAGCTTTTAATAAAATGATTTACTGTTCTTTGTTGTTTTTAATGCTAATTTTTGTTTTAGCACCTTTGTAAAACAAGCCTATTCTTTTTCTTGTATAGATTTTTGTTGCTTTTACTGTGGTACAGTTATGTTTCTAAGACCTACAGCTTTATTCATTTTATCAGAAGAATTCATTTTATCAGTCTGTGAAACTGAATTTATTAATATGGCCAACAGCAGTTGTTTTACAATCTAGCTACAGATTCATTCTTTTTTTTTTTTTTTTAATTTCATTAACACCTATGTAAACCTATGTTTGAAGGCAATTTGCTGGTATATAATCTTACTGACATTATTCTGCCTTGTGGGATAATCTGGGGGAATTATGGGATCATATCCTAATGGTTTAATCACATTCAGTATTTTCTGTACCTATTAATTGGCTTAGCTGGTAAAGCCACAGTGGCAATGGGCTCTCATTCAAAATTACAGGCTTGATATCTTTAGGCAGTAAATCATATTTCTTATAGAAAAAAAAATCTCATGTCTATGGATTTCATCAATATCTTGGGCTATTTGTCTTGCAAATACAGTCTATGTGTGCCTTGCCACTGGCAAACTGTAGCCTATCTTGTTTAATAATAATATGACATGTTTAATCCCATTTCTGAATTTATCTTTGTTATCAAAACAATAACTGGTCACCTGGCCCAACTTAAAAATGATGAACAAAATGCCCTTTTAGAAATGCTACCTTTAGTAACAAAATAATTAATAAGTAGCCCTTCATAGCTCATACACAACTAGATACTTTTTCTTCTCTCTTATCAAATAATCTAGTAACATAATCTTTTGCCACTAATTTCTGAAGACTTGAAATTCTTTTTTTCAATGGACTTCCTTATTTTGACTGAACTTTTTGCTACTGTATATTTACTTGTAAATAATGAGCTCATAAATAAATGCAAATTAGTAAGTTTTTTTACATTAAAATTTCTAGAAATGTGAATTCATAAGCTTCCTTTTACATATATCATCATTTTGGTTTTGTAAAATTGGTTTTATACAATTTCTTGATTTTTCCCTAGCCTCAAGGGTAGACTGGAGCCAGGAAAATTAATACACAAGAGAACTCTCAAATATTATTTTAAAAAATAAATTGTACTTTACCTTCCTTGAAAAACCCACTGCCTCCAGGGCATATCTTGTAAAAAAATAAAAAGATTTCTTCAAGTATGAAAAAATTATATCTGATATTATTCTTCACACTGCCCTGATATGTCTATTAACTAATTCAGTATCAGATTATTTCCTGGATACTACCTCAGATAATCGTTTGATAAAGCTGCCCATTTTCTCCATTAAGCATTTATACAGAATCTATTAAAATGTATGCTCCCCAACACTCTACAGAGTATAATGGCTGAACAAACCACAAGCCCTGCCCACAAGATTTTAAAGACTTTGAAGAAGATATGTGTGTGTATATATATACAATACATATATGTATATATATATATATACACATCGTAGGTATATACCAAATAAATACCATATGTACATATTTGACATATATGTCAAAACATCATGCCTTCTACATTGCCTTTGGCACTACTGGGAATATACAGCCGAATATGGCACTGTTTTCGGCATCCCAATCTACCTGGTGAAAGAAATTCAAGAATGTCAAGCTTTAATAAAATAATTATCATAAATGAGGTATGAAAAAACAATCTCTGAACTTATACAAGCAAGAAGGATGGTCACATTCTTCTTGTAAGAGTTGAGGGTATCAGAGGGTGGGAGGCAGTGATGGAGATGACTTCAAAGAAACAGGAAGCAGTATAAGACAATGTCCAGAATGGAAGGAGCCACATCAAAGAATATTTGTTTCACAAAAAAGAAAGAAGAAAGAGAAGGAAATGTGGAGGATGATGTTTTGTTGAATGCCCAAACCAGGATTCATAGAGAGGTAATAAAGAGAACTATGGCAGAAATCAAGTGCTACATCGTTAAAGACAGGTGTTGTCTTTGCTGTTTTTAAATTTTCTCTCAGATACTTTGTCTATCTCCACTGACATTACCTTGTTTGAGGCCATGAGCTGTCAGAACTGCAGGAATGTCCTAATCAATCCCATGTCTGGTCATGAAATCTCTTCTCCATCTCCCCTTTCCCCCGTCCACCTACCATCTACTTTCCATATATCAACCCAAGAAATCTTTCTAAAACTCAGATGTTATCATTTCCCTCTCTTTATATTTATCAGTCTCCCACCTCCCACCTTATATTTTCAGGATAAGATCCAAGATCTTTTCATGGTATGCAACTATTGGCAAGATTTGGCTTCTGCTTATCTGTACACTCACTTATAGCTCTAGTTCAACTGAATTCTATGTGAGTCATCTGTACATATGATAATTTCAGTAATATGCAAGGTTCTTTCAGGTCTAGCTTTAGTACTTCCTTTGTCCTTTGGCTCAAAAGCCTTCCTATTTCTTTCTTTTACCCTGTCTTTGCATTTATCACATTATATTGACAATGCCTCTTGTCTTTTCTACCAGACTAGATTTTTCATAACAGCACGAACTGAACCTTGTTCATCTTTATACTTATATTGTATACATGTATATTTAATAAATATTTATTGGATTAATGAAAAGTTCCTAATTTACATGCACACACACACACACAAAATTTCCCCAGATCTTTGCTATGTCTTAGCATTTTCAGGATTTTTAGAAACAACTTGTCTGTCTATAACTTGGTAAGTTCATTATCTATTCACTGAGTTCTTATAATTTCTGCCATTTTAAATTTGCTGATTGGCTTCTGTTCACATTTTCTTAGTGTTCCCTACTGTCTTTTGATAAAAAATAATATGTACAAGTCTTCATTACCTGAAGGTATTCTATAATAGGTGCCATTCAGTTCTCTTTATTTTTTAAAAAGATTTTATATTTATGTATTTGTTTATTTATTTATTTACAGAGACAGGGAGAGCACAAGCATGGGGGGGGGGCAGAGGGAGAGGGAGAAAGATATCTCAATTCCAATGCAGGGCTCAATCTCAAGATGCTGAGATCATGACCTGAGCTGAAATCAAGAGTCTGATGCTCAAATGACTGAGCCATTCCAGGGGTCCCTTTATTCTCTTTTCCAATAAAAAGCTTAAATCATTATTTTTTACCCGAGTATCTTTCTTTTATCTATTTGCTAGACATAGACTCTTTCTTCACTTACTAGATGGTCTACTTTCTCTTCTAATGTACATTTAAAAGGTCTTTTATTTGTCTACAACTAGTACTAATTTATATATTCCCCCCTTTTGTTTTGTGACTTAATATATCTTTTTACTGTCCTGTCTTTTTAAATTTCTACAAACATTCGTAAATGAAAAAGATCAAGGAATCATCATGAATAGTTTCTGTTTAAGAAAGTCAGATATGTGGGAGAGGCCTTTAAAGACTCAGATACTAAAGAGGAAGAAAAAAATTCAGATACTGGCCATCCATACATTTCTTTTCATGCCTGATATTTACACGTGTGCAATGATAAGTTTAAATGTATCCTGGTGGATTTTTTTGGGCAGATATTATGTAAATTTTATAAAAAAAACTCAGAAATACAACATAAACTGCTCCATGTCATAATGACTTTAGTCTGGATAAATGTCATATTGTATAATATAAACAACCATTTAGCTTAACAGGTGCCATGATTATGGAATGTTTTCCACAGTAAGTTAGTAAGATACAAGATCAAATGCACAAACTCTCCCACCTACTGTGGATGCTCCCAAGGAGGCTATGAATCAGTAAAATTCCAAGCCAAATTTTCAAATGCCTAAGTAAAAAACATATGGTATTTTGAGGCAATTATGCATTCTGCAACGGAAAGAAATACACCTCAAAGATACACCAGCTCTTCGTGGTAACTGCAGACACTGATGACCAATCTTACAACTTTTTTCTCATGATTTTGTTGTATAGTATATTCTTAAGTTTTCTCCTAGTTCTTGGTCTTCTCTTCTTTCTCTTGATTATGACCTGTTTCTCTCCAGCTAAACCCAGGAATTTGCTAAGGTATTTGTTGTTGCTTCTCTGATTTTTTTTTTTTTTTTTTTTTGGTAATTCACTGACATCCTCAGAAGTACTAAATGTCTGGCTTTAAGGCTTTACAGTTTGACAACAAAATGTGTTGTTATAGCTCTTCTTGGTCTTTTATGTCCCAGTCAGGATTTCAGTTGATATAGGTTCCACTCTCTTACTCAGTTTAGTATAACCTAAGTGAGATCCTTCACTTCATTTGAGGTTAGGATCCTACTAATTCTCCTTTCTTTTTCTTATTATTTTGGTCATCTTCAGCTTCAAAGTTTAGAGTCATGTTATTGGTTTTTTCCCTCTATTTCACCTAAAGTCCATTTTTTCAATAATATCAGTGTGATTATGCCTTTGAAATGTTCATCATTTCCCCCTTTTTATTTCCTTTGCTGTTGCCCTACTTGATCCTGTCATTGTAGGCCTTCATTTTTAAACTTAGATTCTCAGCTCCATTTCTCAAATATTTGCACTGAAAATCTAGTCTGGATGAGTTAGCTTTTTAAGATGCCATTTGTGTACTATAACTCTCTTTAAATGACTATTCGCTATTATTCAGTTGGTGCCTTTGCTTAACTTTCACTGTCTTCCATAGTAGGTTCACTATATATACATATATAGATATATATCTATATATATATATATCTTTCTCTCTCTCTTTTTCCAAATGTAAGCACTCCACAGCAGCATGTTTCATTTGCATAGTATGGATTAAGAATCAGAAAATCTTGGATCTGGGGTGCCTGTGTGGCTCAGTGGGTTAAAGCCTCTGCCTTCGGCTCAGGTCATGATTCCAGGGTCCTGGGATCTATCCCCGCATCAGGCTCTCTGCTCAGCAGGGAGCCTGCTTCCCTTCCTCTCTCTCTCTGCCTACCTCACTGCCTACTTGTAATCTCTGTCTGTCAAATAAATAAATAAAATCTTTAAAAAAAAAAGAAAATCTGGGATCTAAATCTGGTTCTACCACAGACAGGCTATGTTATGGAAATGTTCATTTAAGCTCTTTGAGAGTTAATTTATCTGCAAAATGGGCATAATAAGCTCTTCCTTCCCAGGGTTATTTGTGATAGTCAAGTTAAAATAATCAAAAATTGAAAATGTAAAGTGGCATAGAAATATCAGCTAGTGCAATGATGCTGGAAGTCACTAGCTACCCTCCAAAGCTATCTGCACTGATCCGGTGCAGCTGCCTCTACTTCTTCACAAAGGATTGTAGACTACTACAAACTAGCACTGAGATAACTAACTCTTTATTTGTTATGTTTGGAAGAGTTTTTTTCCCCCTAGCTTAACTTTCACAAGGTGAAGAAAAGATAAAGAGGGCATGAGAAAAATTTTCTGTAGGATCAGTGTTACTTAGTGTCTGTCAGAATAAATATTTCTAAAGAAGGAAGGAAAGCTAAAAGGGGAGAGAAGATGAAATAAGAGAAGTAGCTTGATACTGTAAAGATAACATTTTATAATCCAACATCATCCCTGGATTTTGACTTTTGAATGAATCAGCTGGCTGAGAGCTTTTTGATCCAAAACGGGGAAACATGCCAGCTGGCAAATCTAAAGGCTAAATGCAGAGATCCTCCAACTTCTATCAAAAGGTTTTAAATAAGAAACATGCATTTAATTTATTACAGAAGAATCAGGGAAAGATCTTGTCATGCAGCCTTGCCATATTTTCTAGAAATTATGTGTTTGAGGGCCTATCACAGGAAAATTTTGATATATATAAGGAGTTTTGATTTCATGCTTTGCTCACATTTGCTCACAGATGTTTTTATTTATTTATCTGTTTGTTTGCTTTCTGCATCCAAAATGGTGTGATGTTATCCTATCACTAGGATGTGGGATCAACTCTAGAAAATGAAACTCTTGTTCAAAATAGTGTTGGCAATATATAGGCCTATATATCGTGTGTGTGTCATGGCAAGTGATGAGAAATGTAAATGTACTGAAGTACAATTTGTGGATACTGGTGAATCTTACACTCATTATTAGCTAATTGTAGCCTATTTACTTAACCCTCAAATCAATTTTAACAACATTAGGATATTAGAATATTGGATGTCATATCATAGGTTTGGTAAGAAATATGCCCAATAGAGTAAATCACGATATAGGAGAATGCTGCACATTTCACAATTTTATACTAAGCAGTCAAGTTTTCATTCTGGTAGGTCATTTGATTCTCTGCAGGTGGCTATGCCTGCCTCTGAAGAGAGAGCCCTGAGTCACATGTTACACAAATGAAACACGATTATCTTCGTGGGTAGCATCGTATGATTTGGAACACGTCTTTAGGTCTAATATATAGATCCTTCAAATAAATCATCCAGCTAAGCTTCTGTGGCCCCAAACTCCTAATTTAAAAATGTTGATAAATGAAGTACCTCTTTAGTTAATAAATGAAGTATCTCTTTAGTTATCCTTTGTCAGCAACATTCATTTTAATGGAAAGTGAGTTTACAGGGTTACATGATTGAACTACTGAGCCAAGTCAGTGTTGGCAAATGATGGGCTAAATTATTGATGTTACACACTAATGAATTCTGATGAGAAATAAAACACAGACATTACGTTTCAAGTGGTTCATAATTATTTTTGTACTTTAAAAGCAATTTTATTCTTTTCCAAATCATACTGGTTCTGTAAAACAAAAACATAGTTAGTGATTATACTAAAATTATTGAGTTTGTGACAAAAAATGCTCTTGCAAGTTTTCATTTCTGTGAAGATAATGTTATTCACACTAGGTTTTTGATTTCCTTATATACTTCTGGGAAAAGATAATTAAATTAAATGTCTAAATTTTAAAACCAGTGTCTTTAAATAAGATAATCTGCTTTGCAACCATGGTTAGCATTTCAATAGATGCATTTATAATCTATGATATGTCTATCAACACATTTACTGGAGCTGTGTTGAAATATCATAATTATTTCAGGTAATGACAAAAACAGAGGGATTTCCGTGAAGCAGCTTTGTTTTAGTAAAGAAGCTGTCTCCAAATGTGTGCTACAGAATGAAATGTGTATGATAAAATGATAGATGTTTGACAAAATCAGGGCCTGGTGGCAATAACTGAAGCAGGTTCATATTCACTAAGGCACACAGAGGCTTATACATTCCCCAATATAATTACAGTGTTCTGTAATATTTCCTCATGAATTTACTGTCCCAGATTGACTAAGTATGTGGATCTGTGACTTTCCTTCTTTCTATTGGAGTGACTCAAACAAAGACAGACTCTGAAGGGATCTTAAACTGATTTTTAGTTAAGAGGGATCAGAAGTAGAAATCAGAGACAAGGTATTAGTTCAAAGATTCATTACTTGCTGGTCATGAGTCTTTGGACAAATCTCTCAGCCTCTTTACAGCTCAGTTACCAATACCCCTAAATAGGGCAACAAGTCCTCATCTCCTATCAGAGAGGGTTGTTATTATTCACAAATCAGATATGCATGAAGAAATCTGCTATGTAAATATAATGCAAAGTTGCTTATTATTTTTGTATAAATCTAGTTTATTTAGGGAGGTCATCAAATTAGTTCAGAAAAAAATATAAAAATATTTATTTATAAATACACATATATATTTCTGAACTATTCTGATGACCTCTGTAATGAATTAGGTTTATACAAATATAATAAGTAAATCTGTATATTTACATTATATTTACATAGCAGATATATAAATATTATATATTTTATATATATATATAAAATTCCCCCCCCCCTTAGCAGAGGGATGTGATGCAGAAGAAAAGAATGAGAAGAGTTTTCAAGTCAATATTTAGTCAACATGCTGGATTATTTTCCCCTTAAGATAATACGTGCATATCCATACAAGAATAAATGCCCAAGGGTAAAACTTCTTTTACTGTGTTGGACTGAGATAGGAAATGCAGTGCAGTGTACTTTAGTTTTCACTTCTTGCACACTTTATATAAAATAAAGAAAATAGGGGTGCCTGGGTGGCTCAGTGGGTTAAGCCTCTGCCTTTGGCTCAGGTCATGATCTCGGGGTCTTGTGATCGAGCCCCACATCAGGCTCTCTGCTCAGCGGGGAGCCTGCTTTCCCCTCTCTCTCTATTTCCTCTCTTCCTAATTTTGATCTCTCTCTCTGTCAAATAAATAAATAAAATCTTTAAAAAAAATAAAGAAAATATTGGGAGTTGTCTTAACTCTACAATATCCTGTTCCCACGTTAAGGTTTACTGAGTCACTTCTTACATCTTCATAATTTTCTCTTTATCTTTGATAGACTTTAGCATCCTTTGTGAATAAGTCCACTTCAAATCTTTTATATATTTTAAAATCTTATCCTAATATTTTCTTCTTGTTATAACTGCTCTGTTCATTGTTCTATAATCTTGATACTCTTGGGTGAAAAATCATGTGTCTGTATTAATCTCACATCAAAGCAGCATCATTATATAATGATGATGCTAAGTTGTATGAAAAATACCTACTGGATATGCTCCATTAGTCACTAATTTTCAAACTTAAAGTTCTGTCTTTGAAAAACTCCTCTCCCCCACACCACTGACGTGGCTCCTCCACTTGAAAAATGTACTATCTGTATAAAGTGATTTTTTTATAAAATAAAAATGCTGGGTATTGTTTTGCTTAAGGCCAAGGAAAAAATCAGAACACATAAAAATTTATGTCTTTCTAATAAAACCAATATACTTACTTTATTTCAAAATAAAAAGGACTATACTCGATTTTAACCTGTTATTTAGCAGAATAAAGAGAGAAGTTAATTTAATTCATGGAACTTAATATTCACAAATGCTTTATTAACCTCCTGAATTTACACCACATTGATATATGCTTGAGACCAGTATGTTTTATATATGGTCTACGGATTTAGATATCAGTATTTGAATTGAGGGTTGTCCTTTGTTTATCTTCAAATGGAAGAAAGATAGGTGATTCAATGCTACCATTTTACCCATATGCACTCATGGATGTTATCAGAGAGAATCTTCTAGATATTTTGAGAGGTGAAAGAGTCAAAAGACCAATACCATACATGACAAAGAATTAAAGAGTGAAAGCTTATGAATGGAGCGGAAACAACTTTGACTGAAATAAGAAGTATACGGGAAGTTCTTAAACACATTCAGTTCAATCATCTGGCAGTCGAGTCAACACATGAAATAAATATTGACTAGGTTACATTGTTAAGAAAAATTTCATTTATTCATTTATTCCAAATCTTTATTAGGATGTTCCTAGGTGCTATCCTAGATTTCATATGCTAAATGCTAAGTTAGAGGCCCACTAAAGATATGGCCCTTATCATGTCTTTGAAGGTGATTTGTACTCCTTTCTGCCTTAGCCCCATGATCCACCCATAGAGGCCCTCTAATTCTCCCTGAAGGGAGCTATTCAGCTTCATGCCTCTCAAATTGCCAGTTCCACCACATGGGTTAATCTTTCATGAATTTATTTAACTCTGTTCAAAATATTTTCTAATTTCTCTTATAATTCCTTTCTTGACCCACATGATTAGAAGTGTGTGACTTATTTTGAGAAAAATTTCAAATATCTTTAAATTATTGATTTCTTTTTTTTTTTAATTTTATTTATTTATTTGACAGACAGAGATCACAAGTAGGCAGAGAGGCAGGCAGAGAGAGAGAGGGAAGCAGGCTCCCTGCTGAGCAGAGAGCCCGATGCGGGACTCGATCCCAGGACTCTGAGATCATGACCTGAGCTGAAGGCAGCGGCTTAACCACTGAGCCACCCAGGCGCCCTAAATTATTGATTTCTGATAATTTTATTGTGGTCACACAATACATTCTTCACTACTTCAATTCTTTTAAACTTATTGAAACTTGCTTTATGACCCAGGATATGGTCTATATTTGGAAATGTTCCATATGCACTTTAAAATAATGTATATTCAGTTACTGTTGAATGGAATGTTTTATAAAGGTTAAGAAAGTCTAGGTTGTTGATAGTGTTTTTCAATTCTTCCATATTCTTACAAATTTTTTGTCTGCATTGTTCTATTAATTCCTGAAAGAAGTATTAAAGTCTCAAGTTATTAAAAAAACCATCAAACTATAATTACGTATTTTTTATTTCTACTGTAATTTTTCTCAATATTTGCCTTATATATTTTGAAATTTTTTATTAGATGCATACACATTTGGAATTATTTTATGTGTTTGATAAACTGATTCTTTTTCTTAATGAAATGACCTTGATCTCCAGTTGCAGTCTAATTGTAAAGTTTAATTTGTCTGAGATTATGCTTGGTGTTGCATGGCATGCCTTTTACTATCCTTATACTTTAGGCTATCAGTGTCTTCATAGTGTATCATTTATAGACAATTAAATTTGTCTTGTGTGTTTATATAATGTGACTCTATATGTTTTTTCATTGTAATTTTTAGTCTCTTTATATTTAATATAACTTTTAGTATGGTTATATGGCTTACGGATTTGATATTTTGGCTGGAGAGAGAGTTATGAATTCATTTTTTTTTTCTTTAAGCAGTTTAAAGATATTCTCTATGTCTTGGTTTCCATAGTTTCTGATGAGATGTTAGAGGTAATTTTTGATTTCCTTTCCTCTAGATGATTTTATATTTTATCTTTATTTTTAATTTTCATAATCTTTAGTTTTCAAATGTTTACTACAATGTAAACATCTTTGGGGGTGTTCTTTGAGTTTATCTGGATTTATAGTTCATGTTTCTCACCCAAAAAAAAGTTATTTTTATACTCACTCCCTCCTGGTAGCTGATAAGCTTCACTAATACCACAAGAAGAAATACTTGAGGAGAGAATACCAAAATTTTAGAGCTTGCTTTGATATATGACTGATAATTATTTACTGAATGTTCAATGTATGCCTCTGACATCAAAGCTAAATTAGACTGTTATTTGTGACCTTATTTAAGACCTTACTTTATCTCTTTTCTTTCACTGTCTTCCTCTGAGACAACCTAATCTCAGTAACAAACACATAGAAAATTGCCATAGCATGATCATTTAAGAGCAGGCATCCTGCAGCCAAACTGTTTGGGTCTAAATCCTATTTCTTCTACTAGCTATGTGACTTGGGCAAAATATGTAACCTCTGGGTGCTTCAATTTCCTCTTCCACAGAATGAGGACCATGAGAGCACCTCCTAAAGTTCTTTAAGAATTAAATGAATTAAAATTTATAAAACACAGAGGGCAATGCCTAACACATAATGAGGATGAGATAAATGCCTTGTTAAGAAAAGAAAAGAAAAGAAAATTAAGAAACAATATCTATTCCATAGCCATGGAATCTGTTTATCAAGTCCTTTATACTTCCTCTACTTTAAGGTGTTTCCCTCCCTCCATCTCACACAACGTTCCTCTTTCTCTGTTTATATTCAGTTATTCATTTCTGGAAGCCTGTTTCAAGTCCCATCTATTTTATATAGGTATTCCTCTGAATTCAGGCCCAAGTAGTTTTCTCCACTTCTGGCCATAAAGATTATTGTCTATACCTGGTGATACAACCATTTAACTAGTTATATTCTAGTATTTTGTATATCTACCTCTTCACTTTGCTTCTGATTTTTCCTGTATTACATTTTATTCCTTAATAATATAAAATCAGTTATCATTTCCCCTGTATCCTATGCAGTAATCCGTTTTATTTTCATATACCTTTTTCATGCCATTTTCTCTTTCTATAATCCCCTGCCCATCATTTGTTGATGTCTCCTTACCTTTAAAGATTTTATTTAGGAGTTAACCCCTTCAGAAAACTAACCTTACATTGGCAGATTGGGCTAAGTGCTGTTCTTGCCATCATTTATATTTACACAACATACTGCATCTGCTTCCTCTATGAGATCACAAGCTCTTTGAAGACAGATTATATTCTCCACCTATGGACTCTCAGTGTCTAGCAAGATGCCTTTCACATAGAAGAAACTTCCCAAAAATATGTCTTAAAATTTATATTCTTCAACTTAACTGTGATTTGCTTAAGATCAAAGACCACAATGTATATTATATAAATTATATTGGTATTCAATAAGTACAAAATGAAATTAGTGTTTCAATATGTTATAGAAATGTACATCCTTCCCCTCATCAATCAAAAGAGATTCTGAAGTTAACTCTTTCAGCATAGAAAGATAAGGAAATGACCAGTCCTAAAGGTAGGGGAATAGAAGCTTAAGTGTTCTTAGGTGTTGTGAACCTAGCTTCCTGAATTCCCAGGAGTTTGAAATGATGTCAGACATGGAGTTGCAAGTTTCTGAAGGTAAAAAGATTGGAATGTATAATTCCTCTGGGATTAATCACAGACCATTGTACTGTTATTTATTGGCCCAATTTCAATACTGTTGTATCTAAGGGATTAGAGATTCCTGAAGAGAGGGACAGAGGATGGGGTAATAGCTGGTCAGTGGAGCAGTCGGAATACATGCAACATTTACTGATTAAGTTTGTCATATTCTATGCATATTTTGTGACACCAACAAAAACATTACAATAGTAACACCAAAGATATTGACCACAGAGCACCAAAACAGATATAATTATAAAGAAAAATTTAAAATATTGTGAGAATTACCAAAATGTGACAGAGACACAAAGTGAGCAAAAGCTGTAGGAAAATGTTGCAGATAGACTTGTGCAATGCTAAGTTGCCACAACCCTTCAATTTGCAGGAAACATAATTATTTGCAAAGTGCAAAAAAGTGAAGTACAATAAAATGAGGTGTCTGTATTTCAAAAACTTGAAGAAAATTTGCTAATATTTTCCATCATGTTTGTAAATATTTATATTTTTCTCTGAATTTCAATACATATATTGATATTTATATATATATTTGAATATATATTCAAATATTATATATTTGAAGTTGTGCTGTCATGCACATTAATATCATGACTGAAATGTCTTGATTGTATATTTTATCCATATGAAATATGCATATTTGAGTATTTTAATCCTTTTTGCCTCAAAGCGTCTCTTTCATTAGAAAAGTGTCTTTTTAAATTAGAACTTCTTTTTATTTTTGTCTATGCCCTTCATTTAGTTTCTATTTGTCTGAGGTGCATCTCTTCTAAATGAGATGGAATTTTTTTTTTATGACCAATCTGTGAATCTATAACTTTAAACAGTGCAATGAAACCATTTGCAGTTATTATTATTACTAATATGTTTGTACAAAACTATCAGTTTGTTCGCTATAGTTAAGAGTCTGTTTCTTGGTTTGTCTTTCTCTTTTTTCCCTTTACTCATTTATGTTGTTTCTTAAATTCCACATATGAGTGAAATCCTACAATGACTGACTCATTTTCCTTCGCATTATACTCTCTAGCTCCATTCATGTCGTTGTGAATGGCAAGACTTCATTCTTCTTTTAATAGCTGAATAGTATTCCATTGTATCCATATACCGTATTTTCTTTATTCATTCATTTTTTGATGAACACCTAGGCTGCTTCCATAGTTTGGCTATTGTATAAAATGCTGCAATAGACATAGGGGTGTGTGTATCCTTTTGAATTAGTGTTTCTGTATTTTTTTGGTAAAAAGCAGCAGTGTGATTACTGGGTCATAGGGTAGTTCTATTTTTAATTTTTTTGGGGAAACTCTATACTGTTCTTCGGAGTGACTGCTCCAGTTTGCATTCCCAACAACGGTACAAGACGGTCCCTTTTTCTTCACATCCTTGCCAACACTTGTTGTTTCTTGTTTTGTTTGTTTGTTTGTTTGATTTTTTATTTTAGCCTTTCTGACAGGTATGAAGTGATGTCTCATTGTAGTTTTGATTTGTATTTTCCTGATGATGAATGATGTTGAGCAGCTTTTCAAACAGCTGTTGGCTATCTGAATGTCTTCTTTGGAGAAATGTCTGTTCATGTCATTGGATTGAATTATTTGTTATTGGGCATTGAGTTGTATCAGTTTTTTTTAATATATTTTGCATATGAATCCTTTATCAGATATATCACTTGCAAATATCTCCTTTCATTCACAAGTTTGCCTTTTAGTTTTGTTGATCATTTCCTTTGCTGTATAGAAGTCTTTTATTTGGATGTAGTCCCAGTAGTGAATTTTTGCTTTTGTTTCCCTTGCCTCAGAACACTTTTCTAGAAAAATGTTGCTATGGCTAATATCACAAAAATTGCTCCCTGTCCTCCATTTTAGGATTTTTATGGTTTCAAGTTTCACATTAAGGTCTTTTACCCATTGTGAATTTATTTTTGTGTATGGTGTAAGAAAGGTCTAGTGGTCTATATTGCATGTAGCTGTCTTGTTCCTTAACACCATTTGTTGAAGAGACTATTTTTTTCCCCATCAGATATTCTTTTCTCCTTTGCTTAAGTCTAATGAACACTAGGTACTTCTGGGTTTTCTATTCTGTTCCATTGATCTATGCGTCTATTTTTGTGCCAGTACCATACTGTTTTGATCACTATAGCTTTGTAATATAACTTGAGATCTGGAATTTTGATACCCCATTTATGTTTTTCTATTTCAAGATTGCTTTGGCTCTTTGGGGTGTTTTGTGGTTCCATACAAATTTTAGGAATGCTTGTTCTATCAGTTTTGGGACAAATGTTATTTTATTTTGATAGTGACTATATTAATAGTAGACTGCTTTTAGGAAGTATAGAAATTTTAACAGTATTTGTTCTTCCAATCCATGAGCATGGAATGTCTTTCCATTTCTTTGTGTTGTCTTCAATTTCTTTCATCAATATTTTTTTTCGTCAATACTTTCATCATCCAAGTATAGGTCTTCCATCTCCTTGGTTAAGTTTATGCTTAGGTATTTTATTATCTTTGGTGCAATTGTAAATGGGATTATTTTTTAAATTTCTGTTTCTGCTGCTTCACTGCTGGTGTATAGAAATGCAACAGATTTGTGGACATTAATTTAAGTTCTGAAACTTTTGATTTCATTTATTTTTCTAGCAGTTTTTTTTGGTGGCATCTTTAGGGTTTACAATATATTGTATCATGTCATCTACAAATAGTGGAAGTTTAGGAAGTTTTAGGAAGTTTCTTCCTTACAAATACGGATGCCTTTTATTTCTTTTTTGTTATCTGATTGCTGTGGCAAGGACTTCTAGTACTATGTTGAATACAAGTTGTGAGTAGATATCCTTGTCTTTTTCCTGACCTTAAGCAAAAGCTCTAAGTTTTTTCCCATTTAGTAAGATGTTCATTGTAGGTTTTTCATATAGGCAATTGTTGTGCTGAGGTATATTCCCTCTAGACCTACTTTATTGAGGATTTTTATCATGAATGATGTACTCTGTCAAATCCTTTTTCTGCATCTATTGGAATGATCATATGGTTTTCATTCTTTCTCTTTTTTAAATTAACATATAATGTATTATTTGCTTCAGGGGTACAGGTCTGTGACTCATCAGTCTTACACAATTATCAGCATTCACCATTTTATCCTTTCTCTTATTAATGTGATGTATCACATTGATTGGTTTGCAAATACCAAAAAACCCCTGCACCCTGGGGATAAATCCTACTTGATTGTGGTGTATGATTTTTTAAAATATATTTTTGGATTTAATTTGCTAATATTTTGTTGAGGATTTTTGCATCTATGTTCATCAGAGATATTGGTCTGTAGTTCTCTCTCTCTCTCTCTCTTTTCTCTCTTGTGGTGTCTTTAACTGGCTTTAGGTAATACCAGCCTCATAGAATGAATTTGGAAGTTCTTTATCTTCTGCTTTTTGGTATAGGTTGAGAAGAGTAGGTATTAACTTTTCTTTAAATGTTTGGTAGAATTCACCTGTGGAGCTATCTGGTCCTAAACTTTTGTTTGCTGGAAGTTCTTTGATTATTGGTTCAAGTTCATTGCTGGTAAACAGGTATTCAAATTTTCTATTTCTTCTGCTTCAGTTTTGGTAGATTATATTGGGACTTTATCCATTTATTCTAGGTTGTCCAATTTGTTGGCATATAATGTTTTTGTATTATTCTTTTATAATTAATATTTCTATAGTGTTGATCGTTATTTCTCCTCTTTAATTTGTGATTTTGTTTATTTGAATCCTCCTTTCTTTCTTTCTTTCTTTTTTTAAAATTTTTAAAATTTTTTTGGATGAGTATGGTGAGAGGTTTATCAATTTTGTTGATATTTGGAAAGAACCAGCTCCTGGTTTCTTTGCTCTGTTATCTTGTTTTTTAAGTTTCTATATCATTATTTCTGCTATAATCTTCATTATTCCTTCCTTCTGCTGGTTTGGGGTTTTGTTTGTTGTTCTTTTACTAGTTCTTTTAGGTGTAAGTTTTGGTTGTATATTTGAGATTTTTTCTTGTTTCTTAAGGTAGGCTTGTATCGCTATAAACCTCCCCTTTAGAACTACTTTTCCTGCATTCCAAATATTTTGGACCATTGTGTTTTCATTTTCATTTGTTTCCATGTAATTTTTAATTTTTTCTTTAATTTCGTGGTTGGTCCATTCATTGTTTAGTAGAGTATTATTTGACTTTCATGTATTTGTGTTCTTTCCAAATTTTTTTTCTGGTGGTTGATTTCTAGCTTTATAGTGTTGTAGTCAGATATTTTTTAATTTGTTTAGACTTGTTTTGTAGTCTAATTTATGGTCTATTCTGGACAATGTTCCATGTACACTTGAAAAGAATGTGTATTCTGCTATTTTAGGGTGGGATGTTCTGAATATATCTGTTAAATCCATATGGTCCAGTATGTCATTCAAAACCACTGTTTCATTGCTGAGTTTTCTGTTTGGATGATCTGTACTTTGATGTAAGTGGGGTGTAAGTCCCCTACTATTACTGTATTCTTATCTATTAGTTCCCTTATATTTGTTATTAACTGTTTTATATATTTGGGTGCTCCCATGTTGGAAGAATAAATATTTACAATTGTCATATCTTCTTGTAGATTGCCCCTTTTATTATTATATAGTACCCTTCTTTGTCTCTTTACACTCTCTGTTTTAAAATCAATTTTGTCTGAAATTAGTATTGCTACCTGGCTTTCTTTTGACATTCATTTTAACGCTACACTTTTCTCCATCATCTCACTTTCAATCTGGATGTATCTTTAGATCTGATATGTGTCTCTTACAGACAGCATGTAGATGGGTCTTTTTTTTTTTTAATAAGCTCTGTCACCCTATTTTTTTTGACTGGAGCATTTGTCCATTTACATTCAAAGTAATTATTGATAGATATGTATATATTGCCATTTAGTTACTTGTTATGTGGTTGTTCTTATAGTTTTTCTCTGATCCTTTCTTCTCTTGCTCTTTTTCACGGTTTGTTGGCTTTCTTTAGTGATACACTTGGATACCTTTCTCTTTATTCTTTGCATATCTATTACTGGTTTTTGATTTATGGTTACCATTAGGTTTGTATAACATCTTCTGCATATAATAGTCTATATTAAGTTGATGGGTTGCTTAAGTTGGAACCCATTCTTTACTCCTCTCTCCTCCATGTTTTAGGTATATAGCATCATATTTTACATCATTTTATTTTGTGAATCCCTTGACCAGTTTTTATAGTATATTTATTTTACTCCTTTTGTGCTTCCAACTTTTTATACTCTCACTTATTGTCTCTTCTTTCCACTCACAGGGTTCCCTTTAATATTTTTTGTAGGGCTGGTTTAGTGTTCATGACTCCTTTAGATTTTGTTTGTTTCAGAAACACCTGAATGATTGCATTGCTAGATAGAATATTCTTGGCTGTAGATGTTTCCCTTTCAGCACTTTGAATATATCATGCTACTTCCTTTTGGACTACAATGTTTCTGCTAAAAAAAAAAAAAATCTGCTAATACCCTTATGGGGTTTCTTTTGTAACTGTCTTCTTTTCTCTTGCTGCTTTAAATTATTTTCTTTATCACTGTTTTTTGCCATTTTAATTACTATGTGTCTTGGTATAAACCTCCATGTGTTGACTTTTTGGGGTATCTTTGTGCCTCCTGGGTCTGGACATCTGTTTCCTTCCCCAGCTTAGAAAAGTTTTCAGCTATTATTTCTTCCAGTAAATTTTTTGTCCCCTTTCTCGCTTCTTCTTCTGGGGTCCCAATAATATGAATGTTATTAAACTTGATGGACTAATGGATTTCCCTAAGTCTATTCTCATTTACATAATCCTTTTTCCTCTCATTTGCTCAGCTTGATTACTTTTCATTACTCTGTCTTCCAGGTCATTGATTCGTTCCTCTAGCCTGCTATTTATTCCACTAAGTGTATTTTTAATTTCATTTATTGTATTCTTCGTCTCTGATTGATTCTTTTAATCTCTTTGTTAAGGGTCTCACTGATGTCGTCCACTCCTTCTCAAGTCCAGTGAGCATCTTTATGATCATGATTTTAAATTCACTATCTAGCATAATATTCATACCATTTTGCTTAGTTCTCTTGTGGTTTTTTATGATTCTCTCCTTTGGGACATATTCCTCTGTCTCATTATTTTGCCTACTTCTCTGTTTCTGTTTCTTTGTGTTAGATGAGTCAGCTACATCTTCTGCTCTTGAATGCAATGGCTTTACAAAGAAGCCATCCTGTAGTGCCCTGCAGTGCAATGCCCTTTGTTCCCCAGGATTTGACACTTCAGGGAATGTCTCCTATGTGTGTTGTATCTGCCCTGCTATTGTGCCCTAGCCAACTTTTCCTCAGTCCAGTCATGTACAGAGGCTCTCTTTGCCTGTTGTGGGACATGTTCAGTCACTAGCTGGGTGGGGTGCATTTTAACAAGGTATGCACTTGTTTGCTTATGAAATGAGGCTTGTTGCCACTGTCATTGCGGCCACTGAAACCAAGGTCCCATAAAATGATTAAGTTAGGAGATGAGGTGTTGGTTGGGTTTGTGCTGGTCTTCTGGGGGAGGAGACTTTTAGCACCTGGACTGAGGCAACAGTGTTGAGGAAGGTGAACACACAGAAATGCTGGGGACAGGGCTTGCTGTAAGCAAGTTAGGCAGGGAGTGTTGGCACCTTGTGGGCCTGCTCAGGTGACCCTGTGTTTATACTTAGAGGAGGGGAAGGGAAATGGTGCTTTACGCTTCTCTGCTCCTGAGGGGTCTCCCTGTGATCACTGCCTCTCTGTCCATGCTCTGAAATGAGTAAGTAACTCTCCCTCCTGTATGCCCCTGTTATTTTTCAAACTTCTGCTTCCATACTGTATCTCCATGGGCTTTTGTCCATGTTGTCACTTTAAGGGTAGGGACTCTATTGCTTAATGCCCTCCAGTCCTTTCCGGAGCCAAACCCACCGATTTTTAAAATCCCATGTTTTAAGTCCTGGTAGTTGTACAAACTCACAAGATTCAGCCCTTCTTACTTTTAAAGCCATATGTTATGGGGATTTATCTTCCCTGTGAGGGCTTTCCAGTGTTAGTCTGCTTTTTGCTCTTCTGCACACCAGGAGCTCTCTTCCCACTGCTGACAGTCACAGTCTCGTCTGTTTCACTCCCAAACCTCATCTTCACCCTTCCTATTTTCTTTGATGTGGCCTCTTCTCCACCTTTAGTTGTGGAGTTTGTTCTGCCAGTCTTCAGGTTGATTTCTGGGTTATTCCTGCTGATGTGAATGTTATCTAGTTATATCTGTGAGACAAGAAGAGCATAGGGTCCTCCTACTCCGCTATCCTTCCAGTCTCCAAACAAGTATTTTTAAATTTTTATCTTGTGTTTTTCTGGCTTTTTGAAATTTGTGTAGCTGTCTTCTAGAAATAAGAAATTGGTGTGTCCCTATATGTATTGTGTGTGTGTGTGTATGTGTGTGTTTGTGTGTGTGCATGCACAAATGTATGAAATGACTAAGACCTTACTTCTGTGTCATCAACATTCTTGGCAAAGCATCTAGAGAATGCTTTTCTTTATTGACATACAGAAATGTAGGCATCTTGAGCTTGAAAGACCTTTGAGGTGATCACATTAAATCTTAATAAACCATTTCACCAATTCACACAATAATCAGTTCACTCGACAAATATTTTTCAGCACTTACATATTAAAAACTATAGTTGGTGCCAGGAGGATAAAGATGAACAAATAAGAAATGCTTCAATGGAGAAGGCTCACATTCTAGTGGGTGAGGACATACAGACCACACACAAATGTCTGTGCAAGAAGGTTAGGTGAACATTCCAGGAGTGCAAACTAAGAAGGTGCTCTCTGGGCTGACTCTTAGCCAGTTCGCTTTCCCTCAACCACTGCAGTGTTTCTGCTTGAGCACCAGCAGTGTGTGTTGGAGAGCAAATGTTTTCCTACTGAGCCCAAACCCACCATCTCGTCTCTTCCATCATGGGTCCAGGTGTTGCCAACCTTCGCTTAGTTCCTTAGATGTTTGTCCTTCTACCCAAAGTCATTCCCTTTTACAACGAAGCATTCTAAATTTGTATATTTCTCCTCCCTGTTTTTTATTACATTGCTGCATTCTAGTATATCAATATGGGCCTTAAATTATACTTCCTAAACCTTTATAAAATTCTGCAGATATACTCAACTTTTGAAAAAGTGCAATGGGACTATCATCTCCTTTAACAAGACAAAACATTTGCGACTTCAAAGTCTAAGATCACATGAACACGTTTATCACATCACATTCTCTTATTTAAACGATGAGTTAGATACAGTCTTTTTCCAAAATAAGATGCCAAAGAAGTATTAAAAATCACAACATTAAATAAATTAAAAATAAAAAGAGAAAAGTAGTGCAATGATAGTACCTTATACGGACTGAGAGGTGAGGTTAGGGATATAAAATATGCTCTACACTGTGAAATTCAAGGAGCCTCATGTGCTTGCCAGAGCTGGAACATGGCATTGTTCTTAGGATGGTAGTAGCTCACTTAGGATGGTAGTAGCTCAGGTTAAAATTTCAGTCAATTAAAATCCCTATATATAAAGGTATTATACAAATGACTTTGATGTCAAATACACCAATACCTTATTCTAGTTATATTTCATTTTACCAGTTTCTGTTTGATTATGTTATTCAAAAGCTTATGTGGCCTACCTGTTTTTTTGCCATCTGTGGATTTATAAATTATGGGTTTTTTGTTTGTTTGTTTATTTGTTTGTTTTTGGATAGTCCTGCAATTGCTTCAAGGCCAAGGGTGAAACAAAGTTTCCTTTTTCTGCTTAATGTTTATTTTGAATTGATTTTGTTCAATAACAGTTCAAAACAATATACAATTTCTTTTTTAAAGATTCATCAGATGATTTTCTCATCAAATAATTTACTAATACCTTTTTTTTAATAATTCACTAATATCTTATGGCATCATTTTAACACTACCTTCAAAATATAAAACATTAGATTCCATAGTATTGACATGCTACTAAATCATATGAAAACAGAGAGCAATAGCGTCTGGTCTATTAAGCAATTTTTCGTCATGTTAACTCAAAGTGTAGAGACTGATACCTGCAGACCCATTCTGCAACATACGAAATCACTCTATCATGTTTTCATTTAAAAAAATTTGAGGTGTGTCTGTGTGGTTCAGTTGGTTAAGTGTCTGCCTTCGGCTCAGGTCATGATCACAGGGTCCTGGGATTGACCCCAGTATCAGGATCTGTGCTCACCAGAATTCTGCTTCTCCCTCTGCCCCCTCCCTGCTCTTGCTCCCTCTCTCTCAAATAAATAAATAAAACCTAAAAAAAATGTTGATATAATAAGTGAAAACAAGATAGTCATGGGAAACTTTTAGAAACCCTTAATGGCCTTCCTATCATACACATAAAAATGAACTGAGCAAGAACTGAACTAATTTCATTGATGATGAAATTAGTTCTCCTCCCCAAAGGAGCTTAGAATCTTCTAGAAAGAAAAGCATAGCAACAAGTAGAAGGAGTAAAATGCTGAAAATACAACTGTGGTTTGGTGATATGTACAGAGTAGAGTGGGAGATAAAGAAAAGGAAGGTTCCCAGGAAGGATTTTGTAGAGATGTTTGATTTGAGTCAGATGTTCTTTAATAGGTAAGATAAGAGTATAACAGAAAGAGATAAAAGTATAGGCACAGGAAAGGAAGAAGGAGTTAAATAAGAGGTTTCATACTAGAGGAATTTTGGAGCAGCTGATATAGACTTTAAGGAACTAATCTGGAGACAGATAAAGCTGGGAAGGTTAGCAGGAACTGGGTCATGACAGTCATTGTGTACCATGCTGAAGGTTTAGAAGCTGAGTTTTTGAGGATTGCCCACGTTTCTATAGTTTTATAGCAAGATCCTGATAATTATGTTTCAATGTTTCTACGAAAAGCCAAATTTGAAATATTCTAAATTGAAGTCATCCCCATTAGATAAGAATCCACTAAATTATGTTCCTCAAGTTCCTCAAATACAACTCAGCCTTGTTACTGTGTCTCTAGAATCAGAGTAGTTTAATCTTTCTACTGATACTATTTTACAATTTCTAACTCTTCACATAACAGCCATAAAAATAAGTAATTTAAAATCAAATTTGGTAAAAAAAATGTATTGGTGAGTTTCTAATAAAAAGTTAGAATAGGATTACTGTAGGTTATGGACTGAGAGTTCACTTTATCAATATTCAGAGTTTCTACTGACATTTTCAATATTTCAATATTTCAAAATATACTCTAATTTACAAAATATATCCTAATTTAAATTTATTATTTAAGAATGCTTACACTTAAGCAGAAGTATGAGATTTTTCTAAAATAATAAATAGAACATGCAATTTACCTTGGAATATTTAAAAGGGAATCACAAGTTATAGGAACTCCATAATTTTTAATGTACTATCTGTTAACAGACTTTTAAGGAAAAAAAAACAAAAAACAAAAAACAACTTCCTGCCTTCAAAATTACTGCAATTGTAGTTTATACTCAATTTATATATGAATATCTATTAAATCTACACATTTAAGTTTTACCTTTTCAAAACTTTAAATTTCTATTATTTAAAAATTTTGTTATGATCTATTATCAGTGGAATCCTTATATTAAGTACATATACATTATATATGTACTTCTTATGAGAGATGTAGATGTATAAGATATATAAATATGTATATATCTATTACATATATACATCCTCAGAGGAAAAGAGCAAAAATAGCCACCAGTAAAAATGAAATTTGAAATAGCTTTGAAAGTATTTTACAAAATCCTTTGATTAAGGCAAATTATGCATCTTTTTTATGAAATGCACATGTAATTAAAATTTTCGAAAAAAATTTGGTTTGTTTAGGTTCAGCATGCATTGTTTATGCTACAAGTTAATGAAGATTATGGTTTTAAAGAGCATGTGCATTTTATTTTATAGAACAGGTACTTGTATTTTTTGTTTTTTAATAGAACAAGATGGTAGTTGTTTTCCTTTGGGAAATCATGTTTTATGCATAGTATAACATTTCAAATAACGAAATGTTAATCTAAAAAATGTAAGTTTCCCTAAATAGTCTTTACATAGTTAATATGGGTTTCTAAAATAGATCAGTCTTAAAGACAACTGATCCACTAAAAGTTTTTACAGAGACAAACAATAAAATTTCACATACATCTGGAACCACAGTTATATTCTAAACCCAACTTGCTTATTTTTCAAATAAAGTTATCTCCAAATCTGCTTAGGAGGACACGCCTCCTTCGAAATGGAAGGGGAATGAAAACAGTTAAATAAAATAAACATAAGTGTCATTTTCACTGAAGTAGATTTCACACAAAAGCAACACAAGGCAACTGTTGACAATATCTCTTAAACAGCTGAACAGCATCTGCAAAGCCTGAAGATTTGAAAATATATATTTATACCAAATGTGTTTATAAAAATCTGTTTTGAGGTTTGTGAAAAATAAGTTCAATCTCCCTTTTCCCCCAAAGTATGCACGGTATATAAGCTAACTTACTGAATTCATCCTTCATGCAATTCCAGTTTATTAAAGAGGTTAAAAATTTATAAAACTCTGATGGGATATGGTTTTAATGCTTCATCACACTACCCATCATTTGCTTTTCAATCTAGATCAGAATGATCTTTCCTACTTCCCTGCAATCACCTACCTGCACAGCTAATATTTTCTGAATACTCTCTTGAGAGTCTGTCTGGAACTTGGCCAGCCTCATCTGGCTGTAGAGGACCACGAGTTTGAAGTGCTTCTGCCACACCTTGTGTATCCTTCTTTGCAGCTGACAGAGCTGAAGGGAAAAGGGAGGGGGAAAAACACAAGTCAGAGTAGGAGAGGAAATTAATGGCAGTGTTCAAGAAGAATGATGGAGGGAAATATAGAAAGCAGTCAATAGCCCATTCTGCACTGTACGGACCTGACAGGAATTTCACAGTCTCTTGATTTTTCAGCCCACTCATGTGCATTCATCAGAAACCAGTCACATCTGGCCGCCAGGATGGGGGGTTAATTTTCTCTAAATGCCTCAGCAGTTTTGTTCTAGCTGAGGCAAACTCTGTGACTGCAAAGCTGATGAGTAAAATATTTCTACTTCACCCAGTTTAACTCAAAACCGATAGCCTCGGGACATATTGAACCTTTCTTTTAAAAAAAAAAATCTTTTGAAGCTTTTTTGAATGGCACATCAGGTCAAGCCAAAGTTTAAAAATGCAACTTTGAGAGTTTGATGGACACCATTGCTTCTTTTTTTTCTCATAAAGCTTACCATTGCTTGGTAATGTGTGCTTTAGAGCATGACAAAACTAAAGAGAATTAACTTAGCCATCAACTGCTGAGGGAGAACAATAACAGGGAAGAGATTTCCAGCAAGAACTCCCTATTAATCTACCTCCCTCTGACTGTGAGACATAGAAACATCTCACTGCACTAAGGTACCGTGGATACAATGTTTAGAGGTGAGACGTTTAATATTGCATCTTCACAGAAAAAGACTTCTCTTATGAGGCATTCTATACATTTTGGATATTTAATATAAAACCAAACAACAAACACGGTAGAAGCTTCACCAAGACAATGAACATGTGTCCCTCAACAGTTAACATAGCCACACCATCAAGAATCATTATAATTAGGTTATTTTTGAAGAAATAAACTTCGTAAAAATTAATGATAAAAGCCATATTAAAATATAATGTCACTGAAACCTCTTTTTATTGGTAATATGGATAATTGTTCATGCTGACTTCCTCTTAGTATATTTTCTAGAATGAAAAATAAACACCAAAAATTTCATATCAGATGCCTTCACAACAGAATAAAAGTGTTAAAGAAGTATGATTTTTTTATGTTTTATTTATTGCTCTGGGTACTGGTTACATGTAAGGGATCCTATGCAAAAGCTCAGCAGACTGTGCATGGATGACTTATGAACTTTCTGGAAGCATATTTCAATAAAACAGCTTACCTAAAAACAACAGTTTTAAAAATAGTCACTTGGTATTTTATGTGAATTGTTTATAATCATTATTTTGATCCACTGTAATAAGCAACACAGAGGTATTTATGCAAGTCCATAGAATAATGAAACCACTATTCTTGGTTAACTTGTGAAAAAAGAATAACCTTGAACACTATTCGATTTTCAGCTTGCTAATGTTGAAATACATTAATACATTACCTGGAATTAAGGACATTTCAGATAATTTAGACTATTTAATTCAAGATTAATTCACTTTTTGAAGAGACAGTCTGTCATTATTAAATCATTTTCTGTGATATTGAATAGTTTAAATATAATACTGAAATATAAAATTAAAATAAATAAGTAAATATTCAAATATAATGTTAAAATAATTTCCCCCCATGACAGCCACTGCAGGAGCATATTCTATATCTTAAAAGACTCACTAAGAAGTTAATACACTTTAGTCTATGCATTACACCATTATTATGATATCTACAAATATGACAAGGGCAAGTAAGAGGAAGATGAGTTTTAGAATTCCTTAAACTAAAGGTAATTTTTCTAAAGTAGGAGCTCTCAATATGTGAAAGGTTTTACAAGTGGGAACTCATTAACCAAAGTGAACTGAGAAGTAATGGTACCTATATCCACATCTTACATGAGGAGAAACAGCTGTATACAGTAAATCTATTTTGTGCAGTTTTCTGAATTCTAGCTTGAGGTAGCTACAAAGGTCTTAGATTAGTTCATACACATGTGTTAAGCTACTTAAGCAAAGAAGCTCCTTATGTATCAACTAAAAAAGAGTAATATCTCGAAAGTGTTTTTTTTTTTTTTTAATTTTTGAATTTAAAGCTAATAGGCTCCTGAAAAAAGAACTGGGACAGAAAAAAAAAATGAAGGAATTCGTAGAGAGAATCAGCATCCAATAAAAGTCACATATATACACATACATATCCACATTAAAGACAATGAGATGATCAATAAAATATATATATGGAAAATATTTAAGGTGCTAGAAATGACAGCTGATTTGAACATGATGACAACTATTTTAAGAAAATGGTTATGATAAAAGCCCAAGTTTAAGATATTAGTAGACAGTAATCACTCAATAAATACTGAAATTAACTCAATAAAGTGAACTGGTAAAATTTTAGTGGCAAAGCAAAGAAGCGAGTAAGACATTCAAGAACTTGCAAATTAATGAGAGAAGAGTAAGATAAGTCAAATGAATGTAAGAGACACAGAAATATGTGAAGGGGAAACTGAAGAGAGAGGATTCAGTTGTGGAAAAGTCACAGAATTTAGGTTGGAAAGTCAAAGGAACTGGAACAATTTTTTATATCACCCACTTCAATTAACCTGGTATTTCTGAAATGAAACTCTTCGAGGATTGTGTTTTGAAATATAATAATTTCTTCCTGAATTGATTATATTCCTGCCCTCTCCTTCCGATTTTAGGGAACATAAGGTGAGATGAGGGAGTGCTGTTAGAGAACCAAAAAAGAACAGTTAAGGGACACAAACACACTGGATGGGGTTATGCAAAGGCACTGTAAGGACTTGCTGTGCACTTACGAAGTAAGGATGGAATTTAGAGCTGCTAATGGAGTAACTGGGTTGCTGCTTAGTCTCCAGTACATATTACAAGAATTTTGGAAGAGAATGGATACAGTCTCCTAGAAAACTCAGAAGGAGCATATTGGAACAGGAAAAGAGTCATTCTGAAAAAAAGATCCTCAACTTCAGTGCCCTCAATTTTGTAGGCCCAGCCATAACCAAATTAGCACGGAAATATTATCTTACACCATTCATGTTCTCAGCATTGAAATTAGAACTTTCAAAGCATTCGAACTTTCAAAGTATCAATTTTTAGGTATTTTCTGTGGCTAGGTTGGAGTATACAGTTGTGTGGTTTACATTATGGAAGACACAAAAATAAAGCCTTATTATCCTAGAGATAATGGGGACACACTGTGAAGAATGGGGTAATATAGAGTTGAAGTACATTTGTCATTTACTGTTAGAGAAAAACAGTGTTCATAGATGTAATTTTAAAAATAGACCGTCAAATTATTGGATAATCCTCCCTTTGAGTGTAGGCGGACTTGCTGTCTTGTAAAGAACAGAACAGGGCAGATAGCAGGCACTTACAAACACACACACACACACACTCACACACAAACTCCGAGGCTTCTGTCTTGGGTTTTCTCTCTCTCTAATTCTCTCAGGTATTTTGATCTGGGAATAGCCAGCTCCCATGTCATATAAGCAGCTCTGTAAAAGACCCACATGGTGAGGAATTGAAACTTCCTTTTGCCAACAGCGCCCTGTGAGTGATCTTGAAAGCCAATTCTCCAGTCTCTTCAGATGACTGCCACCCTGACCAACTTGATTGCAACCTTGTAGGAGACCGTGAGCCAAATCACCTATCCATGCAGCTCTCGGTTCTTGTCTTTCAGAAACTTTGTGAGAAAAATAAATGTTTATTAGCTTAAGCTGCTAAATTGGAGACAATTTTTTGCCACAATATTTAATGATAGATTTTAAACTCTTTTTCTTTCTTCTCTCTTTGCCTAGCAAGGAAATAATTTACTATCCATATTTTCTGAATGTAAAGCAAAGTTGATCTCCTAATTCACTGTTTGGTTTAGGACTGAAGCTGAGAATGATTTATTAGTAATAAGAGAGTGATTAATAAATACTTATTGATTGATCGAATGTAGTTTGTACCATCTAGGAGCTCATTAATTGAAGACAGCATAAAGGAACTATAATTTAATAGTTCCAGAAATTTAAAAATGGTTCATTATCAGCAAATATTTTCATGTAATACATCAATATATCAAAGAAAAAATAATCATCCCAAGAGAAGTCGATATAAATAAACACAGAATGAAAACAATCAGCAATGAAAAAATTATCTTAGCAAACTAGGAATAGGAACAGAAGAAAATTTCTTTAACCTGATAAAGGTATAAACCCACTACTTTGAACAAATATTTTAGTAAATACAGATACTTGAGAAACATTCCCATAAATGTTAGGAAAAATGCAGAAAGGATATCAGGAATCAGTACCTCTTTTCCAAATTTTACTGCAGATACTGCCAAACAATAAGAAAATGAAAGAAAATAAGTATAAGAGGAAGAATGTCTACACAAAAAATTAAAGAGGTTCTACAAATCAACAATAGGAGGTAATGATAGAGTTTAGGAACTTTTTTTTGCCTACAACATCAGCACTGAAAAAGAATTAAAAAATTAATTATAACTAATTTTGAATCATGATTCTTAAAATACCATTCATAATCACTATACAAAATGTAAGATATCTAGGTCTCAATCCAGTAAAGAATATGTAGAGAAATATATAGAGAAAGTTAAAAAAATATTAAAAATATAAAGTAATAACTAAATAAATGGAGAGGTATAACCTGTCCACATATGTAAAAAGAATGTTATGGGCAGGTCAATTTTTCACAAAGTAGTCTACAATCCCATCAGGTTTCATAAAACTTGATCTAAAGCTCATATGGAAGAATAAGGGACTGAGAATAGCTAAGACAATTGTGAAATAGAAGAACAAGCTATATACAGATACAATATACAATATATACAGATGTAGGAACTAACAGTAATGTCAACATTGGAATGGATAAGCATTTGGTCAGAAAAGATGAACAAAACGTTCATATAAAATATTTAAGTTTGAAGTAAGACACAGCACTTAAATTAGTGGAGAAAGGATGGCATAACTGTTTTTCTCTCTATAAGTGTCTAAAATAAAGTTAGATCCTTAACTTAGAATATACACTAACATAAAAGCTAGGTAAACTAAATTGAGAAAAGCTATATTTAAAACTAATCTTTAGAAGGGGAAGCTGTTTTAAATAAAATACTAAAGTAATAAATTCTAGGGGAAAGAACTGGTAAATGTAATCATGCTGAATTTTTTACAATTTAAATTTAAGCAGAGTAACAAAATTAACCAGAGGTTTAGAGAAGATACTAACACACAGCCAACAAGAATTAATTTCCTTAACATAGAAAGAACCCCTATAAATCAATAAGGAAAAAAACAAACAATATACCAGAAAAATGGGCAAATAATACACATAGACAGTTCACAGAAAAAGAAAGCTATTTTATTTATAAACATTTGAAAAGATGTGGTTCATATATACAATGGAATATTACTCAGCCATCAGAAAGGATGAATACCTACCATTTGCATCCACATGAATGCAACTGGAGAAGATTATGCTAAGTGAAATAAAGTCAAGCAGAGAAAGACCATTATCATATGGTTTCACTCATATGTGGAATATAAGGAATAGCACAGAGGACCATAGGGGAATGGAGGGAAAACTGAATGGGAAGAAATCAGAGAGGGAGACAAACCATGAAGGACTCTGGATTCCGGGAACAAACTGAGGGTTACAGAAGGGAGGGAGGTGGAGAGATGGGGAGCCGGTGATGGGTATTAAGGAGGGTATGTGTTGTGATGAGCACTGGGTGTTAAACATAACTGAGTCGTTGAACACTTTAAAAAAACAAACATTTTTAACCTTAATAGTAGAGCACAAATAAAGATGATTTACACTCATCCCATTGGCAATTATTACAAAAACCTGTCCATACCAATTCATGGTAAGCTGTGGAAAAAACTGAACTCTCATACATTGTTTGAATTTGCATATAATTTGACACAGAGTCTCTGGGGAGCAATCAGATGTTATGTTTGGAATTTGGAGATGTAGCTCCCCTTTGATCTAGCAATTATACTTAAACCTACATATTCTAGACCAGCAGTCCTCCGGATCAGTAGTTTCACTGTCACAACGGAACTTGTTAGAAATAGAGTTATTCTGATCTACTGAAACGGAAACTCTGGAGCCCCAAAATTGGTGTCTTAATGAGATTTCCAGGTATCTAACACATTTCGAAGTCAGAGATAGTGCTCTTGAATAACAATTTTAGTATGTTCCTAAGGAAACATAAAATAATGTTCACTTATGGCATTGCTTGCAATGGTGAAAATGTGGGAACAATCTGTTTACACTTGAGTAATAAAAAAAATACATAGTATGTTGATATCCTAAAGCCTAGAGTTTAAAATAAATCCACTAATATTTCATGTGATACATACAGTACATTTATATATAATATGAAAATTAAGTTTACATTTAAAATTAATAAAATTAATAATTGATAAAGTTACAATTAGTAAAAATATGGGCAGAATTGATAAATACCTAGTGGCTAACTCAGAAAAGAGGAGGGAAATAATATTGGGAATGGGCAGACAGAGTCTTTTGAGTGTATTCATATTGGTCTAATCATACAAAGCAAATATGCAAATGTTGATATTTACAAAGCTGATAAAGGTACATAGAAATTTATCATAAAAGTTACATGTACCTTATATATAACTCTGTAACTTACTCTATGTTTAGTTGTTTCATTAAAAAAGACAACTCTGCAAGCTTAACCTAGCTTTGTCAAAGCATCCTCCATATTTTGTGGCCAAGGATTATTTAGTTTTAGAGAATTTACTATAATCTAGCTTTTAAAAACCTACTACATTTGACCATCTGCTAAAATATAAAAAAGGCTTCTTGTGTACAAGACCTTTTTTTCTATAGATTTTATTATTTATTTGGTAGAGAGAGAGAGAGAGATCACAAGTAAGCAGAGCAGCAGGCAGAGAGAAAGGGGGAAGCAGGCTCCCCGCTGAGCAGAGAGCCTGATGCAGAGCTCGATCCCATGACCTTGAGATCACGACCTGAGCTGAAGGCAGAGGCTTAACCCACTGAGCCACCCAGGCACCCCAAGACTTTTGTTATGTATCCACTAAGCATGATCTTACCTATAATAAAAGAGCTATCCAAAATATTAAAGGAGTTTAAATCAAGAAATTAATTACCACTTTTTGCTTCTTAAATTGCCTACATTTTTTGGTATTTCCCCTCATCCTGCTCACATAATAAAAGCAGTTGTTGGTTAGTAACTTTATAACTTATTTCATACTAAATTGAAGATAGATCTATGTAGCCTACTTACACGAGAATTTGAATTTGCTAGAATTAGGTGAGAATTGATGGCACATCCATTTAAAAAAGCATAAAAATATGTAAAATGATTAATAGAGCTTTGGAGAAAGTTGTTTATTAGCCTTTAAATTAGTCCTTAGACTAAAGTTAGTCCTTTTTTGTAGTTTTAAGTTTTCTAACATTCTTAATTCATAAGATCAGGTCCCTAATAAGAATAATAGCAGTAACATTTTTGTGTTAGTCAAGTTGATCTCATAAAGACACTTGTTTAAATCAAAGTGTTAAAAGGCAACAACATAGCTCAGATATTAAAAATACATTAATCAAAATAAATAGATATTTTTGCAACTTTAGACGTGTTACTGTGTTGAACAATAGTAGACTAGACTTTTTTCTTTTTAAAAAATTCCTTATATTGTCTCTGTGTATTACAGAATATAAATATCATTACAAACACGCTTTAGATAAAATTAAATCATTTTTAGAGACATATGGTGCCAAAAATTAACTCCCCAAAGCACATAATTTAAGTGGCTTTTGCAATTTAAGAGCCCTGGAAAAAAAAGAAAGGGAACATTTCAAGGAAATGAAAAGTGTCCTTATAATGAATTTCTGCTTATAAGAATCAGACATAACAACAGTCTTTTTAATTAAAATACAAATACCATATGTATAGTTATCTGAGAATGAACTATAAATTGTTTTGCCAGAAAACAAAGGCCAGTTAATACTGAAAACGCGAAAGTCCCTTAAAACACAAAGGTAATACTGGCAGGCCTGATAGTTCATGGACAAAGCTCTTCGTCCGTGAATAATGATTTTCCCATCACTGGAACATGAAAACAACTGCTGAAGATTTGAATGTATGAGACAGATTGTAAAACAGTACTTTATTTGTACATTTTTGAGGAAAAACATCTCTATAAAAAACTGGATAACAGTTCAAAAGAACATGGAATTGTCCTGCATACAGGAAAAATCCACTGGATATAACATTCAAACAGGAAATTCATAGGATCACAGAAATAAACAACCCTCATCAAAGTAATATGTAGGACATGTATGTGCTATGGTGAGTGCTATGAAGTATGTAAACCTGGCGATTCACAGACATGTACCCCTGGGGCTTATAATACATTATATGTTAATAAAAATTTTTAAAAAAATTAAAAATAAGTAATATGTAGGACAAACACCAAGGATGGGGAGCATTCCAAATTCTTGAAGTCCAGATCACTGCCCAGTACACTGGAGTGAAAACTGAAGTGGGCATGTAGTGATGACAATGTGTGACAATTGTCAGAGGTCACAGAATTTGTGAAGGAAGTACCTGTGTATTTAACTTATCACAGACATCTGAAACTTTGAAAGTTCATCTGATGTGACCACTGGTGAGCTTGGGAATTTCATAGGTGAGCCTAAGAATAGAAATATCATGAAGAACTTCTACCATGGGAGAAAATGAAAGCATTTCACACAATCAACTTGTATTTTCTATCTAGAAACATTGCCAAGCAAATAGTAAGACTGTGGAAGCATCTCTAAGGAAAAATTATACATATTTGACAATGGAGAGAAAAAAAACATGCTATATTCTGCAGATCTGCACTTGTACCTTGGGTAATCCAATTAAAATGATAAACTTTGACAAAATATGAAAAAGGGCACTTGGAAAAAGTAACAGTATTTTCCTATAGGAATAGATTTTAAATGATAGATAACAGAAATACACATACAGTGATTCATTTGCACTAGAATATTAGAATAATGATTATAATTTCTGACCTGCTTGTTATAAGGTTTTATATGGTGGAAACATGCTTTCTTTCTCTCTTTCTGACAGATAAATAAAACTGATAAGCAAAGATATGTGCACGCAATTTTAATTCAACAGAGTGATGTGAAATGAATGCAGCTCACAAGGCAAATAGCGTAAGCCTTATCAGCTCTGTTTATCGTAATAACCCAAACAATGGCAATTACAAACTACTCCACAGA